>NC_071500.1:100000000-101250000 GCF_028408465.1 Anastrepha ludens | reverse complement strand
TTTAGTCACTAATTTTTAGTTTGAACGTCTTTTATTAAAAAATTTAAAAAAGTTGCTTAAAAGTGGATCATCAGTTAATTGCTTTTTAAAAATATTCTGTTAAAAAAGTTTCGTGTAATTTTCGTGTAAATTTTTTTAGTTAGTGGAAACTTTTTGTAAGCCGCTAAGCATTTTCGTGGAAATTGTTTGTAAGTGTACATTTTTTTGAAGTGGAGATTCGTTGTAAGTCTCTAAGCGTTTTCGTGTTTTCGAAATACTTAAAAAAAATTTGTAAAAAAAACCTATTAAAAGAATTTTGTTTTGAGTTTGTTACAGTTTGTCTAGTGTGACTAGACTGGAAATCTGTATTTTTTTAAATATTTTTTTTTTTACAGAACGGTAACATCAAAACTGTATCGCCATTACTGTATCGCTCATTCCAAAATTTTTTTCACCCGCTAATTGTTTTTTTTTTTAATAAAATTGAGTGAAATTATAAATAATATAGCGAAATAATTCTATTTTCGAAAAATTAAATTTTTGTTTTAGAAAAAGATCCAAAAAAAACGTAATTAAGTGGCATACTTTTTTTTTTTAAATGATACGCGTTTTTTTTCGAAATGTGTTTTTACAAACCGGTTGTATCAAAATTTTATCTATCATTAGAACAAGGCTTTAATAAAATTATCTTTTTTTTTGTAAATCTGTAAACGTTTTATGTTTTTCCTTAACTTTCTGTTTTTTTAGAAAAATAATGCTCAACTTACACCGCCAGTTCAAAAAAAAAATAAATAAAATTACCCCTATTTTCGAAATGTGTTTTTGAAAACCGGTTGGACCAAAATTTTATCGGTTATTAGTTCAATGATCTCCAAACAACCCATATAAATTTAAAAATAAAAAATTACGAATAAAAATTAATTCATGTGATTTTTTTTGTAAAAATTCTTTTTAGTAAATCTATAAACGTTTTTCTGTTTTCAAAAAAAATTTTCAAATACTTTTTTTTAGTAAAAGTAAACATTACACCATCAAATCCGAAAAAAATTAAATGTTCTTTTTATTTGTATTTATTTATTATGATTATTGTTTGAGTCAAAACTAAACCCATTTATTTAAAAACTGTAAGCGTTTTCTTGTTTGCGAAATGTGTTCTTACAAATCGGTTGTACCAAAATGTTAACCATTATTAGATCAATGATCTCCAAAAATATATGAGTTTAGTCATATATTATTTTTTTTGCTTAGTAAAAAACTTTTTTTTTAACTGTAAACGTTTTTCTGTTCTCGAAACATTTTTTTTAATTTTTTTTTTGCAGCAAAAGTTCAACTTTAGACCATTAAATCTGAAAAAAATTCTATTCGATTTTTTGTTTTGATTTTTTTTTTTTGTTTTTGAGATATAACTAAACATACATATTTGTAAAATTCTAAGCGTTTTTTTTTGTTTCACAAATGTGTTCTTAAGAACCGGTTATACCGAAATGTTAACGATTATTAGTTCCATGATCTCCAAAAAAAATATTATTTAATCGTATATTTTTTTTTGTTTTGTTAAATAACATTTTTTGGTAAATCTGTAAACGTTTCCCTGTTTGCGAAAAATTTTTTATAGACAAAGGTAGGCTCAACATTAGACCATCAATTCCAAAAACAAACATTTAAATTTGTCGCATTTTTTTTTTCTTTGGGTAGTTATTAAAAACCTTTTTTCGTAATTTTTGTTTTAACCTTTTTCTATTTTCCAAATGTGTTGTTACAAAGCGGTAGTGCCTAAATTATGTTAAATTATATTAAATCAATAATATTAGTCTCCAAAAAAACTTGAAATTATTACGTATTTTTTTTTCCTAAATAATTTTAGCTTAATTTCAATTCGCAAATCGTTTAACAAATCTCGGCTTTTCTTCTATAGAAAGCTGAATGGTTTACTTTTTTTTTTTGCAAACTAAAAATCTTCCCCGAACAACAGTTATGTTTCTTACGAAAACGCATAGGTTATCAAAAGCCTTAGTTGGGCAGAAAACTGGTGTCGCTTTAAGCTCCATTCACGTGGAAATATTTTGATTTGCTGGAGCTTTTCCGCTGCACTAAAGTTTATAATTTGTAGAAAGATCAGATTTGATTTTTTTATTTACACGTGAATATGTAATTTGTTTCCTATGGCCTTATTAGCCTTCGTAAAACTGATGATTGGCTCACTTCAAAGCCATTTCCCCTTCATGATTTGCACTAATGATGATTATTTACGAGTTCGAACTCTCAATCGAGTAAAATATTTAAGCCGTAGACGAGCGTCGAGTGGAAGCGTCGTCAAATACTGTAGACTTATGTACACATACCGGTAACGGGACTTCAAAGGAAGTGTTGATTGAGAAACGAGCGACTTTCAGCATATCACCGGCATACCAAAAACAATTTTGTCAATGAAAGACCTTGCCATCGTGCCAAGTGCTGTCCTTTTCCCACTGCATAGCGTGTTACAAATAATGTAGTTGGCTATCCGGCTGTTTATGCTGACTGCTAATGCATGCTGAATTAAATGCGGCTACACTTTTTTTGCACAGAGATGCCAAGAGCTGCGACGCTTAACGAATTTAGGTAGAAGAGGATGATATTAAGCGCTGTTTTTATGCCGGTTGAGGATGTTGGATGGGTAAAAGAGTGGGCAGGCATTACTGCGGTCGATAGATAAGCTTGGAACATACAGGTTTCCTTTTTTGGGTAAATTTTACAAGACCCTGGTAAATTTTACAAGACCCTGGTGATGGGATAGAAAGTCGTAACATATGAACGTACTATTAAATTTCACAACAAACTAGCAGCTTTGAAAGATATCAGTACTGTGGAAATCAGGGAACTTCTAAAATTTTAAAAAAGTACAAACTGGTTTTAGGAGCGATAAGCGCAAGTTCCCCCCGCGGCTTCACAATGTGCTATGCGTCTGAATGTGTCCCATAGTGAACAACCGCATCCACCTAATTTAATGTTTAAAGAGTTTACAGCAATAAACAGATGATCCAACATTTAGTGGCAAAATTTTTTTGTTTTTTGATTTTTTCTTCTTCAAACTATAAAATACATTTTTCAATTCTATCAACCGGACTTTTCCTTTCGTCGGTTACTTGCAAAACTAAACTCAACTTCAACTTTAACTTGTTGCAAAGTAATCTCATCTACTTATATTATACATTTTTTTTTCAACTATTTTACTAATAAATTTAATATTTACGAAGTATCGCTCACCTCCTCCACACCTTTTTTATTTAATTGCAATTTTTTTCTAAATTTAATTAACCACTTATTTTTGTTGTTTTTCTATGCTTGTTCTTGTTTCTCGAGTCATATTTGCATACATTTTAAATTAATTTAAAGTTAAAGTTAAAATTAAAACAAAAAAGTGAAAAAAGAACACACGCAGATTAGCCAATGCCTAACAAGCTTCCAAAATTTCATAGAAATATAATTTATTAACATTATTATTATTATAATTATTAAAATTATTATTAAATAATTAAGCAATGTGGAAAAAGAGATAAATAAGTAGAAGATGGCAAAAGCAAATGCAAATGCGAAATGCGCCAAATACGGCAAAGACACAAAAGACTTTTTTTAATAATTTTACTTTATATACAAATTATTTTAAAACAAATTTTATTTCATTTATTGAAAAGAAAAAAAGAAAAAATTATTTAAACGTTTGTAACGTTTTAGTTTTAGTCAAAAATAATAAAAAACAAAAACAGAAATTTTGCAACAATATACATACATACATATATACATATTTTTCGTTTTGGAAAAATCAAAATTATTGGCAAATAAAATTTATTGTATTAGTGATTAATTAAATATATAGACATATATATATATACAGACAAATATATATATATACAATATTATTCATTTATACTTTCGCATTGTCGACTTTTTGTTGTTGGAACTTTTCGAGCATATAGTTTACATACATACATATAAAATACATATTTAATAATATCTAAATAATAAAAAACGAAAAAATTCACGTACTGCAAAGTAAAGAGGCGTTTTTTTATTTTTGATATTTTCAGTATTGTTTTTTATTGTTAGTTTGCTTTCTCTATAATTATTTAATATTTTTTTATTATAATTTTTTTATGTGAGGTATATTTGTTTAAAAGAGTGACAGGGTAAAAAAAGCGATAGTCATAAAAGAGAAAAAAAATGGTTCTCCACCCCGCCCTCACTCGCGCACTTCATTTAAGGGGTCCCTGTGGTCTAGAGCTCGAAAATCTAAGGTATTTTTAGGAACTTTTTTTACAATAGAAAAAAATGAAAAACGATATTCAAATTTTTTAGGCTTTTTATTTAAGGGGAGGGAACACCACTGTGAACGCGTGAAAATTAAGTGATTTACATGAATTTTTTTTATAAGTACGGATTATTATTTCACGATCGGACAAATTATAATTTATTTAACATATATTCAACTATACTGACCCAAATTTTTACTAAAAAATATTAAAAATTACAATTGTTATTAATATTAATGATATGACGTCATAAAAAACTGATGCCCCTGGTGGCCACGATACAGCGGTGAAATATCATCTGAAAGCCAAAAACCAAAAAAAAAAAATCTTTATCTATACATTAATGGCTATCGTCGTACTTGGCGGTTTTTGTTATATATTTTTTTTTTTTTTTTTGAGAAAATGGTGCAGGTTTGAAAAATGAGTTTGTGTTTTTACGCTTTTTTGTTTTCGAAAGGCTTGAAAAATATTAATTTTTGGAATTTTAAAAAACGGCTGTGTACGACTGTAGCCAATACATGTACAAAAATTAAAAAAAAAAGGTTTTAAATCGGTTCATAAGTCTTCGAGAAATCGAGGCCACCGTATTCGGAAAAGTCGTTTTGAAAAAAACGCGTTTAAAGTTTTCATTGCCCGTTGTAACTCACTTCCTGCTCTTATTTTATTCGTTAACATTTTATTACATATTTGTGAATATGTCAATTTTTTTTGAAAAATCACAGTGGTGTTCCCCCTTAACTTCTTTCACATACAAAAATGAAAAAAAAAATAATTTTTAATTTTAATAATTTAAAAAATGGCGTTAAAGTTGATCGTCCCGAAAAATTAGACCTGGACCGTGTTGTCGATTTTGGATCTTCTATTTATGTGAAACACAAAAACGAAAAAAAAATGTTTATCCAATATGACTGTAGCTATGTCCCGCTACTAGAATAAAACAAAAAATTCACGAAATGGCGCGGTTTCGAATTTGACACTCAAAATCGGGGTTTTTAACCAAAAAAAAAAAATTGAAATATGATTTTAGTACGGACGACATATTAAAATTTAAGACGATTCGGTTGAAAAGTTTTTGTTTTTTTGACAACATCAGACCGAAAAAAGTCGTTTCGAGGTTTGAGGTGCAGAAGCGCGCAGGCCGCTCTCTACTTAGTTAATGGGCAGTACAAGCTATAATATTGGGAATTTCCGCTTGAAAAATTCACAGTATATTCTTAAGTTACTATACTTACGAAATATTGAAAAAAAAATACATCGATTTTTGGAAATTTCTACACCACCGGGTCCCCTTAACACGTCGCACAGTTCAGCGCATGTGGCCAAAAGTAGTAAAACTGAAAGTGGTAAGTTTAGTAATATTTTGTTGAGGATCGTTCACAAATACTTTAGTGCAGAAGGGGCCGAAAAGTTTTTCACAAAATTGCTCTTTTTAAAACAAAGAAGTATTTTCTACTAGTAGTTCGCCCATCGGCAGGCAATGGCAAGCCACCGAGCGTATTTTTGACATGAAAAGACTACTCATAAAAAACCATCCGCCATTCGGAGGTGTCATAAAACTATGGGCCCCTCCATTTGTGGAAAAAAAATCGTATCACCCGCCAATAGGAGTAGGAACACGGTTAAACGACCAAAAAGGGTGTAAGCGCCAATGAGAATAATATAAAAACGTGCTTCTAAAAGTAAAAGTTTAAAAAATTTTTAATTTTTTTCCAAAAAGTATTTCTTTGTAAGCTGTCTTTAGATGGCGATAACTTTTTTATTTATTAAGCAATTTTTTTCTCAGAGCTCTGTAAGCCAAGACTTATATACTAGACAGACGGCGGCATTGATCGGGATTAACAACTTAATCCGGAATTACCTCAAGAATTAAGTGCAACTCACGCGGACTGAGAAGTAGATTTAATTATTATAATTTAAGCGGAATAGGGGAATTTTCGATGGCAACATTGCAGAAAAAGGGAGTTAATATCTATTTAGAATGAAAAATAATTAAAGTTTTAAAGAGAAGACCAAGAAAGACTGGTTAGTTGTACTAGCACGTTCGAATTTTCATTCACTATTTTGATATTTCGGAGCAGTTTGAAAATTTAAGAATTTTTTTAAATATAATAAATAATTATTTCTTGCGTCAGGGTAGCTAATACCCAAGGCGAATTGAGTACTGAAGTTGGTGCCATTAAAATATAGTTACTTTATACTGACGTCAACTCCCTTCGCACTACAAAACAAATGAACAAAACCAAGAAGAGTGGGAGAAATTACATGTTTGTGAAAATCCAGTCAATGTCTTTGGAATATTGTGATTTGTGAGATTAAACCTAGACGAACTAATGCAAAAAAAGTGGCGCGTGTTAAATTGTTAAAGCACAAATGAATATGAAGCTTGCAAATGCAGAAATTTGCGCTTTTATGCGGAAGACGCCGTGGCTAGAAAGTATGCATGTGTGCGTATAATTTCTTGTGTCTGGTTGTTTCTATTGCTTTCACCTACTCTTCGTCTTCTTCACAAGCAAGTAATTCCCCTTCCTTTTGTTTGTTTATTGACGGATTCTTACGACACGGCGAATTCGGAAAGCGCACTCTTGAATTCTCTACCATTCCCGTATTTTTTGCCTACAGTACGCATCTTTCACTGACAAAACTATCCACTAAGCAAATCAGCTGTTCACTACTATGCGCAAGAACCGTCTGACACACTACAATATTAATCAGAATTAACTGCGCCGGTAATCCCAATTAACGTCGCCGTCTGTTTAGGCTTTTAGATATAATTTTGCATAACTTAGGCCAACCTCCGATACCAGCATCGAGTGTTTTTGATTAGCCAAAACTCCGCTCAACTCAGAAAGCATGGCGCGCTATGGGTTTTAGATTTCTAAGTTATGTAGGTATTTTACGTAAATTGAGAGCCGTAAGAGAATCATGCTGTCATCTAATTGTTCGCCCTGTTTTAAATAATATTCCTCCAAATTACCATACAAAACAGATTTTTCGTGCAAATGTAAAATATATGGAAACGCGTCAAAGCGAAAATAAAGGCAAAGCATACAAAAAAGCGAAGCGACACATTGTAAACATGGTTGATGGAAAATATCGCTGGTGCAATCGTGATGACGTACTGAGTAGCAACCTCTAAGACTCTATGAAAACTAAGTCAAGTTTGGGTCTTGGCTAACAGAGCTCTTAGCCTGCCATCGCTTTCTCTACCACTCACTTGTCATTTTCCGTTTCTGAGTGCTGATTCATAAGCAAAGGCATTAAACGTAAATACAGGAAAAAAGGCAAATGCAAATTTTGTAACACGCTTGAAATTTGTTTGAATTGTTTGGTACTCTGAAACAAAGGCAAATAAGTTGGGTACGATTGGAAATGCCCAATTTACTTTTAGAAGCTAATTTGAATAATTTAAAGATTTTTTTTTCTGATTTTGAATTGTTTCATTTTTCATTTCATTTTGCGCATTTTTAGCCGATAACAAATTCACGAAAAAATTGTTTAAAATATAGTATAATAATATAAACTTTTTTCTATAATTTTATATATTTATATTTATTTTATAAAATATAGTGAACTATAAAAAATAGTAAAAACTAGTCAAACTGTTGATGTGCGATCATTTGTCGCGGGCTGTAGCTCATACAGTATTTGAGCAATGGCCTGGGTTATGTTAGCCTCTGAGGATATTTTTGCCTCTGAGGATGGGTTATATTACCTCTAGGATATTGCCTCTGAAGAGATATTTTGCGGAATCAAATCGCACGTTATTTGTGACTATTCACTTTACTTCTGCATGAGTTAACCATAACCTCAAATAATTCGTCAAAAATCATGCCTTACCTAAACAATTTGATAGCATGGCTGTCGGAGCCTGTGGTCACCGACCTACTTCTATTAGAAACCTCTGTATAAATCACTATTAAGCACCTGCGTGACAGGCATACGTGAGTATTCTTACCTCAAGGTAAGGAAACCTTAACTTTTTTCTCTTAATGACAGCTTTAAAATCCAAGTTTAATCGCATTTAATCTTAGCAACTTTCATAGCTATGAAAGCTGAGTAAAGCTCCACAAGCCTAGTCTTTATTTTAGATAATGCCGTGCTTCGACTGAACACAAAATATAATGCGGTTCAAGATCAATGCCACATCGACCGGTCTCGAGTCTAAGTAAGTTCTCATAAGTCGCAGAGCGTGCCCCTAATTCCATTTGTATGTACTCGTGTAGTTTGCTTTGTTATTTGGGTGAGTTGAATATTGTCACAAATTATTTTATATAATTTTTTTCTTTACAAGTTTCAGTATTTTTTATTCTCATTATTATATTTCCTTTCCTCAGTTTAATAACAGAAAAATGTAAAGCTTTTAGCTTTGAAAGTCTCTTTCTACTAAACTCTCAATAAGACATTTACGTTTTCTTGAGTTGGATTTAAAAAATAGTTTAAAATTGTTTACCTACCTTGAAAGCCATTGAACGTTTATAAATCTAACATATCTTTGAAACATATTAAAATCAAAGAAATACGCATACATATTAAATACATACATATGAACATGTAATGAAAATACATACAGACACATACGCAAACATATTCAAATAAAACATATCGCTAACCTATGCAGAAGTTATACACACCGTGTAAGTATCTACAAATATCACAGAGTAAGCACCCTTTAAACACATAAAATAAATCACAAAAATACATACATACATATATGCATGTATATGTATTCATATTTTGGAAATAAAAAATATGGCATGCAAAATATATGAAAAAAATAAGTAAATAAATAACACCAAATAAATTTTCATCGCCAAATACAGTGCGAACAACATACAAAACAGGACATTCAGGTTGCTTTAGAGCAAAAGATGATTACATAAAATAGATTACACAAAATACATACATACATTGGAAGAATGTAAAACAAAAAAAGGGCCATGGGAAAAATTCCCAACAGGCAAATATATATAAGCACTATATATAGAAAAAGAAGCTAAAAACAGAAAATGGAGCGCAAGTTGAGGCAAACCCAATACAGCAAACTCAAATGCATATACGTCAAATGGATGCAATAATTTGGTATTTTTTAAATAGATCTAAAATTGCATTCTGCAGCCTTACACACAATATTAAAAAAAACGTTACTTAATTCCCTTAAATATGTTTTCATCGAATGGACGTATAATTTTCTTAGTATGCACGTAGACACTAAATTGCGTGCACAAATAAATAAATAACTAATTTGTATGCTAAGCGACTACAAAAACTTTGCTTTTTATGCGTCGAATGGATGAATTATTTTCTTTTTCGTGAGATTTCATTCTGAGAACGTATAAACAATAAAATACATGTTAAATTAGTGAGCGGCTTTTCCACAAACATAAATGTGTATACATCGAATGGATGTAAAGTTTTTTTTTTATTTTTAATTACAAGAAACAATCGGAGAGTACACAAACAAACAATAAGTGAGATTTGAGTTTAAAGTTGCATTACTTAGTCCAACTTTAGTGTATAATCATCGAATGGATGACAAGTTTGTTTTACTTTGTATGTATGCATTATATCTACACAATTTTTTTTTTCAGCCAACGTATTCAGGTGTAAGAAAGTAAATACTTGAAAACTTTATTTTTGGATACATACGTCGAATGGATGGATTTTTGTTTTTTATTTTTGCCATCTAAAATTTAACGCTGTGCGCATAGGTGCAATGGACAGCAAGTTACAAGAGGAATTACTCACAACTTATTTATATATAATTTAAACACATATTCCTCGAATGGATGAAACATATTTTGTTATTTTTTTTTTTTGTTATTTTAAATTAATGTGCATTAACATTTTTTAATCGGATAACAAGCATACGCTAAACAAGAGAGCCGAATTTGAAAAACGGTTACTTAACAGCTTCAAATGTATATTCGTCGAATGGATGAATTTTTTATCTTTCTTTAAAAAAAAAAAATCTTTCTTTACTTGTATGAAAATTATGTTACTAACACAACATGTCGGTTATATGTTATGTATGACAGCAAGTTACAAAAACAATTACTCACACCTTACTTATAATTAATTCAAATATATATTCGTCGCATTGATGAAAATATTTTTTTTTTTCATTATGTACTTTTGTGCATTCACATTTTTTATTCGGATCAACAATAAAGCCGAATGTGAAAAACGGTGACTTAACAGTTTAGTATGTATATTCGTCGAATGGATGAATTTTTTTTTTTTCAACTTGTGTGAAAAGTATATGACTCATACAACTTGTAAATTATAACATCAAATTTTAAGCTTATTAAATGGATTCCTGTTTTATTGGATTATAATTGAGACGTTGAATAAAAGTAGGCAGTTAAATTCTTACCACCAGCTTAGGAATCTTATCAAAAGGAATAAAATACCAAAAAAACGGAAACAAAATAAGTTTAGTGACTGCGACCAAGCCCATAAACTTTTTGAAATGTTTACATTATTCGAGTAAACGAGTGATGATGAACGTTTAGTACATACATAAGTATGGTTATGGCACAAGTTTGACATTTTTGTGGCCGCACATTACTAAAGGGGAAGAGTAATATTCATGTTGTTGTAAAGCATGTGTGTTTTGCGTTTTGAACCTTCTTCTTTTTTTGTCGAAGAAATACTGATAAAAAGTAAACCAACAACAATCACTTTAAGCATTCAAAAAAAAAAAATAATAATATATAGTAATTGAATAAAATTGAAAAATTATTATACTGAAAAGAAAAAATTACATGAAATTAAATAAAAAAGTATTACAAAAATAGGAAATATTATTGGCAAAAAGGAATTGAGCATACAAAAAAAAAACAATATTATTAAAATAAAAAAATTATATATATGAATTTGTAGCGATATTGATATTTTTTTTCTAAATGTAATTAACAAAAAAAAAAATTGATTGAAGTGAAATTTAAACTGATTTTTAGCGCTTAAGCTTTACTAGTTTTTAGAAAGTAAAAACACAGAAGAAAAATTAATAACAACAAAGGGATCTGAAATTTCAATGTGTGACTAAAATAGATGTAGACATGAAATTTGTCTTATTAATTGGCGCATATGCAAAAAACCAATAACAATAAATAAATAAAAATAAAAACAAAACACAAACTTTACTATAAAAGAAAACTAATTTGTAATAAGAAATGAATTGCAAACAGTAAATTTACTTTTTGATGTGAAATGTTTAATGTAAATGAAGTTTCCTCAATGTATTTGAAAAGTGTAAACAGTGCACACAAGAAGATACGAAACAACAACACAAAGAGTGACATTTCTTAAAAATTTAAAGAAGCAAAGGAGAGCAAAACACTGGAAAATGGAAAGGATACTTGGTATTTTCATTGTCTTAAGTTATCGAGCTTTTGTTTGACTTATCTTGAGAAGTCCATAGCCCTAAAACGCTCTATGCAATGTAAAAATTGGCGTTTTTCTAAAAGCACCTTTAAATATTTGCCCTTGTTAGAGCCTGCGAGCTTTAGCTTTAGATATAGTCCAAGATGATAAGGTTCCCACATATTGAGCAGTTCTAACTATACTGATTTTTTTTCACATTCATCATAAAGTGAAATTTTTCGTCGTCGTTTGGCGCTATAGCCCAGTGTGACCTTTGGCCTGCTGCAGAAAATGTCGCCATTTGACCCGATCTTTGGTTAATGTATGCCAATTGTTTACTTTGAGTTTCCTCATGTCATCCTCCAGTCCTTGATTGTCAATCCACTTTTATCATGGTCGACCTTTTGCTTTCTTCGTAAATTTTTTACTGTCAATTCGTCCCCTTAGTATTAAAATAGCCTATAAATTTTTTGATGTTTTGAGAAAATTAATTTCAAACTTTTTGTCGAAAGTAGATCTCATTCAAATCTCGTTATGTCTGTAAATATTTATCTTTTTTTGACTGACGTTTTGACCCATTTTGTGGAACTAGAATTTGACAAAATTTTGACCACATATAAAATCGACGATGGAGAATCCAAAAATTCAATAAAAAAATAATAGCCTAAGAGCACATAGGCTATTGTTATACTAAGGGGACGAATTACTTTTCTTTGAACTTTCGTAGGGTCTATTACCTATATGGCCTAGTCACCTAATTCTTTGGGCTTTGATGAAGCGCACAACATTCTCTCCTTTTATTAGTTGGTTCAGTTCAGAGTTCTATCTTCATCAGCATTGCTGTCTTTGACTGCTCCGAAGATTTATTTCAAAAATTTTCCTTCAAATTGGAAGGTTTTGGGTATAGTATATAGTTTTCTAGCCTAATTCTAGCACAAAAAAGCACAAATTTGAAGTGGCTATAAATTCTTGTTGATTTTTGTTAATTTTTTTATGCTGTTACACATGAAGAAAATACGCAACACTGTAAGGAAAAAAAATTATAAAAAATCAACGAGATTTTTATCAATTTCAAACTTGCAGTTTGTTATACTAAACTTTAATAGACTATAAAATTGCGTATCCATTTTTTTTTCTTTTAATTTGGAATTTTTGATTAAAACTTGTCGAATTTTTATAAATCTTATACACGGTTTGAAACTTTGATTAATCTGGTATTTGTTAGGGAATGAGCTATATTTTAACAAAAAAATAGTTGAAATTAAAAAAATGGTTAAAAGTTTTTAAAATGTGGTGGTAAAGTATCGAAACTCTACTACTAACTCTTCTATGTGCCAAGTAAAAAAGAGGGGAAATAGTCACAAACATTTTTCTAGGTATTTTTGCCGGCCAGTTACTTAAAAGTTTTGCTATTCAAATAAAAGAAACACACACATACATACATATTTACATTCATGACTTAAAAAAAGCTTTATATACGCTGAACTGAAATAAATTTTTATGCTGAATTTGAAAACAGGATCCACAGTAATATTTTTAAATGCATTCACATTGCGCAAAAAAATAAAAAAGCACTAAAAAAAAGAATACAATTTTTCATTGGTGTGACTTTGATGTTAGAATATATGAAAATAAGCTAAATACAACAACAACAAACAAAACTTATGAACTTAAAACACTTGATTACAGGAAGAAAATGTTTAAATTTAAAACTGATAACTACTTACTAATAATGAAATAAAAGAAAACAACAACAACAACATACACACACCCACACACACACACAAACTAATAAGTGTCAAAAGAACTCAAAAAACAGTATATTAGAATGTAATTAGAATTTTTGCAAATTTTCAAATGCAGCAATTGAAAACAAAATGTGGTTGTTGTAACCCAAAAACGTTTTTTCAAACACTTATTACAAAAAAAAAAAAAAAATAAAATCAAATAAATACCTTACATAAAATTTAATATAATCATAACTCTGAACAGCAAAAGGTGTAGGCAGTAGGAAAATACAGGAACGCATATTGAAGAAATTTACACACACAACTTTTTTTGTTTTCCGTGTAAATGCAGTGCAACAGGCGTTTTTATGCGAACCCTTTAAAATGAGAATATAAAATTCAGAAATTAAACCGAAAAATAACAACAGAAAGCAACAAATGAAAATTATTAAAACACATACATACATACACACATATACATATATATATACAAATATATATACACTTGCATACTTATATCTGTACATAAATTTATTATATATATATACATATACATACATGCTATGGAAGCAAATTGTAGGCAACAACAAAAGGAACAAAACAACCAACCAACCAACAAACAAAGGGGGCGAAACTATTTCGTGATTCAAATGACAAATATTTCGCTTTCGACGACAAACCAACTTCAAAGCAATCATTTTTGAAGAAAGAAAAAAACATATTAAATAAAAATAAAATAAAAAAAATCTTAAAAAATATATTATTGCAATTATATCACAAATATTTAGTGAATTTTTTTAAGAATGTATTGTAATAAAAGTAAAAAAACAAAAACAAAAACTTAAATAAATATTGCAGCGCAAGCTGGCACTGCGACAGATGTGAATCGCTTTAAAAAGAAGACTCAAAATGCCACAAACTTAACTAAAAGCCGCATAGAGAATATGTGCTGAATTAGGAAAGCATTGTGCTGAATGAACGGAAGTTTTTAGAAAGCGCCGAAATGCAATGTAGGTGTAGACATGACATATGTGTGTAGCTAAAAATGTGCTGAAGTGCTGACTTGCTGACTTAAAGTGTTGAATAGTAGCGAAAGTCGCTAAATATGCTGGATTAAAGTGCTAACTGAAATAAATGAAGCCAAAGCATGTGCCAAGTACTAGTGAAGTGAAGCTGAATAAGCTGACTACGCTGAATTAAAGCTTTAATAGCGGTTTCCTGCAATTAGGCACACGAGCGTGCTGCAAAAGATATGCGCATTGAGAAAGAGCTGAATTCGCTGCATCAAATCAGCCAGAGAAGAAGTTTTTGAAAGCGAATACGCGTGTTGTATTCTCAAACATAGCCACACGCTGAATAGAATACATGGAAGTGGCGTGCATTTTAAATTAAACAGTTGCATATATAATAGATTTTTGTATGCAATCTGGCAGTATATAAGTATGAATTTTGTGCGCAACAGGTTTACTTAGGACAAGCTGCCATGCAGTTTTATGAGATATATATCAGCGCATGGGCTTATATTGATTGCTGAATACTTTAAATGCATGCTGAATGTATAAAGCGCGTACAGCTGGCAAAAATTTTGCTTGCAAGTAGCTGCTTACAATTATAATTGATGCCAATAATAAGTGGCATTTAACATTTATAGTTAGCTGAATATGAAGCGCTGAATACGAAGCAAAATTATTAGGCTAGTTACACTGCATTCCAGCTAAATACAGCAAGTTTCCGCGTAATAGAACAGAAATTAACTTGCCGTTTATAAATTGTAAGCGTAAGTAAGGCAACAGAGCTGAATACATTGAGTGCTTGCTATTTTATGCTTTTCCTGCAAAAAAATGTGTTCCAAATCAGCGGAAGTGTCAGTTGTGTGTATTCAGCACTAGCTGAATGAATTTAATGCTGGCTGAATACATAAATCTTCAATAAACCACCCTGTAATAGTTGTTTACATAGACTATCAGAAAAAAATACTCGTGCACTGGCGCAGTGCATGTCTTAGCAAGCGAGTGCATCACGTATATCAGAATATATGAGCATCTACTTAGATGCCTATTTACAAGTTGTAAGCTCACTAAGTAACATAGCTGAATACGCTCAGTAAGTAATTTTGCATTATTTTTCTTGACGAAATGCGTTCAGTTATAGTAAAAATGGTAGTTCTATGCATCAAATATTAGCTGAATGTGTTAAATGCTAGCTGAATACGTAAGCTATCACTAAAACAACTTCTGTAATAGCAGAATGCATCACAAATCAAAAAGAAATGTAAGCGTTTAGAAGACACACTAAGAAACATGGCTGAATACGCTCAGTAAATAGTTTTTCATTATTTTTCTTGGCAAGATGCATTCAGTAACAGCAAAATTGATAGCTACTTGTATCAAACACTAGCTGAATGTGTTAAATGCTAGCTGAATGTGTTGAATGCTGGCTGAATGTGGTAGCTATATACACAAAGTAGTCTCGAACCCACTTCTGTAATAGCTGAATACATAAAACATCAATTAAAGAGCTCATACTTTGGCGCACTGCATGCCGCAGCAACCGAGTGCATCCCGTATTAGCAGAATCTATCAAAAGCTACTTAGGTGTATATTTAAAAATGTGTAAGCACACTAAGAAACATAGCTGAATACGCTCAGTAAGTAGTTTATCATTATTTTTTTTGGCAAAATGCATTCAGTAACAGCAAAAATGGTAGCTGAATGGTAAATGCTAGCTGAATCTGCCAAATACTCGCTGAATATGGTAGCTGCATATATAAAGTAACCTTAAAACAATTTCTGTAACAGCTGAATAAATCTAGTACTAGCTGAATGCATCATGTGCCAGCTGAGTGTGCGAGAAAAAAGTAATTTGCTTGCTAGCAAACGCTTAGAAACATAGAATTTAAACTGATATTTAGCTAACGTGAACCTAAATATGCGCTGAATGTGTGAAGTACAAGCTGAATATGACGAATTTAAGCTCATAGACAATGGTGATGTAGATTGTGATGCGCACAACAATCAGTGGCGATCTAAAGTGTGATGTTTTTAAATGCATACATACATACATACTTGTAAGCATGCTTAGGTATAACATACATATATGTACATACATACATAGGTATGTGTTATGTAATACAGTTGGCGGATTCCAAGGACTGATGCAGCAGCACGCGCTAACAACCAGAAAGACAGGGAAGTAGTAATGAAATGTATACATACAGACACACACATACAAATGAAATATGAAAAGATATGAAGAGAAACGGAATACAACTACAACTACAATTACAACAATACTACCAAACTAAAAACAACAAAAGTAAAGCCAAAAACTTAACTGCAACACAAAAAAGGGATAACCAATATTACAACAACAACAACAATAAAAAATTTAAAAAAGTGAATTGCCACACACATACATACATACTGTTGAGGAGTTAGTTAATGTAGCAAAAAATTTAAGCAAAAACAACAATTAGCTAAATATGTAAGTTGAGGGGTAGAAGTAGAAATTAAAACGCAATCGATGTAGAGACAACAGCAGTTGTTAGGTTGACAATTTAAGACAATTCAAAGTGAATTATTTAAATGAAATTTTTCATTTACGCTGTTATTTTTTTTTTTTTTTTTTTGTAATTTAACGGGTTTTACTGCTTGTTTGGAATTTACTAAATAGTGTTCGAAACAGGAGCAAAAGCAGATACCAGAAGATGATTTTGAAAGTGATGACAAAGACGAGGACGATGTTGATGATAATGTTGAGGGGGGATAAGGGTGATATTGCTAATGTGTTGATTGACGTTGATTAATTATGATACTGTTGGGAATTTTGTACATTCGCCAAAATATAATGGAAAATACGTGTAAAGAAAGCAATTGTAATGGTGCCTTAATTACAAAGTGTTTAATTTCCTAAATTTAAATATTAAAAATAAAATCGATAATGATTATTATGTAATGTATAAACAATTGATTCCAATAGTCGAACATATGAAAGGCTTCTTCTACTTCCTACATACATACATATGTACATACATACATATTTCCCTTTGAGCATGCAAGCATACATACATACAAATTGATACGTATGCATGTATGTGTATATAGAAAACTTGTATTTGAATGCTTCTCCACTGAATGCTTTTCCAAAACTTATAAACAAAAAACCCAACAACTACTCCAAATGGGTACTAAAACAATTTCCGCTGATTTGCCACAAGGCCCAAATATGCATGGCAGCGCACAAAGGCGCTGCCCCCAGGTGATATGAAACCAAAATTTAAGAACCAAAAACACCAAAAAACAATTGAATGGCCAGCAAACAGTTCTTCCGTAAAATCTACAAAAAAAAAACGAGTCTCTTGAAATTTGTAAAAACGAAAAAAAAAGTTAGCCATTAAAATTTCCGCTTTGTGTGCCCCCTTATGCGCCACCACCAATGTTGTTATCCCTCTAACAAGAACGCAAACCAAATATTACTGAGTACTACAGGTAATACAACAACAACCAGTCATAACCGTACTTGGCCATAAACCAAAAACCGCAAACAGCAAATACTCTAAAACACACACAGATGTATTTGTAAAGAAAGACCCAGCCAAGCTACGCACCAACAACAGTTACAAACCAACTACCAAATTTGAACAGCTGGCATAAAAGTGTAAGATTTGAAATTTGAACAAAACAAAAAACATTGCAAGCAAATGAATCCATGACTTTCACAACAAAAACACAAGAAATCCAACCGAAAACAAGAAGAATTTACCATTTACATGCATGCAAAAAACCACACCAACACGCACCCTGACGAATGATAAAACAACAAATAGAGCTGTCGGCGAATCACGCGGCATCTAAGCGAGTGTAACGGTGCAGGTGAAGGTAGATGGTAGGTGGTGTCATATACACAAACACGATTGGTTGAGAGAGTAGTACAGATCCCCGAAATTAACGATAGTGGACACTTGCTATAGGAACTGATAGTAACTGGGCACAAATGTCGTTCAGGTCGCAGTGCAAACCTCCGATAAATCTGAGTCTAACTGATTATTTTTGATATACGCACGATAAGGATAAGGTACCGATAGTTTTCGAACCACAATAAACTAACGGCATAATTATGCTACCGAATTTCTTCTTATTTATGCACGGAAGTCAAAATAGTTTTGACACATTGATTTTTTTTACAATAACTCGTCATATTTTTCATGGTAATTTCTTTTTTGGCGGCCGCCGTAGCCGAATGGGTTGGTGCGTGATCACCATTCGGAATTCACTGAAAGGTCGTTGGTTCGAATCTCGGTGAAAGCAAAATTAATAAAAACATTTTTCTAATAGCGGTCGCCCCTCGGCAGGCTATGGCAAACCTCCGAGTGTATTTCTGCCATGAAAAAGCTCCTCATAAAAATATCTGCCGTTCGGAGTCGGCTTGAAACTGTAGGTCCCTCCATTTGTGGAACAACATCAATACGCACACCACAAATAGGAGGAGGAGCTCGGCCAAACACCTAACAGAAGTGTACGCGCCAATTATTTATTTATTTATTGAATTTTTTTTAGCAAATATAGTTCATACTTTAAACAAACCAACATATTTTAAAGTATGCAACTTTATACTGAATTAAAGAAATAACGCAAATTTGTACACAGTGAATCAGAAATGTTTTAGCACAGTGAGTTTTTTAACCATGTTCGCCACATTTTTCATGTTAATTTTTTTCAGTGGATTTTGTATGGAAATATAGTCCATACTGTAAAAAAAGCAAAGTGGTTTAAAGTATAAAACTTTGTACAGAATTAAAAACAACAATCGTAATTCAATTCAATAAAAATTTAACTAAATTTGGAACTTTTTACTCATACTTTTTTTTGCTGATAGTTTTAGAGCCCCTTCAATTCTTGTAGTAATTCTAGCGAGCGCCCTAACCGAATGCGTTAGTGCGTGACCATCATTCAGAATAAATAGACAACGTAACCCTTTCATAAGATTCGTCAAGTGAACACCTCGCAAGATAGTCAGATCTACGTTACCGCAATGTCCCAGATTCACTACAACAATAATAGGAACAAGATTGCGTTCATCAGAGAGTGCGCGACGTCGTAATGGTACAATTGCGCGAGATAAATGTGAATGTGCGAACAAAAATGCAATAAGAAGAAGAAGAAATTACACAAACAATACAGGAATAAATTGCACAAGTGCGGCGTCACTCGCACAGTGATTCTGTTAAATTCGCTGAGAGCAAAGTAGCGGTACCACGATTAGCGCCACCTTATTATTCTCTCCATCGTGGATTTACTGTATATACCAAAGATGATACATACGAGATTTGCTCGTTAGGTATGGTGGAAAAAAAATTTGAAGGGAACTTTGAACACTAATCTAAAGCTAAATTTTATGAAACACAAAACGAATGACGTCGGCATATCTGTCAAATTCGCCCAGAGCTGAATAACGGCCTGCCAGGTAGTATACCTCTAAAAATCTTTTCACCATGGTATATCCGGCCAAGGATTGTCACTTCTGCAGTATTCACCATAGCATATTGCCCATAGCAACAACAATAACATTTCCCAAGAGAGTTTTCAAGCCTGACTAAGTTATTAACTCTCCTGTCACGACTGTTTTAGATTTGTTAAGAGTGGCTTCAAATCTAGCCAAATAATGGGCAGTTCTGTTATCCTTTTCTACGTTTTAACGATTGAGAACCAAGATAGACTAAGGGTCTATGCATTGTCTATTCTCCCAGTAGCCAAACTGCCTTTTTATTCGACTTGTTCTGTAAAATTTAAGACCAGGTGTTCATTGCTAAAGCATTTAAAAATAAGAATGCATTTTTCATAGATTTTTCGAATAACTCTTAAATACTCTAACTTAGAATTTCTCTTCCTAACCCATAGAAGAAGCTTTAGAGAAGAAGCTGATTAGCAAGTAGTTGGAACAAAAGCAGAAAATTTAGTTTCTGATTATTACAGCAGTACTCATATTGCCAGCAGCTTCAAAGCTCAGAGCTCAGGTCACTTTGGGCAGGTGGAGTGCTACTTTTTTCAGATCCTGAAAAGTCTCATTATCACCTCGTTTAAAACAAAAGTACACCGGAATAACCAAAATATCATAATGAATAATTAATAAGTATAAGTCCAGCAAAATTCTTCTATCGCCATAAAGGTGCAGGCTCAGTGTAAGCTGGATTTGCTTGCTTGGTTGCGATAACTGTCAAAAATGAATAGAGCAACACTGTAATATATAAAATTAGACCAAATGGCAGCTGGCAGCGGAGAAGTTTCAAATAGCTCAATGTTCTATTCGCAGAGCTTTAGACATTAGGAATTGACCAACCCGGACCTTCATTTAATTTGATTTGGTTTAGCTGCACTTCTGAATTTTGTGTTGCAGACAAAGTGGAAGCGAAGCAGACGACGAAGATAAAAACGTTTTGTTACTATTAGTAGCTCAGAGCAGTAGTCAAAAAAATGTTAAGTGCCCGCTGCAGTTGGAGTAGTACTGAAGCACCTGCCCCAAATATATTATATAAAATGGAAAAAGGTTGAAAACTACTGAATTATCGGCGCACGCAACTATAACAGTAAAAAGATTTAGATTTCTGTTGACTGTTCTTACTTTCATATTTTATCTTGTACATTTTTACTAATTCGCAACAAATTTTCTCAGCTTCTAGTTACCGTCATGATTCAAAAATGTATTATTCTTCTCTGTTCCCTTTTTCCTTTCATCTGACAGTATTCAAAGCGCGCATTTGACTATATGAGTTATGAAATCCAAGCAAAAAAGTAAGTGCGTCAAGCAAAGCCAGCCTGCATAGGCCAGCACCTTAAATATTTTATCCAATTCGCTTAATCGCGCTGTCTATGCGGGAGCAGAAAATGAGTTAAGTGGCGCCCGTCAAGAAAGTCGATTAATATTAAAGGGTTACATACAGTTATATATATATATATAATTGGCGCGTACACCCGTTTTGGGTGTTTCGCCGAGCTCTTCCTCCTATTTGTGGCGTGCGTTTTGATGTTGTTCCACAAATGGAGGGACCTACAGTTTCAAGCCGACTCCGAATGACAGATATTTTTATGAGAAGCTTTTTCATGGCAGAAATACTATCGGAGGTTTGCCATTGCCTGCCGCTATTAGAAAATTGTTTTTCTTAATTTTGGTGTTTCGCCGAGATTCGAACCTCCGTTCTCTCTGTAAATTCCGAATGGTAGTCACGCACCAATCCATTCGGCTACGGCGGCCTCCAGTTAAAAGGCCGAAAAAAAGCGAATCTTCCAGCATTTTTTCAGAGAAAACTTTTAAATTTATTGATCTAAAAATTTTTACACATATTATGGTATCTTTTAACTGTACTTTAAGACTTAATATTAGTAAAAACATTTATTTGGAAAAGAGCTACGGCTGATCTCCGGGAGCTTCTCTCAAACAAGACGTTTTGCGGTGGCCACTATATCTCTGAACTGGATCCTTTGAAATTAAGAAACCAAACAGATTTCGTTTAATTTATTTTAATATTAGATCGAGTAATTAATCGCAGGATTAAGCAAAATACATTTTTTTGACAAAATGGCGGTTTCTCAAAAAAAAAACATCGATTTTTGACCAAAATTTCTGCCTTAAACTGTTTATGCAAAACAAAATATTTATCGGTGAGAAAAAATCTTCGATTAATTACTAAAAAATATATTTAACAGGCTCGTGTTAAAATTTGAGTCTAATCGGTTTAGCCGTTTTCGAGTAATGTTGGTCACCGATTCTGAAAACACCATTTTGAGAAAAATGCGCTGCCGCTCCGGCCTTGTATGTACTTACAAGCACTCTAAACGCCTTTTCAAATTTGCGTGTGTCTTCGAAAATATCCACCGGAACAATATTAAATTTACTGTGTGTATTCTTAAATATATATACATTAAGAAAATGCAAAAAAAAAATACAATTTTTTGAAAATTCTGACTGCCCCTAACCTCTTAAAACTCTTTTTCTTATTCACCGAATTCATTTCTCACATTCATTTATACTACTTTGCCGAATTCATTTTAAGAATTTAGTGTTTGAATCGAAGTATGATATTTCGACAATTCTTTGTAGTTTTCCAAATGATCACTGTGGACTGTCTACATCTAATTTCTACCTGCAGACGATGAATAGTAAGATATCAATATTTCACACTATCAAAAACTGATCACATAGTTTATCAGGTTATTAGAGAGATCTAAAAGTATCGTGCCGAGCAATTATTTGCGCAGAAAGCACTATTCCCTAACTTAATTACCTTCACGTCGGTTAGCATCGGAAAGAATCGCTTAAGTGGTTAGCGCGCAAATCAAGAAGAAGAAAAATAACCCTTTCAGCTGTGATTCTTAACTGAGTCGTAGTGAAATTTTTTTAGTGACATGCCGATCATCCACAATCAGCAAGCATTCATGCGATGCTGTTATACACACGAATAATTACACTCATGCCTTTCCTTCGCCTGCATATCTGAGCACATTCCGAATAGATGCCGACACTTACCGCTCGTCCGACAGTAGCAGCTCTCTTTCTCTGACCAACAACCACTGTAGTTAAATGTAAGTAAGCATCTACAAAAGAATAAACCGAAACATACATACATACATTTGAACTTATGTGTACATTTCAACTTAAGCATTAAGCGATAATTGAAATTGACCAAAAGTAGAAAAATAAATATATAAATAGATTAAATTAAAGTGATTATAATAGTGCATAGATTTTTGATTTTTATTTTTATTGTAATGTAGTAATGAAAAGAGTACGTAGTTGTTCTTCAGGTGTTTAGAAAGAAGAAATAGAAAAATATGAAATTTATAAACTTAAATTGGTCTTAATTGCGCAAAAATGTACACACTCACACACACACACATACTTGCAAATATTGAAGTCACAAGCATATAAGCGGACTAGAAATACCGTTAGTACGCTAAAAGACGTTTAAAATAATAAAAGAATTAAAATTTGCAACAATTTTTGAATGTTTTTTCGGGTAAAACCATTTTTTTTAAGTATCTCAATGTAAAACCAACACCTTAAAAATACATGCATACATACATACATACGCATATACATATGTATGTATTTATGAAAAAAGTTGTACGTTTACTTATGTAATTTATATGTGTGCGTGTATATGTCAAACACGATTTGTAACTCGAAAATGCAATCTCCCCAAATAAACGCCCACACTCACACAATATAGAAATATCCTGTGTACCAACACCCCCGCAACTTTTATGTGTATTTCTACAAAGTAATTACACAATGAAGCGTTAGCATAAATAATTAAATAAATGAAATAAATCAATGAGTAATTAAATAGTAAATAAGGCATAAGCATAATTTTTAGGTACATCACAGGATTTAAAAATTATTAAGCAAAAAATACTGTTAAAGTTTATTTACATTTATGCATAAATGTGAAAAAGTGAAAAAAGCTACTGAAGAACATAGTGCATAAGAAAACTCAAAGAACAAACGCAGTGAAAAAAGTAATAAAGTAATATAGAATTGAAATATGTATAGACAAGTAAATAAAAAAATGTATCTACAATATAAGGTATTTTAGATATTCTTATTTAATATCCAGCAAAAAATATAAATAAGGAAAATTAAGTAGGTTAAAAATGAAATGAAAGAATTTAATAGAAAAAAGTTAGAACTGCAGTGAAGCGCAAAGTAAAAGAAAAAACAAAAAAACAAGAACAAACAAATAATTGAATAACATATGAATGCACATGTAACCAAATAAGTGTGTGTCCCATTCAAATAAATGAAAGTGATGAAGTTGTAGTAATGCGGCCATGAAGCAGGCACAGGCACAGGCACACTAAAAAGCCAATAACGAGAGAAATATAAAAAGCGGGTTGAGAACAAAAACGCAAAGAGTTTCTGATTGAAAAAAAATGTTTACTATAATTGTTTTTTGTTTTAAAATAGAATAAAAATAGAAAACAATTGAAAACATTTTTTTTTTCTTTCTTTAAAAATATGATTTCAGGAATTAAATAATTTCATACAATTTCAGATAATTTCAATAAATGAACCCTCGCTTTAGCGCTGTATAGCGGCCAGCTTAATTAAGCTGCAACTGTCGGCTATTGGTGCCCGGCACGTTTGGGAACAGAGCACAAGCTAGACTAAATAAGTGATCTCGCGCTCTTGATACAAAAAACTCTCTACATTAGAAATGGCCACGATGCAGACATCATTTCATTGTTATTTGAATTATATCGTGAATTGACGTGCAATTACGAGTATTATTGCAATGTTTGCATCAACTTACTCCGCCAACAGTTTTTTAAGCAATGCAATTGAGTAAACCTGGCCTTGGGAATCGCATCTTCGACAACAACATGGAGAGTGTATGTACAAAAAATTGTTATTCACTCCATAACTAGAATATTAGCGTTTCTTCTCATTTTTGTATTCCACATATGAGCGCCTGCGCGTATGCAATGCTCTTTGTACCCTTTACAGGCAGCGCAGTCAGTAATGGGCACCCCTACACCATAAGTGGATTATAAATGTTTCTCAAGAACAGTAAAGTTTTTTAGCAAGAATTAAAAAAAGTAAAATTTAAAAATACAAATAAAAGCACTTTTCTAGTAAATTTTGTTGCGCTTATTTAACGCAATTCATTTTCATATTTCGGAGCAACTTTCTACTGACTTTGCATGAAAACCTGTGGAAGTTACCAACGTGGCTCTTTGAAAATCAGAAATTTCAAGCGTGGCTGTGCTTTGAGGTGAAACCGCGGACTTACTGACAACAATTTATGGCCAAAGCCTGAGCTTATAACGGCGCATTGTAATTGCTAAAAACAAACAAGAACTGCAAGAATATACACACATACATAGATGTATCGTTAAACACGAACAACAACAAATATACGACTTTCGAAATAGCTATGGTTTCTAAATGATGAAAAAACAAAAACAAATAAAATAAAAATAAATACATGCATACACACTTACAAGTAAATATACATACATATGAATCTAAAAAAAAACTCATTGCAACCAAAACCACAAAAATTTATATTAAGATAAAAAAATAAAAATAGAAATAAGATAATGCGAATATGCAAACAAAATGTTCAATATCGAAGGCAAATGAAAAATTTTCAAACCAAAAAAAACAAACAACAACTTTGTCACAAATTATTGAGCAAAACATATGAAATATGAATAAATTACAAATATTTTAAAATTGAAGCATATTTACAAGAAGAAAATAAAAAAAAAAAACAAAAAGGAGCAACAAAAATGGTTAAGACAATATTGTTTGTAAATATTATATTAAAAAAGAGAAAAAAAAAAACTAAGGAAAAATACTTATTACTAAAACATTGTAAAGACAAAAAAAGCGCTAAAGCAGAGCAGAGCGAACGGGAAATGATGGAAAAAACGCAGTGAGACTTCAACTGTTCGTGAAAAGTAAAGCAATTGTTTAGGAAGAAAGCTGTTGCTGTTTTATTAAGTTGAATTAGCTGAGAAAAAACGTCATTTAACGATGTATGCAGATCAAATATTGGCACACTTGCTGGCACTCGTAGTCACATAGGTACATAAGAAATTTGGCCTTTATTTTTCAATAAAAAAAGTTGCATTAATTAGATTATTTAAAAAAAAAGCACAACCAATAGTTTCCTGTTTAATAAGCATGCACAATTAAGGTCATACACTGCTCGATTCTCAACGAGCCTATTTTATCAGCGCTTTCCGTTGCTTACTAAGTATGAGGAAGGGCACTTTTTTTGTGCACCAAAAATTGAAAAGCTTCAAAAGTTTCAGATTTTCAATGTTCAAAATACTTGGATAACTTGTCATGGAATCGCTCTTTTAAGATTTGTTTTTTTTTTTTTTTGTATTATTTAATTTTTCTATTTTATTCCTCAAATAAACTGCAGCTCATCTAAAATCCCAATTTTCATATTTGACTTTTAATTAATAGGACTATGAATAAGTTCGTTTCGGTTTTACAACAGATGGCGTAACTTGATTATTATTCCATCGATCCACATTTCCAAACATTCATTGGAGAGCTACTGTCGTAAGGCACAAACGTCAGTATAAGTTTTTTATTTGAAGCGTAAACAACAATATTTTTACCACACTTGAAAATGTCGAATTTCGTGCCAAATAATGTGTTTTTGCGGGGAATTCTTCTTCATTATTTTAATATGAAGAAAAAAGCAGCCGAAAGTCATCGTATCTTGGTGGAAGTTTATGGTGAGCATGCTCTATCTGAGCGAACGTGCCAGAAGTGGTTTGCACGCTTTAAAAGTGGTGATTTTGGCTTGGAAGACGAAGAACGCGAGGGTGCGCCGCCAAAGTTCATGGATACCGAATTGGAGGAATTGCTCGATCAAGATCCGGCTCAAACGCAAGAAGAGGTTGCAAAAACTTTGGGAGTTGATCAATCAACCATTTCCAAACGTTTAAAAGCCATGGGAATGATCCGAAAGGTAGGCCATTGGGTGCCGTATGAATTGAAGCCAAGAGACGTTGAACGCCGTTTTATGGCATGCGAACAACTGCTTCAACGGCACAAAAGAAAGGGTTTTTTGCATCGAATTGTGACTGGCGATGAAAAGTGGGTCCATTACGACAATCCAAAACGTCGGGTAACGTATGGATACCCTGGCCATGCTTCAACATCGACGTCGGCGCAGAATATTCATGGCCTGAAGGTTATGCTGTGTATCTGGTGGGACCAGCTGGGTGTTGTGTATTATGAGCTACTGAAACCGAATGAAACGATTACGGGGGATGTCTACCGACGACAATTGATGCGTTTGAGCCGAGCACTGCGAGAAAAACGGCCGCAATACGCCGATAGACACGACAAAGTTATTTTGCAACATGACAATGCTCGGCCACATGTTGCACAAGTGGTCAAAACATACTTAGAAACGCTCAAATGGGATGTCCTACCCCACCCGCCGTATAGTCCAGACCTTGCGCCATCCGATTACTATCTCTTCCGATCGATGCAACATGGCCTGGCTGACCAGCACTTCCGTAATTACGATGAAGTCAAAAAATGGATCGATTCGTGGATTGCGGCAAAACCGACCGAATTTTTCACAAAGGGAATCCGTGAATTGCCAGAAAGATGGGAAAAAGTAGTAGTAAGCGATGGACAATATTTTGAATATTAAATTTGTAACCATTTTACGTCAATAAAGTTTCAAATTTCGAAAAAAAACCGCACGAACTTATTCATAGTCCTATTATTTACCCACTCAGTTTAAAACTTCTGACCTACAAAACGGAATAAAAGTTCATCTAGAATCGAAATTTCTAATTTCATTTTTAACACTTTTGTTTCACTTATTTCTCCATTCTTGCCTAAATCCTCAGGCCTCCAAAAGTATAAGTGAGCTCATTCAGGATCGTAAATTTCCTACTAAAATTCTAAGATTTTTATTATGCCACTCCCGAAAGCCAAAAATCTAGTTCAGAGCTTCAGATCTTGAAAAATAAGTATCAGCTCATTCAAAACTTGCAGAGGTCCAATTTGCATAATCCACTTTTTCTCAATTATTTCTCCACTTATCTCCCAACTTTAATAGAGTAATCAAGAATCCCAATTTTCCTGCTTAACTTTTAATTTTTTCTAGTTATTTTGCCGATTAAAAACTCAGAACGTCGAAAAAAAGTAAAGTAAAACTTAAAAGTTTCAAAATTTCTTTCTTACTTCTATTCTTTCTTACTTCCAATCTACCGCAGAGCCACAGAGCTCACAAAATAAATAGCAGCTCATTCAAAATTTGCAGAGCTCTTATTTCCCTACTTCACTCCTTCCTACTTCTCAATTATTTCTCCACTTATCTCTCAACTTTAATAGAGTAATCGAGCGGGCATGTTTGCTCTTTACATACAAACACATTAATATTCGAGCATTGTTGTATTAGCGCACGGTGCAGAGTAGTTGTGAATTTTCGAATGTACAATAGTATTCAAATGTGCCAAAATTTTGCATTGAAAATTCATTTCGAATGTTAATAAATACAATTTTCGCTAATCTCTTAAGTATTAATACACAAAGAAAACCAACTTATTTTTAACATTTTTTTAGCAGCATATTTATCTATTGTATATTATATATAAGTATATACTTGCATATAAAGGAAAAATAATGATAGTGGCAATTTGTTGTGCAATATTTTTGTGGGGAAAAGTGCTTTACAACTTTAGCGAACAAACAGACATTATTGCATGTAAGAAAAGTAGTGAAAGTGATTTTAGCGCAAAGGGTAATGATTTGATTGGCTTTAATTTATCACTGAAATTATAGAAAAAGAAAAACCAACTGAAAAATAAAAAATAAAAAAATAAATGGTATGTAGGCACCATTTTAAAATATCTTATATATAGCAATAAAAGTTGAATAAAGTATACAAGTCTATACAACTTGAAAAAAAAAACAAAAAATTAACAAAAATATTATAATTAAAACACAACAAAAATTTAATTATGTAATGTGAGTGTAAAACAAAAGACAATTTAGTTATAATAACAACAACAACAAAAAGTAGTGAAAATATTATGAGAGTAAAAGCAAAAGATTATTAGAGTAGCGGAAAAAATGCAAAAATAAATAAATATTTCACTTTGGCAACAACAACAACACAAAGGAATTTCACGAATTTCACTTAACAGCAAATTAGGTAAATGGAAAGTAAGCAAATAAAAGTATTTAATGAAAACAAAAAAAGAAGATAGAAGAAGAAGAGTATTTAAGTCAGACAAAAGTATTTCTATAACTTACACTGAGTGCTGAGAGTAAGGCGTGCAGAAGAAAAAAGTAAGCAAGTAAGTAAGTAAAAAGCAGTGTAAGAAGAAATCAAGTGAATCAATAGAAGTTGTGCGCGCGCAGGTGGCTACACGCCGAGTAGCTGCTTGGCCACCAAATGCGTTTACTGCTTAATTATTTCCTTTTTTATATAAAAAACCATTTTTTTTTTAATTTTCTTTGTTGTTTTTTGTTTTTTTTTTCAAAAAGCCCACATAGACTTTTACAAAATAAGCAAATATTTATAACACAATTACAACAACAGCACATTATTATTCAAATACATACATATGTACATACATACTATTTATACTTCAAAACAATTACAACAACAACTTATCAAACCAACAAAAATTTATTGAAAACTGTACCAACACGAATTGTAACTGCTGCAATGAGCTTAATTAACACTTTTTAAATACAAAAACAAAGGCAAAAACCAAAAACCCAAAAAACAACAACAGCAAACATAATATATTACAAATAATTGCGTATTGAACACACAAATAGCGCGTGCAAGTAAAAGCAATCGTATTTAATGCAAATGGAAAAAAAACAAAAACAAAAACAAATTTATTATATTGTGCAATAATTAAATTGAAATTCGAAAACACAAGAATTTGTTAAATATTAAGCATTCAATTGATTTTTATGCTGCGTGAGACTGTGTAGATTTTTTGTTTGTTTTGCAAACTAAAAAATAGAAATAGCAAGGCGAGTATACAAAATAATTAAAAGTTAATATACATTTAAAAAAAAGATATTTATATATTTGCTGCAGTTTAAGGAAAATGAAAAAATACGCAAATAAATATTTATGGAACGAACGCAAAGAAAAGCAGGAAATGAAAAAAAGAATTTAGAAAAATAAATTTAAAAAAAAGTAGCAAGTCGTGTAAGAATTGTGTAAGCGAAGCGTAGATATTTTGTGCCAAAGCAAATTTTGTCTTTTTAATGTAATTATTTTTAGCAAAATTTTTTTCACAAAAAACAAGAAGCAAATATCATACACACACATATATATACATTCATATATGCAAAAATTAAAAAAAAGCACCTAACACACTACCATGAAATTCACACACATACATTCATACATGCGCAATGAAGTGGGAGAATAAGTAAACGTGTTAACGGGTGTTCTATTAGAAACTGCAATAAGCTGAACAAACGGCAGTGAATACACGAACTTAAAAACAAAAACAACTAATATAGCAAATCATAAAACATGAACATATACATACACACGTAGACCCATTAATATATCTTTATGAAAATATAATTTTTGTTCAGTTTAATTTAAGCTGCAAATAAATATTTAGAATATCATATAAAATTAATATGAAATTGTATTTAATTTACTTTCTCTCGTTAAAGATTATAATAAAGCGATTAACAATGATTTAGTAAGCCATTATGAATGAATACAATTCAAGCAGTCGTAAATATTCGTGAAATATAAAGGTTTATTTGCTGAATTAACTGAGATAAAAATTATTTTATTTAAATAATTAAGAGAATTTTAAATTTAAATTCGAGTTTAAGAAATTTAAATTGTAACCATTTTTTTGTTTCCAATTTTAAATTACAATCTGTTAAATTTAAACAATACGTAATTATTTTTCAAGTGATATTGGTAAAATTCAAAAAACTTAAATGAAACTAAATTCAAAAAATTTAAATTGAAACTAAAATTTAAATTGAAACTAAAATTCATGAAACTTAAACTGATTAAAATAAATACTAAAATTTAAATTAAAATAAAAAAATTTAAAAATTTTTGAATTGTAACTAAAATATAAAATTTAAAAAATCTAAATTGTAACTAAAATTTAATTTAAATTTCAATAGAAATTAGAATTTAAAAAATTTTAATTAAATTTAATTTAAATTTAAATCAAATTAAATACTTCAATTTTAAATTCTTGTACTTTTTATTATACTTTTATTAAAAATTTAAATTGTAACTAAAATTTAATAAATTGAGATAGAAATTAAAATTAAAAAAATTAAATTTAAATTTATGTATTCATTTAAATTTAATTAAAATAAAATTTTCATCAAATTAAATACTTCAATTAAATTCTTGTACTTTTTTATTAGACTTCTTTTTATTATACTTTTATTAAAAACTTTAATTGTAACTTAAATTTAATAAATTTAAATAGAAATTAAAATGAAAAAAAATTCAATTAAATTAAATTTAAATCAAATTAAATACTTCAAAATTGTAACTAAAATCTAATAACTTTCTAGTTAAATTAATATTTAAAAAATTTAATTAAAATTTATTTATTTTTATTCATTTAAATTTAATTAAAATACAATTTTCATCAAATTAAATACTTCAATTTTAAATTCTTGTGGTTTTTTATTATACTTTTTTTATTATACTTTTAAAAAACTTAAATTGTAACTAAATTTAAGAGATTTAAATAGAAATTAACATTAAAAAATTGAAATTAAATTTAAATCATATTAAATACTTCAATTTTAAATTTTTGTACTTTTTTATCATACTTTTTATTTATACTTAGACTTTGCAAATCCAAAAAAAAAAATTGGAAACATATTAGCTGCCGGAGCTATTGCAATTTTCAATTAAAAGTTTCTTAATAAATAAACAACACAAAATTATTTTTTAATTAATTTTCTACATTAAATAAATGTTTCTTGGCGTACCAATTTGTGATTGTTTCCGTTTTTGTTCGGGTTTTTGGTTTTTTTAGTTTTAAAGCAACGCGGAAACACCAAAATTAAAAAAAAAATTGTGTCTCCGAAACAAACTTTGCCTCAGTCTTAGTAATGCAATGCTTTCTGAATTCGACAATTCGACGTGCATCATTTTTTTTTTTTTTCAATTTAACTTTTACGCATTTTTTTAAATTGCGTAGTACTTGGCAACTCTTTGACCCTTTACTAAATATCATTGCCGCCCCCTTTTCGATTGTCTCATGGGCATTCTCTACGAATTCGCCTTAAAACATTTATAAATATGACCAAAGAATTATATAATATAAAAACATTTAATAAAAAAAGTATATATGTATATAAATATGATAAATTATATAAATAAATTAAAATATTATATAAAAATATTTCACATTTTTCTAACCAATCTAAATCAACTAACTCGTTTTTTATGCTCGGTATCTAAAAATTTAAGCGTTATTATAAAAAAAATATTTTTTTCTGAATTAAGTGGCCTTACCTGTCGCTGTTCTCTTACTTAATGTATGATATATCTATTTTTTTAATTCATTGTACTTGACAACCCTTCAGGAGATTTTTAAAGTTAAATTTAAATTTAGCTTGTGTTTAAATTCGAATTTAAATTTTTTTATTACAGAGGCTAAAAAATTAAAATTAAAAATAATAATTTAGAGAATTCACCAAAAAATTAGATGCATATCTTAAAACAAATTTTGACAAAAATATTAATTAAAATTTCTCGAAAACCCAACAAAAATTTATTAAAAACGTGAATATTCTTATCCGATATGTTAATATTTTTTGTTTTTTTTTTTTATTTACTTGAAATGTTAAACAACAAATAATATTAAATATAAATTTTTCATTTCGGCCTTTCGAGATAAATTTTATCGATCGATAAATTTTATATTTACTTCTTCGTAAGACTCCTCCACTAAAATCCACCCACAAATTGGTACGCCTCGCGAATATCAACATTGTTGTATTATTGTTGTATTGCACTAGTCAATAGTTGATAGAAAATATTCCTTTTCGTTCATTGTACAAATTTGGATTGAGACTGATTTTGTTACGGAAACAGAATTTCCAAAATTATTTCATGAAAAAATACTAGGCATATACTAACAACTATTCATTAGCTGAATTACTGATAAGTTTAGCATTATTAAAATTAAATTAATTATAATCAATAATTTTAGAGCAAATTTGGCTTTAAACCATTTATTTCTGAGCGTAAAAAAAATCATAAAATCTGTGAGTTGAAAGAACAAGAAGAGAATAAAAAAAAACTGGTACAGGAAAAGTATAACAGTCTTCGCTTGCTCAATAAAAATGTACTAATACTTAATCGCATGATTTGTTATTGTTAAAGCAAGCGATTGTTAGTGTAATACGATACTCAAGTAAATTAAACTGTTGCTATATTTGCAAACGAAGTATACATTGATTTCTCAGAGACCTTTAGGCACATCTCATTCATCAGGAAAGAGTATGTCCCGCTGTTTCATATACAAACAAGCTATTTCATATCGCTCCTATAATATGCTTTACTTTAATTGTGCTCTCGCTCACTTCGAAATGCATAAATAGTAGCACTCAGCATCACATTACTGTGATGGATTACGGGCGTATAAGCGAGAAACGATTGGAATTTTTTGCTTGGCTATCTTTTTCTGTCAAAATGCATATTCCAAATGGCAAAAACACCGAAAATGTGAAAAATATTAAAAAAAATAATGTATGTAGTAAGTTTATTTAAATGATTTCAAAGCAATTAAATTAATTATGTTTAAAAAATATTAGTACATTTTGAGGCATGCAAACGACAATTTCGGGAGTACTGAGAAAATATGTAATTTTCGTGTAAGTAAACTATAATTTTTTCAAAGGCAGTTTTTTATTATTTATTTATTAAAATGTTATTGAATCATAAAAATAAATGAAGGGAAATTGAAAGGATTTTTAAAATGGCATTTTCATGCAAATTTGGTGCATTAAAAGTGTTTTCAACATATTTTAATTTTTAATTTTCCTACAGGTAAATGCATAAAAATTAACTGGATTTGCATACTTTTTTAAATGGAAAATTTATATGAGTCTCTCATTTACTAAGCAATAAGGGTATAGGTAAACAAAATTATTTGATTGAATATAAGTAAAATCGCGCGAAAATTTTTATTTCTAAGAAATTTGGAAATGATTTTTTTTTCTGGAGAATTGCACTAGAACAATAAATATTAAACATATTTATTTATAAATATGGTTAATAAAGTTAGGAAGCGATAATTTTAAAAAGTATTTTTAATTTACAAATAGTTTGCTAGTGTTAAATGACATTCAAATTTTCTTTTTTTTCATTAAGTTTTTCAGCGATCTTTAAAGAAAGCTCATTATTGCGGCGCAAATTGGAAATAGTTTTGCAAAAAACGAAATTTATTTCTAAATTATTCAATGTAGTTTTCTCTTAAACAAATATGTCTCTAAATTTTTTTATATTTTTTTACTTCTTTTTAATTTTTTCTTTAACAATATTTATTTTTCTAATATTTCTAAAATAAAAACTTTAACAACACAGCAATTAAAACCATTTAATATGAATAATAGAATAAATAATATTTTTAAAACAGTTTTTCACAGCAAAAACAAAATATTTAGTTTTTCACTTGTCGTATTTTTTCCGCGAATTCATAATATTTTTACAGTTTAAATTTTTTTTGGGGTTTTTTAATTTTTTTCTTTAACATCACAATAATAAGAACAATTATTTGTACTTTTCCAGATTTTCTCTTAAAACCCAGCTAATATTTCGAAAAACAATTGTTTAGCAACAGAGCTACAACAAAATATTTATTTTTTACCTTTTTCAATTTTTTTTAGCGAATCAATAATATCTGTAAAACACAATTTAATTTTTGACTTTTTCTTATTTATTTTTTTTTTTTTTAATTTTAAATTTTTTTTATTTACCTTTTTTTTAATTACAAATTTTTTTATTTATTTTTTTTAGTTTTTTTTTATTTTTTATTTAAGATAGAAATTTTAATTTTGGTATTTTTTTCAATATCTTTAACATTTCAGCAACATTTATACACCCACGCCCACACCCACACCCAAACCCACACTCACACTAACAATCAACATTGCGCATATGCAGCTATATTAGTCAAGCGGAAAAAAAATCGGAGATCACCAAGAAACGCCTTTATTTATTATTGATCAATATTTTCAGTTTTGCTTCGAATGCGTACATGCATACATACACACATACATTTAATCAAATTTTTACAACTAAAATGCAATAAATTTTACAAGTATACACACATAAATAAAATATTTTAAAAGCATCCAATATATATGTGTTTGCATACGTACATATTTATAAACATACATACAATACATGCATATGTACATGAATTTTATATGCTACATACATTACGTTAACTTATACAATACATAGAACCTTACCTCAATGGCGAAGGAAGGAAAACAATAATAATAAAACAAAAACAAAAAACAAAAAAATTAAAAATTAAAAAAACAATTAAAAAAACTGAATTCATAACATACAAATACATACATGCATATATTTATATGGTAATACAATGCATATATACAAACATACATATATAATATTTAATAAATATGGACTATACTATATTATTATTATATTATATTATTATTATTATTAAATTTAAAACAAAGTTAATTGTAGGAATTTTATGTAAAACGTTTAATTTGTTGGATTCAATAATAAAAATTGTGGTTTTATTATAACAAAAAAAAAAGAAAACAAAAAGAAACGAAAATGCTTTTTTATTTCGGAATTGCTTTTTTCTTCGGTTTCGTGAGTATTTACTTCTATACATAAACATACATACAACAAAACTACTCTCTCTATGTCTCTCTATGTCTCTCTTTTCTCCTTTTTACTTAACTGTGTTTAAAAACCTTTTGTTGTTGCTTTGAGTTAAGTGCGCGCTCGCACCAAAGCACTTTTGACGCTGTTGAACGATCGCAATTTTTTTGTTTGTTTTTTTCAATACAGGTGTTCCTCGAACCACTCGATTAATTTGTTCCGCGTAATTGGATACTCAGATTTAGTGGCTTATATATTTGCACTATTCAAGATCAGGAAGCAAAAGGATTCTGCAGATATGTAATATTAATAAATATATGATAAATAGCTATTATTTTGCCATTTTATGAAAATTGGTAACAAACCGTGTAACTCAAATACAGTGTAACTTGAGGAAATGCCGTTTTTTCCGTATAACTCGAAAATCGCGCAACTCAAATACCGCGTATCTCGAAGAATACCCAGGCGGGAAATTATAAATTCGGTTTCTCTAACTTTTCCAAAACTAAGGTGGAAAGTGATTCCAGGAGATACATTACGCCTAAAAAACATAGCGGGCACAGGAGTTCTAGAGGTTATTCAAGGGGTCCTGTAATTTAGAGCTCGAAAATTTAGGATATTTTCAGGTTTTTTTACAATAAAAAAAATTAAAAATGATATTTACATTTTTTAGGCTTTTTATTTAACGTCTTTTACATACAAAAAGGAAATTTTGTTTTTAATTTTAATAATTTTAAAAATATATAGAGAAGAGCCCGAAACTTAAATATTCCCTTAGCAGAACCACTTTTTCTCATATGTAAGACTTTAAAACAGTAACGGTCCCTCCTATGTGCTTTACAGGCACCGCCAATGCTCTTTTTCATAGTCATAAGTGGTTTGCTTAGCTACTATATTGATTTGTTATGTTCGATGAAGGTGCATGGTAGGTGTGCCTTAGCCTATTTCGAACCAATCACAATTACATATCAAATCCTGCGCTAGACTCCTTCGATGAAGGTGCATGTCATGGCCTTAGCCTATTTCAAACCAATCACATTTACATATCAAATCCTGTGCTAGATTCGTGTTACATCCAGATACGAGATAAGTTAGCTATAGCACATAAAATTGGCTGCAGTCTTTTCCTATCAAAACGATGACAGCAAAAATTGCCAGCTTTTCTTCTCACACCTAGGTGAGACAGTATTTCAAACAACGTCATGCTCGGCTCAAAATATATTTGCAAACAATTGCAACATGATTCTATTAACTCCAGATACGCCGCTCTCATTCTCCGATTTATACAATTTAGAATATACTAAGTGGGTGTCGCATTGCTGTTAGTCATAATTTATAAATGCGCCAGATCGATATCATTTGCTTTCTTGCGATCAATTGAAGCAGAACAACCCTTCACTAAGCAGGAGAAATGATAGATTGTTCTAAAGTTTGCTTGTTGAGCTATAAGTTCATCCATGTTGAGGGCGTGAAGTTTAATGGGGGGTAATATTCTACATATCCCTCTGTTACACATAAAATAAAACAGCAACTACTACAAACTAAAAGCTGCTTAACTCCATGGTGAAAATAATATTTGGCTCTGCGCGAATTTGATGTTTTTACAAAAAAACTGAGATTGTGTTGGTGCTATACGCACAAACACAACACAATGGCACTTCGTTGCCCTCTGAGCAACGACTGATTGGAAGAGTGTGAGAATACATGTGAAATGATCGTGCGGAATTCGGCCGCCGAATCCCCTGTGACATGGCAGCCGCTCGCAATTTTCGTTTCCATTATAGTTAAAGAGCAAACCTTCTAAATCATCATTGGCTTAACTCAAGTGAGTTACGTAAAGATAATTGTGGTAGAAAAAGTAGTCACTAAGCGAAAAATGTCACCAATACTTATGAAGCTCTCCACAGTATGATCTGGTCACTACTCACTCCTCATTATATATCTCTATATATAGCATTCTTTGTTGCATATATGGCTGTGTCTTCTCCTCGAATATATGGAGAGCGAATTTGATGACTTACAGTTTTATGCCGCCTCCGAACGTCAAGTGATTATATACATAGATATTCCACATTAGGGGGCGGTATTAGCAGAGAAAGTTTGAATGCTTTAGTTGCACCTTTTCTGTGTTAAACGTTCCCAAGTAGCCTCTCTCCTTCGGCTCTCATGAAGAGACAAAATTTAATAATTTGGCCGAGCTGCCCCTCCTCTTTGTGGCACACATCTTGATGTTGTTCCACAAACGGAGGAACCAACAATTTTAGTCGACTCCGAATGATAAAGGGTTTTTAGGAGAAGTTTTTTCAGGGCAGAAATATGCTCGTAGGTTCGGCGTATTGCCTGCCGAGGAAGAATAATAGAAGACGAAATTATACATCTGATGAAAATTGTCAAATAAGTGAAATTTTAGATTGAGTTAAAGAAAACGTAATAGGAAATGACTGAGCTTCTTACCTTGAAATGTTTTTCCAAACAATTCAAGCTGAACTAAATAGAATCAATTTATAACCAATTAGTTTTTGTGTGGTAATGTTTTCTAGCCGAGTTTTGTTAAAAAAAAGCAACGGAGCTATAACCGACAAACGTGAAAAGAGAAGAAGATGCAGTTGCCGGTCTAGTCAGGTAGCCCATTTTGTTTTGTTGGAGAAATGGACCGTAATTTGGCGCTTATTTGCTTCGAACGTTCACTATGGTGTTCTTTATAACCTGTTGAACAGTTTGACGTACATTTTGAGAGATTCGCAGCGAAAAACGTATCAACTGTGACAGTTGCATCTTTTAGGCGCAATTTTTATTAAATTTACTACAGCACGAAATCAATATTGGCAACTTAGAATATTAGAGCACCACAAGGATGATAGATACCAGGTTTGCTCGTTACGTATGGTGAAAAAAGAAATTTTGAGCGGAATTTTGGATACTATTACGTCATTAGTTTTGTGTTTCACAAAATTTAGCTTTAGCTTAGTCGGCATATCTGTCAAATTTGCTCAGAGCCAAATAACAGTTTTCTCACCTCTAAAACTCTTTTCACCATGAGAGCTCACATTAAGCTCTGTTATTGGAAAGAGGGGTAAAATGACAATTACATAGCTACTATTTCTGCCGGCTAATTAGCTTTTGCTTTATAAGTTTACAAATTCAGCTTGAGAATGCTTTTCCGACAGAATTTCAACGAATATTTCTCATGTATTGTATGTTAATGATTTCATTCTTTTTTTATTTGCAAACAAGATATTTTTTTTATTCTATTAATTTTTGTTTTATGTATTTTTTTTTTCTATATCGTTTCTTATAGGATGTTTGAGTGAATAAAGTACGACAAGAGAGATTCTCAGGAACAAAAAGTCCTACTTTGAGAGTTACATCTTTTAGGCGCAATATTTATTAAATTTACTACATCATGGACGGAGAGCTCTTTTCTGTTAAATTTTCAGATATTGTGCTGGGAATGATTATTATTATTTTGTTGTTGTAACATTTTATCTTTATTGAGTTATATTTTATTAAATTATATTACATTGGCAGCCGCCGTAGCCGAATGGATTGGTACGTGACTACCATTCGGAATTCACAGAGAGAACGCAGGTTCGAATCTCGGTGAAACACCAAAATTAAGAAAAACATTTTTTCTAATAGCGGTCGCCCCTCGGCAGGCAATGGCAAATCTCCGAGTGTATTTCTGCCATGAAAAAGCTCCTCATAAAAATATCTGCCGTTCGGAATCGGCTTGAAACTGTAGGCCCCTCCATTTGTGGAACAACATCAAGACGCACACCACAAATAGGAGGATGAGCTAGGGCAAACACTCCAAAAGGGTGTACGCGCCAATTATATATATATATAATATAAAAAAAATAGTAAAAGCAAGTTTATAAATTTTTTATATATTTAAAACTGATGTTATTATACAAAAAAATGTTTTTACTATTTTTTAAATAATTTTTTTAATTTTTATTTTTGACTTTATATAAATTTTTGTTGGAATATACTAAAAAAAGGTATAGTATTTTTTTTAAGATTTAATATTAATATTATTATTCCAAAATATATTTTTTATTGTTTTTTTTAATTATTTTTATATTGTAACTTTTTTGTATTTCTTTTAACTTTGTATACATTTTTTCAATGTCTTAACTGCTTATATTTCTTAAATTTGGTTTTTGTAAAAGAAAGTTAAAACCGTTTTTTTAGAAACGTAATATAGAAACCCCAAAAAATATTGCACTAAAACAAAGCTTATAATTTCTTTTTAATATTTAATATTAATATATTATTTACAAAAAATTTTTCTATATGGTTTTTTACTATTTCTTTTAATTATTTTTTTTAATATATTTTTTTAATTATTTATTTTTTAATATTTTTTTTTAGTTTAACTTTTTTTATTTTTGTAAATTTTCGATGTCTTAACTGTTCATATTTCTTAAATTAATTGTGTTTTTAATTTGCAATTAACTAAATATTTTGCTCCCGTGCAAAAGAAGAAGACGTAATATAAAAATATATACAATATATATTAATATAATAATTTTCTTATATATTTAAAACTAACGTTACCTTTAAATTTTTTTTTCTTTTTTTCTTTTTTTCATTTTTTTTACTTTTCTCATTTCTTTTTTTATATTTATTTTACTTCATATAAATTTTCCATATGTAAGACATAGGAAAAAAGTTCTAAAAATCAGTTTATACATTTTTTATATACTAAAATTTATATTATTGTTATTTAAAAAAATTGTTTATTATTTTTTTATATAATCTTTTTTATTTCTTTTGTTATTTTTTAATTATTTTTTATTTTATTTTTATTTTTTTTCCTTTACATAAATTGTATCAATGTCTTAACTGCTCATATTTTATAAATTTCTTGCTTTTTTAACTTGCTTTTAAAAACATATTTTGCTTACAAGGCAGCTAGTAAAAGAAAGTTAAAAACTTTCTTTACAAACATAATACAAAAAAACCTAAGAAATACTAAAACAGGGTTTATAATTTTTTTTCATGTATATAATATTGGTTGGTTGGTTGGTTTAATGGTGACCCCGCATCGGAGTGCCACATAGACCGCAAGTTGGGTCCGTTGTGTTGCCCTAGAGCTCAATATGTTAAATGATTTCCCCACCTAACCGAGATTTTTTATTGTAGATTTTGGCCAAAGATATTAATTCGTTTCGAGAATTTGATGAGAGATTCGATTTTCAGGTTCGAGAGTACTGAAAGATTGTCAATTGTTGGAGAGCCTAGAAGAGCGAGTCGACTCCTGGCTAGACCGGGACAACTGCACAGCAAATGTCTGCTCGATACTTCCTCATCTTCGTCCTCGCAGTATCTGCACAGGTCGTTTTGAGGAACCCCGAGCCAACGTGCGTGAGTGCCCAAAAGGCAGTGACCGGTGATGAGAGATATTATATGCCTTAGTTCGTGTTTCGAAAGACTTATAAGGGTTTTTGTCTGTTTCAAATTGTAGGATGGCCAGATTTGTCTGGTCGTAATGCAAGTAATTTCCACTCGCCACCTCCGATCAGCAATGCTGTGAAATATAATATTATTTATTGTTTAATAATAATTTTTTTATTATTCTTTTAAATAATTTTATTTTCAATTTTATTTTATTACTTTTTTAAAGAATTGTTTTTTTTTAATTTTTTTTATTTTTTTTATTATTTTCTTAATAATTTTTTTTTTAATTCTTTTATTGCTAATAATTTTTTTTGCTTGTATAAATTACAATATCTTAATTCTCTTGAAACATTTGTTTTACAAATGTAATACAAAACAGCCTAAAACAAGCTTTATACTTTTTTTAATATTTAATATTAATATTATGATTAATTATTTTCTTAGTATCTAATATTTCTTTTTTAATAAATCTTTTTTTATTATTTTTTTAAATAATTTTTTATTTAATGTTGTTTTATTATTATATATTATAGTTTTGTTTTTTGTTAATATTTTCTTTTTTGTTTTACTTCATTAAATTTTCTCAATGCCTTAACTGCTCATTTGTCTCAAATTTATTGCTTTTTACTCCACTATTAAATGAATACTTTGCTCTATAGCATTGAAACATCACACACACACACACACGCACATATAACTTAAAATTCTTTGCGGGCATAGGCATGCCGTGAGATTTTTATGATTGAGAATATTGGAGTTATGCGCTTTTAAGAACGTATATGGGTTTTTCTTATTTTTTTTGTTTTTAATTTTTAAATTTTTTTTTTTTTTTTTTTTAATTTTTTTGTCTTACTTTTCAAATACCTTTTGCATGTAAACGCAGGAGTACGCCAATAATGACTATTATATGCACACATACATACATACTTATATACATGCAGATGTAAAGTACTAAAATATAAGTGATTGAAAAGAATTTAAAACATATAACAAACAAAGCTAAATACCATGATAACAAAAACAAACATTTTTTGAAGAAATGCAAGGCAATCATTAACCTAGAGCTTCGAATAAGAATAATAAAAAAATTTAAATGAATGCAGTAGAAGAATAAACAAACCAAACTGACAAAGAAATAAATACAAATAAAAAATTAAAAAGTGATCACAGAAAAGAAAATTTTGTTGTAATGTAAGATAAATCTACAAAAGCAAAAATTTAGCAGTTATTATGAAATCAATAGTTAAGTACAATTAAAATGCTAACAAAGCTGAAACGCAAAAAAAGTGGCATAAGTAACAGAAAACGAGTGCAGAGTTGGCATTGCGAAATGATTGCATTCAGTATTGCATTTAAAATAATTATAGTTGCATATAAAAACGTAAATAGTTTGTATTGAAAAAGGTAGAAAATCTGTTATGACATTGATTGTGTGCCAAATGAACGTCTAACGCCTGAAATTATGCCTCGATAAATAGCAACAAAGCATAATTAATAAATTCAAAGATGTCAAAGAGCATACAAAAGGATAAATTAGAGGCACTATAGAAAATTGTTGAGCATATAAGGTGATTCCAAAGTGAAAAACAACCGAACATTAGAAGCAGCCTAAATGTAGGCTAAACTACAATTGCGGACAAATAAGCGCCAATTGCAATGAATTGACAATTGACCGAAATAAGCGTTTTTGCGGCTAGCATATTTGGAGTTTTACGAAATTACCATTAATGCAAGCAGTTACGCGCATAAGAAAATTTATCAAGAATACAAGCGAATTTATTAGTTTTTTAATGGGAAAATTTAAAGGAAATTTAAATTTAAACTTAAATTAATACAACAACAATAAGTCATGGAACACCACAGCAACGAAGTTTATGGTTCATCACCGAAAATTGTGTACAATAATAAGTAAGAAGCAGCAGTTACCGAAATAAAATAAAATTAGTAAATAAATTGGTTTCGCAAGCAAACAAATTATAATTTCAAACTAAAATTAGAAAAAGTAAAAAAATTTCTTTGGTGAATAGAAATTTGCTAATAGTCAAAGAAAAAAAAAAACGCAGCGTGAATTCCAATGAAATTTAAATTCTTTTCCGTGTAACTGGATAACAATCAACACACAGCACCCTATAAAGCACCCAAATTAAATATCGTAGGAGGTCAAAATTTAATTGCCACAAAAAATCTACATACAACAATCACCATATATGTATGTGTGTGTAGTTTTAAAAACGTTGTTATCGTTAAAATTGAACATTTTTCCCCCCTTCATACACAAAATAAACTATACGAAAGTCAAATATGTATGTTTTTGTAATGCAAAAACAAAAAACTATTAGTCGGCCACGTTTTATTCAAAGCTACGTTACTATTTTACATGTCTCTCCCACACACCAGTCACTTATTGTAGGCACTATTTTTTACATAAATGACCTCCAAGCAAAAACAAAAAACTTTGCAAATTTATCAATACCAATTTTCAAATTGTTTGCACATTACACCCAACGGCATAAATGTTTACTCGAATTAAGTCCTTGAATACTTATATATGTATTTGTAATTGAGCACCGCAAATGAAGCCAAAAACAGTAGTGAAAAAATCCAATATAAATATGTTTGCACCCAAACCACAAACAAAACCATGTATTAGAATAACAAAAACTTGGTAAAAATAATTAAAATATAAAGGAACTGTAATTTATTATTGTGAATGTAAAATAAAAAATAAAGACACCAGTAATGCATTCTAGGGAATAGAGGAAAATTCATAGAAATATCTTTTTTTTATTTAAAAATTTTGTTTTCTTTATGTCGTAATATTTTGTCAATTTACTCCATGCGGCAGTAACAGTTATCCCAAAAAATTGCATATGCGAAACTACAGATTTTATGTAGAAATGCTGCATACTTTTTCAGCAATTCAATTTTTTAATGGACTTTAAAGTTTCAAAGTACTAAATTTTCAAGAAATGGTTTAAATTGCTTACACTCATTTTATTATATTAATATAGTTGTGTAGTATGTGTATTAAGGTAGGTAGGTGAAATGGTTGAGGTACGAGTACTAGACTGGCACTCTCCAAGTAGCACTAAAGCACCGTTTTCATCTCTCATAATCTCCAACGGGCAAATATCTACAGCCAATCAGAGCTGTTGATTTAACGGAGAAGGTTGACGGTTTTTAAGTTGATGCACTACCCCAGGCTGTCGAAGAAAGGGGTTACATACGTCGAGCAGCGCCAAAAATGCGCTAAAAGAAAAACTGTTTTTAGAAGGGATAACAGTAGAAATAAATTTAAAAAAAAATTATAAATTGTTTTTAGTACTCAAACTTTATAAAAAAAAATTATTTTAATTACTATGTAAAAAATCACGTGACCCAAAGAGCAATGAAAAAAAAGTTGCATCAGGGTCTGCATCATTTCTCCTCTGTCAACAGACCAGTGTATACCCTCGTTTAGTCCAACCGGAACATTCTCCACTCACATCCCGTCAAGGGAAGAGTGGACGGGGGGGCTACACTTGGGGGCAGGGCCTGGTGAACTTGTTCACGGATGGATCGAAGTTGGAAGGAAAGGTTGGCGGAGGAGTCTTTTGCGAAGGGCTCCCCATCAGACTAAAATTCAGGTTACCGGACCACTGCAGTGTGTTCCAGGCAGAGGTAGCCGCAATCAAGGAGGCAGCTGATTGGCTGCTCAAATGTGTACTAACAGTCAAGAAGGTAAATATTTACTCCGATAGCCAAGCGGCAATAAGGGCCCTCGGGTCTATGACGGTGCATTCGGAATTGGTCAAGGAATGCTTGACCTCACTTTCGACTGCGTCCGAATTCTTTGACATCAGCCTCATCTGGGTTCCCGGTCACAGCGACATTGCGGGAAACTGTGAGGCGGATGAGCTGGCCAGACAAGGGACATGTGAGGTGATTTCCCCGCGGAGGGAGAAAATTGGAATCCCACTGACTACCTGCGGTCTGCTCCTGGAAAGATGGGCATCGCGCAAACTCAGCGAGCGCTGGGCAAATGCACAAACGTGCAAACGTGCAAAGCCGCGAAATCCTTCTGGCCACGTGTGGACCGAAGGCGCTCGGGTGAGCTTCTGAGGCTGACAAAATATCAGCTCTCCAATCTAGTGGGTTCTCTCACAGGACACAATGCGCGAGGAATGCATGCTGTGAGACTTGGAATCACCTCGAGTCCTTTCTGTGCTGGATGTATGGAGGATGAGGTGGAATCATCTCAGCACCTTCTCCTTAGCTGCCCTGCCCTGGCGGGGCTAAGATTCAGGCATCTTGGCTCTTACTTCTTTGCCACGCCTGCTGATATAGCTGGCGCTGACATTAAAAATCTGATGAGTTTCATCAGCAGCATTAAGCGGTTGACGCAAACATAGTCATCGTTCATAATCCGCACGCTCCTAACCTTCCCATCACCACCTCTCCCCGCCCTCTCCCTGCACCTCATCGGTCCTTCCCCTCTCCTCACTTCCTTGACAATGGTACCACAAAGGACGAACCTTTCTTCGTCCAAGTGTGCCCACTCCCTGGGCAACCATACTAACCTAACCTCCTTGAAATGTTGATGGATCTGTAAAAAGTAAAAAAAATCGTGTAAAATAAAGTTGTAGTTATAGTCTGTCGAGCCGGATTTTTAAATGTCGAATAATTTTGCAATATACGGCATTTTAAAAAAAAGATATGCTTTTTACGTCATAAATGTCACACTTTAATTATGTTTATAAAACCTTTTTAATAAAAATATCAAAAATCCGGCTTGACAGACTGTAGAGAAAACACTTTCGAGTATTTAAAAAACACTGCATCAAAAAAGACTAATAACTGTTTGAGTTATCATGCAGACCGTGCCGAAAAAAGTAGTTTCGAGAAAAACGAGTTTAAACTTTCAAGGACAGTTACCTGTGCGCATCAAACTCTCGTCGGGCAGTTACATTTTCTACCATAACTTTGTATCTATGGGGAATTTTTACAATCAACTTCCATAGAAATACACCTAAAGAATAATAATCTGTAAAAACAAATCGATTTTTTGAATGTTCTGGACTTACGTAACCCCTCAAATGTATTAAACATATAAAAACATTCCTCAATTTCTTTCTTCTTGCTGTTTTATAAAAACGTAAAAATTAAGCAATTGTTGTTGTACGAGCATATACATAAGTATGGGATTTTTTTCGAACTTTTCTCGTCTATCTTGTTGCTCCGCGAGAACTATTTTATTTCACTCTTGCCACACGAAAACATAATGCATTCGCCTATCCACCACCTGGGGACGCGTCATCTTGAAGTTACAAATTGAACTTACCGATGAAATAAAGTATACGCAAAGGAGGCCTCTATTAACATTTCCCCTTTGAAACATAAAAGGGGAAATTTAAAACATTACATTGATGAGTGAAAGCCTCGTTAATAGCACCGCTTTTTTATTTATGCAGTAATTAATTGCTATATAAATTATTATAAATAAATAAAAATACAAATAAATTCCTGGCAAAGTGAAAACTGAGCATGCAGCACTACTACATAAAAGCTATAGTTTCACATGCATATGAAATTTTTTCTGGATAACAAAAAAAAATAAAACAAAATTTTGTCCCATAGCGTTATTATGATTAAATTTTTTAATTTTCCAGTACTCTCATATTACATTTAATTAAAAATGCATAAATTTACATTTAAAACCTTCGAGCGCAATGCGTATGAAACAGTATTTGTCTGCTGCTGTCTTGCCTGCTGTTTTTGAGAAGGCGGTTACATAAAAGATGACTTAATACTTAGGCAACGTCTGCAGTTTAAATAGCTAATGAAAATATATGGGCCAATTAATTAATGTAGGAAGAAAAAAACTATTAAAAGTTTCTGAATCACTCCAAAAACGCACAGATAGCTGACTGTGGTAGAACTTTTCCTTTCTGCAGTTTCACTGCACTTTCGATGAAATTTCATGGGTTTGCCTTTCAATACAGTTTAGTTTAAATGGCTACTTTTCAGTAGTAAGAAACTGTGATTGCATAACATTTAACTGACTGACGACTGACGACTTACAACACTTTAAAAAGTGGACATTTTATGAAGCAAAAACTTTTTCGCAGTCAGCAGCAAACTTTGGAAATTTAAATCAGTGTTTATTATATAGAAATTGTACAGAGAGCGCCTTCTGGCTTAAGAGCTTTGTTTTATTTGGAACAGCAGAAATTCACATGTGGCTCATCATGGTCCTATGCGGCACAAGAAACGCATTACTCGAAGTAATTTGTGAGCCACAAACATAATAGAGCCCGATTTAACTTCTTCAAAAACTAAGTAAATAGAGCTGTCAACATCAAAAGCAAATTATAATTAAAAAGTCAACGTCGAGAGGTCAGCTGGAATAGCCTGAAAGAGCCCTGGTTTTAGAAAGACAATACCGAGTGCTTGACTACTGTCCAAACCATCAATTTGTTTAAAGAAGTACTCTCTAAAAAGATTATCTCGAAAATGGGTGCATATCCTGTAGTTGTGGATCTTTTCTCTACCCACAGCAGGTTTTACGTTATTACAGGCTCCTTCAGCTTTCCAGTCTTCAGCGTTTTATCTTGGAGTGTGAAGTTTATTAACATGGTTTCTAAAAATAACGCGAAAATATATGTGGCAAAAGAGTGTCACATCAGCAGCAATGCTTTTTGTGAGGCTTCTCAAACTCATTAACATACGTAAAGGGTACGCAGCTATTACGGTCTTTGATACCAAAGCTCCTTACACCATTCGTTACGTACTTTCTCAAATTCTCAAATTCTGGCTGTCTCAGATTTCAAGCTGCAATGGGCCTACGTGACGTATGAGTGATTTTTTCAGATCCAAAAGTATTAGCAGAAATGGCAAGATGATAAACTCCTGTAACAGCGCATTCATTTGGCGCTCATTCACATAAAACCCAGCAAAAACATCCTTCTTCATCTGTACAATACTAACTCAAGTTGTGAACGAAAGGGCTTGTAAATAAAGAGTGAAAGCGCACCTTACTACACTGCACTAAAGAGAGAGACATGTTTGCTAATAAAATAAACTTACACCTGCTCCTATTATTTGAAAAGCAATAACGCAAATCAAGCAGAACACATGCAATGGTTCAATCGAATGAATTGCGCTGCTTATTGCATTTTCTCATGCTACCTCGCTCTGTGCTCGAAGGCAGTGAAAATAGTTACAAGGCCAGCCGTTCATGCTTTACTCGTAGAAGAGAAGAGTGAACTTCATTGCCCCTCAAAGAGTGCTAACACACAACGAGTACAAGTTGATCGGCTGCTAAGCCGAAGAAAAGCTAACATCGGCAAACGCGCTGTAACTGTTACCGAGTTTTGCACTCGAAAGGCAGTGAAAATAGTTACAAGGCCAGCCGTTCATGCTTTAAAAGAGAATAGTGAACTTCATTGCCCCTCAAAAGTGCTAACATTTGTTGGCGAATACAAGTTGATCGGCTGCTAAGCCGAAGCAAAACTAGCATCGGCAAACGCGCTGTAACTGCACCGAGCTTTGAACTCGAAACGCAGTGAAAGTAAATACAAGGCCAGCCGTTCATGCTTTAAAAGAGAAGAGTGAACTTCACTGCTCCTTAACTCTTACTAACATTTGTGGTCGAGTACAAGTTGATCAGCTGCTAAGCCGAAGGAAAGCTAATATCGGCAATCGCACTAAATCACAATGTGTGAAAGAAAGCGAATAATTTTTTTGTAAAAGTTTCAAATTAGGAAAATTGGGGATATTAGAAGTATTTAAGTAGCTATCATTTAATCGGCAGAAAAATATTTTAATGAACTTATGAAGAATGTGAAGAAAATTGAATAATATGAAGAAAACTTAAAAAAAAACTGAAAAATACAATACAATATTATATAATTTTTTTTTTTTTATTAAAATTTAATAAAAATATTAATTGTTATTTTGGTTTTTAATCAAAGCTTAATCAAAATATTAATTGTTTTTTTTTTCTTAAACTAAAGCTAAATAAGAATATAAAGTAGTTTATTGCTGTAGAGCAATTAAACTTTAACCCATTACTACAACTTGTTGCGCTGTGGAAGTACAGTGGGTCAAAAAAGTATTGGCACACTCGAAAAATCAAAGGTCTCAGTTCTATAACTTCTCTTCTAATGAAAGTATAAAAAAATAGAATACGGTATTTTCTAAATGTATTTATTTATACATATATTACGTATCTGAATAGTAAAAAAATTAATATCGACATAGGTTTACAAGCTCAACCATGAGAGGTAAAATAAGGCACAAATTCACATCAAAAAAGTATTGGCACATTATTTATGTTCGCTTATGGTTTTGACGTCGTAGCGCTAAACTCACGTTATTTTCACTTTCGTGTTTTACTTATTCGTACGTTTTAGGAATTGCATATGTACGGAGTTGCATTTCCACACAGCTTTTAGTTTGAGAGTACTGGAAATTAAAGTAGTAAAAAAAAATTATTTGCAGTTACTTAATAGTTTCCTGCTTCTAAATCAATTAAAATTTAAGAATTTTCTTTTTAAGCCTATTTGACACCATACATTTTTTAACGGGCACCCCATTTTAGTGAATAGAAATATCTTATTTCTCAAATGTCTATAAATGAGATTACTTGATAACCTCACACACTTACATACATACACAGCATATAAGTAGGTTGATGCTGAGAATGTTTATACGTGCATTTGTGTAGCTATGCCACGTCACGTTGTACTTAACTGCGCAGAGAAAAGTTGATTTTTGTCAAAAAATATTAAAGAAAAAAACAAAACTAGATACGTACTCATGTTAGCGAACGTCACAAGCAACAATACAATAAAATTGAAAATTTGTAATATTTAAAATCTATGGTAAATAACAGGCAAACATTTATAACTTAAGTACATTAATCGATTAAATGAAATATTGCGGAAGGAAAAATATATTTACAAAACATTTTGCAGTCAAGTGCATTATTGCTTATACTTATACATATAATTACGTCATACATACAAACATACAAACATACAAGTAATTAACAGGCATGCTTACCATACATAATAGTGCATACATATTTATATTTATTAACGCATTTAGCCAAAGAAGCGACTATTTAATTATTTACGCAAATATACAGACACATATACAAACATACATGCATACCAAATATATTTACTTAAAACTAATTCTCATTGAAAATATATTATTAGCTTTTAAGCTGCAAAACATAAACTCAATAACGTTTTTCTTAAAAATTAATTACAAAAAAATCTTAAATTATAAATATGAAATTTTTTCTCTAGATGGACCGAGCACAATTTTTTGCATAATTCGGCAGAAAAAATATTTTAATTTACAATTACACATCTGGTGGATTAAAAACAAAACATTTTTGTTGCTTTCATAAATTAATTACTATTCCGTTTCTCTCATTTCTACAAGTTTTTGTGTGGAATTTTTTTGCCATTACAGATTATTGAGAAAACATAAATTTTCATACTCTGAGTTGAATGACTTGCGAATCGTGTATGTATTTTGAAGGATATAAACAATTTATTGTATTACTGCACTGCGTACTCTAAGACATTTGAATAATGTATAAATAATTAGATTTAAAAAGTAAATGAAAAACAAAAACAACATGTTGTATATGATACAAAACACAATTTTTGAAGCAAGTTAATAAACGTATGTGTTTAGATATATTAAACAACAAATAAAAATTAAATGTGTTTTTTTCTTATGAAAAAAGGGCAGTAGCTATGTGAAATGGTAAGGAAATGGTGAGATACAATGAAATGAAATACGTGAGACGTCACAAAGGCATCCTAACTTTACTAGAGCTTCCTAACAGCGCCGCCACCGTAGCCGAATGCGTTGGTGCATGACTGCCATTCGAAAATGTTTGGGTTCGAAACGAGGGGTATGATACACAACATGAAAGAAAAAGCATTTTTTAATAGCGTGCGCCCCTCGGCAGGCAACGTAATAACTTTTTTTCTAATCAATGTATTTAACTTTTTGTTTTTTTATTGTATAGATAATTCAATTTTATTTTATGTAACTAATTAGTTTTGAAAATAATAGAACGTAAATGACCTCCATGCTCATTCACGCATATGCGACACCTGATGAGAAAATTGTTCATTGCGCACTGAAGGGTTGAAGTCGGGATCGCCTCAATTATTGTTGTGATGGACTGCTTCAATTCAGTCAAATTACTTGGTTTTGCTTTATACACCTCTTGTTTGAGATAACCCCATAAAAAAAATCTGGTGCAGTGAGGTCAGGTGACCTTGGGGGCCAGCAGAAAGTGGAATTTCTGGATATCAATTTATTTCTAAATTTTCGTTGGAGCTTCTCCGTAACCGGTCTGGCTATTTGTGCAGTTGCTCCATCTTGCTGGAACCAAATGCTGTTAAAAGTGATACGTCTTCGCCGCAGTTCTGGATAAAAAAACTCCTTCAACATGTTTAAATAACGGTCCCCATTTACAGTCGCTGTTACACCGTTTTCTTCGAAGAAGTATGGCCCGACAAAGCACCTTGATGAAACTGCGCACCACACTGTGACTCGTTCTGGGTGCAGTTCCATCTCATGGAGTTTTTGCGGATTTGATTGACTCCATATACGGCAATTTTGCTTGTTTACATTGCCGTTTAGATCGAAATGGGCCTCATCAGACATAAACAAGCAATTTATGAAGTTGTTGTCTTCTTCGGCCATTTCAATAATTTTTTGGCAAAATTCCAGGCGAATAGGCAAATCCAGAGGGTTTAATTTGCTTGTGATTTGAACTTTGTACGGAAACAAGTTTAAGTCATCATGAACTATCCGCTGCAATGACCGTCTGCTAACTCCAATTTGCGCCGACAAGTTACGAGTCGAAACTCTTGGATTTGCCTGAATTGACGATGCTACAGCCGCGATTGTGGCTTCGACCCGAACATGGGGATCTCGATGGTACGGTCTGCGTGCGATGCTTCCAGATTCAGCAAACATGTTCACCAGCCTCATAATGGTCCATCTGCTCGGGGGAGTGCCGCCAAACTCCCGCCTAAATTCCCTTTGGACGGAAATGATGGACTGCAAAGCATGGTACCGCTGCACTATCCAAATCCTCTTTTCGGTATCCCAAGCCTCCATTTTTTGTAAATCTAAATACTAATCTGCAAAATAAAAAAAAAAAAAGCCGATTACTCTCACAGAAAAAAAGTTATTACGATTTGTTTTTGTGCGCCACCCTGTATATACCCTATGATCAGAAAGTACCGGGAATGTTTAAATAAAACAAAACAGAGTTAAATTTCAGGCAAATTTATTTTATCCACTTCAAAATATAACCCATCTGAAGCAACACATACATATAGTATGTGCCAACCCTGTTTTAAACCAGTCTTCCATGCACGCCTGGTAGGCCGACGAAGGGATGGCCTTCAGCTCCTTCGTCGCATTCTCTTTGATCTCCTCTATCGACTGAAATCTCCTTCCACGAACTTCAACTTGGGAAACAAAAAGAAGTCACACGGGGCCATATCAGGTGAATACGGTGGTAGCACGATGGTATTTACTCGGTATTTGGACAAATAATACAGCAAAATTTGGGTTCGGTGCGATGGCGCGTTATCATCATGCAAAATCCAGGAATTTTATTCCCCTGAATTGCCCCCGAGCAACTTCCATAAAAGAATGCCATATTAAGTAAAAAATGTTCGTGTGAGATAAGAGCAAGAAGTACATTTTAGAACTAGCAAAGTCCAACTCTGCATTAAAATTTCAACGTAATTTTTAGTTACCATGTAGCTGAATAACAAGTGTTGTACAATCACTTAATCAATCAATTTTGTTTTTGAATCGTAATTTTGAGTGATGATGAAGTCTTTATATTATCCTATATGCACTCCATTGATTTTACACTGCAGCTGCTTTGTTCACAAGAGTCAAATATGTCATAAATCTTCCGATAGGATGATTAATTTTGCGCCGCCTTGTATAAGCAACTCGAGAAAGTAAAAAATACTAGTTGATACTAGATTTCGGTTTCAAACATGAAATGCCGTATTTGAAACACAGAGGCCGGAGTGATTATTCACGAATTTTGCGCACCTTCAAATCTAACCTGCCTTTATTTTATCTCCTTCAAAATATGACCCGTCGGAAGCAACACAAATATGCCAACCCTGTGTTTAACCCAGTCCTCCATGCATCCCTGGTCAAAAAAAAATATTTTCTATCATGCGAATAATATCGCTCACTCTAGCATGGCAAATAAAGGCCTATCAGGTTAGATAAGGAACATTCTAATCCACAAAGTATACTCGTAAAATGTTACGAATCATAAGCAAAATATTAGATTTTTATTGCATTACATTACTACATCAGATAACCAGCTACAATGTATGTATGTTTGTACGACACCCATAGTCGGATACCTTCAATCAACAGGCGCTAATAATTTATTTCTAATAGCTAATTAACAAGATTTTCAGACTACTACAAATTAATTTTCAGCTGTTCCTAATCTCACAATAATGCAGCCTGTTGATAACATTTATAAGCATTTATTAATGTTTATCATCATCATTTAATGGATTTTCTAAAGGGTGGCTTATTTGGCGGGTTCTGTTTAAACAACTTTGTATTAGCCACTGAGGACGACTACTTTTTCGCAATAAAAATATTGCCAACTAAAAAGTACTAAAGTACATATTTACAGGGTGAGCCATCGATTGGTTTCTTTTTAGAAATTTTATAAGACAAAAGTATAATTTTATACATCTCAATGATTTTTGCTTCAAAGGAAAGAGCGATTCGATTCATTTCTGAATACAGTTCTACTCGATAAGTTATTATCGCTACCAAACCAAACTGTCAACCCAAATATGCAAGACTGTGTTGACGGCTAATAGTTAATTGTTCACTGCTTCAATTCAAGGGATGGAATGTTAATATTTTCATGCGACTTCTCTAAAATGTTAACTAGGCTAGTGCATAATACTAGGTTGTTCAATAAATTTTGCGGTTCGATAAGAAAAACATGATTTTACGGTTTGTAATACACTTTATTATTAAGTATAGTCCCCCATTTGTGGAACAACATCAAGACGCACTTCACAAATAGGAGGAAAAGCTCGGCCAAACACCCAAAAAGGGTGTACGCGCCAATTATATATATATATATATAGTCTCCCTGAACATCAAAATCCAACGAGATTCCAATTTATGATTTCCATCTCTGAAGTGAGAATCTGGAGCAATATACGCTCCCAGAGCTGTTATGACCTCATCGTTTGCTGAAAAACGTTTTCCACGCGTGGATTTTTTAGGATTGGAAACATATGGAAGTTGCTAGGGGGCAATTCTGGGGAATACGGTGAATGCTCCAACAATTCGAACTTTAATTTATGAATTTTAGCCATGGTTAAAATGCTCTTGTGGCACGGTGCATTGTCCTAATGCGAAATAATTTGTTTCTTTCGCAAACTGGGCGTTTTGCCACGAATTTTTTCCTTCAGTGCTCTAAAAGATTACAATAATATTCAGAATTTATTGTTTTTCCAGTATCCAAGTAATCTACAATTAAAATTCCTCTGCATCTCAGAACTCGTTTCGGAGCCGAAGAACCAGGTTCACAACACTCTTTAGTATCCTGTTTTGATTTAAGACTGTGGTGATAGACCCAAGTCTCATCCATAGTGATGAATCGACACACAAAATTCACTTTATCCTTTCGAAAACGCTCTAAAAGTTTCTGAGAAAGTCGCATTCGAATGTGGGTTTGTTTTTTCGTTGTTAGCGAATGCGGCACCCATTGTGCACACATCTTTCTGAAACCCAATACTTCAGCAAAATATTGCTTACACTGCCCAATGAGATGCCTAGGGTTTCTACTAAACCCATTTCAGTCCCAATTTCTAATACGATTTCTTGTATTTCTTCTACGATCTCTGGTGTTGTTGCTGTTTTTGGACGTAGTTGCTGTCGTTGATGTGGCCACGTTCAAATTCAGCAACCCATCTTTCTATTGTACTAATTGATAGCGAAAAGCTCTTATACACTTTCAACATTCGTACATAAATTTCCTTTGTTTTAAAACCTTCCAAAAAATAAAAATTCAATCACTGCACGATACTTGATTTGTTCTATTGCTGAAAATTCTGGTACACGTCGATACTGAATGGCTTATAAACAAAGAATGAATTGACAGATTGAAATGAAACTTCACATACGTCCATATGAAAAGTGTACCAACATAACAAAAAAAAAATTTGGATAGTAGCAACACCTTCTCTAATCCAATCGCATAACTTATTGAACAACCTAGTATATGAAATATTAAAAATCTTTAAATTTTAAATAATATATTCTAAATAACGAAATATATCTCTTCTGAAGAATTTATAAAGTTTATTTTTTATGAACATTTTTGCGGATGCATTAAAAAGATCAGATGGCTTTTGAAAGGATAAGATTAAATTTTTGTTTGAAATGTAAGGTTTTTAATTTTTCGAAGATCTCATCTTTGATCCCTGTATTATATATATATATATATATATGTTTGTACCAAAATAGTTCAATTTCATTTGATTACAACAAACATACATACTTCTTCCCTCCACGGCTCCTTCGTTCCTTCTCAATAGTTTCCTTTCCTTCTTATTTCCTTTGCAATAGTATCACAAAGGGCAAATTTGATTTTCGCCCAGTGTGTACTCTCTCTGGGCAATCATTTCAACCTAACCTAACCATTTGAGTAAGAGGAAATGGCGCTTCACATCTATATTTGTACTTTTTTAGTTAGCACACAGAAGCGGTGCGCCACCAGATTGTTCAATGTATTTTTTTATGTGCTAATTAAAATAAAAGGTGTCGGGCATTCAAAAACTGACAGAACTGGAAAAACACTAATTTAAATTATTTAAAACAATCAATGCACCTCCTCTTCTTGCAGAAATCAGTGACAGAAAATCTTCGTTTTTATCTGATGACGTACAGTCTGTGTCAGAAGAAAAGAAAGAGTATCAACACCATCGAACGACGACTGAAGGAGGCGAACATATCCTACCGTCCCACATCATAAAAAACTACTGCACCGCAAGAAAGTGGCGTCACAGTATTGGACTGACCAGACGCCAACCCTATTGGAAATGTGTTGGAACTATGAAAACACATCTTGCCGGAAGGTCAGTCCATGATTTAAAGCAACTCGTGCGTCAAGTTCGCTAAATCTAGTCCTGTTTGTCGACGAGCTACGCAGAAAAGCTGGTTCAAGAAACAACGATGAAGACTACACGGTTTATTGAGTAATTGCGACTGGTAGTTTTGTACAAACTTTCATGTAATAAAAATTTAAATTTATTCTTTTATATTTTATGAATAATCGCGGTTCCTTTTTTCTGACACAGACTGTTTATACAAAAAGATATACCCAAAAATTACTATCCTATGCCGCTAATCTGCAACCAATTTTATGTATTTCAGTTGTGCTTTTGTCAATGTAGTAGCAACAACAAGTGGTAAATAAAGCGGTATTTTCAAAGCAAGCAACATTTTCGTTAGCCTGCTTAGAGATATGAAATTGTTTTCTCCGAACTTTTTATGTGATTCAATAAATCTTTAAAGGGTGATCAATTTAAAGGTGTTGGATCCATTCACGACTTCTATCGGTATCTCGTGAATAACTTTAGTATTGTTGGCTTCCAATGCCTCAATCGCAGCTGGTTTATCCACAAAGCATTTAGACTTTACATACGCCCACAAATAAAACTTCAAAGGTGTGGTATCACACGATGTTGATGGCCAATCCGAGACGAGTATAAATCCATCCATCCACGTGATGTGTGGCAAGTAGCGCCGTCTTGTAGGAACCAAATGTTGTAGAGATCACGGGCTTCAATTTCAGGCATCCGGCATCAAAAAGTCATTAATCATGGCGCAATAGCGTTCCCCATTCACTGTTACATTGGCGGCAGCCACGTCTTTGAAGAAATATGGGCCGATGATTCCTCAAGCCCATCAAGCCGCAGCAATCGGTTATTTTCAATGGATGTAATGGCTGTTCTTGAATGGCTTTGAGTTGCTCTTTAGCGATCTTTTTTGACGTGATAACGTCGTATAATTCGATTTAACAGGCTGCACGCACGAAAAAATGTGTCGTTACCTTGCTCATTAGTGTTACCTTGCTCATATGTCGTTACCTTGCTCATTGCCGTTACCTTGCTCATTTGTCGTTACCTTGCTCATTGCATTGAATGAACTGCAAGCGAAAGCACGGAACGAACGACAAAGCAAACAAAGCAAACGAACGGCAACGTTCGACATCTTGCTCTCTCCTACTTAAGTGAGCGTATATATGTATGTATATGCGCATATGTACATATATAAATTCACGTATTTGTATTTGCATATGCCTTCTTATTGATTATTATTAATTTGATTCACTTGAAGAATTTAAAATAAAACCAAGTTTGTTAATAATACCTGTTGTTTTAATGTTATTATTATTTTTTGACGTGATAACGTCTTATAATTCTATGTAGCCGGCTGCACGCACCAAAAAATGCGTCGTTATCTTCCTCATGCTTCGTTACCTTGCTTGAACAGCATGTTATGTTATGTTATGTTATGTTATGTTGTGTTGTGTTGTGTTGTGTTGTGTTGTGTTGTGTTGTGTTGTGTTGTGTTGTGTTGTGTTGTGTTGTGTTGTGTTGTGTTGTGTTGTGTTGTGTTGTGTTGTGTTGTGTTGTGTTGTGTTGTGTTGTGTTGTGTTGTGTTGTGTTGTGTTGTGTTGTGTTGTGTTGTGTTGTGTTGTGTTGTGTTGTGTTGTGTTGTGTTGTGTTGTGTTGTGTTGTGTTGTGTTGTGTTGTGTTGTGTTGTGTTGTGTTGTGTTGTGTTGTGTTGTGTTGTGTTGTGTTGTGTTGTGTTGTGTTGTGTTGTGTTGTGTTGTGTTGTGTTGTGTTGTGTTGTGTTGTGTTGTGTTGTGTTGTGTTGTGTTGTGTTGTGTTGTGTTGTGTTGTGTTGTGTTGTGTTGTGTTGTGTTGTGTTGTGTTGTGTTGTGTTGTGTTGTGTTGTGTTGTGTTGTGTTGTGTTGTGTTGTGTTGTGTTGTGTTGTGTTGTGTTGTGTTGTGTTGTGTTGTGTTGTGTTGTGTTGTGTTGTGTTGTGTTGTGTTGTGTTGTGTTGTGTTGTGTTGTGTTGTGTTGTGTTGTGTTGTGTTGTGTTGTGTTGTGTTGTGTTGTGTTGTGTTGTGTTGTGTTGTGTTGTGTTGTGTTATGTTATGTTATATTATGTTATGTTAATGTTACCTCATTCTCTATATATATATATAAAATTAAAATTTTCTTTTGAAAAATGCAACCATTCAATCAGTATTTTCTTATGACGTTATCACGTTAAACTATCGTCAGTAAACCGACTTTACAGACAACCTCTTTTTTTTATTTTGTTGCCTAGTTTGATTACAGATTTAAATAAAAATGCAGAGAAAAATTATATCGTTGAATTTTTTTGCATGGCTTTGAAATCGAAATACAAAAGGAAATATTAGTGCAAATGGAATTTTCATTTTATTTTGTTGCCTTGTGTGAACATAAATTTAATCAAATTTGCAGAGAAAAAGTATTTCCATTAAAAAAAAGTATCTTGTTTTCGATTTTCATGGTTAGAAGATCGAACTGCATAAAAAAGTAATAGTGGCAGTGAAAGTTGTTTTTATTTTGTTGCCTAGTGTATGAATTATAAAATTAAGAAACTAACTAAGAAAAATTTTACAACTCAAAAAAAATTTTTTTTCGAGTGAAAGTTTTTTTATTTTGTTGCCTAGCGTATGAACTATAAAATTAAGAAACTTGCAGAGCACAATTTTACAATTCAAAAACCAGAAATCAAGGTGCATAAAAAAGTGGCAGTGGACCTCTTCATTTAACTTTGTTGCTTAGTATAATTTTAATCTAATGAACAAAATCTAGAGGTTAAAAATCTGCAGTTTTGGAGCTACGATTTCAGGTTTTTCAGTTCTCTTTCAATATCCACGCGTCGGCTTCTGGATGTTTTTTTTTGTATGTGTGCAAGAGATTCGCGTACTTGCGTAGTTAGTTTCTTGTCGAGTAACTGTATGAGTCAATAAAATTATTCGATTTTGTTTTTGTTTATTTATTAGCCTTTTAGCCGGCATAGCCGGTGTCGTTATATATAACTAATTTTGTTTTGACGAAAGCAAGCCAAATTTAAGCATTTGATAAGATACAGTTTTCGGAATTTGAACTGTCCATTTTTTTGATTGAGTTAAATAGGAAATGAGTCGATGTAACGCGAAAAATGCTCGGTCGAAAATATTTACCGAAGAATCATCTTTTCATATTAAACTCATTTTCACCTCGGCGGCTATGTTAACAATTTTCACATTTGGGAATCGGAGAAGTCCACCCATTTGTTTGCAGCGAATGACTGTTTGACGCCGATTTTGGTCGGCTGACATCATTAAAACATGGTTTTTTATTCCATTTTCATTAAAAGGCCATTTTCACAAGAGGCCGCTCCGCCGCAGCAAATGGTGGCAGTTATCCCGCTATTTGAACTGATTTTTGGTTTCCCCATATTCAAGAGAATGACGTAGACGACATTTGAATTGAGCAGATTTGGTTTATATTCAATCATTTGCATATTGTCGTCGAAAATGGAATAATTCGGCGAAACGGTGAGTACAATTGGCCGCCTAAAAGCTACGAATTATCTCCATTCTCCCATCATATTTTAATCGGTTAACGAGTGGAAACATAAAATCGAAGTGAGAAAGTGCCGAAACAAAAGAGGTTGTCTGTAAAGTCGGTTTACTGGCGATAGTTTAACGTGATAACGTCATAAGAAAATACTGATTGAATGGTTGCATTTTTCAAAAGAAAATTTTAATTTTAGTTGTTTGATAGATATTTTGTATGGATATAGAGAATGAGTTAACATTAACATAACATATCATAACATAACATAACATAACATAACATAACATAACATAACATAACATAACATAACATAACATAACAGAACATAACATATCATAAAGCATTCACCAACAGCTTTCATTTGATACCCATATTGTACATACACGTCCGAAGGTTACCCGGGTCCACGTTTTGACCTATATCTCGAGACCCTATCTACCAATAGGTATTCAAATTATACGGAAATCACCTTCAATACCTACTTAACAATGTGTGTAAGTTTGGTTTAATTCGGTTCAAAGACACGGCGGGTCAACGTTTTGGCATATATTTCGAGACCCTAGTCATCAATAGGTATGAAAATTACCCCGTATTAAAGCACTTATCAACAGCTTTCATTTGATACCCATATTGTACATACACAACCAAAGGTTACCCGGGTCCACGTTTTGACCTATATCTCGAGACCCCAGTCACGGAGCGGCATGAAAAATACTCTGTACTAAAGCATTCACCAACAGCTTCAATTTGATATCCATATTGTACAAACACATTCTAGGGTCCACGTTTTGGTCTCTATGTCGAGACCCTAGTCACGGAGCGGCATGAAAAATACTCTGGACTAAAGCATTCACCAACAGCTTCCATTTGATACCCATATTGTGCATACACATCCGAAGGTTACCCGGGTCCACGTTTTGACCTATATCTCGAGCCCTATTTCCAAAGTAAAATATAATCCATGTTACTCGTGGATGATGTAGCTTTCGAATGGTGAAAGAATTTTTAAAATCGGTCCAGTAGTTTTTGAGCCTCTTCATTACAAACAAACAAAGTTTTCCTCTTTATAATATTAGTATAGACAACATATCTTATAAGGTATATGGTAAATATTATATTACCATACATTTTTTCCTTCATATATAATAAAAAAATTAATAATAATAACATTAAAACAACAGATATTATTAACAAACTTGGTTTTATTTTAAATTCTTCAAGTGAATCAAATTAATAATAATCAATAAGAAGGCATATGCAAATACAAATACGTGAATTTATATATGTACATATGCGCATATACATACATATATACGCTCACTTAAGTAGGAGAGAGCAAGATGTCGAACGTTGCCGTTCGTTTGCTTTGTTTGCTTTGTCGTTCGTTCCGCGCTTTCGCTTGCAGTTCATTCAATGCAATGAGCAAGGTAACGACAAATGAGCAAGGTAACGGCAATGAGCAAGGTAACTACATATGAGCAAGGTAACACTAAAGAGCAGGGTAACACTAATGAGCAAGGTAACTACATATGAGCAAGGTAACACTAATGAGCAAGGTAACGACACATTTTTTCGTGCGTGCAGCCTGTTAAATCGAATTATAAGACGTTATCACGTCAAAAATGTACTGATAGTATGCGTTACTGGAGTGTCAGCCGTAAAAGTCATTTTAGTGAAATGTTTTCCATATTTAGTGAATGAGTTAATCTTTAGAGTAAACATTTTTCATTGAAAAATATTCATACGTCTTTCTGTCAAAAAAAACTGGAACTGTTCATTTAAAATTATATATTTAAAATGAAACAGTGAGTAGTTTGCAGAAAACATGACTTTAATCTTCAACGTCAACTTAAAACTCCTCTGTACATTCTAAACTTAGTTGCTTATTACCTAAAACAAAGCTGCATTTTATGAACAGTTAAACAAAAAGCATCACGTCACCTAAAAGCTCAGTTGCCATAGTATTCTACCATCCAATATTCCTTTTTACTATTTGTTTATTTGTTGTTACTAGAACTGTTTAATTTAGGTTCTCCAACATTGTGTTTGCCATAACAGTTCTTAACATTTAACCTTTTAACATCGTTTATATTGTTTAATATTTGTTTCATGTTAACAACATTAGCTCTGTTATTAACAGAGGCTTATAGTACATAGCTTGCGTGTGTATATATGTATATGTGTAATATGTCTACATTTGTTTTGCTGGAATGGAATCTGTCAATTAGTTTGTGTTTGGCATTTAATTATGTATATCAGTCAACCGCAGGTGTGATCTGCGATTTCCGAACAAAGAATTTGTCTTAAATTTTGTGTTTAAACGGGATTTTATGTATCCGAATCGTTGAAAAACATGGGTTTACGAGTGGTATAAGGCTTTTGCAGAGGGCCGAGAAGTCGTGGAAGATTTGCCCCGATTTGGTCGGCCATCAACGCCTTCAACGGCTGAAAACGTCGACAAAGTCAGGGAAATGGTGGTTGAAAAGCATCAAACTATCATTTAAGTTTGACGGAGGTAGCTCGTTACCTTAGCATGAGACGCGCGGCTGGTCGACTCGTTCCAATAGAGTAGAAAAATATGCATCGGAAAAGGGTGGCTGAAGACATGCTTGAGCAAGTATATTCGGACCCAACCCAATTCCAGCGCATCATAAAAGGTGATGAGACGTGGGTATATGAGCTGAATGGCGTTATCCACATGAGCCTAAACCCAAAAAACCAAGTCAAAGTCGGTCAGAAGTGAAAATCATGCTACTCGTTTTCTTTCAAGGTAATTCGAAGTAAAGAATATTATTTGGAAGTTATGCGACGTTTGGGTGAGAATGTGTGTAGGAAACAGCCCAATTTGTGGAAAGAAAACTCATGGATCTTGTAACATGATAACGCACCTTTTCACGAGACTCATATTGTGAACACTTTTTTGGTCAAAAACTCGACAAATATCATCTAACAACCACAGGGTTTAGCCCTCTGTGACTTTTTCCTTTTTCCAAAACTTAAATTGACACTCCGCTGACGGCGCTTTGAGTCGATAGAGGTCATTAAGTAAAATTCGCTGAAGGAGCTGAAGAAGCTCTCTTCAAACGCGTTTAAAAGGTGCTTTGATGACTGAACTAACCGTTGACATATGTGTATTGTCACGAATGGAGCCTATTTTAAAGGCGAGAAAATAAATTTTGTTGATCAAACAATTATTTTGCGTTTTATTGAACAATTCCCGGGACTTTTTAGACAGAATGAATATTATAGACGAATTAAATCCCATTCACGACTTTTTGATTTTCATCAATCGAGTCACACAAATAGTACAAGCAGCTATTCGAGGTCAAGCATTTGAAAAACTTGAAAACTGCTCAGATATCCGAGCGGCTGCAAAAGCGGCGGTACTTTGCTGTGGCTTCGTTTTCGCTCTGCGAAGACCTTCACAACATTCGAGTTACAGTTTTCTTCGTACTGCTACTACAATATATTGCACGCAAATCGACAGTACTGCCCCGTATTTTTGTTTTTCCTTTCACTTTGCTTTGTTGATAGCAGACAGCGTCTTCCCTTATGACTCCACTATGGAATCGGGAGTCGGAATCAGTCAAATCTCTATTTCCTTAAAATGGTCGAGTATTTTTCAGGCAGAAGTCTTTGCGATCCTGCAGACATGCAAAATGCTTAGAGAACTTGGGTACTTGTGAGATATTAACAATTTTCCGATAGTCAAGCCGCAATCAAGGCTCTGACCATGCCATGTTGTAGATCTAAACTGATCAACTCTTGTAGAGAGGAGATCAAATCTGTTGGGTGTACAAGTAACATTTATCTGATCTTCTACCCAGACATCCGCATCCCCTAGACTGTTGTTAAAACAGAACTGCACAACTTATTTCTCAGAAAAGCGCAGAATGGATGGAACTCTATTTCTTAGACGAAGAATTCAGAAAGTTCTTGGGACTCCACGCCATTCAATTTTCAAACTCGTAGCTATGTTTACCGGCCATTGGATCGATCGGGGCACCCGCAAAAAAAGCTATGTTTACCAATTAATTTCCATTGCAGAAGCTGTGGGGACCTTTCAGAGAAGGAGAATTTTTCTGCGAATATCCGGGCTTGACAGCCAGACGATTAAGGTCACAATGTTATTTGGAGGTTTGCCGTTGCCTACCGAGGAGCGGCCTCTATTAAAAATAAAAATATTTTCTACGAACTCGGTGCCCATCATATAATGGTCACACACAAACGTATTCGGTTACAGCGCCGCGGGACTACGTGCACTTAAAAAGTATTGAGTTTAATTTTTAATAAAAAATTGCACTTCCACGTCTCTATTGTCTCTCAGCTTCAAAAAAGAATCGCATAATCGCATATACAAATTTTCAATACGAACCAGTCACCGAGAATAAATGTGAGGTCAGTGATCTTGTGATGTAATGCAAGTATGAAAGATTGAATTGATTGTATTTTTACAACAACACTCAACTCGTATTGGTTGTGTGTAGAGTATCTGCACCCGTACAACAAAATTAAAATCTGCTCCATGATTGCCTATTCTCTATCCCGGCACTGATGAGAAAAAGAGATAAAAATTTCGCCATATCACCGCCTCATTAGGATTAGGTAATCAATGCGAACACTAGAAAAATTTATTGAAGGCGGGCGTCGTTTATCAAAAATTGAAACCAACAAGCCTATTAATAAAATAATTAAGTTATCACAAATATTGATATGCAGTAACTAGCACAGAACTAAGTGGCCTAAAGGAGAGCCCACTTTGTATATTTTACTATGTAGACGCAATGTAAACAAATCCTCATAAGTGGACTCGCATGTGAACTGCAGTGTTTGCCATCAAAACACCAGCGGCTATTTCGAAAAAACGACACACGCGCCGAGGCGCTTCAGATAAGCATTCCGACGTGATCAACTGCCAATTTGCTGATTTAAGTTACGTTAACCAATGAACTGGCAGTTACACGCGTAAAGCTCAACCAAACAGATCGCAACCAACGGGTAAAACGAACGAGCGGGGATATACACAGACGAGCAACTGTGCGAATGAAATCAAAATAAAAGTGATCGAAGTTAAAATATTTTGTTTAAAAACCGAAAGGATTTAGCTGACATGATTTTACTTTTTACTTGGAGTTAAATAAGTAATAAAGTTATTCCTACAAAAAATCGCTCAAATGGATCCCTCTGTGACACATAAAGATCAGTATGATTTACCGGCTAGTGGCCAGCCCAACACGCAGACGCATATCGAAGTGAGCGCTGTGTACGAGAAGGATGAGGAAAACTCCAGTCTCGATGAAATACTTCTACGAATTGGCCAATTTGGCCGCTTTCAGCTGATGATACTTTCGTTGATTTGCGTGGCGATGTTGTTCAGTGCGATGTTTTCGGTTACGTACGTCTTTACTGCGGGTACTGTTACACGCAGGTATGAATAAACGTATATTAGAATAAACGACGCATAAGTTGAATATAGTAAAGTTATAAACCAATAACGTGCAAGTATAGTTTGGTGCGCGACTGCCATTCGGAAGTGCGTAGGTTCGAGTCGCGTGCATGAAACACCAAAATGATAAAAAACAAAGTTATTTTCCATAGCGGTAGCCCCTCGATAGGCAATTAAAAATCTCCGAGTGTATTTCTGCCATGAAAAAGCTACTCATAAAAAGTATGTATCCGCCGTTCGGAGTCGGCTTAAAACTGTAGGTGCCTCCATTTGTGGAACAACATCAAGGCGCACGACACAAATAGGAGGAGGAAATCGCCCAAAAAGTGTGGGGAAAAAGAAATTCATTATACTCTTGGTAGATGGCTGTGGGGATCACTATCTCGTAAAGTATGGTTCAAAGAGTTTAAAGTGTATGTTCATTGTCCAGATGACACTTCACACTAAAAAAAATATTTAGCTGTTTTTTGTTTGTTCCATTCAGTTGTGAGTCAACAAAGAAAAAATTCGAAACATTTTAGAGCTAATATGGGTAATATCAACATAACTAAAAAAGTCCACAGGGGCACTCCACAGTTATCTTCACTCCTCTGGTTATGAGTTATTAGTAAAGTCTTAATAAAACTTAATGGAGGTGAGATAAAAGTGGTCACGTACGCTGATGATGTGGTGTTAATGGCATCAGGACTGTGTCCCAATACGATCAGTGGGATTATTCAAAGGATGCTAGGCGAGCTCTCTTGAGTTACAGGCTGGGGCCTAAGTTTGAACGTTTACCCTACCAAATATTAACGGACAAACCCTCTCACTTTTAACCAGTGCAAAGTACTTAGGGGTAATTCTGGACTCCAAACTTAGCTGGAAATTAAACATTAAAGAACGGGTAAAGAAAGCAGAATTCGCTTTATATGCCTGTAAACGTATGATAGGAGGAAGATAGGGTCTTCAACCCAAGTATACATTATGGTTGTATAAGGCGGTTATACGACCAATTCTAACGTATTGCTCGGTAGTTTGGTGGAAAGCTCTAGAGAGAGAATACAACATCAAATTACTTGGCAGAATACAAAGATCAGCCTGTGCAATAACAGTATGTGCAATCAGACGATGTCCTAGGGAGGCTTTGAACTCTCTGACACACATTATTTCGGTAGATCTACATATCAAGAAGATGGCAACAACGAGTGCAGTTAGGTTAAATGAAGCGGGTCGCCCCTCGGCAGGCAATGGCAAACCTCCGAGTGTATTTCTGCCATGAAAAAGCTCCTCATAAAAATATCTGCCGTTCGGAGTCGGCTTGAAACTGTAGGTCCCTCCATTTGTGGAACAACATCAAGACGCACGCCATAAATAGGAAGAGAAGCTCCGACAAACACCTAACATAAATGTACGCGCCAATTACATATATCAGCCTCAGGAAAAGTCTGCGAGGCTCGATAGATTTTGCTCTCGGTGCTTAATAATTTATTCCTTATAATACATTTAATAAATTAAAATGTGTAAGCACGAAATAAATTCCTAAGTGAACTCTAGAAGAATTTTTTAGTATTATTTTTAACTAATTTTCTTTTTACACGCATTTTTGGGTAGCGTATCCTATATTCCTATTTAATAAATTACACGAAATGATTACTATAAGACAATGCGCATTTATTGAAGGTGCTGGAATTAGACCAACAACAATGTTTTGTACGTTTGATTGTCACGGCAAGGTATTGGCGAAGTAGAAACAAAAAATTAATTCGCTTTGTTTTATTCTGTGCTGACAGCTACATGGACACAGCGAAAGAAAAAAAAAACAAATAAGCTGATTTACCAACACCACCTTTAATAAAAAAGTGTATTTGTCATGGCGAAAAGCAAAAACATAAAAGTGAGTGTAGCGTAGTACACATAACAGAAGTGAAACCTTCAAGGCAGACAAAGAAAGAGAGATACCCGAAAGAGAATGTGAGAGAGATAGAAAGAATATATATCTAAATAAATTTACAACATTTGCAGAGAATACAAATAGGCAAAATTTACGAAAAACGGAGAAGGGTCGACCGGTGTAAGTAAACGCCGGACAAAAACCGTGGCAACAACGTGCACTACTTCAAGCGTTTCCAGGACCGCTGCAACGGCACAAATTACCGCAAGACAATACCAATAAATCCGACGCCGCAATAGATAGCACTTTATAGTACGCACAAGCACTAGCCAGGAAACGGAAATAATCGCCAAAAAGTAGGCATAAAAAAACCCCCCAAAAAAATTGAGACCAAAAAACGCCCCAAGCAGTAGGCACCAAAAATATATTTCCTGCAAGTTTGCACCAGCAAACAAGCGCCAAAAAGTAGGCAGTGTTATTTCTCACTAGAAATTAGCAACCACAAGGAAAAACTCAGGAAAAATACTCGTATAAGGTATAGCTCTCTCTCTTCTTTTCCTCTACGTTATATCTTTTTTCTCTCTCGCGGAACAAAAATGCTCAAAACGTTGCATGGCCTTGAAATTTTACTCTCCATTCTCGCTCGTCCATCGACGTCTAAAAAGTTTCACTTCAAAAAATGTTTTTAAAATCTTGATATATTCTCTTTCGTTTGATATCTTTATTAATATCATACATTGAATATAAGTGCCTGAAACTATTTTTTTAAATTTGATTTTTTGAAACTCCAAAGTTCTTTAAAAATCTTATTGATGAGAAAATCAAAAACTGACTATGCAGCAATATTACGTTCTTTCACGTGCATATTAAATTTTTCCTGTTTAACAAAAAAAGTTGATTTTCCTCGCACAGTGTATGAGAGTAGCAAACAAAATTTACTTAACAGTAATTTTATATTATTTTTTATTTATTGCATCCCAAAAAAGGAGTGATTTACATTAATTGGCGACAACTTAGCTGCAAGCCAATAATTTATAACAGGTACAAAATATTACAATTAAATGTATGTTATAAATATAAATATTATAATATATATTGTTAACTATTACAAATTTACAAAAAAGATAAACGTTTAATGTAAAAAGTTTCGGACTATATGGCAAGAATTGAGTAAAGCTGCTTTCTGCATGCAAAAAATTAAAGATTCTGGAAGTCGAAGAGTTTTCACGTTGTCTGCTAGCTTTTTATGCACGAGTCCGTATGTACACCTTTTTTAGCTTCCACTGGCGTTTGACATCAATCCCTAAGTCAGAATATTTGGATATTTCTTCTGCATATGTTTTTTGCATGTTTCTGTTGAAAGGAACAGCAATCAGCGATCAGGAAAATGTTTGGCCTATTGTGGTCTCTTGTTGCATTTTTTAAAATTGTTCGGTCATAGTACAAAAGGTAGTTGGAGTCTTCTTGAACAGGTTCTGGGATGTATCGGAAGTACGGTATTTTGCTTTGATTGAAGTTATTCATCTGCCTCAGTTTTAGATGAATTATTTTCGCGATGTAATTGTGTTGCTTCAGGTACATAGAGTTTGCCAGTGCATCCTGCTAGCCCGTGGTCTAATGTCTCATTCCGACTATGACATCTGCGACATCTGTCTGCAGCGGCATTTGGATCTCGCTTTACATATTTAATATAATTTCTTGTTGGAATCACACCATCTTGTCTGGCGAAAATGGAAGCCATGAAGAGCCATTTTAAACCATCTTTGAATTTTTTCATCCGTTGAGGTTGCATTCCTGATTTCGTAGAATTGATTTATCCGAAGTAGGGTGTCATTATCATTCGCAGCAATTGCAGCCTTGTGCAGGTCGGATTGGGAGCACTTATGTTGAAATCATGCTCTTATGTTTAAGATAAGGGTCTCATGCAGTGCTCCAACATCAATCTGTCCCCTGCCGCCCGCTTTTCTATTCTTCATCATTCAAACGACAGAGCTTTTTGGATGGCGTGCATTTGGGTTTTCCCATTAAGTTGGGTTTTACAGACAGCGTGAAGACGCCTTTTTTTCTGCTATCAGATTTTTCCTCATTTGCATCCTATTTATGCTGCTGCTTTGCATAACTCCAATATACTTGTACACCTCTCCCAGTTCCATTTCTGTTATGTTGAGTCCGCTATTTTCCGCAGTTTAATGACGAGAAACCATTTTCCCTTTAACTATTGAGATCTTTCGGCACTTATCAATTCCAATAGGCATTTTAATGTCATTGGACACATTTCAAAATCTTATCTAATTGTTTGGAATTGCTGGCGTAGAGTTTCAAATCATCTACGTAAAAAAGGTGACCATGTCCCGTCTCATTCAGAATGTGACTTAAGGGGCTCATGCTAAGAACAAACTAGAGTGTACTCAATGAGTCACCTTGAAAAATGCCATTTCGAGTGTTTATTTCGGTCATTTTATTTCATTTTGTTTTACTTAAATTTTTTTGATTTGAAAGTTCGAGCCCTCCTAATGAAACCCCCTTCACAACTATTTCGCTATTGAAATATGTATATTGATGTATGCCTGTTAGTAGAGGATATCCTCAAAATTTCAAGTTAAAAGGAAACTTTTCGCCAACTACTGCGACAGTTAATCCTATAGCAGCAGTTAATCCTCGTATGTGAAGCAAACTTAATGAAATTAACAATTTTAATTTTAACTTTTACGCCAACCTCTGCTCGCTATAATAAATAATTTATTTGGAGCTCAAATGCCTTGCCTAAGCAGCAACTGAAAAACGTACAATACATAAGTTTCCCAGTATTGTATAAGATATATATGTATGTAACACAAGCAAAAATAAATACGTTTTGTAAACTAATAAATAGTAGTCTTCATTTCCTAAATTCACATTTTTCCAAAAGTAAAGCGGTTTCTTCCAGTACTTGGCTAAGCGCCGCACTCAATATTACTCCCAATATGCATTTTGGAGGGTGTGCGTATGTGCTCATACTTTCATACTCTTACAGACACTTTTATATACGCTTGTGCTCACATAATCAAGTCATTTTATGTTTTCATAATATTTGGGATATTTTTCAAGCTAAATTATTTTCGTTAATATTTTATAAAATAATTTACTTAAACTCAGTCTCAATCGCAAGGGACCAAAAGGTATATGCGTGGATTAATGCCAGCTGGGTTAACCTGACCAAACCTGATAAAAAATTTAGTTCATTGTATTTTATTATTTCGCAAAACCGGCAGACATTGGTATCAGATAGACCAATATTATTTAGATGATACCTCAGGCTAAAATACGCAGATCTACTCTGCTTAGTGAGAGTAGCTTGTCAGATATTCCTTTGTTGGGACTTAGGAATAGTTTGGCTGGACGCTGACCGGCACAGTTTAGCCAGTGTGCGGCAAGTTTTCTTTCTTCTCATATCCTAAGGAATTCATTAATGTGGCCTTTTGTCAGTCCACAGAATGGCTCAGGACCAGTAAGTTGCATATTTGCTCCTTGTTTTGCACGGTCATCAGCCATTTCATTTCCCTCATGTCCTTCATGTCCCGGAATCCAGCCTAGTGTTACTATGTTGAGGTTTCCTAACGTGTTGAGAAGGTTTATGCAATCATTTACCAATTTAGAGGTGACAGTTGTTGATAGAAGGGCTTTTAGAGCCGCTTGGCTATCTGAAAGTATGTAGATGTGAGTACCTCTCATTTTCCTGGCATTTAAGGCATTCTCTCACACACATTTCAATGGCATGTATTTCTGCCTGGAATATTGTTGGGTAGGATCCCATCGGAATCGATTTTTTTGAATTTGGGCCCATTGATTCCTGCCCCTGTTCTACCATTTTCCAATTTGAACCCATCAGTAAACCATAGCTGGGAGCCAGGTTTGAAAGTGATAAAGTTAGTTTTCCAGTCTGTTCGTTCATTAATTATAACTTCGAAGTTCCTGAAGAGTATTGGTTTGGGTGATAGTATAACATCCCTATGAAGAATGGGACTATGTAGGAAGTCTTCCAAGATCTTTAAATGTCCTTTCATATCCCCACTTTTAAGTTCAGATATACCTTTTAATCTTAAGGCACTCGAGCGAGCTTCCCTTTCAATTAGAATTGGAAGCGGTGTTGCACACCCAATGCATCCGTGGGACATGTTTTCATAGCCCCTGTAATACCAACACATGTCAGGCGATGCAGTTTGTTTAATTCGTTTACTGCCTTTCTTTGCTTGACCTTGGGCCACCATGCTAAGGATGCATGGGTTTCACAACTGTGGTGAATGTCCAGAATGTCACTCTAGGGTTTAGTCCCTATGTCCTACCAAAAAGCCTTGTGCAGGCAAAGAATGCCCTTGTGGCTTTTTAAGTAATCCTCTCAATATGGGAATTACACGTAAGCCTTTTGTCAAGACTGACGCCAAGATAGTTCGGTTCTATCAAGAGTTGAAAGGATCGGACATTTGAGATTTATGTTCCTTCTCCCAGTAAACGGTTTAAGTGCTGTTTTGGATGGGTTAATGGAAAGCCCTTTTTCCGTACTCCATTTATTATTGTAAGGGCTTGCTGCATGCGATCCGAAATGGTTTCCTCATGCCAGCGTAATACATAAACTACTAGGTCATCAGCATAACCCTGAGTGTGCAAACCTAGGTTGTTCAGTTTGTGGAGAAGTTCATCTATGACTAGAGTCCACAAAAGAGGAGAGAGTGCGCCTCATTGGGGGCAACCTCTTGTGGCTTTGATAGAATTGATTGTTCCTCCTAGTTCGGTGCTGATCGTCCTAGATTTCAACATGAATATTTTCCATCTAGTGATGGGTTCAGGTACCTCCTTTAGATATGGGGCATTATAGATTGCCTCATAGGAAGTGTTATCAAAAGCTTCTGATATGTCAATAGATGCACATAGAGCTATCTGTTTGGACTCAATAGCCTTTTCAATAACTGTTACCAGGCTGTGTATAGTAGTCTCAGTGGATTTTCCCTGTTGATAGGCAAATTGAAATCGATGCAGTGGGAAGATAGCTAAACTATTTTCCCTAATTCATTCATTGTATAACAAAAGTCGTACTTGGTATACAATTTCACAAATTTAAAAAACCTTTTAATCGGAATTTTTAAAAACTTCTGGTTATGCAATTTTATAACTCCAAAATTTTTAGTACAATAAAGTGCAAGTATGAAGTCGCTCAAACATCGCGATTGCAACCCTTTGGGGTCGCACGCAAAAAAATGATCAAAAATAAACGCGATTTTTGAGCAACGTAAAACCTGCACTTTGTTAAACTAAAATTGAATGTGCTATAAAACTGCATACCTATAAATTTTCTAAAAACTCTGATTAAAAAGTTAAATTATTTGTGCAATTTTTATGAATTTTGTACAAAGTTTTGAACTTTTAGTTATAAGGCTTTTGTTGTACAAGAAAATATGTTTTAGATCCAAAAACTGAAGGAAAAAATTTAGCGTGAAAAAGAATATTTGCAAATATTGTAAAAGGATGAAGTGACTTAAATAAGTAAGCACAAATGTAGGTGTGTATATGTGTAAGTATATGCATTTATTTGCATAATAATAACTTATCTTTTTAGCAACGATGAATAAGTGCAAATTGTAATTATTATGACTTTGTATGGCACTTGTCGACACACGTTTTCAAGTCGGAAACTGATGATAGGTAGTTGGGCAAGTGCACTTTAAAAATTAATTAAATTATTAATAAAAGATAAGGGTGACGCACTGCTGTCTTCACTGATTCGGTCTGAATTACAATTTTATTAGATTGTTAGATTGTTACCTGAATACTATAAATTACAATATAGTCAAAAAGAAAACTGAAATTTTAAATATGAAATACGAAGCATGCGCGCTCAGCTGTTCAAGAATCTTTTGGTATCTGTATCGAATTTCATCTCATGGCAATACCTGATTTTATTGAGCAAAGGAGTTGCATTAAATTTGTTTTCAAAATATTATTCCTGCTGCAGAAATATTCAGAAATCTTCCGGCTACAGGTCATGTCACAAAGAAATTATTACAAGCGGCAAACAAAGAAGTTGGAGACAGCTGTGAAGGCGAAGCGACGTTCTTTCAATAGTCGCTCCAATGTCGCCAGAGCGAATCGGATTTACAATAGATCAGAGACTGTCAATTCAGCAGCTTTTCACAAAATATTATGGAAGTGGTTTCATAATGTTACAATAAAAACAACAGCAAACTCGTCTTGAACGACTGAAGAAAACAGAAGATTTGCTAATCACAAAACGTCGGTTGACCATTAAATATCACTTCGATACTGTTGATATTTCATTTGGATCATGCCAATGTATTTTGAAGAATTTTTTGTCATATGCCAAAATCAATTATTCAATATTTCCTTCTTCCAGAGCATTTCGCAAGAAATTCCACAACAACCGTATTTGCGTAGCTGAGCACCATGTAATTTCTGGTTATTTCCTAAGTTCAAGAGCCTCTGTGAGAAGACTGTTTCAACAAGCTTATATAAAGCTTGCTCTTATCCAAGCAAATACACAGCTGGTACTCCACAATTAGTGGGGGGCTTCGAGCTACTCCTACTCTAGCGATTGATGCAATGCCAAATGTGATACCTGTAGACATTGCAGGGAAAGCTGCGGCTACAAGTGCCGCAATCAGACTGATAGGCTCAGACTACGAGCTTGACCTCAATTACGCACACTCCTATATCCTTAAAAACTTTGGGGTTCATCTCTTTGACGACAGTCCGAGTCCGCAACAGTCTGCACTCATATCCCTTCAAGGGAAAAGTGGGCGGTGTCCAGTTTTAGGAGCAGAGCCTTTCCAACCTGTTCACGGATGGCTCAACATTGGGTGGAAGCGTTGATGGAGGAGTATTCTGCAGGGAGCTCCCCATCAGACTCAAGTCCTGGTTACCGGACCACTGCAGTGTATTCCAAGCAAAGCTAGGGGCAATTAAAGAAGAAGCTGATTGGCTGCTCACTTGCGTAATAACTGTCACGGAGGTTAATATCTACTGTGACAGCAAAATGGCAATCAGGGTCGCTGCACTCTCGATGTATCCAAATTCTTCGATATAAGTCTTATCTGGGTGCCTGATCATAGACGCACTGCAGAACACTGCGAGGCAGATTAGCTGGCTACACAGGGACCTGTGAGGTAGTTAGGTGGGCCTCACGTCAACTTAGCGAACGCTGGACAAGTACACAAACTTATAAGGTCGCGAAATCTTTCTGGCCACGAGTGGATCGGAGGCGCTCAAGGGGTCTCCTGAGGATAATAAAATCTCAGCTCTCGAATTTCGTAGGTGCCCTTTCAGGACATTAGCCGCGAGGTATACATGCTGTGAGACTCGGCATTACTTCGAGTCCTTTTTGCGTCAGTTGCATGGAGGATGAGGTGGAATCATCTCATCACTTTTCTTCACAGGCATTGATATTAAAAACCTGATGAATTTTAGAAGTAGTAGAGGTTTCATCAATCCTTCTATTTTTTCTAATGGCCCGGTAACAATTAGTTTGCAATAGGCTTAAGTATAGTTAAGAGCGATTCAGTAAATAAATTCATGTATTAAAACACAGAAAGTAAAGTTCGCAATGCAAAAAAAGGAAAAATTTAATTTTATTGGTATTTTTTTTGGAACATAACTGCATGGAGCTTACTCTTATCCGAGGGTCTAATAAATCACCAGTGTGGATCTATGCCTTGATATGATCTTTAGAACAATCCTACCTCAAAAAAGATTCGAACTTCAATTTCTTCCGTCGAAGTGCAAGCCTCAAATCAGTTTACGTTTAAGGGGTCCGAACTAGAAAATTTTGGGTACTCTCAGCAATTTTTTTTGCAATAAAAGAAATTAAAAACAATATTTAAATTTTTTAGGCTTTTTATTTAACTTCCTTTACATACAAAGATGAAAAAAAAAATTTTATTTAAAAAATGGCGCTGAAATTGTTTCGAGAAAAATGAGTTTAAAATTTGAGGGGCAGGAGCGCGCGGATCGCTCTCTACCTAGTTAATGGGCTGTAGAAGCTATAATATTGGGAATTTCCGCATGAAAATATCTCAGTATATTCCTAAGATACTATACTTTCGAAATATCGAAAAAACAAAAAAATGATTTTTTGAAATTTCTAGACCACCGTTCCCCTTAAGTCTAAGCTGGCGTAGGCACAACTTAGTTTGAACTTCTTACCATAGATAATAAACAAATTACATGCATACTTTTCTTTACTTTGAACATTTTTCAATTGGGTTGTGCCAAACATATGATTTTCCGCAGATGTAAAGTTCCAGAATGCGACACGGCCTCAAGCGCATACGAAGAGCCCTGGACTCAATTCACCATTCCCACAAAGAGTAACGGATTAGATCAATGTTATCGCTATGCGAGTAACTATACCACTAACCAAACACTCACCACCACTCCCGCCGACGAGTCACTAGGACTTTGCTATGCACACAATTTCGATAACAGCACGAAAGAACGATGCTCGGACAACGATTTCATATTTCGCGACAAGGAAGTGACTATTGCGAATGAGGTTTGTATCGGCTAGCGAAAGGTTTATATGAGTATATCATTTTGCTATTTCATGATATTTGCTTTAAAATTAGTTCGGTATTTATTGCGGTGATGAATGGAAATTAACGATGGTCGGCACATTTGGCAATGTAGGTCAATTTGTTGGTATACCCCTAGGCGGTTACGTCTCAGATCGGTAAGCTTCGTTGCGTTTGAATTTGATGTTATTCATTTTTCTATTTCCCAACAGCTTTGGCCGGCGCACGGCGCTCGCATTTGGCGGTTTCTTCAGCGGCATTTTGGGTCTCATACGCTCTTTTTCACCCAACTACACTACGTTTGTAATTTTCGAGTTTCTCGATAATATGGCATCGAGTCCGATGTACTCCACATGCTTCATTGTAGGCATTGAGTTGGTCGGTCCCAAACGTCGTGTCGTCGCCTGCAGCTTCGTCACCATTTTCTATGCTATCGGCGAGATTTTGTTAGCAGTTGTGGCAAAGTATTTTCAAAATTGGCGTCTCATATTGCGCATTATTTACACGCCCGCTGTAATATGCATTGGATTTATCTGGATATTACCCGAGAGTATACGTTGGCTGCTGAGCCAGGCTAAGGATGAGGAAGTCAAGAGCATACTGACGCGTGCAGCCAGAATAAATAAACGTAAACTTTCCGATAATTCGCTGGATAAATTGATTTTGACAAATCGCGCAAAATTAGCAACAGCAACGGGTGGTAAATTTCCCATCAAGGAAGCATTCAAAAAATTAACTTGGCGCATCATAAATTGCTCATTTTGTTGGATTGTCATTGTGTTGGTCTACTATGGCATCAGTTTGAATGCGGTACTCTTGGATGGTGACAAGTACAACAACTTTATGTTTATTGCGCTCGTGGAGATACCCGGATTCTTTTTGCCTTTTCTCATAATGGATCGTTATGGCCGGAGATATTCGCTATGCGGCACAATGTTGATAAGCGGAATTTGTTGTTTGACTACGACATTTCTACCGACCGGTAAGTGTTTCCTAAGCTCAATATAAAAACTGTGCTATTCATCTAATAATTTTGTATTCGTATTTACAGATGCTTTTGGAGTGCGCTTAACGCTCTTCCTAATTGGAAAATTTATGATTACAACAGCCTTTCAAATATTATATTTCTTCACATCGGAAATATTTCCAACAAATGTTCGCAACAGTTTGCTCTGTGTCTGTTCGATGGTTGGGCGTGTGGGTTCAATGTTGGCGCCACAAACACCGCTACTGGTAAGTAGCATAACAGTGCATTGTATTAGGTAACAGCCAGTTTACACCCGGTAGAGCTGGGCTTCGAAAGCTGCTTTAAGCATAAAAATCAAATGGTGAAAAATTGCAAAATTGCAATGGCAAATCTCCGAGTGCATTTGAGCCATCAAAGAGCTCAACATTAAAAAAACTAGAACTGTAGATCCTAGTCGATCATTAACAGAAAAATACCAAGAAGCACACCAAAAATTGGATAAAAATTGGATTGCAAGCTGGGTCAAACACCCAAATAAAGAATATTTACCCAACAAAAAACTCTACTGCAATTGAAGATGTATGATTCAGAGGTAGGCACTTCGACCTATTGTGGCCTAATGCTATTAGAATCTCTACTAGGCCTCACAAATGCCAGAATTTTCCACTGCTGCCGAATTAACTTCAACTTCAATAGCTGGTTTTTCTTTTACATTTTAGGTTTTCTAACAATAGATGAAGAGGATCATCTGCAAAATTTACATTTTTGACCTTTTTTTGCATTTTTAATTCCAAATAATGGGAATAGAAACTTTGCTTATTACGAAAAATCTACATTTATGTTAAAAATAGAGAGAAAAGTAGTTTTCTGCACGAAAATTCATAACACAAGACTTAGTTAATGATAGTTCGACACTTAGTTAATGATAGTTCGCCTATTTTCACAGGTACGCCTTGGGCTGCGCCTGAAATTACCTTTCAAAAAAATATACATACGAATACATTTTTGGTACAGCTATCACTTTTAGCATAACATTCCCTGTTAGTGCAGCGAAGTTCAAGGACTATTGATGAAGTTTGGCAAATTTTTCTACTCTTTCAAATAGGTTGGGAATTCTATATAGCAACACATTTTTTGTTACAATATGTAGAAATATGCAAAATTCCTTGAGAGAAATATTCACTTTTCAGCGGTTCCATGTGAATTGACCCAAGTATTTTGGACATCGTCATAAATTTTTGCGAAAATTGGTTTATTTGTAAGCTTGAGTATAATAAGAAGTAAGCTAATAAATATTAAAAAAGTTAATACTTTTGAGATTAAGTTAATTTTGAAAATTTTGTTTGAGTTTTTTAAAGCGAAATATTTTTGGTTTTTGTTTTTTAATATTTAAAATTTTTCTTAATGTTTTAGGATGAATTACAAAAATGTTTTTCCCGACAAATTCTGAAAAACAAAAAAGGATATATTTTTCAAAATAATTGTAAATAAAAACAAATTAAAGTACCACAAATTATCTGTACCAAAATTTTCAACATTTATGAGATCACAAAATTATTATTTTTTTCAAAAGTTGTTTGGTTTATCCCAAACCAATTTTGCAAAAAAAAAAAAAAAAAACAGAATATTTTTTTTCAAAATATATAAAAAATATTTAAGTGTACAATATTAAATGTAAAATCATACTTTAAAAACCTCTGTACCAAAATTTTCAACATTTAATAGATCTCAAAATTATTAATTTGTTTCAAAATATTGTTTTAAGATAAATTACAAAAAAGGCTTTTCCCCAAAAAATTTAAAATTAAAAAAGCATTTTTTTTTCAAAACATATAAAAAAAAACTTTAAGTGTTAAAAACCTCTGTACCAAAATTTTCAACCTTTATTATTAATTAAAATTATTAATTAATTTTTTTCAAAGTTTGGTTTAGGATATATTCCAAAAAAAAAACGTTTACCCAAAAGTTTCGGAAAAAGATTTAAAAAGATGTTTTGTTCAAAAAATATAAAAAAATTTAAGTGTTAAAATCGCGAAATTAATAAATCTCAAAATTATTAATTTTTTTTTTCAAAATATTGTTTTAGGATAAATTACAAAACAACGCTTTTCCCCAAAAATTTTGGAAAAAAATATTTTTTTTTGTTTTTCAAAATCTATAAAAATAATTCGAGTACCAAAAATTATCTGTACCAGAACTTTCAACCTTTAATAGACCTCAAATACATTACAAAAAAAACGAATCCCCAAAAATTTTGGAATAAATATATAAAAGAATTTTTTTTTTCAAAATAATTAAAAAAATTAAAGTGTTAAAAAGCATACTTTAAAAACCACTGTACCAAAAATTTCAACATTTGATAGATCGCGAAATTATTTATTTATTTTATTTTATTTCAACATATATAAAAAAAAATCAAAACCAAATTGGGACAAAAATAAAATTTAGAAAAAAAATTAAAAAAGGACATCTTTTCAAAATATATAAAAAAATTAGAGTACCAAAAATGATCTGTACTAAAACTATCAACCTTTAATAGACCTGAAAATTTTAAATTTTTTTCAAAATTTTGTTTTAAGATAAATTACAAAAAAAAACTTTTCCCCAAAAATTTTGAAAAAAAAATTTAAAAAGATTTTTTTTTTCAAAATATATATAAAAAAAATTAAAGTGTTAAAAAGCATACTTTAAAAACCTCTGTCTCAAAATTTTCAACCTTTCGCGGTCTATGAAATTATTATTTTTCTTCAAAATTTTGCTTTAGGATAAATTAGGAAGCTTTTTCCCAAAAATTTTCCAAAAAATTGAAAAAGAATTTTTTTTTTTTTTCGAAAATATATAAGAAAAAATTAATGTGTTAAAAACCTCTGTATCAAATTTTTGAACATTTGATAGATCGCGAAACTATTAATGTTTTTCAAAATTTTATTTTAGAATAAACACTCGCTTCACCTGGCCATTGCTGTTAACACAACATTCTCTGTTAGTAAATTTTATTTTATTTTTTTTCTAAAGTAGAGTTTACCAGTTTTTATACACAAAAATTGCGTAGACTTACGACTTCTAAATGAGATGTTTAACTGTATTTGATTAAACATAACTGTAGTTAAGGCGCGGTGGAAGTGGGTTCTAAAATACATGAAGTGAAAATGAAGCAAGAAGGCCCAAAGCGCAACTCACAGTGTACTCAAACCAAAAATTCTTCATTTAGTACTAAAAATTATTAAAACTTTTGACGAAATAACTCAACATTTCAGTATAAGACTTTTACGATTTCTAAATAATATATATTCACCATTGCTGCTATGTCCCAAGAGCCAAGGACCTATGGAAGGTTTGTTTAAATTGTACGACTTGCTCTCACAAAGCATACGCTCAGTAGTCATAGAGCTCACTTCTGATGCCCACTGATGATTACCCCTTCGTACTTCAAAATATGCTTAAATCATCTCAATATTTAAATGAACCCAATTAACACTTTTTGCTTTCGATTTAAATCATCAATCACTTATTACTTAATTTGCAGTTTAAATTCATTAATACTTATATTAACGGTTTTCCCCCTCTTTCTCAGGCCAAATATGACGAGAACGCTCCGGCAATATTATTTGCCATTTCCGCGATTACCAGCGGCATTTTGGCACTACTCTTTCCCGAAACGACAAATATTGTGCTGCCAACAACAATGCATGATGCACACAACATTGGGGTGAAACAGCAGAAAAATAAAACAGAAGTGAATCCTAGTAATAATGTAAATTCATGAAAATGTCGGCTATATTATTTGAATTCTGACATTCTAGAACAATTAAAATGTGATTTAAAAAGTCTAAAACTATCAAATTTTAACTAAGTAAATATTTATTATAAGCAGCTACGGTGTGTACCAAAAAATGAATTTTTGGAATACCGAGTATTCGTCATATGAAGGAAATGCACAAGAACGACAGGGAAAAAATGCTCCAAATCAACGGATTTTTTTAGCTACTTGAAACTTGTATTTTAGTACCACAGAATTCAATGGACTTAAAAAAACTTTTTTTTTACTGTATATATTTTTCTATAAAAGCGACATTAAGTTTCAAAATAAATTATTTGCCAGTTTTGTATTTGGTGAAACCAGATAAATGTATGTATGTTAATCCGTTCCAAAATGAACCTAAAAATAAAAGACTTCGATATATTCCTCAGCACCACTATTATTATTATTACGAGGTGTGTTCAAAAAGTATGGCGAATTTTGTGTTTTTCTTCAAAAATTATTTCTTTATTTATTAATATCTATTTTTTCTCCTTCAAAATAATCCCCATGAGATATTATGCACTTGTCCAAGGTTTTTTCCGATCTTCAAAGCACTTCAAAAAATCTTTTTGTTTTTATCTTGTTCAGCTCCTCCTTCGATGCCGTCTTTATCTCGTCAATCGTAGCGTAGCGTCGTCCTTTCATGGGCCTCTTCAGTTTCGGGAACAAGAAAAAGTCACAGGCAGCCAGATCTGGGAATACGGTGGCTGTGGCATCATTAGTGTGTTGTTTTTGGCCAAAAAGTAGCGCACAAGCAACGATGTGTGAGCAGGGGCGTTATCGTAATGCAAGAACCAATTTTTGTTCTTCCACAAATCCGGGCGTTTCTGGCGGATTGCTTAGCGCAAATTGCGAATAAATTGCAAGTAATATTCCTTATTGACCGTTTTACCATTTGGCAAGAACTCATAATGCACAATGCCCCTGCAATCGAAGAAAACGGTAAGCAAAACTTTTACATTCGACCGAACTTGGCGCGCTTTTTTCGCTCTTGGTTCGTACGGCAGCTTCCTTTGAGATGATTGAGCTTTGGTTTCCGCGTCATATCCATAAACTCACGATTCGTCACCAGTTATGACCCTCTGGAGCAAATTTGGGTCATCACGGACAGAGTCCAACATCTCATTAGCAATGTTCATGCGATGCTGCTTTTGGTCGAAATTGAGCAGTTTTGGTACGAATTTTGCGGCGACCCGTCTCATGCCCAAATCATTGAAAAAAATCGAATAGCACGAGCCAATCGATATGTCTAGGTCCTCAGCAATTTCTCTAACGGTGATTCGACGATTGGTCAACACCATTTTCATCACTTCATCCATTTTTTCGTCTGTTGTTGAAGTGCTCGGGCGTCGGGCACGCTTTTCGTCGTTCACATCTTCTCGGCCTCCTGCGAACATTTTGTACCACCGATAAACGTTGATTTGGTCCAAAGTAGCTTCTCTGTCAACACAGTCAACATTCGGAATGCATCCGCGCACTTAATTTCGTTTTTCACACAAAATTTATAAATGTATGTTATAAATTTATTTACATTTTCGATAGATTGGCCGTACAACGTGAAAGCGCCAAGCCGAGTATCTAAAGCGTTTTTCAGTAAGAGCGCTTCAACTTTTTTTTGAATAAAACACAAACAGTTTGACTTTTTTAACTAATTTTTTTTTATTATCGAGTTTGAACATATACATTTAAGTATGAAATTCGATTTCTTTTGCATGACCACCGCGTGCACGTTTTACGAAGTCCAATCATTGAACCCAATTTTCGACCACTCTTTTGCATAAATCGGCCGAAATTCCAGCAATTTCGCGTTCAATATTGGCTCTGAGCTCACAAATCGTCGCCGGTTTGTTACTGTAGACCAATGACTTCACATAACCCCAAAGAAAATAGTCTAGAGGCGTCAAATCACACGAGCGCGGCGGCCATTCGACCGGTCCATTTCTGGAAATAATGCGCTCATCAAACTTACTCTTCAACAAATCGATTGTAGCGTGTGCTGTGTGGCTTGTGGCTTGTCCTGTTGAAACCACATGTCGTCTAAGTCCATACCATTCAATTGCGGCCAAAAATAATTGTTTATCATGTCGCGGTATCGATTTCCATTCACAGTAACGTGGCGATCGTTCTCGTCAACGAAAAAATATAGGCCAATTACGCCGCCGGCATGTAAACCGCACCAAACAGTGATTTTTTCGGGATGCAACGGTGCCCCATGAATCACGTGTGGATTGCTTTCTGCCCAATAACGCATATTTTGCTTATTGACAAAGCCATTGAGCCAAAAGTGAGCTTCATCACTGAAGATGATTTTTCGACTTTAAACTTTCTTAACAGAACACGCATTTTTATAATAAAATTCAATGATTTGCAAGCGTTGCTCAAGTGTGTAGCGTTCCGTGATGAAATGTATACTAATGAAGTTTACAAATAACAAGCGAAAAATAAAAAATATTGCGTCGTTCGCCCTCCCTATCGGAAAAAAGTTGAAGCGCACCTATTGAAAAACGCCTTATAAAGAATTTCGTTTTCCAACATTAATACGCAACTCAACACGTTCAGCATGTGTAACTATATCATTTAGCTTCCGTTGTCTGTTGTGTTTCTCTAATACAGCAATGTCGTTAGCATAGTCGAGGTCATCCACATATTTCATGCTGATTGGGTTCCAAAGACCCAATTAAATATCGAACGAAGAGACAGAGAAGTGGTTCCAAAGAATCCGTTCTGTTAGTATGAATATCGAAAACACGGCATAGTCGTGTAGGAGATTCGTCGGAAATTTCATTAAAAATATTCACATCAATGGAGTCGGACCGGGAAGTGAGCATTTACTCCATTGCACACGAGCTAAAGAAGAGCCCGGTTCAAATCAATTAATCTCGCGAGTAAGCTCAAGGTATTGGTGACACACAACCTTTTGGACCAAATTGACGTAAGCGACTCTTTACTTAACGAAATTGACACATTTTTGAATTTTCTAGTAATGGAAGATGCAAATAAATAACATATGAGAATAATAACTAAAACAAAGTCTGGATCAAATCGCGGTGAGCCAGCTCGGCTAACGATCAAGAAGACCACGAATGTTTCCCTGTCTGGCTGAAAAAAATAGAAATATCACAAAAGAAGAATGTCCAAATTTTTTAATTTCCAAATGGTCGCCTATTTTTTGGAAAATCTGGTCATGTCGCAACTATAATAAATAAAAATAATAAATAACTTCTAAAAAAAATTACAATTCTATTAGGAGTTTCGCCGAGCTCCGAGAAATGCACTCGGAGGTTTGCCATAGACTTCCGAGGGGTGCCCGCTATTAGAAAAAACTTTTTCTTGATTTTGGTATTTCACGGAGATTCGAACCAACGTACTTCGAATTCCAAATGATAGTCAGGCATCAACCCATTCGTGTACGGCAGCCCCCATTTTCTTGTTTTACTTATTTACAAATGGTCGCCTTTTTTTTGAAAAATCAAATCTTTTCGCTTTTTCACTACTCGCGCAACTTAAAACAGTCAATTCTGAGTACCACACAACAATTTCTTTACCAGAAGTTTTCGTAGGAATAGGTTATCTGCCTTACAGCACTAATTTGGCACTTAAAGATTCCTTTTTGATCCCGAACAACAAAAATAAAATGCTAGGTCAACGTTTTTCCACGCCTGAAGAAGGCCTGTTGAAGCCTTTAAAAAGCTCCTTTTGGAGTTGTCCATTTCTAAGTAGCAAAAGTGCTTCAAAAATTGGTTCAAGCGAATGTAGAAGTGTATTGACTTGCAAGGAGAATGTTTTGAAAAACAATGCAAGCATTTTAATTAATATTTTACTGTCATTTCGTTATTGTGCGCAAAATATAGAAGACAACTCTGGTACTATATATCACAGACAAACTAGCCGCCTCTTCCCGCTGTAGTAAACATTACTAAATTGCTCTACTGGCTAGGAAAACAAGAAGAAACCACAAGTTAAATTTGACAAAAAGCCTAGCGTCATTATAGAGCAAAATGGATGGCAGAAAGGTCTAGAATCAACAAACCATTCATAAATTCATTTACAGATTTACAGATGGATCCAATATGGCGGAGGGAGTAGGAGCGGCAGTCGTTTGTCCGCAATTTGATCTCTAAAAGTTTTCCAGGCTCCCAAATTACTGTAGTATATTTCAAGCTGAAATGTATGCCGCAGCAAAAGCAACGGAATTGGCACTGGAATTATCTACTTTTAATACTCGAACAAACATTTTCATTGATAGTCAACCGGATATTAAAGAAATTATAGCTCCTTGGACTAACACGGAATGTGTTCAACAATGCAGATCCAAACTGCATGAACTCTTTGATTATGGGCAGGCCACAATTTACTGAATACCAGGAGTATACAAAGGAGTAGAAGGAAATAAGAGAGCTGATGAGCTTGCTAAGGCAGCTGAGATTGAGCACGTCAGACATATACCCATCACATCTCTTTCTGAAAACGCAACTGAATAAGGAACTAGCTCTGGAAACGCAGTTGATATAGGAACAAAATTAGAAGTGCCAAAATTATGCTAAGGACTTGGAATTTCGACAATAACAAACTTTATTTTATCACTCTCTTGAAAAGACTGCAAAATATCGGTTGAAATATCGGGACACTGTCTCACCCCACATCACGCAGCCAAAATGGGATTCTTCTTATTCTTCTTAATTGTCACGATAACCGCTTACGCGATTTTGGCCGAGTTTAACAAAGCGCGCCAGTCGTTTCTTTGTCGTGCTAACCGGCGCCAATTGGACACACCAAGTAAAGCCAAGTTCTTCTCCACCTGATCTTTCCAACGCAAAGGAGGCGTTCCTATTCGTCTGGTACCACCAGCTGGTACCACATCGAATACTTTTCGAGCCGGAGCTTTTGTATCCATTCGGACGACATAACCCAGCCAACGTAGCCGCTGGATCTTTATTCGCTGCGCTATGTTTATGTCGTCGTAAAGCCATACAGCTCATCGTTCCATCGTCTGCGATATTCGCCGTTGCCAACGTGCAAAGGTCCAAAAATCTTACGCAGAATCTTTCTCTCAAATACTCCAAGCGTCGCTTCATAGGATGCTGTCATCGTCCAAGCTTCTGCGCCATACGTTAGGACGGGCATGATGACAGCCTTGTAGAGTGTTAGTTTTGTTCGTCGAGAGAGGACTTTACTGCTCAGTTGCCTACTTAGTCCAAAGTAGAACTTGTTGGCAAGAGAGATTCTACGTTGGATTTCAAGGCTAACATTGTTTGTGGTGTTAATGCTGGTTCCTAAGTATACGAAGTCCTTTACAACCTCGCAATCATAACTGTCAACAGTAACGTGGGTGCCGATACGCGAGTGCGCCGACTGTTTGTTTGATGGCTGGAGGTACTTCGTTTTGTCCTCGTTCACCACCAGACCCCTTCGCTTTGCTTCTTTATCCAGTTTGGAGAAGGACGATGATGTCGATATCATCGGCATATGCCAGCAATTGTACGCTCTTATAAAAAATTGTGCCAGAGCGATTAAGTTCTGCGGCTCGTACGATCCTCTGCAACATCAGGTTAAAGAAATCACACGACAGCGAGTCACCCTGTCTGAAACCTCGTTCGGTATCAAACGGCTCGGAGAGGTCCTTCCCAATTCTGACGGCGCTGCTGGTGTTTAGCAACGTCATCTTGCATAGCCGTGTCGATTCTCCTTTCATAGGTATTTCCCAAGATTTGGCGTATTGTGAATATTTGGTCGATGGTAGACTTTAGAACACCTACTGATTTTCCACTGCCCTACTCTTTATAGAACCCGACAAAAGTGTCTAGGATCGACATATTTTTCATCCTTCAAGAATATTGCTGACAAAAGGCTGAAGGGCTTCTGAAGACTTTTACGGCTTCTTAGGACGTTTATTATGAATTACATAAAATAATATCACTGGTAATATCACTCAACATGGATAAATGATGACTCACAAAAATGGTACACAGAGGGTTCCAAAATGCTCCAAGGAGTTAGGGCAGGAATAGTGGGGCCTAGATCACACAAATCCCTAACACTAAGTACAGATACCACAATTTTCCATGCGGAACTCTTCGCCATAAAGGAAACAGTGGAAATCATATCCAAAAGAGAGTTCGAGGAAGTAAAAATTAAAATACTTTCGGACAGCCAATCGGTTCTCAAAGCCTTGAATTCATATTCAAGTCAAAAGTCCTAATAGATTGTAAAAATGTACTCAACAAACTGGCCACTCATAATCAGGTCTCAGTGATTTGGGTACCAGGACAGGAGGGACACGCCGCAGGAGGCATAGAATCCTGGGCTCGTACCTACTAGAGGAAGAAAACCTACAATTGCTCCCTCCTAAGGTGCTGGTTCGATTCCTCGGTATACTAAATAATTATAATTAAGTAATTAGGGTCGTACAATAGATCAATCTGGTCGCAGTGCATAAAGACCTTAGCCTAACCCGTACAACCATTACCATCACTGGTAACACAATGGACCCTAGAGGTCTATGTGAGGTATTTTTACAGATCAGCCAGCACTACCCAACCCACTTAACCTAGGAAAGCTATTAATCACTCTTATCGTAAGCACAAATGCAGTAGAAGCTTTCTTACGAATGATGACACTTGACATGCATTTATCGCATTTTCTCCTCAGGTGTCCGTGCTAAAGTTGCAATCTATTGAAATTCGAAAATCTACTTCAACCAGCTATCGTTATTTGAAAAGCTCACAGATATTATATGAGTAATTATTAATTTTAATAGTCATTTAGTCGTTTTGACTACAAACATTCCACAATGTGTCAGACACTTCAACTTAACGGAGGTAAGCCATGTACGCATGTGAATGAGCTATTAATCCCGCTATTCTGGCACGTGACTTAGCATTCTCTCACCTGACTCACATAACAAAGTTTTAATGAAGCTGTCATAAAACTGCATGAGTGTCTATTAATACTTAGCAATATTTGCTTTAATTGTATGAAATCTACCAAGTTATTTTTTAATTATATACGAGTTAAGTGTTTAATGCAATAACAACTTCTACTTTCTGATTTTTTCTTTTTTTGTGTTGTAAAGCAACTTACTTGCTTTTATGTGGAGTCGACTGCAGTGTCACTCACTCTTATTTTTATTTGTGGTTTTCTATGTTTTTCTTCTAATTGTTAAGATTGAGTATCTGTAGATAAATCAGCGCATGAACTCACATTAACATTGAAATGTGGAAAATTAAAACTCTCACTTGTTCTGTAATTCAACTCATTCCACGTCAGATCCGCGTGCTTGTCAAAATTTAATTGCATTTAACTTTCAGTAATAAATCAAGTAAAAAAAACAAATTCTTACGAGTACATTGTGCAACTAGGCGTCATTTTTTCACAGAACTAATTTGTTTTATAACGACAAAAATGAACTCAGATTTGCTTCAGATCTAATCGAAGATGACTTGATATCCTGAAAAAACTTGCAGTGCATCTACCCACATTTGAAGGCAATCGAGCGAGTCTCTTCTTCAATGCAGAGAGTTTCGGTTATGCAATTTTTTCCGAGTTTAACAAAGCGCGCCAGTCGTTTCTTTCTCGTGCTAATCGGCGTCAGTTAGGCGCACTAAGTGAAGCCAAGTACTTCTCAAGCTAATCTTTCCAACTCAGAGCAGGGCTTCTTCTTCCACTGGCACCCCCAGCTGCTATCGCATTGATCACTTTCAGAGCCGGAGCATTTGCATCTACTCGGATGACATAACGTAGCCAGCGGAGCGGTTGGCTCTTATTGGCCGCGCTATGGCGAGGGAGTGGTTCTCTTAAAAAAATTATTACAATGGCCGACCTGTAGTATCGATTGCAATACATTCAAAACCTTTGTGGCATTTTCATCTGAAGTATACCAATTTTTTATAAAAGCATAAATCATTGCTCAACAAACAACCAAATAGAAATCCAACTTTCGAACTTTATACAAAAATTAGAAAAAATGGACAAACATTTCTCGAAATTTCAAACTTTTTACCCAAAATTGGGATATGAGGGCTGTTAACACCGTATTTCTCTGAACTTCGTGCAGATGTACGTACTGCAAACTGGAGTTTGAGGATCGTGCCAGCGCATCTTTCCAAGTAGGCATGACTGGAACGAAGGGAACATCTGTACCGAGAGTGTTACCTCTGTCTTCACTGATTCAATCGACAGTCGGAGCAGGGGTTTTCTTTGAATCAGTAAATTTATCTATTTCTTTAAAACTGCCGAATACTACTAGTGTTATTAACATTAGAGATATTCACATTTTTTCCGATAGCTAAGCTCCGATCAAGGCTCTGACGATGCCATGGTGCAGAACAAACTAGAAAACCCCTGTAAGGAGGAGATCAAATCTCATGGGTGAGCAAGTAACATTTATTTGATCCGGAATCCAGGACATAGGAACATAGAGGGAAATGAAATTGCTGATGAGCTTGCAGGAAGCCATCGACTGACTTGGTTTCAGTGGTCTCCCACCCAGTCATTGGCATCTTCCTGAATTGCACAACTTATTTTTCAAGAAAGCACTGATTAGATGGATATACTTGTATTCTTCGTGTGCTATTTCGAAAATCTTATGGCCCCAGTACAATATACTCAGGATAGTCCTCGGTACTCCACGCCATTCAATTTCAAACTTATAGTTGTGTTTACGGTGATCGGCTTACCATTTAATACCTATTGCAGAAGCTGTGGGGACCTTTCAGAGAAGGAGGCACTCCAGCCTTTTCTCTATAAATGTCCGGGTTTGACGGACCAGGCGGTTTGGGTGCTCCTTTCTTCGGCAATATGGGACTGTGCTCTGACCTGAGCCCCATCTATCCTTCTAAGTTACATTAACAGCTCTGGTGGGCTGCAGATATCTGCCCGTTGGAGGTCTTATAATGGTATCAAAACGACGAACAGCGCTTTAGTGCTACTTGGGGAGTGCCAGAGTGGTCCCTTAACCATTTAACCTACCTGCCTACCTAAAATTCAAAAAAACAAAGCACGCAGTGAGCACGCAGTTTTTTAGCTCATTAAATTTCAGTTTAATAAAGTGCAAGTTGCTGGAAAATCCCGTTGATATTTTATCTTTTTTTTTCCTTGACTGTATTGCCCATTACCACGAACAAAAATTGTCGACAAACAAAATCAACGAGAATTTTTGTTATTGCGAAATTTAATGGTGTAGAAAATGTCAGACTAAAATTTTTCTAGAAATTCTGACTACAAATTTTGTAGTTTTGATGAAAATTTGTCGAATTTTTATAAATCTTGCACAAAGTTTGAAACTTGGATAAATATAGTCTAAAATATAAAATAAAGTATATTTTTATATAAAAAATTATTTGAAGTAAAAAGTAAATAAATAAGTCATCAAAACTTTGTCAAAATGCTGAGGAGCTATATATTTTTTGCGGACTGTATATGTAACAGATAAAAACCTTACTGGCACTATGCTTCCTCTTCTTTGATCGAAAATTTTATTTAATATTGTATTTGAAAATAGTTGTCCTTAAGAGAGCGAAATTAACATTCACGGACGAAAGAGTAACAATACGAAAATTCTTCCATTTTTGAACTAATTTTCAAAAGTTTTTGGGTTTGAAATGCAGAAGTCATAACTTTCAAAACCAGAAAAAACTTGAAAATCGGGTTTGAAAAGTTATAACTTCGTGAGGAAAACCAATGTATGTGTAGGTAATTTTGCCAATCAAAACTTTACTAAACGAAGTCATGGACTACAGCAAAGCAGAATTTCTATGTGAGAATAGGTTAGGCTAGGTTATGGTGGTAGTCGTCCCGTATGACCAACTCACTTAGACCTCAAAGGTCCGTTGTGATACCACTGTGCGACACGGGAACCTTGTTTATTTACTTTCGTGAAACCATTTTGAGGCTCTTATGAAGCGCAGGATTGGTCTAATCCCCGCGCCAGATAGATATGTAAGAGAATTGAAAAAGTGTTTACCTAGACAACCGGCTCTGATTTTAGCTATGGCTGGACAATTGCAAAGGAAGTGCTCTACTGTTTCTTCCTCGTCCTCATCTCTACAGCTTCTACAATATTCATGGGAGAATACTCCTAGTCTCAAGAAATGCCTTCCAAATAGCCAGTGGCCGGTGACACAATCTACGACCTTCGATATATCTTCTCTTGAGAGGCTAAGCAATTCCTTTGTTCTTTTCTTGTTTATTTGCGGCCATAGTAGCCTGGCTTTTACGCATGTATCTTCTTCTTCCCTTGACCTATTGCCCTCTTGGGTAATGTTGTTTTTTACTATTAATTTAATCGTGTCCAAAGGTATTCCAATGGTACTTTTATCACGGAACAGTTGAAGAGCAGTACCTTTTCTAGCTAGCTCATCAGCTTTACAGTTCTCCTCAATATCTCTGTGTTCCGGAACCCAAATAAAGCTGACCTTGAATACGACGCTAATATCATTTAGGGCTGCTCGGCATTCCTGTGCAAAACCTTTGATCTTAGTATAACCGCATTCATTGATGTAATGGCCGCTTGGCTATCCGAGAATATATTTATAGTCGTTTTTGTTACGGCATGCATATTTAGGTATGTAGCCACTTTTTTTATGGCTTGAACCTCTGCTTGATAGGCGCTGCAGTAGTCTGGTAGTCGAACGGATAGATCCAGTTTAAGTTTAGTATTTAATTCCCCCCTTCTCCATGGCCTTGGTGTTTGCCACTCCCTTCTTGACAGTATACTTGTCTTGAAGAGCTTGTCAAAGGTAAGTCTAGGATAAGAATAGCCTACTTCTTGTTTGTGACTGTTCAGAGTGTGCAAAATACAGGCGTGACCAAACCCGTGTTCTTTCCATAGCGCCATACTTTTGAGTCTAAGCGCCGAGGCGGCCACGTTTTTCCCTACGAGATTTAGTGCAGGCAAATTGATTAGCACTTCTGGCGCTTTGTTTGGGGTAGTCCTTAAAGCACCAGAGATGCATAAAAGAGCTGTTCTTTGGACCTTACTCATGATTTTAGCGTAACTCACCTTTAGAGTAGATGGCCACCATGCAAGTATTCCATATATTAAGATTGGTCGAACTACCGAAGTATATAGCCAATGAGTAACGCGAGGTGTTTACCCCCTATGTGAGAATACCTGGAAATGTTTTTTTTTACTTTTGTAACATTGTGTAGTCATAATAATTGATGTGCATATAGCTAAATGTGAATAGATTCTAAATCTCTAACGCAGTAGTAATTTAATTCAATAGTTAATTCTTTATAACTATAACGTAAAACTCTAAGGGAAACTACCTGCGGGAAAACCACAAGTAGATACTGAATTGTTTCTCTTCTGATGAATTAGAAACCGTGACCGGTGGGCGTTCCCTGCTTTTTACATATAAGCAACTGGTGAATTTCACACGGCGACATTCTAAGAAACAGCAATTAACTCCCGCCTTGTAAGATGATATCGACAGGTTTTGCTAAGTAAATTCACTAAAGAAAATATATTAATGAATTATATGCTAATATATATATTACATATATATATATATATATATATACATATATTTTCTGAAAGTGAATACAAATATCTTTTTATCTAATATACCTGGTTCAGCTTTGACTCAATTCTTGAGCAAATTCCAAAGGAAACTCTGGCCAACCCCATTTTAATATTAAAATTAGCAGCTTTGATGTTACTATTTTTTTCGCTGAATTTTTATTTCAGTAATGGCCAATCATTTTCGGCTTTGGATACTTGCAATTTAGACTTTCCATTTCATTTTCCAGATTCCATGACTTGCCAGAGCGACTTCGGTCTTTTGGGCTCTTGCCTTCTGGTAAAATACAATTTGTTATTTTGCGAGCCGTAAAACATTTCCGGACACTTTAGTAAATATTTCTAATATACATACATCTGTATTGACAATAATACTGTTTATTTTCTTTTACTACAACAAAGCTTAAAACTTTATATATTACTGCCGAGAGTCGACCGCTTTAAGAAAAACTTTTTTATTATTTGATATTTTATTTACGAATGGTAGTTATGCGCGAACCCATTCAAAAAATATTCATCATAGTTTCAAACTTTTTAGTCAGAATTTCTAAAAAAATGGAAGTATTAAATTTTATACTTGAATTATTGAATTTAGGTGCAAGTTTGAAATGTCTCCAAATTCGTGTTGATTTTTTATAATTTTCTTTTGTTTTTAATATCGGGTGTTTTTTTATTTTAATAGTTTGAGGGCTTGAAATGAAATATTGTTGGAATGATTTTTTTTTATCCATTTTTGGTCCATTCGATCAGTCCAATTTTTTACTCATTGGTGACTTGAATATTGCAATAAATCGAATGTTAAGCTGAATGACAAGTTGCACCGTCTTTTTGGAATAAAATGTCGTCGATTTATTGTACTAATTAATTTTCTTTCCTCATTTCGAAAGAAATAAGGACCGATAATGGCGCCATTGGTCTATGAACTTCGGAAACAGGTTCAAGTTTTTCAAATAAAATTTCCACAATTCGAAAGCGATGTTCTGGCGTTAAACGATTCAAGATGACTGCCAAACCTTACTGAACAGAAATGTCAACACAATTTGCCATTCTCAGCTGTCAAGCCATAGTTATCGCCATGAATAGTTCTCATGCAGCCAATACCCAATATAATTTCGCTTCTGCAGCCGAAAGTCTCTGCTACTAGTGCTGCGTTTGCTTGAGTTACTAATAATTTTATTATCATGTAAGCTTTTAAAAATAAAAAAATAAATAAATTTCACTTATAACCTTAAGTCCAATAAATACCATATGTTGATCGTTTCATTTGCACTCAATCAGACCTATGATCGAAGTAAAGTTGAAAAAACTTGTTGTCTATAAAATCTCATTGTGTGCTTCTAACGAAAGCCTTTCACACAGGCGATCGTGCAATTCGATCACAACGTCTGGGGGCCCTATCGGTGCCATTAAATAATAAAATGAGTCTAAGGCCAGAAAGCCAGTGGAGACAGTGGAGGTTTGCTTTGCTTTACTTTAAAGGCTTCTATGACCCAATGGTTGCTATTAACACTCTCAGAAGAAGAGAAAAATTAAGCGATAAGGGAAATTAAAATGTCAAAGGCCGACAAAGCACTGTCATACAGAATATTGCGTTATTTGAAACTTGAATTCGATTGAAACCCAGCTATAATTTGGCCAACTTGCATGCAGCCGAAGCAACGAAAGCGCGAATTGGGTCAACGCCTTAAAGCTATAACTCCATACTTTGCATTCCAGATGTTATGGCATTTATATGTTTATTCAGCTGGCAAATCTTTTACTCGTAGCTGAATAAAGGGCTGAAAGCAATAAAGCAACTAAAGTTTGATGTTTAGATCCATCTTAAATGCCATCACGTTCTGATTATTTCGCCTCTGGGCGTCAAATTGTTGAAGAAATACAAACTTATCACAAAAATAAAATAAAACATAAAAATTACGAGTTGGTGAGACGTTGTGTTGAAACGGCAGCATACCACGGCTTCTAAAGCCAACTTTAGCTGTAAAAAAAGCTTGGGAACCACACCGAGTGAAACTCTTGGACCAATTCTGATTCTCCTGTCCCGCAATCTTGCAGTATAATAGTCTCGGCTTGTATTGCCCCGCGCTTAAGAGAAACATGGCAGTAGGATATAAAACCTTAAAGCACTTGCATATACTAAAAATGTAAAGCTTTCTTACATCGAGCGCAGATCGCTGCACTGTTATTTCCATTCGTTAGCGCAAGCAGATAAGAGTGAAGAAACAATTGCCACACTCTATCTTGTGTAGCTGTTTACACGGATAGTGCAGAGGTGGATTCCTCTGCCCTGGAAGCATATCCCTGAAACTATCTTTCACTTGTTCGAACTGCTACGTCTTCCAGGCTGAAGTTTCAGTCACCATGGAAACTGCAGAGCTGCTTAGAACTGAACCTTTAGCGAGGGAGCCCTTCATGTTTAGTCATAACCAGCTCATGTTTAGCCATAGAAAGCTCCATCACTTTCAATACTAAACTTGCGCTGGACTGTCTGCGCTGACCTCCACAGAGGGTGTCTAAGTTAACTTATATTTATGATATGGGACCTAGAGGGATACAACAGGGCAGAAGAACTTGTAAACTATCGAACTGATCGACAATTACTGGACCAGACAGTGTACAGGCCGACAAGAAACGACATGCATCGGGAAACACTTCCTCCACTTCCTGTTATCGGAGTCCAACCACCGCCCATTGCAGACGAAGAGCTCCAGCTTCTCCGAGAGTTCCGCGTGTTCTTGGCCCAACTACAATCTGGATACTGTAACAGGCTAAACTCCTACTTATCCAGAATTGAACTCGACATACTAAACATATGTCCAGCATGTGAAGGCATCCCGCCCGAAGGCATGTCCAGCAACATATGTCCAGCATGTGAAGGCACCCCTTTTCACATGTTCCATCAAACCCATTCATCTAATACCGCTCTCCTTCTGGACCCAACCTGTCGAAACAGCATGTTTCATGGGCCTACCGTTAGATGAGCTAGATGAAGACGACCGGTGAATTACACTACATTGACAGGGTTAAGTACACTGCTACAACAAAAACCACAACAACAACTTCATACCTTACAATCAGATTCTTCATAAAAAAGAACCCAAAGACGAACCAAACTACCCATTGAAGATGAACACCAACTACAAACTCGTATGCATGTTTATAAGTAGGTTAGGTTAGGTTGCAGCGGTTGTGCACTATGGGACAAACTCAGGTTCATAGCCTATTGTGATGCCGCATGGGGAACTTGTCTTTGTCACACTTTTCAAAAATTTTAGAAGATCCCTGATTTTTAAAGTACAGGGATCTTCTAACTCATTAACCCTTTCGCTCCGACTTTTGCAGGGGATTTGCTCAAACTTTATTTTTGAGTTTTTGGATACCCATTGGTACTTTATGTGCATAGAAACTAGATGAAGCTTGTAACTTATGTAGATAACGGTATTTTGAGGTGGGACATATATGTCCCAACAGTATTTAAAAATGGGATATATTTGTCCCAACAGGGTACAAACTACACCTAGAAAGTAAAAACATTTTTTTGGTAATAACATATGGTTTGTACTTTTATTTATTTTATGAATATGATGAAGCGAAACATTGTATACAGAATGGCAAATTACAAGCCCGGCAAATAATTTTTGTTCTTTTCTCGACTTTTCGTTTGGCGCATGCTACGCACCGACGTCTTTTAGACTGTTCTATGAGTAAATGATCCCCTACATTTGCCATTGATTTGTACCTATTCGATGATCTTCCAGACCGACGGGATCGTTTATAGGCGGTAGATTCCTTTCCTTTTTCAATTAGCGACTCAGTAATCTCGACCAACACTGGTAAGAAGGCAGGTTTCTTCCGATTCAGCTCCGAATATATAACCCAAGTGTTTACAGCAGCCATCATCATGCCACAATAAAATACTTTTTTCCACCATTTATTTGATTTTCTGTTTATATCATACAGTCCCGACATTTGATCTGCCAAGTCCACACCGCCCATTTTTGCGCGGTACGTCTTTACGATGTCAGGGCATGGAAACTCTGCCTCAGTTCTATCTTTCATTTTGCGTCTAACAGTGCTCATTTCAGAGTGTGGCAGTTACTGAGCAGCATTACCTCTTTGACGTCCTGCCACTTTACCGCTATGGTACCTGCAATCAAGAAAGTTACTTAAAAAATTAATTAAAGGGTTTTAGTTTAGCTTCGCCTCGCTGCAATTTTTCTGGTATTTTCGGACATGAATGTTCCCAAAGCTGGATTTTGTATGTTGTTAATAAGATTAACAGTGGTGATCAAACGATCAAAGCAAAGTGTCCTGACGAAATCGTTGCTGCAAGATCATTCACAACTCGTTCGCCGAGTGTCCTTTCAAGGACAGATCCTTCTTTTCCACAATAGATACTCATGTCATAGATGTATCCAGTCAAAGAATCGCAGCGAAGCCACATTTTGATGCCCCGTTTGTACAAAGATATGCTTCTTGGAAACAATTTGCGAAAAATTTCGTAGGGGGCTGAGTGGCGCCCAATATTTACTGCAATTTTGCATTCGCGGTGGTTACTAACCGATTTTTTGAAACAAACGACTCATTCGGTGTGCTCCAAATAACCGTGCCTGAGGCTTCCTCACCTCGTGCAGGTTGATCGTCTATGCCACCATTCTCGTCACTCAAACCGGTCTCCTCTGAATCGCTGGAAGAATCGTCATTGCCAGTGGTTTTATCTAACTCAGGACTATAAATATCATCACTTTCGACACTAAAATCAGTTCCTGATTCCATAGATTCATCATCATCTTCTTGAAGTAATGCACTAATTTGATCGCGATTTAATTTCGACATTTTTGCTGTCTACGAAGTTGAAAAAATAAAAAAAATTGCTGTGTGATACATTATGTACAACGTACTGCTGGGACATATATGTCCCTATATAAATCCCTGCTGGGACACATGCATCCCAAAATTAATTTTCGCTGCATATTTTTCCCAAAACTCTTATTAAAGTATATATTTGTACTTACCAGTAAAAGGGCAATATTTTTCTTTAGAAAAATTAACACTTCTTATAAAAATACGTATTATTTCACCAAAATTACGCGTAAATTTGATGCAATATTAGCGACTGCTCACAAACAACTGATCAAAACTAAACACGATTAAAACAGTGTGGAATGCGGATAACGGTAAATTGTAAGTATTGTTCGTAGCTACTGATTAGGACATTTCGGTTGAGTTTCCTATGAAAATTGCAAGTTTCAGGGTGAAGTGAACATGCTGTGGGATATCAGTGTCCCAGCAGTAGCGAAAGGGTTAAACAATTGTCTACCTAAAATTGCGAAATCATATCTTCCTTTTCCTCAATTAGACAGCTCTACAGAAGTCATGTGTTTGCATAACGGAAACCAGTGTTCTAAGACTACGCCTATTTTGGCTCTGCATTTGGTATTGAGAAGTAAGAACTTAAAGATATCCCTGGAACTTAAGAATCACCTTTTATCAGTTCTTTGAATTTAATGGTAATTTTCGAAGTTTTGGCGGCACGGGTAAACATTAAGTTTATAAAAAATAGGTGTCTAATTTTTTTGACCATCGAAAAAATTAAGGCAGAAACAACAAGCGAAAAACAAAATGTTGTTTGAACCTTATAATGTGTATCCGATAAGGGCTAAGGGATTAAACTAATTTTTTATCAATTTTATCTCCATCTTCGCAAATTCATCTGTTAAAATATATCATTGTGCGCTAAGAATAACTTCTATCTAAATCGTCACATTTGGAAATATGCCACCAACATTGATTTGTTTTTTGTTCGCTACATTGAAATAAAACCTTCAATAATTTATACAAATGAGTGCAAGGCATAAAAAATTTAAATTTCCAGGTAAAACCCAATTTTTTATCGATCCCTAGAAATTCGCGCTTAAGGTAAAGCGTGATGAGAATTAAATGGAACTTTGCTTTCTCGTGCTGTTGCAATTTATTCAAAATATGATGGATGTATGTGATGGAAAGCAATATACGAGTACAATTTGTAGGTGTGTATGTATTGTAAGTATAACTAAACAAAATTTCTACTTAAGTGCACTCGACGTCAATTTCAAGATGACATAACAAAAGATTTATCGTATAATAAGTCTCGTTGAACAACCTAATAAGATAATGAGAGTACATCGAACTCAATGGGCACAACAAAACACAATTGGACTTCGATGTTTATGTACGACAGCGCTAATTTGTTGTAAAAACACTTGATGATTTTTAATTTTTAAAGAGTGTTCTTTTTTATTTGCTGCTATGTCATCGTATATTCATTACAGGAATTGTATGCGCAGGGAAGACATATTTCGAGGTGCCTTACATTATATAATATAATATTATATTACCAAAAAAATATATTATTGTATTGCCTACATAATACACTTTCACGCAAAAATAAAAGGTATATTTCCATACATTATAGTTAACACAGGTCTAATTTTTTTTCATGGATATGAGACAACTTAGACTTATGGGGTTAGGAGTAGTCAAAACTTTCGAAATTTTTTTTTTGCATTTTCTTAAAGTTTAATATCTTAAAAATATTGTGTGAAAATTTGAAGCGAATCCAATAAATACTTTTCCAGTTATTCAACAATTAACAAAGGGCGCTCGGGCGCTACGGAGCGTTCGAGAGCAAGTAGCTGGATGCTGCAGTGGCAGATAAGCGCGGTAACGATAACACTCGCGAAGGTAGAATGCTACGTAGGCAACAGCAAATCGATATTTTGGAAGCTGCTATGACGGCTGAAAAACTATTAAATGGCCCAGGAATAGATGGCACAGTGTAAGTAATTAAGTATTTCGTATAACTCTACATACCTATGATCTGAAAGTACCGGGGATGTTTAAATAAAACAAAACACAGTTAAATTTCGGGCAAATTTATTTCGAAATATGACCCGTCTGAAGCAACACACATGTGCCAACGCTGTGCTTAACCCAGGCCTTCATGCACCCCTGGTAGGTCGACGAAGGGATGGTCATCAGCTCCTTCGTCGCATTCTCTTTGATCTCCTCTATCGATTGAAATCTTCTTCCACGAAGTGATAACTTCAACTTGGGAAACAAAAAGAAGTCGCACGGGGCCATATCAGGTGAATACGGTGGTAGCACGATGGTATTTACTCGGTATTTGGACAAATAATACAGCAAAATTTGGGCTCGGTGCGATGGCGCGTTATCATTATGCGAAATCCAGGAATTGTTTGCCCACATGTCCGGCCGGCCAGGCAGACACTAATGATCGGATGGCGCTAAAAAGTGACAGATGTGTGTCTTACAGTCCTACCAACATAAGAAAAAGATATGGATCGATTTCCACGTGCGGGGTTTGTTTAAATTAAACATTTTCAGTACTTTCTGATCATAGGGTAAATCGAAAGCAAACTTTAAAATATTGTATATTAGTTTTTCTCAAAACTAAGTTTTTTGAACTGGTGTTCGCTGCAACTTAGGAACCGCTTGGTAGATTTCAATAAAATGTATACTGCTCGTGCCTGATTAAAGGATTTTTTTTGTTTTTCAAAAATATCGATTTTTTTAAACAATTAATTGTCGGTTTTTTTCTCGAAAATCTGAGAAATATTTCCTGTGGTCGCCACATTGTAATTTGTGAAAAGAAAAACTTCGATCAGGCACAAGATTATCTATTCATAAAACAAATTTCTCTTGTCCGATTGATTTTAGATAAGTCTCCAAGGACTTGTGATGATCACCGCAAGGGACGTCTGATGAAACGGGCTGCACAAACTTGGGATACCTTTTACAATTATAATTTTTTTTTTAATTTTGCTAAAGTCAAGTCGAAACATGATGTATTAATACTATGTTTTTATTTTTGTAAAATAAAGCAATTTACTAACAAAAAAAAAATTATTGAAAATCATTTTTTCGGGCCTCTGACTACCCCTAACCCCTTATACAATTTTGTGGAAAGGAAATGGCATATAGTCCTATTCGATTTTTTTGCAGACTAAAATGGCGGCCGCCGTAGCCGAATGGGTTTGTGCGTGATTACCATTCGGAATTCACAGAGAGGTCGTTGGTTCGAATCTCGGTGAAAGCAAAATTAATAAAAATATTTTTCTAATAGCGGTCGCCCCTCGGCAGGCAATGGCAAACCTCCGAGTGTATTTCTGCCATCAAAAAGATCCTCACAAAAATATCTGCCGTTCGGAGTCGGCTTAAAACTGTAGGTTCCTCCATTTGTGGAACAACATCAAGGCGCACACCACAAATAGGAGGAGGAACTCGGCCAAACACCTAACAGAAGTGTACGCGCCAATTATTTATCGCACCAATTAAGAAGAGAAAATGGCGCTTACCTTTAGCAAAAGAAACTACTACACACAAATTATTTTCTACATAAATACCTCAATATATTTTTCAAATTTCAATATGTTCGATGGAATTATTATTTTTTTTAAATAAATTCCCAAATCTCATCTTTATTTTTGGCAGATATTGTACGTTCGTTCATCGAAAAACTGATTGGTTGTATTCAAGGATGATAGATTTACTAGGTTTGCTCTTTTACTATGGTGAAAAAGGAAATTGTGAGGGGAACTTTGGCTTGGAAATACTCTCGCACGTCACTTGGAGAAACGGCAGCCGAATTCTGCACGATCATTTCACACGTATTCACACACTCCAATCAGTCGTTGTTCAGACGGCAACGAAGTGTCATTGGTTCATTTTTTTCACATGTCACCAACACAATCTTTTTTTTGGAAACACACCTCAAGGGGTGTCAGCCCATCAGCTGATTTTGTGAAATTCGCTACGAGCCGAATAACGTTTTACTAAATTGCACCCCTCTAAAAATCATTTCAACCTGGGTTATATACATGTATATGCTTTAAACCTCATGCATAGATGATAGATTATCAAGACCAATCTGCTACGGTGAAAAACACATTCGGCTGCCACGTTACCGGATACTCAGCAGCCGAGTTCTGCCCGCTCATTTCACACGTATCTACACACTCGTTCAATCTGTCGTTGGTCAGAGGGCAAAGAAGTAACACGGACGGAGGTTGTGTTAATTTTTTTCATATATCACCTACGCAATCTCAATTTTTTCGTAAACAAACCGCTGACCCCGGTAATGTCAGCCAATCAGCTGATTCTTTCAAATTCAGTGAAACGCGGTTAACGATCTGATCTTGGCCAAACCTTCTGAACTCTTTTTTCATGAGTCTTTAGATCTCCCACATACGCTTGTATTTCAAAACTAGGGTATTTTTAAGACGTTGAGTAGTCCATGAAGATCTCCGGTATAAATCTCACGTTAAGCGCAGAACAAAGTTTATGTCGAAGCAGACATGAGAACAGTGAGTTATCCGATCAAACCACGTTCTAAGCAAAATTAAACACCCTAAAGTGCCGGAGAGCATCGAGCTTATGACGGCCTAACTCCAGGTATGGTATCCCCTGGACTACTACGTATGGGGCATAGTTTAGCATGAAATCTATAAGCAACTTCATAACACTATTTCTTCTCTGAAGGCTGCAATTATTACCGTAATGCTCAATATGAGTAAGGACCCTTTGATTTTTCGCAGGCAATTATTTCCAGACCCGGAACGAGAAGATAATTGCAGTTAATGGAAATTTTATTAAATGATTTTATAGATATGTGATAAGTTAATGTTGTGTAGAAAGTTCACAAAATTTCATTAAATTTTGTTCATAATAAAAGCTAATTAGTTTCACTCTCAAGTTGCCCTCAAATACCGTACGCACCATGTATGTAGAAGAATTTTTTAATCCCTGTTAATATAAACAAATTTATCTAAAAATAAATAAGGCGAAATAATAGAGATTCCTACAATAAAGCGCCAAACAACTCATTGTCATGGTTAAGAAGTAGTTCATGAAATACCGGGTGCCCCATCTGAATCTGAAATATCTATGACAACCTTAATTATTGAATACTTGTGGCAACTATCTATAGATTTAGAACACTTTTTTTTCTTTATTAACATTACGCTCGGCTAGTTTCCAAAGCAATCATGAATAATTGGCTGACATTATTTATGCAACAAAAACGACTTCTTTTTTGGCAATTTCCATCACATTTTGTGCGGTGCGCAGATTTGATCTCGCATTTTGTTGGTGATTTGCTACACTAAATATTCATTTCACTACTAAATATTCATAAATAATAACTTGCTAATGAGTTACTAAAAAGTCACGTACATACACAAACATATAGAATACATATATTTCTATCAGAAATATAAGAGAAAGAAGGAGAAAGAAGTGAAGTTATCAAGAGGTACGTGCACACGAGTGTACGAACTGTAGCACGAACGAACGCTCGCAAATGTATCCAAATTACTTGGGGACAAATATACGAACATGTTTACTAATATATTGGGTACTCTAAAAAGTTCGGCAGCAAATTGCTGATGCACTTAGTGAAGCCCGAATATCTCTTGTAATATACAGGGAATTAGCATGTGAAAACATTTGGTTTGGTATATTAAAATAAAATTAAAATTTAAGCTAAAAGTAAAATTAAAATTGCTCAAACATATCATTAAGTGATGGTTATTTCCATTTATTTATTTATTTTTAGTAAATGTGTTATATATTACATAATTCCTTACAGACTACCACAAACATACTTACCAATAATTGTTCATAATTATCAATAGACGCCTTCGGTCTGCCCTGCTTTAGCGAGTAGAGAATAGATGAAGCAACTGGTATAAATAAACTGGAAAATAAGCTGCCAAAACTTACATTTGTGAAGTAGCTTTTAATGAGTATTAGTGAGACCGCGTTCATACAGCGCCTCTTGCACTGTGTCGAGGTCTATCTTTTTCTTCCGGAGTACGACCTCGATGTATATTAGGGTGTCCGTTATTTACCAATTTGATTATTTTTCTTGCGACGCCCCCTAAACTTTTAGTTTTTCGTCTAGGAAAAATTATCAGATCAAAATCAGCTCTTAATATTCAGAATAAACCTTGCCCCAAACACGATATATTTCCCATGGACATAACATGGGATTTTGCTACTTTTTGGAATAAACTTTTTTTTTCTCTAGTATGCTAATTTACAGCTATGAAAAACATACATATATTCTGATGGCAATTTTAACTCTCTACAAAAAAGATCTCATATAATTTTTCGATAAATTGACTCTTTTAAAAGTTAATCGAAGTTAAAGTGTAACTGTGTGTAAATTTCAGACTTTTTCACTTTTGCAGCGCTGATTTTGATCTGATAATTTTTCATAGACGAAAAACTAAAAGTTTAGGGGGCGTCGCAAGAAAAATAATCAAATTAGTAAATAACGGACACCCTAATGTATATCTTTACCGCATTCCGGTTAACCTCGAGTTCAAGCATTTTGCTGATTGTGCTGCCCGGCGCGATGTCGCCAATCTGCTTCCTCGGAGCATCTCAACTAAAAAACGTGTGTTCAGCATCATAGCCTGGCGCTTTGCCGTATATGCACTTGGGATCGCTTACCTTGCCCCATGCGGTATCGGTATTTCCGGTAGTATCTGTGGTCCGAGAGGAACTGAGTTAAGAAGTAATTCACTTCCCCGAAGTTTCTTTGAACGCATTTGTCTATTAATAGAATTAGTTTCGTCACCCACCGAATTACTTCGGTGTCCCTTCGCGATCTTTATCGCTCACGTCGAAATTCCCACTTTGGAAGCGTCGAAACCACTCTCTACAAGTTCTGTTTGGTGGGGCGTGATTACCGTAAATATTGATTAATGTACAACACGTTTCATCTGCACTTTTCTTTAAAAGGTAATAACAAAGCATGACTTCCCGCAAGTGCGGGTTTTCCGGGACGAACATAGACATTTTTGACGTCAGATAAAAAAGGATCTTTACACTTCAAACGAATGTCAACTACTGAAATCGAGACCTCACATATACACCTTCAAATCACCTGTATATTACTAGACCGAACACAAAAGTAGTATCAGCAGACACACCTCTTTTACGACGAGAGCGGAAACTTATTCCCATACTCAAAATATAATCGACGCTTTCTGGTGTGAGCCTTGATTTTTTTTCCAAAAATAGAGTTTTTTCCGCCTCTGAACGGTTTTTTATGAGGAGCATTTTCATAGCCTGCCAAGGAGTGATTGTAAAGGATGGTTAAGTTTCAAGGGCTGGTATTAATTTTGAATAAAATACAATTTTTTAGGAAATTATTGTCATTTCTCTTTAGTATGATAATACTGGTATAGCTCAATTATGTATGGAATAAAATATTGGCCAAATGGCTGCCGCGGCTTCGGCGGCACACCTCCAACTGATGGTCCAAATTTTCGATGACGCTGAGGCATAATTGAGGTTCTATGCCGTTAATGTACCGGATTATCTCATCCTTTAGCTCTTGAATTGTTGCTAACTTATCGACGTACACCTTTTCTTTCAAATAGCCCCAAAGAAAGAAGTCCAACGGTGTCGTTGACGTTTAGGTGGGGTTCACATTCAACATCGGCCCTTGAAAATTATCCACCCTTTATTAGAAATTTTTTTCGTTTTTATCATTTAGTGTTACATGCTCAGTGTTTACTATTTGATAAAAATATACAAAAATAATGCAACCAAATAATAAAAATATACAACAAAAACTATAATAATCCTAATTATAAGCTTTATACAAAATCTATAAAAATTCGACAAATTTCCATGAAAATTTTTCATCAGAATTTTTTTTTTTTAATTTGGGTAGCAGTTTTGAGGTCTATTAAATTTTAATATAACAAAGTGTAAGTTTAAGTTCGCTAACTAGTTTCGTTGATTTTCGATAGTTATTTTCCCTGACGATGTGTCGCATTTTCTTCGTATAAAAAAAAAGAGGCCAACCGCACTATGTGCGCATATTTGAAGTGAAACTTGTTAATTTCTGGATTAAATTTAAATATATTAATGAGAATTGAAAAGTTTTTTTATAAAATTACATGCAATAATTTTTTAGATTAGATTAGATTTGTGAGGGGCTGGACAAGTCCAAGCACTCAGTCAGTAGACCATTGTACTACACCCGGATAGATATCAGTAGAAGGAATAGAGATAGGAAAGATAAAAGGTGGATGGTAAAAACGGATGAATTAGTTTGAGGTCGAATAGTGGATAATATTATTATTCATTTATTTCTGAAATGTGTACATTAATCGGTGCTTCAATAGGCTGTACATTGTGGTAACTGTGTTGTGTCGATATAGCGAGAAAATACGGCATCTATCGTTGTTCCTGATTGTGTTGTTAAAATATAGCAGTCATTGCTCATTTGGAAATTCAGTTTATGTTCTAAAAATTTTAATAATTTCATGGAAGTGTCCGATGCAAAATTTACAATGAAATCTCCAGTTAATATGAGAGGTTTCAGATCGTCGCGTTGAGGAAGAAGTTTACCACCCTCACGAGTGTAACCATGTACGATATCTCAGTGAAAAATAAAGATATTTAAGCAAACTCAATGGCATTTAAAAAAGGAAGACTTATACTTTAAAATACTATATTTACTTTTTTATGAAGAGCAAAATTTGCGTAGCAACATAACCTCAAAAATGGGCAAAAACAGCGTTTTTTGCACTTTTAGGTTAGGATATCACAAAATCCTGACGTGATAGAGCAATTTAAACCCTGGATTCGGATTCTACGCAAAAAATTACTTCGAAAATGACCCTACACTTCCCTAGAACAAAACGTTGTTGACCTGTGTTATCAGAGAGGATAAGAAATAGAATAAAATACCATCTTTCCCAATCAGCAATGTAAAGATTTCATTTTATTGCTGGCAAATTAAATAAAATTTCTTAAGTATAACCAAAAATTGTACTTCATTTCTCAGGTATAAGTCTTTCTTTTTATAAAAGGTAAAAAACTAAGCTTAAAGTTATCACATACAGGGTGGCTGATGAAAGCCGCTACCAAAAAAAAATTGAATAACTTTTTTTCATTTTAAGTTATCTGTTCCATTTTTGTTTTAATTTGCAGATTGATCTTTAAAATTTATTAAAATGGATAACTGGGACACGCAAACAAGAATTTGGATAGTCCGCCGCTATCACGCACTGGAGTCCGTAGTTTTGGTACAGAGAGAGTACAGGCGGATGTTTGGCGGCGATCCCCCGAGCAGATGGACCATAATGAAATTGGTGAATAATTTTGCTGAGCAAGGAGCAGTCGCAAGAAGGCCTTATCATCGAAACCCACCAGTTCGGACGGAGGAAACGATCGCTGCTGTAGCTGCAGCTATACAAAGCAATCCAAGGGTTTCAACAAGAAGCTTATCTGCTCAACTTGGTGTCAGCCGACAGTCTTTGCAAACAATAATGCACAAAGATTTAGACTTATTTCCCTACAAAATTCAAATGGTTAACAAACTGAATGCAGCAGACTTGCCGATTCGCTTGGAATTTTGCCAGAAGATCCTGCAAATGGTGGAAGAAGACCAAAACATGTTAAACTGCCTTTTCATGTCTGATGAGGCCCATTTCGATTTAAACGGCAATGTGAACAAACAAAATTGTCGAATATGGAGTACTTCTAACCCACAGATACTCCACGAGACGGAATTGCATCCTCTTCGCGTGACAGTGTGGTGTGCGGTTTCTTCACGCTGTATTGTCGGGCCTTATTTTTTTGAAGAAAATGGTCACACCGTTACGGTTACTGGAGACCGTTATTTGAAAATGCTGAAAGAATTTTTCTATCCAGAACTACGCCGAAAGAGAATTCCTTTCAACTCTGTGTGGTTTCAACAAGAAGAGGTAACGTCTCACATAGCCCAGACTGTTATGACAGAGTTGCGACGAAAATTTCCCAATAAACTGATTTCAAGAAACTCCGAATTTCGTTGGCCCCCCAGGTCGCCTGACCTTACTGCACCTGACTTTTTCTTGTGGGGTTTGTGTAAACAAGAAGTTTATAAAACAAAGCCAACAAATTTGGATGAACTAAAACAATCCATTCGGGCAACAATTGCGGCTATTCCTGTCGCAACTCTCAAAGCAGCAATGAACAACTTTTTACTAAGATGCCGCACTTGTGTCAACGAGCATGGGGGGCATTTAAATTCAATTATTTTTAAAACTAGTTAAGCTACATTTAATAAAATTTAATGACCTTCAACTTGAAAAAAAATAAATGAATTCCATACACTAAAAAAAAAGTTATTTGAGTTTCTTAATGTAGCAAAATTCATCAGCCACCCTGTACATAAAGTAACTCATTAATTATTCATTTTTCGTTTTAGCAATGCGATTTCACATTTCAGTTTTTCCAAGTCTAGCTCTAAGACTTGAATCTTCATTTTTTTATATTGCACTTCAGTTGCAATTTGTGTCTCCTTTAGTTGCAGTTTCCTCTTTGCGATTTCATTGCTCTCTTCGAAAAGCCTCAACACTTCACTTTGAAATTTTTCTTGCTTTTCAATCTCTTTTTCAATTATTTTGATTTTGGGGTCTGAATATCTTTTCGTTTTAGCAGGTTGTACATCGTCGATTTCCCCTTCCTCGCGTATATTAATTTTTGGAGGCTCAGACTTCCTTGATGTTTTGCCTTCGTCGTCTGCCTGAGGAGCCGCAGTAGAACAGCTGGGTCCGTCTGTATGGCAACCATATGAAGTTGCGCCTGGTACTCCCGATATGTGATCGCTTATTTTGGCTGCGGCAACTATCCGTTCCTCCATATGGTTCAATGAAACCGCATCATATGGACCACCACCCGTTTTCGTCATACTTTTCATGCGCTGGGTAAGCTTGCGTTTTGCATTGTATTTGTAGTCAGTCCATACCAAGGGGTATTACAAGAATTTATTACCACAAATTAAAATGTTTAAAAGCAATGGTAAGTGTTAATACAAACTTTCTGCCATGCTTCTGTTGGCTTCATGGGAGGTCCGTTACTGTTTAACAATTCCGTTAGCTTATCCCATAATTTTTCTTTTTCGAACGGCCATTAGCTGCACTCTGTAAGCTATTTTTAGCTAATGAATCGTGTTTCTCCATATATTCTACCATTATCTTTAGTTGAGCAGCGTTTGTTTGTTAAGACTTATGGAAACAACTATATAAAACTAAAAATTAAAAAAAAAATTTAATTTTTAACTTACATTTTGAAGAAATAAACAGCTGAGAAAATGAAAACGAGAGCAAAAGTGATGTCGAGCTGTATCTATCGAACGTTCGATGTAACGCTACGACTTTTTTTGTTAGAGAAAGTAAAAACCGTACTTCGACTTCGTTTTTGCTCGATATCGAATTACAGAAAGCCACCCCTGATTTCCTCGTCTTCACGCAACCAAATCTCATGAAAAACTATCACATTGCATTTTTCCATAACTGGATTCAATACATCAGTAGCATGATCACGTAGACTTTGACAATTAAAAGAGTATATCGGCAATCCTTCTCTTTGTTGTATACATTGAATCATTTGTTGATCAAGGGTTTCCAAACAATTCATCGACAGTCTTCGAAATTCTGCTTGCAATGATGTCGTTGTTGTTGATGGTCTCCGGCCATGGTAGAATCTCAAATCATCATTGTGTGTAATTATAAACAATCGATTAATGGAAGTAACACGCGAAAGTGCGACACACACTAGCGATTGTGACTGTTTTTTATCGTATTCGTAGACTATTTCAGAATATGTACCGCCCTGAGATTTATGTATGGTACTGGCAAAGAGAATAGCTTGCATGCCGTAGGCTTATACATTTCGTGACGGTTCTTCATAACGCTAACTCGTGTGTCGCGGCCTTGAAATTACACTCTGACGCGCGTAAAGAAGTTTCAGTTCAGAAATGTAATGCATTCTATATATTTCAAAAAATACGCAACACCCCAGAGAAAGAAAATTTCAAAAATCAACGAGAATTGTAAGCCCCTTAACACCTGTATTGAAACTTCGTAACAACGTCGCGCTCCTATTATTGTGAACATAGGTGCGTATCCCTATCCTGTCTCAACCTATGAAAAAATGTGTTTTTCGACCTTTTTTCAGATTTTGAGGGGAATTTCACAATCCTTAGTCCGCACTTTTTTCCACTTAACTAAGCCTACCGTTTGATGTACACCTCGAATAAAGCATATTTTCACTCCCACACAATGCAATTAATTTAATATACATAGTTCACTTAAAAAAATACACATAAAAATAGTTTAACTTTACTCAGCATTGTTAATGAACTTTCTGAGCCACCCAATATAACAGATATTTATATAAATATGGAAAAGTTTTTTAAGCTTTTAGCCAAATTCGCGATCCCTCAAAGCCTTATTGGCGCGCTTGACGTTTGCATACGCATTCTACACTTTCAGGTAAACAGATCGTTGAGACCGCTGAGCGTGTGGAATGAAATTTTTTTAACAATTTTATTTTCTACCTATTCTGATACTGTTACTCATTTGCAATGTTGTAATGTGTACGCCTGCGCAGTGGTGCGGTGAATAGCGGCATTGGAATCGTGCATAGTAATTAAAAATCGGCTACACACAAAGTTATTGAAGCAAACGTGCGCGAGTGGCGGTAGCTAGCGGCTGATTGAATTATATTTACTGATATACATACATTCACACATACTTACATACATGCATAAATTCATCTATACATGGCAATAAAAAAGTAGCTTTAGCCATGATTTGTGTGACGTAGCGCAGGTTGCGTTTATAAGCTAAACGATTGAGTGTGTTTTAATGAATAGAAATAAGAAGAATAACGGTAATTTGCCTGTCTTGAAAAAAAAACTATTTTTTGTGAATTTTTAATTTTTACATATCTATAAATGTGCTCTGTATGTATAATGTAAATGGATGCTAAGATGAAATGGCATTTGGTGCAAACGAATTATTGAAGGGGTAAAGCCACCGTAGCTACTGACAAATACGCATACTTTGTGAAATTTTTACACCGTACAATGAAATAAATCAGAAATGTGAAAACATGTATATCAGTATAAAAACGATAATTATTTTTTGAATTAATTAATACATAGTTTACAATATTAAAATATTAAAAAAAGGGGCTGCACAGCTTTTTTTGCTCGAAGCCTTTTTTGAGTGGCACGCAGTCAGAGCAGCACTGCAAATTTGAATTCATAGTAAAAAAAATTGTTTTTATTATACAAGTGGCCGTGAATCTATCGATATATCGGAAAAACGATGTATTTAAAAAAAGGTTAACATCAAAGAAAAAAAAAATTTTGTAAAAATGAGGTGTTTAAAAAAAAAGTTCAAAATAAAAAAAAAAACATAATTCAAAAAATTTGTATATGCCATTTTTAAAGCATTACATCATATTATCGGAAAAAAATCAATTTGCAGAATTTCTAGAAACCATTGGCTACTAAATTAAAAGACTAAAAAAGTTAAAAATTAAGAACAAAATTAAAATTTGATTATAAAAACAACTTTTTTACTAAAAATAAATAAATTGTTTCATTAAAAATAATTTTAAAAAATATGTAAGAAATAAAAAAACTAAAAAAACTTTTTAAATAACAAAAAAATAGAAAATTGTTTATAAAAAACACTTTTTTAATACAAAGTTTTTATAAACAAAAACATGTAATGCTTATAAAAATAAAAACCCCGTATGAAGTATTTGTGAATATGGAGTAAAAAAGTTGTTTCATTAAAATTAATTTCAAAATAAAAAAATTTTAAAAAATTTTAAATTAAAAAAATTTTTATAATTTTTAATAAAAACATTTTATAAAAGCAAACATATAAAATACTTTTAACATAAAAAACTCCATAACGAAAGTATGTATTTGTGAATATGGAGTAAAAAAATTGTTTAACTACAACTATTTATAAAAAATATGTAATAAAGAAATAAACTAAAAAAAGTTTAACATTAAAAGAAAATTTGTTTATAAAAACACCTTTTTAATAAAATATATATATATACATAATGGGCGCGTACACTCGAGCTTAGCCGAGCTCCTCCTCCTATTTATGGCGTGCGTCTTGATGTTGCTCCTACAGTTTCAACTAACGGTTTCCGAACGCAGATAGTTTTTTTTTGAAGAGATTTTTCATGGCGGAATTACACTCGTCGGTTTGCCATTGCCTGCCGAGGGGTGACCGCTATTCGAAAAAACGTTTTCTTTATTTTGGTCTATCACCGAGATTCGGACCTACGTTCTCTCAGCGAATTCCGAATGGTAGTCACGCACCAACCCATTCGGCTACCTCTAATAAAAAACATATAAAATACTTATAATAAAAAAATCATTACGAAAGTATTTGTGACTACGTAATTTTAAAAAATATGTAATACATAAATAAAAAAAACTAAAAAAAGTTGAAAATTAAAAAAGTAAAAAATTGTTCATAAAAAACTTTTAGAAACAAAAAATGCGTTCATTCTTCCATACAATGTACTTGCGAATATGCACTTTAAAAAATAATTTCGAAAATTGTTTATAAAAAAATAAATTGTTTAGTTAAAATTATGAACAAAAAAATACATACGTATTTAATATAATGAAAAAAAATCTATTCGTACTTTCATACAGAATCTGACAGAAAATAATTGTGAATATGCAGTTAAAAAAAATTTGGAAAATTATTTATAAAAAAATATTTTATATAATATATTGCAAAAAGAAAACCATCCGTACTTCCATACAAAATGTGACTGTGAATATGTATTTAAAAAAATTTTGTCGGAAGTTCTATATATGTAAAAAATAAATCGTATAATTCAAATTATTTACCAAAAAAAAAATTTTATAAAAAAAATCTATTCGTACTTTCATACAGAATCTGATTGTGAATAAGCAGTTAAAATTTCAAGTCAATCCGTCAAGATTTGCTCGCATTTTTTTAAGTAAAGGAAAATATTTCGATTTTTCCTTTTAGTTTATACGGTTCCACAACCTCCTTAAAACAGGAAATTAAAAAAAATTGTATGTTAGTATATTTTTTGGTCAATCCTGTTAAACGCTTGTATGTATTTATATATACAAACATACACCTGTGTTCACAATAATAGCAACGCGTCAAATTGCAAAGCTTTAATTACTTATTTATTTATTTTTTTTTTTACTTTTTTATAAAAATATGGTTCATACTACAATAAAAACCATGCAACTGAGAATTTTGTATAAAATTTAAGAAAATTCAACAAATTTCCGTGACATTTTCAAGAATTTAAAATATACGAGACCACCGTCAAAAAAAAACTGTCAAATATCAACTCAACTTTTGATCTACTTTAAACTTCCACTTTATCAAAATGCAATGGGCTTTTTGGTGAGAACTTTTTGAGAAATTCTGGATATGCTGTTTTGTAACCCATTCATTTTTGATATAATAAAGTGCCAGTTGGCGGCCGCCGTAGCCAAATGGGTTGGTGCGTGATTACCTTTCGGAATTCACAGAGAGGTCGTTGGTTCGAATCTCGGTGAAAGCAAAATTTATAAAAACAATTTTCCAATAGCGGTCGCCCCTCGGCAGGCAATGGCAAACCTCCGAGTGTATTCCTGCCATGAAAAAGCTCCTCATAAAAATATCTGCCGTTCGGAGTCGGCTTGAAACTGTAGGTCCCTCCATTTGTGGAACAACATCAAAACGCACACCACAAATAGGAGGAGGAGCTCGGCCAAACACCTAACAGAAGTGTACGCGCCAATTATTTATTTATTTTTTTAAAGTGCCAGTTCAAAGTAGCCCGAAATTCGCATTGTTTTTTGATAATTTTTGTAATGGCGGTGTATGCATTTGTTTTTATACAACGAATGCGCGAAATGTCTTTTAAGTAAAAAAAAATGTAAGAGACCGCCAGCGAAAAAAATGCCAAAAACTAACGCGACTTTTAAGTTACTTTAAATTTGCACGTTATCAAAATTCAATGTGCTGAAAAACTGCATATTCGACATTTTTCTAGAAATTCTGTTGAATATTTTAAATTTTGTACGAAGTTTGAAACTGTAAGTTTTGGCTTTTATTGTAGTGTGAACTATATTTTTATTATTGAAAAAAAAAATTAAATAAATCGTACAATTTTTGCCATATTTTGTGCGGTTATTATTGTGAACATAGGTGTATATTAGGACGGGTCAATTTTCAGATTCTGATTTTTTGTGAAATTCTCAGAAAAAAGGTGCACTAGAGCATAGCTCCAAAGTCAATTTCGGGACCCGAAATTAAAAAAAAGCTCTTTAAATTAAAACGAAGTTAATTTGAAGATTTAAATTGGCTAAAAAATTACGAATGCAATCTTTTATTTTCAATAAAAACTTGTACTAGGGGATTATTTGGTATGAAAAATTAATTTTTAATATCTATTCTTTATTTAAAAAACTCCACCAGGGTGCTACAAGGCAAGTTATCTGTAACGTTTCTCTTATTCTAATATGAATTACTGCATGTAATTTTTGGTACAATAAAATTGAAAATTATTTAAAAAAAAATTTTTTCTAATAATACATTTTTTTGTTTTTTCTTTCAACAGGAGTTGTATTTTTCTGCTTTCTATCTTCAATGTCATAACTCCCTTTCAATTATGGTCAGCTCAAAATTTACTTTAGAGCTGTACACTAATGCATTGCTTTTCTTAAAATTTTATGTAGAATCCCAATCTTTGTTAGGAACGAAATTGAGAAAAAATTGTGCACACCAATTAGCCCACCCTAATATGCATACACATGCAAACACATATTGCATAAATCTTAACACTTTGCTTTGAAGGCCATTCCCATATCAAGTTGCCCTAATTATTTATTAAAATCCTTACCTTAAATTACCCGGATTTATTTAAAGTGGTGCTCTTCGCGTTTTTAACTACATCGCTTTAATTTATCGTAAGAATATTGAATTCAAATTAATTGCCTATCGGAAATATGCAATCGCCGGCAAGTGCCACGCAGAGCATAGAATCATTGCCTGCTACCAGCAGCAGCGATGAAGAATCCACCTTGGATGCGATACTTATACGTTTGGGTGAATTCGGACGCTTCCAGACTGTAATACTCGTGCTAACCTGCCTGCCGGTGCTGTTCAATTCCGTTTCGTCGATCACATACGTTTTCACAGCTGGCACTGTAGCGCACAGGTGAGCAAAAAACAAAAAACACAAAACAAAAACAAATAAAAATATCTAAAAATGTTACATAAAATGCTAAAGTCTACTGTTGTGCACACTCAGTGAAATGAAATACTTTTACCGCAATCATGTGACTTTTGCATAACAGACGTATTAAATATGAACGTGCGACAACAAAAAAATATTATACAGATGTATGTAGTCGTATGTTTGCAAGATGGTTCAAATACTATGTAAATCAGTTTTGAGGTAGTCAAGTGAAATAAATACAGTGGTCACACAATTTATTCGTACACTCACACTTTATATGCAGGTATACTTAATACTTAACACGATTTATACAAAATAATAAAATTTTACAATAATACATTGGTAAAAAAGTAAGATTTATTAAATGTTGAAGGAACAAAAACTTCCAAATTGATTTCTGGAATAACTTAAGGCAATAACGAAATAAGGCACAATTTTATGCAAAAATATTATTCGTACATAGCCATATAAAGAATATTTTATTAAAAAAATAATAGAAAAAACAAGTATTCAGTACTTTTTTGGGCCGCTTTTAGCTTTAATAACTGCTTCCAAATAGCGCCGCATGCTTTTTACCAATACCTTGGTTTCATAAGCTGCAATTTTCTCCCACTCAACACTTAGAGCTTGTCTTTAATGACGACTTTGATGTTATTTTGTGGTTTCTGTTTCTCCATTCTAAGAGCTCCCAGACATGCTCAATTGGGTTCAGATCCGGTGTTTGAGATGGAGTTTTAAGCTGCTTGGAGTGGTAAATAAGTCATTCTTGCACGAGATAATATGAGTATTTTGGGTCATTGTCTTGTTGAAACAAGAACCCTTTAGCATCCAATTCAAGTTTAACGGCACTATTATTCTTCAAAATGTTTAAATACAGATGTTCTACTCCAGCTGCAGCTACGCACTCCCAAGCCATTGCATTTCCTCCTTCATGCTTAATGGTAGGAATACGATTTTTTCATGTTGTTCTCTATTTTCTTTTCGCTAAACTTTTGGAGGATCATCTGATACGAAAACATTAATTTTCGACTCATCACTAAATACACTGACGTTGTCCCAAAAAGAATCTGGCTCATTGATATAGCGTTTGGCGAACTCAAATCTCTTCTTTCTGTTAAGGGGTTATATTATACAGTTAGAAGGCCAGCATTTTTTTCTGAGATAGCTTTTAAATTCATTACACATATTATGTTATCTTTTAACTGCATTTTAAGACTTAGTATTAGTAAAAATATTTATTTGGAAAGGAGCTACAGTTGATCTCCGGGAGCTCCTCTCAAAAAAGACGTTTTGCGGTGACCACTAGATCTCTGAACTGGGTACTCTGAAATTAAGAAACCAAACAGATATCGTTAAAGTATGGTAATGTTAAATCTAGTAATTAATCGAAGGAATAAGCAACATAATTTTTGCTGTTTTGTTTATGTTCACCTTTAGAGCATCGGTCGATTGTGGTTTATTTGCATAGACCTGAGACTTCAAGAAACCCCACAGGAAAAAGTCTAGCGGGGTCAAATCACATGCCCTTGGTGGCCAATTCACATCACCCCTGCGAGAGATAACCTTACCCTCAAATCGTTAATGCAGAATGTCAATCGTGGCGTTTGCTGTGTGGCACGTAGCGCCGTCCTGCTAGAACCACATGTCGTCTAGGTCCATATGGTTCAATATTGAGTAATCATCGTTGTGTAGCGCTCGCTGTTGACGGTGACCGCCTCACCAACGTCGTTTTCAAAAAAGTACGGGCCAATGACGCCGCCGGCCCAAAATCCACACCAAACGGTAACTTTTTGAGGATGCATTATCACCTGGTGAACCTCGTGTGGATTGGTGTCGTCCCATATACGGCAATTTTGTTTGTTAACACAGCCATTCATCCAAAAATGCGCCTCGTCACCAAAGATGATTTTTCGCCCAAAACTGGGGTTCTCTTCCAAACGATTCGAAGCCCAGTCAGCGAACAAACGGCGTTATCTATGGTCATCAACTTTGAGCTCCTGGGTCAGTTGGATCTTATACGGGTGTAGGCCCAAGACCCGACGCAAAATTCGCCAAGTTGAAGTCTGCGAAAGGCCAAGTTCTTGTGCACGGCGAGGAATAGACTTCCTCGAGTTCTGCTGTACATTTTCACGTACCGCGGCAATGTTCTCGGCTGATCTTGCGTTCCTTGAACGTACGGGTGTTAGCTGATTGTTTACTGACCCGGTCGTCTCAAATTTGGCCACCAAACGTTGAAGAGTCGAATTTGAAGGGCCACCACGTCTACCGAAAAATTGGCGCAATGCGCGCAACGTTTGCGTTAATGAACACTCATTTTGATAATAAAGTTTTATCATTTGAACGTGCTATTCAATCGTGCAACTTGCCATGATGATTTGGCATAAGCAATTGAATAATAAACAAAAGATTTGACAGATGTCACCAAAACAAAATGGCTGCCACAGGGCGCCAAAATCGACCCGCGCCAGCTGAAACTGAATCGGCGATAAAAACTAAGAAAAACCAATCTTATTTCGTCTTGAGCAATATTTGTAAAAACACAAACGCTTTCTATTGTTACTGTTGCAGCAACAATATCATGAGCTGATAGTGTACGAATAAATGTTTTGCAGCATTTCGCTACATTTGCCTGCTTTCCTTGGAATCCTTCAGTGTGAGTTGAAATAACGCGAGTTTTGTTTACGGCAATTCATTAGGAATGTAACATTCTATCAGCGACCCAAAGGAAATATATTGTTACAGCAAACATTTTGCGTAAAGCTAACTTTTTTACGTGCTACGCAGGGTTACGAGTAAATGGTGTGACCACTGCATTTATAATCAAAAATGGCTGTCGTGTGTTTTTTCTTTGAAAGCATTTTTCCATTCGAAGCCTTAGGTAAACCTAAAAGATTTGATATGAACTCAAGAGCTGTTCCTTCAAGCGCCTTAAAACGTTTGCCTCGCAATTTATTTTCATTCTACGGTCGTAAGAAGACAATCAAGGGTGCCAAATCATAAGTGTATGCGGATTCGAGATGTAATCAGTTGATTCCAGATGTTTTGAATATTCAAAAATTCACTTGTTTGAGCCCATCTCGGAGAGCTTGCATTACATGGTACATATCGATTCGTCTTCTGCGATTTGTTTTCCTTTTCTTCGAATACTTTTGCTAAACGAATGATGGTGTGCTATTCATAATTTACCGTTGTACGTTGTTCTAATGACATGCTGGTATCACTCCAATAATTCTGAACTTGCTGAATTTGCTTCGAAGTGCACCATGCACGTTCAGCTTTTGTTGGATTCGGATCATCTGAAAGACTGATGCAGTCGATCGCTGTATGGTTTCAGTTGCATATTCGCATATCCATAATTCCTCATCTGTCTAGGTCTTATACACGTCGCTTGATCTACCGCAATTGAATTTGTCAGGATTTTTTTTTTACCAACAATTTCTGTTTTGAGTCAATCTTGAACCAATTTTCGAAGCAAACGACACGGGCCTTTTTATGAGTGTTTTCCAAATCTTTTTTCATTCAACGTGAACAAATATAATTGATGGCCAAATGTTCATGTAATATTGAAATATCAGTTTATATATCAATTATATAGCCTCCCAGCAAACACATGGAAAAATATTATCCAATACTCTCTTAGTTATCAAGTTGACTTTCAGCAATTCACCTGATTTGAAATGTATTAACCATTTTCTCAAATCTTATTCCTAAATTGTACTGAAGCTGAGAAATATCGGATGCTTTTTAAGAGCCTGAAAACTTAGAATGATAATAATATACAAAACATAAATCTTGTTGAAATGAATTCTTTTTTTATTTTAGTCTGGTAGATAATTTCATAGCTTTTATTTCTTGAATATAATATCTGGCATATCTTCGCCACGATCCATTCGATCAGTTAAATTTTCGACTAGTTTTGCCAATAAATCTATCTGGCCGTATGCCGTCAATGGTGACTGGAATATTGCAATAAATCGATGGTTAAGCGCGCTTTATGACAAGTTGCGCCATCTTGTTGAAACTGAGTGTCGTCGATGTTTAGCTGATTAATTTTAGAAACAAAATTTTAGAAAGAAATAAGGACCGATGATACCGCCAGTGCTCTATGAGCTACGCGAACAGATTTTTTTTTTTTTTCAAACAGAAATGTCAACGCAATTTACCATTCTCAGCGGTCAAACCACAGTTATCGATATCGATAGTTCCATACAGCTAAAAAAAGCCGGTAACAACTTCTTTGAATATAAATACAAATACAAATATGGTACAATCAGCTATAACAGGTTTGGCAAATCTGCTATGGTGAAAAACAAAATTGTGCGGGCAGCTTCGGCTCCAACGTGAGCGGGTACTCGGTGACAAGCAGAGGTTGCTTCAATGAAGAAGCAGCTGATTGGCTGCATACTTGTACAATTACTGTAAAGTAAGTAAATATCTATACCGACAGGCAAGCAGCACTTAGGACCCTAAGCCTAAGGATGATGGTGCGCTCGAAACTGGATGGGAAATGCTTGGCTTTCTTTAAATTGCTTCAGAAATTAAGCTCATCTGACTACTTGGGCAGAGGGGCATTGCAGGAAACTGCTGGGTGGGTGAGATAAATAGACAGGGGACCCGTAAAGTAATTTCCCTGCCAAATGAAAGAATTTTTCCCATGTTCTACTACTGGAAAGGTAGTATACGCGTCCACTCAGCGAACGCTGTGCACGAACACAAACTTCTGAGGTCTCCATGTGTAGATCGAAGACACTTGATGGAGATTCTAAGGTTAAAAGAGAAACTCAAACTTGAAAGACTTTGTATATGGGTATATGTAAAATATGCGACTTTATTTACGGTTCTCGGTATCATACTCAAATATCCAAGTCTCATCTCCAGTGACTTCCCGACTCATCCGATGTCTGACGTTGTTCTGAGTGTAGGACAACGAATCATTGCAGATAGATTTTCGCTCATTTTCACAACGTCACCACAGATATTACTTTCAGAAAACAAAAAACTCGCATAAAAAATCAAAAGTGTTAGCGAACCTCGAAAATCGAGTTTTCTTCAAATATTTGCACTACAAACAATGAAACTAAGTTACCTTCCCATTTTAGAAATCTATAAAATAAAGCTCGCAAAGACTTCCGTTGTCAATCATAAAATACATCCATATTCTCTTTCCTCAGGTGCAACATCACCGAATGCGATGGCCCACAAAGCGTCTACGATGAGCCATGGACGAAATACGCCATTCCTACGAAGAGTCGCGAACTAGATCAATGCCGACGTTATGCACCCAGAGCAATTACAAATTGGACAACCCCACGCGAAGATGAACAATATTGCGGGGCAGACAATTTTGATAGCGAGGTGGCACAGGATTGTCCAAGCAATAGCTTCATATTTCGCGATGAAGAAGTGACGATATCGAATGATGTGAGTGTGTAGCGAAATGCAAGTAACAATATACCAACATACATACATATAATAAAAATAATAAAAATTTTATCAATCCACATATGCAGTTTGGCATTTACTGCGATGACGAATGGAAGCTGACGTTGGCAGGTACGGTCAACAATGTGGGACAATTCGTTGGTATACCACTCGGAGGGCTGATATCAGATAAGTGAGTGCATTCTCTTATGCTCGATCAATATTCAGTTCTATATAGTTGGTTGGGAAATTTTTGTTTAAACATTAATTATTATTAATCTACCAATTCACAGATATGGCCGTCGTAATGCGCTCACACTTGGCGGCATACTAAGCGCTATATTTGGCATTTGGCGCTCTTTTACCACAGCCTTTGTGCCATTTCTTATTTTCGAGTTCCTAGACAACGTCGCCAATAGTTCACTCTATACTATTTGCTTCATCATTGGCATCGAGCTGGTGGGGCCGAGTAAGCGCGTGCTTGCTTGTAGCGTGATTACAATCTTCTATGCCATTGGTGAAATAATCTTGGCCGCAGTCTCGATGTATTTCCCGAATTGGCGTATTATGCTACGGATTTTGTACATACCAGCACTAGCGATTTTATCCTACTACTGGATACTGCCAGAGAGCGTACGTTGGCTACTTAGTCAGGAGCGTGAAACGGAAGCTACGGACATATTGAAGCGTGCAGCACGCACGAATAAACGTCGACTGTCTGATGCGACGCTGGATAAATTAATATTGGCGAATCGTGAGAAGCTAAACACTCAGGGTGGCAGGCGTTTCCCTATACGTGAGGCATGTGGAAAATTATTTTTTCGTATTGCAAACTGTTCGCTGAGTTGGGTAGTCATTGTGCTTGTGTACTATGGACTGAGCTTGAATTCGGTGTTTTTGGGCGGCAACAAGTATTACAATTTCATGTTGATTGCGCTAGTGGAAATTCCAGGCTTCTTCTTGCCATGCCTAACAATGGATAGATATGGCAGGAGATATTCGCTCTGCGGTTATATGCTGCTCAGTGGCTTATGTTGTTTGTGTACGGTGTTCGTGGCTTCAGGTAGGAGTATTTGATGCAAATATAAATATTCATATTCATTACTAATGTGCCTTTTTCACCTACTTCAGATCAGTATTATCTGCAACTGACCTTGTTTTTGGTGGGCAAATTGTCCATTACCGCAGCGTTCCAGGTTTTATACTTTTTCACCTCGGAGATATTTCCAACGAATCTGCGCAACAGTTTGATGTCATTTTGTTCGATGGTGGGACGATTTGGAGCGATGGTGGCGCCACAAACTCCATTGCTGGTAAGCTTTAAATAACACATAAAAAAAAATAAAAGTAAAAATTGGTGCGTACACTTCTGTTAGGTGTTTGGCCGAGCTCCTCCTAGTATTTGTGTGGTTGGTCTTGATGTGTTTTCACAAACGGAGGGACCCACAGTTTTAAGTTTGCGGGTATATTTTTCAGCGAGCTGCTGCGGTCGACCTCTAGATGTTTCTAAACTTTTTTTCTTCTTAATTGACACATTTAGGTAATAAGCAAATCTATCGAGTGCGAGTTTTCTTATCTTCGTCTGGGTTTTTGAAAAAAAACTATCCGAACTTGTTGATCGTTGCTGGCAGACCGCCTGCCAGGTCTGTAATTCAATTCAACAAAGAAGATTGGCAGAATCAGTGTAGGTTATTTTTGTTTGCTTTCGATATTAAAAACAAAAGTTAGTAGAATATGCGTATAGGCAGCAGAGAGGACATTACATAATAAAATACTACACCCTTGGCATCTCCTTCCGAGCAAGGAGAAGTTAGTTGTGCCGTTTATACCTACCACCAGATGATTTGGTCGTCACTGATCCGGCAATCGATTGGTGTGGAAGTTAATCCAAGTGCCCGCACTTTTTATGCTTTTTGACTAGTCCGAGGATTTTTTATGTATGGACAATTAAGTAGTTCCGACAAGAAAACTGGTTCTTCAGTGTCCACATCAACGAGGTTGGCAATGTAATTATAACTTATGAACTGATGTCTGGAAACAACACAGTAAGTGACTCACATTACAAACAACGTGTTGTCCCGCATACAACAAGCAGCAGCAAGGATTGGATGGATCGGATAGTCGCAGCGAGAGTTCTGTATGGATGTGCATGACCACGAATCCCAGCCAGCGTAGCCACTGGATCTTTACTCGCTGCGTTATGTTTATGTCGTCATAAAGCTCATCGTTCCATTGCAAAGTTCCAAAAATCTTCCGCATAATCTTTCTCTCAAACACTCCAAGGGACGCCTCATCGGATGTTATCATCATCCAAGCTTCTGCGCCATACGATAGGACGGGCAATATTAGAGCCTTGTAGTGTTAATTTTGTTCGTCGAGAGCTATCGGTGTTAATGCTGGTTCCTAAATAAACGAAGTCTCTCTCAAAGTCATAACTGTCAACAGTGACGTGGGTGCTGATACAGACCCATTCGCTTCGCTTTTTTATCCATTTTGGAAAACGCCGAATTAGCAGCGCGTTTGTTAAGGCCGATGATATCGCCTGAGCGATTAAATTCTGCGACTCACGCGGTCTTTTCCAGCATCAGGTTAAAGAAGTCACACGACAGAGAGTCACCTTACTTGAAACCTCGTTTGGTATCAAACGGCTCGGAGAAGTTTTCCCCAATTCCGACGACGCTTTTGGTATTGAGCAACGTCATTTTGCATAGTTATTTTGTTCCTGTAATTATAGTACATTTATTAGAAGCCCTCATACCTCTCAGAAGACCAAAATGATATACCATAGTCTTCAGGCGTGCGGAGATTTATAAATCTTCCGAAAATCACATTCTAAGGGCGCTTAATCGGATGTTATCATCAGTCATAATTTCGACAGCTCGAGAGGGCTTTACTACTCATTTATTTACCTACTCAACCCTAAATAATATTTAAGCAAAAATGAATTTTCGCGGCAATTCAAAACTGTTAATAGTTACGTCTCGATTCTACATAGATGTAGGTCTATATATAAATCTATAAAACTGTATAAAATGAATTGTATTTCAAAAGTGACACCTAGATGTCAGTAGTGAATAATTTTTAAGCGGCACCTTTTGTCTATGGTATCTTTGACATTTGTCAAGTAGGTAGATATACAATTTTACACGATGGAACAAAGCGTTAAAATTATTGCGACTTTTTAAAAAACAGAGAAAGAAGTGTAAAGAATCTAAAGCAAAGTGAAAAATCAATTTTTTTACATTATTTATTTATTTTAAAACAACATATAGACCCGTTTATTGAAAGACCCTTTACATGCTTAGCTACATTTGCATTTTTTCTTACCTACTTTCAGACTAAATACTATGAAAATGCACCAGCAATACTATTCGCGTTCTGTGCCTTACTTAGTGGCTGTCTATCGCTGCTGTTTCCCGAAACCTCAAATACGATTTTGCCAACAACATTACATGAAGCGCATAAAATTGGCAACAAGAAACCTTCGAAGGATCCAAATAGCAGTACAATTAACTTAGAAAATGAGAACACTTACATATAAGAAATATGGTATACCATAATATTTAAAAGTAAACAGAACAAAGACGGGTAACTCTCAATGAAACTAAATTATAAAAGTGAGAATATTTAAAGGATAATTAGTGGAGCACGAGGTGTGTTCAAAAAGTATGGCGAATTTTGTGTTTTTTTCGAAAATTATTTATTTATTCATTAATATCTATTTTGTCCCCTTCAAAGTAATCCCCATGAGATATTATGCACTTGTGCCAACGTTTTTTCCAAACTTCGAAGCACTTCAAAAAATCATTTTTTTTTATCTTGTTCCGCTCCTCCTTCGATGCCGTTTTTATCTCGTTAATCGTAGCGTAGCGACGTCCTGGACCTCTTTCGGGAACAAGAAAAAGTCACAGGGGGCCAGATCTGGGGAATACGGTGGCTGTGGCATCATTAGTGTGTTGTTTTTGGCCAAAAAGTCGCGCACAAGCAACAATGTGTGAGCAGGGGCGTTATCGTGATGCAAGAGCCAATTTTTGTTCTTCCACAAATCCGGGCGTTTCTGGCGGATTGCTTCGCGCGAATTGCGCATAACTTGCAGGTAATATTCCTTATTGACCGTTTTACTCTGTGGCAAGAACTCATGATGCACCAGACCCCTGCAATCCAAGAAAACGGTAAGCAAAACTTTCGTGCGGCAGCTTCCTTTGAGATGATTGAGCTTTGGTTTCCGCGTCATAACCATAAACTCACGATTCGTCACCAGTTATGACCCTCTGGAGCAAATTTGGGTCGTCACGGACAGAGTCCAACATCTCATTAGCAATGTTCATGCGATGCTGCTTTTGGTCGAAATTGAGCAGTTTTGGTACGAATTTTGCGGCGACCCGTCTCATGCCCAAATCATTGAAAAAAATCGAATGGCACCAGCCAATCGATATGTCTAGGTCCTCAGCAACTTCTCTAACGGTGATTCGACGATTGGCCAATACCATTTTCTTCACTTCATCATTTTTTTCGTCTGTTGTGGAAGTGCTCCGACGTCCCGCACGTTTTTCGTCGTTCACATCTTCTCGGCCTTCTGCGAACATTTTGTACCACCGATAAACGTTGCTTCTCCGTATGGCACAGTCTACATTCAGAATGCATCCGCGCACTTAATTTCGTTTTTCACACAAAATTTGATACAGGTTCTTTGATCCATCTTTTTGAATAGGTGAAAATCGATGACTAGCCGAAACACGTGCAAGCAAAGCAGCTGTGAACAATTAACTGGATATTCAAAATGGCCGAACTCGTCGGCATGAGTGAGAGACATGAGTACCAACATATCGCCATGAAAAAATGGAAATTCGAATATACGTAACCCGCGAAAATTCAAAATTCGCGATACCATTGAACGCACCTCGTATAGGCAATTAAAGAAATATTTAATATGCAACTTGCCTGCTAGTCGATAGTTCTGCAAGACTTAGAGTGAGATATAATATGCACCTTCGTTAAACTTCGATGAAAATAGTAGATGACATTTCCTCACAGGTGCAAATGGAGTAGCTGCGTAGTAGGCCAAGAACATAAGAGAGCTGTAAAATGCTACCAACATTTTTTTAGATGAAGTTGGTAGTAACTTGATATTTAAGGAGCTCACACGTTACTAAATATTCTAATAATTTAAAAGCCGTAAAAAACTTCAGACTAGTCAAAAATTGCAAAGTGCTAAGATTAGTGAATTGTTAGCAGGCAGGTAATTCATTAATTGGCTGTTAGCCGTTTTCCAATTTACAAGTTATATAAGGTTTACGCTTAACTACAGTTAAATAATGTCTTTAAATTAGCCAAATTGCGTGAAATTATTTTTTTAAAGTAGTTACTCACTTGCAAAATGGAGTTAACATAGCTTTTCTGGCCTAACAGGAAATGTTATGCTAACAGGGATAGTCGAATTTTTCAAGATACTTTCAGGCTCAGCCCGAACTGCAAGCAAGCAAACAAAAGAGGAGTAATTAATTAAGTTTTGAAAGAATTTATAAAGAATGAATTCATAGTTATGGAAATATTAAAAAGAATTACTGATTCTTTTATTTTTTAATATGTAAATATACGAGGTTACCGGAACAGACGTTCTAGACATTAGTTAGGCAATTTCTGATTAATTTGGTTACATTTAAATAAAAAAATATGTGATTATACATATATAACTTTACAGCTTCGGAGATATTAGATTTCAAAGATGAGTTCAAAAATTTTTGCTTAAATAAAATCACTTTTTTTTAAATGTTAGTTCAACCATTTAACTTATTTTTATTATTAAAGAATATGTAAAATGGCAGTAAACATTATCAATAATGTCTATTCTATTTTCATGGAAACTGTTCTGCAAATCAATGACTGGTCAATCCTCACAAAGTTTTTTTGTTCACAGCAACATACAGGACATAAACAGAACGTCAGACTACGTTATTCCACAATTAAACTTTGCCAAGAGGCCTGGTTTTGAAAATAATAGAGAATGACTGGCAGAAGCGTTTAGAATCCGATTAAATTACGGAAAGAGTAGAAGCGACTGTACTTTGCCCGCAGTTTGATAACCAATAGTCTTTCAGGCTTCCGAATCACTGTAGCATATTTTAAGCTGAGATCTATGCTGTAACTAAGCAGCTGAATTAGCGTTGGAGTTTATGCCACTCAACAGTCCCACACACATTTTCATAGAGTAATCGCTGTTATTAAAGCAATAATGGCTGTAATGACTAGCCCTTCATGCGTGCAACACTGTAGAACCAAAATGGAGAAGCTCTGCGAGAATAAAGAGACCACAATTCACTGGGTACAGGTGCACAAGGAAATAGAGGGAAATGTAAGAGCTAACGAGCTTGCTAAGGCAGACACCCGCTTGCCTAGGCTGAGTACGTCGAATATATATCCCTCACTCGCAGTTTTGAAGACGGAACTAGACGAGGAACTAACTCGAGAAGCACAGTATATATAGGAAGCCTAGACCTCCCACAGGATTGCCAAAATATTGCTACAAACTTGCAACATGAAAGCAACCAACTTTATTCTATTATTCCCAAGGAAGGAATATAAAATATTGGCTTTTAAAACTCGCCAAGACATGCATCACGAACTACATTTAACACGACTCCAACGACACTGCTGACACTAAGGACCCTTGTGGTCCATGTAAGATCTATTCAGACCAGTCAGTAAGTTAATTTATTCTGCAAATCAAAATTTGTATGTTTTTTTAGCTATACAAAAAGGTTTAACACTTAAAGTAAAGAAATAACTCATGGAGAGATTGCGGGCTCCACTCCAAGGAGGGGAAAATTTTATTAGAAAGAAATAATGCAAAAAATATGTGACTGAAAAAAAAACTTAACCATTCATTTACATGTTTTGGCATTATAATTCGTTTTCGACATGACCGCCCATATTTCTAATACGAATGTCATTCTTTTCCTTAACTTCATTTTCCGGTAAGCCTTTAAATTTTCTCGAACAAACGAAGTAAATAGTCGCATTATTTGAAATTATTTTTGTATATCCTTGTTCACCCCGCGCGGTAGTGTAAGACCTCGACAAGACTCTTCCATCGCTCACGGTTCTAGGCTGTTGTTCTTGCGCCGTCTCATGTGATGTCGGCGTCTGCTAGTTCGCACAACATCGACCTTCGCCTGGTGACCTTTGGCCGACCGCGACCTCTACTCTCTTGTGGGTTTCAGTCCAGTGCCATTCTCATTATGCTATCTGGTGGTTTTCTAAGCACGTGACCTATCCATCGCCACTATCTGCGTTTGATTTGCCATAGAATGGGCTCCTCATTCGTTGATCTCCACAACGCGTCGTTGCTGATGATGTTCGGCCAGAATATTCCACAGATGATGCGGAGGCATTTGTTGACGAAAGATTGTAGTGATGGTGTTGGAGACCAGCCATCTTTCACTTCTGTACAACAATACAGACTTCACGCTGAATACTCACAGTTTAACGCGCCTGAAGATTTGACATCTTCATCTGTTCCGCCGTCTGTCATGTTAGTGCAGCCCAGGAAGCAGAAACTTTCGACAAATTCCACCGGACACCGATCAACCATTATAGATCTTGTTTTATTGTGGTTGACTGTCACAGTGCGTGCCAGCTAGACTAGTCTGTGCGCCTTCGCTTTACATGTTTGTGAGAGAGGAGGCAGATGGCATCAGCGAAGTCCCTGCCTCTTGTGTGCAGGGTCAATTGGCTCATAACGTCGTCTAGGACGATGGCGAAGAGAAGGGGCGACAGGGAACAAGCTTTCTTTATGCCTGTGTTGGTGGTGAACGGGTCGTTGATGTTGCCGTTGTGGAGCACTGCCAGTTCATAGTTATCGTATCTGAAGGGCTCAATGCGAAAGAAACAAACAAAATGTTCACTGTTCTAGTAGCCATCTCTTGGCAGCAAACCTCAGATGTAACTTTATAGCGGTGGAAACGGTTGTTACTACTGAAGCTTAACAGAGCTCTTAATTGCTGTTAAATATCATAGATTCTTGATGGAAATAGGCTATTACATACAAATTTTATATAAATATAATACTGAAACTCCGAACTACATATGTATATAGATTTAAAAAATCAGTTTATTTATTATTCAAAGATTAAAATTAGTGCTCCATAGTTTTTTTTTTACTTTTAACAAAATTTATTTGTATTAGAAATTTTACTATAGACACTATTTACTATTTACAATAAAAATATATATGCATATAATATATATTTACTTATATTTAAAACAAAAAATAGAAATACATAATAAATTTAAAGATCATATTTGAAAGAACCTCCAAGTTTTTTTCCACATTCCCGCGGATGCCATGGTAACTTACTTCAGCAGCATTAGATAGCAATTGAGTGTACAATTTAGCACTTAAAACTATATCATTAAAAATAGGTCAAGCCAAATAAGGCAAGCTCAGACAACGGCGAACCGCTAATATCACAACGCTGCGGGAAAGATAAACGTGGTAGAGCAGCCTCCCTTTAATCAGGTAATTCTTAAAGCTATAATAACCGAGCCATTAACCGCACATATCTGACGCCATCACTCAAGTGCTTCAATATTATAAAAAGCAAAATTTTTACTCCAAGTTCATCTGACCCATCTGACTACCGCCGGAATGTATATTTTTCCTGTACGCCTACTTAAGCGGTTAGGGGTAGTCAGAATTTTCACAAAATTTAATTTTTTTTTTGCATTTTATTAAAGTATAATATCTTAAAAATATTGTGTGAAAATTTGAAGTGAATCCGACAAATACTTTTCGAGTTATTCAACAATTAACAAAGGGCGCTCGGGAGCGCTCGAGAGCAAGTAGCTGGATGCTGCACGTAAAACAGCGATAACTTTTAGAATTATTATAATTTTTTTTTTTGTTTTTAAATTTTGCTAAAGTCAAGTCGAAACATGATATATTAATACTATGTTTTTAGTTTTGTAAAATAAAGGAATTGACTAGCAAAAAAACTTATTGAAAATCATCATTTTTTTCGGGCCTCTGACTACCCCAAACCTCTTAAAGTCGATTTATGCACAACAAGCCAAGGACTTTAGTTTAACTTAGGGCAAATATCTAACAGAAAAAGATGTCAAATATGCCAAAACATGGGCAAAAATGCTGGAAAATTACGAAAAAGGGGCACATGCCGGCATTTGAGCGAATATTTCGCGAAATATAAAACTAAAAAATATTCCTGAAATGAAATTAAATAATTTTTTTAAAATTGAACGGAAAAAATCGTATTCAATTTTTTATGATTTTTTTCACTAACCAAAGCACTGGACCTTATTTATATGCAATGATGAGTTGAAGCTAAAGATGTTCTTGTATTCTCGGCGTGTGCTGGTGCATGATCTTGCCCTTAAAGTACATAGTAGGCATCAAAAGCAACTCATCTAATCGGACTCATCAACTGCACGATCGAATGGATAACTGGAAATAAATAACCGAGCATGACTTCGCCGATGTGGATGCTAACGCAGGTAAGATTGTAGGAAAAGAAATTGAATAGATTGTACGCCGGTTTGTGGCGAGTCTTTACCAAGTTACGTTCAAACAATAGTTAACTCATATGTAGAGCTCGTCCAATTCCCCCATCTACCAATCGAAGTGCTAAAATAAGAATGAATATTTATAATTAAAAAGGTGTGCTCAAAAAAGTTTATGAATAAAAATCTTACCGCATGAAAGCTTAAACGCCATATACTCTTATCAACTACAAAAGAGAAATCGGAATATAGGGCGACGAGATAAGAAACTGCGCCGTAATGTGGTTGCTACCACCGCTCGGATATATCGATATCGTCAAGCTCTCGCCACGGAAAATCGGTTAATATTGCTCCAAACCGAAAGCCATTCACGATACCGGTATTTCCTTCCTTATTACGAAGGAAATAAGGTGCCCTGCCGGCGCAATGCCATTAACCGTCCCAAACAGAAGAGTGATGGCCAATAGGCCGTCTAAGGCCCAAAATTATTAACTGCTGTTCAACTAAAACTTTTAATTTCAAAAAACTGAGCTAGAGGCTTTTATACCTACTAAAAAGTGAATATTCCTCAAGCCAGTGGCTCGCAAACTTTTTTACAAATAATGTGGACCATTAACGTATCACAACCAGATTACCTTAGAAGTAACTTTTGTGAGTTCTGGTTAAAAAATCTTTGTGAGTTCTGGTTAAAAAATCTCAGTAAATCTCTGTACTATGGATGTAATCGTTTAAAAATGGTATAGGTATTATTGATATTATCAGGCAGTATGGGCAATATCTTGCAATTAAGGCGTAGCCGAATGGGTTAGTGCGTGACTACCATTCGGAAGTACGTAGATTCGAAACGCTATGCAAGAAAAAGCAAAATGTTAGAAACAGTTTTTTTCTAATAGCGGCCGCCCCTCGGCAGGCAATGGCAAACCTCCGAGTGAATTTCTGTTATGAAAAAGCCCGTCATAAAAAACAATTTGCCGTTCGTAGTCGGCTTAAATGCTGTAAGTCACTCCATTTGAGGAACAACATTAAGAACCACGTCGCAAATACGAGGAGGAGCTCACCCAAACACGTAACTGAAGTGCGCGCGCCGGTTATTTATTTTTTTTTTTTTTTTTTTTATTAAGGCGCAGTACGAAAATTTAAAGTGTAGTAAAAGACAGTTGGTGTGGACATTCATTGCTCATCTCCAGACTTTCCATACTCTTTTAGGAATCATAGCAGTTTATCGAAAGAAAGGGAATGTACCTTGTCCATTTTCAACACTTGCGACCCAAAAAAACAACATCTAAATGTGACGAAAGCCGAACAGCGACAGAGAAAGTGTTTTGTACTATCCTCATCCTCCAAATAATGTGTATACCGTGAATCCGCCGATGATGCCTATGAACACCATATGTCATCAACATGGAATGTGATCTTTAATAAGTCCTATCAGAGCACTTAAATAACTGCTTCTCCGTCTGTGAAGGAGTTTTCAACCACCCTGTCACGCCTTGTCAGGAAACGCTTGGTTGTTGGGCAGGTGTCGGTACTGCTTCAACGGTTCTCATGAACTTTACTAATGAATTCCTTGAAGTAATCGGCTGTGCGCGACTGTACTTGGTTCCAGTCAAATTGAACGCTCCAAAGAACGGTCGCCAGTTCGTTGCCTTAACACTACAGTGTCCCGGTACCCTCACAAGTTCAAATTCATTCAAACTTGCAACGGAGTTCAGTTTCAACATACATTAATGTACTATTTTTAAAGAGGTGAGAGTGGATTCTAAAGCCTTTAGAGCAGCTTGGCTCTCCCTACAGACCCTCTTGTTATGGCCAGGATGACGTAGTTTTCAGCTTTTGTCTATTTTATGGTCCTGCAGTTGTACGAAACAGAACAGCATTTTATTTTAATGCTAGGATACCTCACGCAACACTGATGGTACCGCATACTACAGTTTGAGAAACACCGTTCTAAGCAATGCAATACGTGCAGACAAGCATTTGCTGATAACCTCGCGGTGATATGCTTAATGCTAAAAATAATTTTATGTATTTCAATGCGCTTAATGTATGCAAGTCTTAAAGATTTTTGATGCTGAATTTTTCATTCTTTAATATTTCAATATTAATGAAATTTAATTGCATTTTTTAGCAAAACGAAAACCGTCTCCGATAAGCTACAATGAGCCTTGGCGCCGTAGTACTATTTTTGGAGTCTTTTTTATTTTTATGAATTTTTTTAATTTTATGAATTTTTTTATAAATTAAAAAAAAAAGAATGGTATATGGTATATAGAATGCATTTCATATTTCGTCCACCTCAAAATCATTTAATTTTCTGATCGGCCTTCAAAATCGAAAGAATAGTTGCCCTGGGAATCAGAATTTGGGAGTGCGTAGGTTCGAATCTTCGTGCATGAAACATCAAAATTATAGACACACTTTTTTCTAAAGGCTCTCAGCAGACAATGGGAAACCTTCGAGTGTATTTCTGCCAAGAAAATGCTTCTCATAAAAAACCATTTGCCGTTCGGAGTCGGCTTAAAACTGTAAGTCCCTCCATTTGTGGAACAACATCAAGACGCACGCCACAAATAGGCTCGGCCAACCATCTAACAGAAGTGTACGCGCCAATTATTTATTTATTTTTATTTAATCAGAATTTGTAGGACTTAGAATTTCTAGTAATAAAAATGCTCTCATTGCGGTCAGAAAGTGGCAATGTATAGCTTTTTCCTATGCAGCTTTTTTTTTATTATATGAATAAATACTTCATGTAAAGTAACCCAACTGCGTTAAACTACAGGTATAAGCGCAGCTTCGATGAGTCGACCTAAGGTCGGACAATGTGAAGTCCAAAATAAACAAAACTGGCGTCATAAAAATGTTTTTGATGGCGCCATCTTTTTACTGAGCTAGTGAGTTGAAAGTTACATCCCTAGCTGACTTCCAGTGGTGAAAGCGTGGTGGCATTCGGTTCAGTAGAAGCGAAGTTATAGCGTCTAAAGTGTCAGTATGTTTATGTCATCGGTACAAACATGAGTTTCGAACAAAGAGCTAATATGAAATTTTTTTTTAAATCGGTAAAATGTTTACCGGGACATTTGAATAGATGAAAAAAGTTTATGGCGATGATTGTCTATCTCGTGCCAGAGCTCACCGTTTCAGTGGTGGTTGTGAGGGCGTAAATGACAATGAACATACGGGCCGCAGAAAAACCAGTAATCCCCGAAAACTCCATCGAAATTGTTCGTAAATTTATTTATTTTTATTTATTTATTCATGGAATCGAAGTTGAATATCTCCAAGACATCGATTTATTGTATTTTAACTGATCATTTGGGCTTACGAAAAGTCTGTGCACGTTTCGTTCGACTCAAGTTAACCAAAACTTGCTCAGAATTTAACATTCGAACTGCTCATTAAAGAGGCGAGAAAAGACGATTGCCGAATGGAAGGCCCAGACGAACCACCACCCAAAAAATCGCGTTTGGAGAAGTGAAAAATCAGGTCCAAGCTCATTTGTATTGACGATTCTAAGGGAATTGTCTACAAAGAGTTCGTGCCAATAGGCCAAATCGTCAATGCAATTTTCTATCTTGGCGGTTTGAAGCATTTGTTGCGTCGCATTCGTCGAATTCGCCCTGAATATCGCGAAGGAGGAAGCTGGCACTTGTTGCATGATAATGCACCATCTCATCGATCCACTCTTGTGACTGATTTTTTGACTAGAAATAGCATTTTAACCATCAATCACTCACCGTATTCGCCTGATATGGCTCCCTGTGTCTTCTACCTATTCGGAAAATTGCATTTGGTCATGAAAGGAAAGCGTTTTGCGTCCGTAGACGTCATTCAAAAGGCTTGTACCGACATCCTGAAGGACATTCCGAAAAGCTCTTTCGAAAAGCTTTTAGACCGCGCAAAACAGTGTATCGATGTCAGAGGGGACTATTTTCAATAAATAAATTTGAAGTTATCAGAACAAAGCTCCTGTCGTTTCTATTTTAGCTCAATCTTTTTTATTTTGGACTTCGTCTTATATACGAAGTTTAGTTAAAATCGGATGAGTTTTTTCGAAATTTTTGAAAACTAATTTCCGATTCCATTTGTGAAAAAACATCAAGACGCACGCCACAAATAGGAGGAGGAGCTCATCCAAACCCCTAGCAGAAGTAGATATACACAACAATTATTTATTAATTTCCGATTCCTAACCAGCGCCCTCAAAAACTGCTTTATTTGAAGTTTCACCCAAATCAATCAAAGGCTTTGAAATTTTGGAGCTTTTGAGAACCTCTTACGGTTTTTAACTGAAATTTAATGAATTCACACATTTTTCAAGCGGATGGTAATCGGCGATGTTGTGGGATTTACGACGATTATCAAGCTCGAACTAATGACCCAGAAGGTTTTTCTATGTGTTTGGTGTGATTGGGAAGGGATGATCCACTCCCAACACTGCCCAACAGGAAAAACGTTCTAGCAATCGACCACAAACAGCCGGAATTGGCTAATGGAAAGAGTGTTGTTTTACATGTTAATTAAGATTTTTAAGAACACTTTTATGGCAAGCTGTATACATGCATTCAGCAATATTTATAGAATAACTTAAACTAACAGCTAGAGAATTTCAGTCGTTTATGGATGCACCCAATGATACAACCCATTTTAGTTTTTTCCACTAGAAGACAAGATCTGTGGTGGATTTTCTTTTGAGTGGGGTAAAAGCAATGGGATTGAATAAGAGTGAGCTTGGAGCCTGAGATTGTGGGTTCTTGCATATTTCTCTATTTCTTGCACAACAGTGGATATTTGGAGGTCACGGTGTATTTGCGAGTTTGTAATATAGTAGGGTGAGTTGGTGGTCATTCTTAATGTTTCTGACTGAAATCGTTGTAAAATTTCGATATTGCAGTTTGCCGCTGTGCCCCAAAGTTGAATGCCATGAGTCCACACGGGTTTTAGAACTGCTGAGTATAAGAACAATTTGCTTTCGAGAAAAACTGGGGAATGACGATTTAAAAGCCAGTGAAGGTCGCTGATTTTAATATCAAGTGCTTTTCTTGTTGAGTATATATGTGTTTTCCACGTTGATTTTCTGTCTAGATGCGTTTCTAGCTATTTGGTTTCATTGCTTTATAGCATTTCCATATCGTTGAGTTTAACGGGTGGGCAAGTGTCTCGCTTAGAAGTGAATGTAAATTGTACTGATCTAGTTTCATTGGACTTTATTCTCCATTTTTTGAACCATAGGTTGATTTTGTCGAGTCCCTTTTGAAGTTTAGAAGAAGCTGCTTGCGGAAAATTGTCACTTGGTAGTAAAGCAGTATCATCAGCAAATGTGTTTATAGTTACCCCCGTTCAGTTTCGGGTAAGTCATATGTGTAGAGTAGGTACAATATTGGTGCCCTTACACTTCCTTGGGGAACGCCCGCTGCACTTTCGGAGAGCTCAGAGAGGTAATCTAATTCCTTGACGAAGAAATTTCGGCTATGGAGATAAGACATTATTAATATGCAGAAGTATATAGGCGGTCTCGGTAGTCTAGCGTAGGTGCACTAGCCTGCCATCCCAGAGGTTGTGGGTTCGAATCCCACGTAAAGCACGGTCCTCGCACTTTTCCAAATTTACCTACTTTGCCTCTTTCAAAAAAACAAAAAAAAAACACCTCATTCATCAAACCCAAAAACGTATCTCTTCCATCCTTACTCCTACACAATAGTCACCGCATTATTTGCATTATGACTGCTACAACAAGCAAAAACACACAGTTACACATTGCATCAGTGGCGCCAGCAAGAGGAAGCGGGCAACCGCGGTAATAGCACAGACACACCAAATTTAGCAAAGTCTTGAACCAACTGTGCGATCCTTCTGCCAGAAAAATGTGACACACAGATGGCGCTCCAAGCAGTAAAGAAGGCGTTGTTCCTAAGCAAAGGCAGGTGAGCATTCCCACTATTTAGGACTGATAGCGGCAAACAAAAATGTTAACGATACCAACGCAAGACAAGTCTTGTCGAGTCCCTATGCTCACGAGTGGAGTGAACAAGGAAAAACAAAAAAAAAAAGAAATTTATAGGGAGGGTGGTTTTAATTTTGTAGAGAAAACCGTCGTGCTATACTCTGTCAAAAGCTTCAGCGATGACTGCTGTACAGCATTTTTTTTTTTTGCTCGAATGCATTGTCAATGTATTCAACCATTCGATGAACTTGTTGTATAGTTCTGTGTTCTCTTCTAAAACCGAACTGATGATTGGGTATTATTTTTCGTTCTTCGGTGATCGGAAACAGCCTTTTCAGAATAAGTTTGGAAGTGATTGGTAGCAAGCTGATTGGATACGCATCAACTGAATCTGGTTTTTTGCCAGGTTTGAGGACCATTTTAATTTGAGCCACTTTCCTTTGAGCAGAAAAATTTCCAGTTAGTATAATTGCCTCCTATTTCTGGAAGCTCTTTGAGTACTTAGGTTGTAATAAGATCGTAGCCGGGAGATTTATTTGTGTTCAGATTTTTAATGGCAGATTTCACTTCAAGTTTAGAAAATTTACGTATCGATGGGTCAATTTGATAGGTTTGAGTTAGAATAGAATTTACGTCTTCTAGGGTATCGGGTGAAGAGGCCATTGAATGCGGGGTAAATACTCTTTTTAAGTGCCGGGGAAATGTCGCTGCTCATTTGGAGTCGCTTTAATTAAGAATGGAAACAAACTAGTCGTTTGTGTTTTATCATCGTTTGGATAAAACTAAATGCAAATAAACATAAATATATTTACATATTCATAGTGTTTGTTGTCATTATTAATTTGGCGTTTTCACTTTTTGTAACTTTTACGTATTCTTCAAAATGTGCTCGATTAGTGTGATGAAACGTACGTCAAAGCAGACTTTAAGCAGGACGAGAGGGGGAGTTCCAGGTGCCTTTCAGCAACAATGTTAGAGAAGTTCTCTTAAAAACATTTGGTTTGGCAACCCATCTACCGGTGTGGTATGAAAAGCAATCGTTCATTATCACGGGCACTATACATCAAGACATTTATGTACATGACGGAGTATTGGCAAAAACGTTTGCTGAAATTCATAAGACAACATAAAGACTCAGTTCTGTTCTGGCCCGATATAGCATCGTGTCATTAAAGTTGGCTTGCCATGAACTGGTATGGAAATCACAGAGTAAATATTGTTCAAAAGGACCACAGCCCACCAAACTGTCCACAATTGCAACCCATTGAAAAATATTGGGCAATTGCTAAAAAGAAATTGCTGAAGAGGCAAAAAAGAAATTAAAATTAAACATTGGTTTAAAATGAATTGGCAGAGATCTGCAGATACCATAACAAAAAACTGATGTGCATCGCCCAATGAGAGAAGTCAAAATTAATTCATTCTCCAAATGTATTCGTTCTCTAAAACTGGAGGATATTTACAGATTTGCCAAAGAATCTGGAAAATTCTCACAGGACTAACTACCTTTATCTCTGTCTCTATTCTTTCCTATCTCTTTCTCTAACACTTTTCTCTTTCCCTCCTTGACTATCTACCCTCTTTACAGAGCTCTTTTAGGAGCCACCAAATCTCTTGGTGCTCTTTGGCTCGACCTACTCAAATTTTAAATTGCGCCATAACAAAGAAAATTGATATGATAATAAAGAAGAAAATAAAATAAAACTTGTTAAAAAATTTTATGTTACAACGATTTTTGCACGACCAATATTTTTCACGTTCATTCTTATGCCAGATCTAACATATTTTTAGTGATGCGCCAAAAGACAGCCTGGATGAGAGTTTCCATGACATCCGGCTTATAGCCGAGACCTATGTAGCTAAAAACGATTGTCATTGTCAAGCATTTGCAAAATTTTTTTATGGCAAAAAACTGGCCTCAGGATACACTTGTGAAAAGTTTTGATAATCAAATTTTTTATTTATACAGACTACAAATTCTTACCTCAGAATGGATAAAAGTTATCGAACAAAATGGAGCATCGGATAATTCTAACGTCTAAATTGTCTAGTCCAAAAAAGAACTTTTTACTCAGCTTAATAATATAATTTATTAAACGTCTCAAAATATAGACAAGCTATCCGAACTATCTTCAAAACAAAATAAAAAATATCAGCATATGTTGACACATACACATATGCATACCAGCCTACATACATATTTATGTATTTTCAACTAACATATTCATCCTGAAATAATTTCAAAGTTCATTTCAGTTAGACTAGGCCAGGCGGTTTTCCTTAGGCCTTGTTCACAATCCATAGATAAGAAATGCACCTAAAGCCAATTAGTAGAAATTATATTATTATATTGTATATGTGCAAATGTGAGTATATATTTATAAAAATTAAAAACATATATAAGTATAAAACATATGGCATGGCACATCTGCTCGAAAATTCACAACGAAAACATAAACGACAGCTGACCATAACATTATTGAGTAATGATAATGGCCTTATCGTAGCCACATAAAACATACGAGTATAATAACATATAAACACACGAATGCATCTTACCTTAATAAAAATAAACACATTAAAATATTGATTGTTCTTAATAAATCAGCGCATGCGATCACTAGCTTGGCCACAAAAGGTCATGCAGAATCGGCAATGGTTTGTTTATTTTTTTTTTTTTGCTTACCGTTTTACTGGAAAAAACTGTTCGCCCACTGATAAGTGAAAGTGTATATAAAGGCACCTTTGCTGGCAGAACATTAACAGTCTTTAGGTATTGGAGCAAAGTATCTAATCCGGAGCAGTTGTCGAGATGAAGTTCACTATCGTTCTTTTGGCACTCGTCGGCCTGGTAGCCGCCGCCAGCGTTCCTGCCACCAACAAGGTTACAGTCGCCGATCATGCTTTCTTGGAGAAGCAGAAGTTCCTCCTTGAAATTGTCTACCGCGTAGAGGATCCATTGATGTTCGAAGAATACATCAAGATGGGTGAGCAGACAGTCCATGACAAGGCGCTTTATACCGTAAGCTAAAATTCATTTCAACATTTAACTTTTACTTTCATATGGAAAATATATAAAAGTTTACAAAATATTCTGCACAATTTCAGCATTTCGATAGCTATATGGAGAAGTTCTACGAGTCCCACAAAATGGGAGTGCTGTTGCCAAGAGGTGAATTCTTCGGCGCACTGGTCAAGACTCACCACAAACAAGCTTATGGTCTCTTCAACTACTTCTATTATGCCAAGGATTGGGAAACCTTCCAACGAAACGTCGCTTGGGCTCGCATGCACGTCAACGAAGGCATGTTCGTCTATGCTCTTACTTTGGCCGTTATCCATCGTGATGACTTCCAAGGTCTGATGCTACCCTCCATCTATGAAATCTTCCCACAATACTTCCTCAACAGCAAATTAATTTACGCTGCTGAGAAATTTGACTACAACACCTGGAGCAAATATAACCAGTACGAGAAGGAGTTCAACGATGTCTACTACAGAAACAACAAACACCACAACCAAGACTACTTCTATATGAAAGACTTCAAGACCTACCAATGGTGGAAACTTATGGGTCTGGGTGAACACTGGTATGCTGCAGAGAAGAACTTCCCACTGCGCGAAAACACCTACGAACTTGTTTCTGACGACAAATATGCCTCATTCATGAAGGATATCAACATTTTCTGGCATCCCGTTGACTACACTCGTGATATTGAGTTCTTCAATCACCACTCTGTATTGTCATACTTCACTGAGGATTTGGGCTGGAACTCGTATTGGTATTATTTGAATATGGACTATGCTTTCTTCTTGGATGGCAAAACCTTCGGTTTGAATAAGGATCGCCGTGGTGAATGGTGGCTCCACAATATTGACCAAATGTTGGCTCGTTATTACATGGAACGTTTGTCCCATGGTATCGGTGAAATCCCTCAACTATCTTGGTATCATGCTTTCGAACAAGGTTATGATCCAGAATTGGTTTCGTATAATGGTGTTGGTTATAGCTACCGTAAGAACTACTTCGAAATACAAGCTTATGGCAACTTCCACATATTGAACCAAATCCAAAGCCTTTACAAGCGTATCTATGGTAACATTGTGTCCGGAGTCTACACTACACAGGATGGTCAGAAAATCGATCTGAGCCAACCGGAATCTATTGAATACATCGGAAACCTTTTGCAAGGTAGCATTGATAGTATTGACAGACAATTCTTCAACGACTGGTACATGCTGCAATATATGTACCTCGCCAACGTCGAAGAGAATGATTACGAAGTAACCCCCAACGTCCTATTGAACTTCGAATCCATGATGCGTGATCCTATCACCTACAGTGGAGCTACCTGGATCACCGAAATACTTCACCTTTTCAAAAACCAACTCCCCTCTTACACCGCAGAGGAAATTGGTATGGCCGGCGTTGAAATCAAAACTGTCGAGGCTAGTGAACTGGTCACCTACTTCGACATGGTAGACATTGATGTTACCAACTTGATGAATGACAAAATGGTATTCGTTGATGGTTCATTCGTTTGGGATAAATCATTGTACGCTCGTCAAATGCGTCTCAACCACAAGCCATTCCACTTTGACATCACAGTACAATCTGACAAGCAACAAAAGGTTGTCATTCGCTCATTCTACGGACCTAAGTACGACGAATACGGACGTATTATCTCACTACAAGAGAACCGTGAGAACTTTGTTGAGTTGGATGAATTCGTTTATGAGCTAACTGTTGGCGAAAATGTAATCAAACGCTCATCCGATGATTACCTCTGGACTGTGAAGGATCGCACCACTTACACCGAACTGTACCACTACGTTATGGCTGCCTTCGATGGCAAATACGAATTGCCATTAGACATTAGCGAACCACACTCTGGTTTCCCAGATCGTCTTCTCTTGCCTAAGGGTTGGGAGAGTGGATTCCCTGTGCAATTGTTCTTCCACATTGCGCCCTACCAAGCATCCGTCGAGCAACACTCCAACTTCGACTCAAGCTACAGCAGCGGCATTGGTTCCGGCACACGTTATATTGACAACAAACCATTCGGTTATCCATTGGATCGTCCAATTGATGAATCCGAACTGCTCTCAATGTCTAACATCTACTTCATGGATGTGAGCATCTACCACAACAACACACTCAAGCAATACTACGAGGAATACGAGAACGTTGGTCACTTCGACTACAGCTTCTACAATAATTACTACACCAAATACTTCCACTAAACCAAAGGCTCGAGCTGGCTGTGGCATAAACTAAATATCGGATTGGATATATTTATATAAAATATGGAAACCTTGTCAAGTGACTCTCAAGTTTTATATAGTATTGTAAGTGTTAAAGGAGCAAAAGAAAATGCAATAAATAAAAAGTTCAACTGATGGTTACGGCTGTTAAAAATGTATCCGACAACTTCGTTTAATTATTAAAACAGAGTTATACTGAGAATATTATTGTAAGTGTAATAAGGTCTTGCAAGGTAAGAATTTAGAAGTATCAAATATGTATGCAGGCCTTCAATCAGTAAAGCTTTAAGGCCCCCAAGATAGGATACTTTCTCTTTTGGTATGAACGCTAGATTCCGGCTTGCGAGAGGACCGGTAAGGAGCTGACATCGAAAGCATTTTGAATTCAAGGCCACTGACTTACGTGCCGCCTAATGCAGCCGAAGATGAAGCCCTTACGCCAAACCACTCCAGTGGTATTCGAGAACTAACAGATAATGTTAGCTCTGGATCAGAAGAGGTAACCGTCGTGCATAAAACTGCTTAAAATTTACGAAGAGGGGTGTTGCGAAAAGTCGCTTTGGCAACCCATTTAGCATTTTCTCATCTATCTATTTCTCTCGCATTCCGCAATCAACACTTGCCAAATAGCAGCAAATTCAGTTATTTTGCATTTAGCCGTTGACGAAAGCGCATGGACGCAGCAGAAAAGAAAGTGTAAGTTAAATTATATAGGAATTTTGATATTATATTGTTAAACTTATTGATCCCAATAAAGTTTTCAGCTTCTGATTACTGTAAATGTTACTTGACAAATTTACTTATTGAATTTGAAATTAAACTTAGAAACAAGATTTTAACTGCGCGCCTCACTGCCGTCGTCAAAACCACTGAAAGAGATAATGTAGGTATTATATTTTGTATATATGTATGTATATATGTACTTTAGGTACGTATGTATGATATATTTAACAATAAATATGGGCTGGCACATCTGTTCAAACCCAAGTTCGAGGTCACATACTTAACGAAAACTTGAACGACATTTCATAAGAATACAAATTTAATGAATTTTGGCTTTATGGCATAGAAATAACAGATTTTATATATATATAAATTTTTTTCAACACACACAGTTTTTAAATTTTATATTTCTGTGGTGCCAAGCAAAATATCAGAATTACAGTAGAGATGGCAAAGCAAAGCGTTTATCATATACGCATAGAAAATCCGTCATAATGGGAAAAATTCATGGGTAAATCCGGAAAAAACGATTCGGCGACTTTTTAGCAGGAAACATAAAACACCTGTTCTCAAACAAATATCCCTGAGGGAGCACCCCTGAGATTAATGGAAGAGGCGTTTACTGCATAGAAAGCTAAATTGGGGAGTCACAGTACCAGGTAGAGAACGCAAAGCAATGGCGTCGTATTACTCCTGCAGAAGGCTAATTGAAAAAAAATAGGACTAATATTCCGGCCTAAAGTTAAGCCAATTTTCTACTATGACATTGTAGTAAAGTGGAATGCCCTTAAGAGCGTGTGAACATTAAAGGATTGACAAGATTCACCGACTCGCATCTGTTCTCATAACCGGTGCAATGTAATTCACATCTCTGAAGGCATTATATGTGACATTAAACTTCCTTCCAGTAGATCTGGATCTGGCCATATTCCGAACATCTGGGAATCTCTTTTAGTTTGCGACTTCCCGACTACTGCAGTGTCTTCCATGTTGAACTGGTGGCAATAATAAAAACCGTAACACTGGTAGGAGATAATATCTATATTTTTACTGATAGCTAAGCGGCGATAAAATCTCTCCAAGGTAGCCATGAAATACCGCACACCTCTAACGATATGGCTTAATCATTTCAACTAAAGGTAACATGGATTCCATGCATGGATGCCATTGTGACATTGGGGGTAACTGTAGGGCCAATGAACTAGCGAGACTTGGCACCAAGTTGACTGATGAGCACAAAGGCAATGACATAGGCATACCCTTACAGACTTGCGAACTACCTATTTTTGAGAAAATTGTAAGCGCAGCGAATGAAAGATGGCGTAGAGAACCCACCTGCAGAGTCGCCCGACAATTGTGAGGAAATCTTTGGATGGAAAACCATAGGGTGACAATTGTGAGGAAATCTTTGGATGGAAAACCATAGGGTGACTTGTACAGACTTTGCGCAAACATAGAGAGTTTTTTAAATCGAAGATATGGCCAGATTAACTTTGAGCTAATAAAACTCCTGATAGGTCATGGCTGCTCCAGAATTATCTACATCGGTATAAGCAATGTGAGTCGCCTTTATGCCCAGTATGCCATGAAAATGAAGATGCAAGGCATGTATTTTTTGTATGCTCACGATTTATGGCTAGCACACGAGATTTAGACACAATATCATAAGATCCGATAAAACCAGAAAACTTAGTCGAAATCATAATGACGTCAAAGTATGCATGGTATAATATTTCATTGTCAATCACCGATATGAAGCACGGGATAAAGTCCAATACTGACGGGGTAAAGACTTTCGATGCCTAATCCTCGTAAAACAAAAAAAAAATGGGTCTAAATGTTACAAGAATGAGAATTTGTCAAATAATTCATGAAACCCCAAACGTGAAACACCTTTCTACGGTACCACAAACAGACTTCTTGCCCCGACATATAAACGCTGTTTAGTATTTGCAGACAAATACCAACTTTTAGATGTAGAGTGGCTAAGTAACATCTTCAGGGACGAAAAAATATGTAACCTCTATGGCGCTGATGATTATAAGAAGTATTGGCACAGTACAAAAAATGCTCCTGACTCCGTTGCTTTTATAGCGGAGGTTCAAGTTCGGTGTGGGCTACCTTTTGTTAGGAGAGAAAAACTCCTACTTGTTTCATATCGACAAAGATAAATGCACTGATGAGCATATTTGAACTTGCTTTATTGTGAATATATAGAATTTGCTAGCCAACTTTATGGTAACATTTGGATATTTCAACAAACCAATGCTCCAAATCATTTTGGTCCAGGAAAGTACCGCTATTGCACTGGCCATTAAAAAGTTCGGATTTGAACCCTATAGAAGAATATACATAAGTTTAACACCTCAAGAGAGGGAAAAGGTCTTAACCAAGTTAGAATTTAAAAGTTAAACCCAGTTGTTGCGAGGGGCGCAGACTACATGACTTACGGACTATTTTTATTTAGGCGCTGGGCCAAGAAAGGCAGAGAAGATAGCATCGTTTTCTTAATAGTAAAAAGCAGGTCCGATATATGAAAAGTGCTGGAACGACAGGTAAAATCTATGGCATAAGGATAGAACTGGTTTAGTTCCATAAAAAAAGCGACCTAAGTGTATTGATAATCGTGATAAAATATTAAAGTTAACTTCCATGCAAACAAAACGGCTACTTATTGCCTCTATAATTGCATCCGAGCTCATTGCTTGAAATATGTGTCAAGTCTCAGCACTGCTGGCAATTATTTCAGATGCTACTTGTGGATTCGAGAAGAACCATTATTTGTGATTCCTATAATTGTGCCTTCAATAGCTATACCACATCTTCACACGCAATGTAAAAACACTTATCTGCTTATTTTACCCTAATATTGAAATAAAAAATAAAACATTTAATAAATATGTATTTAAATTTATTCTTCATAATGCATTGTTTATGATCACTAGCAGGTCATGAAGAATTGACAATGGTTTGTTTTTTTCCTTACAGTTTGACTGGAAAAAACTATTCGTTCATTGATAAGCATCTTTGCTGACAAAACATCAACACTCTTTAGGTATTGGAGAAAAGTATCTAATCCGGAGCAGTTGTCGAGACGAAGTTCACTATCGTTCTTTTGGCACTCGTCGGCCTGGTAGCCGCCACCAGCGTTCCTCCCACCAATAAGGTTACAGTCGCCGATCATGCTTTCTTGGAGAAACAGAAGTTCCTCCTTGAAATTGTCTGCCGCGTAGAGGATCCATTGATGTTCGAAGAATACATCAAGATGGGTCAGCAGACAGTCCATGACAAGGCGCTTTATACCGTAAGCTAAAATTCATTTCAACATTTAACTTTTACTTTCATATGGAAAATATATAAAAGTTTACGAAATATTCTGCACAATTTCAGCATTTCGATAGCTATATGGAGAAGTTCTACGAGTCCCACAAAATGGGAGTGCTGTTGCCAAGAGGTGAATTCTTCGGCGCACTGGTCAAGACTCACCACAAACAAGCGTATGGTCTCTTCAACTACTTCTATTATGCCAAGGATTGGGAAACCTTCCAACGAAACGTCGCTTGGGCTCGCATGCACGTCAACGAAGGCATGTTCGTCTATGCTCTTACTTTGGCCGTTATCCATCGTGAGGACTTGCAGGGTCTGATGCTACCCTCCATCTATGAAATATTCCCACAATACTTCCTCAACAGCAAATTAATTTACGCTGCTGAGAAATTTGGAGCAAATATAACCAGTACGAGAAGGAGTTCAACGAAGTCTACTACAAAAACAACAAATACTACAACCAAAACTACTTCTATGTCAAAGACTTCAAGACCTACCAATGGTGGAAACTTATGGGTCTGGGTGAACATTGGTATGCTGCAGAGAAGAACTTCCCACTGCGCGGAAACACCTACGAACTTGTTTCTGACGACAAATATGCCTCATTCATGAAGGATATCAACATTTTCTGGCATCCCGTTGACTACACTCGTGATATTGAGTTCTTCAGCCAACACTCTGTATTGTCATACTTCACTGAGGATTTGGGCTGGAATTCGTATTGGTATTATTTGAATATGGACTATGCTTTCTTCTTGGATGGCAAAACATTCGGCTTGATCGCCGGATCGGTTAATAGTCGCCGTGGTGAATGGTGGATCTACAATATTGACCGGATGTTAGCTCGTTACTACATGGAACGTTTGTCCCATGGTATCGGTGAAATCCCTCAACTATCTTGGTATCATGTTTTCGAACTGGGTTATGATCCAGAATTAGTTTCATATAGTGGTGTTGGTTATAGCTACCGCAAAAACTACTACGAAATTCAAAATTATGGCAACTTCGATACACTGAACCAAACTCAAAGCCATTACAAAGATATCTATGATAAAATTGTGTCCGGAGTCTACACCATACAGGATGGTCAGAAAATCGATTTACGTCAACCGGAATCTATTGAATACATCGGTAACCTTTTGCAAGGTAACGTTGATAGTCTCGATAATATATTCTCCAACGACTGATGCTGCAATATATGTACCTCGCCAACGTCGAGGAGAATAATTACGAAGTAGCCCCCAACGTCTTATTGAACTTCGAAACTATGATGCGTGATCCTATCACCTACAGTGAAACTAATTTTAACATCGAAACACAACACCTTTTCAAAAATCAACTTCCCCCCTACACCAAAGAGGAAATTGGTCTTTCCGGCGTAGAAATCAAAAATGTCGAGGTTAGTGAACTGGTTACCTACTTTGACATGGTAGACATTGATGTTACCACCCTGTTGAATGACAAAATTGTATTCGTTGATGGTTCATTCGTTTGGAATAAATCATTGCACGCTCGTCAAATGCGACTCAACCACAAGCCATTCCACTTTGACATTACCGTGGAATCTGACAACCAACAAAAGGTTGTTATTCGCAATTTCTACGGACCTAAATACGATGAGTACGGATGTATTATCTCACTGCAGGAGAACCGCGAGAAATTTGTTGAGTTGGATGAATTCGTTTATGAGCTGACTGTTGGCGAAAATGTAATCAAACGCTCATCCGATGACTACCTGTGGACTGTGAAGGATCGCACCACTTACACAGAATTGTACCACTACGTTATGGCTGCCTTCGATGGCAAATACGAATTGCCATTAAACATTAGCAAACCACACTCTGGTTTCCCAGATCGTCTTCTCTTACCTAAGGGTCTGGAGTGTGGATTCCCTGTGCAATTGTTCTTCCACATTGCCCCATACGAAGAACCCGTCGAGCAATGCTCGTCCTTCGGTTCAACCTGCAGCAGTGGCATTAGTTCCTGCTCCCGCTATATTGACAGCAAACCATTCGGTTATCCATTGGATCGTCCAATTGATGAATCCGAACTGCTTTCAATATCTAACACCTACTTCATGGATGTGAGCATCTACCACAACAACACCCTCAAGCAATACTACAAGGAATACGAGAACTTCGGTCACTTTGACTACAGCTTTTACAATAATTACTACACCAAATACTTCCAATAAACTTAATATCGGATTGGATATATTTAAGTAAAATATGGAAATATTGTCAAGTGACTCTGAAGTCTTGATTTATATTAGTATTGTAAGTGTTAAAGGAGCAATAGAAAATGCAATAAATAAAATGTAATAAAAATGTATTCGACAACTTCTTTTAGTTATTAAAACAGAGTTATACTGGGTAGATTATTACACTTACTCTTGAAAGATAATAATTTAGAAGAATCAAGTATTTATGTTTTCAATCAGTAAACGCTTAATGTCCTTAAGATAGAACACTTTCTCTCTTGCTATGAAGGCTGGAGGTAGACAAACTCTGGTAAAACTTAATGGTAAAGCATTCAATGCATCTGGGTTTGTAGATCAGCTAGTAATCTATACTGTAAGCAGGCAGGTAGGTGTCTGTTCAAGACAGTAATCAGCGCTGAATTTATAGGATACATTTACATTTACAGCATAAAGATTCCCTATACATGTAGGGGGAATACTGCTGGAGTGACAGTCCTTGGCCAGATAAAAATCCGAATCGTTTCGGTAATATGAAACCTACTGCCGTTGAAAGACTGTCTTTTAGTCCAATGAAATCTCTCACGAAACCCAAAATTGGGAGGAACAGAAATTTTGTTCTCACAAGAGATCAAATTTCTAACGTGTAATACTGAGTAAGCGATTACCAACAAATATAGAAAGGATTTCTATGCGTGGAAGAAGCTTCTTAGAATATCATGTTGGATATCACATAGACTAACAAATTTCTCATTCAACCAGGTAACAGCGAGCTGCAGGTTTGGACATCTCATGTATATTCCTTGCCTAATAACAGGTTATTTGGAGTTATCCGTGGACAGTAGATGTCCAAAGATAAGAAGGCTCACTGGAACGTGAATCCTAAATTCGTCCTTTATGGTGCCAAGGTGTCGGAATCTTAGTATCACGAAAGAAAGTAACTGAGGAGTGTCAGCGCCTGTTGAGTTGACACACAACCCACCTTTCCAGAAGTAGACCAGTAGTTAGCCAAGGGAAATCCAATCCATTCCTTGCACATGGAAACCCACCCCTTCGCGATCCTCCCCTGGTCAGTTTGCCGCTCTAGGTGGACTGATTTGAGGTCCTTTCTTTTATTTTTGTTCGATCGCCAATTCTGTAATTAACATTCCTAGCAAAATTGTATGACATTTGTAAAAGTTACGCCGTTTTCGGTAAATCTACCTCAATTGAATTTGAATTTGCAATAACGAGTTTGTATTAAATGTTTCATTGAAAATGGATTTAATGGTGCAAAAACCTTAGAAATGTTGGGAAATTGTTACTCTAAAGGAATTAGCCGTTTACGAGTTGCATGAACGCTTCAGAAGAGATCGAGAGTTGATCAAAGATGGCAAACGTAGTAACTTTCGACATCGAAAACTGATGAACACTTCAATAAAGTGGAAGAAAATTTCATTAATAATCGCAAGTTAACCATAACAGAGCTGGCAGAGGACTTGAACATGTCTTATGGATCCATTCAGAATATTGCAAAGTTGATCCCAATGGGCCCGAATTTCATGCAAAATAGGGGCCGCATTGATATCGCAAAATACACGATTTCCAAGGCTGAACCCGACCCAATATTCATCAAATGCATGATTACTGGAGACGAAGCATGGGTTTATGAGTACGACACGCAATCCACACATCAGGCGCGTGAGTGGAGAGTTTTATATGAACTAAGACCAGTCGTTTTCAGTCAAAAAAGAAAGCGATGCTCACGGTTTTTAAGGATTACAACGGCATTGTATGCCACGAATTTTTTCCAGAGAATTAGGCAGTTAAAAGCACTATTACTTGAGCGTCATGAGACGTTTAGGAGAAGGAATTCACCAAAAAAGAAAGAAATTGTGAGAAAACTACTCGTAAATTTTGAACCATGATAACGCACCGCGGGCAGTGTCATTATTATCTGTGGCTATTATTTTCGAGTATCATCCAGTAGCCCCCGAATACGTCTGATATAGCTCCCTGCTATTTGTTTCTGTCATCTGTTCGATCGAATCAAAAACCACTACGGAAAATGTATTTTAACAGGCGAAAGGAAGTAATGAAAAAATTGAAAACGGCTCTGATGGATATACCCAAAATAGAATTCCAGTATTTCTTTTTAGAGCTGGAACGAAAACCGGCATAAGTCCGTTGTAGTTGATTGGGAGTACTTTGAAGGCGGTAATATCACGTTTAAGGAATAAATTGTAGAAGTATTTTGAATTTTCTGAATATTCCGGGAACTTTTTGATCAAGCACAACCTTTTTAATATTTTTTTTTATACAATATTATTACACAGTCGGGGTAGCAGACGAAGAGGAAACCCTCTTTTGCGTTGGAAAGATCAGGTGGAAAAGAACTTGGCTTCACTTGGTGTTTCCAACTGACGCCAGTTAGCACGAGAAAGAAACGACTTGCACGCTTTGTAAAACTCGGCCAAAATCGTTTAAGCAGTTATGGCGCCAATCAGGAAGAAGAAGTGCAACAGCATTTTTGTGGTCGGAAGGATTCCAACTCAGGAAGAAAGACCAAGACATATATAGCAAAACCTCCATATTTTTTGGCATTCTAAGGTAAACTGGTTCTTTATGGCCATATTAAGTTTGCAATTTTTTGTCTTAGAGCTTTTAGAATTAGTGGAAAAAGGTCTACATATCGGAGCGACATGCATATGTAGTTTAGATACAAAAAATTAAATTTCATGAGAAATAATTTTTTAGAACATTTTAACCTAGTAGCTTTCTCACGAAAAGGTCATTTAGACCCTTCTTTTGGAAAATCTAAATAAGGTGGCATTTGGGAGGTCGCCAGAGGGTCAAAATATTCTAAAAAATTATTCGCTGCAAATTTTCACAAACAGTATTCTCAAACAAAATATTTGTATAAAGAAAGCAAAAGAAAATACACAGAAAATAAACGAACAATTATGTCCCCTTGAAATATACAACAACTTTTTTATGTGCTAGACCTGCACGGGTGTAGTTCTTTCATCCTGATTTGGAATTATTTTGCCCCTGAAATTGAGTATTATTATTATCACTTTACTTATCTTTTTGTTGACATGTTTTTAATTTGATGTCGCGTTAAATATAGACTTATCGTAAAGCTTTGGCGTGCTAATTTTCCCTATGGGCCAACACTGGCCAACGCTATGGCAGCAGGTGTTGAAACTATCTGAAAGTGAAAAATACGAGGAAACATACATACAAATATTTATATACTCTCAACAGACAAATAAAATCAGCATCACGCCTAAAGTGTGATTAATTGTCGCCCACATTGGTAGTTTTCCAAGCCACTGATAAGAGTAATGATAAGATAATGTAGGCATTATATATTATGTGTATGTATGTATGTATATACGCACGTACGTATGTATGATATATTTATAAATAAATATGGTTTGGCACATCTGTTCGAATCAAATTCATGTTCGAGGTCAAATCATAACGAAAACTTGCACGACGTTTCATTAGATTATAAATTTAATGAATTTTGGCTTTATGGCATAGAAGTAGCAATTTTTTTTTGTTTTTTTTTTTTTTCAATTAGCAAATTAACACGTATCATCTAATCTCATACGGGATACCCACAAACGCACTTTTTAAATTTTATGTTTCTGCGGTGCCAAGCAAAATATCAGAATTGGAGTAGGGATGGTAATGCATCGGATGGTAAAAAATCGTTTTCATGATGGGAAAAATTCATGGGCATGTGGGCAAAGCAATGATGGGCTTGTACTCCGGCAGAAGGCTAATTGGAAAAAAATTAGTGTTGGAACCCAAAATCTGGAATGCCCTTGAGAAGGGTTTTTTCCGGTATGACGCCCGTGAAGAGGAAATTCTCTGAGCACTGTTATACCGGCATAGCAATATGCACTACTTGTAGCCTTACAGCCACACCTACGTACTAAACTCTCCACTATCTACCACTCTCCACGCGGAGCAGTCCAAAAAAAAATTACCTCACGGGGCTGGTTAGCTCATAGACTGGTAGGTATTTCGTCTACGAACTTTCGCGCGTCTTAAATCATTGTGGATATGCTTTACATGCGCGCAGATTCGATTCCAGGCATTGCCCGATTTTACCATAAAAACCCTAATATTATCTCCGTTTAATTTGCTACAGGTTTCGGGAGCATAGCGTGGGTAAAGAAACAAGGCGTGATAAGCGTCTTCTTCCCTCTCCGTGCAGATTGGGCAGCTTATTGAACTATCATAACCGAATCTATGGAGGTATTTTCGAAACACCCCGTGCCCTTAGACGAATTGGATTAGATGGAAGTTTGTTTCTCCATAACCCCCTTCTAACCACCCATTCTTATGGGTATTAGGCCATGCGTCCATCTACCTTTTGGTGATCTGTTCCGCCGAGCTTACCGGTGGGCGATCGAACGACGCCTTTCTTCTTCTGCAATATTTTTACGACTTGCTCTACCGTCGGACTCGCATAGCCTTAAATACACTCTCTGCATTTCTTTCGCCAAAATGCCTACGGGGCGTAAACCGGCTATAACGACCGGCTGAAATTGTACGGAAGTCGCAGATAGTCCACAAAAGCGCTGATAGATGGCTATCAGTTTTTTTGTGTAGCTATTTATGTTCAGTGCATCAGCCCAGAGCGGTGCGGCATATAAGAGAACCTAGCTGACTACCCTGCTACATAGTATTCTTTTGCTGTGGCTAGGACCGCCGTTGTTTGCATTATTCGCGACAGACAGGACTGCACACTCGATGCGTTCTTCACAGCATATTCCAGGTACGTTTTGAAGTTTAAACGACTGTCAATCATCACTCTAGGCTTTTAATAGCGGGTTTTGAACTAATAGTTACAGTCCCAACTTTTACATTTATGGTTTCTACAATACTATCTTTCTGCTGCTTATTAGGACATCGGTCTTATGCTCAGCTAATTCCAAATTCATAGACCTTAGCCAAGCCTTGATCCTGCTTACTGATTCACTGGCGATCCTCTCAATTTCATGGATTTGCTTTGCTACCATTACCATTTCCGCTGTCCTCCACGAATCCAATGACTTTAGTTCTAGGGGGTATATCCAGTCTTAGAACCGTCATTCATTAAGTTCCGTGAAATAGCTCTCAATTATTCTGATAATATAACTATTTTTGCGAGGGTTCCCAGCATACGTTGCCAGCTAGCCGTGTTAAAAGCGTTTCTAACGTCCAGAGTTACCACAGCGCAGTACTCTTTTTTCCCGACGCGCCATCTCTTGCCTTCAGTTGCTTCTGTTGCTAAATCTACCACGCATTTGATGGCATCCACTGTTGAGTGGGATTTCCTGAAGCCAAACTGGTATGTGGATGGAATACCTTTATCTTCAGCGAAAGATGACAATCTGTTCCAAATAATACTCTCGAGAATTTTTCGCATTGTGTCTAGTAGACATATTGATCGGTAAGACTCGGGTTCGCCAGCCTTTTTATTGCCCTTGGGGAAAGCACAAATGTTTGCTTCTTCCACCTCTTCGAAAAAGTGCCTTCGTTAAGGCAGGTTTGGAATACTACTAGAAATATGTCTGGGCGTTTGGAAACAGCCCTTGAAAAGGGTGTGAATATTAAAAGTTTTGGCAAGGTTCAAGGACTCGTATCTGTTCTCATAACTAGTGCACGGTCAACCACGTCAAAGAAAGCATTATAAAGGGCGATCAGATTGGAGGTACTTTTTCTAATAGGGGTTTTTCGACAGATTACGCGTGACTACTGTCAAACTAAATACATAATTTTTTTTAGTATTCATTGGCATTCATGGAAAGATTTACGCCTCAACAACGTTTACAAATCGTCCAATTGTATTACGAAAATCGACTCTCTATGAAAAGTTTTAATCGCGCGAACAGGCCAACTTATGGTGATGAGGCCCATTTTTGGCTTAATGGCTATGTTAATGAGAAAAATTGCCATATTTGCGCTGAAGAGCAATGCGAAGCCCTTCAAGAACAGCCATTACATCCATTGAAATCAACAGTTTGGTGCGACCTATTGTGCCATTATAAACGACTTTTTGATGCCGGATACTGGATGCCGTATGCCGTATGCCGGAAATTGAAGCCCTTCATCTCCACAACATTTGATTCCAACAAGACCAAGATCAATAAATTCACTTGGATTGGATTTAGCCTCACTATCAGAAGATCCGCCAATACCAGAAAACTTAGTCATTACGATGATGTCAAAGTGTGCGTGGGACTTGAAGCCTATTGAAGATCCGTGGGCATCAATTTAACACCACAAGAGACTTAAAACTGGCAATACAAAGAGAGTGGGCCACTATCAGCAAGTCCACGCTAAAATCTGTAGTTAAATCACTGCCATCTCGCCTTAACAAGTTAAAATTTCAAAACTAAAACATTAATAAGTGAAATCCTTCATTCAAATAAAAGCATAAAACACAAAAGAAACGTGCTATTACCGGCACCCAAGGAACGACCTCTTTTTCCAGACATTTTCACGACCCGAAGTTTTTAATTTCAAAGTAATAATTAAGTTATCCGAGATTAATTGTCACACCTCCTATTTACTTATTATTCTCTTGAATAGGTATACACCGCTTCTCTCTTTCTACAACGCTCCATGCGCTCATCTGTTGCTTCCAACTTAGGCCTAGGCAGGACCAGAGTTAATTAATTATCCTTTGAAAATGATTTTGATTTGATATTTATTAATAATAGCAATGACAAATCTCTGAGTGTATTTGTGCCACGAAAAAGCTTCTCATACCGCCGGGGCGGTATAAAATATATAATTAAAGAAATTCATAATATATTCATTGCATCCTTCTTACTTCTAACTCGGAATAATTTCTTTGACTGGTATAACCTGTATTTCAAGCATTCAATTGGTAAATGGCTGCAATAATACAGAGGTGTCCGATGTTCGGCATATAATACCAGCTCAGTAAACTCAAATAGAGAAATGTCTCTTCGCAATAGTTACCGAACCTTTTCAGTAATTGTTTTATTATTCAATCCAACTGTTGCCCTCATTCCGCCCAAACAATACGAGGGGCGCAGACCGCATGACTTACGGACTATTTTTGTTTAGGCACTGGGCCAAGACTTATCTGCTTGTCTTACCCTAATGCTGAAAATAAAAACTAAATAAAATTAAATAAACATTTAAATTTGTTCTTCATAATGCATTGTTTATGCTCACTAGCTAGGCAACAAAAGGTCATGCAGAATCGGCAAAGGTTTGTTTTTGTATTCTTTATTTTTTTCTTACAGTTTCACTGAAAAAAAAAAATGTTCCTTCACTGATAAGTGAATGTGTATATAAAGGCACCTTTGCTGGCAAAACATTAACAGTCTTTAGGTATTGGAGCAAAGTATCTAATCCGGAGCAGTTGTCGAGATGAAGTTCACTATCGTTCTTTTGGCACTCGTCGGCCTGGTAGCCGCCGCCAGCGTTCCTCCCACCAATAAGGTTACAGTCGCCGATCATGCTTTCTTGGAGAAGCAGAAGTTCCTCCTTGAAATTGTCTACCGTGTAGAGGATCCATTGATGTTCGAAGAATACATCAAGATGGGTCAGCAGGCAGTCCATGACAAGGCGCTTTATACCGTAAGCTAAAATTCATTTCAACATTTAACTTTTACTTTCATATGGAAAATATATAAAAGTTTACGAAATATTCTGCACAATTTCAGCATTTCGATAGCTATATGGAGAAGTTCTACGAGTCCCACAAAATGGGAGTGCTGTTGCCAAGAGGTGAATTCTTCGGCGCACTGGTCAAGACTCACCACAAACAAGCTTATGGTCTCTTCAACTACTTCTACTATGCCAAGGATTGGGAAACCTTCCAACGAAACGTCGCTTGGGCTCGCATGCACGTCAACGAAGGCATGTTCGTCTATGCTCTTACTTTGGCCGTTATCCATCGTGATGACTTCCAAGGTCTGATGCTACCCTCCATCTATGAAATCTTCCCACAATACTTCCTCAACAGCAAATTAATTTACGCTGCTGAGAAATTTGACTACAACACCTGGAGCAAATATAACCAGTACGAGAAGGAGTTCAACGATGTGTACTACAGAAACAACAAACACAACAACCAAGACTACTTCTATATGAAAGACTTCAAGACCTACCAATGGTGGAAACTTATGGGTCTGGGTGAACACTGGTATGCTGCAGAGAAGAACTTCCCACTGCGCGAAAACACCTACGAACTTGTTTCTGACGACAAATATGCCTCATTCATGAAGGATATCAAAATTTTCTGGCATCCCGTTGACTACACTCGTGATATTGAGTTCTTCAATCACCACTCTGTATTGTCATACTTCACTGAGGATTTGGGCTGGAACTCGTATTGGTATTATTTGAATATGGACTATGCTTTCTTCTTGGATGGCAAAACCTTCGGTTTGAATAAGGATCGCCGTGGTGAATGGTGGCTCTACAATATTGACCAAATGTTGGCTCGTTACTCCATGGAACGTTTGTCCCATGGTATCGGTGAAATCCCTCAACTATCTTGGTATCATGCTTTCGAACAAGGTTATGATCCAAAATTGGTTTCGTATAGTGGTGTTGGTTATAGCTACCGTAAGAACTACTTCGAAATACAAGCTTATGGCAACTTCGACATATTGAACCAAATCCAAAGTCATTACAAGCGTATCTGTGGTAACATTATGTCCGGAGTCTACACTACACAGGATGGTCAGAAAATCGATCTGCGTCAACCGGAATCTATTGAATACATCGGAAACCTTTTGCAAGGTAGCATTGATAGTATTGACAGACAATTCTTCAACGACTGGTACATGCTGCAATATATGTACCTCGCCAACGTCGAAGAGAATGATTACGAAGTAACCCCCAACGTCCTATTGAACTTCGAATCCATGATGCGTGATCCTATCACCTACAGTGGAGCTACCTGGATCACAGAAATACTTCGTCTTTTCAAAAACCAACTCCCCTCTTACACCGAAGAGGAAATTGGTATGGCCGGCGTTGAAATCAAAAATGTCGAGGCTAGTGAACTGGTCACCTACTTCGACATGGTAGACATTGATGTTACCAACCTGTTGAATGACAAAATGGTGTTCGTTGATGGTTCATTGGTTTGGGATAAATCATTGTACGCTCGTCAAATGCGACTTAACCACAAGCCATTCCACTTTGACATCACAGTGCAATCTGACAAGCAACAAAAGGTTGTCATTCGCACATTCTACGGACCTAAGTACGATGAATACGGACGTATTATCTCACTACAAGAGAACCGTGAGAACTTTGTTGAGATGGATGAATTCGTTTATGAGCTAACTGTTGGCGAAAATGTAATCAAACGCTTATCCGATGACTACCTCTGGACTGTGAAGGATCGCACCACTTACACAGAATTGTACCACTACGTTATGGCTGCCTTCGATGGTAAATACGAATTGCCATTAGACATTAGCGAACCACACTCTGGTTTCCCAGATCGTCTTCTCTTACCTAAGGGTTGGGAGAGTGGATTCCCTGTGCAATTGTTCTTCCACATTGCGCCCTACCAAGCATCCGTCGAGCAATACTCCAACTTCGACTCAAGCTACAGCAGCGGCATTGGTTCCGGCACACGTTATATTGACAACAAACCATTCGGTTATCCATTGGATCGTCCAATTGATGAATTCGAACTGCGCTCAATGTCTAACATCTACTTCATGGATGTGAGCATCTACCACAACAACACACTCAAGCAATACCACGAGGAATACGAGAACTTCGGTCACTTCGACTACGACTTCTACAATCATTACTACACCAAATACTTCCAATAAACCTAAGGCTCGAGCTGGCTGTGGCATAAACTCAATATCGAATTGGGTATAATTAAGAAACAAATTAAAATCTTGTCAACTATTATGTAGCGTTCAAGTGTTGAATTAGTATCTTAAGCGTTATTCAATTAAAACAAAATACAATAAAACAAAAAAGTGCAACTAATCGCTACGACGATTCAAAAAGTATGTCGCCAACTACTTTAAATTAATAGATTTCTAATTACAGGTAGACCGAAGATATGAAACTAAATGAACAGAGTTAAAAATTGTGGCCTACTTATTCTTTATTGTCGGTAAAAAGTCACGCAAGACAGACAAGGCTCAAAACATTTAAAAACTTAAGCCAATTTGGTCACACCTTCGCATTCATTATCCTGCGGATATTCGTTGGGGCGCATATTAAAGTCAATTGTTCCTTAGATCCGAGTTGCTGCACTTCTATTATCACTTCTTTTAGGGCTGGAAACCCACAAAAGCTAAGAAGTAGTTCTGAACAGAGTCTTCCAACGGCTCATCTTCCTCTGAAAAGTGAGGCTAAAACTTAATCGTTTGCATAAATATTTCAGAGGTGAGCTAAAACTCTAGTTTTTAAAGGGTAATGATTTCAACAAGAACTTGGCTACTTGCAACCTGTCACCTCCTCCGAGTCGTCACTGAGCGCAAAGCTTAAAGATAGGCAGGAAGGCTAAACATAAACTGCGCAGATTTGGACAACTGTGTGTACGAGTACAATAACTAGCGCCAGGTCAATGAATTTCACTCCGCCTTGTCCCGCTTTTTCCATTAGACGCGGCGAGAGAGAGAAAGACTAGGGGATTACGCCCATACACATGGTATTTCTTTAGAAAAGAGACCAGAATGCATGGCTAAACTAAAAGCGGTACAAAAAATGAACCTAGAAGCTAACTTTAAATTGTGCCTAGTTGTCAGAAGCTCGTTGAATGCTTAAGTGATTGCCAGAGTATCGCCAGGATGTTCACAAAACTTCCACACTTAAACTTTAATATCACACAACATAAAAAACATATTTGAACTTGAGTGTAGTAAAAAGTAAGGGAGCAAAGCCGTATGGATACAATCAAAAGTTACAGATTTCGGTGGAATTTTGCAGCGCTGAACTTCAATTGAAGAAATAGTCAAGTGCATACAAGGGCTTGGTAAAAGATGAGTAGCAAGACTCTTCTAAGAGAGATAGTTATTGGAAAACGGAGGACGGCACCGCTAAATATTCATACTGTTGATCTCTGGAACTATGCGTACTAAGGTACAGGGATTTGGTACGCCTGCATTTTTTATCGATCTTCTACTAATAGCAAACAGTTGTAGGTATTGAAAACACCCCCTTTTGACAACGCCCTTATAAACTAAAATTTTGGTGCTGTTTAATTTACTGAAGTTTAGTAGTTTTATATATGCATATACGGCGGTCACCGTAGCCGAATGGACTGGTGCGTGACTACCATTCGGTACTACCTTGGTTCGAAATTCTGCGCATGAAACACCAAAGAATAAAAAAGTTGTGTCTAATAGCGGTCGCCCCCGGCAGACAATGGCAAGCCATCGAGAGTATTTCTACCATGATAAAAGCTACTCAAGAAAACCATCTTGGCCGTTCGGAGGCGGCATTAATAGAAAAAAATGTTATAATGCAACATTTGACATGAACATTTAAATTTTTTTTGGAAAATTGGTAGAAAGTTGAGCAAGTGACAGTGTATCTCCCAAGGCGTTTCGAAAAAAAAATTATTTTGCGGTGTAAATCTCAACAGAAGCAGTTAAAATAAAAAAGTCAAACTGGAATTATTAAAGGAGAAGTTTCTCGAGGTATCCCTAGTAATTTTTGTTGTTAATTTTTCGTAGCACTTGGAAGCCAAAAAGCCCATATTCGCTCAAAAACAAAAAATTACGAACTTGTTAAGATAGATGTTAAGATAGAAACCCAGATTGGAACAACGGACGCTCAAATACGCGCCATTTTGTCAATTTTGCTCCGCTCGTCTGGACACTTTCGATCTTGAGATATTAACTTTCATTTATAACTTGTAACAGCAGAGGGACAGACGGAAAATTTATCTCAGCATATTTAAGTATAAAATAGGTGTAGTTTTTTCCGAGCTCAAAAGAATTTATGTCGAATTTAAATGAGTTGTGCCAAGTTTGAACGAATTTGATTAAGCCGTCACGCATTTACGCAAAAGTGAGCGTGGCACCGCCCATTTTTCAATATTTTACTTGTGTCGCATTTATTTATTTTTTTTTTTTTTGAGTTCATCATTTGTACCAAATTTAAGTAATTTTGCATAATTTATAACAGAGAAATCACGTTTTTTGCTTTTTATAAAAGTTATACCACTTTGGCCAAAAAGTTCACGGAATATATTCAGAAAATTCAAAATACATACTTATACAACTTATTCCTCAAAAGTGATATTATCGTATCAAAGTACTTCCAATCAACTTCTTTTTTTTGTCGGCACAGACTAGCAAGTGCAGCACTCAGACACAGTCAAATCCATTGTACTGCACTCGGATTCCCTTTTTAATTTTCTTTAAATCTACTCAACCTCCGAAAAAATCTGAGTACATCTTGTGGTGCCAAGGAGCCAAGGTGGTCGCTTCTTAACACACCAGTGCAACAGACTTCAAGCCTGATTCGAGCGAAGGCTGGGCAGACGCACAGAAAGTGGTCCGCCGTCTCATCCTCCTCTTCCCATACTGGGCAGAGATTCCCACCTTTTCCATGTGCTTTGTCCATAGAAAGTGGCCCGTCATCAGTCCAACCAGCCTCCTACAGTCCCTTCTGCTTAGTGACATCAGGAACTGCTACAGTAGGTCGGGCATGACAGCCTCTCTCAGCCTGCCAAGCTCAATTGTGGGTTAGAGTAACCCGTTTGCTAACCGTGGCTTTGATAGCCGTAGAAGGGAGTGGCAGAACGGGCTTCGGGCCAAGAAAGTTGTGCCTCAGAACCCATTCTGGCTTAAGAGTCAGAGATATCGTTACCCGCGATACCCACGATACCGCGATACTTTCGAGCATTACTCCAAGAGGATTACTATGGAGGATTACTCCAACTGCAATGTGTTTATGCCAGCGTTTTATGCAGCTCTCGAAACATTTCTGGAACTCTATTTTCGATGTAGCCATCAGAGCCGTCTTCGATTTGCCCATTACTTCCTTTCAGCTGTTAAAACGCCTTCCCCGTAGTGGGTTTTTTACTCGATCAAACACAAATTAGATAATTCGCTAAAAGCCATATTCAGGATTGAATTCGTTGTCTGTTCATCGCTTTCTTTTTTGACTGAAAACGACTGGTCTTGGTTCATGTAGAGCTCTCCACTCACTCGTCTGATGTGAGCATTGCGTGTCGTACTCATAAACCCACGTTTAGTCTCCATGAGATTGATGAATGTTGAGTGGGATTCAGCTTGGTCGGAAATCATGTCTTTGATGATAACAACGCATTCCCTTTTTTGCATGAAATTCAGGTCATTTGGCAATAACTTTGCAGCAACACGGCGCAAATCAAAATCCTGAACGGATCCATAAGCAATGTTCAAGTTCTCTGTCAGCTCTCTGATGGCTATTTTGGGGTTTTTGATAACTTATCTTTCACTTTATTAATGTTTTCATCAGTTTTCGATGTCGACGTTCATCATCTTCGATCAACTCAGGATTTCTTCTGAAGCGTTCATGCCACTCTTCTGAAGCATCCATGACACTCATAAACGGCTCGTATCTTTAGAGTATCATTACCGAAACAGTTCCCAACATTTCTAAGGTTTTCGCACCATTGAATCCATTTTTAACGCAAAATTTAATACAAACTCTTCATTGCAAATTCAAACCCATTTTTAAAACTGTAAAAAAATCAAAATCAAGTACCTCTGCACTCAAAATTACAGAAGACGGCGTAACTTTTACGCAATGGCGATATAATTTGCAAAACCGTATGTCGGTTTTGGCTGAATCTAAAACATTGCGCCATCTAGATCGATTGGCTGCTCGCTGGCGCCATTATGCGTTATGGCGTTATGCTTCACTTGATCTTCCCTACGTATATTAGGTAATCTCCTGGACGACGAGGACCACCAGGGGGTTCGCTCTCAAAGGAGTGCTGTGCTGGAGCACTTTCGTTCATCCTCGAGATATGACGAAGTCTGCGCAACCGCTGTATTTTAATACATAGGCTTCTCTATGTCCACGTCTTGGTATAGCTCATACAACTCGCTGTTCCATCAGAGAATACGGAACTCATTCTCGCCTACGAGAAGAGGACCAAAGATTTTTCGGAGAATTTTTCTCTCGAACGCTCCCAGTGCTCTCCCATCAGTTGTCGTCATCATCCACTCGCTTCAGCGCCATACACAAAGACGGGAATGAGTCGGCTTTTGTACAACGTTGTTTTCGTATTTCGAGAGAGAGCTCTACTTCGCAATTGCCTACTGAGCCCAAAGTAACACCTGTTGGCCTTAGTTAAATCTCTAGGCTGACGTCATTCGGATGTTTAGACTGGTACCTAGGTAAACAAAGCCTTCGCCACTTCAAACTCGCGGTTGCCAACAGTGACGTGTGGGCCAAGACACGCGGACTCTTTGTATGTTAACAGCAGGTACTTTGTTTTACTCTTGTTCACCGCAAGACCCACCAGACTGGAGTACGCTGAACATACGGCGCGGTTGTTCTGGCTGGAAATATCGATATCGTCAGCATACGCCAATAGCATGAAAAAAAATACCGTTACAACACCAAAATAGGTGTAATTGTGGTTGCCAATCATCTGGAGTTATCTGTGTAATGAATGACGTTAATAGAAGTAGTAGGGATAAATGGATGATAAGAGGTATTTTTCATATCATAGTTTTATTTTAATTTGGAAGCATTTTCGCTGTATATAAATGCATTTATTTATTTAATATTAAGTTATTCATGGCAATTTGCAATCACCGTTCTCGATTCGATGGCGTATCTTTGGAATGTGACTTAGAGTAAAATGTAAAAAATGTGGAAAGAAGTTTTATCCAGCTCCAGATTGAAATATCTATTTATAAAACCACTTCTATTTGGATTAGTAGCCAATAAACACTTAAAATACAGTACTAATTCGTGTAAAGAATTCCCTAAGTCTGCTTTAGTGAGTCCATCAACTAACCTTCTGTTGAGTATGGGAATAAGATTCCGCCCTCGTAAAGGAGGTGTCGCTGCTTCCAAAGTAGCAATTTTGACGTGAGTGATAAAGATCGCGAAGGGGCACCTAAAAAACTCGAAGATACTCAACTACAACAATTATTGGATGAAGACGCATGACAAACCCTTGATGATATGTCTAAAGAGTTGGATGTTGACAGATCAACCGTCGATAAAGGGCAGGTAACCGGGTGCCACATCAATTGAAGGAGAGGGATATCGATAGACGTTTGGTGGCGTGTGAGATGATTTTCGAAGTGCAGAAAAGAAAAATTTTTCTGCATCACATCGTCAGTGGCGATGAAAAATGGATCTATTATGATAACCCTGAGAGTCAAAAACCAGGTCCATCGATAGCGAAAAAAAATATTCATGCTTCAAAGTTTATGTTGTGCAGCTGGTGAGATAAGAAGGGTGTCATCTATTATGACCTCCTTAAACCAGCTGAAACCATCACTGGCGATCGTTACCGACTGCAGCTAATGCGTTTGAATCGAGTTCTCAAAGAAAAGCGGCCGGAATGGGACGGTAGGCATGACAAACTGATTTTGCTGCATGACAACGCCAGGCCACACGATGCTAAATCGGTTCAGAGATTTTTAGAGCGGCTGAATTGGGAAATCTTGCCCCACCCGCCGTATTCTCCAGACATTGCACCTTCGGATTACCATCTGTCCCGATCAATGCAGGCAGTCCGAGCGGTTCACTTCTTACGAGAGCATCGCAAACTGGATCAAGTCAAAAGAAATCGAATTTTCCGTCAGGGGAATCCGTATGCTGCCTGAAAGATGGAGTAAAGTTGTAGCTTCCAATAGCACTTACTTCACATAATATAATGAATTCTTTAAGTGTTTAAATAATTCGTAACTTTGGCTAAGAAAGGACGCAAACTTATTCCCATACCCAATAATTACATATTCAAAACATGTTGTTATGCCAGGCCAAAAAACATAACGCTTATCATATAAATGCATACGTGAAAAATTAAAGAAATATTTATTATGTCTTGTTCTTTTGTCGTTCTTTTTTTCGGCTGGTGTCAGCGCATCACATCCCGTTATCAACAACGTAATTCTTAAACTAAATGCAACTCATAAGGCCTGCGCATTAATTTTGAACTATGCCTACATACACAAAAATATAAAAAAAGATTGCATTATATTAATTATTTTTAGCAATAAACATATCACCAAAATGTAGTCATTATTGATAGGCCTCACCTAAAGTAGCGAGCTGAGACTTCTAAATTTTTGTATAAAAGTTTTAGTTGCGGCTGCTGTAAGCAACAGTCTTTAGGTATTGGAGCAAAGTATCTAATCCGGAGCAGTTGCCGGGATGAAGTTCACTATCGTTCTTTTGGCACTCGTTGGCCTGGTAGCCGCCGCCAGCGTTCCTCCCACCAATAAGGTTACAGTCGCCGATCATGCTTTCTTGGAGAAGCAGAAGTTCCTCCTTGAAATTGTCTACCGCGTAGAGGATCCATTGATGTTCGAAGAATACATCAAGATGGGTCAGCAGGCAGTCCATGACAAGGCGCTTTATACCGTAAGCTAAAATTCATTTCAACATTTAACTTTTACTTTCATATGGAAAATATAAAAAAGTTTACAAAATATTCTGCACAATTTCAGCATTTCGATAGCTATATGGAGAAATTCTACGAGTCCTACAAAATGGGTGTGCTGTTGCCAAGAGGTGAATTCTTTGGCGCACTGGTCAAGACTCACCACAAACAAGCTTATGGTCTCTTCAACTACTTCTACTATGCCAAGGATTGGGAAACCTTCCAACGAAACGTCGCTTGGGCTCGCATGCACGTCAACGAAGGCATGTTCGTCTATGCTCTTACTTTGGCCGTTATCCATCGTGATGACTTCCAAGGTCTGATGCTACCCTCCATCTATGAAATCTTCCCACAATACTTCCTCAACAGCAAATTAATTTACGCTGCTGAGAAATTTGACTACAACACCTGGAGCAAATATAACCAGTACGAGAAGGAGTTCAACGATGTCTACTACAGAAACAACAAACACAACAACCAAGACTACTTCTATATGAAAGACTTCAAGACCTACCAATGGTGGAAACTTATGGGTCTGGGTGAACACTGGTATGCTGCAGAGAAGAACTTCCCACTGCGCGAAAACACCTACGAACTTGTTTCTGACGACAAATATGCCTCATTCATGAAGGATATCAAAATTTTCTGGCATCCCGTTGACTACACTCGTGATATAGAGTTCTTCAATAAGCACTCTGTATTGTCATACTTCACTGAGGATTTGGGCTGGAACTCGTATTGGTATTATTTGAATATGGACTATGCTTTCTTCTTGGATGGCAAAACCTTCGGTTTGAATAAGGATCGCCGTGGTGAATGGTGGCTCTACAATATTCAGCAACTGTTGGCTCGTTACTCCATGGAACGTTTGTCCCATGGTATCGGTAAAATCCCAAAACCCTCTTGGTATCATGCTTTCGAACAAGGCTATGATCCGAAATTGGTTTCGTATAGTGGTGTTGGTTATAGCTACCGCAAAAACTACTTCGAAATCCAAACTGTCGGCAACTTCGACATGTGGCACCGATTGCAAAGCAGCTACAGAAGTATATATAATACCCTTAATTCCGGAGTCTACACCACACAGGACGGTCAGAAAATCGATCTGCGCCAACCGGAATCTATTGAATACATCGGAAACTATGTGCAAAGCAATGCCGAGAGCCCCGATAAACACTTCTACAACTACTGGTACATGGTGCACTATATGTACTTCGCCAACGTCAAAGAGAATGATTACGAAGTAACCCCCAACGCTCTATTGAACTTCGAAACCATGATGCGTGTTCCTCTCTCTCTCAGCATGGCCACATATGGCACCGAAATATTAAATATTTTCAAAAAGCATCTCCCTCCTTACACCGAAAAGGAAATTGGTCTTTCCGGCGTTGAAATCAAAAATGTCGAGGCTAGTGAACTGGTCACCTACTTCGACATGGTAGACATTGATGTTACCAACTTGATGAATGACAAAATGGTATTCGTTGATGGTTCATTCGTTTGGGATAAATCATTGTACGCTCGTCAAATGCGACTCAACCACAAGCCATTCCACTTTGACATCACAGTGCAATCTGACAAGCAACAAAAGGTTGTCATTCGCTCATTCTACGGACCTAAGTACGACGAATACGGACGTATTATCTCACTACAAGAGAACCGTGAGAACTTTGTTGAGTTGGATGAATTCGTTTATGAGCTAACTGTTGGCGAAAATGTAATCAAACGCTCATCCGATGATTACCTCTGGACTGTGAAGGATCGCAGCACTTACACAGAATTGTACCACTACGTTATGGCTGCCTTCGATGGCAAATACGAATTGCCATTAGACATTAGCGAACCACACTCTGGTTTCCCAGATCGTCTTCTCTTGCCTAAGGGTTGGGAGAGTGGATTCCCTGTGCAATTGTTCTTCCACATTGCGCCCTACCAAGCATCCGTCGAGCAACACTCCAACTTCGACTCAAGCTACAGCAGCGGCATTGGTTCCGGCACACGTTATATTGACAACAAACCATTCGGTTATCCATTGGATCGTCCAATTGATGAATCCGAACTGCTCGCAATGTCTAACATCTACTTCATGGATGTGAGCATCTACCACAACAACACACTCAAGCAATACTACGAGGAATACGAGAACTTCGGTCACTTCGACTACAACTTCTACAATCATTACTACACCAAATACTTCCAATAAACCAAAGGCTCGAGCTGGCTGTGGCATAAAATCAATATCTAATTGGGTATATTTAAGTAAAATATGGAAATTTTGACAACCGAAACGCTGTGATTGGATTCCAATACCTGTTTTATTAGGGTAACACGTGTTTGATTAGTTTTTTGTGTGTTAATCAAGAAAATGAAAACAAAATAAAACAAAACAAAACAAAATAAAAATGCAACCAATTGCTACCGCAATCCAAAAGGTATACCGAGAACTAATTTTTATTTAATTCATATTGAAATTTTTGCCGTGGCCAAACTTCTATAAACTCCCTATTATCTCTTAAGTATGCACAATGGCTTATTTCTGGCGCTCGCTTGTAAGTCCAAAGAGGGATTACTTCTTACGTTCTGGATACTGTAGCAGGTTAAACTCCTACCGACCCCGACATACTAAACATATGTCCGGCATGTGAAGGCACCCCGCACGGCCCTAACCACCTTTTCACATGCCCCATCAAACCCAATCATCTAACACCCCTCTCCCTCTGGACCTGAACCAGTCGAAACAGCAAGTTTCCTGGGCCTTCCATTAGATGAGCCAGACCAAGACGACCGGTGATTTACACTACACTGGCAGGGCAAAGTTACTGCTGCAACAACAACAGCAGGGATTACTTCTGAATTATCTCCGAGTTGGCTCAACTGCAACTCGTATTTGCTCTGAAGGCCCCAAAAATCCGGCAGAAACCAACCAACATGCTTCGCTTGACGGGCGATATTCTGCAGTGATCCGAAAGCTTGTTTTAGCAGTCTCGAAATACCATATGTGGTTTCTATCGTAAAACTCGAACATTTTTGGATCATCGTGAAGCGCCTTGTCGGACCGCAATACAAAAATTGGTGAAAAAATTAGAGCTGTTGGGACAAGTGAGTGATGTGAAGAATAAAACCCGTGCACGTCGCTCAAGAACAGCCGAAAATATTGCTGTTGTAACCGAAAATGTTGAAGAAAACCCGGGTTTGTCCATTCCTCGTCGTTCTTTGGAATTAGGCATTCCACAAACGTCATTACACCGTATTTTGCATAAAGATTTGGGTATTAAAGCTTATAAAGTCCAGTTAACACAAGGACTCAATCCGTCAGATCATCAACAACGTCGTGTCTTTGCTGATTTTTTACGATTTTTTTTGGCCGGAATTGGATGGTGCACCCAACGTTATTCTGCACTTACTTCCTATGGATTTAACCTGCAAATCCATTGCTGCTCAGAGTGCTATTAGGTTGAAGGAGATTGGCCTTTGGAGACAACTTCCTGTAGGATATAGTAGCATCATGAAGCGGATCTCCCCTTTTCTGTTCTTTGCACTGACCTCTCCATCCGCAAACTGTGTTTTAAGGGGTGTGCTAGGGCTATCTTTCCGAGCAGGCAAGATTGGAAAGAGGGGATACGGATATTGATACCTCTGTTTTCACTGACAGATCCAATATGGAGTCCGGAGTGGGAGCGGGGCTTTACTCTAAATCGAACTCCTGTAAGGAGGAACTCAAACGTCTCGAACGTGCAGGAAAGATTTCCCTTGTCTGGGTTCCTGGGCACAGGATTATAGAGGGAAATAAAATTGCCGATGAGCTTGCCAGGAAGGGGTTGTTGTTGTTGTTGTTGTAGCAGTATCTTCGCCCTGTCAGTGTAGTGTAATTACCGGTCGCCTTCGTCTAGCTCATCTAACGGTAGGCCCAGGAAACTGGCAGTTTCGACGGGTTGGGTCCAGAGGGAGAGAGGTGTTAGATGAGTGGGTTTGATGGGGCATGTGAAGAGGTGGTTAGTGTCGTGCGGGGTACCTTCACATGCTGGACATACTAGCCCTGTCTAGTGTACCGTACTTTGCCAGGAAGGGGTCGATAGAACCGGTTTCAGCTGTCCCCTTCTCAGACATCGGTGGGGACACCAACCGTTGTTAAAGGGAAACTACACAATTACTTTCTAAAAAAAAGCGCAAGATGGAGGTCTGCTATTGTTGTTGTTGTTGTAGCAGCATAAACATTCCCCGTGCATATACGAAGAATGCTGCTGAAGTGACAGTCCTTGGCCGGATATGAATCCGGGTCGTTCAGGTTACGTAGAACCGACTGTTGTGGAGGTGATGGAGGTCTGTCTCATCGTGCGCTATTTCGAAAACATTATGGCCTCAATACGATAGAAACAGAACGCTTAAGGTGATGGGAATCCCCCGCGATTCAATTTCCAAACTCATTGCGGTGTTCACTGGTCACTAGGTGATCGGTACTCATGCGGAGAAGCTTGGAATTCCGTACAACCGCTATTGCAGAAGCTGTGGAGATCCTGCAGAGAAAGAGACTGTGGAACACTTCCTCTGCAAATGTCCGACTCTGGCGGCTAGGCGCTTGAGATTCCTTAGCGTGCCCTTTGGGGATGACTTCAAAAAATTATCCAGCCTAGATCCCTTTTCTCTCTTCCACTACATCAACAGCACTGGATGGCTGTAGACGATTTTTCTCTTCCCTAAATCTTTTCACAGGTAGTGCTCTACATTATGGTATCAAAACGACACGCAAGTGCTACTTGAAGTGTACCTGGGGTACTCTTGCCATCTTACCTTTCCTGGTAAGTGTTGATCTGGATGGTGTTGATCTGGACAGCGTTTATTTTCAACAAGACGACGCTACGGCCACACAAGCAAAGAACCATTGAACTTTTACGGGAATAACACCTCTTATTGAAAACCCCTATATAAAGAACACTAGAAATAAGGTGCAGGACAAGGCGCATCAAAGTGAGATTATTTGCAGCTGCTTTCCCTCTTGTTCCCTCCGCCGAAATTCGACAATGGGGAGCTAAATTATTGTATTTGTAGAATAGGTATCACCTTATGTGAATACAGCTTGGTACAGGTGATTGCAAGTTCCCATAAGTTTTGAAAAATTAAATCGAATATAAATTGAAGAGGTTTAACTTACCTTAAACATTCTAAATAAGAATAGCAGAGTTGATATAGTTGCTACTTGTATATTTTTCGCTGTTTGAGATTCTTCCCATCTAACACAGCATCTAACAATTTGATTGTGAAAAGAATTGTGTAATTGGTTTGCTATTTTTAATACTTGAATGAGTTGTGTTCAATACGCTGTTGCAAGCGGTATTCGGCTTGACAACAGACACGGTGCGCACTTCCAGCATGTTGAGTTGGCGCTGCAGTGCTTTGGCTACATGAAAATCTTTATGCTCTTGGAGCTCAGTGTTTATTATGGGCGCCTTGCATTCCTCGCAAATCACCGCATCTACAGTGTCATCCAAGATGTTGATTGGCGCGGCAGCATGCTCGGATGCCGCTACGCTTTCAGACACATTCGAAGAAGTTGCGGCACCAACAACAGTAGGCTTCAGAAACTTGGTTATACTTGTGCCAATTTTCCCACCTGCGACTTTTGCTGCTTGTACAGGTGATTTTTTCGATTTTTTCTTAGGTACCGCCGCAGTCGATGTGGACTTGTTAGCAGTTAACTGAGTTTTAATTTCTGTGCGATATTCTTGGCGTAGTTGCTGACTGAGCTGCATGGCTATGTGGTGGTCTTGATGCAATTGTATTGAACGTGCATCTGATGGTACTTCAACTTTACAAATTTCACATTTCGTCATTTGGAGAAATTCTGTACGCAATTCAGGTACTGCAAATTCTGCATAGCTGGTTTCATAGGTTTCCGAAGGAGTATGCTTTGAATTTACTGGTATGTTGCTTAAATGCAATGCATGCGGCGGGGATGTGTTGGCTATAGCAGTTGCGTATTTACTCTTATTTCTTGATAAGCCAACATTTTCATTTGATTTAGAGGGAGATTCAGTTGTAACAATTCTCTCAGTTTCAAAAGCCTGTTCATTAATGTGTGGAATTTCCTCAACGAATTGTTCTAGGCCAGCAACACAACTTTGGAAAGTGGTTGTACTGCATGCATCTTCTGAAGATATCTGCAGATTGCTTGGAGTTGCTATTTCGGTTACATTAATTTCGTCTTTTGAATTCTTTAAAAGCTTTGCAAAAAAACTTTTCGAGATGTCAGTGTTTTTAGGCTCAATCGTGGAGTTAGCAACATTTGAAGCACCTCGATCAACTGCGATGTGCTTACACTCGCCTTCCGTAATCATTTGTTTTTTCAATGCATTAAGAAAGAAACTGTTTTTTTCTGGTGCTTGTGTAGTCTTCATCGTATTATTTATTGTAATCTGTGTTGCCGTTACATTTCCTGAGTCTGTTGTATTGGTTTTGAACTGCACATTAGTTGAGCACGTTGCCTCTTCTCCAGACTCTGCAGTTATCATAGCTGCATCCGAGTTAGTATTTGTTGCAGTATTCGCATTTTGTTCACAGCCACGTCGCAAAAAATGTTCCATAAAAGTTGGTTTCTTAGCAACGGGCAACTCGACTTGGTCTTGCGTGTCTGTACCGTTATTTACATAGCGTGTCTGAATCAAAGTATCTTCGGATTCGTTTTTCCTCTTAGCTGCCATATTGGCAAACATTTCCTGTAATTTACTCTGTCCACTTTGTATTGTTTCAAATTTGCCCACGCTGATACTCAAAAATTTTATGGGATTGTTCAGTGCCAAAGTGTTGCCTGTTTTGAAGAATTGTTTGGTATGTGACTGTATAACATCTAAGCTGCATTTTGTTAATGTTTCCTTATCATAACCATTGAGTGGTGCGGAACGTGAACTGGATACCTCCTCTTTGTCAAATTCTTGCACAAAGCTGACAACCATTTGTTTAGCACGACGATTATTCTCAATCATATCCTTTTCCATGCGATTGCATACTTCATTGGCCAGCTCGCCCAGCCAGTGCCGCAGTGTATTCAACCCGGTAATGTTGTTACGTCCTGGAAATTTCTTGCAACAACCAATGCTTTTTGAATAAAATCGCGGTGTAACCGCTTCCAAATCAATACCCCGGCATATATTATAGAGCCAAGTGCTGCAAGTTAACATTTTAAAATGATTGAGAACGAAATGAAAGTAAATATATTTTTTTTCTTACAACTCACCCACTCTTCTCGTCAAATTTACGTTGTAAATCCTGCTCCGAATACGGTAACAACTCTCCTAAAAATCGTATTTGCAAGTTAGCACAAATCTCTTCGCCAAATTTACCACCCAAACCACGTATTTTGCCAAGCGGCAACGTTTCAAATAACACAGGAATCTGCGTCAGTGGCAAAATAGTCTGCTTATTCGGTTTATTGATGCCACACGCTAATTTTGCGAGTATTTTATTGTGTGCAATACCGGCAGAGCATTCGTAGCCTGTATCCGCCTTGACAGCGGCACGCACTTCACCCGCAATGGCAGCGCCTATAAGCAGGCGTATATCACTATGACGTGTTGCAGCCATGTCGGTGGCATCATGTGCTTGGGCAAACGCACCAGATTCTAAATCAATATCCTCTGTGTTAGGATTATTGAAACGGTTTGTAATCAAATTGACATAATCGCCTATCCCAGCGTAACCAACAGCATAGGTATTTACTAATCCTTGTGGCTGTAGCATGAATGAACCCTGTGGCATATGAAAAATAAAGATAAGTCTAATATTTCTTGATACTTTACAAAAATTCATTTGACTCACTGCATTCATGTCACCCAAGCGCTTATTAACCGCTTCCGTTATGTCTAAGTAAGCCTCGTCGACCGAAGCACGCTCCAGTAACGGTGTAAAGCGTTGTAAAACATTTGCCACTTCTTTGCCCGCTTCGCGATACTTGTCTAAGTCGGCCTTTTCCCGTATATTAGGCACTTTTACCAATTGTATTTCTGGGCACTTCTCCTTTGCCTCGTCGCCTCGCATGTGGCGCGTAACGCCTTTGGCACGCGCTGCATAATTTACCGCTATAATACTTGACCGTATTTAATAGATAGTTTTTTAATGAAATTTCCTTCAATTATATTTTTTATTTTAACTTACCCACCACCTCGCCAAGCATTGTACTGCACCACTGCTAAAGGTTGTCCTTTCAATTGCGGATCTAGTTTTTCTTCCACTTGGCAAAAGAAACAGTCCATGTCCACCAGCACAATCACACGATTATACTTTTGCTGCATCGAAATATAATTTCTCGTAGACATTTTTGCGATAACATAAATATTTGTATATCTTTAGCTAAATTAAATGTTGATAAAAATTCGATTGCGCTAAAGGCAATTGCATCAAAACACGAAACGGCGCCCGCGCGCAAACAAGTGTTTTCAGATATCAGCTGAGGAAGTTGATACAGTAAAAACTGGATTAGTGGCGCATGACCAAGGCGAATTGAGTACTGAAGGTGGTGCCATTAAAATACAGTTACTTTACTCTGACGTCAGCTCCCTTCGCAATACAAAATTAACAAAAGTAGGAGAAATTGCATGTATGCGAAGATTCAGTGAATGACTTGGTAATATTGTGATTTGTGAGATTTAAACTACACGAACTAATGCAAACGAAGTGCCGTGTGTTAAATTGTGAAAGCACAAATGGAGCCTCCAAATGCAGTTTGTTTGCGTTTTTATGCGGAAGACGCCGTGGCAATAAAGTATGTGTGTGTGCGTATGATTTCTTGTCTTTGGTTGTGTTCATTGTTTTCGCCTACTCTTCTTCTTTCTGACAAACACGTATATTCCCTTCCTTTTGCTTGTTTATTCATGGCCTCTTATGACACGGCGAATTCGGAAGGCGCGATCTGTTTCTCTATCATTCTTGAAATAAGACCAAATCGATGGTTTTCGAGAAAAGCGACACAACTCAAAATTAACTCAAAATTCGGAGTTTTGCCGTTAAAAGCAAAAATCAACTACAGAGTTTATATATTTTTATCTGGAAAAGCGTCATAAACGATTCTTGAAGCAATTCTGAGAGATGGCGTTAGTGTCGTTTTGTCAGGTGATCGAATTGGCGCGTCACTTATCTAGAAAACTGACCCAACTCAGTATTTTGTATTTTTGAATTATGTCACTTTTCTCGAAAACCTTCGAAATGTCAGCTGTGCTTGAAGTACGGCGAAGTTTCAAATGGCTCAATGTTTTATTTGCAGTACTTAGAAATGGCAGCAATTAGGAATTGAAAACACCTTTATATCATTTACTTTGATTTGGCTTAACTTCATTTGTTAATTTTAGGCAGATTAGAGAGATTTTTATTCATATTTGTTTTTTAAAAATGTTTGAAGAAAATTCAATAAATGCCATTGAGAAGCAAAAATGTATGTATACGAGATTTTGCTTGCTTTTTCATTAGGGAAGGATTTTTCGATGGCGGGTCCTAAACCCAGCGCACAACCAAATATCTTGGTTTCCTGTTTCGCCTTCTCACATTAGCTGTCTCTCAAACGGGTGTTCGGAAGCTATCCAGAGGGTACTTGAGCGAATGCCGCAGGTTATGAGCTGCTCATTTCTCCTCTTCTTTTCCTTTGTTTATTTTCTAAGTTGGCGTCACAAGTCTGGGATGACGCAATCTTGCATTTCATCATTATTGCGTCGTAGGTGTTAATTTGCAAGTCGAGAATGGATTGAGAATGGGTAAACAACTAATATTTGAAAATTTTATAACAGTGACGTCTGACTAATTAAGACAACAAAAGTTGAATAATGTTTTTTTTTTGTTAAATAAATATCAGAATCTAAAGAATTACCGAAATTGTTTGCCTATCAGGAAACTGTAATAAACTGTCAATAGTACTGAATTATTTTTTGAACTCCAGCTACTCTGCTTTGTACATACAATAACGTATGCCACGTTTTTGACAGACTTTAAATCATTGGTGCATATTTTCAAACAACCCTTCGGCGCGAAATAACTTCTGAAATATTTCGGCAGTTAATCAGCTGAGTATCATCAACTAAACCAAGAAGTAATGCTAGGTTCACACATCAGTAGAAGATCTACTTTTTCGTGCTTAATTCCCAATCCGTAATTAAAAAGCGAGATTTCCCATAAAAAATTTCTCTCCCAAAAACTGAGATTATAAAATAATCCTAGATACTAACCGTACTTTTTGACATAAAACCCTGTGTTTTCCATGTTATCGATAATTATTATTACGAATGTAAGGAGACACATCAAAATAAAAACTAAATGAAATGCATGCCGGCAAAGAAAACAGGTCTGTAAACATAATTCTAATAAAGTGTTTGTTAAAAATTATTAATTATGGATTCATTTTACAGGAAAAATGGTGTGCCCATAAACGTTTTGTCCTCTTATTACTTATTATAAAATGTAATATAGAATTTCCCATGCGTATTGCTCCCATAATTTTTTGCTACCTCAGAAAACGTCGCATACGGATTTCCTCCAACTGTTTATTATTAGCAGCCAATTGCGCAATTAAATTAGCTATTCCTTCTCCTTGTATTTTCTTCATATCGTTAGTAATAATTAGAGAAGCCAAAAACACCGAAATATTCCACCAAAATAACACTGTGGAACAAATTCAGGTTAGCAAAAATTAGGTCCATTCTGAGAGTGGCGGGTGAAAATAGAGGCGAAATTAGAAGACCCGTATCGCGCTGTTTGTTTATGTTAGTTCGAATTTTTTTTTTAATCGGCCTTCGAAGTTTGCAGTCAAATGCCGATTTTCAGTATATTGTTTATATGGTTTTTTGGCTATAACTCGTCGACTAATTGATATTTTTTCAATCTGCAAAAGCCAAATTATTGCTAGAGACCTGTGCAACAATTACAATTTTTGAAAAAATTGATTTCGAAAATTTTTGTGGTACTTATGAAGCAAAATGTTGGAAAAATTATTTTTTTTTTATGTTTTCTGAAAATATTTTCAACAAAACTAAGTCCTTTTTGCATTTTGTGTGGTCTATAATATGCTTCTCAGTTTCTTAAATAAATGTAATTTGAAAAGAAAATTACGGGATTAAATACTTTGGCAGCTACTTAGACGAAAGTCACAAAATGTTCGAAAAATTAACGTTTTCCTTATTATTTCTTAATATCTGGCAAGACTCGAAACTCAGCCGAAGCTGATGTCTTTTAATTTTCGCTTCGGTCGTGATAAAATTTGCTATTCATTCTTTTGGAACCTATTTCATTTTGTGAGTGATTTAAGTTAAGTGTATCAGTTTCATAAAAAAAAAAAAAAAAACATTCTATAATATATATTGTATTAAAAATGTCGGAACCAACATGTAAAATGAACCATTTTTGTAATATTTGTGGACGTTTCATAGTAAGCGATGAAAAATGCGGCAATGTGGCTGATTCTTTTTTGGAAATCTATAGACAATATTTCTCGCAAGAGTTTATCAATGACGTAAACTATGCCCCTAAAAAAGTTTGCTTTAATTGCTATTCAAGTCTTATGCAATGGAAAAGTGAAAAGAAGAAGGCTATGCCTTTTGGTGTACCAATGATGTGGTCAGATAATAGCCCACATCAAGAAGAAAATTGCTATGGATGTACCAACTACAATAAAACTTTGAATAGAAGGAAAACAAAGAATAAAACTTATGTAGCAGTGTCAAGTGTCCAATTACCATTACCGCACTCAGAATTCGTTCCAGTACCAACATACCGAAGTACTGATCTTCAAACAGGTATCAGTACTACAACCACCGCTGCTACACCCATGGATTTCTCCTCAGAATTCAACCCTGGTGAAGGTACATCCTATAAAACATCAAAGGACCCAATCCTAATAACACAAAACCAATTGGATGGAATTGTTGAAAATTTGTGTTTGACTCAGAAAAAATCAGAACGACTGGCTTCATTTTTGAAAGGAAATAATTTGCTGACGAAAGGTACAAAAGTAACAGCATATCGAAAACGCCAAAAAGAGTTACAAAAGTTCTTCAATGTCAATGATGCAAAAAATTTCGCTTATTGCAACGATATTGAAAAGTTAATGGAGGCGATAGGGTTAACCTATAAAAAAGATGATTGGCGTCTCTTTATCGATAGTTCACTAATCAGCTTAAAAGTTGTACTTTTGCACAAGACAAATAGAATGCCTTCTGTTCCGATTGCGTATAGCACTGACACTAGTGAAACTTTCGATAAATTGAAAGACATTCTGGAAGTAGTCAAATATAACGAACACCAATGGCGCATTTGCTGCGACCTCAAAGTAGTTTCCTTGATTACAGGCCAGATGCTGTTAAGGCCGTCCAAAATATCCGTGTTTTTTGTGCGATTGGGATTCACGATACGGAGAAGGTATTAAAGGAAGAAACCAGTACAAACAACATAACTGGAGTAGTCGAATTGGGCGAAAATGGCCTAATGACAATAGGCTACACGAAAGTCTTGTTCCTGAAATGAAAATTTTGTTGCCGTTGCTCCACATTAAACTTGGCATTGCTAAAAATTTTTTGAAATGTATCGCAAAAAGACCAGCAGTATTCAACCGCTTGAAAGACATTTTCCCAAGACTAAGTAAGGCCAAAATTCAGGAAGGGGTTGTTAATGGTCCCGACATACGGAAACTAATGAGTCGTCAAGATTTTGAGCAAGTTCTGACAGACCGAGAATTAAATGCATGGCTCGCATTGAAAGCAGTCATCAAAGGACTTTTGGGTAAAGAACGCGAAGAAAACTACAGACAATCTGTTGCAAACATGTTGGCAGCTTTCGCTGAAATTGGGGTTAATATGTCATACAAAATTCATCTCTTGCATCAGCATCTTGAAAAACTCGCTCAACAGTTGTCAACTGAATCTGATGAGCAAGGCGAACGTCATCACCAAACTGCGCTTCCATTTGAAATAAGGCAACTATAGAGTGTGCATATTTTGAATTCCTAGATTTTTCTAATATCTTGGTCAGAGTGCACAATTTAAACATGTTAACGATTGAAAACTATTTTCGTTTCAGGTACAGAGGAAAAAAATCTCCAGATGTGATACTCGCTGAAATTTGTTGGTGGTATAAAAACACCTTTGAAGAAGAGGAAGACGAGGAAACTGAGGAAGAAGGGGAAGACACAGATGAAAATCCAGAATATCTGTTGGACGAAATAATCGATCTCTCTGATGATGATGTGGATGACCAAGATATTAGAGAGAGCAGTGATGTTGATCCACAGCCGCCTGCTAAACGGCAGCTGGCCAAATTATTAATTTAATTTATTTTATTTTTCTACTTAAAACTTTTCATTATTAACATTTCAAAATTATATTTTTTCCATATTTTTATATTTTCTTTTTCTATGTTTCTTCAAAACCAACACTGAACAAAATCGGTACCCACCAACCACATTACCCCATACACACGACTCCGTATTGGGCACACCATAATCACCAGCGTACACCTATTACAGGGTAATACACCCAACACCTGCCCCTTCTGCCAAGCAACAGTCAGTGTACATCACCTACTGGTATCCTGCCCAGAACTTGCTTCTCAAAGGCATCACCACTTCAGGAGCACAGACCCTCTTCTACTTCTAAAAGAAGCCACTGAAGAAAACATCAAAAATATTTACAAATTTCTGAAGGACACCGACCTACTCCGTCGTATCTGATTCAACATATAGTACATCACCAGACAGCCGAAAGCCTCTGCTGCTAGCGCTGCGTTTGCTTAGTTTACTTTTAATTTTATTATCATGTAAGCTCTAAAAAATAAAAATAAAAAAAATAAAAAAAAAATGAGAAATAAATTAATATTAAGCTCAAAAAACGCAAGTTTTGTATTATGACTGTATGCCTAAAGCGCAAATTATCGACTAAGACAATTTTTTTTCAAATGAAATTCAATAAAGAAACTGAGAAGCATATTATAAACCACAAAAAAAGTAAAAAACACTTAGTTTTGTGGAAAATATTTTCAAAAAACATGAAAAAAAATAATTTTGCCTCATAAGTACCATAAACATTTTCGAAATCAATTTTTTCAAAAATTGTAATTGTTGCACAGGTCTCTAGCAATAATTTGGCTTTTACAGATTGAAAAAATATCAATTAGTCGACGAGTTATAGCCAAAAAACCATATAAACAATATACTGAAAATCGGCATTTGACTGCAAACTTCGAAGGCCGATTAAAAAAAAATTCGAACTAACATAAACAAACGGCGCGATACGGGTCCTTTAATTTCGCCTCTATTTTCACTCGCCACTCTCAGAATGGACCTAATTTTTGCTAACCTGAATTTGTTCCACAGTGTAATTTCTATGAAGAAAAACCTCTCAAAGCAGCATTGACAGCTGATTGTCAATTTTCCAGGTAATCTACAGATGTGAACGTTTAGATTAATTTTGTGGATTTATTGCTAATTACTGCATATGTGAACGTACTTTACGCTAATGTTTTAACATTACAATGTAAAATAATTCAACTCGAAGTATTATTTTAACACATTAGCACTTATTTTTAAGGTTAGGTTTATTTTTATTTTTCACAAGCATAAGTATCTTATGAGCAGAAATTAATGTGATTGAGATTTAGGCATCTTTGTTTTTCTTTTTAATAAAAATACCGGTTTTGTTAAACCTCATTGCTTGTTTATTATTTGGGCTCTTTAAAATATTCGGTTCGGTTTCGGCTTAAATTCGGTTCGAATTCGAAAATAGATATTCGGTCGTTCTCTACTTTTTCCCCTTATCAAATGAAAACAAATAACTATTAGTCATTAATTTATTGAGCGCATTCAATAATAATGTCCATTAGTATTAGATTATCTTTTCACAGTAGAACTCAATTGCAACTCAATTTAGAGTTGTTGCCAACGCTCATTTCTTTTTGTTTTGCATATAATAATCTCTTAATTTATCAACATTTTTATTTCCAGCAATTGCTTCAAAGAACAATGTTCATAAGTTTTCAAATACACGTACGCATACATACATGCATGTACATGTGATGCATGCTCTCACATAGATATGCCGACGTACATACATATACATATATATATTTTTATATTACATACCTAAATATATCAATTCATTACAGAAAAAGAAAAACAGAATACTAAAATAAACTTAATCTTACAAAGGCCTTTCATAAAAGTAAAATAGATAAATTATGCGCACATACAAATTATGTATGTATATGTGTAAATACATGAGTGCAACTAAATGGCTGCGGAAATCAAGCAGAATGCCACACATGCATTGACATAATTACTTTTTATCAATTATCTCTTTTACTTCCTCGACATTTAAATTTTTGGTTCTCTTTTCTTAGGCTGCTACAATTTTTTCATTGTTTGCATTTTTTCTTTCATTAATTGTTAACATATTTTTAATAGCTTATTCCTATGAGTGGGAGGTGCAAGTTTCAGGTTCATTTTTAGTTGATTCGGTTAAAGAAACAATAGTACAAAATGAGATTGACTGAAGTAGAGCTAAAATTGTTGATACGCTCTTAACCCCCTCCGGCAAAATGACGAGTCTAGCTCAGTCATTGTGTGGTATGGCATGAAAAACCAATGGCCAGTTGTATTCAGGTATTGCTTTGATTATTTTTTAATTTTACAGCTATTTCTATTATTCAACAATAATTGAAAATAGTTGTGAAATAAGAAGATGTAAGAATTATAAAGTGAAAAAGTTTTTTTTTCAAAATAAATGTTATTTCACTGCAAAGTTTTTCATTACTAAATCCTACCGGCAGGGGTTTATGCGAGTGAATTGAAAAATAGTAATTTTACAAGAAACCATTTGAAAAAAATACTAGTAAAGAACTTCAAAAAATACAATGCATTTACATACAATTTCATTTTAGCATTACAAATATATCTGAAATAGTGCATAAATAAAAACAAAAAAATAAACGCATAATGAAATAACCTAACCTCTTTTAACCACTAGCGCATTTTTTTTCGCATGGATACTGATAATGTGCTTAATTAAAACTAACAAACTTTCTTTCTTCCTCGTTATTTGCAGTTAGAAGGCAGTTATAATTTTTATATACGCTTATTTTCGTTTAACTTCGTTAAAACTAATTTAATTTTTTCCATTCATAATTTTCTTATGGTATTGCGATTTTATTCGATTACAAATAAATATTTTTCGCTGTCCCGTGCACTGTATAAGCAACGATTTGTTTTTTTTTTCTTTCTCTTTTTCAATTGCGATTACAGCGCACGGGACATGTAGCTGTTTAAAACAACTATGTGGAAATGTTTTATTAAAAATTTTACAAAGTGATTATTGGCTAAGCGCACAAGTGCCTCTCGCCCAAATCCAAAATCCACATTATCATCACAGGCAAGCGGCAAACAATGCATTTCATCTGATCTGTTGTAAATGGAATTCATGCGCAATAGGTTTTATATAATTAATTAGTTTTAAATAGTTTATTCGATTTGTTTTTATGGTTGTAGTTTTCTAATATATATACTTTGCTTATCATAAATTTAGTATAAGCTCAAAAGCCCTAAAATGTGCCGTAGCAACGCACAATAGTTACGACGTAGCTCCGGCTTCAATAATAACACACCTCTGGATTCAATCAAACAACGGAATCTTTACGTATCCTGAAATATTTAAGTGAAAAAAAAAATACATATATTAAAGTTTGTATAGAATTTTAAGCAAATTTACGCCAACACTTACCACATATAGTTTTCAGTCTGCGGTGCTCTCATTACACCTACGCCACCACCTAAACGTCTGTAATTCATACAGCCACACAAACGCCACTGGTTTGTTTCGGGATCATAAACTTCAATTGTTTTTAAGTAAGCCGAGCCATCAAAACCACCAACGGCATATAGTTGCCCATTTACAACAGCCAATCCAACCTAATAAAAATTTAGTACATACAGGTTACTTATTTTCATTTTATTTTTTTTTTTTATGGCAGCCAAACTTACACCGCTGCGACGCGAGGTCATCGCTACGATGGGGCTCCATGTATTTGTATGCGGGTTATAGCGCTCAGCTGAAGATAACTCCATGCAATCATCACGCCCACCGACAGCATAAATGTAGTTATTGAAAACAGCACAGCCCAGGTGTTTACGACGTGTAGACATTGGATTGACGGCACACCATTTATTTTGCCTGCAAGAGACAAAAATTAAATATCTGAATAATTATTAAAGTGATTATCTCTCACCTTGGGTCATAACGTTCAACGGTATTCAGTGGGCATTGACCGTCAGAGCCTCCAATTGCATAGAGATAACCGCTCAGTACGGCTACAGCCACACCCAAACGGCGCGTAGTCATTGGTGCAACCTATTAAAAAAAGTATATTAATTAATTAAAAAGTCATAATTAGTGCAAATAACAAATTATAATTAATAAATATAATGAAACGCAAAATAGTAAAAGTAATAATTAAACAAAAAGAAACGAAACGTTAAAAATATTATAATTAAATATAAACAATGAAAAAAAAAAAACCTAAATGGACTTTTCTCGTACACTATTACGCACCTTAGACCATTTATTTTCCTTAGGATCGTAGCGTTCAACATGATTCAAACACTGCACACCATCCTGCCCGCCAACAGCATATAGAAACCCATCAAGCACCGCTACGCCAACACTGGTGCGACAGGAAGTGGTTGGCGCCACATCACAAGACCACTGATTGGTTTGCGGATCATAACGCTCAATGCTATTCAAATAACTTTGCCCATCATGTCCTCCAACAGCATACAACAGATCATTGAGTACAGCAACACCGACGCCACAGCGTCGTTTACTCATGGGTGCAACCATTTTCCAATCATTCGTTTGTGGATCAAATCGTTCAACGGAGGCAATGGCATCACCTGAACACCAACCCCCTACAGCGAACAACACTTCACCACGACGGGTAGGTTTACGTGGGCGCGTACGAGGGCCCTGCATTAGTGGACGTTCTTGTGGCAAGAGCAAATAGTTCTTTGCTTCATCAACGAGGTCACGACAAGCTTCATCTGAGCGCACCAATAAATCCGATCCAACAGTACCGACCAGAAATTTCGGTGACAATAGCGGTAAGCGCACATGTTGCAGTACCTTAAAAAAAGTGCAAAATATTTACAAAATCATAAGTAGTTTCATATTTTTTCAAATTTTCACTTAAATAATACCTGTGCCAAATGTTGACGCCGATCAGCAACATTGTATTTCAGCCAAGACATGACAGCATTGAAAACCTGCTCCTCTGAACGAACATTCAATTCATCACTGCAAATGATATCCACAAGTTGTCCGACTGGTAGCAGCAAAAACTCTTCGCTCTCCATTACCTCTTGGAAGTTGTGTTGTGTGAATTTGTCGGCAATTCGTAAAAGTTCACGACATGAATGCGTATCGGCAAAAGCGCGTATGCCTAAGCAATTTGTTGGATCCAATTGGCGCTTGAGGAATTCACAGCAAATGTCCTGAATTTCGACCAACTGCAGCAAACAAGCGGCCGGTAACAATGTCTGTACATTGGATTCTTCAACAATGATATGAGCAGTGTAACAAAAATCAATGAGTAGCTCCATGGCGTTTTCATCAATATCGCGTATAGTCACTTCAGTTTGTCGTGATTCCTCCAATTCACCGGTAAACATGGCGCGAAAGTATGGACTGCATGCGGAAAGTATAACACGATGGGCAAATATTTTACGACCTCCAACATTGAGTACAACATCGCAAAGTTCGCGATGGCGTCGGAGCATATTCAACTCGGATAATGTAACTTTGGGGTGCTTCTCCGAGGTGTGCGACAGTCGTGCCGGTGATGGTGGCCGATCAATGGCGCCAGTGGAGGCGCCCGCACTTCCTGCTGCGCCTGGAAGCATTGGATCGCCCATCCTGTTCGCCGCTAAACGCAGCGGGGCAGAAGCCCAACCCCACACCGCGTCTATCTGTAAAGAATGATGGATGAGTAGATGAAATAGATTAAGAATATTAACTTTTAAGCACCCTGCTTTTTCACTTCCTGTAAATCTACAAGTTACGATATTTATCTCAAATTGATGTACAGACACTGCTTTATTTTGAAATTTATAGATGTGTGCGGTCTCAACTCGCTCCAAAAATATCACATGTATCGGCTCATGTAAGAACTAAGAAAACTTATTCGCCCACTATTTCCGTCGCACTGCTGATGCCCACAACAGCTGTCAACAACAGCCCTCACAACAGAACAAAAACAACGCATAAAATATCTATGCCACTGCCATTGCCTGACAAACAGCTTTACCTACTTTTTCTGAGCCAATTATCAATTACTGCTTAAGTAAAACGCATACACTAGCAATTACATGTTCTTTTTTTCTTACCTTAGCGTTTTTGTCAACGACAAGCCCAAAACACCACGACCAACTCCAGGTAGCAATTCTCGAAAATGCAATTTTCGCGGTTTCCTCAGTAGCGTCGTTGCATTGAAATTTCTCTATGTAAAACCTTTCGAATGCGAAATATAAAAAATTATGTCGAATTTTATTTTTCCATATACTATTTTGTGGCCTCAGCTAACCAACCGACCTTCCTCCAAAATGTTCGTCTGCGCGATTGCTACCGCCCTATGCTGGTGTCGCACCGTTCTGCTTCTGCTGCTGCTATTTTTGTTACCCTTTATCTTGTCTTTCGTTCGATTTTGCAAGGTAAATTTTGCAAATGCAATCACAGCAATCTAACTCACGAAAAACTGGGTTACTATAGCGTAACTATTGTGTTCGCACTCATCTTTGATAGTTTTAAGAAAAGTTAAGAGTTTTTCTCAATAATTTTTACGAAAAATCAGAAAAATCGTCACTTTTTCTCGATCCACCTCACTGCACAAACACCAACACGCATCCGACTGCCAGTGCTGCCAATAGTTTTTCAATCTTCCTCTTCAAAACATTTTAATCGTCACAAATAATTATCGAAACAATTAATCGAAATTTAGCCCTAATATTTTAAAAATATTTTTTTAGGGCTGTAGGATTGAAACCCTACATGTATGAAGTAACCATTTTCTAACTCGTTTATGACAGATATCATCCATAAAAAAATTTACGAAATATGGCAGCTTTTGTAATGTGTTTGTGTAAAGAGGAGATATATTAATGATGATAAATGCATTTACTACAAGGCAACCCAAATACAAATAAATCAGTCACTGTTTACAAAAAGTTATTTATGGTGCATGGAGCTGCATTACTTGTGTTATTAATAAGTTGCAAAAGTTTAAAATAAACTTTACATATTTACGTTTTAGTTAGTACGGCAATTCTCTCAGTGATTTTGAATATATAGAATATTATGATCAGCTATATATGTACACCCATATATGTGTGTAAATAAAGATACAAAACAAATACAATAACTGTCGAAAATAACTTACATGCAGTTTTCAGTTAAATTATACAAAACTAGAATTTTCTTCCATTGTTTACCTTTAATTCTTCAGAGTTTATTCAAAATGCGAAATACTTCATTATAGATAAGAACTATTTCCTATGTTCCTGTGTTAATCTGTAATCGGAAAAACATCCGTGATTGGCAACGCTAATTGAACGTCATTTTCCGAAAGGCTCCAGACGGTCGGTGAAAGTCTGTGGAAATAACACTTTTCTCAAGGTGTAGCAAAAAAAAGCAGTGGGAGTCGAGTAAATTTACTAAACTGAATTAGTATATTTACATTTAAAGAGTAATATAATAATAGGAAAGGAGCTAAAATTAAATAGAGAACAATGCAAAGTGTTTTAAACACTGTCAAAGGAACGGCGCTGAATGTTGCTGAGTATCTTACCCCAGTGCTAAAGGTGACTATTGGCTGGTGATATTGGTATACGAAGAACCAACAGTAATTTTTTCCAGGAATCTAAATTTCGTGAAACAGGTGTTTTGACACCAGAAGAGTTTGTAGCCGCCGGTGATCACTTGGTTCATCATTGCCCCACCTGGCAATGGGCTGCTGGCGACGAATCAAAAACGAAGCCATATTTACCGAAAGGTTCTTTTCATAGCATATAAAAATTTGCCAATAACTAAAGTGCATTAATTTCATAGATAAACAATTTTTAATTACTCGCAATGTGCCATGCTACAGACGTTGCAGACAAATGGAATATGTTGGTGAAGAGACTGTCGTTGAAGAGGAGGGTGGCGACGGTGGCTGGGTCGAAACTCACCAGCTGAATGAAGATGGTACCGCTGAGTTAGAAGAAAAAGTCTGCGAATTAACGCTTGACGAAAGCAAGGTATATAGCACATAGTTTTAACAAAACTCTCCGTAACCATATAAATCAATTTTTTTAATTGTAGGATGAAATGCGTACACCAGATGGCGACAATGGCACTAACGGAACTGGCGGAGGTAATGATGATTGCGATGATGATGATGACGATGACGAGGCGATCGATATGGATGAATTCGAAGAAAGTGGTATGTTGCAATTAGTGGACCCTGCTGTAGCCACCACGACCCGTAAAATAGACCCCGAATTGGCAACAAAGAACTCCAACTCTGCTGAAGCAGCTGGTGGCGCTGATGCTACAGACTCTGTGTTGCATACTCGTACCTACGATTTACACATCACTTACGATAAATACTATCAGACGCCACGTCTCTGGGTAGTTGGCTATGATGAAGTGAGATTTTGTTATATTTTACTATGCCGTTTTTTTTTTTTTTTTAATTTTGAAATTCATCTTTACTTGCGTGTAACTAAAATATTATTTTTCATTCATTCAACAGAATCGAAAACCTTTAACTGTTGAACAGATGTACGAGGATGTTTCGCAGGATCATGCCAAGAAGACTGTTACCATGGAGAGCCACCCGCATTTGCCAGGTCCTAATATGGCTAGCGTACATCCATGTCGTCATGCTGATATTATGAAGAAAATAATTCAAACTGTTGAGGAGGGTGGCGGAGAACTGGGCGTGCACATGTATTTGATAATTTTCCTGAAATTCGTGCAAACTGTTATACCGACTATTGAATATGATTTTACACAAAATTTTAATATGTCTTAAACTAGTTATTTTATAAAGATTAGCGCTGAGAAAAGGCTTTTGATCATTACATAAGCAATTTTTAATGTTATTTATAAGATACATACATATATACTTTGAAAGCTGCTGAAGTTGCTTATGATCATAGAAGTTAATATTTTTATATTTGATTTATTAAAGCTTTAACTATCACAAAAAATGTATTCTTTGTTCTTGCAAAAACGATATATGTGTACGTCTGTATGACAGACTTCGAGATTTTGTAAAAGAATGTCTTCACCTTTTTTCTATGTATTTTCGCACACACATTTATAGATAAGCTGAAATGAATGTTGTAAGCCATATTGTGTATTTATAAGAGACATTGCAATGCAGAGCAATAAATTGCATATTAACATTTGTTTTTCAAAAAATTTATTAATGCTATATGTAAAGAATGTGGAGCCAGTACTTCTGGTAGCTTATGCCCTACCGTCGAAAATTTGACAAAGAGTTTTGATACTTGATTTACTTATGTGGTTTGTTTAAAATAAAAATCAAAATTATTATTTAGCTCAGATTTATGTGCCGCCCATTACTTTTTCCCACTTGGAATATTATGTACAGGACATTTCAAATTTAGTTAAGAAATATAAAATGTTTTGATCTTGAGCTAAAGCATCCTATCCCGACTTAAGCATTTTTGTCCTAGCCATACTGAAATCTGGAAACTCAAAAATCGGCCTCATTTTTATTGTATTTTTGATCACCTGAAATCTATGTCTTGCTTTAGCTGTTTTGGTATAAAATTCCGGACCGTGTTATCTCGCGAAGAGGTGATCACAATTGGCCACCGAGATCTTGTGATTTCACACCTTGAGGACATAGGGCAGCCACTTTGCAATTCGGTTATGGAAAATTTCATGAAAAGGATATTGTCCCATAAGCGTGGTCGTGGCGGTCATTTCCTGATGTTATATTCCACTGTTTATAATGAAATAAACAACCCGATCCTTTATATTAAAAAATAGCATTTTTCTTTGAATATCAATATAACATCTCTTATTGGAAAATCCGTTATATACATATACATATACACTAAAATAGCAAACCGATTCATAACCCTTACTCCGTCAGCCAATCAGCTGATACTGTCAAATTCGATGAGATGAGCCAGTTAACGGTTTGATACTGTAAAAATCAAGACAACGATCTGAAGAGAATTGAAAATATGTATTAGCTGTCAAAAAAGAGAAGAATTATTTGTGTAACCTAAACGTCCTACAGTTATAAAGAAAATTCACTTTTAAGCACCTGTCATTAAGTTTGTTTCGTACAAATTACATGCATCAAAGCCAGATTTATTTGGGTTTATATTTGAGTGAACCGTAGATTATAATAATACATTTCTCCGAAATCAAAATGTATATCTCCGAATTGCGTGCTCTTTTATGATTATGTTTGGCTTTTTTTCGCGAATTACAATGAAACATCGTCAAATTGGCCATTTACGTCAAATGTTTGCCAATTAGCTGCGTTCGAGAAATCATAGAAAGTGCCGAAAACATTGAGAGACTTATGAATGCATTAGTAAAATGTGAATGTATAGTTATTGTCTTTGCAAAATTGTTCCACGTAAACGTCAAGTAAAGTCATTTTCCTTTGCAATTTAGGGAGAAACGAGAACAATATCAGATTTGAAAAGTCCATGACTGTTAGTGAAATCGTCTTTATGTAAAAACAGCAAAAATAACAGACCTTAAAGTAAATCTGGTAGCACTATTTATAATCTTTCAACCAATTATACCGCGAATGAAAAAGAAAAATTAACAAACTTTGAAAAAAATTTATTTTCAATTTATTTCGAATTGGCCATAATATTTGTAAGACCCGAAAACTTCTGTTTTGCACCTATCCATTTATTCCATTCCATTCATTTTCGTGGATTTAAAATAATGAAAGACCTCTTCTGTTCGCCATTTCTTTGCTCGGCTACCTTAACAAAAAATTTACATGCGAAAGCAACAACAAAGTTATCGAGTAAGATTAGCGGCGAGTATGGCTCTACCTCTTTAAGGGGGAAGTCTACTGTGACAAGGGAAAAAACAGGCTTATTTTCCGGATTTTATTTCTAACAAAATATTGCTCGTACATAAAATCTATTTAAACTCTTATCTTTATTATATATTTAAGTTTTTGAAAAAAAAATTTTAAGTCAAAATATTCAAAATGGTCGCTGTGGCACTTCTGCAAGCGCAGGTCCGCTTTTCTTAGGTGCCTAAACGGTGTACATGAAATCTTACGTTTCGGTGATCTAAAACAAAAAAACAAAATATTGTTATCATATACATAGTATTGACTCTCGTCTGACGTAGGATTATGTCGATAAAAAATTTTGGCGTTGAAAAAAAAATTCTTGAAATTTTTTTCTTTTTTTTTGCCTAAAATTGATGTTACTATTGTTTATAACAATTTAACAAATAACGATATCAAAAAAATCCTATGTCAGACGAGAGACACTATTACAGAGAATATATAATTAAATTTTTAAGCTGATTCATTTATCAGAACTCGAGATATCGTGTACACCGTATACAAAAACTTAGTTTCGAGAAAAATGCGTTTAAAGTTTCAGTATAGCAGGTACGCGCTTTGGAGCGCTTCGGGAAAAGGTCGAAATTTCAACGAAGAAAAATTTAGCCAGCTGTAACACATATTGTACCTTATTTAAGAGGGTTCAAAGTATTTTTTAAGCTAATAAAAAAAAAATCAATTTTTTGAAAAATTCACAGTAGACTTCCCCCTAAACTGGTATAACTTTCTATCTTACAAACACATTTAATTAAAGACAGCTGTATTCCAAAGCTGCCAATATATGTTTATTTATCCCAGTTGCTTCATCTACTCGAAAAGAAGAGGCCTTATATTACAAACATATCATTTAAGGTAGTTCTATTCCTGCGCTGCCAATATATTTTCATTTATACCAGTTGCTTCATTTATTCGCCACTAACGCCCTAACCAAGGAGGATTTATTATTAATAAATTTGCCTTGGCCCTAACGCTTGGCCTAAAAATGCAAGCAATGCAAGTAAAATAAATAATCGACTTTGTTAAAAATACCCAAGATGGTAACACTGCTTAAAATTCGGTGAAAAATGACTTTGGCAACGCTTATACTTTGACATTCCTATAGAAAATGCTCCAAAATATAAATTTACAATTCGTACTGGTACATTTTTTTACATTTCGCGCCGCCATTTAATTTTTGCGCAGTACTTAAATCAGAACAGAATTATGAAAAAAATTAATAAAAGAAGCTGCAATAATCCTAGCATAAAACGATTTTTTTCACCACAGTCCTCAGACATACCGCGTAAAAAGCCACGCAAGACCGCGGAAGTTTCTAATGGACATACAAGTAAAGTCAATGGCGTCACTTCAGATGCACAAGATGCAGAAAATTGTGTTGGTGAAATTGAGAAGGAGAATATTCCTGCAAGCACAGTGTAAGTAAATGGTTTTAATTAAAATAAATACCGACTAAATGAAGTAAAATTCTTTGCAGTTCTCCGAGCATATCACAAATTAAATTTAATTGGAATAACTTTGTGCAGGATCCTGGCGATTTTAGCGAATCTCGCTACCCTGTTACTTTTAATACATTCAAAACAATGACCCACAGTACAACTGTCGCGAAATGTATACTATTGGACATAAAAAGTGCAACAGGTCTTGACTTCACAGACGATCAATTAATGCTGGATCGTGTTTTAAAAAATTATTACATCCAATTTTATGAAAAACCACAAATTCGCCAGATGTATAAACTGGAAATAAAAGCCTGTCCGGTTTTTGTTAAAAAGAAAATAATGCAAATACCAAAGGCTGGAGAAGAAAGAGGTAAGCTAAAAATTCTGTCTCCTACGTTTCTTTGTATTAACATTTATAATTTACAGAACATACTACTGATATACAAAAGCCGAACATAGAACAAAGCAAAAAAGTGGACATTGTTAAATCTGCTCCGTTAGAGAAAGTGAGTAAGCAGAAAAAACCGGAGTTAGCTGAGGCACAATCTTCCAAAATCCAAAGCATTGCAATTGCACAGCAAAGGTATTGGAAATTTTTAGTATATTTTTTAAGAAGCTAATATCATACATACGCCGTAGCCGAGTGGGTTGGTGCGTGATCACATTGGATAGTGTCCGGGTTTGGAACCACGGGGCCTGGGACACCAAATGCCAGAAAACAATTTTCTAAAGTTTTTTTTTTTTTTTTTTTTTTTTTTTCTTAAATGTTTATTTTAATGTTTATTTTTTAGTGCGCCCCTCGGTAGGCTATGGCGAATGTATTTTTGGTTTGAAAAAGCTCCTCTTAAAATACATCTACCGTTCAGAGGTAGCATAAAACTCTAGACCACCCCCCATTTGTGGAAAAGCATTAATACACACACAGAAGAGGAGCTCGTGCAAACACCCAACAAAGGGTGCAAGCGTCAACTTTTAGTTAATTAATTAATATCATATATATATCTATAATTGGCGCGTACACCCTCTTTGGGTGTTTGGCCGAGCTCCTCCTCCTATTTGTGGCGTGCGTCTTGATGTTGTTCCACAATTGGAGGGACCTACAGTTTCAAGCCGACTCCGAACGGCAATTATTTTTATGAGGAGCTTTTTCATGGCAGAAATACAGTCGGAGGTTTGCCATTGCCTGCCGAGGGGCAACCGCTATTAGAAAAATGTTTTTCTTAATTTTTATGTTTCACCGAGATTCGAACCTACGTTCTCTCTGTGAATTCCGAATGGTAATCACGCCCCAACCCATTCGGCTACGGCGGCCGACGTATCTTACAAATATTATAATAAAAATAATTATGCTTTGCTTTATAGCGTACAACCAATGGAATCCAAAAGTCCTGCAAATAAATTATACATTTCCATGAAAACTCTTACCCAGTCAAATTTTTTACTCAATCATATAAAGCACCATGTCCAACAAGTTGAAAAACAGCAAGCGATATTAGAACGAATTAAATCTGAGATTCTACAACAACCAAAGCATAATCATGCGAAACGAAATGATTTAGTTGTACAACAAATGTCTGTGGAAGAATTACCAAGCCCTCAAAGCCAATCAGCTATGATAACGGTAACGCAGCGTATACAGGAAGCAAAAGATTTATTTTATAGAGAGTTTAATAAGGTAGCATAGTCATAGTCGTTTACCATTAAACAATTTATACACTTTTTTATATATTATTTCAGAATAATACGCTTCCATATGCTCTACGTTTCCATAAAGGTCTCAAACGTCATATAATCGAAGCGATTCTTAAAATGTCATTCGAAGAATTCAAAAAATATACAAGAATATATGATGCACCCGAAATTTACGCGGACGACGAATTATTAGGTGGTTATTACGAGTATGCGATTAAGGAACCTAAAATTTGGCCGCTAAATCTTTATATACCTCTAAAATACTTATTTCACTTCATCAAATCAAAGGGTGTTACATTCTCTGAACAAAATTTAGAAGACGTTTCGCCAATGCTCCTACATTGGCATGAACTGAGTACTAGAACAAATTTTGATGAAATTATGCGCTGTGATTACTATCGTTGTAGGGGTGTAAAATTTAATAAACTCACAAACCTAGACACTTATCGTAAAGCATTTTACGAGAAATGCTGGCAACACAACATTTGGTTGCGAGAGACACCCAAAGTATTGAACAAATTAGATAAGAATCAGGTGATGGAAAAGCAGACCACGCTGGAAGCTGAATTTAATGAAGAAATTGTAGAAGCTCAACATTCTAGTGAAAGCGTCACCGTACCGCAGGTGAGCAATTTTGATGGAGGCATAGCCGCACAGGGAGTGACCAATGGCGATAGCTCAGAACCAAATCAAGTAAGCAAAGCCGCTGAAAAAGTAGCTGAAAACGTAATAAAAGTTGGAAATGTTGAATCGGCTATGGATGTAAGTAGTGGCAGTGCTGAGTATGAAGGTGAAGCAAATGCTAATTCGGATACGGCAAATCCTAGAGAAAATGTAGAAGCGCTCAATATAAACCCAGTAGCACTCCCCGAACACAGACTGACTGGGGAAGTAGCTTCTCATACAACTGCTGCTAAAATAACCACAACTAGACAAGAGTCAGTCGTAAAACTAGAGCAAAATTGTGTGCGTGAAGAGTCTGCAAGTTTACAAGCAGCATCAACAGAAAGGATTGAGGAACCCAAAGAGCTTAATGAGAATGTTACAGATGACAGCGAAGTGACTGCACAGCCAGCATCAGCAACAATGGCTGAGGAACCCAGAGTGCTTAATCTGAATGCCGTTACAGACGACAGCGAAATGATTGCGCAGCCAGCATCAGCAACAATAAATGAGGAACCCAGAAAATTAAATCAGAATGTCATTGCTGACGAGACTGTACAACTATGTGCTTCCGGCGCTGAGAAAGTATGAATATTTAATAGCTAATTGATACATTTTGCAATAAATAATTTTTTCAGTCGACTTTATTGGAAGTAACTACAGACTCACATCAGAGTGACGACACGGACGGTGGACAAATGCTTTCACAGCCACGCGTGCAAAAAGCAATAGAGTTGTACTTTGCCGAAGTTGAAAAAGTAAGAAAATCTGGTACCCAATAAATTTTGCAATAACACAATTTTCCTTCCAGTCTTGCACGCTCCCGTATCTTTTTCGTTTTCACAGTGGTTTAAAGAGGCGTATAATTGCTGCCATTCTAAACATGTCCTTTGCAGAGTTCCAACAATATACGCATGTATACGATGCGCCAGAAATTCACAAGGATCTTCAACTTCTGAATTGTTGTTATGAATATACAATAAAGCATCCACGAGTTTGGCCTATTAATCTTTTTGTGCGCGTGGCTGATCTTTTTCAGTTTCTCAAATCAAAAAGCGTTATACTTCCAGAAATTAATTTAAAGTATATTTCGCCAAAGCTACTACACTGGCAAGATCTAATTGCGATGACGAATTACGATTACATCGTTATTTGGGATTATTATCGATGTACTGGAAAGAAAATTAATAGGAGCAATACTTCTCTAGAACCATACCGTCAGAAATTTTATGAAAAATGTTGGTTTTATGATAAATGGATATGGAATACACCAAAATTCCTATCTAAAGTACTTAGCGATGTGGCGATCGAGGAAAGACCGTCAGTTGCAGAAGAAGATAACGAAAATACAAACTTCGAGAGATCAGTTGTTTTCCATGCTGTGGAGCGGGAGCAAGAAACGTGTACACGTAACGAAGTAAGAGAGCCAACGTTTACGGCGGTAACCGTGGCAGCAAATAGTGGGCACGAAATGCAAGCAGCTGTGGAGGGTAGTGCACAAGAGGTGGTAGCAAATAACACACGAAGGTGTAAAACTGTCGATGCGGCAATTCAAACATCACGTAAGTGGGTGGCATAACTGAATTTGAAGACAATAACTAAAAACAAACTTAATAATTGAACGGAATTTAACTGTCGTTCCCACGACTGTCGGTTCTACGTAACCGGAATGACCCGGATTTATGTCTGATAAAGGACTGTCATTTCAGCAGCATTCCCGTATATGTATGGGGAATGATTATGTTGCTACAACAACAATAACAATAACACCAAAAAATTAAAAATCTTACATTTTTTGTTTGGTAGTATCAATAAAATTAAATAAATATTTTTTTATTTTTTATTTCTAGAGGGACTTCTCGCCACATATATACGTTCCGAATTGCCAATAGCTGTGTGTGACCAAGCATTTGTACAAATTCGTAAGTTAATATACAAATTAAAAAAAAAAAAGCTCTGGATTTTAAGAATTGCAAAAACCTATTGTTATTTTCAGCTATCGGTCCGGGCATACCATGCAAAGATATTAAAGAAGAGAAACTTGTTCCGCTCAACAAACTTCAATTTAATCTAACTCAAGATGAGGAGCATTACGAATGTGTGCAAGCACCCGATGAAATAGTCGATTTAGACACCACGTTTCAATCTTCCCAATCGCAAGAGTCAACATTACTGCCCTTATCGAATTCAGAAAACTTAGATTCAAATGATGCCAATGCATTAGTGTTGTGTGGGCCAGTGGATATGGGCGCTTTGCATAACTGGCCACTGGCAGCTGAAACCAATGAAAGTCAAATGCCTTTGAGGCAAGACTCGAATGAGTTGCACTCGCAACAAAATCAATTGATAGCAGAAAGTACAATTCTTTTAGAAAATGAATCTCAGTCACAAGAAGGCACACAAAAGCAACATGAGCAACGTGAACAGCTAGAACAATCATTATCGGCAGAGCAATGCGTGCAAACGATACGAACGCAGCCAACAGAGATAACTCAACCATCTTTGGAACAGTTACAAGCACAACTACAGAATCTGTGCCCGTTGCAAGAAGAACAAGGACATGGAAAAACAGCACAACAAGAAAGTATTACTCTTATTACAACAAAAACATCAAATGAAAGATCCAGCCAGCCACTTCAATCAGAAGTTTCGCCAGAAGTTGAGCAAAAGCCGAAAGAACAACAAAAAACAATAAGGAATACAAGTGAATTATTAACGCAATTGGCAGTACAGAAAACATCGCAATTAGAACAAAAAGCCATGCTGAAGCATGTAAAACAAGAGAAAGCGAAAAATTCAGTACAAAAAAAGCAAAACGACATTGCAACCGTAGCTACGCGAATAATTCAACCCACGTCGTCTCGCCATCAAAAGCAACGATCCGTGGCCCAACAAAAACAGCTGACAGCTGAAAAATGCACCCAACCAGAACAACAAGCGGCGGAATCTCGAATTCAGCGCGAACCCCAAACAAAAGAACCAGAGAAAGACAGGCAATCGGAAACACAATCAAAGCAACAACCACTTCTTCTAGCAGCGCATCAAAATTCAAATCAGCAAACAGTATTCCAGTCTACACAACACTGTGTACAGCAGCATATGCAACAGACTCAACAAGATCAAGAAATCGAAGGCCAACTGGAGGCCTTATTGGAAGAACGAAGGTGTATGCAGTTGTTGCCACACCAACAACCGCCGACACAGCGGCAAGCGGCGGCACTACCACCAGAAATAACATCGCAACACAGGGATATAAGTCAGTTGCCGCAGCCAATAAATGATAATCTATCAGTACAAAAACAACTGACAGCAGAAGATGTCGAGGAAAATGTGCAGACGAACGCCTATAATAAAATCGAAATCATCTCTCAACAGCTGTTACGAGATTCAACTGCGCAACAGCAACTCGCTCCACCTCAACTGTTTCTTCAGCGTACACACACACAAGTTCAAGAACAATTTATGCTTAGACCTTCTGGCAGTGCGACAAGAAATTTGCCAACTAATGTACCACCTTTGGTCAAAATATCCAATCAACCGATACAAACTTGCGCTGCTAAAACGAGAACCGTCAAGACTGCAAAGTCCGTTGCGGCACGCAAAACAACAAAACACAGCGAATTTGTGCCACAGCTCACACATGTTTTTCAACCACTTCCAGTTGCTTTAAATACAAAGAAGGCACCTTCCAACGCTACAGCCACAGCTATTATCAGTCTCCCCTCCACCAGCAGTCAAAGTCCAAGTACTTTGCAACAAAGTCAATTAACATCAGCTATGGGTGAACAGGTCATATCCGCAAGTAGTGTTACGTTGCCTCCATTAAATACAAATTCTTTGGTTTTAACGTTGCCACCGCCGATATCTTCCACCAGCACCAATAGTTCCAACTCATCATATGTCTATACGTTAAGTGGCGATAGTACGTTCTTCAATAACTCCGAGCTGTTAAAGGTGATTGAACATTACCAACTGCAGCGTAGTCAAGAACAACAACAACAACAAGAGCAGCAGCAGCAGCAACAACAACAGCTGCAACTACACCAACAACAATCCCAATTACTGTTTGGACAATCACAAATAGTTCACCTACCACAACCACAATTTGAACAGTTGCAGCAAGTGGAACAGCCGCAGCACCACCACCAACAAGTGCAATTGTATCAACACTCGCAGATAGAGCAACAACAACAGCAGTATCTTCAAAAGTCAACGCCAATGGTGCTAGAAAGCAATGCGCCACAGCAGCACCAGCAGTACCAAGTGCTACCTCAACCGCTGAATCAACCACTCGTATATCAGTTACTGGATGTGACACAGGTAAACGGAAATTCAAATTCATCCCAACCACCGCTGCAGAAATTCACATTCATCCCACCACCATGTAAAGAACAACACTAATATAGTTTTTAAAAATATCTTCAATCTTCTGATTAGCGGTATAGCCTCCTAAGTGATTTTGACTGAGTTTAACAAAGCATGCCAGTAATTTTTTCTCTCGTGCAGAATGAAAAAATAAGGGAATTTAAGTTATTTTCCAATTTGTTGCTCTAACGCAGAGGAGGCCTCCTATATCAATAATGATTGTAAATGGAGAGATCTTTATGCAATGGGTTATGTCGTGCAAGCCCACCGCAGTAGAGTGGGTTTGTGTGTGACTAACCTTCGATAGGACAAGGGCTCGATACCCATTAAGGCTATGAAACATCAAATGATAGAGTTTTTTATAATAGTAAAGTACCATAGTAAGCAATGACAAAGCTCCCGAATGTAGTTCTGCCATGAAAAATCTCCGTAAGAAACCGGGAAGGAGCTCTTCCAAACATCTAACAAAATATGATATGTTCGCTCCAATTATGTACATGCTTATATGTTATATGTTGTTGTTGTATCAACAAAAACATTCCCAATACATGTACGGGGAGTGCTACTGGAGTGACAGCCCTTGGCCGGATATATAGTAAATCCAGGTCGTTCTGGATACGTTGCACCGGCTAATGGGGGAAAACGCAAGTTGCGTTATATGTTGTTGTCGTATCAGCTTACTAAACCCTTACCGGTCGTCTTCATCTAGCTCATATAACGGTACGTTCAGCAAAGTTGCTGTTTCGACAGGTTGAGTCCAGAATGAGAGGGGTGTTAGGTGAGTAGTTTTGATAGGGTATTTGAAAAGGTGGTTAGTATTGCGCGGAGTTCCTTCACATGCTGGACATATATTGGGTATGTTGGGGTTAAGTCTGACTTGGTAGGAGCTTAGTCTGCTACAGTACCAAGAACGTAATTGTGCCAAAGTTACACGGGTCTCTCGGGGTAGCTGACGCTCTTCATCTGCAACAGGTGTTGGCTGGACTCTAATGACGGCATTCTGAGGTCCGGAGCTTAGGAAGGTGGTAGGTGTCTCCCGATGAATGTCATTTAGCGTCTGTCTAAATACTGTCCGGTCCAGTAGTTGTAGGTTCATTTTGTCCTGGATCTTGTCAGAATAGTTGAAGAGATGCCTCCTGACATTCCTGGGAGGCGACATAGGTTCTAGTAGATGCCTACTGGGGTGAAACCCTCGGTAGCACCCAGCAGAAACTCTTTGCTGAGCAGATTCTTGTATAGGTGTTGTAGGGTGGACATCAGGATGTATCCCGTGGCTGTCCTGATTGCATTATTTTGGCATGTCTGAAGCTTAATACACTGGGAATGACTAGTTCCAGGCGACCAGACAGGCGCAGCATAGCTCAGAACCGGCCGGCTAATTGCTCTAAATGTCGCCAGCAACATTTCTTTGTCTTTGCGCCAAGTACTGCCGGTAAGCGATGTGAGTACCTGGTTGTAGTTTTGGTCTTTAGGAGCAATTGCAGTTATGTGTGCAGAAAAGGTGCTTATGGCTCTGCTAGCCTTATTATTCTATGAAGAAGAAGTCGCGCACGATAAATAATAATAATAATTTTGTATCTGTGGTGTGCCGACACTGTCCGGCAAAGGCCGACATTTCAACCTGAAAGATCTTTTGTGCCCTACCACATGTTTTAGAAGCCCAATTGACGGCTTTACTACCTTAAATGTATTACAACACGTTCTATTCATCCTAGCTGTTCCCTGCCGCAGGTTAGGAATTGGTTGAAAGCCCAATTTTTTCAATAAATTTTCCGCCTTGCGTGCAAATTTGAGAATATCTGCAACAGGTGCGTTCTTGATTTCATTCGTATCCATTTGATCTCGATGAAAGATGTGCAATCTTGTCTTTGCCAGGGCAATACTGTTGCTCTAGATATGCTCTGTGGTTGCATCAATCTCCAAACAGAGTCTACACTCAGTTTTATTCCGATGTGAATTTTTGAGAGATGGTTATTTAAGTAATAGTAATCTGCCAGAAAACCTACTATTTTCCTTCTGTCTACTTCACGCATGTTATGCAGTTCCCTACTGTAGGTAAAAGGTCTTAAGAGGCTTTAAGTTTGATGGAGTTCTTGTGTGCCTGCCCAATGTGTAATTCTTTGAGTATTCTTCCAACTATTTACCCTGCATTTAGCGAGTAGAGCGCGATACTAACCATCTAATCATATACCCTTAAATCCACACTCCTCTAACACCATTTTCTCCTCGGCATGAACTCATCAAATTAGCACATACTCTTAGCCAAACGCTGAGTGAACTCGATTGCACTCATTACAGGCTCACTGATTTAGGCAGGGCTTAGTAGTTTTGCTCCGAAAACAAAGAATGTGATGAGAAGCCATAATGAACGGTTTTTCTTTTTCTTCGATAGAACTTTTCTGCTCAATTGCCTAGCACTTGCCGAGAAGATTTATAAAAGTTAGCACCAGAGTCATTTAGTTCTGCGCAACCATGTTCTTCTTCTTCTTGATTGGTGAGTTAACCGCCTAAGCGGCTATGGCAGAGTTTAAGGGTTGTTGTTGTTTTAGCAGCATAAACATTCCCCATATACCTGATTTTTTCAATGCCAAGGTGGGCTTCTTCTTCCTCAGCTACCACCAGCTGGTACCACTTCGAATACTTTCAGAGCCGGAGCGTTTGTATCCATTCGGACGCAGTGACCTAGCCAGTGAAGTCGCTGTTTATATCCGGACCTCAGTACCATGTCTATGTTGCCGTAAAGCTCATACAACTCACTAAACTCATGCGTCTAGTGAATGTCGGGCGGTTATAGGCATAAGCAGCTTAATGGTCGTTTTTACAATAGATTTGTTACGCTGTAAGGGGACGCGGATTGCACTTTCACCTTCTTTGGTTGCTGACTTTGACTAGAGTACGAAATATTGAAACTTAAACAATTGCGGGATGTCTTCCTCCGACAATATTTGAAGAACGAAGTTCTATGGTGGGTTTTAATCCGCGTCGTTTCGGTAACGTAGAACCGATTGTGGGAGTATATGCGCGGTCTTATTTAGGGTTATTTTTTTCAGCGAAAGGGGTTTTCATGTGACGGGGTCTCTAGTCTGAGCATTGAGAGGAGCTAATTTAAAGTAGTATTTTACCACTTGAAACACCAAATAATAGTACATTTTTTTCTAAAGCGGTTACCCCGCGGCAAGTGCAAGTGCGGTAGTGCCATGCAAAAGTTTCTTATAAAAAACCACTTGCCGTTTGGAGACGGTATAAAACTATTGGCCCTCTTAGTGGAAAAAATCAACACACGCCATAAATTGCAGGAGAACATCGGCCGAACACCCAACAAAAGGATGTGCGCGCCAAATATACTTGCAGCCTAGTGAATATATCTCAATTCAAAATCCAAATAGCTGAGTTGCTTTCCAGAGCTTGCTTCTTCGAAACTGGTTAGAAATCGTGCCACTTGTATGGCTCTCAATTACTTTCTGCGCATAATAAAAAAAATAAAATAAAAATTAAATCTACTTCTAATCATAGTGTTGTGCTTACACTGCTCTCATTCTTATGTAGGCATCGCGCGATAGTGGTGGACAGCAGCAGCAACAGTATTCGCAGTATTCGCACTTGCAAGAAGAGCAATCACATAATCCGATTCAGTGGCAAGTGCAAGCGGAAACTACAAACCGAATGCAACATTCTCCTATCCCAGAGCACTCATTACATCCACATTTCACCACCGAAATGTCGCAGGAACATTCCATGGAAGTGCACAATTATTCCATGACAAGGTCATCATCGTCAAAACCATATCCACATAAAACAATCGAAATGTTGCAGGTAAATGTTAGAGAAGAGCACAATTATTCCATGCCACCAACAGCACAAAAATCATTTACACCACTACCTTCACCAAAAGGCACTTGTCGCATGCGACCACAAGCGCGTCTCAAGCCGTTTCTCTTTCGTATATTAGAAAAATTGGATTATTTTAGCCAGGTGTCAACAGACAACATTGCTGAATACCAGCTGCAATGCACAAGCATTGGCAAGCCATATTTGCAAGCGAAAATTCGCACATCACACCAGAGGCTTGTTGTGAGTGGTGATATTTTAACCGAACTATTGCCGCGTTGTAGGCCAGCATTGATAAACGACTTGCTGCTGGTATTGCAATATCTCGGCGAATTTCACTACAATACATGGGAACAAGGACAGCAACGTAGATTACTTTCAAAAAGCTCACACCGCACTCTTCACACCTTAAGCGCACAAACACTGTTATTGTTTTTGGAATTCTCATCACCATTTCAGAGTAAATGTTTAGATTTGCTAAATAACTCAGGAAATTTTCTACAGCGAAATTTTTTGAGCGTTGCTGCTGCAGCAAGAGAGCCACCACCTATGCGGGCAACCCATAAGTTTGACGATTTGAGTTTGGCCATTGATCCAAGTATATTGGAAGAGATGGCCAAACTTAAGCAAACATTGTGAAAGTTTTTGAAAATTGTTATGTAAAAACCTGTAACTGGAAAATCTGCACATACGGCATGTTCTATACTAAAAAAAAATCAAAATGTATAACGAAAGACAAGCAAATTATCGTTTACAGACTTTTCATCGATTTGGACTTGACTCAAATTGCATAATTTGTTGAATATTAAATGAGTTTTTTAATGTTATATAATTGAACTATTTGGTTAGATGGAAGCATAACTTGAGTGATTTGACAGCCCGTTCAACTTCAATGCAAAAATGATATATCCTAATACGAGAGAGAATTCAGAGAAGAGGCTCGAAATTAGTTGGTATTTCGATGTGATAAAATTGTATTTTAAAACACAAATTGATTGCAGGAAAAGTTAACGAGTATGTAGCCTATTTCCGTCCAAAATATATTGTAAATTCTGTTAAGAGCTCTGTTAAGTTTCAGAAGAATGCTTGATACTTCCAGGGCAATACAGTTAACGCAAACAGCTGCTATTTGCGGTCTCTTGATAACTATTGTATTTCTATCTAAAGAGTGTAATCAGCAAGTTTCACCTGTTTGGCTTTTTCTTGTTTCCCCAAACACTGGAACTATTTACGTCGTTTATTCCTAAGCGGCCGCCGTAGCGGGATACGGTACACTAGACAGGGTTAGTTTACTGGGGCGGCAGCCCTTGGTCGGGGAAAAACCCGAGTCATTCCGGTAACGTAGAACCGGCTGCCATGGGAATGTGGCCGCCGTAGCCGAATGAGTTGGTGTGTGACTACCATTCGCAATTCAGAGAGAACGATGGTTCGAATCTCGGTGAAAGATCAAAATAAAGAAAATGTTTTTTCCAATAGCGGTCGCCTCTCGGTAGGCAATGGCAAACCTCTGAGTGTATTCTGCCATGAAAAAGCTCCTAATAAAAAAAACCATTGGCCGTTCGGATTCGGTTTGAAACTGTAGGTCTCTCCATTTGTGGAACAGCATCAAGACGCACGCCACGAGTAGGAGGAGGAGCTCGGCCAAACACCCAAAAAGGGTGAAAGGGCCTAAAAATATACAATGCGTTAAATAACTAGCACTAGGATTTTGACAAGTTTAATTTAAATATATTTTTTGAATATATATTTCATACTCCTACAAAAACTACATAAATCCCAGTTTCAAACTTAGTACAAATTAAATTAAAAAAAAAAGTTAAACAAATTTTCATCAAGATTTCACACTTTTTAATTCCATAGAATAAAAAGAAATTCGGGTTGTAATCTTACAGCTCATTGATTTTTCTTATAAAAGATGCAAGTTTCAAGTGGCTCACAACTTGCGTTGATTTTTAATACATCTTTTTTGACAGGCTATCTTGTGCATTTTCTGAATATAACGAATGCCGTATTTTTTTTATATAGAACAAAAGACCCAACATTGATATTTAACGTAGCCCATATTTATGCAGAAATTAAATATAAGTAATTTTATGTACGAGAACTCAATTAATTAATGCTTCCTATTTTACTTACATAGTAACGCCACTGGCCGCGCTTTAAGGCATGTTTAAACTTGTAATTCGACTGTTAACATAACATTTTAAAATATTGTTGGCTAGCACTGTTAACATAACATTTCTTTACTCAATTGGCTACCACTGTTAACATACAATTTTAAACGCTGTTGGCTACCACTGTTAACATGCAATTTTAAACTCTGTAGGCTACCACTGTTACATAAATTTCTCTGTTAGGCTCTGAGCTAACTACGTTTTGAAAGAGAGTTCACAAGCTTTGATGCAACTCATTTGTTGTTGTTATAGATGAAAAGTGCTGCCATTATGAAATAGTGAGTTTGAATTGATACAATTTTCGTGGTTTATTGTTAGGAGTGTTTAACAGAAAAAATATTGTACATAGAAAGTCTGTGGCGAGAGAAATGTTGCCCAGTTTAATGCGCATATTTTTAGATATAGGTATATATGTATGTGCATATGTACATGACTGAATTTTTGTCGAAGCTATTTATCTGACTATAGAATTTTTTGCTTTTATATAGATAAATTTACGATTTTTGTATAGCTTTTCTTGAATTACATTCCATAGCTACAAGGGGAATATTTTGCCCTTTGCACTCGCAGGGTGAATCTCGCTCATCACTTTGTTAGGTACGGAAATTGTATGGGCATGCATCTCGGCAGCTGTTATATCAAATATCGTACAAATAAAAATTAAATGTGTAAGAAATTATCTTCGTAAAGATGTAAAGATACATTAAATATTAAAATATAAAAGTTTTATCTGCTTATGTAAATTAATAAAATACAATACTTTTTTATTTTATTTATTTTAAAAAGAGAGAACTATGTCCTCTATATCTTTTATTATATAAATTAATAAATTATTGCCGGAAGACTATGTCTTCTTACTCGGCCTTCTGCATTAATACTAATTTTGCCAGAAGACTATGTCTTCTTAGTCGGACTGTTGATCACTTAATTACATTGTTATTTACCAGCTACTTTATATTAACTATCGAATATCAATCATCACGTTGAATGCAACGTGAGCTTATTTGAGGTCGTCAGCACTTTGAGTTATGAAAAAATTAAATTTGGAGCAAGCGGAACTGTGTCAGCAATTGATGTGTTAGCAATTGAATTGCGACAAGGGGTATTGAACTTTATTAAAATGAATATTTTAATTAAAAACTTGTATCAGCAATTGAATTGCGACCAGGGGTATTGAACTTTATTAAAGTGAATATTTTAATTATTAACTCCTCTCTTCTTAAATTGATTGTGCTCAATCATTTAAAAAAACGGAATATTGTTCAATCTTGGTGGTTTGATAGGAGCTTCTAATGCTATTGGTTTATGGGATTCAGCACAATGTTGCACACTCATTGTCACATGAGGCTCGTTATTAGTGTGTGGAATTTGAGATTCCCAAACAATTATTTTTTTTGTATTTTCAAAGACAAATCGTAAGCATGCTATGGAAATGGAAATCCTCCAATTTTCAAATGTTTCCGAATAGTTGAAATTACTTCCGTATTATTAATCTGTAATTCATTAAGAGCTTCAAGTGATAGGAAATTAATATGGTCGCTTTCAAAAGGAGCGGGCTGCATTAATGCGGGGATGATTTGTAAAGGTGAGGCTTCTATATTACTAAAAGTCCTATTGTTAATTTTAATAGTGCTACTATGAAATTTAATAAGTAGTGTTCCAGATATATTTCTCCGCGTTTTATCGACATAAATAGCCATGTTGCAATCATTTACTAGGATAACCCCTGACTCGATCTCTTCGATTAATCGGATATGATGATTGTTGCTCGTTACACATGTAGAATTTTGACTGCTTATACGTGGTGTGCCTTTTATATGTCGGGATTAGAGGACAAAAACAAATTTTAATCATCGAAAATCACTTTATTGTTTTTCAAAATATTCTCCATGAAGATCTATACACTTTTGCATGCGTTTGAACCAATTGTCGAAGCACTTTTGCCACTCTGAATGAGGTACCTCCAAAACATGTATTCTGAATGCCGCAACTGCTTCTTCAGGTGTCGAAAAACGTTGACCTCTCTGTTTGTTTTTTACGTACGGGAATAAAAAGAAGTCATTCGGTGCCAAGTCAGGACTATACGGCGGATGACCCATTAATTCGATGTTTTGGGTGCTCAAAAAGGCAGTTGTTTGAGCCGATGTGTGAGAGCTCGCATTGTCCTGGTGAAGAGTGATCCGCCTTTGGCGATTGGTTTTCCTAATTTCTTGGAAGACAACTGGCAAACAAATGGTTGTGTACCACTCAGAATTTACTGTTCTGCGTTGTTCTAGTGGTACGGTAGCGACATGTCCAGTTTTTCCGAAAAAAACAGGCGACCATTTGCGTGGAAGTGCTTCGTGCGCGAATAACTTTTGTTGGATTTGGCTCATCTTGAAACACCCATACAGTCGACTGCTGTTTACTTTCGGGCTCATACGCGTAAATCCATGATTCATCACCTGTCACGATGTCATAGACGTGTTTCGAAGCCCCGCGATCGCATTTTTTGAGCATTTCCTTCGACAAATCGACACGAGCCTTTTTTTGAGCGATTGACAAATTGTGTGGGATTCAACGCAAACAAATTTTTTTAACCGTCAAATGTTTATGCAATATTGAATGTATGCTGGCCCCACTAATGCCTCAGATTGTCTCAATCTCACGATAGGTCACATGACGATCTTGCAATATCAGTTCGCGCACAGCATCAATGGTTTTCGGAACAACAACTGATTTTGGACGACCTTCACGAAATTCGTCTTGGAGTGAACTACGACCACGATTGAATTCACCATACCATCGATAAACACTGGCCCCTGCTGGAGCTTCATCGCCAAAAAATGAATTAAGTTCATCCATGCAATGTTGCTGAGTTAATCCACGTCTAAAGTTGTAAAAAATAATCGCACGAAAATGTTCACGATTTAATTCCATTTTTGGACCGAGATGAATCTTTTAAGTTACTGTAAACAACACAAATAGCGCTGGTATTTCAAAACGTTCTGAGTACGTAAAAGCCAAAAAATGTCAAACTTTGCGATTCAGCTGTCAGTTGCCAGATTGCAACACCAGGGTTGCCAAATCCCGAAATGCCCGAAATATAAAAGGCACCCCTCGTAAGATTAGGAATACATTTAGTATTTGAAATATTCGTTATTTGGTTTTCTTTACAAATTATTATTTTATTAATATATTATATTTTTCACAATCATTTATTATACCATATATAGTGTTATCATTTTTTAAAATCTGCTTAAATTCTAAATTAATTACAGAGTTTTTTCTTTTTACTGGTCTTAAGATTACGTTTTCATAGGTTTCCTTTTTTGTTAAGGGAATCTTAACCAAATAAAATATTTTTTTATTAGTATATATCTACAGTACAGACAGATATTTTGGCAAATTGGAGCGCCTCTTCGGGGCTCACAAAAACAATATTTTCTTCTCTAATTTTACATGTAGCAATTTCAATTTCTTTTTTATCTAATATTAATGGGTTGACGATTCCAAGCTTCGCCCATTCGATTCCATTTTGAATATTTATTAACTCTTCCTTAACTAGTCTTACTCTATTTTGTAGATTTATAACTATTTCGTTTTCTAATAATACATCTTTCCATGTAATAAACATTAGAAATTTGATTTACTATATCTGTTAGATTTTTTAATCTTTTATTAAAAACTTCATTTACGCACACTTGTTTATTATTATTTTTGCTTAGATCATTTATATTACTAGCTATTATTTCAAAGTCGTCGTGATCTGGAGATTCTGCGACATATTCCCAAATAGTACCTATGGCATTTATTGCTCTCTTATTTTTTATAGTGGGTGTTATATTTTCTAAAATATTTTCGGTAAGGCTTAATTCGTGGACAAGGATGGGATACAGGTTATGGTGATTTGGGATGTTTTGTTGGATAAATTTGTGGGTATTGGATATGGATATTGCGTACTGTGCCAGATCTATTGAATGTAGAATAGTAAAAGTTCCTTGCTCGCTGTACCTCTATTAATAGTCACGACATACGAAGAAGTGTAATCCAAAATTTGAACTTCAGTTTTTACAAAGGTTAAACACAATCTGTAAAGTTAATTTATTTTCTTTTAATATTATTTTTATAGACAATTCTGCCTGTCATTGTTAAAACAGTTGAGTTTCTATCTTCTTTGACTATTTCCTTTTTATACCTTGGAGTTAGTTTTGATCCTAGTCTCTTGTTAACTTTGACAAAAATTTCTTCTCCTGGTAAATACATTTTTATTTCGTGCCTATTCTGATTATGGTAGTTTAATTCCTGTTTCTGTTTTTCTGTTAAACGATTGATGATTTCTTGTTTGTCCAAAATTGCTTTTTTTGTATCATTACTTGAATTTCTGTTAACAAATATATCTATCGGTTTTCTGCCGGTGGTGGAGTGAATCGACCTGTTATACCCGTGTATTGCTCTGGTAAGTAAATCGTGAAAAGTAGTGTGAAGTTTGTCTGGTTTTAAGTATCTCATAATCTCTGAAAGGGTTGAGTGAAATCTTTCTATTTGACCATTAACAGAGCTAGAGTAGATTTCGATGCCAAATTGATCTTTAAGAAGAAAATTTATTGATCCGGAATTTAGGGACTTTTCATTATCTATGACTATGGCCTTAGGGATGCCAAAAGCTAAAACGATTTCTTTTAATGGTTCTTTAATATCTTCTATTGCCCTAGACTTTAGAATTTTGACTAAAGCGTATTTCGAAAATTTGTCTATTGCTGTTAGTACGAGATTTCCTTCGGTGGAGTAAATATCAATGTGGACGATTTCTCCAGGATTTTGTGGAATTGGTGTGGGTTGGAATTGTGTTTTTTTAGGACGACGATCGTATTTTTGTTCTCTGCAAATTTGACAATTTTTAACAATTCTATTGGATTTTTCCGTCATTTTTGGGAAATAGAAATTTTTTTTTATTTGCTCTCTATTTCCCTTAGCATCTCTGTGAGCTCTTCTGTGTTCTTTGATTAAGACCTCTTCTTGTTGTACATCCTTAGTTATTTCTTTGACCGGTGACTGTGTGAATCTAATTTTGTAATTTATGAAATATGTATTCAGAATAAAATTCTCGAATTATTCCCATGATTGGCTCTGTAGTAAGTAGTCCATTAATTACGCGAGGATTAAGATATGTTTTTTAGAATTGAAATTAATATATTTCTGGTATATTGCGGTTTTTTTATTATATGCCTGTGATAAGTTGGAAAGGGAATTTCAAATTTGTAGTTATCATGGTTGTCTATTAAAATATGAATTTGGTATTTTATGGCTGGTATTTTATTGTCTAATGAACTTTCGTCGCTATGTTGGGTCGCTGTCATTGAGTTTATCTGTGGTGGCCTAGATAGTGCATCTGCTACCACGTTTGTTTTACCTGGTTGATATATGAGTTCATAATCGTATTCTTCTAAGATGGCTGTCCATCTCTTCATTTTACTGTTAGTGTTTTTACTACTAAGAGCATATGTATGTTAAAGGTTGGTGGTCTGTGAATATGATTACCTTTCGGGATCCGTACAGATAATTTCTCAGTGAATTTAATGACCAAATTATAGCCAACATTTCCTTTTCATTTGTGGCATAATTTTCTTCGGTTTTACTCAGTGTTCGGGAAAGGAATGTTATGGGCTCTTTGTTTTGAGGTAAAACTGCGCCGATTGCGTATTCGGAAGCATCTGTCGTTAACTCGAAACATTTTTCAAAGTCGGGATGAGAGAGAACTATATCACTTGAGGCTAACGAATTTTTTAATTTTTGAAATGCATCTAGAGCATTCTGGTCTAAAGATATTTTTGTATTCTTGGAGGCATTTTTTGAGATGCGTCCTTCCTCCCCTCTTAAAAGGGATGCCAGGGGTTTAGCAAGTTTCGCGTAATCTTGTATGAAACGCCTATAATAACCTGACATGCCTAGAAAGCTTCTCAAATCTTTTAGAACTTAGGGCTATTGCTTCTACTTTTTGTTTGTTAGCTTTTATTCCTTCAGTTCCTACAATAAAACCTAGAAATTCAATTTCTGTTTTTAAAAATTCACACTTGTCTAGTTGCATTTTGAAGTTTGTGGATTCTAATGTTTCAAATATTTTATATAGATTTTCGAGGTGTTCTCTTTCGGATTTGGAAAATATAATTATGTCATCTATGTAGACATAACATAGGTATTTTACCTATGTGATGCCTTAAAACATCATCCAAAGTACGTTGGAAAATTGATGGCGAGTTTGGAAGTCGGACGAATTCAAATTTTCCGTTATTGACTGAGAATGCGGTTTTTTCTATGTCGCATTCTTTTAGAGGAATTTGGTGAACACCACTTTTAAGGTCTACCACTGAAAAGTACTTATTTTTCCCTAAATTTGCGAGAACTTCATTAATTTCCGAGATAGGGTATCTATCGGCCACGATGACCGTGTTCAGCTTTCTGTAATCGACGACCATTCTGAATTTTTTTTCACCGGATGCATCCATTTTTTTCGGGACAATCCAGACGGGTGCATTGTAAGGTGATCTAGAAGGCCTGATTATATCATCGCTTAAAAGTTCATTTATTTGTTTTCCAAGTTCGTCTTTAAGTGCCCTGGGATAAGGATATGATTTGCAATATATCGGTGAGTTAGATGTGGTTTGAATCTCTCCTTTGATTCTAGAAGTAAATGTGAGTTTTTTATTAGGGTCTTTGAATAAATTGGGATGGTCATTTATAATTTCTTCTAATTGAGATTTTTGAACTTCGTCCATATGACTAGTTCTAAATTCCATTTTGTTTACGGATTCGGAAATTTGTTGGTGAATTTTAATTTTGATTTTTTTATTTATTAACATGTATTTTTCCTTAATATGAACTATAGCATTTAGTTCCTGTAAGCTGTCATGGCCTAAAATACCATGAAATGATTTTAGAGAAGGTAAAATATAAAATTTAATAGGATGATTGGGAAAATTAAACAGATTCGCGAATGTATGATGCGTGATTTTAATGTCGCCAGAAACTGAGTTGGCAAAAAAAAATTTTTCGTTTTGTTTAGGATTGTTAACGAGAGATGATTGAATATAATTTTTATTAGACCCTGTGTCTATTAAAATTTTTAAAATTTGACCATTCTTCGCCTTACATTCGAAATATGGGAGCGAAGAATACGTCAGCCTAAAAAATGAATATCAGTCAGATCTTGGGTAGGTATTCCATATTGTTGATCGTGTTGATCTAAGGATTCAACGTAGTTTTCAATATCTTCGTTTTGCAGTTGCTGGTAGTAGTTGTCTTCGTAATTTTCGAGTTGAAATTCTTCAGATTCTATTAAATTGTCAAAATTTTGCTGTTTAGTTTGTACGTGAAAATTTCGTTGTTGTTTAAATGGTGGTGGGACGTGATTCATTGATGCAGGTCTTTTGCCTTGGGGTTGCATCATTTGACGGGGTCTGTTTTGGTAGTTAATGTTTCTTGTTTGTATCGACTGATCAACCTCCATTGGTTCAGATCGTTGGGGTTTAGGTGCTGTCGGTCTTGTCGGTTGAAACTGGAATTGTTGTCGCATTTGGTGATGCGGTTGAAACGCTGGTTGGGGGTTATGGTAAGGGAAAAGCGGTTGATTTTTAAATGTATTTTGTTGCATACTGTTCATAGGGGTATTATTTTTGGTAGGGTGTTGAAACGTTAATTCCGGGTAAAATGGTCTGTTATAATTTTGCGTGTTCAAGTTACGCGTTGAAGGAAGTGGTGGTTGTTGACGATGTTTGTGGTTTTGGTGTTTATTCGCGTATTCTGACCTATAATGTTGGTTTTCTAACTTCAAGCAAAGATGTAGTGCTTGTGGAAGATCTGAAGGTTCACGAATGCCTAGGAGTCTCGGTAGGTCTCCGTTTAAGCCTCTTATAAAAGTATCGAGAGCTTTGTCTCGATATGTTTGAGTCAAAAGTCACAAAGACTCTTGTCCCATTTCCATGCAACCAATTTTGTTTAGGATCAAGGATAGATGCGAGTAGACTTGTTGATAAAAAATTTGAATACTATTTCTTCCCTGCATAAGTGGTACTCCAGTGTGCCTAAGTCACGTTTATCGGCGTAATGTAGGGTCAAACATCTTACTATACTATTTCAGTTCGGAGGTGTATTGTATGACTCTAATGCAATGTCTGCATTTCCTACTATTTTGTTTCTAATTACGATTTTTCTTCCGAGAAGTTTTTCATAACATAGTTATTTGGTTTTTAAGTTCTTTTTAATTTTTCAATTGTTTATTTAGATCTTCTGACACATACACTCCTACGGTAGTCTGTTTTCAGTTTTTCATTTATAAGCACGCACTGCGTTTATATTGAATAGTCCTATTCTTCTCACCAGATAACGCGTTTTATTTAAAAGGTTATGAATTTTTTTATTTTTTATTATCACTAAATTTACTTAGCTTAAAACCGTTCCGACTGCATGAATTTTTTCCGTTTTGCTTGTCGCTACTAAGGATTAATTTGCAATACAGTAAACGAACGGATGCCTGCGGACGGACGCGTAGAGGCCTAGGTTCCGTGGTATATTTTTTATACCAGACTGCTCGGGCGCCAATTAATAAATACTTTTTTATTTTATTTATTTTAAAAAGAGAGAACTATGTCCTCTATATCTTTTATTATATAAATTAATAAATTATTGCCGGAAGACTATGTCTTCTTAATCGGACTTTTGATCACTTAATTACATTGTTATTTACTAGCTACTTTATATTAACTATCGAACACCAATCATCACGTTGAATGCAACGTGAGCTTATTTGAGGTGCTGACGACCTCAAGTTACCTTGAGTTAATAAAATAATTAAATTTGGAGCAAGCGGAACTGTGTCAGCAATTGAATTGCGACAAGGGGTATTGAACTTTATTAAAACGAATATTTTAATTAAAAACTTGTATCAGCAATTGAATTGCGATCAGGGGTATTGAACTTTATTAAAGTTAATATTTTAAGTATTAACTTGTATGTAGACATTTTAGGTTAGAAACGCTTCGAGTTGCTGGTTAGTCCGCGCGGATATGGCCTCGAGTGCAAAGGGTTAATAGTTAAAATACTTCAGTAAAACCCTGCAACTCAGTGTTCGACAGGGCGTGGCTAAGTCAACTTAAGTTGTTTTGCCAAAATTTCGCATAATATTATTCAAATTTGATTTTTTTCTGTATTTAAAACACGAGTTACACATTTTACACTTTTAAGAATTGTGATGCGCCGAATCTTGTTAACTCAATATTAAAAATTGAAATAATAATTAAATAAAGCGTCAAAATCAAAAAAATTTAATCATTGCATATATTCACATTCCCGAAACTGAAACATTCATCTTTGATGTTACTCCAAGAACTGAGTTCATTTCTTAACATAATAAACATATGAACAACAAATACTTACACATATTTCTCATTTTCTATGCACTTATATTTATACTTATTCTAACGTTACATTTAACTACATATAATAATGAAGTAAAACACGTCTTCTTCTGTCAAAGAACTTTATTTCACTCTCCTTTTTACAAAAACTCTTCTTAACTTAAAGCTTAACTAATATTTTACATTTAATGAGAATGGGAGAAAGTAAAGCTAGCAATGAATGTAGGAATGCATGCTGTGTGTATGTTGAGTGCGTGAGTAAGCGTGTGGGTGTAGAGTGTGAGAAAGTATGTAAAGCAGTTGTTGGTTTACATTAGAGTTAGCATAAGTAATTAAATATAAGAGTAAGATTAAGTTAGAATTAAGAGTAGGTATAATATAGGAATAGGGTGATCATGTAACTAAGTATAGTAGTATGTAACATTATAATATAACTACAATATATAATATGTAAACTTAACAGTTTTAGTCAAGGCGAATTTATTACAGGTGACAGCAAACACATATAAGTAAAACCCTACATGTATTTGTTGTTGCGTTTGGTGCAAGCATCATGTCAAAATCAGCAAGCAAATGTAAACATACGAATGTAAACATACCAATACATACAAACAAAGCATATCATTTTGACGTAAGCCATACCTACGGCGAAAAATTCAGCTGGGTGAATGCTGTCACCTTATTAAATCCACCTTGGTATGAACATTCTGAGCATGACTCGTTGTAGCCTTTGTTTTTGTTGTTGTTTTTGCTATAAGCATAACACTGAATGCTGTTGGAGCGAGAGCGCTCGGTCGTGCGGTTCCGTTAAAGTGAATTGTTTCATTAGGCTGTTGTGTGAATGGACACAGAAGGATGGGTTTACTGGTTTAAAATCGAAATATTTATGCCATAATATAAGTTAAAATTATATAGGTACACTCTCTCATACCAATTGAAGTTTACCTTTGTTAAAAACTGTTAATTACTGTAAAAACTGTTAGTTACAGAAAGCTGTAAAGAAGGTGTATTGAAGTTTTTGAAGTATTGGCTAGGTTTAACAAATTCCAAAAATTATGCTTTCAAAATTCCCATTAATTATAACTAGACTAAGGCGCGAATCAAGAGGAAGAAGAATAAGCTGACTACTGGAATTCTAAATCAAAAGTAGTAGTTATTTTGACGCTTGAAATTTGCAACGCAGTCTTTTTGTCAGAGCACATTTGGCAAGTGATGCGGTATTTTTTTATAATATTGTATACTGATGTGCTACTCCTTTTCAATTTCGATTAGCTTTTGTTACTATTTTTAAAACTCAATTCAAAGTTTTTTTATTCATCTAAAATACAAATGTGCATACATATTAAATAAAGCATACATACATAAAGCATACATACATTTGCCAGCTTAAGTATTTAAAAATGTTTGTTATTTTCTTGCGTCTTTAAATTTTAAAGTCATTTTTTACTTTCAAACTTCACTAGATTTTAAGGTTCATATAAATTTAGTTACGAAAAATAGCTTTTAAGAGGTTAATATTTTTAACAATAAAAAAACTGCATAAACAATTTTTAAACTGGAGTATTTAATTTTGAATAAACTATTTTTGCGTATTATTTCAATCACTGTTTTATTTAATTTGGCTTAATATTTTTGAATATTTTCTGAATTAAAATTTTTTTAAAGCACTAACTTTTAATAAATTTATATTATTTGCGATTTTTTTCTTTTGGTACACGTTCACGTTACAGCACTTTTCAAATCGTTTGTTTATTTTTGAAAAAGAAGTTATGTTTTTTTCGCTTTTATTTCATTACAGCCTAATACACAAACTGTACCATCGTCATCAGAATTAATGTGGTGGAGCCCAGATGTTTCATTTTAACATACAATTTTTCATGAATACAAACAAAATTCGAGCATTTACTGATATACAAATGTGCATACATTATTACAAAAACAAAAACACTATTTTATATGTATGTACATCTTTCTGACGAATTACGGTTGGAGGAAAATTAAGTTAACAAATCAAAAGCAATATTTTTTTTAATTTATAAAGTATTATTTCAGTCACATTATTTTCTATATACAGATATATACGAGTGTTTCTTAAAATAAAGTACCTCAAAAAAAAAAAAAAACGTTAACTACTCTCAATATATGTATGAATGAGTGAAGATAGCAGCGGAAAAATTTAGGAGTGAAAAATTTTAAGTTTTTTTTAATTAATCAAAATACGCTATTAATTAATAAGATTATACATTTTCCCAAAATGAAATATGAGCACTCGCGCTTAAGGTGCAAAGCGCAGCATAGGATTGGTACATTTGTTACAGAAACAAGAAAAATTGCAGTAACAGAACTGTAATAAGGGTGAGCGGCTACAGCAACGGAGATACTCAATGCAGTGCAATTGCTCAATAGATTTACAGTAAACAGTAAAAGTTGCATTAACAGAGCAGCAACACATGTTAAGATAATTTGCACTGGGCCACTGAATAGAGTCAATTGAGCCTGCTTTTTTATTTTCGTTTTTTAGTGGCATACATTTACAGTGTCATTAGCAGAACATAAATAAGACTGTGCGCTATGTAACACTAACAGATATACGCAATACAGAACATTTGCAAAGGAAGTGTAAACGGAAACAGTAACAGTGGCATTAACAGAGCAGCAAGAGATTTTAAGAAAATTGCAATTTGGCGATAGATTAAAAGTGATTGATTGATGATTGATGGCAACAATACCTTTACACCAAAAAAAAAAAAAGGTGAATGTACGAGTAATTTGTAGTAAGATATGCAGCCCCTGCACACTAAATCAATTATAAAAATGGAACTTTCTAATTTAATGTATTTAAGACGCACACCACAAATAGGAGGAGGAGCTTGGCCAAACACCTAACAAAAGTGTACGCATCAATAAGATAAGTTACTAAAGAGAGGACAAGATAAGCACCTCCAGTCTGCACACTCGCGTCTCCCACGTCAATGTTGAGAGTTATTATATGTTGACGTCAGCGGACTTCGGTTATTTGGCAATCAGCGTTAACAACGATAATAATATCAGCTTTATAATTCAATGGAGCATTTTGTTAGCAAACAAATGCTACGTTCGGCTAAGTAGACAATTGAAAAATAAATTCCTTATTTGAGGAGCAAAAACCATGTTTAGAAGTCTACCATCACTGCTAGTGCTATGTACAGGGTCCGGTACACGAATTGTAATCAACTTCAGACCGCTCACGCAGCTCATGCACGGTCATCAGCTGCCTGTTAGGTGGCAAAATGGCAGTTCAGAGTATTGTTTACAAGCGCGCGCAGAAGCATTTTGCCGAGAGTAAACGCGAAAAAAGAAAATCGACAATGGATTTATTTGGCGGGAAAATCACAACCAGCGATTGTTCGTGAGCTAGAGCACCTTAACGTAAATAACGTTTTTGTTTATCGCATCATTACTCGTTACAATGATACAGGTAGCATCGCGAAACGTCGTGGAGGTGGTCATCAAAAGACTGCAATGTCACGTGAAATGGTTCAAAAAGTGAAGAAGCAACTTGAGCGAAATCCCCGACGAAGTGCCGAAAGAAATGAAAATATCTGTCCGTAGCATTCGCCGCATACTGAAAAATTATCTCAAAGTCAAGCCTTACAAGATCCAAAAGGCTCATGATTTCACACCAAACCAGCAACAAATCAGACTTGGCCGAAAGCGGTCAATTTCCACACATTGTGTTTTCTGATGCAAAAAATTTTTCAAATTGAGCAATTCGTAAACTCCAAAACTGACAGTGTTTATTTGACCGACCGTTCATACGAGAATTTGAGTCGTCGATTGGCTACCAGGAGGTAATGGTTCGCGTCGCTGTAACCGCAGATGAGCGCTCTCCAATCGTTTTCATCGACGTCACGGTAAATGCGAAATATTATCGGGAAAGTATTCTGGAGGTTGCTTTGAAGCGGTAGGCAGACAAACATTTCGGTGGCACGTTTCAACAGGACTCGGCACCGTCTCACAAAGCTCGAGTGAATGAAGAATGACTAAAAAACAACGTTCCGAACTTCATAACGTCCACACAACGGCTCTCAAATTCACCAGACGCGAACCCGATGTATTTTTCTGTTAGGGCCATTTGGAGTGCAAGGTTCGAACTAAAAAAATCACTAGTCTCGAGACGCTGAAAAAGTCAATGTCCGCGAGTGGGCCAAAATACCTGCAAGTCACATTCGGGCAGCTTGTGATTCGTTTCTGGACCATCTCAAGGCCATAGTTAAGGCAAAAGGTGGTCATATCGAGCAAAAGTAAATTGATTCTTAATTTTGTATTATTTTCATACATTTTTTAATTTGAATTGAATAAAAGTAATTTTCCAAACTAAATTTATGGCTTTTTTAATTGGTTACACTTAGAGTGCCGGACCCTGTACTATAGATATGATGCAGAATCATAGACGTTGCCAATATATCATAAGGGAAGGAGTGTGCGGAAGATTTATGGAGTTTTGCGATTTCGTAGAAGAAGAAATGATGATATCATCAGTGATGGAATGATGCAACGTATAAAGATCCAGAGGAAGAGGAAGAGAATTACAGCCTTTGCATTGGAAAGGTCAAGTGGAAAAGGATTTCGTTTCACTTGGTGTTTGTGATTGCCGTCAGTTAGCACGAAAACGAGCAAATGACAGGTACGCTTTGATGAACTCGGTCAAACTCGCTAACGCTGTTACTTCGCTGAGATAGAAAGCTTCAAGATGGAGAAAACTTAAGATGCAATCATTGCTTAACGGGTTTAATTTCATAATAGAGAGCTAAAGACTAAGTATGTGGGTCTCGTAGTTAGCATTTTAAAGATTTGGTTTCATCATTAAGCTTTGAAAGAATGAAAGAAATGGATAGTAATATATATTTTAGACTAAATAATGCATCGGACTATTTTTAAACATTCATATTTTTAACCAATTCATACAACAGAAAAACTAAAACACACTATGCAACAAAGCACCACCCAACATGGGCGAGATAGAAGTTGGCGTAGTTGACATTTGTTAGCAGTGTAGGGTATTCTGGCGCTCACATTCGCTTACCATCCTAAAATTGCCTTAATGCATTGTTGATCGCGTGCCAGTCATTGTCCAACCAAGTGTGTGGGAAGAGAGGGAGAGAGAGAAAGAGAGAGTCAGAAAGACAGAGAAGCACTAGCAGTGAGAGCAGTTATGACGCAATGATGAAAGGCTAGCGTGGTGTTGGACTCGCTTGCCTTATTGCCATTGTAAATTGTCAATACAGGCCGCAAGCGGCAAGCAGCAACAGTCACTATACAACAGTTGAACGTGAATACTCGTCCGTAAAAGGTGTGCCTGGGCTAACGACGGAAAAGTTAACCAAACGATCAAACGGATTGTTAAGTGTTTTTCTTTGTTGCTTGTGGACGTCAAGAAGACGTGAAAAGTACAATAGCAACAACTAAATTAAAAAGTAAATTGTTTACGTATACTTAAGTTGACATACAGATGTACAAATGCATATATATATATATTTATATACATTACTATACATACATATAATGTGCACAACAGCAACAGTATTTGAACAGAAGCTATGGGCGATTTGGGTGTGTGCGTTTGTGTGCAGTGGGTATTAAAGAAAAAACAAACCAAATGCAACGAAACAACAAAGCACTGCATATTAACCCAATTCAGCAAAATCGAAAAGCGAAACGAACTGTTTAGATGCTATCTATGAAACCAAAGCAATTGCTGGGTATTCAAACTTTTAATTATAAAAAAGCAATTATTTGAAAAAGTATAAAAGAGCACTAGTTGCTAAAAATAAAAATGAAAATAATATAAATAGAAAAAAGCATAATAAACTGGTATTTATGTCTTGAAAGCAGAAGTTGTCTGCATGTTGATGGGCCATGCATATGCATGCTTGTTTTTGTTGTGCCTTTGGTGTTATGTGTAAATATATAAATACGTATTTATGTAATTGTGTGTCAATAGTGGGCTGTAAAAACATGTACAGCTAAAAAGTTTATAAATGAAGAGAAGTGGTATTTTGGTAAAAATGAAAAACAAAAACAAAATTAATAAAAATATACCTATGGACTGCATTAAGAAAAGAAAACAGTGGCACGAGCTACGAAAAAATTCATTGAACGTTGAATTTTATATGCACTCGCAACTATTTTTCTGTGCTGCAAAGCTTCAAAAGAATAAAGTAATATAAATCAAAATGTGCGCGAAAATGATTTGGGCATTCATTTGCTTTTATTTTTCTGATATTTCAAAGTAGAACTAAGTTGGTGTCTTTAAGATTTATCGATACCATTAGAACTTACATCAAAAATAACAGTATCTAGGCGGTGGCCGGAGTCGAGTGTGCTTGACTACAAGAAGATTGCATAGGAGATTGCGCCATCAACATTCCGCTATATTTTTTGGTTTGAGTTCGACAGGCAGCTTCTTGGATGTGCCGTCAATAACGAAAAGATAAAACACAAAATCAAGTCGCTTTCCACTTAGGCAATTTCCGTTTACTTTTATTTGCCTAAATTCACAGATTTATTTATCTAATTTTTTTAATAATAATAATAAACATTTTTTAATAACATTTAATTTAATAATTAAATTGTAATAATATTTAATAATATTATTTTTTTAATAATATTATTTTTTTAATAATATTATTTTTTAATAATAATAATACATTTATTTACCATTTTTGCCATTCTTGCATTTGTATGTGATTTTGACACTTCCTCCTTACCTCCGATGAGTACTATTTCGTTTGTGACGTCAGAGGTAGTCGTAGGGCGCAATTTAGAGGGGTGATCCGATTGGAGCACTTTTTCCCAACTAAATACATAATTTGTTTTAGTATTCATTGGCATTTCATCATGGAAAGACTTACGTCCTAACAACGTTTACAAATCGTACAATTCTATTCTTCTTCTTGATTGACGCGATAGTCGCTTATGCGATTTTGGCTGATTTCACATCGTTAAATAAAGAACTTTAAACCCATTTACAAAATTCGACACCTTTCCATTAAACCTTTACACATTAAAGTGCATGTATTATTTCTATACAAAAATATAAGAGCAATTTGTAATTAAGTGCAAATGACTTGACAGCAGCTATGAAGGAATTACGAGGGGAGTAACAAAAGTTCGTTATATTTTTATTTTTTATCATCTCCACATTTTATAAATTTGTAAATCTACTGTACGGTGGCCGCTGTAGCCGAATGGGTTGGTGCGTGACTGCCATTCGGCAGTTTTCCATGTACTATTTGGCAGACAGTAACTGCCAGAATCAAACGGAATAGCAGCACCAAATTTTTTCGCGGGTGAAGTGTACCGAGATTATAATTTTTGTTGCTGACTTTTTCTGCTTGCCTTTCACAGGTTAATTTGCTCCTTTAGGTCTTCATACCATAGACTGCTGTTTGGTTTCCGGGCCATACTTAAAAAACCAAGCTTTGCCCCCTGTTAAGATCATATTAAAGTTACTAGACTCTCAGTTTTCGAATTTTCTTAAAGAATATGAAGCAAAATTTAGTCCACCTTTTATTTGCCGCTCATTCAAAGTTCGCAGAACCCATCTATTTCAAACTCAGTTCACTATTCAAAATTTTCTGTGTCATTCGTGGGTCTCCGTTAAGTTGCCGCATTTATTTCTTCGGTCAACGATTTTGGCCATCCTTCTCGTTCTCCACAGAAAAAGGTTTAGTGTAGAATCTTTGATACCACTTACTTAAATACTCTTAAGATATGGCGTGGCCGTCTTATATACAGTTCAGAACTTATGGAAATTTTCCACAGGCTTGAGTTCACGCCAAAAGCCGTAAAGTATTGAGTAACGAATTTCTTGCTGCGTTGCTGGGGGAATTTCTGCAGACATTGCTTCAGTTTCGTTTTCTCGTCTCCATTCTGATCGATTTTTCTGAAATTTTAAATGAAACATAGTAAGACTACAACGCATAATTCGATGATAAAAAGTTTGCTCAGTAAGCAGCTTTCTCCTCCTCTATGGACAAATCGGCTCCCTTAGCAAGACACTGGGTTGCTCGCTCAAATTTGTAGAAAAAACATTTCATTTTCAAAATGGTCTGCTTACGAGCAACAACTCGCTCAAGAATTTTCATCGGTATGTTCAGGACTATGGTCGTATGACATGAAATACATACCGCTTAAGTCAGGACATGATAGAGTATTTGACGTAATCCACGATCGATGAGTGGAGAATTTACAAAGCTTTATTTCTTGTGATGTGTTGATTTAGAAGGAATTCATGATTTGCAAAGAGCTAGCATTTCTCAAAGAGTTATGATCGGGAGACTAATTGGATAGTGCCAACGCGACCGATAACATTTCAGACCTCATTATAAAAAAGTTGGGGTTGACGAAACTTGTTTCCTATTAGCCCACCTTCCCATGGATGGATGAAGTGTCCAGAGGAGGCTTAAAGCACAGTATCAGCATGAAAAAGCTTCTCATAAAAAATAATCTGCCGGAATTGACTTAAAACTGTAGGAGAAGGATCTCGGCCAAACACCTAACATAATTGTACGAGCCAATTATTTATTTATTTTTAACAAAAAAGTTTCGTACAATTCTGTTAGGTGTTTCGCCGAGATCCTCCTCCTATTTGTAGCGCGCGTTCCACAATTGGAAGGCCCTACAGTTTTAAGCCGACTCCGGTAGATGGTTTTTTAAGAGAAGCTCTTTCATACTGGTACTGTGCTTTTTTAAGCCTCCTCTGGACACTCCATCCATCCATAGGATGGTGGGCTCATTGGAAACAAGTTCTGCCATCTTTTCTATAATGAGGTCTGCAATGTAATCGATTGCGTCGGGACTATTCAATAATTCTGCCTGCTGTAACTCTTTAGCAAACGCTAGCTCTTTGCAAAACATGAGTTCCATTTAAATCACCACATCTTAAGAAATAAAGCTTTGTAAATTCTCCATCTCGATCTCGGATTGTGACAAATACTCTATCATGTCCTGACTTAAGCGGTATGTATTTCATGTCATACGACCATAGTCCTGAACATACCGATGAAAACTCATGAGCGAGTTGTTGCTCATAAGCAGACCATTTTGAAAATGAAATGCTTTTTCTACAAATTTTACTTTTCCTCCACTTTTAGCCAAAGTTTCTAGAGCTAGCAACCCAGTGTCTTGCTAAGGGAGCCGATTTGTCAAGAGAGAAGGAGAAAGCTGCTTACTGAGCAAACCTTTTATTATTGAATCATGACTATAATGGATCTAATGACATTTTGAAATTTTTCCAAAAAATAATCGACTTACCGAACTTTTGTTGTTAAGTAGTCATGGTAATTGCTTATGCCATGATGCCACATTATGTTCACTGAATTGTGAACTGCCATATTTTTGAATGAAAACAAAAATCAAATCAAATATTTCTTTTTGGAATATATGCGTCCTGCATTCATAGTTTTTTCCAAGCCAACTTTGCGCACATCATCAACACATGAGTATTTCCAATTTTTCCACATCAATTCGCAATTTTAAAATGCACATGAAAATTACTCATACCACACGTATTACAAAGCGTGGATATTGTGGATATTCGCATATACAATAATCAATGCGGAGCTTTTGCGATGCCCATGCTGTGCAAGTCGCAATGTGACAATAAATTGTGGACACTTATTAATAGGAATCTTCATCTCAGCTACTTGCGAGTGCGTCAGCAAGTGACAAATCTGACACGTCAACCCACATCTCCACAGGCACAAGTTGTTATCTTAATGATTTTATTAGGCAAGATATCAGATTGTGACTGGAAGCAGAATATTGCTTATAGATATAAGAGAAGTATTGCCTGCTACTAACTGTTGGTTTGCTAATTCGACAGCTGCATTTTCATTTGCGCGAAAACTTCGTGGTGGTTTTTCAATATGAAAGCAAAAATTACCGATTTTGCATAAATATAACTGAAAGTCCTCTCAACTGGAGCCTGAAAAGGCAGCAATGTTACTTTTTTATTAAATATACGGCAAAATTTTAAATTTAAGTACTAAATGAAATAAAAATTATTAAAAGTTATTAGCTTACATTTTTTTCAATTACCTAATTTACTTAAATTATTTCTTAAAAATATTTGACATTCGCATTTGCAACATCCGTATGACAAAATATAAACAAAAGAGATTTTTGGCTGTACGTATGCGCAATACCTGTAATTTATGAGTTATGTGTTCTTAAACAACTCAGACATAGATACAGTATGTATGTATAGAATCGCGACCGGCTAAATTCAAACTTAAAATTTCGTTATAAAAAAGTGTAAATGCTGCTAAATAGGTGTATTCTTTTCGCAATACACGTTGTGCAATTTGTTAGTTTTGTGTGAAATTTATACAGCGTACGTTGTTTTTACAAAATGAGTTCCTTGTTTCATGCTTGACTTGAAGTAGTGTTCCTATGTACACAATCTACAGGCCAAATCTACATCAAAATATTTGAAGAAGTCGAAGACGTTCGTAAATAAATGGGTGCAACGGTATACCGAAATTAAAAACATTGAGGACTACCCCGGACGTGACCTCAAAAAACACAAAAAAAAAAAATCTCGAGACCAGAATATCGTTGATTTGCTTGTGACAAAGGCCTCAAAGTACAGAGTACATTGAAAAAAGCCTTGCTCTCATTATCACACATTGAAAAAACATTTGCATGGGCTAAAGCGAATTCAGAAAAGAATTGAGTAAACGTAATATTCAAATATTCAAGGCTGAAGCCCACCGACAACCACTGATTGGACCTTATCAGTGTGGCTTTAGACCTGGAAAGTCTACCATCGACTAAATATTCATAATACGCCAAATCTTGGAAAAGACCCATGAAAGGAGAATCGACACACACCATCTTTTCGTCGATTTCAAAGCTGCATTCGACAGTACGGAAAGGAGTTACTTGTATGCCGCGATGTCTGAATTTGGTATCCCCGCAAAACGAATACGGCTATGCAAGATGACGTTGCTCAACACCAGCAGCACCGTCAGAATTGGGAAGGACCTCTCCGAGCCGTTTGATACCAAACGAGGTTTCAGACAGGGTGACTCGCTGTCGTGTGACTTCTTTAACCTGATGTTGAAGTGGATCGTACGAGCCGCAGAACTTAATAGCTCAGGCACAATATTTTATAAGAGCGTACAATTGTTGGCGTATGCCGATGATATCAATATCATCGGCCTTAACAACCGCGCTGTTAGTTCTGCCTTCTCCAAACTGGATAATGAGGCAAAGCGAATGGGTCTGGTCGTGAACGAGGACAAAACGAAGTACCTCCTGTCATCAAACAAACAGTCGGCGCACTCACGTATCGGCACCCACGTCACTGTTGACAGTTATAATTTCGAGGTTGTAAAAGACTTCGTTTATTTAGGACCCAGCATTAACACCGATAACAATGTCAGCCTTGAAGTCCAACGTAGAATCTCTCTTGCCAACAAGTGCTACTTTGGACTAAGCAGGCAATTGAGTCGTAAAGTCCTCTCTCGACGAACAAAACTAACACTCTGCAAGGCTCTCATCACGCCCGTCCTAACGTATGGCGCAGAAGCGTGGACGATGACAACATCCGATGAAACAACGCTTGGATGTTTGAGAGAAAGATTCTGCGCAAGATTTTTGGACCTTTGCACGTTGGCAACGGCGAATATCGCAGGCGAAGGAACGATGAGCTGTATGAGCTTTACGACGACATAGACATAGCGCAGCGAATAAAGATCCAGCGGCTACGTTGGCTGGGTCATGTCATCCATTCGGACGACAAACGCTCCTGCTCTGAAAGTATTCGATGCGGTACCAGCTGGTGGTAGTAGAGGAAGAGGGAGGCCTCCTCTGCGTTGGAAAGATCAGGTGGAGAAGGACTTGGCTTCACTTGGTGTGTCCAACTGGCGCCAGTTAGCACGAGAAAAAAACGACTGGCGCGCTTTGTTGAACTCAGCCAAAATCGCGTAAGCGATTATCGCGCCAATTAAGAAGAAGAGAGAAACGTAATATTCCCGGATGAATCTTTAGCGAATAATTAAATACGTCGATCGTGGTGTACTGTTGATAATCGACAACTTCAACAAACTGTTAAGCATCCAGATAAGGTTAATATTTGGGACTGCTTCTCCGAAAAAAGTTTTGGCCATTTGTGTTTACCGTCAATTTGAATACAGTTTTGATGGTTAAATTTACCAAAAAGCATTATTATCGTCAGCTGCGAGGTTGTTTGGAAGAACTAGCCATCCTTGAATTTTATAACAAGACAACGATCCCATGTATCGAAGGTGTGTGGAGTGGAAACAGCAAAATGTGATTGAAATGTTTTACTGGCCTTCACAGTCGCCTGATATCAACTCTATTGAAAATGTTTGGGCAATAGTTAAGCAAAAACTTAAAGGAAAACAAATATGGGTAGTCAAACAATTATTCAGGTAAAATTTGGCTGATTTGGAGCAGATTACCTCCACAATTTGCGCAGAAATTAACACAAAGTATTACTCGTGAAACGATTATAGCTAATGTGTATTAGGGGTGTCCTTATTTTGGGAAAGTTACTAGATCATCGTTCACCGGGTCTAATTTTTTTCCTTTTGGTATAAAAAAAATAACTGCAAAGTTTGAAGCCGATCGGGCTTCATTTGATGGACCCGGAAATCGCTTATATCTGAAAGATCCACTAATAGGTGTAAAAAAGACGATTTTTTCACTTTTTTACTTTATTCTGTATTTTTTTGCTCATGGTTGTTGCTTTTTTTTATTAAATTACATTGAATAAATATTATTACATTTCATTTCAAATATATTTTACAAAAAAACCACCTAACAGGAACATTTTTCATTTAAATTTACAGCATGTCAAATGAAAATATAGTCGATTTCGTATCGTTTTTTGTTGGGGTTTTTTTAAATATATGTAATTATATTTTTTTTTCAATCCTACATTTTTTCAAATATATACGTATTTTTCCCTTTTCCACTAAATCGTCCTGCATGTCAGCCAACCCCGCGCAAGGGTCGTGTGCGACTCGGCGCCACGCCAGTAGGTGGCCGCGCGAGTCTTCTCTCCCATAAATGATATTATGCGCAGCGGCTTCAAAGCGACTTTGATATTTTGACAAAAAGTTTATCCCTGTGTCGTATAAGTGCTGCATCACACATCAAGTGCTTTCTGCGAAGTTTATTTGGAACATATGGCAAAAAAAATATCACCATGTCGGATAAACCATCGACCTCAAGTCATTCAAGTAGAAGATCTGTGAAAAATTTGAATAACATTGATTTGATCGGCAACACTGCGCATCAGATCACGGGCGCCAAACTTCCGTGCATCAAACAAGTGTTACAAGTGATGTTCCATAATATGCGATTTGTTGGACTTACTGCAAAAGACAGTGCAAAATTGACCATAAGTGCAGCTGTAATATTTTGGCAACAAGCTCGCATTCCAATTATTAATGATGATAAGTGTGTGAAAAAGCTGATGAAAGTTTACGACCAATGGAAAAACATACAAAGAACTGTCCCAGATAAAAGGTCAAATGCACAAAAGCAAGTTGCCGAACAATTTACTCAAAATCTTGATGATTTGTTTGATATTGCCATCGGTGATGCGTTGGAAAAAATTCGAATTGAAGAGGACAGAGAATTTTTAAAATTGCAAAGACAAAAAGGTCGTCCAGGCTGCATGGTTGGTGTCGATATGAAGTTATATGGGCGAGAAAAACGTACGCAAGAACGACAAGAAAAAGAAGAAGCGCGTAAAAGAAAACGCGAGGAAGAGATGGCTAGACCTTCAGGTAATTTATTGCAATATGTCATAATTTCAAAAATCATATTTGATTGTGAATTTTTTCAGATGTCGTGAATTGTGATGATGAAGATGCTGAAATGCCATTTTGTGAAACGATTGATGAAGAAAATGAACCGATTGACGATGACTGGGCACCAGAGAAAGTAGCTGGTAACGCAACATCCGCCAAAAAAAGAGGCCGAAAAGAATTCAACACAGCAAGATTGGCTGCTGCACTTGATAATGCTAAAGTTTCGGATGGTATGGCCGTGCATATCCCCATTGCAGCTGCTGAAGCATTTGGAATACGGGCTGAAGAGTTAGCTATCAACCGTTCAACTATTCATCGCGCTCGCCTGGAACATCGATTGGAAGATACAAAAGATGTGATGGCTCGGTTTCCCGACAACGTAATTAAAACTTCAGCTTATATTTAATTTTTATTGGGTTTTCAATTTTTCATTTTAAAATAAATTTTTTAGATAAATACCGTTGGATCATTAGTTGTTCATTGGGATGGCAAACTACTACAAGATTTGATTGGTAGACTCAAAGTTGAGCGCATAGCAGTTCTTGTGAGCTACAATGGGACATCCAAGTTCCTCGGAGCACCGAAAATTGAATCGTCAAGTGGAGAACACATTGCTGCTGCGGTTCACGAGACATTAGTTAAATGGAACATTGCGGAGTACGTGCAAGGCAAATGTTTTGACACAACTTCAAGTAATACCGGCACAGAAAAAGGAGCTAGTGTACTCTTGGAAAAGAAACTAAAGCGTCAGTTGTTAGATTTATCGTGTCGACATCATGTTTACGAGATTCTTCTGTCGAGCGTTTTTGAGGTCAAATTATCACCTAGCTCGGCACCAGAAGTTCTAATTTTTGAAAGATTTGCCAAGTCTTGGACAAGTTACGATTTGGATTCGTTTTGCAGTGGTCTCAACGAAAAAATGGTTCTTTTGCAAATTGATCAAGTTGAACAAGAGAACATCAAAAAATTTTGTTTTGATCAGTTGACAAAGAATCAAATTCGAGACGATTATAAAGAGTTTCTCGAATTGGTTCTTACATTTCTTGGAGCAGGACCGTTCAACTTCCGTACACCAGGACCAACGAGTAACGCTCGATGGATGGCAAAAGCTATTTATTGCTTGAAGATTTTCTTATTTCGACAACAATTTCAGCTTACAAAAAGAGAAGCGAATGGTTTGCGCGATATTTGCATTTTTCTCATCAAACTTTATATCAAGCCATGGTTCAGATGTACGAATGCTATAGCTGCTCCTCTCCAAGATTTGAACTTCGTTAAGGCTGCTGTTCAATACGATCAAACTGATTCTGCAATCTCAAAGGCAGTTACAAAAAAATTGACTCATCATTTATGGTATTTGTCGGAAGAATTGGTAGCCCTAGCCTTCTTCGATTCAGATGTGTCTCACGAAGAGAAACGCCAAATGGTTGAAAAATTACAATCCAAAGAGCCAGTTGTGAAATTAAAAAACGGTCGAACATATACTAATTTATCAACATTTGAAAATTACACTTTGAAAGATTTCGTTTCAGAAAATACGAAGAAATTTTTCAACCGCTTTGGTTTGTCAACAACGTTTTTAGAGTTTGACCCATCGACTTGGGAAACGGCATTTGATTACGAAGAAGGTTGGACTTTTTGTCAAAATTTGTTTGTTGTTAATGATACAGCTGAAAGAGGCATCAAATTTATAAAAGATTTTAACAGAATTTTGACGAACGACGAAGAAGAACTCCAATTAGTGTTGCAGTTTGTGCAATCATATCGCGAAAAATTCCGTTCCTATAAGAAATCTGACTTGACACTCTGAACTTTAGTGAGTTTATTTAACACCCTTACTAGAAAATGTAAAAAAAAGCAACAACCATGAGCAAAAAAATACAGAATAAAGTAAAAAAGTGAAAAAATCGTCTTTTTTACACCTATTAGTGGATCTTTCAGATATAAGCGATTTCCGGGTCCATCAAATGAAGCCCGATCGGCTTCAAACTTTGCAGTTATTTTTTTTACACCAAAAGGAAAAAAATTAGACCCGGTGAACGATGATCTAGTAACTTTCCCAAAATAAGGACACCCCTAATGTGTATAGCTATATAAGTACCTATATTTTATTGAATATATTGCATATAATAAATATTATAAACCAACACGATCCAATTTGTTAGAATCGAATTGATCAATCAGTTTTCAAGTTATCGCGGTCACGTTTCTATTAGACAGACTGTACACAGGTCATGATGGTGTTACACACACCAAAATGAATTTTTGTCGGTCCGTATGGAGTTTGTAATTTACGAGGGCGGGTAAATAAGTCCGTGACTTTTTGTATTTCTGACCTCTTTACTGAAAAAGAAATACTGCTCCTGTCAACAGGCATCTGTCAGTTGACTCCTGTCAAAATTTGAAGGTGCTGCGTCAGTTAGTTTGTGTTTTACAGCTACCTTTATCAGACTACCCAGTAATTTACAGTCGACCACAAACGCAATCGTGTAACAACTTCACAGGAAGGTTTGGCGTTGTTTAATCGTAATATGGAGGAGTTTTTGCGCCGTTTTGTAACCGTGGACGAAACATGGATCTATCACCACAACACCAGAGACCAAACAACAGTCGACCAATTCGAAACAGTGAGTTTCTAAGGGTGAACCGGCTTAATAAGCACACGAAATTCAGTTTTTTCCATTTTCTCCTCAAATTACTGGGTAGTCTGATAAAGGTAGCTGTAAAACACAAACTAACTGACGCAGCACGTTCAAATTTTGACAGGAGTCAACTGACAGATGCCTGTTGACAGGAGCAGTATTTCTTTTTCAGTAAAGAGGTCAGAAATACAAAAAGGCAGTTTTAAATAAAATGCCAAATAAAATTTTTTAATAGTTTCGTTTTTTACAGAAAATATATCTTCTAAAAGCAAATCTTGCCATAAAATGTGGAATACAATTTCATTGAAATGATTTCTACTGCTGACTGTACGATAGTCCATTCTACCCATTTAATTTTTCAATATATTTTCGCTTGTTCCGCCTTTAATTTGCCCAATACCAACTTTGATTTCTTGTTTCAGCTCTTTAATCGGCTCTGGATGGTTGGTTTAACATTTATTCTTCACTGTAATCCACAAAAAATAATCTATTGAAGTCAAGTCTCAACCGATTATTCGATTTTCGAATAAAATTCAATATTTTTAATATTTCCCAACTTTGTTTAAAAATAAAAATAATTTCTTTTTAAACATATGGAAAAATTTTTTAACTAGGCCCTTCCCATAGCCCGTAACTAGATCCCTAAAAAAATTATTAAATTTTAAAAGTAATCCTTCATCTGGGAGTGCAGAAACATTAAACATAATTTACCTTTTTTTAAGTTAACAATAAAATAAAAAACGGGTTAACTTATTAACAAAAACAATTTTTTTTAAATACAATTTTTTTTTTTTAATTTAGTTTCTTTTTTATAATTTTTTCCCATTTTTTTTACAGCCCACCGCTAATTAATGTTAACAAATTTAAACCGCGTGTTAAATATTTAATCAGTGCAGATAAGTTTACCGCTCCCGCACCATAAACCCATGAAATAGAGAAATAACATAACAAAAAGCGAACAAAAAAACTGATGAAAAGGGAAATAAAAAAATTAAGTCAGTCAGTCCATATGCACCGCTGTTTCTTGGCAGCTAAGTACGAGTATTTTATTTTATTTTATTTTCTGCTGATATCTACTAATTCTCTAATCGCATTGTTTTTTTTTTTGTTTTTTTGTAACAGCAGCTGATAATTACTAGAGCTTTACATTCTCACTATCTCTGCTGCTCTCAGTTTCATGTTTCAAATATAACAGCAATGTTAATGCAATCAACTTAGATAAAAACAACAATGTGTATGAAGTAATAATAATAAATACAGTATTAATTGCGACACATTTGAGTGCACTGCCGTTAGATTTTTTCTATAATTGTGCTGCGTCATTTTCATGCGCTAATAAGTGAAATATTATCCAACAACGTTTTTCATTTTATTTATAATCTAATGATTAAAGATTGTAAATCATAAACGAGTGTGCTCAAGTGGTTTAAAAAATCACATTTTCAGTGCTGAGATAATTATTTGGTTTTAAAAAGTACCACGTGCACATGTGAGTGAATAATTTGTATTAAAAATTTTAACAGCCTTATCTGTACCATTCGGTGCTAATGGAATGGAGTAGTAATTCAAAATGAGTCGATTCATCGAAGTCTTTACATGCCAACAGCGGCGCTGTGAGCTATGTATGTTACGATGCATTCTGTAATATGTATATACATATTTATATACATAATGTAATGTAGCCTTTAGTTAATAGTTGAAACTGATTAGAAACTATTTAAAAATAATGCAAGTCTTACAATTGCAGCCAATGGCATATTTACTTTTTACTATTAAACAGCTACAGTAGGCTTCTGCGGGTAGTAAATAACACATGTGCTGAAAAGTCCCGGGCCTAATACATAAATGGCACTAGTTTTATTGCATTCATCTCTTTTTTCAGTTAGTACTAACCTTACAAAGACAGCTGTTACAATTTCATGATATTCTATTCATTACTTCGCGAGTTATTGTGCTGAGAGTGACGCTACTTTTGTTATTTTCCAACCTATGAATCAAAAAGATTTTCATGTTTTAATTTTAGGAGTATTTTTAAACTTTCCCAAATGTCTTGTTTTTTTCGTCTGTCATCTGTAAACAATATTCAGTTCATTGTTTGTTACGTTTCATAAAACAATGCGTTTTTGTCACTCTTAAAAATGTCGAATTTCGTGCCTTCTAACTACGATTTGCGGACATCGAAAAACCACTTGTGAAATGCTGCTCTCCCGGTTCAAAAGGAAGTCTTTTGTGCATCGAATCGTTACGGGTGATGAAAAATGGGTGTATTTCTCCAATCCCAAGCGTGAACGATCGTATGGTCCGCCCGGCCACAAGCCAAAAACAACGGCCAAACGAAATCGCTTCGGCCGTAGGGCAATGCTGTGTGTTTTCTGGGATCAGCGTGGTATGATTTGGTACGAGCTATTCAAACCAGGTGAAACAGTTGACGGTGCTCGCTACCAACGACGATTGACCGATTTGAACAGCGCTATACACCGAAAACGCCCAGAATATGCCGATCGGCGTCACAAAGTACTTTTTCTTGATGACAATGCACCGTCACATCGAACAAGAGCGACCCGGGAATTGGTGGAGACGTACGATTGGGAACCGCTGGTGCATGCGGCTTACTCACCAGACTTAGCGCCTTCCGATTATCATTTCTTTGCATCGATGGGCCACGCTCTTTCCGAGCAGCGCTTCAATTCTCACGAAAAAGCCAGAAAATGGCTCGATGATTGGTTTGCGGCCAAAGACGACCAATTTTTTTGGCATCCACAAATGGCCCGAGAGATGGGAAAAATGTGTCGCTAGCGATGGCTATTATTTTGAAGAAGTTTGAAATTGAAAAAAAAGTCTCATTTCATAGGTATACACTACTTTTTGATGGGGAAAAATACCATTCAAGCGAGGCAATGGCGTAAAAAGTGTTATGGCGGTTCCGCTGCATTAGAAACAACAATAAAACGATGGTTTGCTGACCTCAAGCGTGGCCTTAGAGACACCGATGATGCACAACGCAGTGGGCGTACAAATGAGGCGGTAACACCAAAAAACATATAAAACAAAAAAACCACAAAATCGTTTTGAATGAACGAAAAGTGAAGTTGTTTGAGTTCGCTGACATTGTAGAGATATCAAAAGAATGTTTTGGCTTTATATTGCATGATCATTTGACTATGAGAAAGCTTTGTTCAAAGTAGGTGCCGCGTTTGCGCACTGTTTTGTTTCATTAAGATAACGCATCGTGTCACAATTCACTGAAAACAATGCCAAAACTAATAGGACTATGAATAAGTTCGTGCGGTTTTTTTTCGAAATTTGAAACTTTATTGACGTAAAATGGTTACAAATTTAATATTCAAAATATTGTCCATCGCTTACTACTACTTTTTCCCATCTTTCTGGCAATTCACGGATTCCCTTTGTGAAAAATTCGGTCGGTTTTGCCGCAATCCACGAATCGATCCATTTTTTGACTTCATCGTAATTACGGGAAGAGATAGTAATCGGATGGCGCAAGGTCTGGACTATACGGCGGGTGGGGTAGGACATCCAATTTGAGCGTTTCTAAGTATGTTTTGACCACTTGTGCAACATGTGGCCGAGCATTGTCATGTTGCAAAATAACTTTGTCGTGTCTATCGGCGTATTGCGGCCGTTTTTCTCGCAGTGCTCGGCTCAAACGCATCAATTGTCGTCGGTAGACATCCCCCGTAATCGTTTCATTCGGTTTCAGTAGCTCATAATACACAACACCCAGCTGGTCCCACCAGATACACAGCATAACCTTCAGGCCATGAATATTCTGCGCCGACGTCGATGTTGAAGCATGGCCAGGGTATCCATACGTTGCCCGACGTTTTGGATTGTCGTAATGGACCCACTTTTCATCGCCAGTCACAATTCGATGCAAAAAACCCTTCCTTTTGTGCCGTTGAAGCAGTTGTTCGCATGCCATAAAACGGCGTTCAACGTCTCTTGGCTTCAATTCATACGGCACCCAATGGCCTACCTTTCGGATCATTCCCATGGCTTTTAAACGTTTGGAAATGGTTGATTGATCAACTCCCAAAGTTTTTGCAACCTCTTCTTGCGTTTGAGCCGGATCTTGATCGAGCAATTCCTCCAATTCGGTATCCATGAACTTTGGCGGCGCACCCTCGCGTTCTTCGTCTTCCAAGCCAAAATCACCACTTTTAAAGCGTGCAAACCACTTCTGGCACGTTCGCTCAGATAGAGCATGCTCACCATAAACTTCCACCAAGATACGATGACTTTCGGCTGCTTTTTTCTTCATATTAAAATAATGAAGAAGAATTCCCCGCAAAAACACATTATTTGGCACGAAATTCGACATTTTCAAGTGTGGTAAAAATATTGTTGTTTACGCTTCAAATAAAAAACTTATATGACGTTTGTGCCTTACGACAGTAGCTCTCCAATGAATGTTTGGAAATGTGGATCGATGGAATAATAATCAAGTTACGCCATCTGTTGTAAAACCGCACGAACTTATTCATAGTCCTATTACATAAATTGAATTTCGAATTACTCCCACGTCCACCCTATTCGCCAGATTTGGATCCCAGCGACAACTGCCCGTTCGCAGACCTAAAAATGATTGCGTTGTTCTTGGTGGAAGTTACGTTGATGAATAAAATTAATTTTGAACAAAATAAAAGACGTGCTTTTTATGTTAGGCCCGGAACTTTTGAGCCCATATGCTATGTCGCATCATAAAAATTTCATACAAACCGATCCGGCCTCATATCCCTAAGTAGAAATGTAGTTAAATATATGCCAACCAAAGAAAAAACACCCGAGTTGAAGAGTTGATGAACAAAGAGGAAACCGCTTATCATTGTTAGCATTTCTCTTGTCTTTTTTCGAAATCTTTGTCAACATTTCAGGGTTTATTAAGCGTAATCGCGGCGCATCATTTAAATGTGCATGCAAAAAATGCGTGAGTGCGCATGCAAGGCAATTACAGTGTTTATTTAATTCATATACGCACATGCACCCACACTATACAGCATATACATATGTAGATTAGGGTGCATCACTCCCCACACAAAATAAATGGGTACTGGTTTCCGATAGGATTTATAAAATTTATTATATTTTAAGATTTCCACAAAAAATTTTTGGAAAAATATTCAGATTTACGTGAGCTGAACTTATTTTTAAATAATAAAATCTGTTTATAAATAAAAAAAGTTATAAAACGTTTTTAAAAATATGTTTTCTAAGAAACAACCTCAGATAATAGAAGAATTAAAACTTGAAAGGTTTGCCTAGATTAAAAAAAAATGTAATTAACAGAATCAAAGTAGTGATATATGCGAAAAAAGGGGGAAAAATTGGTACTTAAGTTAAAAAAGGGTGGGGAAATACCTTTCCAATGATATCTTAGAAGTATGAGTCGGTCACAATTTGGCTGAGTTATTCAAGTTTTCCTTAAACCTATCTTCCAAAAAAAAATCAAAAATAGCTTCAAAAATGTTATTATTGTACTTGGTTTTAGTTATTTAATATAAATATTTTAAAATATTTTAGCTTAAGCCTTTTTTTATTTTAGCTTAAAACTTTAAACTTTTCTTGTATTATCTGAGGTTACTTAAAAAAATATACTTTTAAAAACTAATTTTGCTTATAAAAAACTCGTTCTATGGAGGTACTTTCAATCGATTCAGCTCAACTAAATCTTAATATGTTTCTGAAATATTTTAACGGCTGTTTTAAAATATAATACTTTTTATAATTCCGATGGAGAAACCCTAACTTTTTTATGAGACATCCTAATGTATGACCCAACATTTTTTTTCTTTCTTGGTGGTTCCCACAAAATTTGTACCAAAAAAGTTAGTCATTTTCATTTATTTTGTATTTAATATTTACTTGTCCCGAATACTCCTCCGAACTCCCAAATAAACTTTTACATTGACAGTCAAGCAGCTGTCAAAGTGAGCACCTGCAATGACAAACTCAGACTGGGAAACAAGCCACCATCTACTGGGTTCCAGGTTACAAGGAAATTGAAGGAAACGGGCAAGTGAATATACTAGCCAAAGCAGGCGCAAATCTTCCTGCATTTAGCACGGCCGGTATACAACCATCTCTCTGCAAATGACCACTGAATGTAGCAGCAATGATTCAAGTTGCGAACTCAAGATGGGAAAGAACCAGCTCATGCAGGATGGCAAAAATTTCAGGCATAATGCCAGGTCTACGAACTATAACATATTTTATTTCTTCCCAGGAAAGGAGTGTAAACTTGTAGTGGTGATTCTGACGGGAATTTGTCTCACTCCATCGTATGCGACCAAACTAAAGCTAATGCAGAACGATACATGCAGAATATGTATCGAAATGAGCGCAAGAGGAACTCTGGAAAACTTACTCTGGCACTGCCCTGCACTTAGCAAAACACGAATCAACTGCTTAGGTTCTGCATCATTTTCAACCTTAGAATGTGTGGCAGATCAAAAACTTAGCAGCCTACTTCAATTGTCAAAACTGTGTAAAAAAAAATATAAAGTTCCGAACTCTCCATACAAACACTTGGTATCACTGTGGATCAATTTCTGGTCTATGTGCGATCTACAGGATCAATCAAGTTGAACCTAACCTACCTATCCCGCCACACTTTGCAAATTATCATTGAATTCGCATGGGAGAAAATGCACTTTTCACTAAATTTGTTATAAAAGGCTTACACTTCGATATTATTTATCTCCTCTTATAATTTCCCTTCATAAATTTCAAAAAAAAAAATTATATTAGAAATAAAAAACGAGACTATTATTTTTATTTTCTAACAATTTTTTTTAGAAACTGTGTGGGTTTTCAGGGTCACTATTAAAAAATAGCTAGTAATATCAAGAAAAAAGTTTTTTATGCTGGTCATCCTAATGTACATATACCCGTTCGCTCTTATATACGTGCTCTCGTATGTGTATTACATAAATGCAGTTCATTTCCATCACATGTACGCATGCAACATTTACATGCACTTAATTCATTTCTTTGCTGCCTGCCAGCCGTCTGGATATTTGCTGAGTCACGCAGGTTAAGCGCGATGCAAATAAAGCAAGGATTGTATTTTTGTATGGATGTGCACAGTGGTGAGCACAAAAATTGCATAGCAGAATTTCGAAAAAAGTAATTCAAATTTCTTTTGAATTCTGTTTCGATTTGACCGATGCAGTTTTTATGTTGGACATTTTTTCAATTCTGAGTAAGATTCAACCGACTGTTTTTATTACGATGACCCAGAGGCAATATTTTTGAAAACATAAATTTGAATTTTAAACAAAATTCTTGTTGATCGGTGCAACTATAGTATGGCTTAATAAAAGTCTTGTAAAAAAATACGATGCGCATGTAAAGGAGAATTAGTGAATTGAAATAAATATACACATTTCAGCTTATTAGTAAACGTTTTTTTTTCGAAACTGCAAAACTTTTTTTATATTTTTTAATGCCTGAGTAGTAAGAGTGCCAAAACTGATTTATTAAAAAAAAAAATTCAAGAGGATTGATTTTTTTTTACAAAATTCTAGTAATTTTTGCATCTCAAAAAAAAAAAAAAAAATAATTAAAAGAACATCTAAATTTCGATTGCAAATTTACTGCATTTTGTGGGAAAACTGCAAATTGGTGTAGGGGAAACTCTGTCTTGCAAGATTTGCTGTTATTATTATTAGATATCGCGCCGACTGGGGGTACAAATTTCCGTGAGAAATAAATTCCATTGAGGCCGATTTGCCGCTTTTGACTTTATCTGCGGCTAAGTGAGCGAGTTGTCGACAGATATCGTGAATTCGTCATACAGGCTTCGTCCCCATAATCCTTTCGACCGTCCTGTTCGACGAAAGCCTTGCTAGTCTAAGGCCATCCTGCTGATGTCCGGATGTTACGGATGGTACGGTCTGTTCATTTCCTCTTTCGTTCGCGTATTTCAATTTCAACCGGCCTTTGTTCGTGCTTTGAGTAAGGAACTCGTAATTAGAAATCCAGTTATGTGGCCACCATATTCGCGTTATAGCTCTTAAACAGCGGCTTATAGAAGTTTGAAGCTTTTTTGTTGTTTAAACCGCTACGCGCCACGTTTCGCAGCCATACAGCAGTACATACTGCATATTCGAATTGAAAATTCTTAGCTTTATTCTGCCAATTAGCTGCTTGCTTTTAAGCATAGCAAAGAATGATCCGGCTTTTGTTATTCTGTACTTAATACCAGTATTATCGCCGTCGTTAGGGGCGATGTGGCTAAGTAGGCAAATTTGTTTACACTTTCGATGAGCTGTCCGGACACCAGGTCAAGTGCCATTAATGGCCATAGACTTCGTCTTTTCAATGTTAATACGCAACCCCACGCAGATCGCGTTGCCACATCGTCTAGTTTGCATTGCATGTGCCCCCGCGTTTGTGACAGTAAAACAATGTCATCAGCATAATCGAGGTCATCTAGATGTTGCACACTGATTGCTTCCAGACGATTCCTCTGCCAGGCTGAGCGTCAAGGGCATTGTTTAGCATACTATCGATACGTTTAGAAACAAGAGTGGCGACAAAATGCATCCTTGCCTCACTTCTTCACTGGTTCAATTAGGTCGAATGCAACACTCTAAATTGAAAACCAGTATATTGAAACTGTATTTGGCTTACCAATTTATCTGAAGCTCTTTTATGACGGAGCGCGCTTCATATTCTATTTTGATGCGACCGGTCAAAAGCCTTTTCAAAGTCAACAGAGGCCAGGCAGAGAGTTTTCTGCATTTGGCAACTTGGTCCACCCACGATTTTCGCTTAAATCTAGCTGACTCAACCATCAATTTTTTCGCTGATTCGGTTAAGAATGACTTTGTAGAGGACTTTGAGCGTTACGCATAACAGCGTGATCCCCCTCCAGTTGCCCCCAAGTATTACGGTACTTGTAAGAATTTCCAAACAGCACAGCAAAAGCATCGAACAACAATCTGCTGATTGGGGTTTAAAGAAAAAATTCGAATTCGAAGTTGAAAATAATAAAAATAATAGGGCTTGAGTAAATAAATACCATTTTTTCTAGTTTTCTCAGCAAATTTATTTACCAAAGCACTAAACCTCAATCTTTAAAATGTTTTCCGTGTATTTTGCACTAAGAATAGTATAGAATGAGATGTGTTCAAAAAGTAAGGTGACTTTTCATTTTTTTTCGAAAAATATTTATTTATTCTCTATTTTATTCTCCTCAAGAGTAATCCTTTTCAGGTATAAAACTGAGCCACAACTTGTGCCACCGCTTTTTCCCATCACCGAATAACCTTTGATCAAAAAGCGCTTTTGTATGGCCTAAGTTCTTCTAACTATGCGAACTTTATCTCCATAATTGTAGCAAACGTCCGCCTTTTCATGTGTATTTTCTGTTTCGGGAACAAGGAAAAGTCGCCACAGACCAGGCCCCTGCGGTGAGTAAGCTGGTTGAGACAAAATTACATTGTTACTTTTGGCTAAAAAATTCAGATTTTTTATCAACTTTTTTCAATAGCAGAAAATGACCTAGAACACTAATATAAGTCAATGCCGTGATTAGCAATAAATTCAGAAAAATTAATCGATCCGTTCACTTATAACAGATTACCTACAAAATGATAATCAGGTGACAAGACTGAAAGGTTTTTCTTCATAGAAATTGGTTTGGTAGAATATTTTATTGTTTTTGGTTTGTTTAATTATTATTAATGATTTGAAGAACAGGCAAGGAGAGGCAATATTTAATTTAATTGCGTAATTTGGTGCTAGTAATAGACAGTTGGCCGCCGTGGCCGAATGAGTTGGTGCGTGACTACCATTCGGAATTCAGAGAGAGAACGTCGGTTCGAGTCTCGGTGAAAGACCAAAATTAAGAAAAAGTTGTTTCTAATAGCGGTCGCTCCTCGGCTGGCAATGGCAAACCTTCGAGTGCAAAATTTATGACAGCAAACGCATGCGAAATTCGGAGTTACATTTTATAATAAGCAATAACAGGCTAAAGCGTCTATGGATACACGCTTTTGTCTGTAATGTGAATTTATAATTAATAATATGTAAAAAAAATTTAGAATTAGTATAACAAATTTTAGAATTCTGTCTACAAACCCCTCTTCTTTGTCAGCGTCTATTTTATTTAGTTTTAAGATTGACGTGTCTCCTTACATTCGTAATAATTACTATCGATAGGATAGAAAACACTGGATTGTACGAGAAAAAGTATCTTTATAATTTAAGCTGATTTTATGATCTCGGATTTCGGGAGAGAAAAAAAGATCGATGATCGAATGTGCGCTGCTCTCAAAATTTGAAAAGTTGCCTTACTTTTTCAATCGCCCCGTATTCTCGTGTAAAAGTAGAAAAATTGCAGTTTTGGATATATTTGGGGTCTTGATCTTTACTTTGTTTGGTCATAACTATTTGTCAAAGTACAACTATTGCCCTTAAAATCCATTTTTATACATAAAAAGATTTTTATTTGACTCTGAGACATTTTGTATTTATTTTACAGTGCCTGCAGAATTTGTCGATGTGCGAAAAACTGAGTAGCATCAGATATAGAGAAGAACGTAGTGACGCAAACTTAAAATTAAAAAAATTCTTTAAAAAGTAAATTCGCAATTTATAGTTACATGGTTCGGCACTCGAAGTGTAACCAATTAAAAAGGCCATAAATTTAGTTAAGAAACTTACTTTTATTCAATTAAAATACAAAATTGAGAATCAATTTATTTCTGCTCGATATGACCACCTTTTGCCTTGACTATGGCCTTGAGACGGTTCAGAAACGAGTCGCAAGCTGCCCGAATGTGACTAGCAGGTATTTTGGCCCACTTGCGGACAAGGTATTTTTCAGCGTCTGGAGACTGGTGAATCTTTTAGTTCGGACCTTGCTCTTCCAAATGGCTCGAAGAGAATAATCCATCGGATTCGCGTCTGGTAAATTTGAGAGCCATTGTGTGGACGGTTTGAAGTTCGGAACGTTGTTTTTAAGCCATTTTTGGTTCACTCGAGCTTTGTGAGACGGTGCCGAGTCCTATTGAAACGTCTATGGTCTACCACAGAAATTTTTGTCTGCGCACGACTTCAAAGCAACCTCCAGAATACTTTTCCGATAATTCATTTACCAAGCTCAATGAAAACGATTGGAAAGCGCTCATTCGCGGTTACAGCAAACCATTACCTGTGGCGGGTACTGGCTCTTGGTGGCCAATTGATGACTCTAATTTCCGTATGAACGGTCGATCAAATAAACCCTGTTATTTTGGGAGTTACGAAGTGCTCAATTTGCAAATTTTTCTCATGAGAAAACATAATGTGCGGAAATTGACCAACTGAAGCAACTCCTTCGCTCTCTCAAGTCTGACTTGTTGCTGCTTTGGTGTGTGATCATGAGCCTTTTGGATATTGTAAGGCTTGACTTTGAGATCATTTTTTAGTAAGTGGCAGATGTTACGGTCAGGTATTTTCAGTTCTTTCGCCATTTGATTGGCACTTCGTCGGGGATTTTGCTCAGTCGATTCTTCACTTTTTGAACCATTTCACGTGATGTTGCAGTCTTTTGATGACCACCTCCATGACGTTTCGCGATGCTACCAGTATCATTGTAACGAGTAATGATGCGATAAACAAAAACTTTATTTACTTTAAGGTACGCGAGCTCACGAATAATCGCTGGTTGTGATTTTCCCGCCAAATATTTATAATGCAATCACACTATTACGTTTGAAATCCATTACTGATTTTCTTTTTTCGCGTTTACTCTCGGCAAAGTACTTCCGCGCGCTTATAAACAATACTCTGGACTGTCATTTAACCAACTAACAGGCACGAGTGCGAGCGATCTGGAGTTGGTTACACATCGAGTGCCGGACCTTGCATATAGTTTGCTCGTTTCATGATGCTCCTTATGCAACACGTCGAAAATCTTTCGAAAAGTATTTTCTGGTTCTTGGTTCTAAAGGTCGATCAAATTTTATCATCCTGCGAAGCTATGCCATATATTTGCTCATCACTGCAGATCGGTATCAATGCATTCATTTGTATGTAGGCTTGAAGCACAACATCGTTTACATACCGCACATAGTTATGTATGTATGAAGGTACAATGTCTGTTTTAATGAAATACAATTGGCACGTTGCAATAAATTAAACTGTTACTTTATGTAGCACAATGTTTCATATTTCGTCAATGGCGAAAAGTTCGAAATTTATTCAAGCGAATAAAAATCAGTAAAGTTCTAAGCAGATTAGATTATTGTAGATTATCCATTATTAGGAGTTAGAAAATTTAGTAGTATCGCTTGGTACTTGTGCTACATACATACTTACATATATATCTATACCCTCGTAATATTAAACTTCTGAAAGAAATTATATAATATTAAGTTTTTTTTCAATGATTTTTTATTTAGTTATGGATAAAAGTAGGTTATTTTCTATGATTTTTATTTGGCTATGAGGTATAAGGATTACTTGGTATTAAATTTCCGTTCGTAAACCAACTGAGGAGTAGTGTGCGATAAATCAATTTAATAATTAGTTATAAATAATTTTGTTTTGGTTTTGCTTTTCCATTTCAATGTCATTTCCATAGTTAATATTAATCAAATCGCCCTTTCATGTTATTTTTGCCAAAGCGCCAAAACTCCAATTGTCATCATTTATTCGAACTGTTCCGCATTTTGATGCCTAAAAGTTTGCTCAGTATTGAAATGATTAATGCTCGTTAAACCAATTTTGAAAAATATCAATCATAAGTATCGATAATCAGGACCACTTCAACTTTAATTGGTTGATTGATTGATTGATTTACTGATTGATACATTTCCTTGGGCTCAGCGTACCGAATACTCTTCAGTTTGTTGGCATTTTTAATCATAAAAAGTGATCAGAAGCCTGAGATGGTAAAATTAAGTAAAAACACAATTTTAGATGAAATAAAATTTTAAACAAGATAATCGAGAATAAAGCTTCAACTATGAAGAAAATTGAGTTTCGTGTCGTGATAGAAGCTTAGCCTAGGACTAAGCATGCAAAAATTTAACAAAAATACCATCTGTTTACGAAGACTCTTGCCTGGGCAGCAAAATGACTTATAAGTGGAATATGAGGGTCATTTGAAAATTGCTTAATTGTTTGTGGTAAACCCTTTTTAATTTTCGACAAAGTCTCCTTTTAGTCCTATACACTTCGTCCAACGCTGTTTTAGTTTGCTGATCCCTTCCGAATAATAGGATTTGTTCAAGTCTGAAAAATAGCCATTCAATTCTGCAATCACCTCTTCGTTTGAATAAACTCTTTTTCCCGCCAGCCTCTTCTTAAAATTAGCGAACAAATTGTAGTCCGAGGGTGCCAAGTTTGGCGAAGAGGGGGCATGTGAAACCCTAGAGCCAGGTAGAGAATCTGGCTGGGGCAATAAAACTTGTCCCAACTTAGTACACGTATTGCTCCATACTTCATTTAGATTCGATATAAATATTATTGAGATCGGATAAAAAAAAATCGCGTCCATTTTTATATGTTAATACTGAAATTCTATACGGCCATCTGATGTTAAAAGCTACATGGTGGGCCAAATAAGACCTACTAATGACTAAAGACTACTGCCTAGCAGTATGCGCAGTTGCTCCATCTTGTTGAAACCACAAATAAGGATACTGCTCCGCCATTGGCCGCAAAAAGTTTTCAATCAATGTTGTGTAAGAAGCTCTTGAAATCGATTCCGGCGTTACATCATCATTTTCGAAGAAATATGGACCGATAACTCTAGTGGCCATAGCACCGCACCAAACAGTACATTTAGATGGGTGCAGATGATGTTGGTGTGTTGCCCATGGATTTTCAGAGCCCCACAATCTACAGTTTTGTTTGTTGACATAACCATTTAAATGGAAATGTGCTTCATCCGACATCAAAACATTATTTAAAAAACTAATTTGTGTGGCTAATTGTGTAAGAATAGAAAAACTCGATAATTTTAACGCGTTATGTTGTACTCTAGGGTTCCATAATAAATTTCCAACAATTCAAGAAGAGAAAAATAAATATATTGTATCAAAAAATAAAAAAGTTATTTGTGCTTAACATTAGTAGGTCTTATTTGGCCCACCCTGTATAACTCGAGAAAAGTTAAGTTTCTATTGCGCCTACATTGCTTACTCTTTTGTTGCCCACTTTTTGGGTAGAGCAGTTGACTATGCTACGTAACCTACGTGGTGTTGATGAGAACTCTATGGGTAGCATAGAGTGCATAGAGTGCATAGAGTATCTACATGGAGTATAGAGCATAGAGAAACTTATTTTTTTCTAATTCTGAGTTTCAAGCTTTCCTATTATGTTCAATAATACCTAAATCTGGTTTTTACGGTGGTGTGTTTAATTGCCTTGGTTCATAATGAATCAGCCAGTCATTAACAATATGTGCCGTGTGTTTTGGATTGTTATCTTGTTGAAAGATCCGACTAGCACCAAGCTCCAAATTATCCACCGAAGACTTCACATTATGTTCCAGTAAAATATATAAATACAATCTTTTACTGGTCCATGTTACCCTCAATAAATGCTATTCTTCCTACTCCAGATGCCGCAACAGCTCTTCAAACCATTACGTTGGCGCCACCATGCTTGATAGTTGATACTAAATTCTTTGGATAAAGTGCAGTATTTTTCCCCCCCCCCGAGCGTTTGCCGTTTCTTCGCTGAAGAATATATTCAACTTTGACTCATCTGTAAACAAATATTTTTCGTAAAAATCGATCCCCTTTTTTTATGTGATTGCGAACTCCAAGTGAAATTTACGGGTTTTTTCAGAAATTAGAGGCTTTCAAAACTGTTAATGTTCATCAATTTTTGAGTACTTCCTGGATGGATACATTTTTCTGATGTGTTTGATACACGTTCGGTTTATTTTGTGAAATAAACTTTTTTTTTTTTTTTTTTTTTTTTTTTTTTTTTTTTTTATATTAACTTTTATTGGGTTGTTCGGAGAGTAATTTCGTTTTTTTTGCGGTGAAAATGAAAGATGATCTTCGTATAATCGAACTCCGAAGGTTAAACCCAGGCCTTTCAGGTGGGCATAAACAGTTGAATTCGATAAATTCAATCTCTCATCGATCTCACGTATTGTTATTCGCCGGTTTGCATCAACTAATGTCTTTATCGTGCTTCAACCGGCCTTCCAGAACGTGGTGCATCTTCAACATCAAAATTGGCGGATCGAAGTTTTGCAAACCAGTTCTGGCACTGGCGTATTGTTAACACATCTTCTTCATACACATCGGTTAATTTTTTTCTGGCTTGAGCAGCATTTTTACCTTTTCTATAGTAAAAAAGTAAAATATGATGAAAATGCTGCCTATTGCTCTCCATATTTAAAAGTGCACCGACCAAAAACTACTGCGTAAAATCAATTGAACTTATTCACACACAAGCCTTGCTATATCAGCTGTCAAAACATATGACAATGACAATGCGACTTAAGTGTGAAGTTAGCTGTGAAAAAAATACAATTAAATCCTCTGTCGTGAAAAAACGAAATTACTTTCCGAACAACCCAATAGATTTTTGTCCATTTCCTTGAGATTCAAACTGATGTCTCAGCGTGATAGTTACCCGGGGCGGTCACTGCGCGGCTTATTTTCAGTAGAACCAATATTTTTGAGTTTAATTTTTTTGATATTTCACCATATGTTTTTTTCTTTTCGCGGATCCACATTTGATGCTTAAGTGTCCAAATTACAACTGAATTGAAATTAGTACAGCAGCACGCATAATAAAAAAAAGAAGAAAAAATAGGACTTTACATTACATCTCAATAGATCAGTAACTAGCTAGGAACTTCGGTGTGTATGTAGACTTTTGTCAACGTTGCTCTTGCATTTTCCCCCATAATTTCGTTATTTTACGTTAAATAATGGATTTTTTCAGTTTATTTCAAATAAAACTGTATCAACACATTTCTCAATACAACTTTTGGACTTTGAAACGCCTATACCCGGGGGTGGACTTTTGTCTATTACTGGAACTACACACTTTAATTATTTTTAAGAAATTTTTCATGCTGTTGGAATTTATTGCTCAGTAGGAATTTATTGCTCAAGTGATGGAAAAATATAGGGTTTTTCAGTAAGAGCGCTTCAACTTTTGAACTTTTTTGAATAAAACACAAACGGTTTGACTTTTTTAACTATTTTTTTTTTATTATCGAGTTTGAACATATACATTTAAGTATGAAATTCGATTTCTTTTGCATGACCACCGCGTGCACGTTTTACGAAGTCCAACCGTTGAACCCAATTTTCGACCACTCTTTTGCATAAATCGGCCGAAATTCCAGCAATTTCGCATTCAGTATTGGCTCTGAGCTCACAAATCGTCGTCGGCTTGTTACTGTAGACCAATGACTTCACATAACCCCAAAACGGGACGGCTTGTTAAATGGACCGTAAAATGGCCGTAATGCTCTTAAAGTAGCAGAAACAGAACGATTATTTTCATAAAAAATTTGCACGATTTGCAATCGTTGCTCAAGTGTGTAGCGTTCCATGATGAAATGTATACTAATGAAGTTTACAAATGACAAGCGAAAAATAAAAAATATTGCGTCGTTCACCCTCCCTATCGGAAAAAAGTTGAAGCGCTCCTATTAAAAACCCCTATAAATAAAATAAAAAAAATTAATAAATATTAGTAATCAGTCTTGAAGAGCATGAGAGTATGTACATTAGGAATGTAATTTTTTTAGATTTTTATATCCGGGATCTCCTCACTCTAATTCCGGGTTCTTAGGATTAGTCCCAGCATTTATTAATTCATTGGCAACAAATTAATTTGAAAAAATTGTATGCATACTCGTATTATTGTATTTGGTAAGCTCCGTATAAATAAGGCCTGGTTTATAAGGTCAAAAAAATCAATTTTGTTTCTTCGTTTTAAGCGATTCCTAATATATTTCAGAATATTCACACAAAGTTACAGAGCCTAATTCTCAATATTTCCGTAGATACAAAGCCAAAGGTAGGCGAGCGTTAGGTAGTTACGCTGTGACCGTTTTCTCGCCTTTTCATTTTTATGATTTCTTTGAATTGGCGTACATGAATGAAAAAAATACTAATGAACCTTTTGAAATGAATCATAGCTTGTTCCCTTCAGTATTAAATTCTCTTCTATTTGAACTAACAAAATAGATAAAAAAAATTTTGTCAAGATTGAAGTGAAATTGTTTTTTATAGAAAGGCATTTTTTTCTTTAAAACCTCCAAAAAGTTGAAATTTTGGAATTTCTCTCAGTTTTCTTAGTTCATCTAGAATAAAAAATCATGATAATTAGAAATCCATTTGAATTTTTTGCTTTAGATAATAATTACGAGCTGTATCTAGTACGCCAGTTGGAAACTCCAGCGTTGCAGCGCTCTACTAATTTCTATGTTAAACATTTTTTTCAACTTATTTTAACCAGTACAAAAATTTTTTATACTTTTTAAATGTTCATTAAAAGATAGAAAAAACTTTGTAGTGCTAAATTAATTTTTTCCTTTAAAAAAAAAAATCGCAAAGGAATGCAATTTTTAGACCTCATAAACCTTAATAATAAATAAATGGGGTTTAAATATATTTTTGTATTTAAAGAGAAAATTATTTCATTTGTAATAAAATAAAAGACAATAATTAGATTTATATGCATGGATGGGACCTATAGTTTTCAGTCGACTCCGAATGGCAAATGATTTTTTTGGGGACTTTTATGAAAAAGTCATGGCAGAAATACACCCGGAGGTTTGCCACTGCCTGTCGGTACGCGACCGCTATTAGAAAAAAAACCTTTTAATTTTGCTGTTTCATGCACGGAGATCCGCACTCCCGAGTGGTAGGTGGGCACCTTCCCATTAGGCTACGGCGGCCGCCACACAACTGAAAAAGTAAACAAATGAATTTTGTGGTTGAAAAAAGTTCATATATTTTTTAATCTCGTACACTTTAAGTGGAATAAGCGGAAACTGGTAGGCTTTAATACATATTAATTTATTTTAAAATAAAAAATCAAGTAAGTCAGTGTAAGTTAAATTGATTTTTGAGATTTTTTTTGCTGGCGGTCTTGTGAAATTTCTACATTTAACGCACGCTAGAATTTTTTTTTTATGGAACCAGCACCGTCAGTACAAGAAATTGAAAAATTAAAGCGTTCTTTGAACTATAAAACCTGGATTTTAACTAAAGATTCTGTGTAAAAAGTTTGAAATTTTGATGAAATTTTGCCGAGTTTTTATAAATTTTGTACAAAGTTTGCAACTTTGCAATATATGGGGTTTGTTGTTGTATATATAACTAAAGGGTCCGCCATATAACTTTACGGAATTAAAAATGCTATAAAAAAGAAACTACTCAATATTTTTCCAAACTGTTTTTTTTATTTTGAAGTACAATCCTTCCGGTTAATGATGGAACACAACTTCATTCATATGGCTGCCTCGGCTAGACATGCACCATCCCATACGATCGGTCCAATTTTTCAACAAATTTTCCATTGTATGCGGCTGTATTTCAGCTATGACATCGCTTATGTTGGTCTTCAGTGCATCAATTGTTGCTGGTTTGTTGGCATAACACTGGTCTTTGACGGCACTGGTCTTGGTCGGTCACGCGTTGGTTTGTCAATAAGCAACCCAGTTTCTCTTACTTTTTTCGCAAAGTAACGCACATACGCTTCATTCGGTGCTTTTCTTCTTCCCATTGCCGTACGTAATTTTCGTACACATTTTGCAACATTACCATGATTTTCAAAGTAATGTCGCAATATTTCCCAGCGTTCTTTGAGCGTATACACAACCCTTTTCGTTCAGCGGAAGAATAAAACTAATTTTCTGTCAAATCAGATGACAGCTAAGTGTTATCATTCTTCAAATAATACCTAGTTCAAATCCGTAACGATAGATGGCGGGCCCTGTATAAGTTTAGAAAAAAAAAAAATCGTTTGATTAGTATGTGTGTATTGCTTTTTATGTTAAAAAAACTGAAATGTCCAAACTTACCCATGTTTCCTAAAAAGTTAGAGCCAAGGTCTTTTTTTATCCATTTCGTGTGCTTCGCAAGAAATTAATTACAAATTCCGGAATTTTTTAAGTACCGATAAAAAAAACAGAACTGACCTCCTTAATGCACATACACACAAATATATGTATGTATATGCATGCATGCAAATAACAGTCACTGCAGCTGTGTATTTTTATTAAACAAGTACGGCTATTAGTCAACTGGCAGATGATTATTACAGCACACCTTCATAGATCGTTATTTAGGTGTACGACAAGTGCAGATCGAATATTATAATTCGTTTTCTAAAGGGTGATTTTTTAAGCTTATAGGAAAATTTTTCAAAAAACCACACGTAAAATTCAGAAAAATGCATGCAATTTTTATTTAAATCGATAGTACAGTTCATATATTGTAATTAAATGTTTGAAGATTATTTAATGCAAATGTTGACCGCGACTGCGCTTCAAATGGTCCATCTGCTTATTCCAATTTCGGAATACTCTTTCCAATGTTTCGGCCGGTATCTCACATATAAATGCTTTAATGTTGTCTTCCAATGCGTTAATTGAAGCAGGCTTGGCTGAGTAGAAATGAGCTTTAACAAAGCCCCACAAAAAATAATCTAAAGGCGTTATATCGCACGATCTGGGTGGCCAATTGACAGGTCCCGAACGTTAAATAAAATGTTCACCGAACTCGCCTCTCAACAAGTCCATTGTTACGCGTGCTGTGTGGCGTGTGGCACCGTCTTGCTGAAACCACATGTCATGCAAGTCAAGCTCTTGCATTTTGGGCAAAAAAAGTTGGATATCATTTCACGGCAGCGCTCATCATTCACAGTTACGTTACGATTCGCAGCGTCTTTGAAGAAGTACGGTCCAATGGTACCTCCAGCCCATAAACCGCACCAAACTGTGACCTTTTCTGGATACATTGGTAGCTCTTGCGATTCTTTTGGCTGATCGTCACTCCAAAATTGACAATTCTGCTTATTTACGTAACTCCATTGATCCAAAAATGAGCTTCGTCGCTGAACACAATTTTTCGATAAAAAAGTGGATCTTCGGCCAACTTTCCAAGAGCCCATTCACCAAAAATTCTGCGTTGCGGTAGGTCGTCCGGCTTCAATTTTTGCACCAGCTGTATTTTGAAAGGCTTCACACCAAAATTCTTTCGCAAAATTTTTCACGTTGTTGAGTAACAGAGACCCAATTGCTGCGAACGGCGACGAATCGATAATTGATGGTCATCATTAACACTGGCCGATACAGCTGCGATATTTTCTTCAGTTCGCACTCTACGTAAGCGTGTTGGTGTTGGTGGTTCGATGTCCAATCATGTATATTCGGTTCTAAATTTAGTCACAATAGCTCGAATAGCCGCTTCAGTGGGTCGATTAAACTGACCATAAAATGGAAGAAGCGCGCGATAAATTTTCTTAACAGAACACGCATTTTTCTAATAAAATTCAATGATTTGCAAGCGTTGTTCGTTTGTAAGACGATTCATGGTTAAATTATAGAGCAAACTGCAGATGTTTGACAGTGAAACGTGCGTCAGCTGTTTAAACCAACTGTTTAAAAAGATAATAGCTAAAAAATTACCCGTTACTATATTTACTTACATATGTATGTACATTTGATATGCGCACATTCGTTCTACTAATAGTAACTCCATTAAATGATCCAGTTACATTTACTTTCTGATATGAAGTGTGTATGTATGTATGTGTATTAGGGTGTCCCAGGCTACAAGGGGGAATTTGTTTTTTCGGAATTTCAATACGCATACCCTTTATTTTTTTCCATTTGACTCTAAAAACTTAAATATAAAATATTATTGAGATCGGATGCCATTAACCCGTGCCGACTTGATGTCAAACTTTAAGTTTAAAAGTTAGTATGAAAGCTATAGGCTCACAATAGAGAAAAGTTTAATTGAATTTTTATATTAATTAAATATATAAAAATAAAACACATATTTCGTATTTATTTTCTTTTTATTATAAAAGGGACATCAATCATCAAATTTTCTTTTCAAAGTTTGCTTTTTACAGTTGGGATATACCTGTCTGTGTTCTTGTACGCAACGTAATAAAAATTGTTTTGCTCCTCTTGAACAGTGATCAAACCATGGAAGTCTTGCATTAACTTAACCGCTCTTTCTGCCGTATCATTAACTGCTTTCAGTCCTAGCAGCTTCTTTTTAGTCTGTCGAAACGTATCATCATTTGACCACGATGAGGGGCACATGTTCAGAAAACTGTCGGCAATCTGGAGTCGATTAAACAGGAACTTGCTTTTGACAGAGACGAAGTCATCAATGTTTCTCTCTGAAATTAAAACAGATAGATCAGTTATCAATTATACCTATTAGTAAACTTAGTCATAGAACATAATCACAGCTTAATTAACGTACCAAAAAGTGGGCCACAGAGTTCTTCTTTGGATGCAATGTAACGTTTATTGTGGGCTGTTGGGTGTTCTCTAGTTAAGTTAGCAATCATTTTTACTTTAGTTTCTAGATCGACATCATCATCAAATAAAGCCAGAATAGATACTTCATCTGTCAAATACCACAAATGCTGGCAAAACTTCTGCTGCTTTTGAAATGATTTTGTCTATTGTTTTGTAATTTTTCATGGCCTTCAAAAAACACAAATCCTGATACGGCCGAATCTTATATTTCTTCTCTGAATCTCCGCCAAGAAATGTAATTGAAAGCTCAATTAATTCTCGATAGTTATCTCTAACGGTTTCTTTGGTTAATTCAGTTTTGTAGAATTCTAGCAGCTTGTCCATTTCCGAAACATTAAAACAAGATAGCTTTTCTGTACAGCTTTGTTTTTCTCGGGATCGATATTTTTCCAGTTTTCTCGGAATTTCTTGAATAATGGGATGTCTGGGCTTGTAGTTACTTGACTGATTTTCGCTTCAAACACGCCTTTAAGTACTAATTCGTAAACGTGATGACGGCAAGCAAAAATAAGCACTTCTCTACCCAGTTTTTGTTCGAGAAGTATACATGCTCCATTTATGCGGCCTGTGTTAGAAGCAGTAGTATCACAACAGAGAATCTGCGCTTTGTCTTCAAGGTTCCACTTCGTAATAGCATCCCAAACTGCGTCTGCCTGTTCCCTTCCTGTCGAGCTATCCAATTTAGGAACAGCAATAATTTGCTCTTTATTATCGTACGTAATAACTACCGGTAGGCGTTCTTCTTTACTTTTACGTGAATCTAGAGCTGGCAACAGTTTTCCGTCCCGTCCGTGGACAGTTACCGTGTCCGGGACCTTGTTTTGAAAATCAATTTTTATAGCTTCAGCCCGTTTTTTCGCATATCCGTACGAACTCTATGGATGGAGGACTTGCTTATAGGGAATTCATCCGTATTGTGCCCCAGAGCCTCAATAGTAGCTTCAATTATAAAGACAAAATCCCTCACACTTAACTGACACCTGTCTAATGCGGCAACTAACTTGGGAGTTAGATATTTTTCCGCATAGAAATTTTATCGGGCTGAGAGGAGGCTTCTCTTGCGCTGGGCCTATTTTCTTCTAATTCAATTATTTCAGAATCAGAAGATGACTTTTCTAGTGGTGGTTCGCAAGATGATGTTGATGGTGCTAAGGATGCAAAATTTTTAGCACGTCGCTTTTCCTCCTCGATTATTCTAAGGCGCGTCTTTTCCTCTTTTTTTGTTAGTTTTTTGTCCACTCCGGCTAAGTGACCGGGCCGACCTGGTTCTCTTTGGCGCTGCAAGAAGATCTTATCTTCATTTATTTTAATCGATTGAAGAGCATTGGCATGTGCGATGCCAAACAAATTGTTTAAGTTTGAAACAAACTCCTATCGACGCTGTTCAAACACTTCTTCAGTTTTTTTCGCATTTTTTTGCAATTCTCTCCAAACTTGGTATAAGTTAACTAGTTTCTTAACACAGTTAGATATTGATCTTTTCCCAATAAATAATACATTCACGAATTGTAAGATTTGCACTTTCATTGACACTTAAGTTCACTTCACGAATATTATAGAACAAAACTGCCAGTACTTGCCCGTTAGAGGGAAGTTTAGAACCGGTAATTTGATGTTTTACGTCCCCTATTAAAAATATCTCCTTTTTGGAACTTCGTAACTCCACTGACATGTTGACTACTCGAAAAAAAAAACGCGATTACTAATAAAACAAACAAGTAATTACATGCAATCAATTCGACACTTCGCGCGCGCCGTACTATACAAGTACCGTTAGGTTTCCGCGCAACTCGGCACGGGTTGCCGTGATTCTAAATAGACGAAACTTTATTTTTAGATGTTTTGCGACCATTCAAACAAAATAAGAGGGTATGCGTTAAAAAAAAAACACTTTAATTTTTTTGGGACACCCTAATGTGTATGAATTGAAGTAATTAATAGAGTAGATAGGCCATTGAGATTGTAGGAATACCACAGCACCCCTGAGTACTTTTTAATTTATACGTTTGCATACAAATATACGGACGTGTGCGCATCAAAAAACACCTTTTTTTTTTGTTATCCAGGAAAAATTTCTTATGCACATAAAGGTATAGGTTTTATAGAGTAATTTTTATTTTATCATCAATTTAGTTTTTAAATTAAAAATTAAATATTTTATTTATTTTTTTATTAATAAACAACCAAGATGCTTAGAGACTATTAATATCATATTTTAGAAACTGTAGTTAGCTTGGAAATCGGCCTATGATTTTCAATATTATTTTTATAGCCGCTTTTAAGGGCAGGCGTAATAAAAGTTAATTTCCACTCATCAAGGAGACTCCAGCAGAAAGTGACATGTTGAAAATGTCCTTTAAAGGCAAAATCAAAGCAGGAAAACTTTTACTTAGAATAACCGATAGAACATCAACTTCGGTACTAGTAGATGGCTTAAGCTGATGGTTTTACATTTTTATGAAACAGCAAGAAGAAAATTATGAGAAATAATTTTCAATATTATTTTTATAGCCGCTTTCAAGGGCAGGCGTAATAAAAGTTAATTTCCACTCATCAAGGAGACTCCAGCAGAAAGTGACATGTTGAAAATGTCCTTTAAAGGCAAAATCAAAGCAGGAAAACTTTTACTTAGAATAACCGATAGAACATCAACTTCGGTACTAGTAGATGGCTTAAGCTGATGGTTTTACATTTTTATGAAACAGCAAGAAGAAAATTATGAGAAATAATTTTCAATATTATTTTTATAGCCGCTTTCAAGGGCAGGCGTAATAAAAGTTAATTTCCACTCATCAAGGAGACTCCAGCAGAAAGTGACATGTTGAAAATGTCCTTTAAAGGCAAAATCAAAGCAGGAAAACTTTTACTTAGAATAACCGATAGAACATCAACTTCGGTACTAGTAGATGGCTTAAGCTGATGGTTTTACATTTTTATGAAACAGCAAGAAGAAAATTATGAGAAATAATTTTCAATATTATTTTTATAGCCGCTTTCAAGGGCAGGCGTAATAAAAGTTAATTTCCACTCATCAAGGAGACTCCAGCAGAAAGTGACATGTTGAAAATGTCCTTTAAAGGCAAAATCAAAGCAGGAAAACTTTTACTTAGAATAACCGATAGAACATCAACTTCGGTACTAGTAGATGGCTTAAGCTGATGGTTTTACATTTTTATGAAACAGCAAGAAGAAAATTATGAGAAATAATTTTCAATATTATTTTTATAGCCGCTTTCAAGGGCAGGCGTAATAAAAGTTAATTTCCACTCATCAAGGAGACTCCAGCAGAAAGTGACATGTTGAAAATGTCCTTTAAAGGCAAAATCAAAGCAGGAAAACTTTTACTTAGAATAACCGATAGAACATCAACTTCGGTACTAGTAGATGGCTTAAGCTGATGGTTTTACATTTTTATGAAACAGCAAGAAGAAAATTATGAGAAATTAATTAAGTGGCGATCATAGATGTCTCAGTTGAGCGTTGCTAGCATTTGGCTGTTTCTGGTTTTCATGCCCACTGTGAACATTTTTTTATTTGCTTCCTTAAAATATTAGACCTTTAGTTAGATTATAAGCAATTTAATAATTTACAACGAGATGTGATGAGAGTGATGTAACGAGATGTAATGAGAGTCCCCTTAATTGGAAGCACAATAGTCTGCTTATGTACCTTTGTATTGTCTAGTCAATAGTATCGATTTGAAGTTCGCGGTCCTAAGAATTTTAGACTGGTCTCCTTATACTAAGATTGCTTTTTGCAGCGGTACCCAAAACCTTAATTCAATCCTTGCAATTGTCGTTCGATATAAAGGGTGTTTGTTTTAGAGGTTAGGTTTTCAAGATGAAATAAAACGTATATAATTTAACGTTATGGCCAAGAATTTAGCTTTATTATAAAGATAAGGGTTTGCCATTATGTTTTAAAAATGATTTCGGGCAAGTGGCCGCCGCGGCTGGCTCGAATAAATTCCAGCCGAGAGGCCCAATTTTCGACCACTTTTTGCAGCAGTTGGGGCCGTATGTCAGCAATATCGCGCCGAATATTCTCTTCCAAGACGTCAATCGTCTCGGGCTTATCTGCGTAGACAAGCGACTTCACCTAGCCCCACAAGAAATAGTCCAGCGGTGCTATATCGCACGATCTTGGAGGCCACGCCACAGGTCCACGGCGCGAGATAATGCGCTCACCAAAAGTTTCCTTCAATAAATCGATTGTTGCGTTGGCTGTATGGCATGTAGCGCCGTCTTGTTGGAACCAAAGGTCGTCCACATCAACATCGTCCAATTCAGGCACGAAAAAGTCATTAATCATGGCTCTATAGCGCTCTCCATTGACTGTAACGTTATGGCCGGCTTCATTTTTAAAGAAATATGGACCAATTATTCCCTCTGCCCATAGAGCACACCAAACAGTGACTTTTTGAGGATGTAACGGCGTCTCAGCAATGGTTTGTGGGTTATGTTCACTCCAAATGCGACAATTTTGCTTATTGACATACCCATTCAACCAAAAGTGAACTTCATCGCTGAACAAAATTTTCTTGTGAAAATTGGGATCGGTGGCCATCTCGTTTTGGGCCCATTCACCGAACGTGCGACGCGCTTGATCAGGTGTAAGTCTATTCATTATGAAATGGCAAACCAAACTGAGCATAAATCAAGTGACAGCTGTCAAAAAGACCATCTACGAAAAAAGTAGTGCCAACTTGAAAACCTAACCTCTAAAAAAAAACACCCTTTATAAGTACTTTAATTTTTAATGATAAGCCAAGCAGCCAGAACAATTTTTTAAAATGGATTTTAACTTCATTTAATTTTTTCTTTATATGTTCATGCCAGTTTAAAGTCGATCATAATACTCAGATATTTTGCTTTGGTGTCAATATGCACGACGGGTTGGGTTGGGAACATGAGACATTAAAAACAGAGTTTTTCAATTGCCTCTAGCTCTCGACAGCCAATTGTCTCCGATGAAAACGTTTCTCATAACATCGAGCCGCTATTTTGAAGCGCAATAAGACTGCAGGGTCTAAGACTGATTAAGATGGATTCTTAAGATGGACTCTTAAGATATTGTTACCTGGAGGCAGGGGAGCCGCTGTAACATAAATCATCAAGGGCTTCATAAAGCTCCACATTTTCTTCAAAACAGTTTCGCAGAATATTCTAAAAAGGTTCTACTGAATGCTGTCATCGTCCAAGTTTCTGAGAAACTAATACAGCACAGCTTTGCTTTCAAAATGTCTAATCAGTTTAAAGCAGCTCTTGGTCACACTTCGATTTGTCCTCGTTCACAACCAAACCCATTTGCTTCGCTTCGGTATTCAGTTTAAAGAATCCAGAAAAAAATGTGCGACCATGGGTTGTGCCCCCTAATAATACCAACCATCAAGCGAACGTCTTTCCTTCCAAGTTTTAGTAGAAAGCTTGACAGTTTTATTTGCGCACTTGTCACAGTCGGTAGGTTTACAATCATGTTTTGCATGAAAGTTGATCGATGCGCTGTATCAGCTCTTTGATGCCATACTTGATATCTAAGATGGCATTTCATGGGCTTCTGCACCGCTGCTGATATTCAATATGTGGTAGTATGGTTCTTCAACCTTTTTGTGAACTTAGTTGATAAGCTATCGAAACGCGGTTTACTGAATCTCATCCGAAGGAATCTGAGACCTAGATTTAAGAATTCATAAGCAATTTTTTGACGCCGAATAGAAATATGAAAATGAAAAGGAGTACCGTCAGGCAGAGAATCACCTTTTCAAATTCGAGCAAAGGGAATTTTACAAGAGACGGCAAAAAAACTAGACAAGAAACCTGATCCTCATCAATCGTTAGCTACATTAGCAGCTTTACACAGATCGATGAAGAACAGGTTTTTATGAAAGGAGCTACCAGGGATTGCGTCGAAGAGCAGAAGAAACAGTTGATGAAAATTAAGGAATTTTAGGAATATTCGACTTGAATCCGGAAATAAAAAACAAAAAAACTGCAAAAGTGTTCAAGTAGTTTTTTTTTGAGAAAGGATGATTAAAACCTGATTGATAGATTCACATATTATTAAGATTTTGCATATGTTTTAATTTTTAAGCCAACACGTCTTATAAGGTTTCTGACTGAGGTACTCCTCGAATTTGTGGTGTGCGCCTTGATGTTGTTCCATAAAAGGGAAGAACCTTTAGTTTTATGTTGACGCCGAACGGCAGATGATTTTTATGCGAAGCTTTTTCGTGACCAAAAAGGGCCTCGAAGGTTTGCGATTTCTTGCCGAGTAGTGACTACAATTAGGACAATTTTTTCTATCAACTGATTTTTCATGTTATCAGTTCTATGTTCCTTGTGTCTAATTCGGTACGGTAGTTACACAGAAATTCATGGGGTTAACTACAATTAAAAATATAAAAGTAGCTCATTTTTTCTAGTGAACTTTTCTTCAATTGGTGTTATATGCTACTTTTTTCTCAAGGAAATGCTTTCGTACTAATGTTTGTATTTGTAATTGCATTCACATTTATTTCTGTGTCCTTTCATCATCCTGTGCCTTAAACTTAAAAGCTTTTGCGAAAGTACACTTGCGCCTACAGGGTGGTCTGTATGTATGTATCCGTTTTAAAAATTAATTTAAATTATTAGGTGCGAAACTAAGTTCCCGCTGTTTGTCAATAGATGCCGCCAGCAGTGTGTGCTAGTCGATTCTAACATAACGTAAACGCCATAAACCAAGCGTAGACATATAGTAAAAAACTGCTTCGACACATTAGGGACTTTGTTTTGGTATCATATACTTTTGGTTTTGTGAAAATATCTGATTTTGTGCCAAATAATCGACATTTGCGGGTAGTGCTGATTTTCCTCTTTCATTCGAAAAAACCAGCCGCTGAAGCGCATCGAAAGCTACAAAAAGTTTATGGAGATGCTGCTTTAAGTGAAACAACGTACCGAGACTGGTTCCGTCGCTTCAAAGACGGTGATTTTAATGTTGACGACCGTCCGTGTAAAGGAAGGCCAAAAACCTTCGAATACGCTGAATTGGAGGCATTGCTCAATGAGGATCCGTGTCAAACGCAAGAAGAGCTTACTTTAGTATTAGGAGTTACCCGTCAATCTATTTCCAAGCGATTGCATGCTTGGGGAATGATTCAGAAACAGGGGGCTTGGGTTCCTTATGAGTTAAAACTAAGGGATGTCGGACGTTGTTTTTTCGCCTGTGAACAACTGCTCCAGCGGCAAAAAAGGAAGGGGTCTCTTCATCGCATGGTGACGGGTGATGAAAAATGGACTCATTACAGCAATCCACAGAAAATAAAGTCATGGGAACTGCCCGGTCATACTTCTACGTCGTCGCCTCTGCCGAATATTCACGCTGCGAAGGTTATGTTATGTATTTGGTGGGACCAAGTTGGTGTTATTCATTATCAACTGTGAAAACCAAGCGAAACCATCACTGGGGATCGGTATCGACTTCAATTGATGCGATTGAGTCGATCACGTCGCGAGAAACGGCCGCAATACGCGGAGAGGCATGAAAGAATGATTCTACAGCATGACAACCCTCGGCCTCATGTTGCCGAACCCGTTAAAACCTACCTGGAAACACTGAAATGGGAAATCCTACCCCACCCGCCATATTCTCCAGATATTGAGCCGTCCGATTATCGCCTGTTCCAATCGATGGCACATCGTCTAGCTGACCAGCAGTTCCATTCATATGAAGACATCAAAAAATGGCTTGATCCGTGGATAGCCTCAAAAGATTAACAGTTTTACCGCGACGGTATACGAAATCTACCAGAAAGATGGGAAAAGTAGTAGCCAGCGATGGCCAATACTTACAATTATGCACTTGTAACCATTTTCTCAAAATAAAGTTGTATTTTCATCAAAAAAACAGCGAGAACTTAGTTGCGCACCTAATGAGAAACAGCAAAATGATAGACAATTTTGTGTTCTAATAGTGGCCAACGCTCGACAGACAATGGCAGTATGAAGTGTATTTCTGCCATGAAAGAGCACCTCATAAAAAACCATTTGCCGTTCGAAGTCGACTTAAAACTGTAGGCCACTCCATTTCTCGACCAACATCAAGATGCCCGCCACGAATAAGAGGAGGAGCTCTTCTAAATTATTTATTTATTTTTTTTAATACTGTAGAAAGAACACAATTTCATACACTTTCGGGTGCAACTAGGCTCTCAGTAATAAACCTCACGAGAACTGTGCGCAGTTCTGCCACCTGCAATACAACGAAGTATTTCCTGAAATGTTCTGACAAGTTTGGTATCTTCTCAGTTAGAAGAGGAGTACGTTACAAGCCCTGATCGGACTAACTACTCGTAATAATCTCTGGGGATGACATATGTACATATAACCACCTTAGGCATCATCAACGATCCATGAGGTTATTACAGAAAACTTTCTCTGCCGCTGTCCGTCCTGCGCCAGAATTAGATGGTTTATTTTTGAGTCGGTTCTATTGAGAATGCACAAGCTACATTTTCTTTCACTCAAGCAACTGCTAAGATTCATAAAATAGTCTGGAAAGTTTTCAGGAGAGTAATGAATCTTTTACCTGTCCCTGCCTATTCTTTAAATTCTATGTCTTGGCCTTAAGTGCAATGGGAAACATTGCCTGAGTGCTTGAAAAAAAAATGTCCGGCCATAATTTTAATTATTGTAGTATTATTAATCTTAATTTTGTGTGAATGGAAAATAAGAATTTCTCTTATGTTGTCATGATTGCAGCCTCTTACCAGACAAAAACACGACACACAGTGACTCACAGCCTATTTGATGCAGGCAATACTTTTAAAAAAAAAAGAAAATTACTCGATTTTAATAAATGTAATAAAAAATGTATACGATTTGTAATGATATATGTATGTACTGTTTATCAGTGCAGGAAGAATAATAAGAAAAACAAAGCTTGCTGAAAAAATATAGAAACAAATAGTTTTCTCATCAAAATATGCTAACAGCTTAAATGATGCAGTGTATTTTATATTTTCTCTGAGAATACAATAACGGTGAAATTTATTTTTTCTGTTTGGCTTAGCGTCTTAAGTCATTCTCAAAAAAATTTTGTAAAGAAAAGTTAAAAAAATTTTAATTTAAAATTTTTGAATTTTAATTTAAAAATTAATTTTTAAAATGGTAAAACGGACCTCACTTGAAAAAAAGGAAGACGTTATTCGTCATTATAAAGAGGGCGAAAGCCAACGAAAAATTGCAGAAATTGTTGCTATTTGTTCCTCAACTATCCAGGACATTATATTGTACATAGAAAGGTTTCGCCACGAAAACAGGATAGAAGATAAGGGCAGATCTGCGCAAAAGAAAATATTTAATGAAGCAGATAAGAGGTGGATTGTTCGCAAAGTTAAAGAAAAACCCGATTTAAGCGCTCCAAAATTAACGAACGAAGTCGAAAAATACTTAGGCAAGATCTGTAACCCTGAAACTGTTCGTAGAGTTCTGCGCGAAGAAAATTTTCATGGAAGGACTGCCCGAAATAAGCCGTTGATTAATGCTCGTAATAGAAAACAAAGAATAGAGGTTTGCAGACAACATTTGAACAAAGACATTTCGTTCTGGAAGTCCGTTGTTTTTGCGCATGAAAGCAAATTTAACCTTTTCAGGTCTGATGGGAAGTCCTCGTTTGGAGAAATCCAAACATCCAAAATCCTAATTTGCGCTCTACAGCTAAACACGGCGGGGGCAGTGTGATGGTATGGGGTTGAATGGCTTATTCAGGCGTCGGAAATTTAACATTTATCGAAGGAAGCATGAATAAAAAGATGTATCTGGATCTGCTAAAAGATAATTTAGTACAAAGTGCGGATAAAATGGGCATTAAAGATTCGTTTAGATTCTACCAAGACAACGATCCCAAGCATACGTCTGGTATTTTTTCAAAAACTTGGCTTATCTGGGACTGCCCACATGTAGCACAGACACCTGCGCAGAGCCCAGATCTCAACGTTATTGAGAATTTGTGGTCAGTGCTGGAAAATAAAATAAGAAACGACAATATTTCTAATGCTTTTGATCTGAAACGGGCACTACAGGAAGAATGGGATAAAATTAAGTGCCGATTATACAGCAAAACTTGTAGAATCTATGAATTTCCGATCAAAAGCTGTTCCGAATCAAAAGGGATATCCCACTAAGTACTAGCCGTAATCGTGAAATCGAAATATTACTGTGTTTATGTTTTTGTGAATACTTTTAATTTAGTGCATCATTTAAGCTGTGACCTCAACACTGTAACTGAATTATTTAAATTTGCCATATCTCTCTTATGAAGAAACATTTTTTGTTATTTTTTGTTATGAAATAAAACATGTTATTTAACAATAAAAAAATATAAGATTTTTTTCTGTAATGGAAATACCATAAATTATATTTGATATTTTAATAATTTTTTTTTGGCTACATCTAATAAGCTATGAGCCACACGTACGATTTTTTACCCATTAAAATTATGTTAACTCAACAGCTGATTCCGTCAACTAAGAATCGATTAACGGTACCGTGTTAGTATTCTCTCAACCGCTTGTATTTGGGACACCCTGTAAGAGTGAAGTGCAAAAAGCTTTTTTCGAACATGTGACTTTTTCTGCGTCCTGCTTTGACAGTTTTTTGTGCAGCTGATTGCATATCCTGTTGTTTGTTGATGTCAGCACACATCTGGTTTTACAAATGGGGCTCCTTATTGCAAATATGAAAATTTGCAGGATAAATAAAGATAATAAAACACAATAAAGGTTTATAATAAAGCCAAATATTTTATAAATATTTTTTATTTGCTTACCCGTTTTTATTAATACGTTTCTCCCCTCTTTTTTCCTTTCTTTTAGGATACCGAGCAACATGTAAATCCTGCTGCAAGCGAAAGTCAGTCGACCTAAATTATTTTGTAAATCTAGCCGTATGCTTCATATTAGTTTACCACTTACCGCATAGTTCAAATGTTGGCCACAAAGCTGCCTATCACAAATTGTTGACTGCAAGGCGACAACAACGAATCTTCGCGATTTTTCTTCATGTGAAAAACATATCTCCTCACCAAACCACAAATAGCAATGGGCAACTGTAGCAATTGTTTTAGTAAATCACAAAAACTGCCAGACGATGTCAATGATGGACTAGAAACATTGGCGGAATATCAGAGTCGTTGGCGTTCGGTGCGCGTTATCTACTTCACAATGTTCCTGATGTCACTTGGTTTCAGTATTATACTTACGGGCATATGGCCCTACTTAAATAAGGTATGCACATTTTGCATTTCGAAAAGTACCAAACAAAAAATCAACCGAAGTTCTGTTACAATTTCACGCTCTTTCATAGCTAGATCCACATGCAGGCAAAGAGTTCATGGGCCTCATTGTTGCCGCTAATCCTTTGGGTCAGATGATTTTCAGTCCGCTCTTCGGTTGGTGGAGCAATAAACTCGCATCGATTCGTTTACCATTACTATGCTCCTTGGCGCTATTCACATTTGCCAGTGGTCTCTATTCCGCGCTGGAAATGCGTCCCGATAATGTTAAGTACTGGATGTTGACCGCACGGTTTTTGATTGGCGTCAGTTCGGCAAATATTGCTGTTTGTCGTTCGTATTTGTCTGCTGCAACACGTCTCAGTGAACGCACGAAAGCAGTTTCGATGGTCTCATTAGCTCAGGTATTGGGCTTCATTGTTGGTCCGGGCCTACAAACAGCCGTTACGCCATTAGGCAATACCGGTTATACCTTTTTTTGGGGTGCTCTGGTCTTCAACATGTACACGGCGTGCGGTTGGATAAATGTTATAATGAGCATCGGAAACTTTATCATGTTTCTGCCGGGACTATTTGAAGTAAGTGGAAATATTTGAGGCGATCTTTACTCGCCAACTCTTATCTTGCATATCCTTCATTTTTCGTTATTTATAGGAACATAAGATAGCCGCACGCGAAATCATGATAAGGCAGGGCAAAAGTTCGGAGCGTGAAACGTGGAAGGCCATTAAACCGGACTACGTGTCGGCGTGGACTTTAATTATGGCATTCTTCGTGCTGGTCTTCAACTTTGTGCTGCTCGAAACGTAAGTAACTGGAATTTATCAAACCTGTTCTGCAATCTAGATTAGATTAGATTAGATTTGTGGGGGGTGGGACAAGTCCAAGCACTCAGTCAGAAGACCATTGTACTACACCCGGATAGATTTAAGTAGAAAGAATAGCGATAGAAGAGATAAAATGTGGGTGGTAAGACGGATAAATTAGTTTGAGGTCACTCTTCCACAAATCTCTTGGATTCATTGATGGATCTTAAGAGATCCGGAAGAGGAAGAGTATGAACTTTCTCCGTATATCGCAACCCAATATCCTAAGTCTGATTCTGGAAAACGCCGGACAGCTACAGAGAAAATGCTCTACAGTGTCGTCATCCTCAAGACAGGATAGGCATATTAGGCTGTCTACGACCCCCATGGCAGCCATATGCTGACCACAGGCGTTGTGCCCTGTGATTACATCCACCAGTACTCTCAGGTCCTTTCTGCTGAGTTTTAAGAGAAAGGTCGCTTTTTTCCTGCTTGGTTCTCTCACAAAGCACTTGACTACTCTGCACGAGCTAAACCCAGACCAACGTCCTCTATGGGTAGACCTAATGAAGTCGTCAATCCATAGTTGAATCGATGCGGAATTGACACCTAGAAAGGGTTCAGAGCCTAGTGGCATACTTGCAGATCCTTCATTAGCCAGTTTATCAGCTAACTCGTTCCCTGTAATACCCCAATGTCCAGGCACCCAAATAAGACAAACTTTGTTGTGTTTTGTAATACAGTTCAGTTTTGTCTTACATTCGCCGAATAACTTCGAAGAGCAGTGTGGACAAGCAGCAAGCCAATACAGCATCCTGCTGTTGCGGTTTTTATGTTGGGTCTTTCCAGTAAAATCGAGTTAATTTTTTGTATTTGAGCGACTCAACCTTTCGAAGCTAAAAAAATTGAAATATGAAAATATGAGTAATACTCGATTTTTCGATTCGGATACAGTTTTTACATAGATCTCATAGATAGGATCAGTTTGGTTTTGGAGAGATTAAACCTCAGGACTTTCCTTCCTCTCTACTTGGGCAAGTCATTAAGTGCAGATTGTATTATTTTAGTGACCGTCCAAAGGAATCGTCACACGATCAGAATAGTAATCGAGTTAGTGTGAAATCGAAGTTTTTTTCAGCATGTGGATCACGAGCCGAGAGTATAGAACCCTACTCTGAGCAGTGACTCGCACAGCATTGTGAATTTCATTTCTTCTCTCCCTACTGCTGCGTGGGATAACTCATCCTCACACCAAATATCTTCTTGGAAATATCAATCCGTGAGGGGGAAAATAGCAAGAGTGAAAGCGAAAGGCGAATCTATTTGCGGTCGGTGATTGAAGCTTTTGCGTCGATTTTTCTGCGCTTCATGAATAGTACAAGGAAAAATTTGAGAGATTCTATACATTAACATATTGGAAATCTTGTTCAGACCGATTAAAGAAGTGATAAGAGATTTGGTGGTTTTTAAAGCGGTTGAAGAACATATGCGCATTTTGGTATCGAACTCATGTGTTGGGCTGAAGGTATAAAATCGTACTCTGAGGAGAGACTTTGCAATAACTGACCCAAAGAATAATGAAAGGTTCTAGTCCTACAGCATTCAAAGAAGAGTGAATGAATTGCAAATTTTTACCTGTCTTAGCGGTCCTTCAACCTTATGCAGTGCTCTCTCAATCAATCTGTCTTTGTGGGAAGCATATAGAAGGAGGTGTGGCCAACATCAGACGGTTAACCGGCTTTCAGCGACAAAAACTGAGATTCTATTGGTGATATAAGAAAAAAATCAAAGCAGTCTCCGCGAATGTTAATTCGTTACCGTCTGAACAACGACTGATTTGACGAGTGTAATAATTCTGCTGTCGAAATCCTGAGGGCGTGGCAGCCGAAGTTAGTCTCACAATTGTGTTTCGGAGAGCCCAAATTTGTATTCCCTGAATTTACGGTTGTGTGTTGCTCTAATTGATATGTACTTATATATGGGAGGCTATTACCCCATCGAAGAGAAGAAATGTTGGAGCGGAAATTCGAATAGCTCATTTATCTTTTGTGAGAGTTTCGTCATTATAGTTCCTCTAGATACCTATAAGAAGTTGCGCCCTAAAGATAACTAAACAGTTTAATTTTAGTTGAGCCCAGCCCACCTGTATTCATTCCATTCGATATTGGTTGTTGTTGTTGTAGCAGCTTACTAACTCATCTAACGGTAGATCCAGAAAACGTGTTGTTTCGACAGGTTGAGTCCAGAGATAGAGGGGTGTTAGGTGAGTAGGGTTGATAGGTCATGTTAAAGGATGGTTAGTATCGTGTGGTGTGCTTTCACATGCTGAAATTGGGTATGTCAGGGTCGATTCTGGATAAGTAGGAGTTTAACCTGCTACTATATCCAGAATGTATACTACATACATTCGATATCGGTACTCTGTACTGGTTTCACTCGCTTATCATCATCAGCATCAGTATTGTTGGCGTGACGGTCCGGATTGAACCTTGGCCTCCCTTAATAACTTCGAGCAAGAATTCTGATCCTTTGCAGACATCCTCCAGTTTTTCAGTCCAAAGATCTTGGTGTCGTCATGAATTGTGCCAATCCAAGTTTTCTTGGGCGGGTCCTATTATAAGGCACAGCTTACTATTATAGATCTTTTTTACAACTTCTGTTGGGTTTCAGAACATATCCAGCCCACTTAAGACGCTGAAGCTTGATGTCGGCGATTTTAAATTCCTTTAGCTCAGCTAGACGTTCATCGTTGTAATGTAGACGATAATGCAGGTCTCAGCAGCATAAGTAACGCAAGACCTAATTATTGTTTTATAGAGTTTCAGCTTACAATAAAAAAATAAATAATTGGCGTCTTGGTGTTGTTTCACAAATGGAAGTACCTACAGTTTAAGCCAACTCTGAACAGCAAATAGTTGTTATGAAGAGCTTTTTCATGGCAGAAACACACTCGTTGGTTTGCCATTGCCTGCCGAGGGGCGAGCGCTATTAAAAAAAAATTGTTCCATGCTCGAAGACTCGAATCTACGTACTCCCGAATGGTAGTCACATACCAACTCAATGGGTTACGGTGACCGCCTCTTACAATAGTGATTTATGATTTATAATACAATAACATCGGCACCAAATAAAGAGCATAACCTTCGGTCTGGCCGTTGATATGGATGTCTGTGCTTTCGCCATGACTTTCTAGACTTCGGATTATTGTAGTGGACTCATTTTTAGTCGCCAGGGAGTTGTTAGTTGCGATGTAGACACCCCTTAAATATGTGGCTTTGAAGCAACTGATCACAAGCAGAAAATGACCTTTCAACCTCCAATTCTGAATCTTCGTTAATTTTCTGTTTCCCTTGGTACGACTGGCTTTTACATAAAAATAACGACTCTTGGGGCGTTCATACTGCTTACAGTGTCACATCAAGTATTTGAGAGCATTCGATAAGTCTCAGCCGCTGTTTTGTTTTCGCTTACCTACTGTGTACTTTCTTAGATTTGTTCAGTTCTAGCTCATCATTTTACATCTTTTCTCTTGCAGACTCGGCACATCGCTCACCATGGATCAATTCGCATGGAGTAATCATGATGCGCTCTATTATATGGGCATACTGATGTCAGTGGGCGCCATTGTTGCACTCGTCACGTTTGTTGCCATCAATCCACTTTGCAAAATCTTCCCCGAACATTATGTACTCATCTGGGGTGGCTTTTCGTTGATGGTACTGGGTCGCGTGCTGTACATACCTTGGGGTGATGGACCACCTATTACTGCAGAAGTCTACAATGTGACAATACCACTTACGGGCAATGCTACAATAGATCTCGGTCCGAATGATGAAATTTTTCTAGGTTGTCCCAAAACTCAACCTTGGTGTGAACGTACACCGGCGTTGACGCTCACACAATTTATAATCGGCTATGCATTCACATCGATTGGCTATCCGATTGGTGTGACGTTGATACAAACGATTTTCTCCAAGGTTTTGGGACCACGACCGCAAGGCGTATGGATGGGTCTGATGACCGGTGCAGGGTGTTTATCGCGTGTTTTGGGACCTGTTTTCGTTGGTGTAATTTACACACGTTATGGTACTTACTGGACCTTCGGTTTTACGTCGGTGATGATGTTCGCGGCGATGATATGGTTGCTGTTATCAAAGTGAGTTTGAGTGTTTCGAAGAAACTTGAGTAACCAACACTTACACTGATACTTATTATTGTTTTAGAAATCGTTTAATACCACCGAACTTTGATAATTCGTTGGACGCTGAAATGCAAACACCAAGTACAAACAAAGTGCCACTCCCACCTAGCGACGGCGACTACAAAGTGGTGCCACAAAATGACGAAGTAGCGTCCGCGCTGGCAGATAGCATGGAAGCTTTGGATACTGCACTTAATACAGCTCTTTGTTCGGACAAAAATAGCATCACTATAGTTGTGACTGAAAAGTGATTCGTATACATATTTACTATATCAGATGTACCTCCAAGTAGTTGCGATTTTATGTGTGCTAAGTTTAGGGTTACTAAGCATGCAGTAGTTGTTGGTTTACAGGGCGAAGTAGGGTAGATGAGACACATCTCTTTATACCAGTGGTGCCAAATTGGTCATACAATTTTATTTTACTTTTTTACTAAATAAAACAAAAAATGATTTAAGTGATGGATTTCTTTATTTGGACCTTTACGCGCTCCATTGCTTGGCTGTTTTTATAATGCAGCTGTCACAAGTGGGCAATATGAGTGACGTACGAAAAAAATTAGAAATCTTCCGATTGGAGTGATTAATTTTGCGTCACCTTGTGGTAGGAAAGAAAAGACTTAAAATGTTTGTACATAATATTAAAACGAATGTGTTTCTTATTAATAGTTTTCTATACTATATTTAATTATGAAAATATATTGCCATTATTTACTTTAAATGTGTTTTGTATACTTTATACGTATTGTACTTACAAATAAAAATAAAAATTGAAAATAAATTTTTATATGCATCTACAGTGAACCAAAAAGACACCAATATTCAAAAAATCCAAATTTATATTGTATATTGGGTTGGTAACTAAGTAATTGCGGATTCCACTTATAGATGGCTTCCGTTGAATTGTAAGGTTTGCAGACGTAGTACAAATGAAAAACACATTTTGTTATTTGATGTTGGCAATTCAGCTACCAATCAGTAAAAAAAAGTTGTTTGATCGGTTGCGTAATTTTCGTTTGGCGCATCCCAAGCTCATAAAAAGTTATGTGCTGTTTATGGTGACGAAGCCTTAAAAGAACGGCTGCGTCAAAACTTGTTTGCCAAATTTCGTTCTGGTGACTTTTTACTCAAAGATGCAAAACGCTCTGGTCGTCCAGTTGATGTTGATGACGCCCTCATCAAACAATAATCGATTCGGATCGTCACAGTATAACACGTGAGATTGCAAAGAAGCTTCATGTAACACAAACATGCATTGAAAATCACTTAGAACAACTTGACAATGTTCAAAAACTCGATACATGGGTTCCTTACGAACTGAAAGAAACGCATTTAACGAAACGCATTAACAGCTGCGATTTGCCAAAGGAACATAATGAAAATGATCCATTTTTAAAACGACTGATAACTGGCGATGAAAAATGGGTTGTTTACAACAATATCAAGCGGAAAAGATCGTGAAGCAGGCCAGGTGAACCAATTTAAACAACATAAAAAGCTGATATACATCAAAAGAAGGTTTTGTTACGAGTATCAGTTTGGTGGGATTACAAAGGAATTGTCTACTTTGAAATCTTACCCCCCAACCGAAAGATTAATTCTGATGTCTAAATTGAACAACTAACGAAATTAAACAATGCAGTTGAAGAAAAGCGACCCGAATTGACCAATTGGAAAAGTATTGTATTTCATCATGACATTGCAAGGTCACACACATCTTTGGTCACTCGGCCAAAACTATTGGAGCTTGCTTCGGATGTTTCGCCACATCCACTATATAGTCCTGACCTTTCACTATCTGATTATTTTTTGTTTCGATCTTTAAAAAACTACTTGAATGGTAAAAATTTCAATAATGATGATGATGTCAAATCGTACCTGATCCAGTTTTTTGCTAATAAAAACCAGAAGTTTTATGCACGCGTGATTATGATGCTGCCTGAAAGAAGGCAAAAGGTCATTGATCAAAATGGGCAATACCGTACAGAATGAAGTTATTTAGTTCCATGAAAAAATTATATTTGATTTTCTAAAAAAAAATCCGCAATTACTTACTTGCCAACCCAATAAATAAAGACATTACACTCTTTTTGTACGGTATATTTTTACAAGATTTTGAAATAACGCGGTTCTTCAATAATAATTAATACATATTTTTACGCGAATTTTTTGTTCTAGTACGAATCCCTAAACATTTTTTTATTCTAATTTTGACAGTGTCTTATAAAAACTTATCTATACAGCAACAAAATACAATTGGGGGATTACCGTAACCCCCAAAACAGAGTTAAATTTCAGGCAAATTTATTTCATCGCCTTCAAAATATGATCCGTTTGAAGCAACACACGTTTTCCAACCATGTGCACCCAATCCTCCATGCACCCCTGGTTGGCCGACGAAGGGATGGCCTTCAGCTCCTTCGTCGCATTCTCTTTGATCTCCTCTATCGACTGAAATCTCCTTCCACGAACTTCAACTTGGAAAACAAAAAGAAGGAGCGCGGGGCCATATCAGGAGAGTGCGGTGCTTGCACGATGGTATTTACTTGGCGTTTGGTCAAATAATCCAGCACAATTTGGACTCAGTGCGATGGCGCGTCATCATCATGAAAAATCCAAGAACTGCTTGCCCACATTTCCGGCCGTTTACGATGTACAGCATCTCTCAAACGCTTAAAAACGGATAAATAATATTTTTTATTGACTGTCTGGCCCGATGGAAGGTGTTTTTAAAGTAAGTACCGTTTTTAAATTACGGCGCCGCAGCGCTGCGGTCGCCGTTTAGCGTATGCGCGTCGTGTAGCTACAATTGTTGCCGCCGACTGTGAAGTGCGCCCTGTAATACGGTTTTCTGTGCTCAAGGCTTCAAATCAGTTGACATTAATCACCAAATCAATGAAGTGTATGGTGAAAACATTATGAGTGATGGAATGGTGCGGAAATGGGTTAGGGCCTTTAAAGATGGCCGCACAAACATTCATGATGAGAAACGAAGTGGGAGACCTTCACTCATTACCGACGAACTGATTCAAAAAGTGGACTGTAAAGTGAAAGAGAACAGATTCACGATTTCGTCCTTAACTGAAAAGTTTCCTGCTGTCTCAAGAAGTGTTGTTTACGAAATTGTGTCCGAAAGTTTAAATTATCAGCACGCTGGGTGCCAAAGTGATGACAAGGTGAAAACGACTGTGAGGTAGTGGTTGTCTAATCAGGCAGCCATCTTCTTTGACGATGGCATACAAAAGCTGGTCCCAAGATACGACAAATGCCTCAATAGTAATGGGAATTATGTAGAAAAGTAGGGTAAAGTATGGCCTTTCAAGTGAATAAACTATTTTTGGAAAAAATTTACTTGTTGTTTTTTATGTCAAAACGGTACTTACTTTAAAAACACGCCTCGTACTTCAGCTTGAACACAGCATTTCGTCAGTCTGTATTGTGTTAAAGTGTTCAGTTCGCTGGATGTATTATAATAAATATTATATGTAATTTCAAGAAAATTTTGTAAGTTAATGTTCAAATCAGAGTTTTTTTGCTTTAATTAGGTGGTGAAATTTCAGTCCGATTTAAGTTGTTGATAACTTTTTACTACTAAAAAAGGTAATATTTTGTTAAATTTTCGGTTTAGAAAAGTTCTATAAACAATAAAATTCTTATCAATAAAATGCCAAAACAACAAAAAAATATTCCCAAGAGGCAAGCAATTTCGTTGGGAACCAAAATAAAAATCTTAGACTGTCTGAAGGGAGGCGAAGGTCCCACATCTGTTGGCAAAGCTTTTGGTTCAAGCGAAGCGACTATAAGAACAATTAGAAAAAATGAGAATTCCATTCGACAATCAATAATTTGTGGATCGGAACTTAGTTCTAAAACATCTTCTTATAGTCGACAACCTACATATCTTTGAGAAATCGGAAAAACACAGGATGCTTTGGATGGAAAATTTGCAAAAACCTATTGCAAAAAAACCTATTGATGGGAAAATTAAAAAAGAGAAAGCACTTAGAATCTACAACCAACTTCAGAAATTTGAAGGATCAACAAGTCTTCAGGCAACGAAGAAACTGGTATTTAATGCAAGTCAGGGATGGCTGATAGGTTTTCTAAAAAGACACGCATTTCACAATGTAAAAATAAAAGGAGAAGTAGCATCAGCAGACGAAAATGCTGCAAAAAGTTTTCCGGATAAACTCAGAAAAATAATTAAACAGGGCGGTTATACTTCCGATCAAATATTTAAATACCGACGAAACGGGATTGTTTTGGAAGAAAATGCCTAAAAGAACGTACATAGTAAAATCAGCTGGTGGTTTTAAAGCGACCAAAGATCGAGTGACGCAGTAAGTAACGCATCTGGTGATAAAATGTTAAAGCCTCCCTTAATCAGCAAATTCCTTATGCCACGAGCTTTAAGGGGAAAGAACATTAAACAACTTCCAGTTCATTTGATGTCGAATAAAAAGGCATCGATGAGTGTGGCTGGGATATTATTTGCATCTTCGCTCACTTCCACACTTCTTCTGTGTACGGTATGGTCCACCGGGCGTCACGTTGAATACTGGCGGTTAAAATCAATCAATGTGGAACCTTGGTGTATACCCTCTTTTACAGCAAACTCATCGCTTTCGCCAGCTGTTGCTCTAACTTTTGAGGTTACAGGTTACTTAGTATTCAGGTACTTTCTGTGCTCTAAGAGCCTGCCATATTAGTTTGCGGGGTACCCTATAGAACGATATTATCCCTTAAATATTAAAAATGGAAACTTCAAATTTTTGGTCGCGATTTTAATAATCCTTGAGCCAAATTGGCACAATTCTACAGGTTGCCGTGCGAGTTTCATTTTATTTTAAGAGTTTCAAAAAAGTACTTTACGAAATGTCTATGACAAAAAATTTACGAGAATGGATCTTTTAAAAAGGAATTTTGTAGGTTCGTTTTGGCAAAATTTTCTGCATTCCATTTTCACTAGCAAAATTGCACCTAGATATATTTTTTTATTATAAATTTCAATTTCTTTTACCAACTTAATATCTTCCATTTTAATAAATTTCAGTTCGATTTGTATTAAAATTATTAAACACAAAATTTTCTGTCATGTGGTTTTTCATAATTTTGTCAATGATTTTAAAACAAAATTTTTCTTACAAATAATTTTAGCATAAACTTTTTAGTACAACATTTTTACTTCACAATTTTTCAAAAAAGAAATTTTAGTACACGTTTTTAGACAACAATTTTAGTACATAATTTTTCACAAAAATAGTTTTAGTACACGTTTTTACACAATTTTAGCACACAATTTCTCACAAAGATAATTTTAGTACACGATTTTAGACAAAAATTTTAGTATACAATTTCTCACAAAAATAATTTTAGTACACACTTTTAGACAACAATTTTAGTACATAATTTTTCACAAAAATACTTTTGGTACAAAAATTTTCGTACACAATTTCGAACAAAAATAATTTAAGTACACATTTTTAGTACAAAATTTTTCAAGAATATTTTTCAAAATAATTTTAGTACAACAATTTTAGAGCACATTTTTTCACAAAAATAGTTTTAGAACAACAGATTTTATATTAGTACAAAATATTTCACAAACATAATTGTGGTACAACTTTTTAGTACAATAATTTTAGTACACAATATACGCAGAAACTTTTAGTGCAAACATTTCTAATAGAAACAGTTTTAGTATAACCTGGTTAGTACATTTTTTTTTTATTTTTAGTATAGATACACTTTTTAGCAGTGAGTTTTTAGTACAGGGCGCTCCCACTCTACTGGCATGCCTGCCAATCAGACAATGCCCTGTTAGGGTCCCGAGAAGATTTCTCATGTTTTTCCTGTTTAGTTTCAACAGTCGGTTTGTGCGTCCCATGTTCCATTCCGGCCACGTCATTCTACTAGTTGCACAGGTCAGGGACTGAGACCATAGCCTGTTGGCAGCACTGATTGTGTGTTTATCTATAAACATCTTGCAAGTTGCTAAAGGTATAGGTATGTTTGCTTTGTCTGGTTGGATCGGTAATGTGGTACCCAATCTCGCCAGTTCATCTCCTTTGCAGTTGCCTTCTATGTCTCTATGACCCGGCACCCAGAGCAGATTTATTACAAAGTACTGTGATAGTTCTGTCAAAACGTCGATACATTCTTTTACTGTCTTCGTGTTAATATTAGGCGATTTTAAAGCTTTCGGTGCCGATTGACTACCTGAATATATGTTAATATCTCTTGTTGTGAGGACACTTTTATTTAGCACTATTTATTTGGCTCTGACAGCCAATGTTTCAGCTTGAAATACGCTGCAGTGATCCGGTAACCGGAATGAGGTGTTGGCAGAATGAAGGCCTCCGCCTACTTGATCATTTAGCTTGGAACCATCAGTATAGATGCTGAATCCGCTTTTATTGTCCATTACCGCATTGCCCCAATCTTCTCTCGTTGGGAAAGTTGTGGCAAAGGATGTGTTTAAATGCAACTCCACTGAGCTACAAAAGTCTGCCGTTTGATGTAGGAAGGGGTATTGGTCTAGTATTCTTGCGTGACCTCCTCTGTTAGTGGCTAAGTTGGAAGATTCTCTTAACCTTAGTGCCGCTTTCGCCGCCAGCTGTTTGCTGTAGGCCTCAGTCGGTAATAGGTGCAGCATGACATTCATCGCTGCCGTGGGCGTAGTCTTTAGTGCCCCGCTTATGCAGCGACTAGCACCGCTTTGAATACTTTCTAGGCATTTTGCTATTGTTCTTTTCTCGAATGTTGGCCACCAGACTAAGACACAGTATGTCATGATAGGCCTTACCACTGCTGTATATAGCCAGTGAACTATTTTTGGGGTTAGGCCCCATTTTGCCCCCACAATTCTTTTGCATGTATAGAGTGCTGTAGCTGCTTTTTTTACTCTATCATTAATCGTATGTTTTCACGACAGCTTCCTATCTAATACTAGTCCTAGGTAGCTTGCCTCTTCTCTAATTGACAGTGTGATTCCTTCCAGGGAAGGGGGGTTTAGAGCAGGTATCATGTATTTTCTGGTGAACATGATTAGTTCTGTTTTGTTGGGATTTTTCCCAAAACCACTCGATACAGCCCACCGGCTTACATCGTTCGAAGCATTTTGCATTATGTTGCAGAGGGTACCTGGGAATTTCCCTCTTATTAATATTGCAACATCGTCTGCGTAGGCCACTACGTGTATCCTCCTTTCCTCTAGATTCTTCAACAATTGATTCATTGCTAGAATCCACAGCAGAGGAGAAATTACACCGGCCTGAGTGACGGACCTGCGTATCGTCGCCCAACGTCGAATTACGCCACTTGCTATGTCCTGGCGAAAAAATAGGCATATTATTAATACTTATTAAGTGCTTCCAAGCAAATGTCAATTCTGGTAGCTCCTCTCCAGTGCTGTCAATGTATAATTATTTATGACATTTGCCTCGTTTATTTGCTACTCGCCAATGCATGGAGAATTGAAGGAGTCTATTACCTGCTTTCGATTCACCAACCACTTAGTAGTGAATAAAAACAATAATTCTCTTGAATCCAACTTTCATAAGATTTTAACTTTAGAAGAAATTTGCTAATAAATACTGTGTTGATCGTTTGTTTACTAGTAGAGATATGGCAGTTGACCTTTAAAAACATTTTACAATTTTTAGTACTTATATTTTGAAACTTTTTTACTCCAGATTTTTCACTCTGTTCACGCTTATTTACTTCCAATAATTATTGCCAAATTAATTGTTTTTTGTACACCCCGGCGGTTCGTTATTTAGTGTTTATAAATAACAAAATAACGTAAAACTGCCAAGTAATGAAGCAATGAGTTGGAGTCGTTTTAAAAAAACTCATGTAAATAATAATTTTTTTTTATTTGCTCTAGCAGCTGTTATTATAAAATTACTGTACTGTCCACGGATGGTAATAAAGTGTGTGTGCCTGATTTGTTTTTCTGACGCCATTTTGTATTTTTATTGTAACAAAATACCCCTATGTACTTAATAAAGCCAAGAAATGAATTTTTCAATGTTTTGTTAATTAAAAAAAAAAAAAAAATCCCAAAGACTGCCCAGACTGTAATTTTTCGCATTTCAACGGGATCCAATCCCAATTTTTATATGCACAATTGCATCTGTTGTCTAAGTAAATATGTACATATATTAGTGGAAGCAATTGACATTATTAATTTCATTCAAATCAAATAATTTCCCGCCATCGATATTTTTCATAATCGACAAGTAAAACGGCGGATGTGCTAAGCTATTATCAACTTTGTATATGCAATAAGTAAACAGTTTATAGTATGTACAAATGTACATATATAAGTATGTACGCATATGTTGTTGAAATCAAGAGAGCACATTGAATATTAAAATGTAGAAGAGCGAGGAGCTTAGATTTAGATTATCGAGAACTCACCAACAAAATAATGATGAAAAGCTTTGAGGTACTTTCTCTTTGGTTTCTGTTTGAAATAACGACGACAAATGCACTTTGAAAGAAATGAGAAATGCACATACGTGAATATATTTTATTATATGATATCAATTTGTTATGTGATACAAAGCCTAAAAGCTTCAGAGAGTCCAATGGGAGCGCTCATACAGAACTTATGGTTTTATTCAAGTCACATTATCTTTAGTTAAACCACTTAATACTGTTTTTTTGCACATACATATGCACACATATTTATGTATGCATATTGTCAAGGTAGAACGATTTATTTATTTATTTTTTAATTTCAATTATATTTTAATAAAAATATATTTAGTTCATTCTATAACAAAGACAACAATAATCCCAGTTTCAAACTTTGTACAAGATGAAATGAGTTATACCAAATATACTTTCAAAATTAACTGCATGATTTTATAAATGACTTATATCATCAAGGAGACATTTTTATTAGCAATTAACCTTTTATTCAAACTCATTTCATTGTAACTAAATAAATTATTTATTAGTATTTAGGATAATAAAGTGTTTGTGAAAATTGTGTGAAATAGAGGGTAGTAAATCCAACATATCTTTACGTTTTTCTTCTGTTATTGGTCTAATGGTTGTGTATAATGAAAGCAAATCAATATCTTCGTATATTCTAGGTCTTCCTGAGGTGAGACAACATCCAAGGAAGTTTTATAAAACATGTTATATGGATCATTTTTTAGAAATCTGATCCATTGTATTTTTAGCCAAGACACAGCTTCTCCATTGGTGTTTTTCTTTCTACGATTCGTTGATTCTTTTATAGTCCCGGAGCCTGGGGCCATGATTTTAATACTGAAGGCAGACGCCATCCAATGTATGACGAAACCAAACGTCAGCTGGTCCAGGAGCTGCTTTGAAACCTATTAAAGGTAACTCAAAAAAGTAATGGTTACTGAATAAAACAAGATTCAGCTGCTACCACTTGCTACCTTGCGACCGAAAACATATAAATTAACATGCATCTTGATTATGTTCTAGAATATACGCTATTTCACGTGAGTGGATGGCCAATAGGGGTGGAAGGGGTGGATTTTCAAAATTTTAAGATCAAATTCGTAATCAGCGACCCCGACAACCCCCGAGTAAGAAATTTTGAATCAATTACTTAATTTTTTGAGTTTTGGCCAGTTTTTCGGGAATCGGCCGCACTGTGCGGCGCGAGGAATTTTCAATGCTACTACTGACGTCTTTTCCCCCAACGGACAATCAGCTGACGATTATTTTTCCATTTTCATTTATTAATACTATAATATTTGAAAATTTCAATCGGCATAAAGTAGTTTTACTTTTCAATTTTTTTTACAAGTTCACCTGTACTTGCTACTGCTTACTATTTTTTTTTATTCTACTATATGTCAACAATACATGAAAAAAATTTCAGCCGGCATAAAATGAGTTGGTAGAAAATTTTCTTCGATACGTTTCGTACCCTCCCACAATCACACTCACCCCGAGTGCGCCAGCTGACGTTCACTTTTGTTGTTCATGAAGTATAGCCAAGAATTTAACGGTATAAAAACGCTGTCCAAAATCGACCCCTGGCTCCCGGACAATTAGTTGTTTTGTCGAAATGAAATCTTTCTGAGCCATTTGTACTACCAAAAATGGGTTTTCCTTTTTACATACTTCTATTAAGTTATAATAATGCTCAGGTATGTATGTATATATAATTCGATTTTTTAATTTTAGTTTCTATTAAACCTAAATCGCAATCATTTGGCAAAAAAGAATGACCGGATACCATAAATTTATGATCAACTGATCAATTTATGATCAACATTTTTATCAGGTAACTGAACAATTTTTAACCAAATTAAAGCTATGTTAATGTTACGATTTTGTCCTGAGCAGGCATAACTGTAAGCTGTAACATACTTTTGAGTGGTGCTTTAAGATGGAGGACGCAACTTTCTGTGATCCTCTTGAGGCGATTGGCATGAAACATACATGTTTTACATTGTGGAAATTATGAAACCCTAAATTGTATAAGTACATACATGTTGCGCTTATAATAAGCTGCCGAAACAGAAAGTTTTGGATAAGAAACATTTTCTGTGGATCTAATGTGAATCCGGATTATTCACTCGGGTTATCTTCAGATTTGCGTATATCAACTACTAAACTTTTTCTAGCCTATTCGGCACTGTTAAGATGTGGATAATGATTGCATAAGATGCAACTTCTCGTCTTTATCACGTCTCCACGTGTCTTTAAGAGGAGTATGAAAATTTAAGTTGAACTCCGTATTGAATAGTTTCCTATAAGTCCACTCCCTCACACGTGATGTATTATTTTCATCACATTTTTTTCACATACAGCTCATACATTTTTCGAATATCTAAGTCCGCACTTAGATACTTTCGACCTAAAGTGTGATGTGATCTCGTGTAATGGCTCTCACATGCTGGAAAGCTCAGAATATGTTCTCGTATCACTTTAATTTGTGTTGTTTTTCTAGAATAACCAGCCATTTTGAAACCACCATCCGTTCCAGATGTTTTAGCATTTAACCAGTTAACTGTGATTGACGAGTATACTCGTCATAGAGAAGTGGAAAAATTTTGTGTTTTGACGAGTATACTCGTCATACGTATAAATTAGTGACCATTGGCTATTTAAATTACAATTTTTGAGAAAAACTACACATATTCTCAAATTTCAAGATGTTTAGAATATTTTTAGGCTATGCCGGAATAAAACAAACAAATAGAAAATATAAACAATTTGAGATGATGTCATGCTTCCCCGTATTCACTGGTTGAAAAAGTTCACCAGTTCGCATAATGAATTTATTTATGTGCGATGATAACGTTTTTTAGATGTTAACCTAAAAGGGGCAAAGGCAAAAGTCAAAAAGTGGATTTATAAACTAGAAAGCTAACTCGTGTGTGTCAGTGCATATCTTACTAAGTGTAGGCGGTTCCTATCAAATAAGTACGGTGCAAGGTAAGAATTTCAAGCGCGTAAATATTATAAAGTTGTCCAGAAGTTCTGTAAATTACTATTTTTTATTTTTAGTTCATTTGTCCCCAATTTTATAAAATTAACCCATCTTTTTCATCCAATATCTTACCAGCGCAACTTACTCTGTGATTGACGACTATACTCGTCATAGCTCAATTCCGGCGACACAAAACTGTGCACACTTTTAAATGGGAGCGCCACAGTTAACTGGTTAAGACACGGCTTAATCTCTTCTTAATCTAATAATATTTTGAAAGTATCAAACAAAAAAAAAAGTTTTGCAAACAGAAACTTCTGAATTCCGTGCATTTAGATGAAACTTAAAACTACATTTTCTCATATATCCTTCGTAATTTCCGGGTCGTCTTTGTTTTATTGATTGTTTTCAAACCAAACCATACAGAAACAAATTCTGTTTTTCGAAATTAGCTAATTTTCAAAAAGAATCAAAATTAGCTTTCCTGTCTTCATATCCGATTCCATTTATACATTTTTTGGAACAAAGACAATCTCTATTTTCGAAAAGTTTACCACTCACATCTTAGACTCTTTCGTTTCATATTCCTCTCCACTATTTCTCTTCATTTTTGTTATATTTTGTGCATAATTACGCTGATTTCGTGTCCCCTTTCTTGATTTCATGTTGCTTTCTTCCATTTTTAAGGGTTCCGAATTCACATTACTTATATTTCTTTATCGTATAATGTCTACAATTAACTATAAATAGTACGTAAATAGTACATTAAAACGATTACTTGATCATATCTGAACCGTTATCTGAAGACATGAAAAAATTACTAATTATTTTGTCAAACTTTGTGAACAGACTGACTTATACCACTATAAAAAAAAACACATTTTATTGAATTAATTTTCATACTGCTAATCTCCTCAGTTTATGTTATTTTATTAGAATTTGATATGAAGTAACTGATAAACAAGACTGAAATTCTTGCAAAACACTTCAAAAGTACTTTTACGAACAATACGCATAATGTAAACCTTTTCCCGACCCACGCAAAAAAAGATCCATGCAAACCAAAAAATGTTACATTAGAAGAAATAAAACAATGCATATGTAAGAGAACTGATTCTAAGAAGTCGCCATGATACGACCTAATAACTGGAAAAATTTTAAGAGAACTCCCAGAGAAGGGGCTTATCTATATAAGGAACTTGTTCAATCAAATCTTGAACTTGAAATATTTCCCAAAAGTATGGAAAATTGCTCTAATTATCGCAATACCAGAACCATGCAAAGATCCTACGCAAGTAACCTCGTACAGACCTATAAGTCTACTACCAGTATTATCAAAAATTTTTGAAAAGCTACTTTTTGACAGAATCTATCCCATTATACAAAAGGACAAAATAATACCTTGCCACCAATTCGGATTCAGGCAAAAACATTCCACCATCCAACAAGTTCCCAGAGTTACAAACGAAATTTTTGAAGACATCGATAAAAAACGAACGTGTGAAGCAGTATATCTTGACGTAGCCAAAGCTTTTGACAGAGTATGGCATGCAAGACTTCTACAAAACTCTTGACTTATTTACCAACAGACTACTACAAATTAATGAAAAGTTATATAACTGGAAGACAATTTTATGTAAAATTCGAAGATAAGTATTCTGATATACTAACAATGGTAGCAGGTGTACCGCAAGGTAGTGTCCTTGGGGCGCTTCTTTACCTTCTTTATACAGCTAATATACCTACACCGGCAACTAAGAATTCTCTAATAGCAAAATTTGCAGACGTCACTGTCTTGCTAACATCAGACAAAGATACAAGAACGGGTGCTTATAAACTTCAGGAATTACTTAACAACACCATTCAATGGTTCAAGAAATGGGAAATTAAAATAAACGAAGATAAAACCGCCCACCTTACTTTCAATAACAGAGAAAAAAACAGTACAATCCAATATTCATAAAGAATAAACAAATCCACCACGACACAAGGGCAAAATACTTGGGTATGATTATAGATAATAAACTTAACTGGAAGTTACACATTGGACAAACACGACGCGAAATCAAGACTAGGTTTAAACAACTTCATTGGCTTTTGGGAAAAAATGCAACGCTCTCACTAGAAAATAAGATACTAATATACAAAGTAATTATAACACCAATATGGAAATATGGCTCAGAGCTTTGGGGAACTGCGAGCAGAACAAATATATACATATATAATTATACAACAAACGCAAAATAAGATACTTCGTATAATATCAAAAGCAGAAATACGCAACAACAGCTTAAGACACACAAATCGGCTACTAGATCATTCTAACAGGGAAATTCGGCAACTTCCATTAAAAGAGGAAACCGAGACGAGGAGGCTTAAGCGCAAACGACCAACTGACCTGCAGATTTAAATGGTGTCACAATTTTATGAATAAGAATTTATAATTAAATAACGAGTTAATATTTTTTAATAAAGGTATAGGTATAGTAGTATTGGCTTCTAAATACTGTTGGAACCCAAAAAGAAAGATAAATTGTAAATATTTTAAGTTGAAATAGAAACAATAAAAACAATTTTTTGACTTATACTCATTTATATGAGCTATATTTTGTCTGCATGTGTATGCATTATGGTGTTAACGCGTGTGGGAAGAAAAAATCTAGCCATGCATATAATCTATTCCAGCAATTTTACTCGATATTTCCGTTCGTTATTTCATTCAAAATTTGAGTTAATTTATTTTAATTGTAGCATTATTTCTGGCGTACCCTAATGCACTGACATGTGTAGGTGTATATATTATATACATTTTTGTTATGTAAATTCTACCCCGCGTGTAACAGTATACGCGTATATAAGGCATAAAAAATAACAATCAGTGATTAGAAACAGCCGGCCAGTATTCGATTGCATTCTGAGTAGAAAAGTTATTTATTCAATCGGGCACAATTTTGATAATATTTAATATGGAGCGTTGGAATAAATGTACAGCTGTCGTCACCGGTGCCAGCTCAGGTATTGGTAAAGCCATTGTTAAGGATTTGTTGAAGGCAAATATGAAAGTGGCTGGATTGGCCAGACGAAAAGAACTCATGGAAGAGTGGCGAGCAACATTAACAGAAGAAGAGAAGAATAACTTTCATCCCGTCGCTTGTAATGTCGCCTCACAGGAATCGGTTAAGAAAGCTTTCGCTTGGGTTATCAACAATTTAAGTGGTGTGGATGTATTGGTGAATTGTGCTGGCATTTATATTGCTGGACAAGCGACCATTATGGAACCAGGCGAAATGCAAGATGTATTGCAAACCAATTTGTTCGGTGTGATCTACTGTACCCAACAAGCCTTTCAATCAATGAAAGATCGCAGTGTTGATGGCCATGTGGTGAACATTAACAGTGTCCTCGGGCATTATCTGCCAAATAATAATGCACAAACAACACCCAACTCGAATGTCTATGCGCCAAGCAAACATGCGCTAACCGCCCTTACTGAGGTCTATCGTCAGGAGTTCAGGGGTCTGGGCACAAGGGTAAAAATCACTGTAAGTAGATAATGAAGCGGTATTTTTTTTTATATGTACACATACACTTACATAGCTGCCGATAAAATGTTAGTACTCGCGGTATACCCGGGTTAAATGTAAATAATTTTCTTTGCTTTGTGGGATTTTGGTTTATTTGTTTTTTTGGAATTTAATATTGAAGATTGTTTTTTATGTAGGAACATTTTTTTTTATATATAAGACAATTTTTATACTCCGGAAATTTTATTTGTAGCCGTTTTGTTGCATTGCCGTTATTAGCAAATACCGCATCATAGCGCCTTTATATTATATTAACTACTACTGATAATATAGCGCACCAAGCGGCAAGTCTCTACATTTTTTAACCCTACATCATTAAATCCTTCGTCTTATAGACTATAAAATAAAAACAAGTATATTTTTATATTTCCTTTTGTTATTTTAAAAATATGAGTGTAAAGTAAGAGAAATTTTATATTATTTCTATTTAATTAAATATTTACGAAAGATGGTAATATATCGAATTCGTTAAACTGCAGGCGTGCGTAGTTTATGAGACGAATGTTTAGTGGTTAAGGGTTAAAAGGCCATGTGTACGCTAATAACTATGCTCCGATTGGCACAGAGACTTTTATATTATGAAGCTTATCTCTCCCGAAAGGTTCTTGTTCACCTAAATTGAATAAAAGAAGAGTGTCTATAAGCAAAAATGTTTGAAAATTCATAAAATTATTTTCAGACTGCAACAAATCAAAAATGATCCAACCGTTTAAAGTACTGTTTTTTTGCTGTAAAACTGTGAAGCGTTTACTATCACAATGTATTAGCATTACAGCGGTTAACAAGTTGAGGGGCCGGTTTTCAGCTGACATTTTGTGGTTGGAACAAAATAAATTTTATAGTGAAATATTTTTGTTTGGTATATTTGTGACTCGTTGAAACTCATTATTACAACAAAAAAAACTTCTTTCTAAACTATTGATAATTTGCAATGTTTCTTGTGCTAATCGAATATTATTATTCGCCTGCTGTTGCTTGTAAACAAATAAATCGTCAACAAGTAATTAGAAAAGCAACACTGAGTCTTCAACTCGTTGGAGAAAATAGAAATGAATCTAATTATTTTGTCGCCGTAAAAATAACCGACGGCAAGAAATCCGTTCCCGTCGCAATTCTATGCAATTTCATCCTATTAAATGTGTTCTAATTTTGACCGCGGGTACTTGTCAACCCATTACCTGCTGTCAGCTGCATTTCTGTTCAAGCCGTTAATCAAATTTATCAGTTATGTCTCTTTCACACTCAAATTTTCAGAACTAAAGCACAATTTTTTTGCAAAAAATTGCTATTTGTGTGTATTCTCGCAGTGTGTCAAATTCAATTAAGCAGGTATACATAAGTAGACAAAGCTGAGATACAAAATATTATATATGCTCTCTAATTTCTATATCTGTCGCACTGTTGTTATTGTGTTGCTCACTACTCATACGCATATATAATATGTACATATGTACATACTTTGCTTTAACGGCAGGGCAGCTCAAGCGAGCACAAGCAACTACTTGTCACCCTCTCTACAATAAGTTATGATTTGGGGCAATAAAGGTCGCCCTGTATGAAAATGATTTTAAAACTTCATGCACTAGGCAATTTCACCACATAAAAACTCAATTGTAGCCAATTAAAAACAATTTGCAAATCATTAGTTGTTTTTGTGAGCGGATTTTCTACTCCGAGTTTGTTAGAAGAGCGCTTTGACAGTGTACGAGTACTTTGCTTTGTAAAGCTACGAAATGAGTAGGTACTTTGTTGATTATGCCGCAGAAAGGCTTCAAGCTCTGGCACAGATGCAGAGTGGACTGTCTTGGAATATTTCGCACACTGTCCCGCACTATAAAAGTTTCAGTTGCTTTGAAAGATCCAAACTAATGATATTTCCTTAAGTGCACCTTTTAGCTATATAGGCGGCAGATTTAGCTATGGTTAGATTAGGTTGGACGCAGGCAAACCGCAACAGAATAGAGTTGGAGATCCTTTGTGATATTACAGTTCGTTTAACTATTTCCCCGCTTGCTCGTTTTACAAAACCATTTCTAACAAGATATAGGTCCCGCAACATATTTTTACCTGAAAATTGTAAAATTGAACGTTTTTGTATGAAATTAAAATTCTGTTTCATTGCAGAGTGTAAGTCCTGGTTTGACTGATACGGAGATTATATCTGATGCCGCAAGGGCTGCAAAGAAGCCACTTCTACAGCCGGAAGATGTTTCAAGCTGTGTAGTCTTTGCACTTTCTACGCCAGCGCGTATGCAAGTGCATGAGATTATTGTGAGGCCAATGATGGGCGAGTAAAGTGTAAAATAAGAAGAAGCATGCCACCTGAAAGTTCTTTACTTACGAACTTCAGATAGATGTTGTATCTAAGTTTGAATAACTATCATATTTGCATTACAATGGATTTTTAATGTATTTAATAATGTAAAGAGAAATATAAAATTTGATATGATGTAAATATTGACGGTTGTAACATCAGTTTCTTTTCGAAAGATAACTTGAACTTGGGCTCTGACCTGCGGGTAGATATATGTCAGTTAGCTCAATACCACTGAGGTTTGTGCAAAGGCTTGCAGGGTTGCGTTAATAGTGGAAAACTTCTATTTCCAATTCACCATTTATGTCAATAAATCACTATTACGCACTAGTTTGGAGAGACTATCGCGGTTTCTTCGCTTATAAAGTATAAATGATTTAACCAACTCAGAAGGCAAACAAACACCCGATTTGTTATCGTTACTGAGTTTGGGTCATGCAGCACCCTCAATGAAACGTCCAATTCGTCCGCAGTTTTTTTTTTTTTGTACGAGTATTTGTGTCCATACTGGTTGAGGGACATCTTTTCAAACAAAAAAAGAAAAATGAAAATGATAAAGCTGGCGGGAAGGAAGGAAATTCAGACGAAGAAAAAAAGAAGAAAGACAACAAAGCTCCTGTGCCCAGTCAAGTGAAGTCTCTTCCTAATACGAGTAAACTACAAATACACGCCGCGAATTCATCATCTCAACAGTGAAAAAAGAGCGAGACACAGCGAGCATTCGAGAGAATTAGGATGCGGTTCGGGCTGCGCTGGTGGCAAGCATCAAAGAAGATGGAATAATGAACTGAATTATAGAGCTCGTAACAAGAATACTGTAAAACAGAGTTAGCTTCAACGTATTTTGATCGTCCGAAGTAAGGAAACTTTAAAAGACAGTGAAAGGACAGGCTTAAGGCGTTCTAGCCAAACCTTAGGAGAATTAGGTAATTCTGTCTAGAAAGGAAAACAGAACTATCGTAGGTATACTGACAGGCCACAATTTGTTAGCGGCACACGCATAGAAGATGGGAATTGTAAACAAAGATAGCTGCAAATTTTGCAATGAACTAGAAGATAGGGAAACTCTTGAACAATTTCTTCAATGAAATGCTTAGAAGCTCTACAATATGAGAGGTTAGAATGTCTCTCGGAGTTAGAATATCAGTGCTTACTCAGATTCGCAAACGACGCAGGCTTATTACAAGAAGCCTGCTACAAGGAAACGTAAGGATCAAACTTTATCTGGTACCACTAAGGACCAATAGGTCTATGTGATGACTTTCAGCCAGTCAGGACAACCTAACCTAACCTTAGGAAAATTACTGGCGCAACTTCGCTAAGAGAAGTAAAACACGTTTCGAATTATTGGTCTTGACCTAGTCTTGGAGCTATTCGTCCATTGCGTTGCCTATACAGCTTATCTAGGTATGTAAGTTTTTTGATGCGGTCGCCCCTCGGTAGCCAATGGCAAAACTCTTAGAGTATTTCTGCCATGAAAAAGCTCCTCATAAAAACCATTTGCCGTTCGGAGTCGGATTAAAACTGTAGGTCCTTCCATTTGTGGAACAACATTAAGACGCACACCACAAATAGGAAGAGCAGCTCGGCCAAACACCTAACCTGACTGCAAAAATAGGATTTCGTTGCAACGGTAATTGGCATAGACATTCATGTGCGAATGGCCGGTTCTTGTGTCCTTAGTGCTGAGTTAGTTTATGGTGGGGCAATTAGTGAACCCACTGAAATTCAAAATAGGCGTTATCTGCAGATTTAGGAAATAGTCAAAATATTCGAGCATGTTGTTGTTATAATAGTATATAAGATTACCAATTAATTTTTCAGCAATGCTGCTGAAGTGACAGTTCTTGGCCGGATATACATACCTATATCATACGTCTTCACACACTCGTCAAATTAGTCGTAGTGACTAAGTAGCGACTGCATTGATTTGTTTTTGACGTGATAACGTCTTATAATTCGATTTAACAGGCTGTACGCACGAAAAAATGTGTCGTTACCTTGCTCATTAGTGTTACCTTGCTCATTAGTGTTACCTTGCTCATATGTAGTTACCTTGCTCATTAGTGTTACCTTGCTCATTAGTGTTACCTTGCTCATATGTCGTTACCTCGCTCATTGCCATTACCTTGCTCATTTGTCGTTACCTGGCTCATTGCATTGCATGAACTGCAAGCGAAAGCGCGGAACGAACGACAAAGCAAACAAAGCAAACGAACGGCAACGTTCGACATCTTGCTCTCTCCTACTTAAGTGAGCGTATATATGTATGTATATGCGCATATGTACATATATAAATTCACGTATTTGTATTTGCATATGCCTTCTTATTGATTATTATTAATTTGATTCATTTGAAGAATTTAAAATAAAACCAACTTTGTTAATAATACTTGTTGTTTTAATGATATAATTATTAATTTTTTTATTATATATGAAGGAAAAAATGTATGGTAATATTTACCATAAACCTTATAAGATATGTTGTCTATACTAATATTATAAAGAGGAAAACTTTGTTTGTTTGTAATGAATAGGCTCAAAACTACTGGACCGATTTTAAAAATTCTTTCACCATTCGAAAGCTACATCATCCACGAGTAACATGGATTATATTTTACTTTGGAAATAGGGCTCGAGATATAGGTCAAAACGTGGACCCGGGTAACCTTCGGATGTGTATGCACAATATGGGTATCAAATGGAAGCCGTTGGTGAATGCTTTAGTCCAGAGTATCCTTCATGCCGCTCCGTGACTAGGGTCTCGAGATAGAGACCAAAACGTGGACCCTAGAATGTGTTTGTACAATATGGATATCAAATTGAAGCTGTTGGTGAATGCTTTAGTACAGAGTATTTTTCATGCCGCTCCGTAACTGGGGTCTCGAGATATAGGTCAAAACGTGGACCCGGGTAACCTTTGGTTGTGTATGTACAATATGGGTATCAAATGAAAGCTGTTGATAAGTGCTTTAATACGGGGTAATTTTCATACCTATTGATGACTAGGGTCTGGAAATATATGCCAAAACGTGGACCTGCCGTGTCTTTGCACCGAATTAAACCAAACTTACACACATTGTTAAGGAGGTATTGAAGATGGTTTCCGTATAGTTTGGATACCTATTGGTAGATAGGGTCTCGAGATATAGGTCAAAACGTGGACCCGGGTAACCTTCGGATGTGTATGTACAATATGGGTATCAAATGGAAGCTGTTGGTGAATGCTTTAGTTCAGAGTATTTCCATCCGCTCCGTGACTAGGGTCTCGAGATAGAGACCAAAACGTGGACCCTAGAATGTGTTTGTACAATATGGATATCAAATGAAAGTTGTTGATAAGTGCTTTAATACGGGGTAATTTTCATACCTATTGATGACTAGGGTCTCGAAATATATGCCAAAACGTGGACCCGCCGTCTCTTTGAACCGAATTAAACCAAACTTACACACATTTTTAAGTAGGTATTGAAGATGATTTCCGTATAGTTTGAATACCTATTGGTAGATAGGGTCTCGAGATATAGGTCAAAACGTGGACCCGGGTAACCTTTGGTTGTGTATGTACAATATGGGTATCAAATGAAAGCTGTTGATAAGTGCTTTAATACGGGGTAATTTTCATACCTATTGATGACTAGGGTCTGGAAATATATGCCAAAACGTGGACCCGCCGTGTCTTTGCACCGAATTAAACCAAACTTACACACATTGTTAAGGAGGTATTGAAGATGGTTTCCGTATAGTTTTGATACCTATTGGTAGATAGGGTCTCGAGATATAGGTCAAAACGTGGACCCGGGTAACCTTCGGATGTGTATGTACAATATGGGTATCAAATGGAAGCTGTTGGTGAATGCTTTAGTTCAGAGTATTTCCATCCGCTCCGTGACTAGGGTCTCGAGATAGAGACCAAAACGTGGACCCTAGAATGTGTTTGTACAATATGGATATCAAATGAAAGTTGTTGATAAGTGCTTTAATACGGGGTAATTTTCATACCTATTGATGACTAGGGTCTCGAAATATATGCCAAAACGTGGACCCGCCGTCTCTTTGAACCGAATTAAACCAAACTTACACACATTGTTAAGTAGGTATTGAAGATGATTTCCGTATAGTTTGAATACCTATTGGTAGATAGGGTCTCGAGATATAGGTCAAAACGTGGACCCGGGTAACCTTCGGATGTGTATGTACAATATGGGTATCAAATGGAAGCTGTTGGTGGATGCTTTAGTTCAGAGTATTTCCATCCGCTCCGTGACTAGGGTCTCGAGATAGAGACCAAAACGTGGACCCTAGAATGTGTTTGTACAATATGGATATCAAATGAAAGTTGTTGATAAGTGCTTTAATACGGGGTAATTTTCATACCTATTGATGACTAGGGTCTCGAAATATATGCCAAAACGTGGACCCGCCGTCTCTTTGAACCGAATTAAACCAAACTTACACACATTGTTAAGTAGGTATTGAAGATGATTTCCGTATAGTTTGAATACCTATTGGTAGATAGGGTCTCGAGATATAGGTCAAAACGTGGACCCGGGTAACCTTCGGACGTGTATGTACAATATGGGTATCAAATGAGAGCTGTTGGTGAATGCTTTATGATATGTTATGTTATGTTATGTTATGTTATGTTATGTTATGTTATGTTATGTTATGTTATGTTATGTTATGTTATGTTATGTTATGTTAAAGTATATTATGTTATGTTAATGTTAAATCATTCTCTATATCCATACAAAATATCTATCAAACAACTAAAATTAAAATTTTCTTTTGAAAAATGCAACCATTCAATCAGTATTTTCTTATGACGTTATCACGCTAAACTATCGTCAGTAAACCGACTTTACAGACAACCTCTTTTTTTTCATATCATCAACAAAATCTTAGTTTTTTCGTAAACAAACCGCTGCCCTGGGTACGTTAGCAAATCAGCTGACTCCTCCGCTGCATTCTGAGCGTCGATCCTCTACTACATAACATACAAATTATAGATGCAGACTTGGTGATGATGAATTTTCTGTTTTTGTAGTAAATTGTGCTGAAATGTGTATGCGAAAAAGGCGTAAAAACAAATATTAACTCCATCTGTTTTCACTGACTCGTAAGATATTACAAATTTTCAAGCACCTGCGCCTTCGATATATCAATTGAGCTCATCTTCAGATAAACTGCATTAGGTTATAAATATTTAAATTAGAACTCATTTGTGCTGAATCATTAAAAAAAAAATTGCAAAATTGTGCTGAATCATCAAAACAAAAAAATTCCAAAATTATGCAGAATCATTTTTGATGAAGTCTGTGTACTCACTGCACTCTCTTGAATACCACAAAAATATGCAGAGAAATAAGTACCCAATGCTTTAGGATACTCTTTGTGAAAATGTAAACGATGCTCGCAGACCGAGTAAATACTGATTTAAAATATTTTACGTATGTCGTAAGAGCATGACAATTAAATATTTACTTTGTGCTAGCAACAACATCGTATTATCTATACCAGGAAGGCACAATGTAGATAATTAATGACCGATTAAGTTTGCTTTTATAAATAAATGTACCGTGGCGGACACAAACAATTTGTGCTGCATTTGTGAAAAAAATGGTAATTGAATTTTAAATTAAATTTTTTTTTAAATTAAAATTAAAAAAAAAAAAAATTTTTAATTTTCAAAATTAAAACATTTTCAAGAAAAAAATTTTTTTTTATTTAATTTCATTTTTTAATATTTTTAAATTTAATTTAAATTTTTAATTTAATAAAAAAAATTTGTTTAATAGGTATTTATGATAAACAGCTCATCAAAAAAGATGGTTTGAAATATATATTCTTTATATACTAAGTTTGTATATTTAGTATTTTTAAAGAAAATTTTTGGTATTTGCACCACGCGACAAAACAACGGTGTTGCCTATTTTCTTCGCATAGGAAATACATGACACTTATATAAGATTGTAATTTTTTTAATATTAGGCAGAGCTTACTTAAACTTTAATAAAAAATTCATGAACTCACGAATTAATCAAAATTGTTTTCTACAATTTAGCTATACCAGACATCTTCAGGTACCAGATCCATTTCAGGTAAAGCCTTATTATTATTAATTGGCTGTTTGTGCACTGCGACCTTACGAGATCTATTGTGCTGCCATGTAGCCTACTCAAAAAGTTTTAGGCTGTTAATAAATCATAAAACTGCTGTAGGGGTAATTTCTAACAGGAGGTTTGGATTTAAAGCCCCATTTCCCAGGTAATTTAGTCTGCGCCGTGCCGTTGCTGGGCAGTCACATAGAATGTGTTCTGCTGTTTCTTGGGCCTCTTTGCAGAGCCTACAGGAGTCGTTTTTTATCGCAGCTATCTTTTTCATGTGATAATTAAGTTTACAATGCCCTGTTCACTGCAAGTTTTATGTCCTTTCTGCTTAGGTTAAGGATTGCTTCTGCCTTTATCCGTTCCGGATCTATGAGTCTTTTCGACTGCCGCATTCTCCAGTAGTCGATTAGGCCTCGTTGCTACTGCTCACGTAGAAAGACATTTTTGAAGCTGTTATTTACCCCGCAGAAAGTTTCAGGACCTATGAAGGTTCAGAACCCCTCATGTTTCGGAACCCAGATCAAGGTAACAAAGTTTCTTGATGCCAGGGTGTTGAGGATTTTAAAACATTCCCAGACCAACCTTGATTAGACTGCCTGTCGGAGAGAATGTTAATATTGGCACCGCGCGTGCCTCTCCGTAGACATTCTCTGGCAAATGGAAGTGGCTTTTCCCATTGCTATTGCTTTTTTGAAATGTGGTCCGACAATACCAGCCCCGGCCCTACCGTCCTCCATTTTGGACCCATCAGGAAACCACCCCTGAGCGCCCTGTTTTAAGGATATTTCATTGTTTCTCCACGCTGAGCGGTCACTAATGACCACTTTGAATTTCTTGGAGAGTTCTAGCTTTCTTTCCATCTTGTCGCGAACTGAAAGGTAAAACCATAAATCTAATTCTTTGTTATCTGCTTATTCAAATGCACCAGAGCTTATCAATGGGGTTAAAGTGAATGTATATAAAGCATGGACTGGCCAGTTTCACATAAAAATCGTGAGATTTTATTCCATACCTAGCATTGTGGCATGATCAAATGGTCTCTGCGTGGCTTCGGCTAGTCAGTATAACCTAACCTAGCATTTTAGTACGATAACAGGGTCGGATAACAGAGTTGTTTTGAAAAATAAGACCACTTGCTGGCGAATAGTGGGTCTTCAATCGATCAGATCAAACTTTCCTTAGTTCTGGACACGCACCTAAATGTGGTTGCGGGGTCTATATGTACATATGTATGTGATTTCCAGTTTGCACTAAAAAAACAAGATATGCGAAATTCACAAATTTCGACACTTTTTTTAATAATTTAACTATTATTATTTTTAATATAAATGTGGTAAATATTAATAAGTGAATATCTACATAAACATGAAGTACCTTCTGCTCAAATATGAACGATACTGATTTAATAAAACACAAAAGGTTAATTATTGTTAAATTTTTATTTTATCTCCTTCAAAGTAATCACCATTGGAGGCGATACCCATATGCCAACGTTTTTTCCAATCATCATAGCATTTATGGAAGATCGATTTCGGTATGGATTTCAGTTCCTTCTTCGAATTCTCTTTTATGACTTCAATTGTCTCAAAATGTTTTCCACGGAGCGGCAACTTGAGCTTGGGAAACAGGAAAAAGTCACATGGAGCCATATCAGGCGAATACGGTGCTTGCGGAACGATATTAACATTATTTTTGTTCAAATAATCGCGAACAAGACGTGATGTGTGAGCTGGTGCATTATCGTGATGCAAGAACCATGACTTGTTGTCCCACAATTCCTTCCTTTTAAGACGAGTGTTCTCGCGCAAACGCTTTAAAACGTCTAAATAATATTCAGCGTTAACCGATCGGCCTTGCGGAAGGAACTCCGAGTGCACCACACCTTCGTAATCGAAAAAAATAGTCAGCATAACCTTAATTTTTGAGCGACTTTGGCGTGGTTTTTTGGGTTTCGGCTCCTCCTCTTTGAACGATTTGTACCACTGGAAAACACGTGCACGCGATAGAGCAGAGTCCCCATAGGTTTTTAAGGCATCTGAAGCCGAAATTTTGTTGGAATAACAAAATTTCAAACAAATTCTTTGTTCAACTTGAATTTCCATCGTTAAATTCGAAAAACACACTCGAGCTTGACTTGTTTACAGTAGCACAGAAAACAAACTATGTGACATATCACGCTGAAATTTGGCATGTAAGCTTATAACAGTCTTACCATCTAACAAAGAATTTATTTTTGCCATATGTCATCCGCGGACCGTTTTATTGATAAAGTCTCGTTCATATTTGATTTCAGAGATTAATTACATGTTGAAAGAGGTTTTTAGCAAAAAACTTTAGTGCTACGCTATCCGACATAAACTATTGCGGCAAATTGATTAAATTATCATAGGAAAAACAAAACTAACTGAACGGCCCATAAATAGAATCAGAGTTCTATCAGGATCATATCATTGTTATTGTATCTACGTGCACAATTTTTAACTCGATCGCGATCGTTGACCATTGGAACACTGCTTATATGTGTATGCATGTATATACATATGTACGTGCATGTTTGCTTGTTATTGCTGTTTAAGGAAAGAATACCGGCCGAATGCCGCCTCCGCAGATATCCGACAATGACTACTATTTATTATAAAGAGTTACTCAAAATTACTCTCCACAAATTAAGAGATTCAGACTTGTTGTATTGAACTCAAACACAACAATAAAATACATACCTACGTTCGTGCTTTTGCTCTTACTTGAATGTATATACATATGTAGCGGTGCATAAGAGTCATTAGGATCGACTACATATAAATAGCAGTTTGCCATAAAACTGGCTGCACAGTTCTTTTAGCTGCAAGCTCTTTTAGTTCTACACTTTCGTTTGATAGCGCAACAAGCGCTTGTTATTTTTTGCGGTTTTTCTAGTCTACTCAAGTGAAATCACAATGGAGCGTTGGCACAATCGCGTGGCTGTAGTGACCGGTGCTAGCTCAGGCATAGGCGCTGCCACAGTGAAAGATCTACTCAAGGCCAATCTTATGGTCGTGGGACTAGCACGACGCCTGGAACGTATGGAAGCATACAAGGCTGAATTGCCAGCCGACCAACAAAAACGTTTCTACCCCTTCACTTGCGACGTTTCATCACAGGAATCGGTCGATAAGGCATTCGATTGGATCATTGAAAAATTGGGTGGTGTTGATATCCTGGTGAATAATGCAGGAATATTTAAAAAGGGCCAGGCTGTTACCTTAGATCCTGTGCAAATACAACAAATGGTGCAAACGAATGTAATGGGCGTGGTCTATTGTACACAGCGCGCTTTCAAATCGATGAAGGAACGCAACTACGATGGGCATGTGGTGATCGTCAATAGCGTTTTGGGTCACGCTATACCTGCTAAACCGAATAGTGGTGCACCAGTAATGAATGTGTATCCACCGACCAAGTACGCAATAACCGCCATTACGGAGGTATATCGCCAAGAGTTTAGAGGACTAAAAACAAAAATCAAAATCACGGTGAGTCTGCAATTAAATGTGTTCGTGAAACGCGTTTTTTCTTTGTGATAAATGAATTAATTCAAATTTATATATGGTTTGGACAAATACTGACGAGTGTATACAAAATATTTAGTCTAGTTAGACAATGGCATTGATCGGGATTAACGACTTAATTAACGAAATTATCTCAGGATTTAAGTGCAACTAATTCGAATTGACAACAAGACACATCATTTAAGTGGATTGGGGGAATTTTCTCTGGCAACATTGTCGAAAAATGATTCTTACAAATTATTGCGTTTTGGTGTACATGTACCCAAAAAACGTGCAAAGTAGGGGAAAGTGAGAGAGCAAACTGACATTTAATTTTGAGGGGAAGTTGGAAGTACTTTTTTACTTGTAAGAATTTGCAAGTGAGAAAAAAAGCTGATTGCAAAGTAAAAATAAACATGAATTAAAATTTGCGAATTGTAATTGCTAAACGGCCGCCGTAGCCGAATGGGTTGGTGCGTGATTACTATTCGGAATTCACAAAGAGAACGTTGGTTCGAATCTCGGTGAAAGCAAAATTAATAAAAACACTTTTCTAATAGCGGTCGCCCCTCGGCAGGCAATGGCAAACCTCTGAGTGTATTTCTGCCATGAAAAAGCTCCTCATAAAAATATCTGCCGTTCGGAGTCGGCTTGAAACTGTAGGTCCCTCCATTTGTGGAACAACATCAAGATGCACACCACAAATAGGAGGAGGAGCTCGGCCAAACACCCAAAAAGGGTGTACGCGCCAATTATAATTGGAATGTTCGTCATCTGACAGCGATGATGGAATGGAATAAATTATTTGGGGCAAAATGAAATCATGTGATTCCGAAGCTCGTTATTTTGCATTTTATTTGCTTTATTTTATTTTTAATTTAATACGGGATAGCTCAAGATAAAACATTTTTAGTTTTTGAGATTTTTCTTGCCAAAACTTTCATCAGCTGTTCGTAAAACTTGCAAATTGTTACTGGTTTTGCGTTCTTTTACTTTTTTCGCTATTTTTCGCTTTGAGAGAGAGTTCTCGGAAATTTAGTTACTGGCAAGTTACTGGTTCATTTTTACACACACAAATTTAATATCTGTAGTGTATGAAAAATAATGAACCTTTTAAAGAGAAGAACAAGAACAAGAAGAACAAGAAAGTCTGGCTGCAATGCTAGTTTGCACAAATTACATTAAATGTTTTGATATTTCGAACCAGTTTGAGAAATTGCCGTTACGATTTTTTTTTAAATAAATAAATAATTATTTCGTAGTATCAGGACAGCTAATATCCGGTCCACCTTTTACTGACAAAACTATTTAGTAGGCAAATGAGTGATCACTAATTCGCGTAACAACCGTCTGCCACACTACAATTTTAATCAGAATTAACTACGCCAGTAATCCCGATTAACGCCGCCATCTATCTAAGCTATTATAGGTATGTCTTTAGGCCTTTTATTTTCGCCAAGCGAGTGGTATAAATAAACAATTCTTGGCAGCGCTGGAATAGAGCCTAAAATTGCATTTGTTTGTAAAATAGTGAGTTATGCCAGTTTTATGAGCTATAACCATACACGCTAGCGGTGAATCTTGCTCCAATCAAATTTTTCGTCAAGCGAGCCGAGATAGCGAACAGGGAAGTAGCGAATAGAAGAGGCCAAATATGTAACTTGATAAGCTCAAAGTATTTAAAGCATTTTCTTCACATAATAATAATAAAATTTTGCTGAGTAGTCACGGACATATATTGAACAATATATGTCTATTTGTAAATATGTGAACCTGAGCATTCACACATTCGATGAGATAAACGCAACCACTTGCAATATGCAGCACTGCATGTGCCTAGAAAGAGGGGAGGGACCTTCCTTTAATTCCAATCGAAGCTTGAAATCGAAAGAATGTTTGGTTTTTTTTATCAAAGTAGCATTTTTACAGGCGTTTCTTCGTTCATTGCACAAGAATTTTTAGCGAAAAAGTTACTCCAGCAAACTCATTATAGCAACATTTAGGTGGTCACGAAAGCTGTAACCACTAAGCCAAGTAATATAACTTCGGAGAATTACTAGGCGCGCTTCCATTCGCCAAACCAAAGTTGGAATCATTTATGGAGTTAGTTAGAGGAAGGTTATTGTGAAGGTTCGTAATGCAGCTGTTATATTTAACAAAAAAAAAACATAACAAATTTCCCGGAGCTCGTTCTGGTTCCCGGTTAGCAAACGGGTTACTCTCACCCACATGCGAGCTGTGCAGGCTAAGAGAGGCTGCATATGGACAAAATTAATGTTACCTGTCATGTCCGACCGACTGTCGCAGTTACTCCTGTCACTAAGCAGAGGGGACAATAGGCGGCAGGTTGGACTGATGACAGGCTACTTTCTATGGGTAAAGCGCATGGAAAAAGTGGGCATCTCAGACAGTGCACATTGCCCAGCATGTGGTGAGGAGGATGAGACGGCGGACAACTTTCTGTGCGTATGCCCAGCCTTCGCTGGAATCAGGCTTGAGGTCTTTGGTATTAATTTGTTAAGAAGCGACCACCTTGGCTCCTTGGCACCACAATATCTACTCAGATTTCTTTTGAGGTTGAGTAAATTTAAAGACAATTAAAAAGGGAACCTGAGTGCAGTACCGCTTCATCTTCATAACTTCTGCAGAAGTCATTGTAAGCTACACCTTTTCCATTGGCTAGGGTGCGCAAAGGGCAGTTACTCTTTATAACGCTTGTGAGGAGGCTGTTAGTTGATCTGTTGAATCCAAGCAGACATTTTGTCCTTTTAAGATTCAGCTTTGGTCAGAGTGCTTTGGAGACCCTGCAGTTAGCACTCAGATACCACCTACGATTGGTTTACGCAATTACGTTCAAGACAATCGCAGTATACAGTTCGTTTAGATGAATGCTTATGTCCTCTACCACTCGCAGAAGAAATTATATTAGTTATTTTGCCATTTTAGTTATTTTTGTAATTTTTTATTGATATAATAAATTCCCGTAACTTAATTGACACATCCCATATGTTTGTATGCTATTACAGAGCGTTAGCCCCGGATTGACCGATACCGAAATTGTACCGGAAAATATTAAAACGGGTGAGCTTCCAATTCTGAAGACCGAAGATGTTTCCAGCTGCATTCTGTTCACTCTTTCTACGCCACCGCATATGCAGATACACGAAATTACTGTCAAACCATTATTGGGAGAGTAAATATGTAATTATACATACATACACACGAGTATAAGTATGTATTCTATAAATTAAACATGATGTCGATTGGTGAAATGTGTATACATATGTATTATATAGAAAACTTCAAATAAAAATGATTTAAAAATAAAATATGTGCGTATTCAATAATAATCTACGCCAATTCAAAATGGACGACTTCTAAATTCATCGATGTCGTTTATTTTAACTCGCGAAAAGTCCGTTAATTCTCTTACATACTTTTCAAAAATCTCATACTTTACATATTCCCCTCAGGGACATTCTCATAGGATATATAATATTATACAATGACCCTGCTGCCGGCGAGACAATAGCTGCAACAAGTTCTGTTGTGGAGTAGTTCACTGATAAACCGAAGGCATTCTCGCAATGAATACCATATTGGTGCGGAGAACGTAATCACACTTTGCCTGAAGTAGAAACAGGTTGACCTAAAATGCCAATAAAAACTGAAAGCGGCGATTTGTTGTCCATTAATAGTTCATTAAAAATCCGCTTGAATTAAAATCCTAGCTGATCCTTTTTTCGAGATAAGTGGATTTTAGCATTTTTGAAAATTTTTTCGTAATTAAGCGATAATGTATCTTGGCGGTGCTATTATAATATTTAAGCGTGCAAGTGTATGTGCTTGTGTGTGTGTCCATATAAGGCGTTTTTCAGGCGAAAGATAATCCAAGAGAGATTGCCGAAAAAGCAATGTACCCACAAAAAGTGACTGTTTGGTGCGGTTTACATGCCGGCGGCGTAATTGGCCCATATTTTTTCGTTGACGAGAACGATCGCCACGTTACTGTGAATGGAAATCGATACCGCGACATGATAAACGATTATTTTTGGCCGCAATTGAATGGTATGGACTTAGACGACATGTGGTTTCAACAGGACGGAGCCACAAGCCACACAGCACACGCTACAATTGATTTGTTGAAGAGTAAGTTCGATGAGCGCATTATTTCCAGAAGTTTCCGCGCTCGTGTGATTTGACGCCTCTAGACTATTTTCTTTGGGGTTATGTGAAGTGATTGGTCTACAGTAACAAGCCGGCGACGATTTGTGAGCTCAGAGCCAATAGTGAACGCGAAATTGCTGGTATTTCGGCCGATTTATGCAAAATAGTGGTCGAAAATTGGGTTCAACGATTGGACTTCGTAAAACGTGCACGCGGTGGTCATGCAAAATAAATCGAATTTCATACTTAAATGTATATGTTCAAACTCGATAATTAAAAAAAAAATTAGTTAAAAAAGTTAAACCGTTTGTGTTTTATTAAAAAAAAAAGTTGAAGCGCTCTTACTGAAAAACGCTTTACATACGTGATAAAGCACTAAAGCCGCTATTTCGATTAATCAAATAAAATTAGTTTACAAAATCACGGCTATGCAGCGCATTGTATACCGGGCACTCCGGCAACAGAAAATAGAAGCCGCTCATTTTCATTTGTACCTTGTTCATCAGTAACAAGTAATCTCTTCAGAAATTTCGTTATTTATGGTCTGCAAGATCATGGAAAAAAATATTCTTTCAACTCACTTAGATCATAAATGCGATCGCGAAGAAATAGGTTGAAATTATGTGCAACATGTGGTAAAAAAATCGTTTTTGGCAACCGTAAAAGATCAGAATTTTTAATTACTGAAAATCTTGCTGGTTTAATTAAAAAGCAAGTCAATGATAATTTTGACGAGCCCAATTCTAAATTTCCCATTAGCATTTGTAGTATTTGTCGAAAAACTATAATGGAACGAGAGAAGGGTAATGCAAAGAGGCCACTTCCAACAATGCCTAACTACGAGGCATGAAGTTAGCAAAAGAAACCAGAACCACTTATGATTGTAATTGTTTTATAAGTCTAACAGCACGATACAAAGGTCACTCTAAAATAGTTAAGGGCAATGGTCATGTACGCACTTTTCATACTATTGTATAATAGATGAAAGTTGTGGTCTTATGGAGCTGCTTCAAATGCTCAACTTCCCTCTACAAGTGGACATAGTACTGCTGAAAAGAGAACATTTGCAGTAAATGTTGTCAAAAAATTTGCAAAGGTGTGCGTCATTCTTGTGGCGCAGGTCCTGCTACATCTCGTGCTCGTGAAAACGCCTTGAGTTTAGTAGAAAAGCAACAAAACCAAGTAGTAACATCGATTTTACGAAAAAGGTCCGAAGCAAGTACGAACGATGGTGATATTTTATTAAATACAACAGGGTCTAAAATGAGGGTAACTTTGAATAAAAAAATTGAAAACGAATTTGGTTTTAATACTGAAGGGTTAGACACATTCCAATCGACTACTGGATCATCTCAAAATCAAATTAATAAAATGACCAATTTCATTAGAAGTTTTGCTGGAAGAAAATCTATTCCAAAAAACTATAAACAACATATGCGTGAAAAATCGAATTTATTGGAAGATATTTATAAAGAAGTTATTTGCACTATTGAATCCAACGAAGGTATAGTTAATAGACCTGTTGTATATGCTAATGCATCAAATCTTATTAACGCAATCTTTGACCATCGGGATATTAAAGAAATCCAAAACGCTAAAATAAAATTGTTGGCAGATGGGGTCAAGGCTTTTTTAAATTATGTATAACAGTTTTAACAGAAGGAGAAGAATGTGATTCGAATTTCAATGAAAGTAAAAGATCTCGATACTCCACTGGCGGGAGTATGTCCAAGAAACAGAATTTAAATAGCGTTTACGGATTAATTATATTATCAATTGTTCCTCAAATTAAGGAAACTTACGAAAATGTTAAGACCTTATTTGAATTGACAAAAGGAAACGAGATACCCTTTAAACTCAGCTCTGACTTAAAACTTATACTAATTATGAATGGACAGCAAACTGCAACAGCAACGTATCCTTGCCCTTACTGTTTCATCACTTTGAGTGAACAGCAAAGTTTTGCAAAATTGCGTGGTGGTGTCGATAAAGAAGAATTGATGGAATTTGACTTAGATAATAAAATTTTGAAAACATTCAAAAATTTAAATGATGATTACAATAAATTTAAATGTTTTGGCAAAAATAAAAAGTATGCTAAGGAGTGCCACAGTACAATAAATATGCCTCTCTTTTTTTATGAAAAAGAATCGGAGAATGAAGATGTCCTTATTGATGAAGAAGAAGATGACATCAACATGTACGTTCTTCAGAAATGTGTTTTGCCTGAACTTCATCTTTTACAAGGATTTGCAAACCACCTATTCTGGAACGGCATAGTCCCTGCTGTAGGGCGTGAAAAGGCTCTCAAAATTGAAGTTAGTAGCAAAAAATTATCAGGGTGAAATTTGCGAGAATCGGATAAACTACTTGATCCTGAAATTTGCAAGCATGTTGGTCCTTTGAAATTACAGCCATACGTCTCTGCTTTTAGGACAATGAATAAAATGGGCGCGCTCTCTCTCAAAATGAAAGAGTGTCGCATCTTATTATCTATGTTAACATTTTGTCTCCCACCAAATATATAATTACGAGAAAAATAACGGAAAATTTTAAAATTAAGAGTGAGTGCCAAACTGTAATATTTGTGTTTATTTGGATTATTGCTTGCTATTAGTGTTGTTGTTGTTGCATTGTCACCAAACCGGTTTGAGAGAGAGAGTACATATGTATGTATGTACATGCCAATAAAGTTGTGCCATAAAAATATTTGATTTGTTAAAACATGCCTAAACACAATGTTTTGAAATAGAAAGTACAGTAGGTTCTGTTTTTATGCGGTAGATACGTTCCGCAAGAAACAGCATAAAGAAAAAACAGCATAAAAAAAGCTACTAGGTCTATATTAAAACTATAGATACGTTTCAAATGCAAAAACCGCATAAATCTGAAATAATGTAAATAACATAAAATAATAATAATAATAACATAAACAATAAAATCGCATAAAAAAGGGCACTAGTCCCATATTATTACTATAGATACGTTCCATAGACCGCATGAATCTGAAATAATTAAATAAAATCGCATAAACAAAATATTGTATCTTTGAAAATTATATCTTTATATATCTTCCATACTTGTAAGGTTAGCATTTCTGATGTAATCTGTGATGAGTTTTTGCTTAGCTGGTTTAGAATCTTGTTTATATGTACAATTCCCGATAGGTCGACATCAGAGACTGGCTTCGAATAGTCTCGAGCCGTCTCGAGCATCATACCCTAAATTTGGTACAAGTAAACACAACTGTCGCCAGCTATGCGGGCATGTAGAGTATAAACATTCTATTTTTCAGTTTGTGTAGTTGGCATGATTGCTGATTTGTGTTTTTGTGTATACATCATGGCGAATACTCGTGACGTTTAGTATGTTATACATGCATTGATTATGAGCGGAGCACACAATCTCGAGTGCTACTCGCGTACTTCTATTTTCTTCTATATATATGCATATAAGTTAATAAATTATAAATTTATTTTAGTTTATTTAAGAACTGAGCTCTTTATTCGTTCAATTCTCTTTTTACACTGAACTCTTAAAATTACGATGCCTCTTATAAATAGTCTTAAGCTGGTTTACATATTTATTTGTTGATCAGCATTTCTTATGCTGGTTTACATGTTTATTTGTTGATCAGCATTTCTTATGCTGGTTTACATATTTATTTGTTGATCAGCATTTTTTATGCTGGTTTACATATTTATTTATTGATCAGCATTTCTTATGCTGGTTTACATGTTTATTTATTGATTAGCATTTCTTATTATTTGGCACAGTAAAGTAAGCATAAATGAGTTATAAGCATTTAGCTGCAATGTAAGCAGTCATAAAATATGCTGACTAAATATTGAAATAGGATAACTGATATGAAATAACTAAATATTGAAATATGAATATGCTGACTAATATTGAAATAGGAATAAATGTTGCATTAACTTATATATAAAAGCGGTTTAGATGAGTGTAAATAAAGAAAAAGGACAAAGTTGCCCAGATGGTAATTATCACAAACAATTTGATTAGAAACAAATTCCATTGTATCTGCTATCTCCATATGTACATATGTATGTACGTAAGTTTATAATACACAGCAAAAGAAGAAGAAGTTGTTCAACTAGTGCATGCAAGGACAAACAATACTCGCACATCGCGAGTGGCTCGCGCCTTGGCTGTGGTGACGCGAGCCTGTGTGATACATACAACATTTCTATACTCGTTCATGCTATCAACACTGTGATAGAAGACACGAGCATCAATTTGTTACCGCAACCGTCGTGCACAAACAGCTAACGGCTCATTATTTGCTACTGAACATAAACGCCTGATCATACAATGCACTAGTAAAAGATCGCGTATGCACACAATCTAGGTATCCGTCGCAGCTCCCTGGTCGACATGCATTTTGTAATTTAAAAAAAACCGCACTATTTCAAAACCGCATAAAAAAAAGCCGCATAAAAACAGAACCTACTGTATTACATTTTGTTTTGTTTGTGTACATATGCGTTGCTCTTCAGTGTACATATTTCTCTTCTCTTTTGAATTTCACTATTGGCCTCTGGTGACGGTCAAGCATGCTTGACTGAGCTTTGTGTGTGTTAGTGCAGTCGGGTGTCGTCGTGACACACGTATTTGTTGTCGCCTACACGTACGATGCTTGATGAAAAATCAAAAATTTTTGATATTTTCGTTTGACGCTTACTTTTTTGATCGTGTCGGAGTCTGATGGACAAAACAGCAGGGTTGTATTTAGCATTGAGGTTAGTATTTAATGTGCGGTTGCCCAATAGTATGTTACTCGTAAATACCTACATATACTAAAAATAAGCACAATCCGTATGAAATATGTACATAAATAAGCAAAAAATTTAAAAATTTCTATGTAAATGAAATTATTTAAAACTGATATACATAAGTAAAGTACATAAAAACGTAAGTTATAATTAAAAACATGGCTTATTGCGATTTTTTAATATAACACAGAAAGTCGGTAACAAAAAAATTCTCAAACAACGAACAGAATAATTTAAAGCAGATTACCTTTAATTTTTGTAAAATGTCCAAGTTTTGAAACGTCCTCATGGACGCGCTTCACTTAAGTTTCACATCTTATTATTTATGGTATTTAGTTTGTGTTGATATTCGAAATGGACAAGTGCACCGAAGATAAGCAATTTATATTGAAATTCATTGAAAATTATCAATGTTTACCGGCATTATGGAATGTAAAAGTAGAAGCATATTGTAATAGTGAGGAAAAGGCGAAACAGTATGAAATTTTATTGGAAATATACAAAGAGCGGTACCCGAATGCAACAGTAGAGGATGTAAAAAAAATAATTAATGTTTTGCGGACAAATTTTCGGCGGGAAAAACAACGTATTGCTGAAATAAGCAGAAGTGGCGCAGGTTCCGAGGAATCACTGGAGACAAATCTTTTTTACTACAATGAAATGGAATTCTTAAGCGACATGGAAACCCCATGCTTATCAAAGAGTAGCACTGGTAGTAAAGTAAGAACAGTAAACAGCCTTTTTAAATGTATACGTATGTACATATATATATATATACTAGCAAACCCGGCCCCCTTCGCTGGGCACACTAAAATAGAATAGATATGGTTTAGAACAGCAAATATATGGTTTTCATATTATTTATTTCTTTATTCTTTATTCAAGCGCTTTGGCATAAACAATATTTTTTGTTTTTCTATTTGTTTTTGAGTAAATATAAAATATAAATTGAAAATCAGGAAAAAAGAAGATTGTTTTTAAATTTCAAATCAACGCATATGAATAACTAAGAAACAATCGTCTTTTTTCCTGATCATCCATGAATTTTTCGTTTCAATTTATATGTTTTATTAAGCATTGGAGCTTTTTTAACCATTATCCATTTATATTTTTCAAAAAAAAAAAAAACGAAAAAAATTGTTTTTTCCACGAACACATAATTTCATTCGGATTTCACATTAAATTCTCATATTTCGTAAGAAATTATTCACTGTTCCAAAATCCACTCCAAAAAAATTCACAAACAATTTTTACATGTTGCACTTACGTTTTTTCCTTATGGCATCCAAATCAGAAAGAAATATTGACACATTGTAACTCACACTGTCAATTTGACAGTTCAGTTCCGCCCCAAGCGTTAAAAAAGTATTCGACATTATGGCTGGCTCAAAAGAACGCTGTATCCGTTGCCACTGCTCCGAATTACAACCAAACTTTACGAAACCCATTTTCAATACTTACTTAACAATGTGCATAAGTTTGGTTTAATTCGGTGCAAAGACACGGCGGGTCCACGTTTTGGCATATATTTCCAGACCCTAGTCATCAATAGGTATGAAAATTACCCCGTATTAAAGCACTTATCAACAGCTTTCATTTGATACCCATATTGTACATACACAACCAAAGGTTACCCGGGTCCACGTTTTGACCTATATCTCGAGACCCCAGTCACGTAGCGGCATGAAAAATACTCTGTACTAAAGCATTCACCAACAGCTTCCATTTGATATCCATATTGTACAAACACATTCTAGGCTCCACGTTTTGGTCTCTATCTCGAGACCCTAGTCACGGAGTGGCATGAAAAATACTCTGAACTAAAGCATTCACCAACAGCTTCCATTTGATATCCATATTGTACATACACGTCCGAAGGTTACCCGGGTCCACGTTTTGATCTATATCTCGAGACTCTATCTACCAATAGGTATCCAAACTATACGGAAACCATCTTCAATACCTTCTTAACAATGTGTGTAAGTTTGGTTTAATTCGGTGCAGACACGGCCGGTTAGCGAATACACACAAAAAGTTGACTTTATTTTATATATAAGATTTTTTTCAGTTTGTGTCCGAAAAATCCAAATATCTTACGGAACCCTATTTTTTTCCAAAATAAAATGTAATCCATGTTACTCATGGATAATGTAGTTTTCGAATGGTGAAAGAATTTTTAAAATCGGTCCAGTAGTTTTTGAGCCTATTCGTTACAAACAAACAAACAAACAAACAAACAAACAAAGTTTTCCTCTTTATAATATTAGTATAGATATATAGGTACATATATGTATATATATACGTTTGTATGTCCCAATTTTCTTTTCAAGTGAGTGGACATTTGCAATTGTGTTGCATGCACAATGCACATACATATATGTATGTATGTATATACACATAAATATAGTATACAAAAATTAATAAAGGGGATGCGACAATTTTTTGTATTTCCCTTTTGTATTTGTAAATGCTTGCAAAAAAATCCTAGTGCATGTGTGAAATAGTTGGCCAGTTTTGGTTGTTGTGTAAAAATGAAAACAACTTTTTTTTACAAAATTGAACATTATCGCCCATTCCCTCATACTTTCACTCCCCAAATGAAACATAAGCTTATTTTTACGATTTAAAAGTGTTTGTTTTTTAATTATGTACAGCAATATTATTCATATTAACGTAAGTACTTTTGTTGCCACGAAACAGCTCCTTCATTTATGAAGTACTCTGCAAAATTGTTCCGAATTTCTTTCGCTTTGTTCGAAGAGTTTCTTAAATGTGTACTTTCCAATACATTAAGATGTGATTCCCTTCGCCATGCTCCTTGAGCTATACTTCCAGAGTTTACATCTTCTTGGTCAATTAAGTGGCTGAATGAATACGACTTTTTCTTACTTAAAAAATTGTGCAAATAGCAGCAAGCCAGCACTATTATTTGAGCCTTTTCTGGGGCCAACTGAATAGTCGTTTGTAGAACTCCGAATCGTGACACCAAAATTCCAAAAACATTCTCAACAATTCTGCGTGCTCTACTTAATCTATAGTTGAAATTTCTTTGTGTGTTTGTTAGGTTTGTCCCAGGATATGGTTTAATTAAATGTTCCTGCATTTGGAAAGCATTGTCAGCAACAAAAACGTACGGCAGTACTTTATCGCTTTCCGACAACTGCGATGGACCAGGTAATGGTGAAGTTTTGTTGTAGATAGCTTTCCCAAATTCCGTATTTTTTATGACACGACCATTTGAGCCAACATCCGCTACTATTAACTCATAGTTTGTATTCACAGTAGCCATGAGAACAATGCTATAAAATTTTTTATAATTGTAGTATAGTGCGCCAGAGTTGGGTGGTCTTTTGATGGCAATATGTTTGCCATCGATCGCTCCAAGGCAATTTGGGAAGTTCCAAATTTCTCCAAATCCATCGGCTATAGCTTTCCATTAAATTTCAGACTGCGGCACCTGAAAATATTTCAAAATCAATAAAAAAATATTATTGTACTTTTCATTCAAAGTATATTTTTTTTTTTTATTTCAGAATCTGTTAACGGCCACGATAAGAAAAGAAGCAAAGAGGAAGCCAGATGCTGCTGAAGCCTTGGTGGAAATCGCCCCAAAGCGGTTTTCATCAAAAGATAGAAATAAATCAACAGTTATTACGGATTCATGGGCAGTAAAATTAGAGCGGATGGCTCCTAATCAAAGAATTCTCTGTGAAAAATTCGTAGAGGACATACTGTTTGAGGGCCAGATGGGAACATTACACAGGAATTCCCTACAAATAAATGCAGGATACCATCCAATACCCTCAGCAATCAGCCACACGGGCGCACCAACACCAACATCCAGAAGCAATACTTCCACACCACTTGAATTCCACAGCCATAGCAGCAATAGTTTAAACAATGGCAGTGAATCGTCAGAATCAATTTCACAATTCTTCTCCATATTTACCGATTCTTAAATAGTAGTCATATCCTCATTTTAATGTTAAGCCGGCCAATAGTCATAAAAACAGTAATATTTTTGAATTATTTTCAGTTAAATATTTATAATTTGGTAAAAATGGATTTTTTCTTATATATATATATATATATATACATATGTATATTGGAATAAAAGTTGAATTATTTTTAAAAAAGAAAAAAAGTAGTTAATCAATTTTTACATTCCTCTTTGCTTTTTTCAAAACTAAATTTTTTACTTGCTTAAATGTACTTACCTTAATAGCATTTGAAAGACATGAAATAATAGCCTCACAAGTTTCTATAACAATCACTCCCAGGGATCGTGGAGTTGCAGTTAAAAACTTCAGATCTTCAAACTTTTCTCCAGTCGCCAAATACCTTAATGTTGATGATAACCGCATGTTGGGTGTTATTGCATCTCGCATACATGTATTTTGTTTTGCTATTAATAGCGCCACCATGCCCAAAAGCTCTTCAAATGTTTCCGAGTCCATTCGCATACAATTTTTAAATTTGTCTTTACATGATAATTTTAATTCACTTAAAAGATGCTCATGAGTAAACTTTTTACGTTTTGCGTACAGGCTTTTCATCCACACTTTTTTTATCTCTTTTCTTCTTTTTTTTTAACAAAACTGCAATAGTTGCAAGTAATAAAAATTCATCATCCGATGAAGACATATTTACTTCTAAATACAACTGTGGATTGATCGCTTTTTGTTTTGAACGTTACCGGGCAAACGACAAGCACCCGACACGCACACATATAAAGTGCTTGACAAGCAATGCTGGATCGCCACCAGAGGCTAATTGGTGCAGTTGCATGAGGGAGATCTGAAAATGCAACAAAAATGTACGAAAAAGAAATTATACAAACAAAACACCTATAACTTGCGCAAGTGCGACGTCACACAGACAGCAATGCACACACGCTGAGAGCAAAGTAAAAGTATCACGATCGGTGCCACCTTACTATTCTCCCCATCGTGTATATCAATATGGTATTCATTACGAGAATACCTTCGTGGTATTAGGGGACTACCCCGCAACAGAACCTGTAGCAAAGAGAAAAACAAAATTAGTTTAACTACCTCGTATTAAATTTAAAGAAAATCAGCAAATAAAATGCAAGCTCAGCATTGCAATATTTTTTTTTGTCCACAATAACTTGTGCCATTTCATCAACGCCGAGGAACAATTCCTTTAGCAGTTGTATTGTTGTGGCAATAACAGCTTTCTTCTTATTTCCCCTGCTGCCGTCTATGCATGTATTTATGTATATAAGTATTATTAATTTTATTTGTTAACAAATTAACTAAATTACTTACGTTAATATTGATAACGAGCATTAGCTGCCAGGGCTATCAGTTTGTTTGTGTAGAAATAAAGAGAAATATGCTTGTACTTATAAACTTATATTCTAAAAACTAAATACGGAAAATTTATACTTAATTAAAATTCCAGTTCTTTCTCAGGTAATGATTTCTGGCGTCTGCCAAAACGGGGCAATCTTGGAATATATGGTTTAAAGAGAGAGCTCCGTATGTGTTGATGTGTGTCAATAGTGAGGCCAAGACATAGCCGGGAGAAATGTTTTATTTATGTTTTCAATACGCCGGTGAGATATTGTGGGGTATATGCTCTCGGTTTATGGTAGTGTAGTAGTGGTGGTTGTAGCTTAGGCATTCATGTCTCGTTCTGCTGTTGAGGTATCGTCTAATAGTTGAGAGCGTATCTCTCTTTCCGCATGTGGGATCTTTTGTTATCGGTGCTGAGGAGGCTTGTTTAGCCGCACTGCCTACCATCTCGTTCTCGTGAATTCCTATATGGCTTGGTGTCCAAAGTAAGCGTAAGCCTGCTTGCCAATGAGCGCATCCCTTATTCTACTAATGGTGGATGAATTGGATAGAGTGTTTAAAACTGATTTTACAACAGATTTGCTGTCGATGCATATGAGAGTTTTACAATTATTTTATAGCGTGTTTATAGCGTCACAAACGGCGACTGTTTCTGCAGTAAAAACAGATGCACAGCAGAGAACTGCACCGGCTCAGTGTAAAACATTCATACGCTTCGCTTGAACAAAAAAACAGGCCTTTGCGTTCAAACGATCGAACTTGTTCAAATAAGTTATGGTCATTGTTCATTTCAGCTCAATCAAATCATGTGCTGCGTTTTAGCTCTCCGATGTTATCACCAATCGTCTTCATAGCAGCCGTTTCGGGTATTTGCTCGTTCGGCTATACATTCATTTTTTTGAGCAAAAATAAAAGGGCTATAGAGCCAAATGAGCCGGTTTGAACACGTATGATCCCGCATGAGTTTTTGCTTGTAACTAACGATAGCAAAGTAAAAGCAAAATTTTTAAGCAAAAACACTATATTTTCATATTTGTTTTTTTTTTTCTTAAAACTTATAATATATAAAGCACGAAAGAAAATAATGTAAATAAGGAAACATTGCTGAAACCAACTAATCCTTTCAAATACGAAACGCAATTTACAGCGTACATTGTACGCCAACGCTCGTTTGCTCGAACATGTGCTATTTACAATAATGACAATTACTTCTTTGAACAAGTTTGATCGTTTGAACGCAAAGGCCGATTCTAATTTCATTCAATGCTGCTTTTTGTTCAATGATTAGATTTGAGCCGAAGACATTAGATCATACGTGTTGACTGAGCTGAACTACGCGTTCGCCTGCATGAGCTGACTGCACTTGACCAAATATTTTGGTTCAATTGACAGAATGTGAGCAAGAAATTTAGCGTATGAACAACTCAAGAAAACAGTGAGCCATGCAGGTCTCTGATGCACAGTCCGGCAAAGTTTGCACCGGCGGGTACGTTATCAGATTTTGAGCCATCTGTGAACCACAAAGTCCAATTGTCAGCTTTATAGTACCTGTATGTCTAGCGCTCCTGGAATATAGAAAGGAATGCTTCGGGTGATTTAGTTTTTTTTTTTTTTGCAAATTTGGATAGGCTGAAGTCACAGGATACTTTCGTTATCTTCCAATATAGGTTATTTGCTTGGTAGTTCACCACCAGATTGGATTGTCCAAATATTTGATGCATAACAGAAGGAACATTTTGTGGACTTTTGGATCGGTTTATATTTAAGATGTCTTTGTCGATGATTGAGTTGGATGGGAACAGAAGTTTAGGGATAAGACTCGATTGAGTCTGATGTATTCTTTCTTCAATTGTTGGTAGGCCAGCCTCTGCTATTTTTTATTGAAGTTGTGCGAAGTGCAAAAATACTCGTTCGCGCCACTAGAAGTAAAAATGTATCCAGTAAAAACTTGCAACAACCCCCCAAAATGAAATGTCAGTTTGCTCTCTCACTTTCCCCTACTTTACAAGTTTTGGATACATGAACACTAAAGGTTGATCATTTCTACAATAACAAACTGTTACAATATTTCCTAAGAGAATGTCTCTGAAGGGGATCTGCGGCATAAGGGGCTTAGAAAGTATGTAATGAGAGAGCTAACGGGCTTTTCACGAGTTACAATAACCCATATCAATAAATTCATAAATCGTCCATTTTGAATAGGATTTATATTAGTATTGAGCGCGCACACATTTTATTTATTTTACGATATTTAAATCATTTGTATTTATAGTTGGTTAAATATATGTATATATGTATGTACACATATCATGTAGTGACGTCATTTTTAGTATTGGTTTACTCGCCCAATGTTGGTCTCAGAGTGATTTCGTGTATCTGCATGTGCGGCGGCGTGGAAAGTGTGAACAGAATGCAGCTGGAAACATCTTCGGATTTCAGAATTGGAATATCATCCGTTTTAAACTGCTCCGGCACAATTTCGGTATCGGTCAATCCAGGGCTAACGCTCTGTAATAGCAAACAATTAATTAATTTATGTCGGTGCATCATACAAACACCCCATATGTGTCAATTAAGTTGCGGGAGTTTATTAGATCTATAAAATAAAAGTTAATGAAGTTACGAGCAACGTGAATCTATTAAAGTAGTATCGGTAAATCAGCTGACTTATTTTTTTTCTTCCGCCGTGTCCATGTTGCTGTCAGCCCAGAATGAAACAAGACGAATCCATTCTTTGAACGTTGGAGTAACTTTTTCGCCAAAAATTCTTGTGTAATGAACGAAGAAACGCCAGGAAAAATGCTACTTTGATAAAAAAAAAAACACCAGTCTAACGGTTAGACGCGATAGAAGTGAAACCTTCCGTAAAACAAACTGAGAGAGAATGAGACGAAAGCAGCATTAGGAGCGGGATAATTATAGGTTCATTATAATATTGCTATAAAGTTCATATTTTATTTTCTTCATTTTATTGTTATTCATCCTCAATGTTTTCAATTTCAACAAATGATACGAGTGGCCTATGATAGCTAAAATATGATACAAATGCTTTGGTTTCGATGTTGTCAACATGTCTTTGAAATACCGCGTCAATGGTTGTTTTTGATCGTGTTGTCGATTCAGTGCGATTGTTACACATTTTTAAATTGAATGTTGTATTGAGAACGTCAATTAAAGGAACCGCTGTGTCCAATGCAAAATTTACGTTAAAATCGCCACTAAAATAAAAATTTGTAAACTTTACAATTCAAAAAAACAAAAAAAAAAAAAAAATAAAAAAAAAATAAAAAAAAAAAAAGAATTATAAACATTAAAAATGACCAAAGGTGGAAGGGCCGCGGAACCATCTATAAGTCGGAGTGTTAGAGGTAATACTAACTCAGAGATCGACGATTTAAAAAAGAAATTGAAAGAACTAGAAAAGCTTTGCCTCCAATTAAAAGTTGAAAACCAAAAACTCAAAGAGGAAAGTAATATTTTAAACTCATCCAATACAAAATAAACTTCAAACATAAATCCGGAACAGTATGAGACTGATGAAGAAGAACTTGCACGGGAAACCGACTGGATCCTTAAAAAAAGCAAGAGACAAAGCAAAAAACGAAAGGCTGAAGAATCTCCTGAAATGGAACATATAAATAGTTTTCCACTGAGAATTCAAAATGCCACTGTCATAAATCAAAGCAAAAAGGGTGACCTTCGGCCCCCACCAATTATGGTTTCAAACGTCGAAAATTATCAGGACCTTAGAAATCTTGTTCAAAAAGCAGCCAAAAGTCACTTTGCTATAAAACTTTTAAATAATGAAACATACAAAATTAATGCATCTTCAAGTGATGATTACAGATCCATTACAAAAATGCTCATCATTTCAAATTCATCTTGGTACTCCTACGAAGATAAACAAACACGTCCAATAAAAGTGATGATCAAAAACTTACACCATTCATGTACCCCAATTTCAATAGTGGCTGACATTAAAGAACAAGGCTTTAACATAACGAATGTCGTAAACAAGTTAAAATGGAAAACCCGCGAACCACTAAACATGTTTCTTGCCACATTCGACTCCACCGAAGACATCAAGAAAATTTATGAAATTAAATACATTCTGCATTCTGTCGTTATAATCGAACCAGTTAAAAACTCCAAAGCTATTCCACAATGCAAAAATTGCCAAGCTTTTGGCCACACAAGAAACTTCTGCGGCAAATCACCCAGATGTGTCAAATGCAGCGGAAAACATAAAACTATCGAGTGTACTAAAGAAATGGATGAAAAGCCCAAATGCTGTAACTGTGGTGAAGACCACCCGGCCAATTACCGTGGATGCGTAATTGCGAAAGAGCTTCAAAAAATGCGAAATAAAACTGGTCAGAAACAAAATACGGCTACTGATAATCAGCCTAATAATATACGTCCTGTTAATATGACAAAACATAATAATAGCCAAGCAATTTTACATAGTAATCGGAATAAACCAACCCTTTCCGATGTAGTAAAAGGTAAAGGTAGTGAAAAACTGGTTATAACCAAAACCCAAACAAAAAGTGAAGATATTCTCGCTCAAATCCTTAATAAATTAAATAAGCAAGAAGTTTTTAATACAGACCTCCAAAAGAGACTAAATAATCTCGAACAAAAGTTAAAAACATTGTTATGATTGATAACCTTCGAATTGCAGCGTGGAACTCGAATGGATTATTAAAAAACCAAAAGGAACTCGAACTACTTTTAAATATAGAAAAAATAGATATTTGCCTAATATCCGAAACACACTTTACTACACAAAACCACATTTCCTTCAAAAATTATAATGTCTATCACACAATACATCCAAACAATTGCGCAAGAGGAGGTACTGCAGTAATTATTAAAAACAGTCTAGAACACTACGAAGAAAATAAAACTAGCTCTGACATTCTCCAAACAACAACTGTTTCAGTAAGGTTAAAACACCAATATTTGTCAATCACAGCTATTTACTGTCCACCGAGGTACACGATATCATCTGACGACTTCAAAACTCTTATTAATATGCACAAACGCAAATTTATTATTGGTGGAGATTTTAACGCGAAAAATACTTATTGGGGATCGCGCCTTACTACAACCAAAGGTCGGGAGCTACTTAAAGCGGCCCAAGAAACCGGATGTGATTTCATTTCTACTGGAAAACCAACGTACTGGCCAACAGATGTAAACAAAAAACCAGATTTAATTGATTTTTTCATGGTCCGAAAAGTATCCCAAAACTTCGTCAAAATAGAAGAGGGATTAAGTCTGAATTCTGACCATTCCCCTATATACTTGACCATAAGTGAATCAGTTGTTGAAAAAGAACCAAATCTGACTCTGTACAACAGATACACTGACTGGGCTTCGTTTAAATCAACACTTAACACCGCAATGCATTTTTCTGCACCAATATTGACAGCTGAAAGTTTGGAGGTTGAGATCGATTCTTTTACGAAGCAAATTCAGAAAGCTGCTTGGGAAAACACGCCGGAATTGAGCCGGAAAACGATAGGCACCAACTACCCTAAAGAAATAAAACTTCTTCTTGCAAAAAAGAGAAAACTTCGCCGGAAGTGGCAGCAAACTCGTTCACCTGCAGATAAAACGAAACTCAACAATGCAGCAACTGCATTAAAAAAAGAAATAGCAGTTATTGAAAATGAGTCAATGCAACGTTACCTATCAGAGCTTTCAGCTGATAAAAAAGATGACTATTCTCTCTGGAAAAGTACAAAGTATTTAAAACGACCAATATGCCATGTTCCACCTATTAGAAATGAAAATAGTACTTGGGCTAGAAGCGATGCAGAAAAAGCCACTGCTTTTGCGAAGTATTTGAAAAAAACTTTCACACCTAATAAGAGTAACTACGACTTAAACTCCTGTGGTACATATGAAAACCGTTCTGAAATTCCACAAATTACATTAAATGAGCTCAGAAAGGAAATCAAGCAACTTAAAGATAAAAAAGCTCCAGGCTTCGACCTTATAACTGCAGAAGTTTTAAAACAATTGCCAAATAAAGCCCTAAAACGATTGGCTTATCTTTTCAATACAGCTATTAAACTAAAATATTTTCCTGGACTGTGGAAAGTTGCGGAAGTTATAATGATTCCAAAACCAGGAAAAGATCCTCACGACGTGTCTTCATACCGTCCGATTTCTCTGTTATCACAAATATCCAAGTTGTTTAAAAAACTAATATTCCTCAGGTTGAAACCCATTATTGAATTAAAAGATCTAATACCTTCTCACCAATTTGGTTTCCGAAGTAAACACTCCACGTTGGAACAAGTCCATAGAATAATATCAGAAATCGAAAAAGCATTAGAGGAAAAGAAGGTATGTTCAGTAGTTTTCCTCGACGTCGCACAGGCGTTCGATAAAGTATGGCATGAAGGCTTGATTTACAAATTAAAGACTTGCCTCCCATACCAATATTGTAGTCTGCTGGAGTCATATATTACTTCAAGATATTTAAGAATTAAACAGGGAAAGGAATATTCTGAACTGGTTGAAATAAAAGCCGGCGTACCACAAGGTAGCATCCTGGGTCCAATCCTGTATATTCTTTATACCCAAGATTTACCACTAATGGCAAATTGTTTAACTGCCACCTTCGCTGACGACACTGCAATTTTATGTGTTGAAAAGACAGAAGAAAAAGCTGCAAGGAACCTTCAAACTGCAATCGACTCTATGGTATCATGGACGAGAAAATGGGGAATCAAACTTAATAACAGTAAATCCATTCACGTGAATTTTACAAATAAAATTACAAAATACCAACCAATAATGATTTCTAATGAAAAAGTCCCATTCGCTAATACTGCAAAATACCTAGGTATTACCCTAGATGCGAAGTTGCGATGGAAAGAGCATATAAAAATAAAACGAAATGAGCTTAACATCAGGCTAAACAAAATGAACTGGCTAATTGGATGGAAATCGCATTTATCCATATATAACAAATTATTGCTCTATAAACAAACATTAAAACCATTATGGGCCTATGGTGCACAGCTTTGGGGTTGCGCCAGTGAAGAAAATATCAATGTAATACAACGCTTTCAAAACAAAGTGCTGAGAATCATCGTTAAAGCACCCTGGTACGTCAGAAATGCTGATATTCATCGGGATCTTAAAGTTAACACTGTAACTGAAGAAATTAAGAAAATAGCAGAAGCGCACCAAATTCGACTTCAAGGGCATGTAAACGAAGAAGCTAGGAGCATCCTTAGTAACCCGTGCCCAGTTCGAAGATTAAAGAGGAAAAAACCACATGAACTTGCTGGCTATTAACAGAAAATAAGAAATATTGTTTGTAATTTCTTTTTATCAATTGTAATTTATTTTCGAATCAAACTGCTCGTTAGTTTCTGAACTAGTTGTAGTGTAATTAAACATTGTAATTTACTTATTATGTTTGAAATAAAAAAAAAATAAAAAAAATCGCCACTTAAAATCATTGGAACTTTATTGTAATCTTTTCTAAGTATCCACGATACTTCTGGTGTATACTTTATTAAATTTTCGTGAATGAATTCCGTGATGCTATTTATTGATTTTTTTTTCTGTCGATATTCACGACACTTTTCTGCATTATTTTTCGGCATAATTGCGGTAAATATTTAAAAATGAAAATATTTACGAATATAAAAATACACACGCGGTTGCTATTATGAGCGTCCCCAGCAAAACCTGCGTGACCGAAACTCTAACACAATTACATTTTTTTGAATGTTACAAACACATATGCACGCAGGTTTTGCTGGGGCGTGACCGAAACTCTAACACAATTACACATATGCACTCGTATTTGTTTGAAAATCGACTTTTTTTTTTGGTTCTCCGTCACCTTTGGAAAATGTGTAAACAGTAAGCAAACTTTATTCATATATTTTTCCTCATTTTTGCATCAGTAAAATTAAACAAACGCCGTAGCCGAATGGGTTGGTGCGTGACTACTATTCAGAATTCACAGAGAGAACGTCAGTTCGAATCTCGGTGAAAACACCAAAATTAAGGAGAACTATTTTTCTAATAGCGCTCACCCCTCAGCAGGCAATGGCAAAACACCGAGTGTATTTCTGCCATGAAAAAAAGCTCCTCATAAACATATCATAAAATAAAAAAATAAAATAACTGTATAAAAAAGTTTTTTTCTTGTGATTCGAACCAAGGATTTTGGATCGGAAGCTCACATTGCTAGCCGCTCGGCTATCGCGCCATGCTGTCGGCGCTGGCCTAAAAGTTATTTAGTTCGTCGCTACGTGTATATGTAATATTCGTAGCCAAGAGTGTCGCTTTTTTCGTTTCACTTTTTCTCAAATCACTACCAACGATTCTAAAGAAGTTTTCACTTCAAAAACCAAACATTCTTTCGATTTCAAGCTTCGATTGTTGCGTTTATCTTATCGGTGGTGTAAATACTCCCATTCACATATTTACAAGTAGACATGGATTGTTCAGTATACTTGTGCATATGTAACTACTCAGCAAAATTGTATTATTATAGCAAAGCATAAAAAAGGCACCGCTTTAAATACATTGAGCTTATCAAGTTACATATAGGCACACAAGTCATTGTACACACTTCAGGAGTTATTCAAACCATATACTTGTATATTATAATTTTGACTCATTTCATTTATTAAAAAACAAAACGTTTCACTATTCTTTACACTCACACTTTTTATGGCATACTCACCGTGATTTTGATTTTTGTTTTTAGTCCTCTAAACTCTTGGCGATATACCTCCGTAATGGCGGTTAGTGCATACTTGGTCGGTGCATACACATTCATTATTGGGGCGGCATTACCAGGCGCAACAGGTATAGCGTGACCCAAAACGCTATTGACGATCACCACATGTCCATCGTAGTTGCGTTCTTTCATCGATTTGAAAGCGCGCTGTGTACAATAGACCACACCCATTACATTCGTTTGCACAATTTGTTGTATTTGCACAGGATCTAAGGTAACAGCCTGGCCTATTTTAAATATCCCTGCATTATTCACCAGTATATCAACACCACCCAGTTTTTCAATGATCCAATCGAATGCCTTATCGACCGATTCCTGTGATGAAACGTCGCAAGTGAAGGGGTAGAAACGTTTTTGTTGGTCGGCTGGCAATTCAGCCTTGTATGCTTCCATACGTTCCAGGCGTCGTGCTAGTCCCACGACCATAAGATTGGCCTTGAGTAGATCTTTCACTGTGGCAGCGCCTATGCCTGAGCTAGCACCGGTCACTACAGCCACGCGATTGTGCCAACGCTCCATTGTGATTTCACTTGAGTAGACTAGAAAAACGCCGAAAAAATAATAGAAACTTGTTGCGCTATCAAACGAAAGTGTAGAGCTAAAAGAGCTTTGTACTGTGCAGCCAGTTTTATGGCAAACTGCTATTTATATGTAGTCGATTCAAGTGGCTCTTATGCGCCGCTACACAAACTATTTCATTATATATGGCCTCTGGTGACGGTCAAGCATTGTTTGACAAGAACTTTATATGTGTGCGTGTCGGGTGCTTGTCGTTTGCCCGGTAACGTTCAAAACAAAAAGCGATCAATCCACAGTTGCATTTAGAAGTAAATATGTCTTCATCGGATGATGAATTTTTATTACTTGCAACTATTGCAGTTTTGTTAAAAAAAAAGAAGAAAAGAGATAAAAAAAAGTGTGGATGAAAAGCCTGTACGCAAAACGTAAAAAGTTTACTCATGAGCATCTTTTAAGTGGACTCGGAAACATTTGAAGAGCTTTTGGGCATGGTGGCGCTATTAATAGCAAAACAAAATACATGTATGCGAGATGCAATAACACCCAACATGCGGTTATCATCAACATTAAGGTATTTGGCGACTGGAGAAAAGTTTGAAGATCTGAAGTTTTTAACTGCAACTCCACGATCCCTGGGAGTGATTGTTATAGAAACTTGTGAGGCTATTATTTCATGTCTTTCAAATGCTATTAAGGTAAGTACATTTAAGCAAGTAAAAAATTTAGTTTTGAAAAAAGCAAAGAGGAATGTAAAAATTGATTAACTACTTTTTTTCTTTTTTCAAAAAAATTCAACTTTTATTCCAATATACATATGTATATATATATATATATATATAATAAAAAATCCATTTTTACCAAATTATAAATATTTAACTGAAAATAATTCAAAAATATTACTGTTTTTATGAGGATATGACTACTATAATATTTAAGAATCGGTGAATGTCGAGAAGAATTGTGTAATCGATTCTGACGATTCACTGTCATTGTTTACACTATTGCTGCTATGGCTGTGGAATTCCAGTGGTGTGGAAGTATTGCTTCTGGATGTTGGTGTTGGTGCGCCCGTGTGGCTGATTGCTGAGGGTATTGGATGGTATCCTGCATTTATTTGTAGGGAATTCCTATGTAGTGTTCCCATCTGGCCCTCAAACAGTATGCCCTCTACGAATTTTTCACAGAGAATTCTTTGATGAGGAGCCATCCGCTCTAACTTTACTGCCCATGAATCCGTAATAATTGTAGTTTTATTTCTATCTTTTGATGAAAACCGCTTTGTGGCGATTTCCACCAAGGCTTCAGCAGCATCTGGCTTCCTCTTTGCTTCTTTTTTTATTGTAGCCGTTAACAGATTCTGAAATAAAAATAAAACATATACTTTCAATGAAAAGTACAATAATATTTTTTTTATTGATTTTGAAATATTTTCAGGTGCCGCAGTCTGAAATTGAATGGAAAGCTATAGCCGATGGATTTGGAGAAATTTGGAACTTTCCAAATTGCCTTGGAGCGATCGATGGCAAACATATTGCCATCAAAAGACCACCCAACTCTGGTGCACTATACTACAATTATAAAAAATTTTATAGCATTGTTCCCATGGCTACTGTGAATGCAAACTATGAGTTCATAGTAGTGGATGTTGGCACAAATGGTCGTGTATCAGATGGTGGTGTCATAAAAAATACGGAATTTGGGAAAGCTATCTAAACTACCTGGTCCATCGCAGTTGTCGGAAAGCGATAAAGTACTGCCGTACGTTTTTGTTGCTGACAATGCTTTCCAAATGCAGGAAGATTTAATTAAACCATATCCTGGGGCAAACCTAACAAACACACAAAGAATTTTCAACTATAGATTAAGTAGAGCACGCAGAATTGTTGAGAATGTTTTTGGAATTTTGGTGTCACGATTCGGAGTTCTACAAACGGCTATTCAGTTGGCCCCAGAAAAGGCTCAAATAATAGTGCTGGCTTGCTGCTATTTGCACAATTTTTTAAGTAAGAAAAAGTCGTATTCATTCAGCCACTTAATTGACCAAGAAGATGTAAACTCTGGAAGTATAGCTCAAGGAGCATGGCGAAGGGAATCACATCTTAATGTATTGGAAAGTACACATTTAAGAAACTCTTCGAACAAAGCGAAAGAAATTCGCAACAATTTTGCAGAGTACTTTATAAATGAAGGAGCTGTTTCGTGGCAACAAAAGTACTTACGTTAATATGAATAATATTGCTGTACATAATTAAAAAACAAACACTTTCAAATCGTAAAAATAAGCTTATGTTTCATTTGGGGAGTGTAAAGTATGAGGGAATGGGCGATAATGTTCAATTTTGTAAAAAAAAAGTTGTTTTCATTTTTACACAACAACCAAAACTGGCCAACTATTTCACACATGCACTAGGATTTTTTTGCAAGCATTTACAAATACAAAAGGGAAATACAAAAAATTGTCGCATCCCCTTTATAAATTTTTGTATAATATATTTATGTGTATATACATACATATATGTATGTGCATTGTGCATGCAACACAATTCCAAATGTCCACTCACTTGAAAAGAAAATTGGGACATACATACGTATATATATAAATATATGTACCTATATATATATATATATATATGTACATACGTATACATTTAAAAAGGCTGTTTACTTTACTTACTTTACTACCAGTGCTACTCTTTGATGAGCATGGGGTTTCCATGTCGCTTAAGAACTCCATTTCATTATAGTAAAAAAGATTTGTCTCCAGTGATTCCTCGGAACCTGCGTCACTTCTGCTTATTTCAGCAAGACGTTGTTTTTCACGCCGAAAATTTGTCCGCAAAACATTAATTTTTTTTTTTACATCTTCTACTGTTGCGCTAGGGTGCCGCTCTTTGCATATTTCTAATAGAATTTCATACTGTTTCGCCTTTTCCTCACTATTACAATATGCTTCTACTTTTACATTCCATAATGCTGGTAAACATTGATAATTTTCAATGAATTTCAATATGAATTGCTTATCTTCGGTGCACTTGTGCATTTCGAATATCAACACAAACTAAATCATAGATAACTAGATGTGAAACTTATTCATTTTGAGAGAGAGCGCGCCCATGAGGACGTTTCAAAACTTGGTAGCACTCACACATTATGGGATTTTGAACAGCTGATAGGCGAAATGGCTGGCTACCAGAAGAAACGCGCCAAAAATAGTTGACGAAAACAGTTCCTTTTTTCTTAGTGGAGAAATGACGCGTTGAAATGTTTATAATTATTTGTCTTAAAATTAATTCAATTGAAATGTAATAATTGAAGGGAGTTTGTAGAATCCAAAGCTCGTTATATCCCTTTCGACTTCTACTTTTAAATAGTCTTATGTACATAATGTAATTTTATTGAAAACTGTGTGTTGGTTTATGCAAATTTGTATATACGTAAATATTCTATGGTTGAAAAGCGTAAGTAAGGGAACCGAATTTGTGTTTGAGATATTTTACAAAAATTAAAGGTAATCTGCTTTAACTTATTCTATTCGTTGTTTGAGAATTTTTTTTTTGTTACTCAATTTCTGTGTTATATTAAAAAATCGCAATAAGTCATGTTTTTAATTATAACTTATGTTTTTCGCGTTCATCACTTTATTATTATTAAATTACTTTTGTATTTCAGTTTTAAATAATTTCATTTACATATAAATTTTAAAATTGTTTGCTTATTTATGTACATATTTCATACGGATTGTGCTTATTTTTAGTATATGTAGCTGTTTACGAGTGATATAAGGTTATTGGGCAACCGCACACTAAATACTAACCTCAATGATGGTGTGGAAACTAAAAATTCCAGACCTTTGGTTCAAAAATACCCAATTCATGTTTCTACCGGTGTGGCAATATTGGAAAATGTTATAAAAAATGCACATTTTTCAGCGCTCTCACGAGAAAAAGAGTTTCACATCTAGTCATCTATGAACTAAATACCATAGATAATAAGATGTGAAACTTAAGTGTCGCGCGCCCATGAGGACGTTTCAAAACTTGGCAGCACTCACACATTATGGGATTTTGAACAGCTGATAGGCGAAATGGCAGGCTGCCAGAAGAAACGCGCCAAAAATAACTGACGAAAACAGTTCATTTTTCCTTAATGGAGAAATTACGTGTTGAAATGTTTATAATTACATATTTATCTTAAAATTAATTCAATTGAAATGTAATGATTTGAATTGAAGTGAGTTTATAGACTTCAAAGCTCGTTATATCCTTTTCGACTTCTACTTTTAATTAGTCTTATGTACATAATGTAATTTTATTGAAAACTGTGTGTTGGTTTATGTAAATTTGTATATACGTAAATATTCTATGGTTGAAAAGCGTAGGTAAGGGAATTAAATTTGAGTTTGGGATATTGTACAAAAATTAAAGGTAATCTGCTTTAACTTATTCTGTTCGTTGTTTGAGAATTTTTTTGTTACCCACTTTCTGTGTTATATTAAAAAATCGCAATAAGTCATGTTTTTAATTATAATTTATGTTTTTCGGGTTCATAACTTTATTATTATTAAATTACTTATGTATATCAGTTTTAAATAATTTCATTTACATATAAATTTTTAAATTTTTTGCTTATTTATGTACATATTTCATACGGATTGTGCTTATTTTTAGTATATGTAGGTGTTTACGAGAAATTTACTATTGGGCAACCGCACACTAAATACTAACCTCAATGCTAAATACAACCCTGCTGTTTTGTCCATCAGACTCCGACACGATCAAAAAAGTAAGCGTCAAACGAAAATATCAAAAATTTTTGATTTTCATCAAACATCGTACGTATAGCCGACATAAATAAATACGTGTCACGACGCCACCCGACTGCACTAACACATACAAAGCGCAGTCAAGCATGCTGGATGGCCACCAGGGGCTAAATGAGCCGTCACTGTCACTCAGTCTCTGATGGGCGCAATGTTGCTGCTAACATTCTTACTTGGTACTCGTATATACTTACGCGCTGCTTACTGGCTCTTTGACCCGATTTACACGAGGAGACATCTGGAAGGGAAACATTTTGTTCGGTGGCGAAGGACGGTCGGGGAAGAGAGAAGGGATTTTGTCTCCCGTACTCGGCGACACGCTTTGCTCTTCTTATTCGTATTTCCAATCTTTCCAATTTTTGACAGTTGCTTCATTCGCTTTTTTCTTTTGTGGGAGAAGGTTCTGAGTTATGTGTTGGTTTTCAAGCAAACGGAAGATAACAAAGATGACAAACATCCGAACACTGCTTGGGAAATGCACAATTATTTTTGCTAGTAAAGTAGGTATAATTTAAAATATATTATGGGGCATGTTTATGTTGAATTCTAATTTTCCTCGCATTTCTAGTTACTCAAGTTAATTTTAAGTTAATTATTTACATATGAAGTATTTTTAATTTAATTTTTTTTATTCAAGTATAAGAATTTATAAATATATTTCAATAAAAAAACAACAAATTATTTATTATTTAACCAGTTTGCATTTTTCATTCATATATTTAAGAACACTGTTGTAGAACGCTCTCTGCTTTACATGTAAGCGCGTGCTAGAATACATCCGAACCAGACGATGCTAAAGTGTTAAATGTCAAAATGTCGCGGAAACATTTTTGCCCGTGTGAACGCGAATGAAACTTCAAAAGAGAATTTCCAGTGTCTCCCTTCCAGATGTCTCCTCGTGTAAATCGGGTCTTTACAACAATTACATTGTATACGATATCTTTAATATTTTAGATGGTACGTTCTCAAACGCTTACCAATTCACTACCCATGCACTTCTCTATCTTCTCAAATCCACAGCAAAGCAAATTAAAACAAGTGCGATTTTACAAAGCAGAATTAGCAAATTGAATAACCGCGAAAGCTAATTCCTGTGAGCACAAAGTTTTAGCTAAAAGAGTGATAGTAAAAATGTTTTAATGAAATAAAGCGCTTATGCTCCTTTTTGATGGTTACTTCAATAGAAATTTGTCGAGTGCATTTCAGTTCTTTTCAAACTGCTGTAAATTCGCCACCACAACAGTTTTAGCCCTTTTGTAAATAATGCGAAAACAGCTGACATGCAAATTTAGTCGGCCGTAAATCCATTTAATAGATGATTTACATGTTAAAATATAATACGTAAAATAAAGAACATAAAAGCAATAAAAGGCAAGTATTTCAAAAGTAAAGGTGTATGGTGTATAGTGCTTACTTTACATAAACAAACGAATTGGATTGTAGCATTAAACGTGCAATAAGGACTCGCTAAGTTTTGGAACGATTGTAACTCCAAAGGTATTACTCAAAACTGCATGGAGAACGCTGTATGCTGTTGGGCGAACAAACACCTTTATCGGCAGTGTTTTAATATTACATGCGTACACATCAATGTATGAAGCTCCGGAAAAATTGTTGCTTTTAAAATAAGAAAACCTTTACAGTTCGCATATAACTGGAGCACAAGCGTTTTGTTATAGCGATTCACAGGCCAGGTCAGTGCGATATAAAATTGTATAAATTCACATGTTTTTATATACCTGATATGTTTTCAGCTGGAATTCAATGCGAACATTGCAAAATCTACTCTTTCTTCAATGGGAATGCAGTTAGTGCACCTGAAGTACGGAGTTTTATCGTTAGTGATGTGTGGATGAAAATTGTTACAAAACTTACATACATAGACCGATATTGCTGTATGGGGCTTTGGTATGGTGGACTGCGACAAGAAAAGTGACATACTTAATGTCACTGGAAAGGATTAGCGACTCGCTGCTCTGTGCATAACAGGAGCGATGCAAGCCACACCAACAGGCGGAAAATCTGGTAGCGAAATCCACGGGGAGGTTAGTGGCCGCTCAATAGGAGTCCAGGTTGCACACACAGTACATGCCTCCGTACTTTAATCGTAAGAGAACGTTTCGTACTACAATTGAAGAGGAGGGAAGGCACAAAGGCATGAAGCCTGGCCATAGAACTTTTCACATCTACACAGACGGCTCTACAACGGAGTATTTACTGCTCATAACTAGAGATTAGGCAGCCTATCAAGCTGCCAGACCTGGGCAGTATTTTCCGAGCGGAAGTTTTTGCTGTGGGGAAAGCCGCGGAGCTAGCCTACACAAGAACAAGAAAGAACTCAATAATTAATATATACGTGGACAGTCAAGCAGCAAAAAAAGCAATAAGCTCATATTTTATTAAGTCCAAAAATGTTCAACGGAGCAGGTAGGCCATAGAAAGGTTAGTCGCAAACAGTAGGCTGCATATCTATTGGGTACCTGGTCACAAAGGCATATGGGAAATGAAATAGTAGATGAGATAGCAAAAAGTGCTGTTAGACTACCATTTAAACAAGATAATGACATACTAAAATCGCTAAATACAATATGCACGAAATGGACGACTACATGAAAAGGCGGGTGGAAGCTAGATGGACTAATTTGATTACATGCAAAACAGCAAACGTTATGTGTAGAACTAAAGACCAAAAACTGGCTCAATTCGTATTTACGCTCTCGCGAAAGGACTGCAGAACTATCATAGGTATGCTGACGGGTCATAGTCTCTTGGCTGCACATGCGTGCAAGATATGGAACGCTAACACGGACAAAAACAGGAAATGCAGAGAGGATGGTGAGGAAAGTTTAGAACACCTTCTATGCATTTATCCGGCATTATTAAAAACGCGTTTAAAATGCCTGGGAGCTCCACTGTTTGAGTCTCTGGAGGACGTCTCAAAAGCTGCTTAGATTCGCCAAAAGTGTTGACATCCTACATGATATCTACTTTCAGAATTCATAGAGGTCGGTCTCCATCTGGTATCACTAGGGACCAAAAGTTCTATGCGTGGCTTAATGCCAACCAGGCTAACATAACCTAACCTACATTCATAGTAAATTTAAACTTTTATAATTGGGCACATATTTACAAAGCTTTTAAATAGATAAGCATCATGTTTGCTAGTACAACAATATTTTTGATTACTCTTTTCTTTCAGAGCCATAAAGTAGTTGTTTCCTGTATTTAAGGGGTTATATACAGTTGAAATTTTCAAAAAATCGATTTTTTTTATTTAGTTTTTCTTATTGTACATATATTTAAGAATACACACAGCAAATTTAATATCGTTCCGGTGAATATTTTCGAAGTTACACGCAAATTTGAATAGGCATTTCAGACTTAGACTCAGTGCTTTTCAAACTTCAAACGCGTTTTGCTCTAAATGGTGTTCTCAAAGTCGGTGACCATCATTACTCGAAAACGGCTAAATCGATAAGTCTCACAGTTTAACACGAGTTTTTTAAATATATTTTTTAGTAATTAATCGAAGATTTTTTTTCACTGATAAATATTTTTTATAAACAATTTAAGGCCGAAATTTTGCCCAAATATCGATTTTTTTTTTAGAAACCGCCACTTTGTCAAAAAATCTATTTTGCTTATTCCTTCGTTTAATTACTAGGTTTACATTACTTTAACGAGATCTGTTGGGTTTTTTGATTTCAGAGGATCCAGTTCAGAGATATAGTGTTCACCGCTCTTTTTTGAGAGGAGCTGCCGGAGATCAGCTGTGGCTAAATATTTTTACTAATACTAAATCTTAAAATACAGTTAAAAGATAACATAATATGTGTACAAAATTTTAGATCAATAAATTTAAAAGTTTTCTCAGAAAAAATTCTAGAAAATTGTTTTTTTTTGGGCCTTCTAACTGTATATAATCCCTTAAAAAATCTCAGACTGCGTACATCGCATTAACATAAACATAATAAATTTATTCAATGAAATACATTATTCACGAGCCGATATAAAAAATCGAAGTCTCATATTTAAGTGAAACACGAGCTGATATAAAAAATCGAAGTCTCATATTTAAGTGAAACAGAGTAATGAAGAATCATCATTCATGTCGGTTTGCGTAAAATTTAATTCTTTGCGTTTTCCTATTGCATACTTTTAATGACATCACCACAAGATTTCATTCACAACCGACAATGTACTGGTGGGCAGTGTGATGTCTGCAATGAAATAAATGCGGAATACTACTTCCTCCTTCCACATAGCATTCAATCAGTGGCGAGTTGCATTTCTATTTACATATTAAGGGCCGCCTGAGCTGTGCCAAGTGATTGCAGCTTGCATAAATTATACAACGGCATTGGTATTTCGGAAGTAAATACAATCAACTGCGAGTATTTAAACAAAATTAATTAGCAACAACAACGATACAATACACCATGCCGGGTGAAATGAATTTTTAAGAAACATTTTTAGGGTGAAAATGGTACTGTATTTTAAGAGTTGATATTTGGTTTGTAAAAAATGAACAAGTTATTTTATTTAAGGAGCAGGCTTACACTCTTAGATTCTCGTACAGTTTACTGTAAGAGCTTTGGTTCGCCAACTTCCGCGAACGCGAGTCACCACCTCAGTCTAGTGAGTTGACAATGTTCATACCTGCGGTACATGTTTTCTTTACGAGGCTTTTTGGAATGACTTGTTAGAATTGTTCCGTTTTTAGGGCTCGGACTACATAAAAAAAAAAAGATAATACGAATTTAAAAATAAAATCAACCGACTTGAAATAATTACATTAGGCCTGGGGTCGAAACATGGCGCTGAAATTGGTGGACCTAATGACGTTGTGGAGCGTTAGGGGATTCTTATCGGCCGCTAATTCTTCTTTCCCTAGTAGTGAAGATTATTGGAGCCCTCTTACTCTCACTCTACACTAAACATCTGACCCCAGCACCACATTAGCTTGGCTTCCGAAGAGAGCACAGTACTACGACAACATTCACCGCCGTAAACACCCAGACAAACCGCGGGCTTAATCACAACCGCCCCTGCGAGAGGACTGTCCTAGTAGCGTTGGACCTGAAGAAGGCTTTCGACTCAGTCAGCCACTCCACGCTACTAAATGAGATTTTACAGTCGACACTACCGTTAGGGCTAAATAGGTGGTCCGCGAACTATCTGAGTGGTCGACACTCATTGGTATTATACCCAAACCTCTAAGCAGAGGAAGATGAAGCAAGATATTCCGCAGGGTGGTGTCCTTTTACACTTACTTTTCAACTTCTACATATCGAAGTTCCCCAAGCCACCAGAGCGAGTTTCTTTGGTCTCCTACGCCGACGACCGTACGATAATAGCGTCGAGCAATGACAATGATGGCCTGTGTGCCAAAGTAAACGACTACCTCACCGACCTTTCTCGCTTCTTCACTGCAAGGAATCTACAACTTTCGCCCACTGAGTCCATGGCGACCCTCTTTAGCACCTGGACAAAGGATGTCAAACTGTTGGCGACATGTAAAGCAATTGCCCGGGCGGTTCTAAAGTACGATGCGCCTATCTGGTCACCTGGAACTAGTGGTACGCAGTGGACGAAGCTTCAGATATGCGAAACTACTGCCATTCGGACAGCGGCGGGATTCCTCCTGATGCTCCCACTTCAACACCTATATAACGAGGCACAGATGCTCCCTGTGAAGGAGCACAACAAACTGCTCAGCAAGTAGTGTCTGCTAGGGTGCTACTGCAGGTCCCACCCATGCAGACACCTGCCTGATTCTGCGCCGCTGCCCTGGCACGTCAGGAGACATCTCTTCAATTACGCCGACAAGATCCAGGACAAAACAAATCGACAACTATTAGACTGGACAGTGTTTAGACAGACTATAAGCGACATTCATTGGGAGACGCTTACCACCTTTTTAAACTCCCGACCCTAAAATACCGTTAGCGGGGTCCAACCAGCACCCATAGCAGATGAAGAGCTCCAGCTACCCCGAGAGACCCGCGTATCTTTGGCACAATTACGTTCTGGATACTGCCACAGGTTAAGCTCCTACTTATCCAGAATTGACCCCGACATACTAAACTTATGACCAGGATGTGAAGGCACTCCGCACGATACTAACCACCTTTTCACATGCCCTATCAAGCCCACTCATCTAACAGCGTTTCCCTCTGGACCCAACCTTTCGAAACAGCTAGTTTCCTGAACCAACTGCGCTTCCCTAAGAAATAAGTGGTACAATTCCCCTTTAACAACCATCAGGGAAATGCCGATGACCGGGTAGGAGGCCTCTGAGACAAATTCAATGCCCTTCCTGGCAAGCTCATCGACAATTTCATGTCTCTCTATGTTTCTGTGTTCATGTGTCGTGGAACCCAGTTCTGAGAAATGTTACCTGCACACCCAAGAGATTTGATCTCTACCTTGCAGGAGTTGACTAGTTTGGATCTGCACCATGGCGTCGTCAGAGCCTTGATCGCGACTTGACTATCGGAGAAAATGTTAATATCTCCCTCGCTCCCACATTCGCTAAGCATTTTGCCTGACTGCAGAATCGCAGTGTTTGGCAGTTTAAAGGAGATAGATAAAATGGCTGATTTAGAGAAAACCACCGCTCCGACCCCAGATTCCATCTGTAAGCCGTCAAAGGTGGCAGCTTCGGTGCAGATTTTTCCCTCGTTCCAATCCTGCCTACTTGTTAAGTTTGCCCTAACATAACCCTCAAATTCCAGTTTGTGGATAAAGAGATCTGTTCGAAGTTCAGAGAAATACAGTGTTAATTTCCTAAAAATGCTACCACGTCCCTTGAGAGATTGTCTCCAAAGGCCAACCTCCTTTTACTAAAATGATTGTACTTTGCGCAGCGATGAAAATAACGTAATAGTCGATGGGAAGTAAGTGCAAACTGGCATTCACTGGCAGCACTGGGGCAAAATCTACGTGCCCCGGTGATGTCAATACATGCAGTTCTTTGCACCCTGCCCATTTTAGTGACATTATAGCTATTGCGAAGAGCTTTCCACCAAACGAGGCATCCATACGTTAAAATTGGCAAAATCACTACGTACGACCTGTGGCTAAGTCCTCATTTTTTTCCGAATATAGATTTGCAGGAATATAAGGCTGGCCTTCGGGAAATCGGGTAAGATTTTCAATGGAGTTTGAAGTCAAGTATCACTCCAAGATCCTAACTTCCGATGGAAGCGGAAGAACGTGGTTGTTTAAGGGGTTAGGGGTAGTCAGAGGCCCGAAAAATGATGATTTTCAATTGTTAGACAATTGCTTTATTTGACAAAAATAAAAACATGGCATTAATACATCATGTTTCAACTTTACAACAACAAAATTAAAAACAAAAATTTATAATTGTAAAAGTTATCCCAGTTTGTGTGCAGCCCGTTTCTTCAGAAGTCCCTTGCGGTGATCATCAGAAGCCTTTAGAGACTCATCTAAAATCAATCGGACAAGAGAAATTAGTTTAATTAATAGATAATCTTGTGCCTGATCGAAGCTTTTGTTTTCAAAATTAACAATATTAACTCAGGAATAAGTTGTTCAGATTTTCGAGAAAAAAGACCGACAATTAATTGTTTAAAAACAAACCGAAATTTAAAAAAAAAAAATCTTTCGATCTGGCACAAGTTTATTATGTTTTTCAAAGGCAGTATACATTTTATTGAAATCTACCGAGCGATTTTTAAGTTGCAGTGATCTCCAGTTCAAAAAACATAGTTTTGAGAAAAACGCATTTAAAGTTTTATTATCGGCTGGGGAGCGTCCGAGCGCCCTTTGCTAATTGTTGAATAACTCGAAAAGTGTTTGTTGGATTCACTTCAAATTTTCACACAATATTTTTAAGATATTATAATTTAAGAAAATGCAAAACAAATTAAATTTTTTGGAAAATACTGACTACCCCTAACCCCTAAATTTGGGAAGTCTATAGTGTGGAGGTTCATATTTAGGGGCAAGCACTTTCAACTAATTTATATTAAAGGTATATGCAGATGTATGTAAATCACTAATTATCATGGTAATTTTAAACCGATTAGTTTTGTTGCGTAAGAATGCATCCAAGTTGTAGGATGAGCGCGAAAGCCAGACAAATTTTAAAAATTGCCAAAGTAACAAAATTAATGCTTATTATCCGTGCAAAGCACACCCTACGGCACACATTATAATTGTGAGAATTAAGCGGGCTGCCACAAACACGCACACGTAGCCACGCTGCAATGCTCAGCAAAGCAGCCACAAGAACAATACACGCAAATATATAAGTACGCGCGCACACGCCAAAGGCGAGTAATTGCCACAGCCAGCGCGCTGCATACAAAGGCCGCGTCGAAAAGCGGTCACAAGTGTGGCTAAGGACGCCGACACCGCCACCGCCCTTTTGCTGTAATTTTTTCATTCCGCACATTTTTGCCAGTATCTGTTGGAATTCATACAGCGTTGCCACCGGAAGAACTTTGCGTTACGCTTTTGTATGCACACTGCACGCACGCACCCACACACATGCCATATAATACTATGTCCACATATGCACACATATGCTTGTGCAAATACCTACTTAATACGCATAAGCGTTTGTGGGCGCAGCTGACATGCACGCTGCTTTTGTGTGTCAGCACATGGCTTAAGTGCATTCATTCCATTTTATTTTGCTCCTTTTGCACCGCATACATCAGCTTGTTTGGCGGTTCGCTTTGTGTTGCTGCCCATTTAGATCCAATGCATTTTCATTTTCTTGCCTCAAATCTATGCGGTCTTTTGGCTCCAAGCTATGGCGGAAGGCATGCGTGTGTACGTATAAAATCGTGTGGATATCTAATTTCGTTTGACACACATCCACATTCGCGCATCGCACCATCGCACCATAGCTTGTGTGGCAGCCTGCTGCCGTTGGTGGCGCAGCGATGTGGAATTTAAATTATAGAAATTGTGCGAAATAATGTTGGAAGTCATTTGTTAAACTAACAAAGCGTTGTAATCACTAGCAGTTACTCTCACTGGAGACTGCTTCTTTGGTGACCTTCAAAGTGTATGCAATTTTCCAATGCATTACACAAACGCTGCGAGGAATAATCGTCAAAATAATGCCAAAAACTGCTTCCGGCAAGAACATTTTAACATTTTTAACATTTTTTACTCATATGACTCGTCGAGGATATAACAGATTCGAGAGCGACCAGCGTTGTCTGCTCGGGACCCTTGCGGTCTGATAAGTCAGAGAAAGCAGTGAAGCCAAGACCCACCATTTTGACTTCCAATGAAGGTACTTTGCGATTGCCATCATGGAAACTTCAGGTTCTTTCGCTCGTTGTTACTGTAAAGGCATAAATATTGCCCATAAATGCTTGGAAAAAGCAGCTGAAGGGAAAACTCTGTGCCGAATATATGTGCATGGCGCTCCGCTAACGTAGAACCGACTAACTTTCCAAGCTTCTGTCTGAGCTTCTCTAATTGCTTTCTTGTATTCCTTAAGATAGTCTTTGTAAGGTTTAAATTACTTATATTTATAGCAGATGTTGAAGATTTCTCTTGTCATTTTCCTAAGCTCACTTAAATCTTCATTCCACCAAGAGCCTAGCAGCCCCCTTGCGAGTGCTATTAGTAGGTTCAGGCATCCATTGCTGTTCCAATTTTGTAGAGTACGTCTTTATGTGTCCTAAAAATGGAGGGACCTAAAGTCTTCAGTCGCGTCGAATGGTAGTTCCGTGGTTCTGTATTGCCTGCCAAGGCACGATAGCTGTTAGAAGATCTTTTTGTCCCATTGACCCGTTGTAAACAGTAACTCTATTTGTACTTAAAAATAAAATAAATAATTGGCGCGTACACTTCTGCTAGATATTTGGCTGAGCTAATCCTCCTATTTGTGGTGTGTGATTTTCCACAAATGGAGGAACCTACAGATTTAAGTCGGATCGGAACGGCAAAAAGTTTTTATGAGGAGCTTTTTCATGCCTGAAATACACGCGAAGGTTTGTCATTGCCTATCGAGGGGCGACCGCTATAAGAAAACTATTTTTCTATCATTTGATGCCAGGGGAATGGAACCTATGCCCTCCCGAATGATAGTCACGCACCAAGCTATTCGGCTACTTACAGCTCATAAAACCTTGCACCCTGTGGGGGATAGATTAAGGCGACAAGCATTAAAAAAAGGGATATGCGACATGGTTATCGAGAACCGCAACTTCTGTTTCTGTTGGACCTGTTGCGTAAGATCAAAGAAAGTGATGGAAATGAAAATATCGTTCACACTTCGCGATAAGCAGATTTTGGTTTATTAAACCGGATTTTGTCGGACTTACTGAAGATCAAGCCCTCATTACACTCTTTTAAGACCTTGGGCTAATGATTTGGGTTACCATACCAAGAGCCAATTTTAAGGACAGAGTTGAAGTTTGCTCTGCAAGGGGCTGGCTTCTGTTCACTTAGCTTCTACGACATTTTACGACTCAAGCGATATGTCTGTCTTTGTACTTGTTTTCTAGTTCGCCGAATAAAGAGAGATACATTTCTTCTGTATATGTAGCAACCGCCGTAGTGGAGTGAGTTTATGTATGACCACCATTCGGCGAGTCGGAGTGCAAGGTCCACTGCTAAGTCACCAAACTCCCGAAACGAATGGTATAATTAAGGTCTAGTTTCGGTACTTTCATTGCGCAACCTCAGTATGTCGCAGCGAAGAGCCTTTGCTTACATGAACTGGATTTCTGAAACGTTAACTAAAGGGTTTTCCAATAACAAGTGCTATCGAGAGATGATTAACGATTTTTTATGGCCGGAATTGGATGGTATTGATCTGGACAACGTTTATTTTCAACAAGACGGCGCTACGTGCCACACAAGCAACGAAACCATTAATCTTTTACGGGAAAAGTTTCCGGACCGAGTTATCTCTTGAAGAGGTGATCACAATTGCCAACCGAGATCTTGTGATTTAACACCTTGTGACTTTTTTCTTTGGGGCCACGTGAAAGAGAAGGTCTACGCTAATAGCCCAGGGTCGATTCAAGACCTTAAAGATGGAATTCGTGAGGCTATCGAGGACATAGGGCAGCCAATTTGCAATTCGGCTGTGGAAAATTTCGTGAAAAGGATATTGTCCTATAAGCGTGGTGTCGTGGTGGCCATTTGCCTGATGATTATTTTTCACTATTTGAATATCAAAATAACACCTCTTATTAAAAAACCCTTTATTTAGAACTTACGAAGTGAGTCAATAAAGTTAAGGAATTTTGTTTTTATTTCCGTAAAATTTGGCAAGAAAGAGGAGATCTTCTTCTAGTTCTAATCGAAGTTTAAGGTCAATAGAACATTTTTTTTGCAACTTTTTCGAAAGTAATTTTTTAGTGGCGCCACGAAATTGAGTGTCTAACTTTATAAGCAACGTGTTTTTAACCACTTTATAGAAAAATCCAGCGACGACAGATATTGGTTGATTCGGACAGTTACAGGAGGTGTAACTTAGATACTTCGGTATGACCTCGAACTCGTACAAAAAATCAATAGTGGATGGGGAGTAGCCAACGAAAGCGAGGATATCCAGGTCATGACTTTAGACAATGTTGATCCTTTTTTTAGTTGATGATGAATTGGTTGTGACAGTAACTGCACAGCTCTATTTTGGTAGCCTCGAGTAGCTTCAGGCACTTATATTCCGTGTCCAGCTTGAACTCGCCGAGAACGTCTAGATCTGGCACCACGATAACACGCCGACTCATTTCTCGTTTCTTGTAGAGAGTTTTTGGCGAAAGAGGCATTCCAATGTTGCCGCATCACCCCCAGAAAAACCCATCTCTTACCCAAGATGCGACTACATCCCAAGGGAACTCTTGAAGGGTTAGTACAGAAGGTCAAAGAAGCTGTAATTGTGTTGCTTAATGAGTTAACTTTGGAGGATTACCAATAGCGGTTCCAATCACGGCTGCAATGTACAGTTAGACGGATGCTATTAAGGTGAAATGTAAATTTAATTGGCTTCAACTTTGACAACGTAGACAAAAATAATGGAAGCATAATAAACGAACGCCGAGTGAGCTTACTGAGGCTGCGGTAGCTACTATATAATATAAAAAATATTTGCGGTTTTCTGAAAATAACTCCCCAAAACGTGTTTAAGCTCTTAGTTCTATAAATGAGTGTCCTTGCTCTAATTAACCCGGCACACACCAATATGTGCTCAGGCACATATACTTGAAAGCCATAAGATTACTAATAAAATAACTTCTCACTTCTATTGGGCACTTCATTATAGAACGCACAGAGCAGCAAAAAAGTGATGGTACATCAACGCTAATACGAAGAGTGTTCGTTGTCGTGCAGCTTTGTGATGCTGGTTGAACCATTGAAGCACCGCAATGTTTCTAGCATAAAAATAACACTAAATGAGTGTGGAAGCCAATGAGCATAGCAATAACAAAAGTGCATTTAAATTGAAGGACATTCACAACATCAACGTTAAGAGAATCGTTTGCGGCAGGAAGGAAGGAAGGCGAACGGAGGTTAAGCGACACTGGGAAAGAACGGAAATATTAAATGAATTTTCCACAAAATGCAAGCTGCGCAAGGTCATCCAAGGCAGCCATACAAAAACCGAGATTACAAAACCAAGCAAATGGGCATGTACATACACACATACATACACAGCACGACAGCCACCAAGCGCAACACCCAGTGAAATCTTGTGTAAAGCTTTGCTTGCAACATAGTTTGTCCCTTGGTGGCATTATTTCCCTCATCAGGCGCGAGATAAAACAATGAGCTGAGGAAAACAAACCTTAATGACCATAAGCTCTGCAAATGGAATTACATAGGATTGGTGAAGTCAAGCGCTAAAACGTTGGCGATCCGCCGTCGAAAAGGCCACCATTCAACGAGCCAAACTACATAGCAACCAAGCGCTCAAGCAAGATATCAATAAAAATAGCACGACCAAGGAGACCAGCGCATTTCGTTTGCATTCGAGGACAATGAAGTTTTCCGCAAACACCCACTGTTCTTACACAGACACACGGGCATATGTTTGTTGATCAACGCTTTAAATGAACTTGTGTGCTGTCGCAGAGTGCAATTCGCTTGCAAGTGGCATTTGGTGTTAGTTGATGGTAGCCGGTGCAAACAGCCACAGCTGGTTCTACCGGATGCTGCGCTATTGCAATAATTTAAGTGAAACTCAGGAGCGCCAGACAAACTGTGCTGTGGAGTTGAGAAGCTGGCAACGAGCAGCATGGAGGTGGCGATAAGTAATGACACTTTGGTGAAAATAAGAGGAAATTATATTTCCTGCCATACATTTTCAATATTAATACAATGGCGGTGCGCTGTGAAAAGTTGCGAGGTGTCGGAGGGATGGAGATTAGCAATGGTATGAATGAGGAAAGGACAGTGTTTAAAGACTGGAAGATAATATATTTTTCAAAGGGTTTTAATTGACCGGTGTTTTTTGTCGGGACAACTATTAAGTACAGTACTCAGACACAAATAAATCCATTGAACTGCACTCGGATTCCCGACCTCCGAAGAAATCTGAGTAGATCTTGTGGTGCCAAGGAGCCAAGGTGGTCGCTTCTTAATAAATCAGTGCCAAAGACCTCAAACCTGATTCAAGGGAATGCGGGGCAAGCGCACTGAAAGTGGTCTGTCGTCTAATCCTCCTGCTGGGCAGAGTACACTGTCTGAGATGCCTACCTTTTCCACGTGCTTCGCCCACAGAAAGAGGACCGTCACAGTCCATCCAGCTGCCTGCAGTCTCTTCTGCTTAATGGTAGGAGGATTTGCGACAGTCGGTCGGACATGACAGGTAACATCAGTTTAGTCCATCTGCAGCCTCTGTCAGCCTGCCAAGCTCGCTTGCGGGTTCTAGTAACCCATTTGCTAGCCGTGGCTTTGATGGATACAGAAGGAAGTGGCAGAACAGGCTCCGGGCCAAGGAAGTTGGCCTCAGAGCCCAACCTAGCTAAGGAGTCAGAGGTCTCTTTACCCACAATACCAACGTGGGACCCATGTTAGCACCAGCCTATTATGACTACCGACATAGTTCAGCCTGGATTTACAGGACTCGACTACCACTGATGTGGTTGGGGGGCTGTGTAAGGCACGCAAGTGGGGAAAGTTACTGATCGCCATTCACTTGGGAGTGGCCAGGACGATTCTTCTGCATATGGTTCAAGCAGCTCACAACGGCCGGGATTAGCCCACGTATCCTCTGGGTAGCTTCCGAACACCCGTTCGGGAGTGAGCTAAAGTGAGAAGGCGAAACATTCCAGGATAGCTGGTTGTGCGTTGGGTTTGGGACCCGCCACTTAAAAATCGCCCCCAATGAAAACTTTAAAAAAGCCTCGGATGAGACCTCCCTATACTGATGACGACCCCTGCAAACGAACTAAGGACTATGATTTGAGGGCATGCACCTGGAATGTCCGGTCCCTTAATGGGGAGGGTGCCTCTGCCCGGCTGGTTGATGTCCTCGTGAGAGTAAAGGCTGACATCACTGCCATCCAAGAGATGCGATGGACGGGGCAAGGAAAGAAAACCATAGGACCTTGCGACGTCTACTACAGCTGCCATGTAAAGGAGCGCAAATTCGGTGTCGGATTTGTTGTGGGAGAGAGACTTCGTCGCCAAGTACTGTCGTTCACTCCGGTGGACGAGCGTCTCGCAACAATCCGCATCAAAGCCCATTTTTTTTTAACATATCGCTAATTTGCGCCCACGCCCCGACGGAAGAGAAGGACGATGCGACCAAAGATTCCTTCTATGAGCGCCTGGAACGTTCCTATGAGCGCTGCCCCCGCCACGACATAAAAATCGTGCTTGGCGACTTCAACGCCAGGGTGGGCAAGGAGGGAATTTTTGGTCCCACAGTCGGAAAATTCAGCCTACACAACGAAACATCCGGTAACGGACAGAGGCTGATCGACTTCGCCGGGGCCCGAAACATGGTAGTCTGCAGCACCAGATTCCAGCATAAAAAGATACACCAAGCCACCTGGCTGTCTCCTGATCGAAAAACGCGAAACCAGATCGATCATGTTGTGATAGATGGAAGACACGCTTCTAGTGTATTAGATGTACGTACGATCCGAGGACCCAACATTGACTCGGATCACTACCTTGTTGCAGCCAAACTGCGCACGCGCCTCTGTGCAGCAAAAAACGTGCATCTACCTACGCAAAGAATGTTCGACCTCGAAAAGCTGCAATCACAACAGACAGCCAGAAGATTCGCCACTCGACTCTCACTCCTGCTCTCAGAGAGTACTGCCCAACAAACCGGCATCCACGAACAATGGAGCAACATTTCTCGTTCTCTACGTACCGCCGCCGAAGAAGAAATCGGATTCCGGCGAGCCCGAAAAAACAATTGGTACGACGAGGAATGTCATGCTGCCGCAGAAAGAAAGGATGCCGCCTATAGAGCCACGCTGCGATCGGGCGCAACGCGAGCCATGTGGGATCGCTACAGAGAGCTGAAAAAGGAAGAGAGACGTATTATCCGACAGAAGAAACGAGAGGCCGAAATACGTGAGTGCGAAGAGCTTGAGATGCTGGCCAACAGGAACAACGCCCGAAAATTCTACCAGAAAGTTCGGCGGCTTACAGAAGGTTTTAAGACCGGGGCGTTTTCCTGTAAGAACAAAGACGGCGAACTGGTGACCGACGTACAGAGCAATCTTAAATTATGGAGGGAACACTTCTCGAACCTATTAAACAGTGACAGCTGCGCATGTCACCGAGAAAGTGAAGATCCCGATACCCCAATCGTTGACGACGGAATTGTCGTTCCGCTACCCGATCATGACGAGGTGAGAATAGCGATAACGCGGCTAAAGAACAACAAAGCCGCGGGCGCCGACGGACTGCCGGCTGAGCTATTCAAACATGGCGGCGAGGAGCTGGTAAGGTGCATGCATCAGCTCCTATGCAAAATATGGTCGGATGAAAACATGCCTGCCGATTGTAATTTAAGTGTGCTCTGCTCAATCCATAAGAAGGGCGAGCCTGCAATCTGTGCCAATTACCGCGGGATTAGTCTTCTAAATATCGCCTATAAGGTTCTAGCGAGCGTATTGTGTGAAAGGCTGAAGCCCACCGTCAACCAACTGATTGGACCTTATCAGTGTGGCTTCAGACCTGGAAAGTCTACCAATGACCAAATATTCGTAATAGGCCAAATCTTGGAAAAGACCCATGAAAGGAGAATCGACATACACCTACTTCAAAGCTGCATTCGACAGTACGGAAAGGAGTTACCTGTATGCCGCGATGTCTTAATTTGGTATACCCACAAAACTAATATAGCTTTGCAAGATGATGTTGCTCAACACCAGCAGCGCCGTCAGAATTGGAAAGGACCTCTCCGAGCCGTTTGATACCAAACGAGGTTTCAGACACGGTGACTCCCTGTCGTGTGACTTCTTTAACCTGATGTTGGAGAGCATCGTGCGAGCCGCAGAACTTAATCGCTCAGGCACAATTTTTTATAAGAGCGTACAATTGCTGGCGTATGCCGATGATATTGACATCATCGGCCTTAACAACCGCGCTGTTAGTTCTGTCTTCTCCAAACTGGATAAAGAGGCAAAGCGAATGGGTCTGGTGGTGAACGAGGACAAAACGAAGTACCTCCTGTCTTCAAACAAACAGTCGGCGCACTCGCGTATCGGCACCCACGTCACTGTTGACAGTTATAATTTTGAGGTTGTAAAAGACTTCGTCTATTTAGGAACCAGCATTAACACCGATAACAATGTCAGCCTTGAAATCCAACGTAGAATCTCTCTTGCCAACAAGTGCTACTTTGGACTAAGTAGGCAATTGAGTAGTAAAGTCCTCTCTCGACGAACAAAACTAACACTCTACAAGACTCTCATCATGCCCGTCCTAACGTATGGCGCAGAAGCTTGGACGATGACAACATCCGATGAAGCGACGCTTGGAGTGTTCGAGAGAAAGATTCTGCGTAAGATTTTTGGACCTTTGCACGTTGGCAACAGTGAATATCGCAGACGATGGAACGATGAGCTGTATGAGCTTTACGACGACATAGACATAGCGCAGCGAATAAAGATCCAGCGGTTCGTTGGCTGGGTCATGTCGTCCGAATGGATACAAACGCTCCGGCTTTGAAAGTATTCGATGCGGTACCAGCTGGTGGTAGCAGAGGAAGAGGGCGGCCTCCTCTGCGTTGGAAAGATCAGGTGGAGAAGGACTTGGCTTCACTTGGTGTGTCCAACTGGCGCCGGTTAGCACGAGAAAGAAACGACTGGCGCGCTTTGTTAAACTCGGCCAAAATCGCGTAAGCGGTTATAGCGCCAATTAAGAAGAAGAAGAAGAAGAATATAGGTCGCTTCGCAGTCATGAGTTCCTCTTCTCGAAGTTAGTTCTACTCTGATGAAATTTCAAAAAGTAGATGTAGCCAATGAGTTGAATAGATTACTAGGTTTGGCCAATGACTATGGTGAAAAACCAAATTGTGAAGGGACTCCCCCGTAACGGAGGATTCGCCAGCCGAGTTCTGCTCGGTCATTTCACACAGATTAACACACTTGTCCAATCAGTCGTTGTTCAGGCGGCAACGAAGTGTTAATTTGTTTTTTGTGTATCACTCACAAATTTTTAGCTTTTTTCGTAAACAAACCGATTCATAACTCCTGCTACGGCAGCTTATTCGCTGATTCTGTCTAATTTGCTGAGAGCCGGCTAACGGTCTCATATATACGGCACAGCATTAAAAATCGTTCCATCAGGGATGTACCTACTTTATATTATAAGGAAAATTCCATGCTTTTTGAATTAAAGTAAACATATGTATGTAAGTGGCAACGCCATTCAACAAGGACTTTTTAATCAAAGTGCTCTCAATCATAAATTTCGTGACACCAACATCCTTCGTCCTAATTTTGCTGCGTTATTATCTAAAAAATGAAATAAAGTCAAAATGTACATGAAATTATATATTCATTTGTGCTTCTCACACAAAAACGATTCAACATAATTCCCTAGCTTGTTTCTTCACGATCTGTAAATATAGAGAATGTTAATGTAGTCATTAATGAATTCTCTTCTCTGATGTTATGTCGTATTAACATACTCGTATATTGAATTTGAATTGAATTTGAAAAGGTCGAGCCAAGGAGCACCAGGAGATTTGGTGGCTCCTAAAACACTCAGGCAAAAGAGCTCATTGTATTTAAAGCTCTGGAAAGGGGGTAGATAGTCAAGGAGGGAAGGAGAAAAGTATCAGAGAAAGAGATAGGAAAGAATAGAGACAGAGATAGAGATAGTTAGTCCTGTGAGAATTTTCCAGATTCTTTGGCAAATCTGTAAATATCCTCCAGTTTTAGAGAACGAATATTACTCAATCTCATGACATCGGAACCCAATACTCGTAGCCTTGCTCTAGCAAAGGCAGGACACTTACAGAGAAAGTGCTCAGAGCTATCCGCCTCCTCCAAGCATGACAGGCATACCGGGCTCTCGATGATTCCAATGGTGGTCATATGCTGACCCCATGGGTTGTGTCCTGTAATGATACCGACCATCAACCGAATGTCTTTCTAAGTTTTAGTAGAAAGTTAGACAGTTTTCTGTTCGGACTTGTCACAAAACACTTTGCAGTTCTGCAGCGTTCTAGACCGGACCATAGCTCTTTATGTAGATTGTCTACGTAATCGCTGATCCAATTCAAGATTCCTGCGGAACTGATTCGGATTATTGGTTCTGGCCCCTGTTGGGGCACCGCTGATCCACGGTTGCCCAATTCGTCGGCAATTTCGTTTCCTTGAACACCGGAGTGCCCCGGAACCCATATAAGTACAAGCCTGTTGTGTTTTGCGACAGAATTAAGCTCCTTCTTACATTCTTGATCGATCTTTGAGGTTTGCTTCGCGTTCTCCAGGGCCTTCAATGCAGCTTGACTGTCATTACAATCTGTTTCCCGCTCCATCTCCTCTCGATTATCCATTCGGCTACTTTTAGGATGGCAAAAACTTCTGTTTGGAAAACAGTTGCCATTCCCCCCATAGCATAGTGATACTTATTACTATCGTTTAAGTACCATCCGGCTCCAGACCCTACTTCATTCTGGGACCCATCGGTAAAGAAAATATCCCTCAAACCTCCCTGCATGCATTCTGGATTGCTCCATTGCTCACGAAATGGAAATCTGACATCAAATTTCCCTCCAAATGAAACTGTGGGTATCAGGTCATCTTTAGGTGCCAAAAACAGTGGATACTGCTCCGACAGCAACTTAAAGATTTCTCTGTGTCCCGAAGTTCCATCTCCGTGCCAGAAACCATATTTATGGAGTCTACACATTGCTTTTATTGCTTCCTGTTGTATCTTAAGATCCAGGGGGAGCAAATCAGGCATAGCATTTAGGGCATCACCCTAACTGTTAGATCGATACTTTACGAGATATCGATCCCTATAGCCATCTAACGAGAAAATAATGGATTTCTTTTTGCCCCAAACTAATGTTATTTAACTCCAATAAAATTTTCGTTAAGGTTGGAATGCTGATATTTTTAAGAAGTTTAAGGGATTAGGGATAGTCAGCATTAAAAAAAAATGGATTCTGGAATCATTTTCTTAAAGTATAATATCCTAGAAATCTTGTGTGAAAATTTGAAGTGAATCCGATAAATACTTTTCGAGTTATTCAACAATTAACAAAGGGCGCTTGGACGCTCCGGAGCCGATAACAAAACTTTAAATATGTTTTTCTCAAAACTATGTTTTTTGAACTGGTTATCACTGTAACTTAAAAACCGGTTGGTAGATTTCAATAAAATTTATACTGCTTTTGGAAAACATAAAAAACTCGTGCCAGATCGAAGGATCGATTTGTTTTTAAACAATTAATTGTCGGTCTTTTTTCTCGAAAATCTGAACAAATTATTTCTGAGTTAATATTGTTAATTTTGAAAACAAAAGCTTCCATCAGGCATAAGATTATCTATTAATAAAACTAATTTCTCTTGTCCAATTGATTTCAGATGAATCTCCAAGGACTTGTGATGATCAACGCAAGGGACTTCTGGAGAAACGGGCTTCACACAAACGACTATTGTCTTACTCTTCAGATCCATTCAGAATTTCTGCGATTTTTCATCAAAAAATAATACTGTCAAACGATTTCGTTTACTCCATTTCCATCATTGCCAGCTCTTATCAGCCAAACTATAAATTTCACGCCTCTAACTCACTCAGTTGGTGGTCGTTCATGTTCTTTCACATTTTCATAAATTGCGTATGTATGTGTGCGCATATAAGCTTCTTCGTCCTTCAAAGTACTTATGCGGCTTCCGTCCTGCACAAGAATGCGGGTGGTGAACATTTCTAGTATGTAGTTTGTGTATGTTTGTATGTATGTGCGTTTCGCTTTCTTACTTGTTAAGGCGTCACATGAAAGACTTTCTTCGTTGCTGGTCATTTCAAAAATTAATTAAAAATTATGATTGAGCTGTGCACAAAAACAGAAAAAAAAGAAAATTATGAAGAAACAAAACGAAAAATTTTCTGTGACTTTATGTAAGAACATAAGCTGGTTGGCTATGCTGGTTATGACGAATAAGCCACGTGAGAGTTGTTAGCCGCTTGCTTGGTCGGTCTACAGTGACACAAAAGGACCTGAAAGCTGGAATAAATTAAACGGCATAAATTACGAAGCTGCATTTTGGAACATTGATTTCCAGTGGCAAAAATATTAGTTGGCTAAAATTTATTAAAAGTATCTATAAAGTATTTAAGTTATATTTGGAGTTCTATTTTTTGCAAGAAAGTTTTTTTTTAACTTAAAGAAATAAGTTAAAACACCTTTTAATTCAGTTTTGGATAGATTTTTTTAGTAAATTTTTTTCTTAAAAATAAAACAATTTTTATACATTTTATTAAAATAAAACCATTTTTATAAATTTTATTCTTCGCCTAGACAGCAGTCTCTTGAGTTTAATTTTATGCTTGAAAAGAAAAAGTTTTTTTAACTTTATTTAAATTTTTAATTAATTATTTTTTATTAAACATAAACTAATTTTTTTTAGTTTTAGGTTTCCTTACGAAAATAAAACAACTCATTCTGAGTTTTTTGTGCGAGAAAATATTTTGATTTAAATAACAGTTAAATTAAGTTATCTTTTGAGGTAGTCTTTGCTTATAAAATAAATAATTTTTTTTATTTCTATTTTTAGCTAAAAAATAAATTTATTTTTCGACTTTTATTTTTAGTTTAAACGAAAAATTATTTTTTGTCGTTTATTTTTAATTTAGTTAAACATTTTTTTTTTGAAAGCAGCTAAATTTTGTTAGTTTTTGAGTTAGTTTTTGGTCAGAAAATTTGTGCACTTTTCCAGTTCAATTTTTTCTTACAAATAATTTAATTTTTGCGTTTTTTTTTGCTTTTTATTTTTTAAGTTACTTTTGAATTTAAATTTTTGATCTTTTTTACATAGAAAATAAGTTTTTGTTTCTTTTCATTAAAAGCTTTACTTTTTATCTTTATTTTTGTTTTTAAGTTAGTTTTCTTTCCTTTGTTTTCTTTGAAAATATGTTTTTTTTAAATTGACTTTTGGTTTGAGTTAGTTTTTGCTAAAAAAATGAAAAAAAATTGAGTTTGATTTTTTCTTAAAATAAATAATTTTTTTTGATTTTGATATTTCTTTGAAAGAAATTTTTTGCTTGAAGTAAAATTATTTTTATTTGCCAAGTTGTGCGGCTCACTGACGCACTGTGCGTTTGCTTGGTGTCTTATGTAAGTAATTGAATAGCTGGCTCATATTCTCCTTTGAAGATAATTTAAAAAGTTTATGATAATAATCACTATTTAGCTGGTACTGCGCATTTGTATGGGTCAAGACTATCTGGAAATTACTAGAGGATTGGGATATTTTAGTTATTAGTCGTAAAGTACTCGTAAGAAATCTCTTTGCGGCTAAGACTTTGCTTTATTTAAATAGGCGACAAAGGCAGAAAAAGATTCAAATTTCTTGAAAACAAACGTTTTGTAAAGTTAGTAACAGGCAGCAGAATATCACCGACATTGAAGTACGTACATAAACAAATACTTGTATGGCAGATGCTTCAGTTTAGTTAGGGCCTCGGTGTTGTCTTGCATTTCAATGCCAAGCTGAATTTACTTAGACTTAAAACTAAATCACTAAGAAGTATTACAATTGGGAAACCAGCCAAAGTCGGTGTTCACAGCCTTCTGAGAATATGGAACGCTGAAATTGAAGGGATGGAAAATATTGGGCTGTAATCAAGAATGATGCCATCTAAGATTACGTGAAAGGAAAAGGAGCGTAACTTTGCGGTGACGTAATTGAAAATGGAATGTATGACAGAACTAAGCAAAAATGAAAAGTGAAGTTAGGTTAATGCAAGTAGGAAAGATAGAAAGAAATAACACGAAAAAAGTTGCTGGTAAAAACAGAAAAATTTTAACAAGATGCTACGCGCATAATTCCCTTAGCTTAATTATGTCAAACTCTGATTCTGTCAAACTCGTGGAGAACCGCGATATGCGCAATTTTCTGTCTTCTCTTTCTTGTTATCAGATTAAAACCAACAAGCGAGTGCATTTCTTTAATAAATAAATTTCGTTAGTGTAGTTTAAGTCCTTTTCATTTTTAGGGTAACCTCAAATAGCCCGCGGAGTAAAGGAGGGAGAGCTTGGTCTGAACTTTGTACACTGCGTTAAGTAACTACCTATGAAATGAGACTTTTTTTTCAATCTCAAACGTTTATTAACAAAAAATGGTTTCAAAATTAATCTTCAAAACAATAGCCATTGCTAGCGACACATTTTTCCCATCTCTCAGGCAATTTGTGGATGCCGCGCCAAAAAAATTGGCCGTCTTTGGCCGCAAACCAATCATCGAGCCATTTTTTGGCTTCTTCGTGAGAATTGAAGGGCTGCTCTGAAAGTGCGTGGCCCATCGATGCAAACAAATGATAATCGGAAGGCGCCAAGTCTGTCGCATGCACAAGCGGTTCCCAATCGTACGTCTCCACCAATTCCTGGGTCGCTCTTGTTCGATGTGGCGGTGCATTTTCACATTTCAAACGTTTGGAAATGGTTTTCTGAGTCACTCCCAACTGCTCTGCCATCATTTCTTGCGTTTGACCATCATCTTCATCCAACAATGCTTGCAATTCGGCGTCCTCAAACTTTTTCGGTGGCCGGCCATGGTCCTCGTTCTCCACGCTAAAATCACCACTTCTGAATTTTTCAAACCACCTGAAGCACTGTGCTCTACTTAGAGCATGTCCCCCATAAGCTTCTATAAGCATTTGATGAGCTTGAGAAGCATTTTTCTTCAATTGATAACAGACAATCAACGATGTCCGCAAATCGTAGTTTGAAGGCACGAAATTCGACATTTTTAAGAGCGACAAAAATGCATAGCTGTATGAAATGTAACAAACAATGAACTGAATATTGTTGACAGATGACAGACGAAAAAAACAAGACATTTGGGAAGGTTTAAAAATACTCCTAGCGACATCTATGGACTAATAGCCGAAAGTCGCATTTCATAGCACAGGGACTTATTGACAAGTTTTGGAAATTTATTTATTTCTAATTTAATTGTAATTTTTTTATGAAAATATGATTCATTTTTCTACAAAAACCATATAAAACGAAACTTCAAACTTTGTGGAAATTTCAAAAAGCAAAAACAATTATTTAAAACTTTTGATCAAAATTCACATTTTTGCTCAGAGTTTCTAGAAAAGTTTTGAGCAGTCAGTTTGATAGCCCATTGAATAAAGTGCAAGTTTCAAGTAGCTCAAAAATTGCTTGTTGATTTTTGACAATTTCGTTTTGCTGACGGTTCCATGCATTTTCTCCATTTTCTCAGGTTGAAACTAAACTCAAAACTAAAAATAACGCAAAAACTAATCATTCCTCTTAAAATAAAAAAAATTTCCTTTGGAAATAGGGTAAGAAAATTATTGTACGATTCTCGGTAACATCCACTGTAGGTATGAACAAAAAATATCAAAATTAAAGCTTACCAAGAGAAAAAATAAGGAAAAAAATTAATCATTCCTTTTAAACTAAGAAATCTTTCTTTGAAAATATGATAAAAAAATTATAGGATTTTCGGTGACACCCACTGTCGGCATACCTTTATAAAAAATAAAAAAATAAAAATCAGGAAAAAAACTCGAAAAAATAGTCGTTCCGCTTAAACTGAAAAATTTTACACAGGAAATATGGTAAAATAATAATTGTACGATTTTCGGTGACACCCACTGTAGGTATTTATAAAAAATATCAAAAGTAAACATAACGAAAAAACTAATCATTCCCCTTAAAATAAAAAAATTTACTTTGAAACTACGGTAAGGAAGTTGTTGTACGATTTTCGGTAACATCCACTGTAGGTATGAACAAAAAATATCAAAATTAAAAGTTACCAAAAGAAAACAATGTATCATTCCTTTTAAACTAACAAATTTTTCTTTGAAAATATGATAAACAAAAAATTGTAGGATTTTCGGTGACACCCACTGTAAGTATGTATTTATAAAAAAATCTAAATTAAAAATCAGGAAAAAAAATCTCGACAAAAATAATTATTCGGCTTAAACTAAAAAATTTTACCTAGGAAATATGGTAAAAAACTAATTGTACGATTTTCGGTGACACCCACTGTAGGTATTTACAAAATATGTGAAAATTAAAAATGACGGAAAAACTAATCATAACAATAAAAGATTTTACTTTGGAAATATGGTAAGAAACTAATTGTATGATTTTCGGTCACACCCACTGTAGGTATTTATTTATAAAAAAATAAAAATTAAAAATCAGGAAAAAAATCTCAAAAAAAAATAATCCTTCCGCTTAAACTGAAAAATTTTACATAGGAAATATGGTAAAATAATAATTGTACGATTTTCGGTGACACCCACTGTAGGTATTTATAAAAAATATCAAAAGTAAACATAACGAAAAAACTAATCATTACTCTTAAAATAAAAAAATTTTACTTTGAAAATAGGGTAAGAAAGTTATTGTACGATTTTCGGTAACATCCACTGTAGGTATGAACAAAAAATTTCAAAATTAAAAGTTACCATAAGAAAAAATAAAGAAAAAAATTAATCATTTCTTTTCAACGAAAAATTATTTCTTTGAAAATATGATAAAAAAATAATTGCGGTGACACCCACTGTGGGTATGTATTTATAAAAAAAGCAGGAAAAAAATCTCAAAAAAAAAGATAATCCTTCCGCTTAAACTGAAAAATTTTACATAGGAAATATGGTAAAACAATAATTGTACGATTTTCGGTGACACCCACTGTAGGTATTTATAAAAAATATCAAAAGTAAACATAACGAAAAAACTAATCATTCCTCTTAAAATAAAAAAAATTTACTTTGAAAATAGGGTAAGAAAGTTATTGTACGATTTTCGGTAACATCCACTGTAGGTATGAACAAAAAATATCAAAATTAAAAGTTACCATAAGAAAAAATAAAGAAAAAAATTAATCATTTCTTTTCAACTAAAAATTTTTTCTTTGAAAATATGATAAAAAAATAATTGTACGATTTTCGGTGACACACACTGTAGGTATGTATTTATAAAAAAATCAAAATTAAAAATCAGGAAAAAAAGCTCGCCAAAAACAGTCCTTCGGCTTAAACTAAAATATTTTACTTAGGAAATAATTGTACAATTTTCGGTTACACCCACTGTAGGTACTTACAAAAAATGTGAAAATTAAAAATGACGAAAAAACTAATCATTTCTCTTAAAATAAAAGATTTTATTTTGGAAATATGATAAAAAATAAGTGTACGATTTTCGGTAACATCCACTGTAGGCATGTACAAAAAATATCACACTTAAAAGTCACGAAAAAACTAATCATTCCTCTTAAAATAAAAAAATTTACTTTGGAGATATGATAAAAAATAATTGTACGATTTTCGATGATACCCACTGTAGGTATGAACAAAAAATATCAAAATTCCTCTCAGCTTGATTTTTTTTTAAGAATTGCCTCAAATATTGTAGAAGTCCAAAATTTACCAATCAATAGACTCTTTGCGAATCAACCTGAGAGCAGCAAATCATATTTTTTTATCTACTTACATAAAAAAATCAGACACAATAAAAAAAATCAGTTATGCTATGTTTGCTATTTTTTCTATATTACTTGCAAGTATTTTTCGTGTTTTTTTTTATTTCGTTTTACAGCTGCCTATTGCACACAGTCAAATCACTTTTTTTCGTACTTTTGAGCTGCAGTTGAAGTGCAGAAAAAAACGCTGCAAAAATCTCCAACAATATTTTTTAGTTCTTCCCAAATAACATTTGAAAATTGCTGTATTTTATGGTATTATGAAACAATGTGTAAAATTCAATCGACTTCGTGAAAGCAAAGTAAGTAAATTTGGTTGACCTTTTTTTGTTCACCAATTCCATTGAACTGAACAGCAAAGCAGCAAAAATTGCAAGGCAGGGCACATTTTTCACTTTTCTTTCTCAGTTTTACGGTAAGTAGCCATGCAAAATTGCAATGCTGTCGATTCACTTTCTAACTTTTGCTCGTTTCTCACTGTTTTCTCTAGTTTCTCATCAAAAAGTGGGCAACGCTTACTTTCAAAATTTCTGACTTTCTACTACAATTTCGTTTGCATTGAGCGTTTATTCCATTTGTTATTCGTAGTTGTAAGTGATTTTTTTTTCAAATTTTTATTTTATTATGTCTGTTTATCTTCCATAGAAGTACTCCTCGCCTGCTGTTAGCGTTGCAGTGGCTTGTAAATTCACCCATAGCAACAGTTGGAAGTTGCCCGAAGAAATATATAAAAAATAAAAGAATTTTTATAGAATACAAAGCATGACTAAAATAGTATAAAAAAAAAAATAGAAAACTTTTGGTACAAAGCATGCAGTCTGACAAAAAATTGAGTACAATTTTATATCATTTGCATGAATGGAAAAATGAAAAAGTTTAAAAGCTCAACAAATGGCCCACTTCATCTACTAGCCGACTGCGGGAATGGCCGAATGGAAATCCTTTTTCACTTTTCACCGATAACAAGCGAAGTATATAAGCGACGCTTAAAGGTTTGCGCGCTACATCCCTGCATGTAAATATGTACTTGCATGTGTATATAACAAATAAAAAAAAATCAATTTTATAACGTACAGTACAGCTAAGAGGATTGTAGAATGGCACGGCACGATATGATGAACATTTTTTTGCTGAAGTATTTTACTTTCGTGACTTTTTTTTGTCTTCAGATAATGAATTAGGGGCATCGTGGTAAATGTTGAATTAAACTGGAATAACTGCTATGCAAATTCCAATTGATTGAATAATAATAATAAAAATAAAAAATGGCTAACAGTGGAAGGATATGCTACAGTGGCTGTTCAATATATACTCGCGGGGGTAGTTAATTATTTAGCAGGTTATTAAACAAAAATTATTTTAAAGAATCATCTGCTTGTAATTATAAAAATGTGAAAGTTTTTGTTTTGTAGAGGGTGGTTAAGTTTCAAGGGCCGGTGTTGATTTTGAATAAAATAAAATTTTTTTTAAATTATTATCATTTCTCATTATTATGATAATATTGGTATGGTTGAATTATGTGTGGAACAAAATATCGGCAAAATAATATAGCTGCCGCGGCCTCTGCTGCACACCTCCAAAGGCCACCAAATGCAAATAGTTCCTTATCTAAAGGGTGGTTAAGTTTCAAAGGTCGGTGTTGATTTTAAAGAAAATGCAATTTGTTTAAGAAATTATGGTTATTCGTCTTTATTATGATAATACTGGTGTAACTCAATTAAGTATGGAATAAAATATCGACCAAATAGCCGCTACGGCCTCGGCGGCACACCTCCATCCGATGGTCCAAATTTTCGATGACGCTGAGGCATAAGTGAGGTTCTATGCCGTTAATATGCCGAATTATCTCATCCTTTAGCTCTTGAAATGTTGCTGGCTTATCGACATACACCTTTTCTTTCAAATAACCCCAAAGAAAGAAGTCCAACAGTGTCGTTGACGTTTAGGTGTGGTTCACATTCAACATCGGCCCTTGAAATTTAACCACCCTTACTTCAAAGACTCTGATTGTAGTAAAATATTGGTGAGTTGTTGTTGTACAGTCTGTGTCAGAAACATGTCGGGTATAACCTGGCATCTTCTTCATACTTTGACCCATTTTTTCTGCGTAGCTCGTCGACAAACAGGACTAGATTTTGCGAACTTGACGCACGGATTGCTTCAAATCATGGACTGGCTTACCGGCAAGATGCGTTTTCATAGTTCCCCACACATTTTCAATGAGGTTGGCGTCCGTGACACCATTTTCTTGTGTTGTTGTTTCGCAACGAGTTTTTCTGAGAGTTTGATGATGTGGGGCAGTAGAATATGTTCATCTCCTTCAATCGTCGTTCGATGGTGTTGATACTCACATCTATTCCCTTTTTAGCAAGAACTGATTGTGCTTGGTGTACTCACAAAGAAGGGTTCCGCTTAAATAGTTGGACGATCACAAATGGAGTTCCAACTCATTTCACGTTCACACTGCTCTCCGGACTTGGCTCCCTCGGATCACTATTTGTTCTCTAATTTGAAGAAATGGCTAGCGGGAAAAACAGTTTATTCAAACGAGGACGTGATTGCAGAATTGAACGTCTATTTTGCAGACTACGGCAAATTCTAATATTCGGAAGGGATCAACAAACTTGGACGAAGTGTGTAGGCATAAAAGAAAACTATATCGAAAATTAAATTTGGGTTTATCCCAAACAATTCAATCATTTTTATTTTTGCAAAAGCGTAGGTGGTTTATTCAAAGTGCTTAAGTAGATTATTATAGTGCTTCTCTTCTTCAAAGGTTTGAAAAATGTTTGTGCTCAAACTTGTCGGCTATAAGACGGATATGATTGTGCTCCCGGGATCAACGGTATATCTCTTTCAAGAGCCTCAAGTCTTGGTGTGTGCCGGGCTAATTCACTTGCTGTTGCTCTAGTTTTCTCCTGAACATTTGAAAGAGAATACACAGAGTGGTTTGAATACTGGGACTCGATTAATAATACGCCATGTGACTATACGCCGGCATTTAGTACAGACTTGCGGATTATTGTGGTAGAAGTTGCAGGGCTTTTCGCCATGCTTGAATATATTTCCAGTTGATTTTTGATATCGCCGCGGCATTGCTTATATGTAGCTTGCCTATCTACAAGCCAGGCATGTTTCGAAGGAGCGAGGATAACTGATTTTCCACAATTCTAAGCCTGCCTGCCTCGAGTAGAATTAGTTAACTGAGTTTGCTTGCCTTGAACACTCTAGCCAGAATTTTTATTGGGATACGAACAACGACTGGTTTTTCCATATAACTAAGATATGAAAATTCTCTTCTTTATAAGCTATGAAACGAAAGAGAGGGTTTTGATAAAAACAAATGAGCGCATCGAACTCGACAACAAGTTTTAAATCATAAAGCTTTTGAGTAACTTCAAGTGATCCATCTAGTTTTTTTTAGAAAATTTGTTTATTTGTAAGCTTGAGTATAATAATGAGCAAACTAAAAAAAAATTATACATATTTTTAAAACGAAAGAATCGACAATATTCTTTTTAATGTTAACAAAAATATTATTTTTTTGGATACAGTAGGTATATTTGCTCAAACAATTTTTTTGAAATTTTTTAAAAACCTAAAACAATTTGAATAAGAACTTTTCAGAAATATTGTAACAAAAAACATTTTCCCTCAAACACTTTGAAGAAAAAACAAAAAAATTTTGTTTTCCAATTTTTTACTAGAAAAATTACTTGTTTTTTTTGGATACACTAAATTTGCTAAAACAACAATTATGTTGTCTTTATGTCTTTATTAAAAATTGTTTGACACAAATTTTTTGAAAACATAAAAAAATTGAATCAGAATTTTTCAAAAATAACGAAAAATTATTTTTCTTCAAAAAATTTGAACAAAAAACAAAAAAAATTTGTTTTCCAAAAAATAAAATTTTGCTAAAAGTATTTTTTATAAGAGAAAAATGATATTTGTTTTTGGGATACAGTAAATTTGCTAAGCAAACAATTTTATTTCCCTATTAAAAATTTTTGGTAAAATGTATGTTTTGTAATTTTAGAAAAGCATACAAAATTTGAAGAAATGAATGAAAACATAAAAAAAACTTTTTTTCTAAAAAAATTTTAATAAAGTTTTTTTGAAGTTTTTCAATTTTTGTATTTAAATATTTAATTTTAACAAAAAAATTTTAACAATAAAAAAACTTTAATTTTGAATTTAATTGTAACAAAAAAACTTGAAATTTTAAATAAAAAAATTTTGTTTTTAATTTTAAAGAAAACAAACTTAAATTTTTTTATTTAATTATTTAGTTTTAACAAAAAAACTTTACTCTATTTTATTTAAAATTTTTTTCATTTTTTTAACAAAAAACCTCAATTTTGTTTATTTAAATTATTAAATTATTTTCAAAAAACTCAACACTTTTTTTATTTGATTATTTAATTATATATTATATAATAGGCCGGGTCGATTTGTAGGGAGGCAAAAAAATCGCCCATTGCTCTGTGAAAATCATATTCTAGGGATCAAAATAAGAAACTTTGCCGAAGGAACCATACCTCTAAAACGAATTCTGATGTCCTCCGATTTGGGTCGAACTTTTTAGTTTCTTTTCTCATGCAAAGGCCAAAAAAGGTGATATTTTGAAATGATTGTATGGGGAACCCCCCAGGGGAGTTCCAGGGGGTGTGCCACTGGCATGGGTGGATCGGCCGTGCAAAGTTAGTGGGGTCAGTCATACATTTGGACTCGATTGGAGCACTCTAAATGGGTCAAAGTGGGATTTTTCATTCGACCCAAATTGGGGAACATCAGAATTCGTTTTAGAGGTATGGTTCTTCGGCAAAGTTTCTTATTTTGATCCTTAGAATACGATTTTCACAGAGCAATGAGCGATTTTTAAATCGACCCGCCCTAATATATATATATTCCCGGGGCTCCTAGATGGAGCATAGGGCCTCAATAAACAAATTATAATTAATTTTATCTAAAGCTAAACATTTAATTTCGTTCTACGCACGGCTTGCATTTCTTGCTTCTACGTCGACCTGACGCCGCCACGTATTGGCTGGTCTCCCACGTCTTCGGATGCATTGGAGGTTCCAATCCAGTGCTGTTCTTGTTATGTCATCGTGGGGCTTTCTCAACGTGTGACCGATCCATTTCCAATTGCGGCGTTGAATTTCTATGGACGCTCCAGAGATCAGCGTTACTAATAACCTGGGGCCAATATATGCGCATAATCTTGCGTAGGCAACGATTAAGAAAGGCTTGCAGCAACTCTGGTACACATGACGATATGTTCCAAGTTTCACACCCATACAACACTACGGATTTCACGTTGGCATTGAAAATCTTGAGTTCGGTATGCCTGGAGATGTGAGACGCTCTCCACACCTTATCCAGCATGCCAAATACAGAGCATCCCTTGGATATACGGTTACGTATGCCATCTGTTGACCCGCCGGTTTTGGAGATAATGCTCCCCAGGTAGCAGAATTCCAGACGTGTGCCGGCAATCTGAAGAGCTTGCGATTCGCTGGTGTTGATGCGCATAAATTTAGTCTTCGCTATATTGATTTTTAGTCCAGTTTGTGCGGCGGCCTCGCTCACCGCATGAAGTTTTGCTGATATGTGGGAATATTTATGCGACAGCAGACATTTGTCGTCAGCATAGTCTAAATGCTCCAGGTGGCCACACATACCCCAGGATATGCCTCTGTTAATTATAACAAAAAAATTTAAATTTTTTTTGTTAAAATTAAGAAAATCAAAGAAAAAATGTAAGTTTTTTTTGTTGAATTTTGTTTAGAAAAAATATTTTGTTCTTATGTTTTTATTCATTTGTTAAAATTTTTTTCAAAAAAAAAACTTTATTTAAAAGCTTATTTTGTAATAAAAACACTATTTGTTTTATTTTTTGGGATATACTATAATTCCTAAAAAACATTTTATTTCTTTATAATTTTTAACATTTTGGTTTGTAATTTTTGGAAATCATAAAAAAATTTGAGGGTGTAGTTTTTAAAAATAACAAGAAACATTTTTTCTCAAAAATTTTGAAAAAACCTAAAATTGTTTTTTGAAAAATTTTTTTTTTTAAAGTATTGTATATTTTATAACAAGCAAGCTAATTTTTATTCTTAAAAATAGCCGAAGATATTTCACTTTAAAGAATGTATACTAAAATTTTGAGATTTTTTAAAACGAAATTTCGTTGGATCTTTTCAATGTTAAACATTTTTTTTGATAAATTTGATTTCTAAAAAAAAAATTTATTTTTGGGAAAAAGTTTTTTTGACAAGAATTTTTGCAAAACCAAAAAAAAAAATTCAGAGGAAATGTTTTTCAGAAATATCAAAAGAAAATTTATTTAAAAAATTTTTAACAAAAAAAATTAAATTTCTTTCCTGAAAAATGATTTTTAAAAAGTAGATTTTATAATTTTGTAAATTTTAGTTCTGAAAAATAACCGAAGACACTTTAGCTTAAAAAAAAATTAAATTTCTTTCCTGAAAAATGTTTTATTTTATGTACAATATATTTGATAATTTTTTAAATTTCAGTTCTGGAAAATAAGCGATGATATTTCACTTTAAAAATTGAATACCAAAATTTAATAATTTTGACAATAATTTTGAGATTTATTCAACGTTGAAAATTTCGGTAGGTGGCGTTTATTAAAACGAAATATTGTTGGTTCTTATTAGTTTAAAAAAAAAAAAATGATTGTAATTTTTATGTATATTCGCTAAAAACCATTTATTTATTTATTAATTTTTAGGAAACATGGTTTTTGATTGTGAGTTTTGTAAAACATAAAAAAATTGAGAAGGGATGTTTTTCAAAAATGGCAAACAAAATTTTTTTTTCAAAAGTTTTGAATAAAAATAAAAAAAATTTTTGTGCAAAAAATGTTTTTAAAAGTATATTTTATAATGAAATATTTATATAAAAACTAAATTAATTGTTAAAAATAACCGAAGATACTTCACTTTCAAATTTCTAAAACAAAATTTCCAACATTGAATAAATCTCAAAATTAATTATTTTTTCCAAATTTTTCCAGCTTACTTCTTATTAAAGTTGAGCCCACAAATAAACTAATTTTCATAAAAATTTACAACAATGCCCAAAATACCTGAATCACTTGACAAGAAATCGTTCATTTATAATAATTTGTAGTAAGAGCATTTGTGTGTCCTCAATTTTCTTCGAAAGTAGTTCAAATCTACTTCTGACAAAGTCTTGCATTCCACTTACAAATGTACGTATGCACTTGTAACTTCTAAGAGACTCCATCTTTCACTTCACCCTTGCACTCAATACATTCACTATTTTCTCTCAATTATTTACGCATCCACTTGATGCATTCCTTAGCAAGCTTCTATCAGCCTCTGACCTATGCAACGAAACTATTCTTAAAACTCATTTGGTGCCAGGGGAGTTCTGTATTCAACAACACAATTTATATACTCAATTTATACTTATACTTATTTACACAATCCCGTATACACACATACATACATACACACACCTACGGACATGTTCATGCATTAGTTCTCGTACACTGAGTAGGCTGCAGTTTTTGCTGCCAGCCACTACTCTTATTTTCCTTCTGTGTTACATTCCTTAGCGTTTGTCAGCAACTCAAGTTTTAACCCATTGACCCAATAAACCGTATCATAACCCCATTGCGACACCAACGGCATAAATATTTCCTTTTCGTATAATCACTTATTCCAAACGTCCCACCCTGGGCAGACATCTTCTTAGCGTTCTGTGCTGTACCTCTCCTCCGCCTCTTCACATCCAAGTTCGTACATAACTTTTCCTAATTCCTTAACTCTTCTTCGACTGCTGGGAGTGCAAGTTAGTCACAAACAACAAATCACTTGCAGGGCCTACAACAGCAACTACAACAATTCCGGTCGTTTAGCTGCGTTTAGTTGGAGCTGCTGTGAGTGGCGCAAAGGTGCCTTGTAGGGATATTTAGGTGTAAAAGCTATGGGCGCAGCTGGTGCTGCCTGTGCGTTGCACAAATCCATTAATTATTTAAACAACAAAAGCAGTGAAATGAAAATACAATCAACAGCAGCAACAAAGACTGCAATTTACACCAACACTTAGGAAAGTGTAGAGAATAAAAGATATGTCCCGTAAGTCACAAAGAGTCCAACAGTGTGAGGCAATGCAATTTTTGTTGTTGTTTTATATACCTATGTTTTACTGTCTTATATCCTTTAGCACCGAATGCACTTGCATATATAGAGTCCATTTACTAAAAGTGCTTCGCAGCAAACAATTTATTTAGGTACGCCAACAAAGAATTGGTGCACTTTGATTAACATTCAAGCCCACGTATCCCTACATCATCTTAACAGAAACCAGGTCTGTCGTCTATGAGAAACCTGTGCTGTTGAACCAGGCTAACCTCAATTAATCTTATGAAATTCAGACTTGAACTGGACGATAAAGTAAAGCGAAGTAAACCTGAACTTGAACCCTGTATCCTGCACGGGTATACAGATGGCTCGAAGACACCAGAAGGCGAAGGGCTGGAATATATGGACCCAAAACAAAACGTTCTGAGCTGACGGGTCATTTTCCAAGCATCTTCCAAGCGGAGGTGTATGGCATCTATCTATGTGCAGAGATCAACTTAGACAGAAGTCTCCGGAATGAGCGAACCGCCATTCTGAACGTTAGTCAGGTGAAACTCAAGGCATTGCCATCTTGTGAGGTTAAGTCTTTACCAGTCCTTGAGTGTATTGATAAATTGAATTTGTTCGAATGCAGAATCACAGCCAGCTCATATGGGTCCCAGGGGTATAACTGGGAACAGAGTAGCGGACGCTTTGGCTAGAGCGGCTGTGGCCTCGTTATCAATAGGACCCGAGTTCTTCTATGCTATGGAAAAAGAAAAGCTTAGGAGTGAATAGCTAAGACTAAGAAAAGTTAGCTGGCACCAAATTAAGGGATACGTCTGGCGAAGTCCGTACTTGATTGACCTAAAAGAAGTTTAGGGAACTCATAACCCTTCCTAAGAATCCACTGCGAATGCTCACGGGCATTCTCACACCTCAATGCAGATTGCGCAGTCATCCCCATAGGGTGGGGATATGGTCCACTGACTCTTGACGTTTCTGCTATCAATCCACAGGGACTCTACACCTGCTCCTTGACTGTGGCATTATGGCACGTAGAAGATTGAGACATTTCGGACAATTGAAGGGTTAAGACGGTTGTTTCGATCGGCGAAGCTAGTAAGTAAACTACTTCGAACGATCGAACCAACTGAAAAGGCGTTAGAATTATTCAAGGCCGGAAACTTTTCAACTTCAATCTTTTGGAGTTCGCTCCAGCATCAGAGGCAGTTCACAAATAAACAAATGTTTGCTCGCTATTGGTGGCCGGAAATGTCATTATGGGCTTTTGTTCAAAGGCAAAAAATTATCTCTAAGTTTTCTTCCTGCCCATAACTTTCTCATACGAAATCCACTGCGACTACACTAATCCACTACTTTCTACATAGACAAGGAGATTAAACTTCAGCCAAAGGTATAAGGCCCCATCCCCCAATAAGAGATAAAGGAAGTGATGGCGTCGCGACGGAAGGTAAAAGTCGATAACACATCAGAAGGGACTGCTAATAAATTATTGGGCGGAGTGCCCCAGGTTGTCGAAAAAAGAGCACCCAGTGACACCCTTAATCATCCAGCTGCCAAACCCGGACACTTACAGAGAAAGTGCTCAACAGTCTCCTTCTCTGAAAGGTCCCCACACCTACTGTAATGGGAGTTAACTTGTAAACTTAGCTTTTTCGGGTGCTTGCCGATCGTCCAACGTAAATCCAAATACGAGTTTGAAAATTGAATGACGTGGGGTCCCCAGGACCTTCTGAGTTGTCAGTATATTGTACAGGGGCCAGACAGTTTTCAAAATAGCACATGAAGAAATGGAGTTTCATCTTTTTTGCACTTTCCTGGGAAATAAGTTGTACAAACTCCCTGTAACAACAGTCAGTGGGAAGTCGATGGCCGGGTTGAAAGATTCAGTTCCCTTCCTAGCAAAAAAATTTTTTTTTCAAAAATAAATTTATTAAAAAAAAATTTGAAAAAAACAAATACAATTTTTTTTTAATAAAATTTTTTGAATTTTTTTATCTATAATCCAAAAAATTTTCAAAGGGAAAAAAATTTATTTTCAAAATCAGATTTAATAAAAAAATTTTGAAAGAAACAAATAAATTCTTTTCCTATAAAATTTGTTGAATTTTTTAACCTATTCGAGTTATAATCCGAAAAAAATTTGAAAAACAAAAATCGATTTCAAAAATAAATTTAATAAAAGAATTCTGAAAGAAACAAATACATTTTTTAAATAAATTTTTTCCAAAAAAATTTTTTTTTAGTAATTTGTTTTTCTAATTTTTTTTCTAAAAAAGAAAATGGTGATGTTGAAAAATGTGGAATATACTTCCCTTTAAAAAACGCAATACCATTCCTCTACAAATTTTTCACTTCAAAAATATTTACCTTGTTATTTCGTCTCCACTTAATTTTCGTGGCTAGAAAACATTTCGCTCAAAAATAATGTAGAGGATATCCTCTGTTTTGCTGGAATAGGTGACTATATACAATATAAACCCGACACACATTTAAAGCGGCTATGGTTGCATAATATTTGCCAGCAGGGTTGCAAGAGTTCGCGCGCATTAGTAGTTTGCCTGCCATCTTTGGTTGCCCTGCTCGTTTTTTGCGCGATTTCGTTTCCGTTGTGATTAGAACGCCTATCCATGATTTCCATGTAAATGTCTGTGCGAAGGAGAAGCAGTTATTGTATTTCGCCCAAATTTTCTCTCGTAAGCATAAAAGAGTAAAAACGAAACTCAATTTTATGGCAGAAGAAAGAAGGAGAAAGAAAAGCTCTAATCGATACAAGTTTGTAGGGCGCTAACTTTATGGCTTCACATATGAACCAAAAACTTCAACCAACTAAGTGACTATTGAAAATTCCCAAATGTGCGATAGTAACATTTAACAATTTCTTAAGCAGAGAAGGAGTAAGCCATGCATCTTGAAAGGATTATTTACGGGTCACAATTCATGGAGATAATGAGAATGTGGATAGCAAAGATCGCTTTTTTCGACAGACGCAGATGGGACACTTTTGGGGTTGTATTAAGTATGAATGAGCTCTACATTCTCTTTCCCTAGACAAACTGCTAAGATTCGTAATGGCGTCTGAGAGAATTGTTAAGAGGCAATGAATTACCATCTATCTATCTTTCCCTATGCTTTAAATCCTTGCCCTAGGAGTAAGTATAATGCGCAATATTGACAGAGTGCTTGAAAATATTTTCAGTAATCCACAATTTTACTCGTGGATGAATGAATACTTCATCGCAACTGATTGTTAGGCCACAACAACTGGGAAACTCTCCAAGTGACCGTTCTCATGGTTCTTCTTCTCCTTTTTGATTGGCGCGATAACGCTTACGCTATTTTGGTCGAGTTTAACAAAGCGCGGCAATCGTTTCTTTCTCGTGCTAACCGGCGTCAGTTGCACACACCAAGTGCAAGGGCCTTTTCGACCTGACCGCAGAGGAGGTCTTCCTTTTCCTCCATTACCACCAGCGGGTACCATATCAAGTACTTTCAGAGCCGGAGCGTTTATAGCCATTTGCACGACATGACCCAGCCAACCTAGCCACTAGATCTTTATTCGCTGCGCTATGTCTATGTCGCCGTAAGGTTCATATAACCAACATGCAAGGGTTCACAAGTCTTCCGCAGCATCTTTTTCTCGAACACTTTAAGGGACACCTCATCGTCCAAGCTTCTCAAGGTTATGTTGGGGGAAATGTCAAGAACCTTTGTTCTCTATGATATCACAATTAAGTGTTCAATCAGACCTCAGCAGGGCTTGTATATTGTTCTGTACAAGCGGTGCGGTACTGAATATTGTACAACTCGCTCCAACACCATAAACTCATACCCACTCGACAAAAAAGAAAGTAATCAATCGCTATTTAAATATTCTACTTCACGAAACAGAAAACTCCTTTAACAGTCCGTTCTGCGTTTAGTAGAGGCACCGTCATTCGCCGTCATATAATCCGTCAGAAAGACTAATCTTTACACTTTCAATATTCCTAATGTCCGAGCACATCGAAGACTTACATAAGGAATAAAGCCACTACTCCCTATGAGCCACGCATAGACACTCTGCAACTTCCGTCAAAGGCTTTTCATGCAAGAATAGTTTAAGAGGCCCTTGCGCTGTTAGTAGAAAATCCTCACTTGAAAAAAAAACCGAAGCCCAGATTTTCTGTAACAAAAACAAAAAATATGTCTCGCATGCACTTGGAAGCCACCTGAACGTTGAGGTTATTGTTCCCAGGCTAGTAGAAATATTTTTTTGAAGTATTGCTATTATTCTCACTTTTCTTAAAATGTTGCGAGTGTAGCTTTAAAGCTAACAGGTACTTTGAGGCCGCATTTGCTACCGAAATCGAAAAGCGTGTCAATATGACCAACTCACTTAGACCTTATAGGTCCGTTGTGATACCACTGTGCGACACGGGAACCTTGTTTAATTACTTTCATGAAGGCTCTAATGATGCGCAGGTCTAGTTCACGCCCCAGATAGTTCTGTAAGAGAATTGGAAAAGTGTTTACCTAGACAACCTGCTTTGATTTTAGTTATGGCTGGACAATTGCAAAGGAAGTGCTCTACTGTTTCTTCCTCCTCCTCATGTCTACAGCTTCTACAATATTCACGGGATAATACTCCTAGTCTCAAGAAATGCCCTCCAAATAGCCAGGGCCGGTGACACAAGCCACGACCTTCGAGATATTTTCTCTTGAGAGACTAAGCAATTCCTTTGTCCTTTTCTTGTTTATTTGCCTCCATAGTAGCCTGGCTGTTACGCATGTATCTTCATCTTCCCATGACCTGTTGGTCTCTTGGGTAATGTAACGTTAAGTTTTGCTTAACGGCCAATAAGTGAAAAATGGACTAGTCAGGGAATTGAAATGGGCTAGTCAGTGTGTTGAATGGAGAGTTCGTTTAAAGCTTTGTGTTTTTAAGTACTAACTGAAAGTCCAAGCAACCTACTAGTGCTTCCTCAAGATTATGATATTTTAAAAGTGGAAATTTTGTATAAGCTTGGTAACCGTGCCAGCTTTTGATGTGTCACGTCAATAAAGTTTTGTTATTGTTGATTTTATTTTGAGTAGAATTTGTCGATGTACTCGTACACAGCTACCCAAATTTCAAAAAATAGCGTTAATTATTTTCAATTTAATTGTATTGTTGTAATAGTATTTTTTTACTCTTACTCAAAATCGCCACAGGGCATACAGACTAGTAAATATGTATGAGTGTATGTATGAATGTATATATGCATACATGCATTAGGTATGCTAAGAGCAATTTTAATCCCGGTGTTTCAGGATATTTTTCAAGTAGTCCCGGGATGCCGAGGTGCCGGGTTTCGTCTCGGGATTAACCTTGAGGGATAATATTTTTTTTTTTTTTTTGTTTTTTTTTTTTTTTATTACAAACATTTAACTATATATAGGTATACAATGTTTGTTGACACTACAACTAGTTTAAGGGAAACTAACAAGCAGTATTTTAAAATCTCTTCTTTACATTAACTACTGATAAGATCATATGGTTTTTTTCGCTGGAGTCGTCGGGTTAGGCCTGCGGTGTTGAGAAGTTTGCTGGCTTCCTCGTTAATGTTCCTCTGGAGCCTCATAGAGTGGGCTTCTGCTTGTATTTTAATAACTTCAGCGACCGTAGGAATGCAGAGGTCACGATGAATATCTGCAGTGCGAACGTACCAAGGTGCGTTGACAATATTTTTGATAATTTTATTTTGAAATCGTTGAACTATGTTAATCTTACAATACTTTGACTGGCACAGCCCCAAATTTGAGCGCCATAAGACCACACGGGTTTGATAATTTGATTGTATATCATTATTTTGTTATACAATATATGGAGAGTTTTGAATTCCGTCCAATGAGCCAGTTCATTTTTAATATTTTCAAATTAAGTTCGCTTCGTTTTATTTTTATATGCTCCTTCCAACGTAGCTTAGCATCGAGGGCTATACCAAGATATTTGGCAGTATTTGCGTATGGAATTGGAGCGCCTAGTAGCATTATTGGGTGATGGTTTACTTTTTTATTGGTAAAGGTCACATGAATTGATTTGTTACTATTTAATTTTATTCGCCAAATTTTCGTCCATTTTTCTACTGCGTTTATAGCAGTTCGAAGTTTAGTTGCAGTTAATTCGGCGGTTTTTCCTGTTGCGAGGATTGCTGTGTCGTCAGCAAAGGTGGCGATCATAGTGCTTGGAGGTATTGGTATATCTTTCGTATATATAAGGTAAAGAAGGGGTCCAAGAATACTTCCTTGCGGCACGCCAGCGTTTATTTTCTGCAGTTTGGAATACTCATTCCCTTGTTTTACGCGAAAATACCGTTCAGTTATATACGATTTCATAAATGCACTATATTGAAGTGGCAAGCATGAGTTCAATTTGTTGATAAGGCCTTCATGCCAAACCTTGTCAAATGCTTGCGCGACGTCCAGGAAGACTGCTGAGCATATGTTTTTCTCTTCGAACGATTTTTCTATTTCAGCTGTAATTCTGTGCACCTGATCTATGGTGGAGTGTTTACAGCGGAATCCAAACTGGTGTGAAGGTATCAGGTTGCGAAATTCAATTATTGGTTTTAAGCGATTTAGAATGAGCTTTTCTAGTAGTTTTGAAATTTGTGGCAACAAGGAGATTGGGCGGTATGAAGAAACAATATGTGGATCCTTTCCTGGTTTGGCAATCATAATCATCTCTGCAACTTTCCACAGGCTTGGAACATACTGGAGTCGGATCGACGAATTGAATAGATTGGCTAATTTTACTAGACTTTTGTTGGGTAGTTGCTTTAATACTTCCGCTGTGATTAAATCAAAACCAGGTGCCTTTTTGTCTTTTAGTTTGGTCTTTTTAAATATTTTGTGCATTTCCAAAGAGAGTAGTAATTTCTTTTATCAGCTGTCAACTCAGATAAATATCGACTCATTGAAACGTTTTTTAAATTATTTATTTCTCGTCTTAGTTCCTGAGAAGCTTTGTTAAGAGTGGCCTTATCTCCAGGGAATCGTGTGTGTTGCCATTTTCGCCGGAGTTGTCTTTTTCTTGCTATGAGTTGCTTTATTTCTTTGGGATAGTTGGATCCGATTACTTTCTTTTTTAAAAAAGGTGTGCTACTCCACGCTGCTTGTTGGATATCTTGTGTAAACTTGCAAACTTCTACTTCTAGTTGTTCCTCTGTTGTGATCAAGGAATTATTGCATGTATTGCCTTGGATGACTTTTTTAAAGAATATCCAATTTGAGTGTTTATTGTATAGAGTTGGTGGTTGGTCTTTTTCGACAATTGCTTCGCTGATTGTTAGATATATTGGGGAATGATCTGAGTTAAGATCAGTTCCCTCACTGATTTGAACATGGTTGTGTGATATTTTTTTTACTAAGAAAAAGTCGATCAAGTCTGGGGTTTTTTTGACATCTGTTGGCCAGTAGGTTGGTTTAGCTGTTGATAGAAACTCACAGCCCGTTTCTTGTGCTGCTTTATATAGTTCCCGTCCTTTTGTCGTAGTTAAGCGCGATCCCCAGATGTTATTTTTCACGTTGAAGTCTCCACCCATTATAAACTTAAATTTATGCATATTTATAAGTTCTTTAAATTTGCCTGAGGGGATAGAGTATCTCGGTGGGCAGTATATAGCAGTGATTGAGAGAGGCTGGTTTTTTGTTTTAATTGTGATAGTGGTAGTTTGAGGGATAATATGAGTAATAAAATAAAAAACAAGTTTTTATTTCTTTCAATTCTATGGTTCAAACATATTCGGGATTCCGAAATTTCGACATGTCGGGATTTCAGGGACCAGAAAAACCCCCTGATTTCGGAATTGACATCCTTGGTATGCTTGTTACATTCACATAAAATCATATACTGTACGTTTAAAATCATTTAAACTTGCTCGGTGGGTCAGTGCACATACTCGTACATCGTTAAAATTAACACATTTTACTCTGCATAAACATACATACCTACTCGTACAGATGAATGAAGTAGTGTGCATGCACTGTACAGTTATAATAAATACCTACATACTTATGCCAGAAGCTTTTAACCTGGCCATTGCTCTGAATACCAGAGTGTTGCGTTTACTTTAGCGCGCAGCCAACTCTGACACAAACCCTCCTAAAAGTATGCTTCCCTAAACGTATATGCATTCTGCAGTTTTCACACACTTTGTCGCCGGTCGTTGGCAGTAGCAGCATTATTCGTGGTACTAACGGATGTTGTTTGATGTTGCCGTTTGCCGGTTGAATATGCTTAGCGACATTTTTGTTGTTGATTTTTTTTTAATTTTTTATTTTTTTTTTATAAAGGGTTAACAGTTTTTCATTGTTTTGTTGAACCTCCTTTTTTACGCTTGCTTTTGTGTTGTTGCTGCGCTGGTTGCTGTTGCTATTTTTGTTAAGTGCCCGCCGTTGTTCTACATCAACCGGAAGTCGGAAGCGGAAACAGTTGCTCATAATAATTACGAAGGAAAATCAACAAAACCAAAAGGACGTTAAAACAACAAAGGTAGATAGGGCAACAAAACAAAAAAGTAAATACAAAAATCAACAAAATAAACAGGAGTGCGGAGCAAAAAGTAAAATAAAATTAATGCAATGAGTGCAAAGTGATTGTGGTCATGCACGATGAAATAGTGCAGGAAAGGTGGATAGGAGAAGAATTCCTGCTAGAAATAAATAAGGATTTGTTATCGCAAAATTGACCACAACTCTATGGGATTACAAAAAAAAAAAAAAAACAAATACTTTTTAAGTAAATTCATTAAAGTTGATTGTTGCGAAAGGGGGTTGAAAATTAGGCCACCATTCGGTGGTTCTTAAATGGAAACCCAACTGAGCCATTCTTATGAAAAAGCTTCACATAAAAACCTTCTGCAATTCGGAAGGGATGTAAAATTGTCTCACTGCACTTTTTGAACCACGCTAAGGCGCACACCACAAATTCAAGAGGAAACTTGATCAAATAACTACTTATTATAGCTGAAAATACAAAACTGAAGAACATACTTGACATAGCATGGCATGACATAGCATAACATAACTAGCAAAATATAGCTACATAGCACAGCATGGCTTGCGAGACATAGCGTAACAAACACAGCACAGTAGAGTTGCATAGCATAGCATAACATGGCATAGCATAGCACAACTAGCAACATATAGTTATATAGCACAAATAGCTACATAACACAGCATGGCTTGCGAGACATAGCGTAACTAACATAGCACAGTAGAGTTACAACGCATAGCATAACATGGCATAGCATAACATAACTAGCAAAAGATAGCTGCACAGCACACATAGCTACATAACACAGCATGGCTTGTGAGGCACATCGTAGCTCGCATAGCACAACATATTTGTATAGCATAACATGACACAGCATAGCATAACTAGCAAAAGTTAGCCACATAGCACACATGGCACAGCATAGTTAGTGTAGCACATCATAACAGTCTTATCCCAACTTAGCTGTATAGCATGGCATAGCATAGCATAACGAGCAAAAGCGAGCTACATAGCACACATATGTTACCTGAATAGCACAGCATAGCATGGCATAGCATAGCATAACGAGCAAAAGCTAGCTACATAGCACACATATGTTACCTGAATAGCACAGCATAGCATGGCATAGCATAGCATAGCATAACTAGCTAAAGTTAGCTACATAGCACACATATGTTAGCTGAATAGCACAGCATAGCTAGCATAGCATGACATATCAACATAGCATAGTTAGCGTAGCACCGCATAATGACATAGAATAGCAACATAGCACAGCATGGCATAGTAATTTAGCATAGCAACACAGAATACTATAACAACATAACATAGCAACATAGCATAGTATTGCAATTTAGCGTAGCTACAGCAATCAAAATCTATCCTCCGACATTCTGGTGTTGTAAGAAGAAATTCATTACTTGTGCATGCCATTAAAAGCTTTATTCAGCATAACAAGAATAATTCGATCAAAGTGCGTAGACACCGTGTTTCTCCATACATTGTTGCCATTTTGAAGGTAATTCCAATATGCAACTCTCATAGAAACCCTAATCCCTTTTACAAAAAACAGGAACTGTCGTTTTTCAATGTTCTTTTAAAACGTCATTAACAGGAACAGCCGAACTATAAGGGGGATGCATAAAAACTAATCAACTAATCAATCAATCAATCAATCAACTAATACCAATCAACCAATCATCCAGAGCTTCTGGCGAGCTACTATTGTTAAGAGTGAGCATTTTTGGGTAAATACAGTTAAACCTCTCTTGGGAGGATATTCACCGCCAGTCAGCTTTTGTCCGTTCAAAAGCTTTCACACTCAAATGAAAGCTACTATTGTTAAGAGTGGTCTGACATTTCATGATGACATTCAATTTGTCTACTACTGACCAAAGCTGACCATATTTGGGCAAATACAGTGAAACCTCTCATGGGTCGACACTCACCGTAAGTCAGATTTTGTCCACCCAAGAGAGGTTCCCACTCAAAAGAGGGTAACTTCTTCCAATACATAACATTTGGTATAGGACAAAACGTTCGCCCAAATGAGGTGTCTGGCTGATAGAGGTGTCCGTTAGGAGTGGTTACACTGTAACTCCTGCAGGCAGTCTAGCTGTTGGCAGTACAGTTCCGAATTAAGAATTTAGCTACAGCAGGGCAGACTGAAGCAGATGACTCGCTACTATTCCACCAAATACACCGCAAAACCTTGCGGACCATCAATCTTGACTTGGCCGTCGTTTGCTCCGGCTTGCTGCGATTCCACAAAGCCCTTTTTTGTTTGATTTTTGTAAGTGACCCACTTTTCATCGCGAATTTCCAATATACAGGTATCCCTCGTATAACGCGATAGTTACGTTCCAGAAGAATTGCGCGTTATGTAATTCCGCGTTATCTAAAACATAGTTTTCATATAAATTTGGGGGTTATGTTCCAATAGGTTTTTTTTTAAATAAAATACATACAAAATAACAGATGCACATCTATTTCAACTCAATACTAAAGTTCAGGCTTTATAATACAATTAAAAACACAAAACAAAAAATTTAAAATCAAACTAAAACAAATTAAAGGTTTATTAAAAACTTTATTGTTATTCTTCAAACTTCATATGGTAATTAATCTGTTTCACTGTCTTCAAAGATCTTTGCACGTGGGCGTTTTGGGGGAGCAATAGCTTCATCAGAAGATACTTCTTCAACATAGTTTTCGCTATTGGATAAGAAACTAGTTGTGGGACCTTGTGGCTCTTCTACTGGTTTTATAATTGCAAAATCTGTTATAAGTTTTTGGTGGGTGGTTTTTTTAAGCTCCTTTTCAATTTCGTAATAAGGTGCTAGATTAATATCTATTCTATCTATCTAAGGCAAAAAAGGGTAATTCTCGGTTGACATTAAAAATACATTACATATTATAAATATGTGGTACGCAAATTAGTGTTACCAGATTTTATAATTATGTATTTTCGCCTTCGCATTATATAAGCCTAAATTTCGCGTTGTACTGAAACCTAATTTTTCCAAATCGCGTTATATCGAAACCGCGTTGTATAAGACCGCGTTATACAAGGGATACCTGTACTTCAAAAATTGTTTGATTTAGTTGGAATTCAAAAAGATTATGCAATATGAGAACTCGGCTTATGATTTTTTTTGCTTTATCGCATGTGGTGCTCATACTTGGAGCTTGTTTTAGACCAGTCTTATGCGAATGTTTCCAAATATGTTTTTGTGTAATGTTTAAACTCTGCATAACCGAGAAAGTGCATTTAAAAGACACGAGCTTGACGACCTCCAATTTTCGACAATTGACATTACAGAAGGCGGTGCGTCTTTGATATCAAAACTATCGCAATGGAATCGAGGAAACCAAAATTTCGAACAATAATCGTTTGTAGTATTGGAACCTTAAGCCCGATGCATGAGCCCGAGATGAGGTCTTTATTTTCTCAATTGCCGAAATCCATTTTTTATGGGTATTTCTCGTTTTGGCGAACAAAAACCAAGGCGTTAGTGACTAAGTTCAGCTGAGATATGAGCACAGTCATGTTTTTGGCCCAAAATGTAGATTTTTGGATCCAATTTTTTTAATAGCAAAAAACCAGCATCAAACATATGTTGGCGACATGGTTACCAACTTACAAAAAAAAAAAACGAAAAATTCTTGTGGCCCGAATTCACCCTTCAAAAGCTGCTTAATTATATAAATTTTGCAATTTTTAGTAAAATATCACGATGAGTAGCTCAAATATAATTTTTTTTTATTTGGCTGCAAGCAATTTTCGTGTCCTACTTGGATAGCGTGGGAGACTCACAGACAGCATTCGCACTGCGTACTGGGTCCACTTGTGCGCCATTGTTCCATTGCATATGCTCAGGCGTAAATTGCTGGAGTATTTTTCCGGCAATAACAAACACTTCCCTCTCGGACAATTGTTGCGGTTATTTATTTTATATATACATATATACGAATATTCCTCCTCCTGCCGCTTTGATTTGCATTCTTCCCACAAACGACTGTTGCTATTTTAGTACCGCAATTTGCAGTATTTTTGCAATCGGTTTTTGTTTTTTTTTATTTTTGTCTCATGCATGCACTCTCCTGTTGTTTTCATTACACCTTTTTTTCAGCTTTATTATTATTGTTTTTGTTGCGGCGCCTCTTTCGCATTGGTGGTCTTTGCATTTAATAACAGCCGCGCGCGTAGTCTGGTTTGCTCTGAACGTTTGTTGGCATGCAATCAAACCGTACTAGCTGACGTCGTGCTTGCCCCTGGAATGCCCTTAACAAGCACTCACTACCAGCCCACCCTGGTAATTAAATTGGTCACAAAGGCCACATATCAGCTCCACTTTGGAGGGCGTGTTGGCCTCCTTTAAACAACTTGTGCGCGAAAATTACTACTCTTTGCTGTGTTCGGCCATGCTTTAGACTGCATTTTTTGCATTATTTTCTGAAGTGTGACTGTATTGTTGGGAAAAAGTATCAGCTTTCAATTTTGCAATTGCTTTCACTCCCCTGAGTCGCAAAAAATGAAAAAGTGTTTTTTAATGGTTTTCGCATGTGTGGCTGTGTACGCAGTGGGCAAAGGTGAAAGCCTGACTAGGCGGCTCTAGTTTACTATTGTGTACTATTCTACATATTCTACATATTCTGCAACACCAACAATAAACGATGCGCTGCAGTTAGATCTACTATGTATGGAATTACTTCTTCGGAAGAAACCAAGTACTTGGAACTAAACATAGATGGGAAATTGACTTGGAAGTCAAACATCTGAGAAAGAGTTATGAAAGCGAATTTAGCTTTTTATACATGTAAGAGAGCTTTAGGTAAGACCTGGATAATTAAAACTAAGGTTGCTAATTGGCTCTACACTGCTATTGTCAGACCCATTCTTTTATATGGAAATGTTGTCTGGTGATGTACTATGCAGAAAAAACCTATTCTAATTTATTGAATAAGATGCAGAGATCAGCGGAATTAGCAATATGTGGCGTCATGAAAACCACGCCATCCATAGCTTTGGATATCATATCACATCTGCTACCTTTAGATCTCTTCTGCAAATACTCAGCTGCCTGTTCCGCTTAAGGCACAAAGCGAGCTCACAATGGAGGACTGTCACACATGGATATTCAACATCTTAGACTCCTACATGGATATACCCAGTGATTGTGACTATCACCCTCCCATTCTCTGCTTCGAAAGGAATTTCCTAATGAAAATCTCTTGAAGAAGATCCATCACCCGACATAGCCGTTAAGATTTACATGGACGGATCTGAAATGGACAGCGGTGTAGGATCAGATTATATTGCGAAGAGCTTTTTATCAGTGAATCTTTTAATCCCGGAAATAAACGCTTTTCATGAAGCCTTAAAATGGTTAGAGATAAACAGAATACCATCAACAGATATCTGAATTCGATCAGATAGCTAAGCTGCCCTACGGGCCCTGGATGCATTCCAAATAACATCAAGGAGTGTCTTAAATTGTCACCAATCTCTTAATGAGATGGCCAAACAATATCTTATGTTGGGTTCCGGTCCACAGAGATATACCAGGGAACAGGGCTGACCAACTTTTGCAAGAGAAGGTACCTGTATACCAAACATAAGTAATTTAATGGGGGTACCTCTCGCAACTTCTAAGCTTCTCATTATGGACGCACTAATCAGTTCTGTAAATAAAAGATGGTTTAGGGCAAATACCTGCGAAATTGCCAGGCAAACATGGCCAAGACTAAATCTATGTCTGTCCAAGAATATTATACAATTGAGCAGACTTCAAATTATGACCTTAGTATGGGCCCTCACAGGGCATTGTCTCATAGGAAATCGTGCAAGGAGATTAGGCGCTTACATGCATGATTTCTGTCGTAGCTGCAGGGAGGGGGAGTTGGAAACAATTCAAAACCTTTTTTTGCACATGCCCGACTCTAACCAGAAGCAGGAACTGATATTTAAGATCCTACTTCTTAATGAATATAGATAATCTATACATTTTAGGTATCAACAACCTTTTACGCTTTGACAAAAGCTGAGGATGTTTCAATGTGAAAGGGAAAATGTAGCCTATCTCCTCCGGCTCACAACGTACCCATTTGCTGTGCAGCTCAAGTAGTTCGTCTTCCATAATTTTCAATGCTACCAACTGATATTTTTAGTAGGGCATTGGCCCTACGAAAAGCCAAATTTCAGCGTCTGAACTAGTCTTATTACAATTAAAAAATTAACCAGCCTATTCTTTAGCGTTTTTCCAATTCATGAACGAGTCGATAAGAGAAGGTTGAAGCATTATTATTAACATCGCAATAGAGAATATTTTATTTGTTATTTATGCATTTCGAGTTTGGTCCCTGACATCCTAGCGTGATCTGTCCAATCCACAAGAAAGTGACCCCATGAACTGCGCCAACTACTATGGGATAAGTCTTCTCAGCATCGCATAAAAGGTTCTATTAAGCATACTTTGAGAAAGGCTGAATCCCCTCGTCAACAAACTGATTGGACCTTATCATTCTTACTATTAGTCAGCGCGCAGTGAGTGCAACTTTCTCAAAAAGACTTCCGTAGAGTGGGTCTTGCGGTAAACGATGGCAAGGTAAAGTACCTTATGTTAACAACCCAAGAGCTTACGAGTTCAGCGTAGTGAAAGACTTTGTCTACCCAGGATAAAGCGTTAGTATGTACTACCAAGAACGTCAGCCAAGAGATCCAGCTACGAATAATTCTTGCCAACAGGTGCTACTTTGAGCTGGCTAGGCAATTGAAAAGCAGATCCTTCTCTTCACGCACGAACAAAAACGTTTTACCAATCACTAATCCTCCCGGTTTTACTGTATGACGCAGAGCCCTGGACATTGACGAACACCGGGCGGTTATTAGAAGCTTTTGAGAGAAAAATTCTTCGCAAGATCGATGGTCCAATTTGCGTGAATGATGTACACCGAATAAGATGGAATCCTGAGCTGTACGGGCTGTACGCCGACAGACGTAGTGAAGCGCATTAAAATTCAACGGCTGTGCTGGTTAGGTCACATTGAGTGAATGCAAAATAACGCTTCAGCAAAGAAGGCGCACTTTTCGAAATGTACTGGTAGAATTCGCAAAAAAGACGTCCTCATCCACGATGAAAAGACCAAGTTGACGACGACCTGACCGCCCTTGGTGTTTCTAACTGGCGTCAACGCGCGCAAGGCATAGGCGACAAGCGCAATATTATGGTAGCGGTCAAGACTGGCCATGCTGGTTGTAGTTGCCAGCTAAGTAAGTAAATAATTGATAATTTTACAACTAGTCACTTTGCAGTCACTTTCGAACTAGTATAGCTCATTCTATCACATAATTGCTTATAAACTACAGGTAGTTGCGGACAAGCATGGTCAAACTACTGCTATATCAAAACAGTGTAAACTACAAAGGCTGGCGGGCCTAAGCATAACAGGGGCCATGCGAACTACCGCAACTGCTGGCATGGAAGCGATTTTAAATTTATCACCGCTACATTTAGCAATACAAGAGGAAGCTACCATGCAAGCACTCTCTTTTCATATGAAAGAAAAACCTAAATCAGGAGATCTTACTGGACCCCTCAATATCTTGAACAGGGTTCAACATGCATACTGCATAACCCAGGCGAATGACCATAGGGAACCCGTACTCAATTTTATAAAGAGATACAAGGTTATCGTCCCATCTAGGGAAGAGTGGAACACTAACCCAACATGGATAAATGATGACTCACAAAAATGGTACACAGAGGGTTCCAAAACACTCCAAGGAGTAAGGGCAGGAATAGTGGGGTCTAGAGCACACAAATGCCTAACACTAAGTACAGGTACCACGATTTTCCATGCGGAGCTCTTCGCCATATTGAAAACAGTGAAAATCATATCCAAAAGAGGGTTCGAGAAGGTAAAAATTAGAATACTTTCGGACAGAACAGCTTCACATTCAAGTCAAAAGTCTTAATAGAGTGTAACAACGCACTCAACAAACTGGCCACTCATAATCAGGTTTTACTGATTTGGGTACCAGGACATGAGGTACACGAAGGAAACGAGAAGGCAGACTTTTATGCCAAAAAAGGGCAGAAGGGCAATTTATTGGGCCAACCCCATTTTTTGACTTTAACAAAAATAATATAAAACAGGAAACCAAAAAATGGATCCAAACTAAAATCAGGAAACACTGGAACGACACAAGCGGCCTTAATCAACTTCAAGCGGCACAATCGGCCTTGAACTTCAATGCCAACAGAGCAAAATCTGCTCTAACCCTAGATAAAAAGGGCCTCAGATTACTCTGTGGAGCACTCATAGGTCACTTTGTTTGTAATAAACACTTTAAAACAATAGGGTTATCTAGTACAAGATCATGCAGGTTCTGCTGTGATGAAGGGGAGTCTATGGAACATTTAATCACTAACTGTGAGGCATTAGGCCACAGGAGCACAGAATCCTGGGATCGAACCTACAAGAGCAGGAAGACCTACAATTGCTCTCTCCTAAGGAGCTGGTTCGATTCCTCAGTATATTAAATAATTATTGTTAAGTAATTAGGGGCGCACAATAGATCTATCTGGTCGCAGTGCATAAAGGCCTTAGCCTAATCGATAAAACTGTTACCATTACCATTGGATTAAGTAAGCAATTGAGTAGTAAAGTCATCTCTCGACGAACAAAATTAACACTTTGTAAGGCTCTCATTATGCCTACCCTCTAGTATGGCGCAGAAGCTTGCCCGATGGCAAGATCCGATGAGGCGTCGCTAAAGCAGTTATCGCTCTAATGAAAATTGTATTGAAATCCCTATAAAATCATCTAGGGCTTAAAACAAAATGTCTAAACTCAAATTTACCCTATGATCAGAAAGTACTGGGAATGTTTAGTTTAAACAAACCACGCACGTGGAAACTGGTCCATTTTTTTTTTCTTATGTTGGTAGGACTGTAAGACACACATCTGTCACTTTTAAGCGCCATCCGATCATTAGAGTCTGCCTGGCCAGCAAGAAATGTGGGCAAACAATTCTTGGATTTTGCATGATGATGACGCGCCATCGCACCGAGTCCAAATTGTGCTGGATTATTTGACCAAACACCAAGTAAATACCATCGTGCAAGTACCGTATTCTCCTGATATGGCACCGTGCGACTTCGTTTTGTTTCCTAAGTTGAAGTTCGTGGAAGGAGATTTCAGTCGATAGAAGAGATCAAAGAGAATGCGACGAAGTAGCTGAAGGCCATCAGTTCGTTGGCGTACCAGGGGTGCATGGAGGACTGGGTTAAACGGTGGCACATGTGTGTTCCTTCAGACGAGTCACATTTTGAATGAGATAAAATAATTTTACCTGAAATTTAACTCTGTTTTGTTTTACTTAAATATTCCCGGTATTTCCAGTCTGCAAGTTTCTTTCAATAAGAGTTGATAGTTGGGGTGCTGCTATGGCACCTAGCAGACAGGCCTGTCATGCGAATTGCAAACTGCCTCCGAAAAAAAGCCCCTATATTTTTCATAGCGCGCTGCTACTCCAAATGTACAAGTACGTACGATGCCTCCTGGCGTTGTCCTACAAATGTTTGCACACTGTCGTGCGTTCATGTCTAACTTAGAAGAAAACCTAAATCTACTACTTACTCGGTGTATACTCATATGTTTGTTTGCACACAAACTTCACAAAAATTCAAGTGCATTTCCTTTGAGTGCATGTCCAATATGTTTCAGTAGCTTATGTCTCCTACTAACCTCCCTCGCCTACTCCCTTGTCTAACTGCAACACAAAACATCTGCCTTAGGCTACCTCAGTTTGTATTGTTCCTTATCTTGGCGCTGTTTGCTGTGTACGGATGGGTGTGCCCGTCAAATTCTCCAACTGTCTAACCTCAAGTCCCTTTCCTTATCATACTTACATGCACTTCGCTGCTTTTCCATCTGACTTCTCTGCGCTTTGCGTTCTGGGATTTTTTCGTAGTAGTTTTCTTCCTTCTGCTCTTGGAAAGCAATGCGCTCTCAAACCGGATGTGACATCGACTGGGCAATTGATCACATCGCTCTGGCGCGCCGGAGGCTTTTGAGTGCACTTCCGTGCTTGCTTCACTCTGACTATGTGTACACATGTGTCTGCGTATGCATGTGGTAGTCTTGTGCACGTAGATATATTCGCTTGAGTGCCACCGTGTGGCATATTGCACACATTGCCGTTCAGGGCATAGGCTCTGCTTCGTGTAACAAGCTGCACTTTTTTGTTGTTGTATAATAGTAGTAAATGTTAGTTTTGCTTTGTTGAATTCACCAATTGATGGTTTTTATTTATTTTTTATGGCGTGCAAGTTTTTGAAAATTTCTATAGTGAGAGAGGAATCTCGTTTTACTTTAGTTTGACATTGATTTTAAAAGCAACTTGGGGTAAGCTTTTAGTTAGGGGCGAAATTTATCAGAAAAGTTTTTGTGTGAAACGTCGAAAGAGGTGACCAAACGTTAATTGGGTGCTGCGAAGTGTTGTAAATACATATGGAAGTGTTAAATTCTGCTCAACTCTCATTGATGGCAAAATTTATCTTGAACTAATTTGTTCTACAGATAATCTTAAAAACATCTTGAGAACGTGGGAGGAGTTAGTGATTTTGTACTGCATTGGGGGCAGTTAACATTGGAAAGAAGAAATAATAATTGGCCGGTATGAAAAAGGTGTACCTACTCGGTTAATATGAAAACTGCTTAGACATTTTGTTTTCCATTCATTTTCACCGCTGAATGTTGCTTGGCAAATTCAACGAAAAATTTGTTAAACAAAAATTCGATTTCTAATATTCCGAAATGGGAAATTGATGGATATTTGTGGAGCCTTTTTTTAATTGTTTTGTTTTTTGATCTACATGGGTTTGACCCTAAAAATTCTTAAAACTAGTTTTTCAACCATTTGGCTATCTGTCAAGCTTTTTGTTTTGTTTTTTTCCTTGTTTACTCGTCTCTGGAGCATAAGGCCTCGACAAGACTTGTCTTGCGTTGGTTTCGTTAATCGATTTTTGCTTTCTGATAGGTGTAGGTGATTAGCCTGCTGCTATCAGCCCTAAGTAGTGGGAATGCCCACCTGTCGTTGCTTAGTAACAACGCCTTCTTACTAGTTGGAGCACCACCTGTGTGACAAATTTTTCTGACAGAAGGATCGCACGGATGAGGACTTCGCTAAAGTGGTGTGTCTGTGCTATTACCGCGCCTGCCCGCTTCCTCTTGCTGGCGCCACTTGATGCAATGAGTAACTGTGGGATTTTCTTTGTTTGTGCTTGTTTTAGCAGCCACAATGAAAATAATGCGCTGACTATTGTGCGGGAGTCGAGGGTTCGGATCTCGGTGAAACACCAAAATTAAGAAAAGCATTTTTCTAATAGCGGTCGCCCCTCGGCAGGCAATGGCAAACCTCCCAGTGTATTTCTGCCATGAAAAAACTCCTCATAAAAAATATCTGGCGTTCGTTTTATTAAATTTCAAAATTAGTTCATAATGCCATCAGAAGTGTTGGTGCCATGTGATGTTCTTAGAAATGTACACAACATTCCAAAGAATATTCCGTATCTCTATGTCCCAAGTGCTATCCAACAAACGCAAATCCGAGCTGGCCTGACGTCCATCTGTCCGCCCCAGAGGAGCGGAAAAGTAGCTGAAGGGGTCTCCAATATTTTTTGTAAAAAAAAAGCGCTTGAGAAGGTTCAGCTTAGATACTTAATTTATCGTCTCATTTCCTGAAACAGTTCTGTTACTTAGTATACATTTTTTTTTGGCAAACTCAACTCATTCCAGCCACTTCTTCAATGAACCTGATCTGACTGACTTTCAGCGTAAGTAATTATTTCCTTAAACTATTTTAAGCTAGGGAACGCCCATATGCCAAAAATAAACCGCAGTTGTGGAACTTTCTACTCTGTACTCTATGGCTAACAAAAATTTCTTCAGCGTATATTCATTTTCGAAACCTTCCGTAGACCTTCGATCAATGTACAAAATTGTAGACTAGTCTCCTGCTTTGTCGGCGATAGTCGGCAATACTTAATCATCACACAAAAATTGTTCTTCCTAAATGCTACGCAGAAAAGTTATTTTCTGTAATCCTTCCAAATTTCGATAAATTCCCGTCTAATTGCTTCTTGAGCTTTGGTACTCAGAGTTCGGTATTTGGACTGCAGCATAAGTGCCTATAAAAACAGGCGTGTTCGTGTTCATGTTCACTTCGACTAGTCCCGCATATCAAATGTTTCTGCTCCTTTTGTAGTGGTCGGCAAGACTCCAATCGATACATAGAAAAGTCTCCTATTACAAATGCTTCGCTCCACAGATATTTCTACTAACCCTCTAGTAGTCACGCAGGCTTGATGAAAACCACTTGCAAGGCTACATATCTGAAAACTCTACCGTCCAATTTTTATTTCTGTGTGCACACAAAAACTAGTACCCGGTTGTAAATTCCCCACTACGTCCAATGGCGCCTTGATCGTCGAGACTTACAGCTCAGTCACGTGCTTTAAATATTATTAGTACTCTACAAGCCTCTCATCATGCCCGTTCTAACCTATGACGCAGACGCGTGGACGATGACAACATGCGATGAAGCGATGCTTGGAGTGTTTGAGAGAAAGATTCTGCGCATGATTTTTAGACCTTTGCACGTTGGCAACGGCGAATATCGCAGGCGACGGAACAATGAGCTATATGAGCTTTACGACGCCATATACATAGCGCATAAAGATTCAGATCCAATAACCCAGCCATGTCGTCCGAATGGATACAAACGCTCCGGCTCTGACAGTATTCGATGCGGTACTCGGCCAAATCGCGTAAGCGGTTATCGCGCCAATTAAGAAGAAGAACTGAAATGTATTTAAGGAAAATTTTGAATGAAGCATTCGTGCTCTGCGAATACATATCTCCCCGTATTTTCTAGCTGTTTATCGATTTAATAACAATTTAGGTGTCCATAGATTACTTTAGTTTAGAAACTCAAATAACTTATGAGCTAGATTAGTAGTTTTCGTTCTTTTTTCTAAACCTAAGAACTACCTCTTACACTCATCTACTTCCACATTTCCTAGAACATTGAGGTGTATATCGTCTCAGCAGGGGTCTTTCAATGATCAGTTTTGGGCTCACTATTATGAAAGCTAATATACGACGGCTTCTAAGTCTGGATATGCACCCTAGTAATAAAGTTATTGAGTTCGCGGACAATTCGCGGTGGTAATGGTAGTAAAACATATCCAAGAAAATGAGAGCATTGCCAGTGAATCAGTAAGAAGAGTCAACATGGTTGACGTCTACGGATTGCCAATATTCGACGGACCCATCTGGCCACCCTGTATCTTTTGACAAAGACGTTAGATCGCTTAATGACATACCGCGTTGGAAGCGTCAGTCCAAGCAGATTTTTACCATGGAACAGTACACGCCACGCGAGCCCTCCCAAATTGTTGAAATTTACATTCAACAAAAGAAGTCAATTGTGAAAACTCAACGTGCGTAAAAAAAAATTAAATATTGTGAAAAGTGCGCCTTCTAAGAACACCATTAAACGTTTGTACGAAAGGTTTTCAACTGGTGATGCTCTTTCTAATCCAAAGAGGCACTTGGCCAACCGACCAAGGCGTCGCCAAGGACATCCGAAAATCGCCGTTCTCAGCAGTTGGGCATTGCTCGGACCACTTTAGAACGAATTATCCGCATTGATTTGCATTTATTCCCGTATAAGATTCAATTGACGCAAAGATTGTTGCCTGCGTAGAAGCCTCGTCGATTGGAATGGGCCCAAAGAGTAATCGAAATCCGTCGGGTCCGTCGAATATGGGCAACCCTGTATAAAGCCGGAATTAGCTGACTATAAAACCGATGTAGTTCTAATAAGCAGCAACTCAAAACCCGTCTGCTGTGAAGTAGGCATCGAGTGGGCAGTCCTATCTGTCACGAGTAATGCCAAAACAACGGCGACCCTAACCAAAGCAAAGAAATGCGATATACTCGTTCGATCACCCACTCGCAAAACAGGTGAAACAGATCATCGAAGGGTAGATGGGCGCATGAGTTAATACTCATCAACATCAACAAAGTATCATCTAATCCATTTCCTTTAAGGGCACGGGGTATTTCGCAAATACCTTCATAGCTTTGACCATAACAGTTTTCTAAACTGTCCAATCTGCATGGAGAAGGAAGAAGACGGTAATCACGTAAAACTTATTTATAATGATTTAAGGCGCACGGAGCTTCATAGTCCTCAACAATAACTAGCAGCTTAGGAGCTAACCAGCCCCCTTAGGTAATACCTTTTTGGCAGTTCCGCGGGGAGAGTGGTAGATTGTGGACAGGTGTTTAATATATGGGTGTGTCTGTGAGGCTAGCAGTCGCGTATATTGTTTGCCGGTATAGCAGTGCCCATGAGAATTACCTCTTCCCGGTGTCATCCCAAAAAAAATAAAAAATAAAAGAGCTCCTGGGACGCCATAATGTTCAGAGCTCAATGTATAAGTATGTTTCTGCTGTGCTGTCGAAGAAATTGTACGTGTCTTCGATACTTTTAAATCTATTTCAAGTTGTTCGTTACCGACCTTTGAGCGAAACTTGACTGCATACAAGAGAGACGAGTTTTGAAGAAGCGAGGTTCATTGTGGTTACTGGCTTTGTCGCCATGCCATTTGCATAGATCTTAGCGTTAAGAACTGTACCGCAGTGGAGGTCTCTAATCGTAAATTAATGAGAGTTGGTGGGAAAACACCTCAGAGCTTATGCTATTGGTTACTTTCGAGTTAAATTTTCGCTTAAGTCTGAACAATATTTCTGACTAAGTGATATTATTATTATTATTACTACGAAATTGCACTAAAAAGCTCTGAAAGTCAATAAAAACCGTACATTCAAGTCTCAAAGGCTGTAAGCTACCCCTAAATAGAGTTGTTGGGAAAGACAACAGATCCTATTCCATTGGTCGCACTCGAACTAGATTTTTACTCAAGTCTTCAAAAAATGTCTGAACGGATAATTTTGTTACCCGTTTTGCATTGAGATGCCCATAAAACCCCCTAGAGCTAAAAATCTACCAAAGTTCAAGTCTGGAAGTAGCAGAGAAGACATCAATTCCTGTTCCATTGTCCACTTTTGACCCACTTTTGCTGAAGCCTTAAAAAAATGTCTGACTAGGTGATGTTGTCACAACAAAACTTGCCACTTATTTTTATTTCTTTTAAAAATCTCAACCCTACCTTAAATCACACCTTATTTAAAAATTTCCAGATTATAGTAAATTCGGCAATTCAGTATAGAAATATTTTCCGATGCAATGGCAATCATCCTTTGCAACCTTTTTATGTGGGGAAGCCTCTCTCATATAGTAGTCTATGTACGCATTTTCGTATTTAACAGGAAAATCGTCTTACATATAAAAATAATAAAAAATTAATATGAGCGTTCCATGGCAAATTCTCTACAGCCTCATTAGCCACCGACGAAATTAGTTTTGTAGCCCAACCATATATTGCGTTTAATTTGAGGCCAGCAGCAATTATGTCTACCACTTATGGCCAACTTTTGCTCATTGCCGAATTGCATGCCTCCATACATCTGAAATTTCTTCTCTACACGCTCGAGTGCCACAATTTGCAACATGCCAGCAAGCTTTCAAGTATCAGCTATTTGTCTAAGAGATAGCCACGTATGAAACTTTCGCACAAACAACAATTACAAGTAGTAACCATTTGATGCTCATAACTTTTGTGGAAGCTTCTTTTTGCGGTGTTTAACCTACCCAAGTGCTGTTGGTGTTGTTATTGTCGGCTCTTGTAGTTTTTCGAAAACGTACAATTCTACACTTTGCAGTAGCTAATTAAAAGTTTTAAGGCACTTTTAACAACACTGACACCCACTAAACGTCAGCTCTTTACATGCGCGCACACACATTCACAAATGCATATGGCTTTCGTTTGCGTTTTGATACAATAACATAATGTGACTTAGCGCTTTTCGACTACAGTTATTAGAAAACTAGTATTAGATGAAAGAAGGATATTTTCTCTGAACAAAGTCTTCTTAAAGTGCCTATCTCCATTCAAGTCTAATAAAAAATTGAATTACTTTCATGACAGTCACAAAGTTTTGTCGCAAATACAAAAATTGCCAAAGCAAGTTATGCTGTTGTTTGAATGATACACAGATAATATAGTTTTAAAGTGTGCCAAGCGCATATCCCAAATGGAAAATTCGACTATGTTGTGAATTGCAACGTAAACTCCAACGTGAGGTGCCAGTATTTTCAAAAGTGAAAGATATTACGGAGGGTAAAGGAACTGGCGGCCGCCGTAGCCGAATGGGTTGGTGCATGAGTACCATTCAGAATTCAGAGAGAACGTAGGTTCGAAAGACCAAAAATGAAAAGAAAGTTTTTTCTAATAGCGGCCGCTCCTGACAGGCAATGGCGAACCTCCGAGTGTATTTCTGCCATGAAAAAGTTCCTCATAAAATTCATTTGTAGTTAGGAGTCGGCTTGAAACTGTAGGTCCCTCCATTTTTGGAATAACATCAAAACGCACACCGCAAATAGGAGGAGGAGCTGGGTCAAACACCAACTAAAAAGGATGTAAGAGCCAATTATATATGTATGAAGGAACTTAGCACTGAAGTAGGAAAATTTCTTAAGCGCAAAAAAGAAGAAAAATCTTGGAAAGTCCATAAACTCCGCTAAGAATGAAACATCTCCGAGAACTTTATGAAGTAGAATCTAACTAACCCTAGACTTAGAATCGAAGGTAATAGGACTATCAATAAGTTCGTGCGGTTTTTTTTCGAAATTTGAAACTTTATTGACGTAAAATGGTTACAAATTTAATATTCAAAATATTGTCCATCGCTTACTACTACTTTTTCCCATCTTTCTGGCAATTCACGGATTCCCTTTGTGAAAAATTCGGTCGGTTTTGCCGCAATCCACGAATCGATCCATTTTTTGACTTCATCGTAATTACGGAAGTGCTGGTCAGCCAGGCCATGTTGCATCGATCGGAAGAGATAGTAATCGGATGGCGCAAGGTCTGGACTATACGGCGGGTGGGGTAGGACATCCCATTTGAGCGTTTCTAAGTATGTTTTGACCACTTGTGCAACATGTGGCCGAGCATTGTCATGTTGCAAAATAACTTTGTCGTGTCTATCGGCGTATTGCGGCCGTTTTTCTCGCAGTGCTCGGCTCAAACGCATCAATTGTCGTCGGTAGACATCCCCCGTAATCGTTTCATTCGGTTTCAGTAGCTCATAATACACAACACCCAGCTGGTCCCACCAGATACACAGCATAACCTTCAGGCCATGAATATTCTGCGCCGACGTCGATGTTGAAGCATGGCCACGGTATCCATACGTTGCCCGACGTTTTGGATTGTCGTAATGGACCCACTTTTCATCGCCAGTCACAATTCGATGCAAAAAACCCTTTCTTTTGTGCCGTTGAAGCAGTTGTTCGCATGCCATAAAACGGCGTTCAACGTCTCTTGGCTTCAATTCATACGGCACCCAATGGCCTACCTTTCGGATCATTCCCATGGCTTTTAAACGTTTGGAAATGGTTGATTGATCAACTCCCAAAGTTTTTGCAACCTCTTCTGGCGTTTGAGCCGGATCTTGATCGAGCAATTCCTCCAATTCGGTATCCATGAACTTTGGCGGCGCACCCTCGCGTTCTTCGTCTTCCAAGCCAAAATCACCACTTTTAAAGCGTGCAAACCACTTCTGGCACGTTCGCTCAGATAGAGCATGCTCACCATAAACTTCCACCAAGATACGATGACTTTCGGCTGCTTTTTTCTTCATATTAAAATAATGAAGAAGAATTCCCCGCAAAAACACATTATTTGGCACGAAATTCGACATTTTCAAGTGTGGTAAAAATATTGTTGTTTACGCTTCAAATAAAAAACTTATACTGACGTTTGTGCCTTACGACAGTAGCTCTCCAATGAATGTTTGGAAATGTGGATCGATGGAATAATAATCAAGTTACGCCATCTGTTGTAAAACCGCACGAACTTATAAATAGACCTATTATTTCTCAGGAAAGCGCAGAAAAGTAGGAGCTCCAATTCTTCATGTGTTATTTCGAAAACCCTTTGGCACCAGTGCAATACGGAAGACTCAGAAAGTCCTTTGGACTCCTCGCCATTCAATTTCCAAACTCGTAGCTGTGTTTACCGGTCACTGGATGATTGGCACACACGCGGAAAAGCTAAGGTTAGCATTTAACCCTCATTGCAGAATCTGTGGGAACCTTTCAGAGAAGGAAGCTGTTGAGCACTTTCTCTGTAAAGGGTTTGGCAGTTAGACGACTAAGATCACTAGGTGCTCCTTTCACCGACAACCTGGGGCAGGGCGCCAACCTAACTCCCGTCAATCTTCTTCATTATATGAACAGCTCTGGCTGGCTGTAGATATTTGCCTGTTGGAGGTCTCATAATGGTATCAAAACGGCGCTTTAGGGCTACTTGAGTAGTGCCAGACTGGCACTTCAGCCATTTCACCTACCTACCATTCGGTAGTGACCAGGTTCAAAAAGTGCTGTGGGCATGGATAACCAAAATGAGAGGAAGGTTTTCACTAATAGTGAAAGTACTCTGAAGGCTCAACTAATGAATTTAAAATGAGAAAAATATGCTGATTTGATCGAGAACAAACGGAGTCTAAACGAAAAAAATTAAATGAGCTACAATAAAATAAAGCGTTTTTCAGTAAGAGCGCTTCTACTTTTTTTTTGAATAAAATACAAACGGTTTGACTTTTTTAACTAATTTTTTTTTTATTATCGAGTTTGAACATATATATTTAAGTATGAAATTCGATTTCTTTTGCATGACTACCGCGTGCACGTTTTACGAAGTCCAATCGTTGAACCCAATTTTCGACCACTCTTTTGCATAAATCGGCCGAAATTCCAGCAATTTCGCGTTCTATATTGGCTCTGAGCTCACAAATCGTCGCCGGCTTGTTACTGTAGACCAATGACTTCACATAACCCCAAAGAAAATAGTCTAGAGGCGTCAAATCACACGAGCGCGGCGGCCATTCGACCGGTCCATTTCTGGAAATAATTCGCTCATCGAACTTACTCTTCAACAAATCAATTGTAGCGTGTGCTGTGTGGCTTGTGGCCCCGTCCTGTTGAAACCACATGTCGTCTAAGTCCATACCATTCAATTGCGGCCAAAAATAATCGTTTATCATGTCGCGGTATCGATTTCCATTCACAGTAACGTGGCGATCGTTTTCGTCAACGAAAAAATATGGGCCAAATACGCCGCCGGCATGTAAACCGCACCAAACAGTGATTTTTTCGGGACGCAACGGTGCCTCATGAATCACGTGTGGATTGCTTTCTGCCCAGTAATGCATATTTTGCTTGTTGACAAAGCCATTGAGCCAAAAGTGAGCTTCATCACTGAAGATGATTTTTCGACTTTAAACTTTCTTAACAGAACACGCATTTTTATAATAAAATTCAATGATTTGCAAGCGTTGCTCAAGTGTGTAGCGTTCCATGATGAAATGTATACTAAAGAAGTTTACAAATGACAAGCGAAAAATAAAAAATATTGCGTCGTTCGCCCTCCCTATCGGAAAAAAGTTGAAGCGCACCTATTGAAAAACGCCTTATTATTAAAACTAATAAAAGAGCAAGGGTCACGGCAGTAGCAGCTATACACAAGGTCATGCACGTCTGGGGCATTAAATAGTGTTCTGAGCGCAAATTCAAAAATCTTGAACTGACAAAAGCAAGACCCTGGGCCAACCAAAGATAGTATATAGTACTTACTACAGTGTGGCTGAGACAAGTAAGGTGAGTTAAACGGATATAGCTACTAAATAGAGCTACGACCGATCTTCTATATAGAAGAGAGCGGAAAGAGGTTAATTTCTCTATAAGGAAGTCACCTCGCTCTTTATTGACAGATTGAAGATAGGCTAAGGTCTGAGGTAGGTAATCCGAATATCTTTGAGAAATACAACCAAAATGGCTAGAAAAATGTGTGATTATCTTACCAGCGGAAGTGATTGATGAACGCAAGGTCTGTAAGTCCTTAGTAAATATAAAAATGAGGGAAAATAGGACAACAATACACTATGACAGGCAGGTGTAAATAACATCTCCTGTAACTCAATAAAAGTTATTTAGTCAAGAAATGCAAAATGCCAGTCAATAGTCATTTGTTCTGCCTCGGTTTCTGTGTAAAGAATAAAGAAGGAGTTAATAGAGCGGACAAATTGGCTTTGTTATGCGTTGAACTGAATGAATCTAGATGACAGCGGAGACATTGGGTTGCCCTCTCCGGCTAACGTAAAGAGGAATTAAATTTTATATACTTATACACAATTGAATTGGCAAAGAGAATATAAATAAATAAGTAAAATAAATAATAAACTTGCCAAGAAGTAATTCCGATATCATGGGTATGCATCTACTAAGTGCGTTGCGTACTTTTCGGCGCTTTGTCAAGGCTTTTGCAATGAGCCGCCGCTGTGCAACATGCGCGCTTAAGTACATACACGCTCTGAAACTCCAAATTTAAGGAGCAAACGATGTTCGCCAAAAGCAGCGAATCCTTTATGATAATAAATACAAGCATTCCAACAAATATATTGTATTATATGAATGTATCTACGCTATGTACCTTTCCAAAGGGTAAAGTAAGTGGCTCTTGTAGCGTACTGCCCAATTGGGAGCAACGCAAAGCCATTAGCTAAATTCCATATTCTTGAATGCTTAGCACTTTGAAATTTAAAATGCTGCCAATGTGCGAGTTCCGAATGCCATTACAAGTGAGTGTGTGTGCGTAAGGCTGGCTGAATTGGATAGTAGTTATATGAATGTTATGCGCTGTGTGTGTCTGTCTATATATTTGTATACGCTTGACTATGTATAGGTGCATATTTATGTAGGTAAGTGTAATTGTGCACCTCAAAGTTGGTCATGGACGTTGGTTTCGTGTACCAAAATGGCGCTTTCCCGCATAGTTAATGTTGATTATGGCGCTTAGCGTTTTGCTTCTCTTTGGACATGTCTGGGATATTGAACTCGCGAGCACGTTATCTGTATGTATGTATATGTGTATGTATGAATGTAAGCATGCGCTCACCAACTTAACCAACCAACAAATTAAAAGTGAGTAGGGCGTAGTGCGAATACGCAGTTACACACATACACTCACACAGTCACACACAATTCACACTTACTCCTTTACGTTTGTTTTTATGGCGAAATTAATACTTATAAGTCCACTTAAAAGTTTACTCAAAAGCCATGAATGACATTAAATACTTTGGTGCGTGCTTCAGTTCATTTGCCATTTGTGGACGACATAAGTGATATCATATCTTTTTGCATGAATTTGTGCAGTTTCCCGGCAGTCAAACCTACTTGACTCTGAATGACTTTACTTTACACCCGTTACGAAATGTCAATTGTTAGCCTCAGCATATCTTATAATAGATAACAAAAATTTTCAGTCCTATTTGGGGCTAAAATCAACAGTTTTCTACCAGTTGAAAAAATGCATAAAAACCAATAAATATGCGTTACTTCCGTCGGAATATTACTACATTTTTTATTCATTATTATTTTTTATTACTTTTCTTATTTTCTTGTCAATTTGTTGTTCGCCGTAGTAGTTCGAGCTCTAATTTTTTTCCATATTAGCAACTGATATTTTTAATGTGGCGAGGCTGGCCAACGAAATGCCAATTCTTAGCCACGGCATCTGTCTTATTACTGTTAACAAACTAGTTTATATTAGACAAAAAGAGTCTACTCCAATTTGTATCTGAAATCACCAGTTTTGGACCAGTTGAGAAAATGAATGTTAATTGACAAATTAATGTTTAGAAATATTTTCGTAAGAACTGATATATCACTAACATGTTTTTTCTTATCTTTTTAATTTTTCTTATCTTTTAATTTGCTGAACCTTGAAGTAGATAGTTCGCCCTCTATTATTTTTTAGTATTAGCAATTGGTACTTCTACAATGGCGATGACCTTCGAAATGTCAATTGTCACCCTCTACATCAGTCTCATAACTGTTAACAAACTAATTCATATTAGACAAAAAAAGTCTAGTCCAATTTTGGTCTAAAATCACCAGTTTTGGACCAGTTGAAAAAATGATATAAACTGATAAATTAACGTTTAGAAATACTTTCGCTAGAATTGAAATATCACTAAAATTTTTTTTCTTATTTTTTAATTTCTTGCTCGACTTTATATGTTTTTATTTTTAAAAATAACATTTTTTTCAGTTTTATTTTTTCTAAAATCAAATTGCAGCAGCTTCAAAGAAAGGTGAAAATGACGAAAACCCGTTCCATTTGCTCTACTGTAGTACGCTTTTAGCTCCAACTGTTTATGCTCGTCCTTTTTTCTTTTGTGGAGATATTTTGATGCAGAAATCTTGTTTTTGTCCTACTGCTATCACCTTGTATGAATGCGCTTTGCTTTCTAACAAAAAATGCATTAATTGCTAATTAAGAACATAAAACAATAGAATCAAATCTAATACAAATTATTCTACCAGTCAAGCAAATCTAATTCAAATTATTCTACTGGTTTAATTTCTAAGGCCACACCTAAACGTCAAGCTTTTTTCTGCATTTCATTTGACACGTTTCAATTTCAGACTAACTCAATTTGAAACGTGGAAAGATACATAATCGAGCTACGCGTTAAAAATATTCAGACTTATTATGAAACGGGCGTTCAAATCAAAATGCATATCAAAGAAAATCATTTACAGTGATGAGGCACATTTTCATCTCAGTGGATTCGTCAATAAGCAGAATTGCCGCATTTGGGCAAATGATAATCCAAGAGTGATTGCCGGAAAACCAATGCACCCTCAAAGAGTGACTGTTTAGTGCGGTTTATGAGCCAGCGGCATCATTGGTCCGTATTTTTTCCAAAATGAGGCCGGTCAGGCAGTTACTGTGAATAGTGTTCGCTATCGTGATAATGAACTTTTTATGGCCCGAATTGGAAGATATGGATGTGGACGATATGTGGTTTCAACAGGACGGTGCCACTTGTCACACAGCTAACGAAACAATGGCTCTTTTGCGCGAAAAATTTGATGGCCGAATAATCTCACGTCGCGGCGATGTCAATTGACCGCCAAGATCATGTGATTTGACACCGTAGGACTTCTTTCTTTGGGGTTATTTGAAAGAAAAGGTGTACGTCGATAAGTTAGCAACAATTCAAGAGCTAAAGAATGAGATAATTCGGTACATTAACGGCATAGAACCTCAATTATGCCTCAGCGTCATCGAAAATTTGGACTATCGGTTGGAGGTGTGCCGTCGAGGCCGCGAGGGCCATTTGGCCAATATTTTGTTGCATGCGTAATTGAGCCATACTAATATTATCATAATAAAGAAAAATGGATAAAAAGATTGTATTCTATTCAAAATCAACACCGGCCCTTTATTTTCTACAGCTCTAATTGCCTGTTTGGAACTGGTACCATTCTAGTCTCTTTCGTACTAGTATGTCTTCTTTTACCAAATATCAGCTTATGAAGTATGAATAGACGTGGAATACCTGCTGAGTAGTTTAGCTTTCTATTGCTGGGTCGCTTCTGCTTCTACTAATACTACTCAGTCACGTGCTTGACATCGTAAATGTTTGGTAAAATGCGTGCGTGCGTTAAGGTGCCAAGTCAGGTATTCTCCTTTTGCACATATAAATGCAACTGTAAATTGTAGATTATCACGAGATATTTGAGAATCTGCTTCTACTTTTACTTTTACATCTACATATCCAAGATATATTCCTGATGAGCATTGGTATGTGTATGTGTGCGTGTTTCTTGGGTAGTAACTTTTCGTCGACACGTTTCAAATTTAAAGAAAGAGAATTCTAACAGGCGATTACACGAATATACTTTATTTTTTGCTGAGCAGCCATATGTTGAAGGTCTCTACTCTTTGATAAGGTCAGATTTTAAATATAAAAAGATTTAATGAGAGTTTAAGTGGTTCTTGTGAATTTCTTCTGTTTGTATGCATGTGAATGCAAATATCTATTATACTATTATTTAGCAATTAATTCTTGGCAGTCACCATTAGGTACACCGGCTGTTAGAGCTGCTTTTCTGAAGGTACGACTATTTGTCGTATTTGCTAATGCTTATTTGCTTTATTTCATACGACTCATCCGAACTGGTGCTATTTCTTCTTATGTATGTATGTATATATTGTACATATATATTTTCCCATAGTTCCTATATGAAACATAGAGCCTCACTAAACAAGTTATAATTTCGTGACGTTTAATTTTACTCCAGGAACGGCCTGCTCTGTCCGCCTCTGCTGCTACTTATCGGCTCCATGTATTGGCTGGTCCACCGCACCTGCGGCTTTCTTGGGGATTCCAGTCTAGCGCTATCCTGGCGATGTCATCCCGTGGTTTGCGCCATGTGTGTCCGATCCATTTCCACTTGTGACGCATAATTTCTATGTGAACTGGTGTTTGCCCGGTAGCCGCCCAAAGGTCTTCGTTGCTTATAATATCAGGCCAGAATATCCGCATTATCTTTCGTAGGCAACGGTTTAGGAAGGATCGCAATGAATGTGATATCCGAAAAAAATATTTTCAGTTTTGTGTGCTAGGAAATGTGGGTTGATCTCCATTATTTTGTATAGCATGACAAATGCAACGCGTCCCTTAGATATTCGGTTGCGTATGCCAGTTGTTGATCCGCCGTTTTTTGAAATTATGCTCCCAAGGTAGCAAAATTCATCTACATACATCTTCAAGCGGCGTGTCGGTAATTTGAATGGATTGCGTTTCAGTGGTGTTAATCCGCATTACTTTGGTCTTTGCTATGTTAATTTTTGGACCTGTTTTTGCTACTGTATGGCATACAGTTTGTAGTTTAGCTGGTACATCTGAGTATTTGTGCGATAGTAAGCAAATGTCGACGGCATAGTCTAGTTTTTCAAGCCGGCCGCATAAACCTCAGGAAATGCACCTGCTGACCGCACACGCATGTCGCATTGCTAGCTCCTGGACTAGGTTGAACAAGAGTGGAGATAATACACAACGTCGCCTAACACCGGTATGAATATCGATACTACCATTTAGAGCATTTTTGTATTTCACGCGGCATGAAGCGCCCGATTACAATTCTTTTATGATGGTTACAATTTTCTCAGGCACTCCTTTGCATTCAAGAGGTTCCCAAATTGCTTCATGATTGAGAGTGTCGAACGCTCTCTCGAAGCTGATGAAGCAGAGGTAAAGAGGCGTGCGCCACTCCACCAACAGGTGCATGTTCACTCTCAAGGATTTTACATGATCGACGCAAGAGCAGTGGGGACGAAAGCCGGCTTGTTCTTTGCGTAGTCCCTGATTCAATGATTTGGACAGCCTTTTGTGAACTACGTGGGCTGTTAACTTGTTCAGCATGCTTAGCAACGTGATTCCTCGCCAATTTTTGCACTCAGATAGGTTACCCTTCTTCGGGAGAAGGGTGATAACCTCCTCTTTTTTTTACTCGGATGGTATTATTTCAGAGTTCCAGATGTTTTTCAATAAGGCCAGAAGGATCCGAGCGCTTATATTGAGGTCCGTTTTTAGTAATTCCGGGTTGGTGTTATCGGACCCAAGAGCTTTAGAGTTTTTGAAAGACTTTATTGCATTTATTATCTCGCTCTTAGGGGGCGTCCATAAATTACGTGAGGTGTTTTTTCCAATTTTCTGAACCCTTCCTCCCCCCCTGGTGAGATGTCGTGAGATTTTATTCAACCCCCTCCCCCATCCCCCAATCTCACGTGAGATTTTTCAAAATGTGGGTTTCTTATGTAAACGCGTTGGATATTTATTGTAAAAAGAAAAAAAAGTTGCTTCGTGCTTTTATTTACTAGTTAAGACTAGTAATCAATATTGCTGAGAGTTATAAGTGTAATAAAAATTTAACAATAGAAGACTTAAATCGTAACTACTGCGATTAAAAAAAGAATATCTACTCCAATTCAGCCCATGGAGAATCATGCGCGGTTTCAAGAGAGACTATTGGGACCAACATGTCCATATGATTTTCAGTAAAATCATGTGCTCCTTCAACTTCGTTCTAATCTAGCCACTCTAAGCCGTTGACGCTTGCGCACAGTAACTCATTAGCTCGTCTTGTGACAAGCCGTGAGGGTCGAACATACGCGCTTGCTTAGCTGGTGCAATGTGAGCTGCTCTCCTGTGCTCTGCAGCTCTTGTGATAGATGCGAAGTAAATACCGCATGTACGCAGCATATTTTCTCTAAATCATCACGTATACTTGGGCAATAGAGAACAATAGGCGTGCTGATGAAGGCATTCAGCGGTTCAATCGGTACGCGTATTAGAAATGGAGCAAATGATTTTCCGTCATGTTCTTTAAAGTCCGGAATTGTCAAACGTCAACCTGAGTGATAGGGCGTTCGGCTCATGGTGGCGCGAAAACAACCGACGGGCTACACTGTACCGCAAATTCAGATTAAATTGAGCTATTTGGTATAAAACAAATATGGTGGTTTGACAGTAGTAATGTATAACGTCGAAGTATGAATGAAATTATTTTCTTTGAACGAATTAGTGAATGATCTTAATCATACTACGATTACGCTTGAGATTAAATCTTAAGCATGTACAATTTTTTTGTTTCAATCAGAAAAAAATTGCGTGATATTTGCCGAGACCCCCCCTCTCTCCAACGTAAGATTTTATGAGATTTGACTCGACCCCCTCCCCCCCTTAAACATCTCACGTAATTTATGGACGCCCCCTTATCCGGGCATATCGTGGGGATGTCCCGTCTTGCAATGTGACGTTGCCAGCTACACGACAGAAAGGGCTGCAAGGGCGGGGCTGACAGTATCTTCTTATAATAGCGCTCCCAGATGTTGACTTGCTTGTCCTTAGATGTGGTTGGCTCGCCGTCCTCGTCCTTGAGCGGTTTTGTCGTTTAAAATTGGTGTTTGTTAATTGTATGTACATGAAAGTTAAACTTTAGAAAAAATTATATCACTAAATCGCACTAGTCAACAAACAAAAAAACATCTATTCCGAACTGCTCCTTGTATTGCTTATGACCATAAGTAGTACGATTTCCTAAACATGAAAAAAAAAAAAAAAAAAAAGAATTCAAAGGTAATAATTTTTTCTTTAGTATTATTTTTTTTTAATTTTTAAAGTTTTGGTAGGTGGGCAATTTAGAGACGTTAGATTTTAAAACAAATTATTGTATATAGTATTACAAAATAACTCGACTCAACAAAATAAAATCAAAATCTATTTCAAACTTCTGCTATTTTTGCTTAGGAACACAGTTCCGATCTGTAAATCACGACAATTAAAAAACTTCAAATGGAAATATTTTTTCTGCAGATTTTATTTTTTTGTTGTAATTTTTCGTTTTTTTAGGAGTCCCTTTAGTATATATATATGTCCATGTGTTTACTGATGTTTACTAATATTTCAATCGACAGCACTCAAAATCGTTTAAAATTCAGGCTTTCACCATTTTCTACTGCCATCAAAAATTTAACCCTTTAACATAAAAACTCTGCAAACTCTAAACAATTAAATAAAATGTAAATCTTTTTTAAGGTAAGCAAATGCGCTTTTTCAAAAGTGAAAAAATCAAAATGGCGGATCCAATAAGGCGAAACTTTCGATTTTATATGGCACAGTTTATAAGCTAGTAAACAGATATCACCCGCGTATGCCAGGTACCTGTGAGTTAGTTGTGTATCTGCCACTGAATGCACTTGTGTTGATTTTCGTTACTGAAAGCAGCGCACAGGACGTCCTCCAGGAGAAAAAACATTGGGGGAAAAAAAACATTCGGAAGTGCATCCTGCAGCTAGTGTCTCTGTACCTCTTTCTTATCAGCGCAATCAGTTTATCTGGGATACCTCCCCTTCGCAGAGCAGAGCAGATGGCTTCCCGATTGGTGCTGTCGAAGACTCTTTGAAAGTCAATTAAAAGCAAATGCAGCTTAGACTTATTTTAACCAAACGCGCCAATCATTTTTTCCTCGTGCTAACCGGCGCCAGTTGGATACACCAACTGGAGCCAAGTCCTTCTTCACCTGATATTTCCAACCGAGGACGCTTCTTCTTCCTCTGGGGACGCCTTACTCGTCCACTGCTACCACCAGCTGGTACCGCATCCAATACTTTCAGAGCCGGAACGTATGTATCCATTCGGACGACATGAACAAGCCAACGAAAAGCTCATAGATCCATCGCCCCCGATATTCGTCGCCACCAATGTGGAGAGGTCCAAAAATCTTCTGTAGAATCTTTCTCTGAAATACTCCAAGTGCCACTTCATAGGATGTTGTCATGGTCCATGCTTCTGCGCCATACGTTAGGACGGGCATGATGAGAGCCTTGTGTAATGTTACTTTTGTTCGTCTTTACTACTCGATTGCTTACTTAATCCAAGGAAGCACTTGTTGGTACGAGAGAACCTACGTTGGATTTCCAGGCTGACATTGTCATCGGTGTTAATGCTGGTTCCTAAATAAACGAAGTCTTTTACAACCTCGAAATCATAACAACAGTGTCAACAGACGTTTTGACCTTACCTTATAAAAGCTTACTCTTTCTTTATTTGAGAAGGAATTCGCCACCTCTTCGCCAGATCTTTCAGGAAGCACTTAGTTGCTTTTCGTGTGTCAGTGCTGTACCAATGACTCTCACGAGCATTCTTAATGAAAATTTCGTTGTACGCCCTATGCTTACTACTAAAACTCTCTTCAGTCCAATTAGACGTTTTCAGCCTCAACTTATAGTACATTCCTGGACTATTTTTAAAGATGTGATAGTGATTCAAAAGGCTTGTAAAAAAGTTTGCCCGTCACTGTAGACCCATATTTTATGTCCTCGTCACTTTTTGCCTATTATTCAGACTGCTATTTTAAGTACTGCAAAGGATTCTGATTGAATGCAGTATAACATCTGAAGTACAATTTTTAGTCTTGAAGTCGTGGGTGTAGACATTTTTTACTGTGCTAACCAAACAAGTGTCTGGATCTCTCCATTTCTTCTCATTGGGATACTGGGCATACTTACACATACTTTCTTCTCAAATAGATTCTAGGTTTGCTGCACGATAACATAATTGTAATTTTCGTAGTAAGGTAGTTCAAAAGTAGTAGGTTGAACTGTAGCCTAGTTAATAGTGAAATATGAACAATACTTCACCTCTCAGTCGCTTGGCAATATTGAAAAAAAAACAAACCTTGCTCCCATAAAAGTCGAAATTATTGTAATTTTTAGCATTGTGCGCCAAGACTGAAGGAGGAATACATTTCAACAGAGAAGGGAGAAAAAAGTATTTATTACAAAGAAGCAAAGTGGAATGTCGTATGAAGCAGAAGAAGTGCTGGTGGAAATCGTTTAACATGTCAGCGCAGCTTTTTCCGTTTTACAATCGTTTGCAACATCCGGAAAAAAAGTGCAGAAAAGCAATGGAGCTCGAGGAGCTCTAGTTAAACAAATATATACCAAGGGAAGTTGTAATGTTTCCGCGTTCGCTTTGTGAACTTTTTGCCACGGGCGCATTTTTTCAGCTGCTTTTAGCTATTATAGTTGAAATCATGTTTTTTTATATCACTACGAAGGACATACAAGTCAGCCAGCAATAGATGAATGAAAGCTTCATGCAATCCAGGTTTTTCCCTTACATTTGCCAGCATCAAATGTCTAATACTTTGCGCAACTATTTGTCTGTCGGTTGAACTGACTATCTGCTTCATATTATACCATATTCAGGGTAGTTTTTTCTGTGGTTTTCTCCATTCGTTTCACGCTTATTGCCGCTCGCCAACACATTGCCATCCACTCACTGTCCACTGTCGCTCACGCGTGTAATTTATTTTTTATTGTCTGTTCCATTTCATGCAGTTCATCCATAATGCTGCGACGACTCCCACTGGGCTGTGTGCTGACCTTTTCCCTATTGAATGATTTCGTGTTTCCATTCTCTTTTTCGTATTCCATTCATGTCGCTTGATGGCCATACAATTTTCTGGTATTTTAATTAAAAAGATTGCAATGTCTCGCTTGATTGCTGCGTATGGTGAGGTGAGGCAACCCATACAGATGTAGATGGCGTAACAGTTACTGTTGTGGTTGACTTACATAAGAGGAGGATTGTACGAGTATAATAGCGCGCGATAGCAGAAATCTAGCTGAGATTTTGTGCTTCAATACAACTATGACAGTAGGTGGAGCATTGAATTGTTTTCTGAAGTGCGCACACAACGTTTGAGTTGGCACTGAAAGTGACGCCTTTGTTGAGGGGTGACTAAAAATAGTTAATTAACTTTCAATAAAGTGTTATGTTTGTGAGTGTGGATTATTACGGTTGTGAGTTATAATTTGGATACATCGGAAGGTAAGAAAACTATTGCTTACGGTACACTAGACAGGGCTTTTGCTGGGCAATGACATTGATGGCCTATGCTCCAAGGTGAACGACTACCTCGCCAGCCTTTCTCGCTTCTTCACTGCGAGGAACTTACAACTCTCCCCCACTAAATCCACGCCGACCCTTTTCCCCACCTAGACAAAGGAGGTCAAGCTACAGCTCAAGGTGAAAGTCGATGACACACAAATTCCGACGGTTAACAACCCCAAAATATTGGGAGTTACCTTTGACAGCCTGCTCTCCTTCTCAGCGCATACAACCACTATTGCATACAACTAAAGTATAGAATCGCAAGAAGGTTCTCAAGTCGCTTGTCGGCAGCACTTAGGGCAAAGACAAGGAAATGTTGCTGTCGCCTTTTAAAGCAACAAGCCGACCGGTTGTAAACTATGCTGCACCTGTCTGGTTGCCAGGAACCAGTGATTCGCAGTGGACGAAGCTTCAGACCTGCTTGAGCCTGAGCCACCTCCTAGGCACATCAGGAGGGATCAGACAGCTACTGGATCGGACAGTGTACAGACAGGCCATAAACGACATTCATTGGGAGACTCTCACCACCTTCTTAAGCTCCCGACCCTCGAATGCTGTTATCGGAGTCCAACCACCACCAATCGCAGACGAAGAGCTCCAACTTCCCCGAGAGTCCCGCGTAACCTCGGCACAATTACGTTCTGGATACCGTAACAGGTTGAGCTCCTACTTATCCAGAATCGACCCCGACATACTAAACATATGTAAAGGCACCCCGCACGACACTAACCACCAGGGAAAAGTTACTGCTACTACAACAACAAGAAAACGGTTGCTTCTGGTGGGAAATTTTGAGAAGGCGTTCTTAGTTTTTTCTATACTTTCCCCCCATAAATATGCAGGAAATGTCTTTTGCCAACTCTTGAAAAAAAAAATTCGAGCGATTTTAATCCTAGTTGTGGTCTTTGAAAGCTAAATAATTTACTAGTCCATTTGGGATTTGAATACTTGGCTCAAAGATAAAGATAAAGATAGAGATAAAGATAGAAATAGAGATAGAGGTAATGACTGGGATACAGGTAAAGGACAAGATAGAAATAGAGACAACGATAGAGATGAATATAAAGATAAGGCTAAAGATAAAGATGGAGATGGAGATTGAGATAAGGATAAAGATAAAGGTAAAGGTAAAGATAGAGATAAATATAAATAGAATGGTAAAGATAAAGGTAAAGGTAAAGATAAAGATAAAGATAAAGATAAAGATAGATATAAAGATAGATATAAAGATAAAGATAAAGGTTAAGATAAAGATAAAGGTAAAGATAAAGATAAAGATAAAGATAAAGATAAAGATAAAGATAGATATAAAGATAGATATAAAGATAAAGATAAGGGTTAAGATAAAGATAAAGGTAAAGATAAAGATAAAGATAAAGATAAAGATAAAGATAAAGATAAAGATAAGGATAAAGACAAAGACAAAGAAAAAGATAAAGATAAAGATAAATATAAAGATAAAGATAAAGATAAAGATAAAGATAAAGATAAAGAAGAAGATAAAGATAAAGATTAAGATAAAGATAGATATAAAGATAAAGATAGATATAAAGATAAAGATAAAGATAGACATAAAGATAAACATAAGGAAAAAGATAGAGAGAATTCCATCACTAGGTGAAAACTATACATTATACTTTGTAACCCACTGAAAAACTTACTCACCTCATATGGCCCAATCTGACATTTTTCTGTTGCAAATAATTTTGAGTCATCATTGATAAAAATCCGGCATCAAAGCATCATTTCGTGGAATTGTTTGAGGGACATACGTCAATCAGTCTCTGAAGAATGTGTTTCGAATTGCTTGGTGCCCCCAACCGCTGGTGTTGTTGCACGCCTATTACATTCCATGGGTACTTTTTGATGATTTGCTTTTTGTTTTGCTGCTTGTTAAGCTTTGTTAGCTTATTAACAATATTGCCTGAAGCTACTACTTATAATAAGGAAGCTATAAGTTTGATTAGGCTTGCCTGGTGGCACCCATCCAAAAGCTGCTTATTTATAAGCATGTGCTCGTACTACAACTATTTTCCCTCTTGCCATATGCTTGTTTTTTCTTAATGTAATTGAATATTTCTTCACCCGTGCGCCATGCCTTACAGCTATTCACCACCAGATCTGCGCTCAGTTGTGTTTTCATTTCAATTCCTCTCACTCGCTTATTATTATTTGCCAGCTTATCTTTAGTAGTTGTTGTCATTGTTTGTTATTCCCATGTCTACAATGTTTTTCTTATTTTATGAGGTTTTGTGTTTATCTTGGCGCTTTAATGTTATTACTACCTTTTCGTTTGCGCTTACAGCTTCTTACCTGGTTTCATACCTGGCTACTTCCCATGCTTCGCTTTTATAATATTGTCGTAAACATTTCCTCGCCCTTTCGTCTGCCCACCTCACTACTTCAATCATGTCTGCGCTGTGAAAATATATCACAGTTTTCCAGTTTCCTCATTTATTACCTACTTTGTTACTTTCGTGTTTTACTTTAACTTCCATGGTTGCCGTTATCTGTCACAGATTACACAACAAACGTCAACATAAGATAAGAACAAAAAAAAAAAATACAAATATTTTAAAGGATACTTCAAATATAACACGAAGTACTCAAGTGAATTGCAATTGGCATTGGTTTGCTACTGGAAATGAGATGAAAAAGGTAGAAAATAACGGTGAAATCCTTACGAGCGTATACCCCTAACAGCTGTGGATGTATGTATGCGTAAGAAGACAAAAAAAAAAACAAAAAACATAGGAAATGTAAAGCAAATGCGTGATAAGCATCGCTTTTGGAGGGGTTTGAAATGATGTCGCGATGTGGAGATTTTCAACCAAAAATGTTGTGAAATAATATGATTTGGGAAGTAATTTCTTAACATAATCAAGTAAAAGGAATTAAATGTAATGAGTTGACGAAATTAAATGTTTTCAGAATATTGAAATCTCTTGTAAATTGAGAAGAGAAAATTTCGTTACTGCTACATCAAAGCTGAGCTGAATTTCTGTAAGCACTTCAAACCAATTTGCTGCGCACTTATATGAGGTACTCAGTGAATGAAATTATAGTTTTATATTTATTTTTTTCTAATGAAATCCACCTCAAGTGAAATGCACATCGCGAGTATAATGCTTTTATATCACTGAAAAATACTCTTTAAAATTCTATGCAAAATCGTTTTCTACGACGGCTTTCATCACATTTTCGTTTGAAAACCTTCGTCCCAGTAATCCTTTAGAATACTTAAAAAAAAAATTAAAAGTATTTTAAGGAGTTCTGGCTACTTGCTTATTATCAAAACCTAAACATCTATTTTAAAATATTTCTTTTCTCACTCTCGGCCTGAAGAATTTTCAATGATTAAAGCGCGTGGTTTATATATTACGTTTCGTTTCTTCCTCGTGCTAACCGGCGCCAGTTGGACACACCAAGTGAAGCCAAGTCCTTTCGCACCTGATCTTTTCAACACAGAGAAGACCTTCTTATTCTACTGCTACCCCCAGCTGGTACTACATCGAATACGTTCAGCGCCGGAGCGTTTGTATCAATTCGAACGACATGAGTTAGCCAACGAAAGCGCTGGACTTTTATTCCCTGTATTATATCTATGTTGTCGTAAAGCTCTGGGAGCTCATTGTTCCATCGGCCACGATAATTACCGCCGTTAACGTGCATAGGTACAAAAATCTTCCGCATAATCCTTCTCTCAAACATTCCAAGGGACGCCTCATCGGATATTGTCATCGTATAAGCTTCCGCTTCATACGTTAGGATACTCATGATAAGAGCCTTATAGAGTGTTTGTTTTGTTCGTCCAGAGAGGACTTTACTTAGCAATGGCCTACTTAGTCTAAAGTAGTACTTGTTTGTAAGATAGATTCCCCGTTGGATTTCAAGGCTGGGAGAGATTCACTGTTAGATTTTCCAATCTGATGGGTAAGTAAAATTTTGATCAGTAAAATAACATAACAGCTACAGAAGTTGCAGCACTTTGCTCTGAATGCCACGCTATTCATGGAAAATACTTCTGACAGTGGACAGGACAGGAACATCCAGAAATTCCAATTTTGAATGCTTCGCTGGAGGACTTCGTTCAGTATCTGGTGTCTCGTGAATAACTTTAGTAATGTTGGCTTTCAATGTCTTAATCGAAGCTGGTTAATCCACAAAGCAATTAAACTTTACATACCCCTACAAATAAAAGTTCAGAGGTGTGATATCACACGATCTTGGTGGCCAATCCACTGGCCCGAAATGAAAGATAAATTCCTTAGCGAAACGACAACGCAGTAAATCCATAGTTTCACGCGCTGTACGACAAGTAGCGGCGTATTGTTGTAACCACGTCTTGTTGTAGGGATTACGGCCTTCGATTTCCGGCATCAAGAAGTCGTTTATTATGATGTGGTAGCGTTCAGCATTCACTGTTACATTGAATGGCACCAGCGTCGTCTTTAAAAAAATTTTTTTTTAAATGCTCATAACTTAGTCAAAAATGAACCGATTTTAATAATTTTGCGTTCAAAATGATCGTCATTACTTACACGAGCGATTTCATGTAGAAACAGTTGCAAAAAAGTAGTTGAAAATTTTTTATTTTGCAGAAAACAAAAAGTGCGAAACAGGTTTTTTACTCAAAAATGCATTACTCAAAAACAACTCATTTTAGCTACTGGGTATTCAGCTTAATTGAAGTTTGAGGTGTCCTCTTGATTTGGAAAAAGTTATAAAAAAAAATACACTTTTTGAAATATTGAATTTCGAAAAAATTTCAATTTTTTTTCTTTTTTGCTAAATACAAAATTTTCAACTACTTTTTTGCAATTGTTTCTACATGAAGTCGCTCGTGTAAGTTATTACGATCATTTTGAACCCAGAATTATTAAAATCGGTTCATTTTTGACTAAGTTATGGGCATTTAAAAAATTTTTTTTCTTATATAATAAAAAAAAATCGAGTTTGAGCCGAAAAACAAAATTGCCGATAACTCTTGAAAAAATTTTTTTTCGGGCGAACAAAAAAATACGTATCTCTTTATTTTGATCAGAGACAAACATATTTAAGTTACATCGAAATCGAAGAACATGACCCGAATAGCCCGGTTGAATTGAAATGGAAAGCATCGTGTACCATAAGTTGGCCTGAGCGCGCGATGACCACTTTTCATAGGGCGTCGATTTTCGTAACATAATTGTACGGTTTGTAAACGTTGCTGAGGAAAAACGTTGTTGGAAAAAGTACTTCCAATTTGATTACCATTTACTACATGTCAGAAAAATTTTTCTAACAGTCTTGTGTACAGTTGTTTGTTAGAATATTCAAAAAAAAAAAAAGTTAGCAAAGGAGAAAACAGATCAGAGTAGGTGGCAAAAAAATGCGCGCTTTTTATAGACCCAATACAGTAACGAATGCAACATCAAATCGGCGGTTTAAGCCAATTCCGTTTTAATATTATCAACGTTTTTCTCATTAGGCTTAATTTTATTATTATTATTACTTATTACAATTCTTGTTACTATTATTAATAAATATTGAATATTATTATTGCATGTGACAGATTAATATGAGCCATAATCTGACCGAGATTATTTGCATACGGGCCCAAAAAGGCTGATATGAGTGACATGAAATATTATACCAATATATATGTATGTACATTATCCGGATTCTTCACAAAATGGTAAAATCTCATTAAAAACCACTTCGGATTAATTTAAAAATCGTCATTACATTAAAAAGATTATGATGATGATAAAAACCAGCCCAACGGAATTTCATAATTTAATCAGCTGAAATTCATACGCACATTATCCGACAAAAATGTGCTTAAAATTAAATAAAACAATGACCATCGACCGGGAAATTAAGGCCTGCAAATGGTGATGGAATGGCGCGCACAAACTTACAGCAATGACGCGCACAAACTTACTCACAAGCACGCATACACTCACAATTACGCATGTATGTACATACAGAAATTTTATAGGGATTTTCACAATTTCCACACACCACTTTACCTTTTTTGTTGTTATTGCTTTTGCATACATTACGCATTAATATGTTGCCTGTGCACATGTCTTAAATCTGTTGTTAATTTATTTGATCGTACGTGGGAAAATGCATTTAAATTATATTACGTATACGCCATGGTTAACCCAAGGTATTTATGTGCATACATAAAGAAGTACACACATATATATATATATATGTACAATGTGCATATATACATATGTCCTCTTGCTGGACTTAAGCTACATGTAGACATTTATTTGTGTCTGCGTGTGATTGCATTTCAGCGTATTTTTGTAATTGTGTTTGTGGCTTTATCTGCTCGTCATACATCAACTGCGTTCATTTGCAAGCGATTAAAATTGCGTTACGATCATTCTTAATTTTTTCATTAAAACAATCTGAGCTGGTATGAACGAAAGAATGTTCTTGGCAGCAAGAAAAGAGCCGTAAAAGACGCAAACAGTTTTTGAAGTGACGAAAATTTGCTTGTGTTGATATGCTGGTATATACGTGGCACATACCCAGCAAAAAGCCCAGGTATGCAGGTGAAATCGAACAAAATGAACAATGCTTGTAATAGTTATTGTAAAATCCTTCTTTTACTCATACTCAAATCATATTTAATGAAGCCATAATCAACTTCTCGCTGAGAATAAAGGGTGATTGTAGGTACTTTTTCTAATAGGGGTTTTTTGACAGATCACGCGTGACTACTTTCAAACTAAATATTGTACATAATTTTTTCAGTACTCATTGACATTTAATCATGGAAAGACTAACGCCTAATTATCGTTTACAAACCGTACTATTGTATTAGGAAAATCTACGCTCTGTGAAAAGTGTTCATCGCGCGTTCAGGCCAACTTATGGTTGTCGGAGATGAGCTACATTTTTAGCTTAATGGCTACGTCAATAAGCAAAATTAGCGTATTCGGGCTGAAGAGCAGACCAAATCCATTCAAGAACAGCCATTATATCTATTGAAAATAACCGTTTGTTGCAGCCAATGCGCTGGAGGAATCATCGGCCCATATTTCTTCAAACACGAGGCTGGTGCCGATGTAACGGTGAATGACGAACACTACCGCGCCATGATAAACGACTTTTTGATGCCGGATGCTGGAAATTGAAGTTGTAATCTCTACAAAAAGGCGTGATTCCAACAAGACGGTGCTACTTGTCATACTTCGCGTGAAACTATGGATTTACTGCGTTATCGTTTCGCTGAGCAATTTAGATCTGGATTCTGGATCTAGGATTGGCCACCCAGATCGTGTGATATCACACCTCTGAACTTTTATTTGTGGGGGTATGTAAGTAAAGTTGTGGATAAACCAGCTTCGATTGAGACATTGAAAGCCAACATTACTAAAGTTATTCACGAGATACCAGATACTGACAGAAGTCCTCCAGCGAGTCGCGAGTCATTCAAAGTTCGTGTTTACAGATGGCCGAATTGCGGTGCAGTTGCGGCCAACATTTGAAAGCGACTGTTTTTAAAAAATAAATCTCATGAATGATTCTATACAAAAATAATAAATATTGCCCAATCAATTTAAATTTTCATTGTTTTATTTGAAATTAAAATCCGATGCCTCTAAATTCATCCCCCTTTACATTACTTACAATTGTTGCCTTTTAAGAAGGTCGCCTTTGGAACACTACGTGCGATAAGCTGCAATTCGATACTTTTATCGAAAAATTAAAAAAATGAGTCATTCGTCTTGCAGCTCTCGAATGTTTTTTCCTTTATTCCCAAAAATATCAAATAAAATGGATGATCACATTTTTCAAGGCCAGAAGAATCTGTTGAAGCCTGAGTGGTAAGAGTGCCCTTTGAAAATTGGTTCAAGCGAATGTCGAGGTATATTGACCTCAAATAAGAGTATTTATTAATTTATTTATTTATAACTGATTTAGCAAAATTTATTTGCAAATTGGTGGCTTTCAAAGATGGCACAGGATACATTTCTCATAAAGCATTTTCGTATTATATTTATGGGTATGCGGATATATGTAGGAAAATTAATTTTGGAAAAAATTTCTTTCTAAGACTTGAATGTCATTTAAAAAATCAATTTGATGAGAAAATGAAAAACCAAAGCGAAAAAAGGCATATGAAAGGTAGTATCGGTAAATCAGCTGATTTGCTTCTTTTCTCTCGTCGTGCCCATGTGGCTGTCAGCACAGAATGAAACTAGGCGAATTAATTTTTTTTTTCTACTTTTCTAATACTTTGCCATGGCTACCAAAAAACACATTGTTGCTCTAGTGACACCACCTTTAATGAATACGCCTTGTGAAAAACTGAGTATGCAGAATTGCTACGTAAAATATATTTATTCACGAACAATGAAATTTTTCTACCGCACGGTATTTTCTATGAGGTTCTGTAAATAATTACCAATTTCTAAAGTCTATTTCTAGCCTATTTGCCCTGGATGAGGTTAACCTAATGCTTCCTTACGAGTTGATCTTTACTTTAATTATTTTCGGCCTCTTATTTTAAAACTGCGGAATCTTACCGAGCAGAATGCGGCGACCTTTACGTAGTATACCATCCTAGTAAAGAAGAGATTTTTGAAGCTGTACGTTCACAAAAAAAAGGAAAATCTGCCAGTATTGACAACATTCCAGCTGAGTGCTTTGAAGCTGGCGCAAATGTCACAGCTGACATATTATACCGCCTCTTTCGAGATATCTGGAACTCGGAGATAATCCCATCCGAATGGAAGGAAACGATGTTGGGAAAATTGCCCAAAAAGGGTAATTTGTCGGATTGTAACAACTAGAGCGATATAGCACTGTGGTCGGAATTTTGTAAAATGTTTAATAAATTCAGTTTAGACCGCATTGCTGAGTCAATAAATAATAAGCTGCGTAAGCAACAAGCTGGAATCCGGCAAAACCGTTCCTGCATTGATAACATATTGAGTATAATAACACCCTATATATGACATTCTATCGAAAAGGCATTTGACTCTATCAAAAGAGAATCGGTTGGGTATACTAATTAGAAATACCTAGGAAAGTTCAGTGAAGCTTTCAGCTCTACTACTGGAGTGCGACAAGGGTGTGTCTTGTCCCATTGGTTATTTATCGTTGTAGTGGACTGGATCTTTCAAATATTCGACTCTGTAAACCATGGAATTACCTGGGGAATGAACACCAGTCTCGAAGATCTGGAATATGCAGATAACGCTGTTTTACTCTCGCATTCGCATCAACACATGCAGATGAAATTAAATTTTCTTCAGCAGGAGTTTGCAAAAGCAGGAATCAAAATTAATAATAAAAAAAAACTACGCATATCAAAGTTAACTACGCTGCGTAGTTTATAATTGGTGATGAAACCATTGCAGATGTTTATAGTTTTTGATATTTGGGAAGTATGATCTCCATAGACGGTAGTGCAAAAAGTGACATTTACAACCGAATATCAAGGAAGGTTAAATTTGAAGGGCCGATGTTGAATGTAAACCAGATCAAGTTGTTTTCTGCATTTCATTTGACATTTTTCAATTTCAGATTAACTCAATTTGAACTATGTAAAAATACACAATCGAGCAACGGGTTAAAGTTATTCGGGCTTATTATGAAAACGGGCGTTCAAATCAAAATGTATATCGCGCACTTGATGAAGAAAATCATCTTCAGTGATGAGGCACATTTTCACCTGAGTGGATTCGACAATAAGCAGAATTGCCGCATTTGGGCGAATGATAATCCAAGAGTGGCACATACCTGTGTAATTGAGCCATACCAATATTATCATAATAAAGAGAAATGATAATAATTTCCTAAAAAAATTTTATTGTATTCAAAATCAATACCGGCCCTTGAAACTTAACCACCCTTTACAAGGCACGTAACGTACTCGCTAGGCTTCGAAATATATGGCGCTCCAACATCACAAATTTGCACAAAAGTTATAATTTTTAACGCTTGCGTTAAGTCCGTGCTGCTGTACGGATCCGAAACTTGGTTGGTAACTTCGACAACGAACGCAAAGCTGCAAGCTTTGGTAAATAGGTGTCTGCGTAATTTGCTTAAGATATAGTGGCCAAGAGTCATAACAAACGAGGAGCTCTGGAGAAATTCACACCAAAATAGCATCAATAGTGAAATAAAGAATAGAAAATATGGATGGATGGGGCATACTCTGCGACAGCCCATGGAGCCTTGACTTGGAACCCGCAAGGAACGAGAAGAAGAGGCAGGCCATTGATGACTTGGCGAAAGACTATCCGCAATGAAACTGGAAAATCGTTTAATGAACTGGGATTTATGTCTAGAAATAGAAATGTTTGGAAAACTTTTGTTGAATCTTTAAGCTTCTAAAGGAGTATGGAATAATATTAATATAATAATAATTTTAAAACCATATAAAACAAAAATTTTTGTTTAATGAACCCTGTTGATATTTGTGTTAAGATTTTAACTCTCACTCTAGCAACTTTGGTATATCGGAAGTGTTTTTTTTGTCTTAAGATAAATTAAACGATTAAGATAATCGGCGGCAATTTTTTTAATTTTAATCTTAACGCTTGTCTGCTTGTATACTGCAGCTGTCTAGTCCACAAGTATGAAATAAGATTGACTTAAGGCGTTATTTGCAAAAATTATAAATTTTCCAATAAGGTGATTAATTTTGCACCACTTTGAAAAAGCTATTCTGGAGTTCATTCTGCATATAAGAAATTATGTAATATATGAATGCTTTGTGCAAGTATACAGAAAAAAATAAAAAAATGACAGAAAAAATTAGTTACATACATACAGTTAAATATTTAATGATAAATATGTAACTGATATATATACAGTGTGTGAAAAACTCAGCTTACAGCCGTTTACTTTTAATTATATCCGCATCAACATATATATCTACACTTACAAAACACCAACCTCAACTTGTATTATTTTCCTGCTTTTATGATAACTGATTACAACACTGCTCTTCGGCTTAATTTTGTTCTTTCCGGAAAAGGCTGATGCCTGTAAGGTATTGTTGTAGGCAGAAAATTGCATTAAACACGTCATGGAAACGATGCTTTGAGCGCGCGAGGCAGACAAACAAGAAAACAAACAACAACAATTATAGATGAGCAAAGTAACCAAAGGAAGAAAAACAGAGGAGCAACTGGAAACAAATGCAAATTGAAATAAGAAATGTAAGTAAATAATAAGAAACAAAACAGATATAAAACAAAACAGATATAACACAGAGAAAAAAAACAAGAAAAAAAACGAAATAAATCGAGATAAAGAAGAGGAATAAGCACCGTAAAGAAATGGAATAAGCAGTGCATGAAATAAAATTTAAATTAAAATGAAGAAAAATCCCTTGGCAGTAATATGTTGAAAGAAACCACCAACCACTCCCACGTATAGATGAATGCACCATACAAGGGATGACTATTAAATAACGAGACTGAGGATGTTAAATAATTTATTATTATTTTCGTACTCTTACGAGTAAATCTCTGCAAAGTTTGGATGAACTAAAGATCTTGGCATTATTTTTTCGAGTAACTTTTCATTTAAAGAATGGATATATGTTGTTGTTGTTGTTGTTGAAGTGGTTAAGTATTTCTACTAAAATAATCCTAATTAGCGACCAGCGCCGTTTTATTACCACTGTTATCGTGTGATCATGCCCTCTTTTTTGTTTTTTTTTTGTTCTAAGTCAGATCCATTTTGTGATATCCAAGTATAGCAGCAAATTGTTTATCTCGATGTGGGAGATCTCATTAATTTGCTGTAAGAAAGGCTTACCGAAAGAGAGAAGTCATGCCCTAGCTAGCTTTGGGCATTCACATAAGTAGTGGAAAAGACTTTCCTTCACCCCTTCCGCTTGACAACTTCTGCGAATGGGATACGACGGCCACGTATTTTTTGTTGTAATACATGTAGTTAATTGCTTCCAACTTTGGAGTCTAAGGCCTTGATAGCTGCCATGCGATCAATTAGGGCTTGTGATGCTAGCTTGCTATGATGTAGGTTTATTTGAAGGATACACATTCTTTGCATTCTCATCTTCTTGCGACTCGCTCAAGAGCTCTTTCTGTGTATGTTGTCCTCAAACCAGCTGTAAGCTCAGTTGTCGTACTCGCACTTATTTTCTTAAGTCTAGCTGTGAGCTCAGACCCTGACGAGCAGTAACCTTCCAAGTCGATGTTCTCGACGTCGCTTGAGGATTCCATAGAATCTTTCTCAGCGTCATTAGCTTCGATCTCTGAGGCCAATTGGTCGATAGCATCAGCATCTGTTTTATAGGTTGTGACTCTCACTTTGCAAAAACCATAATTTTGATATCTTCGCTTTTCATCAAAGCTTCTAGCGAGTCGTTTGTTAATAACAGCATTGCGTTGGAGCACGTTTCGTCACACCGTCTACTGCTTCAGTATTGTCAAAAGCCTTGACAAATTTCCAGCTCGCCCTTGGCAGACCTGGATTGCATGCATTTATTATTTGCATGATTTGCTGTGGGTCGGAGGGTGTAAGGACCCAAACTCTTGCCCTCGGTTGAGACGGGATATCTTTTTTGTTTACCTCGATCTTGTTTACCCCGATCTTCGCTATTGCTGCTTTATATAGCTCTACCGACCTTTCGTCTTCGCAGCCTATAATATTAATGCGGCCTTGATACCAGCCAGCGTCAGTATTTGATGGTGGCGTACCTGGATTGCTTAGTTGCACTTCCAGCGTCACATTAGTTAGAGCAGCCTGCACCCATTTCCATTGCGCCCTGGGAGTTCTTCCTTCGGGATCACCCTCATCCAGGACGCCAATGATCATGCGATTGCAGGCCACTTCTGCAAACATTTTATTAGGCGCTATGCCTCGATTTTTCGGTATTTTCGCTGACAGTTGGACCTCTTCCATAGATCTCTGTCTTTTGGTGGCAGCTGACGATGTGGTTGGCCTTTTGAGTGTGAAGTTAGGTAGTTCCTTCTTCTCCCACTCTATCGGCTCGTTTACCTCCTTGCGAGAGCACTGGCCTTGGTGCTACCTGTGGCAGTATCTTCCCCAGCTCTTCGCATAGCCACAGGATGTCGACTACTTGGTTTGGTTCCGACGACTGTCACAGGAGGTGCCGATGTACTGGAGCTACTTGATTTCAGTCATCATGGTGGCATATTGAGAGATCGTTTTAAACGCTGCTCGTTTCTCGGATGCGCCTTCTAGTGTGTTTGTTTATCTGAGTTTTTGTTTTTTGTTATTGCTTAGGTTCAGTATTGGTACCACGAGTGTCGGAGAAGAGATGTCTACCTGCGCATAGCTCCGAACTACACAGGTTATTACGGAGGGCGCCAGGTATCCGTAAGCTCATGTTAACGACTGGGCTATATTTGAAAAAGGGCCGCCCGCCAGGCTGATCCTCGGCCTCACACCATAGTAAAACCCCATTTACAAATGCTGTACTATTAAGGAGTAACGAACAGTTGTCCGTGAAGTGTTACCTTAGCTAGCTACCTCTCAACTGTGTGCAGAGTGAGAACTGTGGTATCTATTACCAGTCGGCACCCTCGGGGAGGATTCAGTGGAGGGGTTTTTGCTAACCTAGTAGTAGAGTAGTGAATGAAACAGCAAAGCGATACAATGACTCCGTTCTGCTAATGCGGATGTTTTAGATGGGGCACGCCCTGATTGGTCAATAGTCGAGAATGGTGATCAAATCACGAAAACCGGACCGTCTTATGAACATCTGCTCCATTGGTGAGGAACTGGAGATTAGTGAAAACGCTGTTTGAAATCCTTGGCTTAAGAAGAAGTAAAGAAGACAATAGATGTGTGGGTGCCGTACACAAAAGATAGACACACAATGGGGAACACAAAAGATCTTTTAGGTCGAAGTGTCGTATTTGGGCATACCACAGATACAAAAACTGGGTGCCGTTTAAATTGGCAGAAATTAGCTTTTTAGACTGAATTGCTGTCTAGGATTCTTTGTTGAAACTCAACGAAATCGACTCATTTTTGAGGCGGTTAATAACTGAGAAATTTTCTTTTATGCGATCCAAGTAGTTTGGACATTTTAGTAAATTATTCTGGAAATTCTTTTATTTATACTCGTAGACTTGAGTATAATAAGAAATAAACAGAAAACATTTTGCAGAAAATATTTATAATTTTGAGATTTATGTCGAAAATTTTGGTACCGAATTTTTTTAGTTTTTCTTACATAAATATTGTACTTTTTAAATTTTTTTAAGATAAGACTCTCTATCCGTACTGAAGTTTGAGGGTCGTGCCAGGGCAATATTTCCAAGTAGGCAGGATTTGAATGAGAAGGAAATCTGTACCGATGTTGGTACCTCCGTCTTCACTGACGGTTCGAAGATGACGGTTCGACAGTTCGAGCAATTTTTATATATTAAATTAGCCAATTTATCTATTTCCTTTATACTGCCGAATACTGTTAGTGTTTTTCAGACAGACAAGTTTGCGTTACTGCAGGGATGCTTAGGGAACTTGGAATTGGAAGCGAGGGAGTTATTAAAATTTTTTTCCGATAGTCAAGCTGCGATCAACGCACTGACGACACCATGCTGCAGATACAAACGGGTCAACTTCTGTAAGGAGGATATCAAATCTCTTGGGTGTGGAGGTGACATTTCTTTGACCTGGGCTCTAGCTCAGAGGAGCTTGGAGGGAAATGAAATTACTGATGAGCTTGCATGGAAGTGGTCAACTGAATTGGAAAAAAATTTGAGACGGAGGGGTTTTCAAAAATTAATTACATACAAAAATTTTGAAAAAAAATAAAATTTTTTTCCAAAAAATATCTTTTTAAAATGTGTATTTTATTCTAAAATAAAAAAAAAATATAGAAATGTTGTAAAGAACCGAAAATATTGCATTTTACAACACTCTATACTAAAATTTGCAGCATTGAAAAATTTTCAAAGTTAATAATTTTTTTTTAATTTTTTTCTGTTTATTTATAATAAAATTTATCAATTTGTAGGATTGAGTGGAAGATCCTACAAATAAATAAATTTTCTGAAAAAAAATCCGACGAAATATTTGGCTCACTAGACATGCAATCGCTCAACTGACGAAGAGAAAATTGATCAAAGATAAGAGCAAAAGCCCGAAATGATAATTGGCAAATTGCCAAGAGCTGGCACAAATCAGCGAGCTCACGACAATCCGAACTTACAAACGTGCAAGAATATTCATGCCAGCAACATTTCCAAAACATATATCAGGAATATTTATGCTAATACAGCAACAACAAACACAGCAAGCCCAGATTTACGGCCAAGAAAGTTTTGTTGAGTGTTTCGTGGGATTGAAGAAAATCATCCATTAGGCGCTACTCCCGACGGGGCGCTACTCCTATGAAACCTCTTCTGTCAATATTTACCTATTATCTTCTTCAATATGTAACCCTTTACTATCTCTTCAGTCATCCGTGCGAGTCTTTCGTTACTCGAAATAGTCTTCTTCTATCAAATCATTCAGAGTGTGCGCCCATTTCTTTTCCGCTTCTTGGAGCTTTTTCCACAGTTTGGATCTTTTAATGCAGACTTTTCTTTAGAGAACAGTGGCACGGTGAGTGGCCATCCCACGATCCATTACTGAGATAAAGTACTTGGCTGAGAGCCTCTGGAGAGACAAAGAATTAACTCTAATGTGCAAAAAGCCAATTTTACCAGTTTATTCACAGCAAGCAATGGGTACTGCATTCGAGAGAGAGGTATTACGCAGAATTTTTGAAAGTCATTTCGGTATCAATACAAATACTTTAATGATTTACGTTTGAAGCAGTTATATTGATTATATTAATAATACTTTTCGGAGGAATCAAAGTCCCAAGAAAACAAAATGTTACCAAAAATAAAAAATAATGCTAAATTTTTTTTAATTATTGTATTTTTAAATGTCTTAGAAAGGTTTTCACGGTACTTATAAAATTTGTTTATTTCTTTATTTTGAAATAAAGTATAGGGAATAATTTCCTAGACATTTGTGAAAGGAAATCTAATGAGCAGACCAAATAACAAATTACGGATAAGTCAATTTTTGCCATAGGGATTCAATACTAATTTTCAAATCTCTGGCGGTACGGGTAAATATTGGGTAGTCGAAAAAGTCTTTTCGTATTTCCAATCAAACTTCAACTCATTTTTTTTATATTTATAATGAACTTTATTAAACCAAATATGTACCATTTTGGTCGACCACCTTTTGCCATTTTTCTTCTAGAGACATTATTCCATCAGTGTAAAACTTTTGTGGTTTCTCGGTGAAAAACTGCGACAAGTAATTTTCACAGGCTTCTTCTCTTGGAGCCAACTTTACTCCATTAAGGGAGTTCTGCATTCACTGAAACAAATAGTAGTCCGATGGTGCAAGGTCAGGGCTATGTGGTGGATGCATCAAAACTTTCCTGCCAAGCTCTCCCAGTTTTTTCCGCGTCATCAATGATGTGTGTGGCCTAGTGTTGTCCTGATGGAAGACGACGCCCTTTCCGCTTATCACTTCTGGCCGTTTTTTTGGATTGCTTGCTTCAATCCGGGCTTTGCGACCATTTTTTGAGCTTCACCACCCTTGCACCATGATCTTTTTCGCACATTATTGTCGTATTTGATCCACTTTTCGCCTCCTGTTACCATTCGCTGCAGAAATGCTTCGATTTCATTTCGTTTCAGCAAAGAATAGCAGATGTTAATTCGGTCCATTACATTTTTTACAGACAATTCATGTGGTACCCAAACATCGAGCTTCTTTTTGTAACCACCCTTTTTTAAATGGTTCAGAACCGTTTGATGATGAATGTCTAGTGCCTTGGCGATGTCATGGCAGCTTATGTGACGGTCCTGGTCAATCTTATTCATAATTTCATCGACTTTTTCAACGGTAGGTCGACCGGAGCGAGGTGCATTTTTCACATCGAAATTTCTAGAATGGAAGCGAGCGAACCATTGTTGTGCCACACGAACTGATACAGCATCGTTTCCGTAAACTTCACAAATTTCATTGGTGGCTTGCGTGGCATTCTTCCCTTTTTTATACAAAAATTACAAAATATAGCGAATTTCTTCATTATTTTTACTCATTTTGGAACAGCTATAACTTTTTTTCAACTTCTCCGAATTTAATATTTTTTTGGCTAAATGAAGCTTAAAATGTCACCTTTCTGGCACCATATGATATGACACATTGTGATTGGTAGCACTGGAGATAGATGACTCCAACGACATCTATTGACAAAATACGAAAAGACTTTTTCGACTACCCGATTTTAAGTAAAAAAAAATAGAAATTGATGTTTTATTTTTTGGGACAGTAGAACAAATTTAGGGGTAGGATGAATAAAAAAAAATTTTGATTTTTGTGTAATTTTAATTGTCAGATCATTCAGCTGGGTCAGTCATAACGAGCAACTCAATTTATGCAATCCAGAAGGAAGATGTTGATGTTGTAGCTCAATTCTCACGTCTCTTAACGAGAAGGCTGAGTCATTTCCTCTAGAGGTTACCCTGTCCATTGTGACATTGACGGTAAGCAGGGCCGATGAATTAGCGAGACTTGACATACGAACAGATAGAAAATGTCGTATTGGTAAGATTTGTAAGCTGTTTATTTTTGTAAAAATTGTGTGGCGTAATGAACAAACCTGAGAATCGCGGTATAATTTGGTCGATTTTCAATGCTAAACGCACGGAATCGCTGTTAAGCCAAAGTAAACTTAGTCTTGGCGTAGTGATTTCCGTCTCAACGAGACACTGCTTAATAGGCAGACAGGCACAGAGGATAAGTATGCAAACACCTGACTTCTGCAGAAGATGTCTAAATGAAGAAAATCAAGAGATGATCTGGCACGTCTTGTGCCATTGTCTTGCGCTATCCAGGCGTTGTTTTACGATTTTAGCTAGACAATTTATTAATGAGTTAGAAGATTTTAGTACAGTGGAAATAAAGGAGCTTCTAAATTTTTTTGAAAAGTTCACACTGGTTTTAGAAGAGATAAGGGCAAGCTTCTCACACTGCATCACAATGGGCTACGAGCCTGAGTGTGTCCAATAGTGGACAACCGCTTCAACCTAACTTAACCTCCAGCTTAATTTGCTCTCCAAAAGTTATAAGAAAGCTCTTTTTGATTTTGCGAATGTAGCCCAGTCCACGCGGTTGACATAGCTAAGAGCCAATCAAGGAAACTCCTCGGACTTTTGTAGTTGTGCCAATACAGTGAGGCCAGGTCGGAGTGACTTGTCGCTCTTAAAGAGTTTATCACTCATAGAGAGTGGCACATTTCCGGTAAGTGGTGGGAGGTGGCGATCAGTTGATGTCCTTCCGGTGACTCTACTAAACTTTACTAGCCCAAAAGTGAACGGAACTTTTCGTGAAAACGGAAAATTTAGAGGTGCTTCTATGATAACTACGAACTTTTCTGCAAATTAATGCAGGAGTGCAATCAGGTTAAAGGAAATTGACCTCTGGAGTCAATCTCTCAAGGCAAATGGTAGCATTTTCGGGTAGTTAACATCGTATTTCTCCGAACTTCGAACATACCTCTCTATCCGCAAACTAAAGTTTGAGGGTCGTACTAGGGCAATCTTTCCAATAGGCAGGAATTGGATCAAGGGGAAAATCTGCACCGAAGCTTGAACCTCTGTCTTCACTAACGGTTCCAAGGTGGAATCGGGAGTCGGAGCATGAGTTTTCTCTAAATCAGCTAATCTAAATTGCCGAATATTGCTGGTGTTTTTCAGGCAGAGGTCTTTGCGATCCTACAGGCATGCAAAATTCTAAGCGAGCGTGGGAGGGAGGGAGTTATTAACATTTTCTTCGATAGTCAACCCGCGATCACTGCTCTGATGACGCCTTGGTGCACATCCAAACAGGTCAACTCCTGTAAGGACGCCATTCAATTTCCAAACTCGTAGCTGTGTTTCCTCCTTTGTGTTGGAAAGATCAGGTGGAGAAGGACTTGGATTCACCTGGTGTGTCCAACTGACGCCGGTTAGCACGAGAAAGAAACGACTGGCGCACTTTGGTACACTTGACCAAAATCGCGTAAGCGGTTATCGCACCAGTTAAGAAGAAGGGAACCTGTGTTTACCGGTTATTAAACGATCGGCACATACGCGAAAAAGCTAATCATTTAACCCCTTTTGCAGAGAAGGAAACTATTGAGCAATTTCTCTGTCAATGCCCGCGTTTGGCAGCTAGACGATTAGGGTCACTGGTTGTCCTGTTTTCTTGGACAGCCTGGGACAGTGCACCAACCTAAATCCCATCAATTTTCTCCATTATATCAACAGCTCTGGCTGGCTGTAGATATCTGCCTGTTGGAGGTCTCATAATGGTATCAACACGCTTTGGTGCTATTTGGAGAGTGCCAAAGTGGTACTTCAAACAATTCCTACCTACTGCCTACCTACTTAACGGTTGTTTTTTGCTGATTGAAGTGCAGCGCAGTTAAGGGTAATCATATCCTGCAATAATGTGAAGGACCAAACTTTTAAGTAAAATACAAATTTAACGCCACTTACATTTTTAAATTTTTACTTGAGTTGAAAAATCATAGCAATCATTTAACGAAGTGCAATTCGGTCAATAAACTTATCTTCATTTTAAATAATTAATTTTCAGCGTGCCATATTCAGCTCGGCACAATATTCCAATTAATTAAAAAATTTAATTTAAAAAATATTACATTATATTAACTCTTTGGCCTGATTGATGCCACTCCCACCTCCAATCGCAGTGGTATTTCCAGAAAATTGCAATAAATATCGTTTCTTCGCCCACACCCATTGGCCTCATTTTCCGAGTGCCTTCTAGCAATACATTTTTCTCGCTCCATATGACTCACGGCCTGCTGTATAATCAGCATAATATATAATATATGCTCATTTATATGTGTAAATATGTATTTACATACACACGCCATATATGTTTATTTCATTTAACTTTAAAATCCATCACTAATGACTCAGCTGTGCCCCATTTCCAGTTAAGTACTCATTCGCAGTCCTTTGAGTGTTGTTAGCACAGCAACTTGTATATGGCCTTTGGGCTTTTATAAATGATGTCGTTTGCAGCGCTATCAACGTTGGTTCAAGTAAATCATGCCAATTATCGTGAAAACGTTGAGGTTGTGCGACTGTGGAAGAAAATTGAATATTTCGCGAGAATGCAATGGGGATGAGGTCGAAATGTTTCCAACGAGATTAAAAATGAAACACAATTTGCAGGATATACTACTCCGCAGATAATTCGAAAAATTGTAGAGTCCACCTCTCAATTATAATGTAATATAATAACCTCCTTACAGTTTTATTGAATTGGAAATTGAATGAAATATTATTTTTCTCTTAATTGCTGCTTCTCTGATGAAATGTTGTTTGTGGCGTTAAAGCAGGGTAAATATTTTGCGAAGCCAGCAGCTTTTCTATATGTTTCTTTAAGCACTGCGACGACATTAACTTTTCACTTATATCACCCTTCGAATACATCTATGACTGGCTTAAGTCTCACGCGAATACTTACTTCAAGCACCGCCTCGCCAGATTTGTTACACTTTCCAGAGTCACAAACATATGAACTGCTAGTTGGCTTAGCAACCTACCTAGGTACGGGAAATGGTTAAAGTGCAAGTCTGGCACTCTTCAAGAAGCACTGAAGCGCCGTTTTGATACCATTATGAGACCTTCAACATGCAGATATCTACAGCCAGCCAGAGCTGTTGATATAATGGAGGAGATTGATTGGACTTAAGTTGGCGCACTGTCCCAGGCTGTCGAAAAAAGGGGCGCCCAGTGATCATAGCCGTCTAGCTGCCAAACCCGGACATTTACAGAGAAAGTGCTCAAGAGTCTCCTTCCCTGAAAGGTCCCCTCAGCTTCTAAAATGGGCGTTAAATGGTAACCTTAGCTTTTCCGCGTGAGTGTCGATCGTCCGGTGACCGGTAAACCCAGCTACGAGTTTGGAAATTAAATGGTGAGGAGTCTAAAGGACTTTCTGAGTACTTCGTATATCGTGATGGCGCCAAAGGGTTATCGAAATAGCACATGAAGAACTGGAGCTCCATCTTTTCTGCTCTTTCCTGAGAAATAACTTGTGCAGTTCCCTTCTAACAACTGGCAGGGGGATGCCAATGACCAGATAGGAGGTCTCTGAGGCCAATTTAGTCCCCTGCCTGGCAAGCTCATCAGTAATTTCATTTCGCTCTATGTTTCTATGTCCTGGAACCCAAATCAGAGAAATCTTACCTGCACACCCAAGAGATTTAATCTCCTCCTTACAGGAGTTTACTAATTTCGTTCTGCATCATGGCGTCGTCAGAGCCTTAATCGCGGCTTTACTGTCGGATAAAATGTTTATATCTCCCCCAGTCCCGCGTTCCCTAAGCATTTTGTATTCCTGCAGGATCGCAAAGACTTCTGCTTGAAAAACACTAGCAGTATTCGGCAGTTTAAAGGAAATAGATGAATTGGCTGATTTAGAAAAATCCCCTGCTCTGACTTGGAACCGTAAGTGAAGACAGAAGTGCAAGCTTGATGCCTTGATCCAATCCTGCCTTTTTGGAAAGATTGCCCTAGCACGACCCTCAAACTCTAGTTTGCGGATAGAGAGATCTGTTCGAAGTTCGGAGAAATACGGTGTTAACTGCCCGAAAATGTTACCATGTCCCTTGAGGGATTACCTTCAGAAGCCAATCTCTTTCAACCTGATTGCTCTTTGAGCTGCGATGGAAATAGCGGAAAAGTCGATGGGAAATAAGTGCAAAAAGACATTCAGGGCAGTACTGGGGCAAGTTTTACATGCACCGGTGATGTCCTTTGCCCAGTTTAGTGTTATTATAGCCCTTCCGAAGAGCTTCCCACCAAACTAGGCATCCATACGTTCAAAACCACTCCGTTGTACATCCACATCACGACCTGTTGACTCCCCATTTTTTACCGAACATAGATTTGCAGGAGTAGAAGGCTAAACTGGCCTTCTTTACCCGATTTTCAATGTGTAGCTTTCAATGGAGTTTGAAGTCAAGTATCACTACAAGATACCTAACTTACAATAAGCTCAGCAGTCTAAGTACAAGCAAAAAGTTTCTTCGGACAATTAGGCGGACATCCTTCCTTCAGGGCACACACATGGTTTCAGCAAGATGGCGCCACACCGTACACGGCCACTGGAATCCAGGCGATGCTGCGTAATTTATTTCCTAACAAACTGGTAAGCCATATCCTTCACATAGCATGGATACACAAATCGCCTGATCTTATCCTTATGGACTTTTTTCTGCGCGGGTACCTCAAAAGTAAAGTCCATGAAACAACAAACCTAGCGATTTTCAGACCATCGCAGCTCTAAAGGAAATATCGTTTGCGCGGTCAATGGCTTCACGACATCGTGGCACAGAGTACGGAGGCCAGATTTCACGAATTCATCCAACGTAATGGTCAACGTTTAGAGGAGATAATAAAAAAAAATGCAACCAGCTCTTTTATTCTTTGTTATAGGCATTGAAATAGAGTTTTATTATTAGTAATTCCTTTTTAAATTAGCTTTTACTTCCTAATTCTGCCACTGGCGACCCTGGAGTTGATAATCAGCTTAAGTTAAGTTCAGTTTAAGTTTCGCTCCTGTTTAGATAAATTGTGCTGTAGTCTAGAAAAAAAATTTTAAGGCGAATATTGAGAGATACAGGCAAGTTTTTGGGAAATTTACTATAAAAATGGAGAAGAAGACTTCCGACATTTAGTGTGGATGCGTTATCACCCGATCCCATTCTCTTTAGGAACTTCCAAGCTCTCTTTAATGAACGTGTGACCTGGAAAAATAGTTCTTTAACCTTCAAACCCGGATCTCAGATATGGTACACTGATGGATCGAAATTAGAAGACGGTAAAACAGGGGGCGGGAATCAATGGGCCTAAATTAAAAGTACCTATTCCAATGGGTCTCTACGCAATGCTCTTCTAGGCAGAAGTACCTGCCATTGAGATATGTGTGAGGGAATGTCTCCTTAGAAAAATGAGAGGATCTCACATTTGAATACTTTCAGATAGTCAGACGGCTTTGAAAGCCCTTCGATCAACTACAATCACCTCAAAAATGGTATATGACTACCTGAATCTTCTTAATACGCTAGGGAACTTCAACACATTATTACTGGGGTGGATTCCTGCACACGAAGGACACGAGGGAAATGAAGTAGCGGATTATTTAGCGAGACATGCCTCTAATTGCTCCTAAACCTATCTGTGGACTTACAAAGGCCCCCATCAACAAGATTCTCAGGAAGTGGGAGGTATAGCGAAATTGTATCGGTCAGCGACATGCGAAACAAATCCTAACGCTAAGCTACTGATGAGCTACTTTCACTTGGCAGAGTGGACTTAAGGGGACTGATACCTGTAAACGGCCATCTTTTTCCTGATTTTCAATAAAATTATTTAAAACGAAGAAGTCAACATATTTTTTTTTAAATTGGCATACAGTTTATTTATATATTAAAATAATATTATATAAATTTTTTATTTTTATTTTAATCATTTAAAATGGCTGATGTACACTCAATTCCTTCAGAAAGGTCGCAGCGGCGCTTCTCAATCGGCGGGCATTGTAGCATCGGGGTCCGTGACCTGAATACAAAAGATCTAAATTTTGTTTGTTTATTAATGTCATAATTTCTATATGAAGTAAAAAAAAATGGGAGAAAAAAAATTTGCGGAATATAATGCTTAAAAATATGCATTTTGGGGCGAATTTTCCTACTATTTTTGCTTCGAAAAAATTATTTTTGGTAAAAATTTTGCAAAATTTAAATTTACATAGAAAGACATATCATAAAAAAGATGTGTGCAAAATTTCAGGGAGATCGGTCAATTACTTTTCGAGTTATCGTGTACGCCAATTCGAAAAATATGGGGTTTTTCAGTAAGAGCGCTTCAACTTTTGAACTTTTTTGAATAAAACACAAACGGTTTGACTTTTTTAACTAATTTTTTTTTATTATCGAGTTGAACATATATATTTAAGTATGAAATTCGATTTCTTTTGCATGACCACCGCGTGCACGTTTTTCGAAGTCCAATCGTTGAACCCAATTTTCGACCACTCTTTTGCATAAATCGGCCGAAATTCCAGCAATTTCGCGTTCAATATTGGCTCTGCGCTCACAAATCGTCGCCGGCTTATTACTATAGACCAATGACTTCACATAACCCCAAAGAAAATAGTCTAGAGGCGTCAAATCACACGAGCGCGGCGGCCATTCGACCGGTCCATTTCTGGAAATAATGGGCTCATCGAACTTGCTCTTCAACAAATCAATTGTAGCGTGTGCTGTGCGGCTTGTGGCCCCGTCCTGTTGAAACCACATGTCGTCTAAGTCCATACCATTCAATTGCGGCCAAAAATAATCGTTTATCATGTCGCGGTATCGATTTCCATTCACAGTGACGTGGCGATCGTTCTCGTCAACGAAAAAATATGGGCCAATAACGCCGCCGGCATGTAAACCGCACCACACAGTGATTTTTTCGGGATGCAACGGTGCCTCATGAATCACGTGTGGATTGCTTTCTGCCCAGTAACGCATATTTTGCTTGTTGACAAAGCCATTGAGCCAAAAGTGAGCTTCATCACTGAAGATGAGTTTTTGGAAAAAATCTGGATCATTTTCGAGTTGATCTTCAGCCCAATTTACGAATCGACGTCGTTTCAAATGGTCAAATGGCTTCAGTTCTTGTGTCAGCTTGATCTTGTACGGATGTAGGCCAAGATCTTTTCGCTAAATTCGCCACAATGACGACGCAGAAAGGCCTAATTGTTGAGAACGTCGTGTGAGCGACACATTTGCGTCTTCTTGAACTGAATATATTATATTTCAATATTTTCAACACTTCGTGCACTTCTTGCTCTCACTGGCACCGGAACATTATGTAACGAAAACGTAGATACAAATTTTTTCACTAGACGGTCGATTGTCGAACGGGATGGCTTGTTAAATGGACCGTAAAATGGCCGTAATGCTCTTAAAGTAGCAGCAACAGAACGATTATTTTCATAAAACATTTTCACGATTTGCAATCGTTGCTCAAGTGTGTAGCGTTCCATGATGGAATGTATACTAATAAAGTTTACAAATGACAAGCGAAAAATAAAAAATATTGCGTCGTTCGCCCTCCCTATCGGAAAAAAGTTGAAGCGCACCTATTGAATAACCCTATATAGTTTTGAGAAAAACGCGCCTAAGGTGGCAACGTAGCTATACGTCTCCCAGCGCTCGAACACAGTCGTCACGGTTGACGATCTAATAGAAATACTTAAATTTTCGTTGTAAAATTTTTTGACATATTCTTAAAGGATTATATTAACATTTTATGAAAAAAAAATTTCTAAATTTTTCAGGTATCTGCCCCCTAAAGACTTTTAACTGGGATATCACTTCAACAAAATTTGGCCTCTCTGACACCATCATGTGCCGATTCAGTGAAATGGACACTGAAAATTCAGAACACATTATTTGTAAATGTCCTGCACTAGGCAGAAAACGGCTACAACACCTTGGTGGTACTGCCGTTCCTCCATATAAACTATGGGACAATAAAATCCAAAATGTGCTAAAATTTTTAAAAAGGCTTAAAATATAGGGTACCTCAGCTGGGTCTATTTTGGTCGAAGTGCGCAGTAGCCTAATAAAAATAATAATAATAACCTGTAAAAAAACTGGGTTGACGAGATGCGATACTGGGTGGCCAGTCGAGGTAGCGAAATTACTGAAACTACTGAGTTACTGCTCGTGTTATATATAAATCAGCAGGATTCTTCTTTCCAAGGCAGACAAAGCAAAAGAAATTGACGTTTTCTCATTTCATGTAACCTCATAGGTGGGTTTCGGAATACGCCGCATAAAGTCCCAAGTAAAAAAACACCTGCGCATTCCAGTATATCTGAGGAAAGTAATGCACCAGCTCTTTAAAAATTCTTAACGTCCCTAATTCACCAATAAACTACTTCCTTTCATTTATTTTCTACGCTCATAAGCCGCTTCTCTAGTTTGGTCGGCCAATCGAGTGGGAAGTTCCATTGAAACTATTACCGCAATAAACGATACTTGAAGGTCCACTCAGTTGCAAATGAGAATACATAAATGCGCCGAAATATGGCACTCACACTTATACACACTCATACATAGGCATAAATTTAAGCGAATATGTGTATGTGTGCTTAGCAAAGAGTAGAACAGGAAAAAGGTCCTTAACACCTTTGCTATTAGAGTGGCAGTAGGCCACTAGTGAGTGTGCCACTTTTGGTTTGGTTTGGTTTGGTTTGTTGGTCGATGGATGCGGCAGCAACGATTTGCCACAGCTGCAACGGCACTTAGTGCAACTTTCAATTGCCGAGTAAACAAGCATACAAACAAATAAAACCGGGCGCACAAATATGCTTGCATATCGATATTAGTGTGTGTGCGTGTGTGTATGCGTAGACTGAGGTTGTAGGCTCGTAACGAATGACTTGCAACGAATTTAAGTTTTTCGAGTGCAACAAACACAGCACGCGTATATACAATTACAAAAACATATGCACGCTTATAAGCAGTTGTGCATTTATATTTGTTGCCACACACAAAATTTTGCTGATATTGCTAAACGGGCCGGAAATTTTTGGTTGGCAAAATTTTGAGTAGCGGAAAAACGCATTGACCCGCCGGGTTAAACTGCATAAATGGAGGCAACGGCAAGCACACGCACATGCATGCAGTCACGTATACATATCGTACATAACGTACACTGGCTGTCGAGTAAAATAACAACAACAACAACAAATACAAGCGGCTGTTAGTGAGGTTAAGGTGAACTTATGCAAATAAGCGCCAGGTTTTGCGGCTAGAAATGCCGAACTGCGCTGGTTAGTCGAAATGGAAAATATGCAAATTTTACGCCCATTTCAGGTTGCTAACTAACAAATGCTTTTGTGAATGTACAAACGTGCATTAGGATGGTCCCGAAGAGTTTTTTTTCTTGCAGTAACCCTCTAAATTTGTTTTATTGCCTGGGAATTCAGTCGCCTTGGTTTTATGTTTTTGTTTATTTGATATTTATCGTGCCGCCAGCACTTTGAAGCTCAACTTTTAGGTAAATTTCATATAAAATGTGTACAGATCGGTATTATTTGATCACCTTTTCTAATTCCGCTTCACAAACGTCACAAAAAGTGATACCTTTTGCTTTTGGAAAACAAATATTTATTTTGCAAGGGAACCGTGAAAGCCCCTAAAATTTGAAAAAAATTTTAAAATTAAAAAAAAAATATTTCGTATTTTTTAATTCCTTTCAATTTTCTTTTAAATTTTGCAAATGCACCCTAAAACCCCTAAAATTTGAATTTTTGATTAACCAAAAAAAATTAAAACCAGAAAAAAATATATATCATATTTCGTTGTTCTTTTAATTTAAGGCACCCTAAAAACCCCTAAAATTTGAAGAAATTTTAAAAATTAAAAAAAAAATATTTACTTCGTTTTTTTTTTAATTTTTGTATGGCAACCTGACAACCCTAAAATTTGAACAAAAAATTTAAAAAATTGAAAAAAAAAAATTTAATTATTTTTTCTTTTAATTTTTGCAAAGGCCTGAAATTCGAAAAAAATTTTAAAACTAAAAGCAAATATATTATATATAGGTATATTCCGTTTTCCTTTTAATTACTTCTAACTTTTACAAAGGTACCTGGACTCCTAACATCTGAAAAAATTTTAAAAATTAAAAAAAAATATTTATTAAATTTTTCTTATAATTTCTTTTAATTTTTGCCAAAAGTTAAATATTGTTTTTTAAATTAAAACCAAAAAAACTATTTATTTCCTTTTTCTTTTAATATCTCAAATGCAACCTGACAACCCCTAAAATGTGAACAAAAATTTAAAACAATTACAAATAAATTATCTTGTTTTTCCTATAATTTTTCCAAAGGCACCCTGTATACACAAAAAAAATTTTAAATTGTTTTCTAAATTAAAAACAAAAAAAAATATATATATCGTTTTCCTTTTAATTTCTTCTAATTTTTGCAAAGGTTTCCGGAAAACCCCTAACAACTGAAAAAAGTTTAAAAATTTAAAAAAATATATATTTATTTAATTTTTCATATAATTATTTTTTTTTAATTTTTGTCTAAAATTAAAATATTTCTTTCGTTTTCCATTTCATTTGTTCTAATTTTCTTTTATTTAATTTTTGCAAAGGCTCCCTGAAAACCTCTAAAGTTTTAAAAATTAATAAAATGCAAAAATATTTCGTTTTTCTCTTAATTTCTTCTAATTTTAGCAAAAGTATCCGGAAAAGCCCTAAAATTTGAAATTAAAAAAAAAAAAACATATATATTTAAATTCTTTTATAATTTCCTTAAATTTTTTACTAAAATTAAATTTTTTTTTTTTAACTAAAACCAAAAAAAAAAGAATTTTTTTCTTTTAATTTTTTCTAATTTTCTTTTAATTTCTCCAAAAGCACCCTGACAACCCCTAAAGTCTTAACAAATTTTAAATATTAGATAAAAATATTTATTTCGTTTTTCTTTTAATTGCTTTATTTTTATTATTATTATTTGCTTTTGTGAAAATAAATTGAAGGAAGATATTACTTAAAATTATTATGTAAATGTTTTTACCAAATTTACTGAAAATGCATTTGTCTCATTCAGTAGTAATTTTCAAAGTGTTGGCGCCATGAGAAAATATTAACTAGAAAATAAAGAATAAAATCAAGTGTCTCATTCTTTTGGCCGCAGAAAAGATGTAAGCATAAAAATAAGTTTTTCTTGTACCACCCTAATGCGTGTGAGTACGAGTGCGAGCATAATCAAACATATTCACTTTTAAGTTCGCATTTTGCCAACCTGCAGTTGTTTACTTTGCTGCGGCGCTTATATGGCCAGCATTTTGTGTTTTTAGCTTAAATACGGCAGAGCTGAAAATTAATTGCGCATAAAAATTAAAACAAAAAAAGAAAACAATTTCCCTTTTTCCGCAAGAATTTCGGTCTTGAGTGTGGAATTTATTAGGCCACTTAAAAATTTGGGCTTAGGTGTGAAGTGCCAAATGAAAGGGGCGAAATGATTTGTAGTGCGCACATGTGTGCCGTCCAATTGCCCTGCATTATTCATCTTTTTAATTGACTGCATCGGTAATGAAGCAACCGCTCACACATACACAGGCGCACAAATGCTTACACACACACATACACATGTAAAAATGCGCCCACAAGCGCACAAAAAGCACGCATTCGCAAGCGCTTATCTTTTAAGCTCAAAGCGTGTGCCGCATGAGCACCAGAGGATCAGTAAAAGTTAAGTTTTTCATTTTCGTTTGCCTAATTTATGGCAGTTTTAACTTCAAGTTTTGAGTGTTTGCCAGCGCTATCGAAATTTGCCGCACAAAAAGTGGCAGAGTTAAGGTATGTGGTGGAGTCGATAAGCTGCCGCTGAAAATTTAAGCAAGAAACATGCCAGTTGGGACAGATATGTTTTAATTTTCCACACATAAGGTTTGTGAGATGTGTTTCCGAACTGCCTTTAGGTTTCAGCGACCTGAGGCAGCTTCTTTTAGAACTTTTGCGCGTGAGATTCTGCTTCTACCACGAATTTTGTGCCATAATATCTTGGCATTTGATTAAAACAAAACTGAGTTATTTCCGCTAAGGTTAGGGTAGTTTTGAAAATTCGTAAACGGGGGCAAGGTAGTCGATTCAGTGGAAGAAAATTCAAATTTTGATTTATGAAAATCTCTAAATGTTTGATTTGCATTCGATTTTTTATTGCAATTCGATTAATGTAGACAGCTTTTTTTGTAATCTAATTTTCGAATTTCCGTGCATGAACCACTAAAATGATAGAAACAGTTTTTTCTAAGAGAGGTCACCCCTCCGCAGACAATGGCAAACCTCCGAGTATATTTTTACCATTTTTGATGAACAAAACTGGTGTTACCTGCTCCGTCCGACCGACTGTCGCAGATCCTCCTGTCCCTAAGCAGAGGGGACTGTAGGCGGCTGGTTGGACTGATGACGGGCCACTTTCTCTGGGCAAAGTACATGGAAAAGGTGGGCATCTCAGATAGTGCACTCTGCTCAGCATGTGGAGAGGAGAAGGAGACGGCGGACAGCTTTCTGTGCGTATGCCCAGCCCTCGCTCGAATCAGGCTTGAGCTCTTTGGCACAGATTTATTAGGTTCCTTGGCACCACAAGATCTACTCAGATTTCTTCGGAGGTCGAATAGATTTAAAGAAAATTAAAAAGGGAACCCGGGTGCAGTACAATGAACTTAAGTGTCTCTGAGTGCTAGTCTGTTTCGACAAAAATAAAAAAATATTTTGGTATGAGAGAGCTCCTCGTAAAAAACAATTTGCCATTGGGAGTCGGCGGCCGCCGTAGCCGAATGGGTTGGTGCGTGATTACCATTCGGAATTCACAGAGAGGTCGTTGATTCGAATCTCGGTGAAAGCAAAATTAATAAAAACATTTTTCTAATAGCGGTCGCCCCTCGGCAGACAATGGCAAACCTCGGAGGCGGCTTGAAACTGTAGATCCCTCCATTTGTGGGACAACATCAAGACGCACACCACAAATAGGAGGAGGAGCTCGGCCAAACACCTAACAGAAGTGTACGCGCCAATTATTTATTTTTTATTTATTTTTATATTCGATTAAAAAGTAAGCTTTCAAATATAACAGCTGTACAAATGAAAATAGACGCCAATATTTGACTAGTTTTGACTACTTTAAATAAAGTTTTTTTTAATATTCGTATTTTTTATGAAAGTATAGCTCATTGACTAACAGTTGGAAGTAGCTAAAAATTTAAGTCGACTTTTTATAATTTTTTTTGGTTGACGATATTGTGCATTTTCGCCATATAAACAAAAAATGTCGTACAGTCCTTACCGTTACTGTCAGGGAAAAAATTATAAAAAATTCAATGGGCTTTAAACTACTGCTCAATACCATTTATAAAATAGTCGGAACGCAACTATTCTGGATAGCTGCCATGAATAACGCTCTTGCAGAATCAGTGTTCACACCATTAGGTGCAGTCAAGAGTACAATTTCCCTAAAATAGCAATCATCGACATTGTTAAACATCAAACAACGGGACGCCTGGAGACTAACGGCAGTCATAACTGCCTTTTGGTCTGTCGGAGTACAAGCAGCCAAAATGCACATCCCTCACATTACATACCATCACAGTTGTAAACAACCAGAGAAAAAGGAAATGATCTTTTATATGTGAATGCCCTGGAATATGGAAGGACTGAATGTTAACCCTGGGCCAAACTCTATTCGAGAGGCTAGAACAACTGTCTAGCTTAGACTTCAACAACTTAATAAGGTTCTTAAACCGCATATATTGGATACAGTATTGCTGTAAATTACTGTTAAGCAAGTTGCTAACGAGGATGTGGCAACAAAATGGTGCGGAAGCGCTAGTTGGATTCTGCATGAATCACCACTTTAACCAACCAACCATTCTGGATAGACTTCAAGCGGTCGACATGTCACTACGTGCTGAACAAGCAGGCTTCCGTCCCCACCGGACCTGCGAAGATCAAGCGAATACTCTCAGCATAATTATTGAAAAATCCTTACAATGCAACACTTTACTTTATATGGTGGATTGCATAGGAATGTAGCCTTCTCTGGAGAATAAAAAGAGTTCCTAAAAAAATGTAGCAGATTATCAAGGCACTCTATCATAATGCGGAGGTAACAGTTCTCTATAATGGCGCCAAAAGCACTCCATTTAGAACAAAATCCGGTGTAAAACAAGGCTATCCACTGCCGCCACTTCTATTCGCGGTTACACTTGACGAAGTTATGCAGAAAGTGGAAAAAGGACACATGGCATCACCGTCAACTATATGACCTGAACTACGTTGACGGACACTCCGACATGCAGCCCAAAATCGAATTTTTAGTCATTGCTGTACGGAACGTTGGCCTGGAAATAAATAGTAAGAAATCGATACCGTTTACAAAATTGTAGACGAGGAAGAAGCGGTACAGTATGTTGGATGTTTCTGCTATTTTGGAAGCATAGTTGCGTAAAGTTAGGTCAGCTTTTGGACGGTTATATCCAATTTATAAAAGTGGACAAAATTTCACAAAAAACTAAAATAAGAATATTTAATGCATGTGTAAAATCCACGCACTTATATGGCTGATGGTGAGAAGTACTACGCAGAAATTGCAATGCTTTACAATTAAATGCCTTCGGCTTATATGTAAAGTGGTTTGGCCTAACACTATTCGAAATGTGGACTTGTGGCAGATCATCGAGCAAGGACCAATCGAAAAGGTGATAAGAGCTCGTAAATGGCGATAGATCGGTCACACTCTCAGAAAGGACAGGGAAAGCATAAGCAAAACAGCGTTTGAATGGAGCCCTCAAGGACAAAGATGAACCGATCGTCCACGAAATACCTGGAGACGTTCTAACCTTCGTGATTTAGGAGTAGTTAACAAAATGTGGGATGACGCAAAGAGAACAGCAGTTAATAGAATAAGATATAAATGTTTTGTTGAAGGTTCTGAAGTGGAATAATAAAAGAAGAGAAAATTAATAATAAACGAAGTACCCAAATTTATTTTGTTTTATCTTTAATTGAAATATTTCAAATTTTTATGACTATTTTGGATTCTTTATACATTTTGTATAAAGTTCTTAATTTGAATTAATATGAGCTTTGTCTTAGAATGAACCAAATTTTTATATAAATATAATTAAAATTAAAAAATAAATAAATAAGTAGTGAAAAATGTCCAATATGTGGTGTTTTTATAATTTTGACTCTATTTTATTTTTATACTCTCAAATTAATGAGAGAATGTTTGACCTCAGAGAATGTTTGCTGAAAATCATGGTGACAAGATTTTTAGAGGTGTACTACCTGGCATACCGTTATTCGGCTCTGAGCGAATTTGAGATATGCCGACATCAGTCGTTTTGTGTTTCACTAAGCTAAAGCTAAATTTTGTGAAACACAAAACGAATGACGTAGAACCCAAAGTTCCCCTCAACATTCTTTTTTCACCATACCTAACGAGCAAACCTGGTACTTATCATCCTTGGCTGAAACTTCACCACATTTGATTTTTTGATTTAAGGTTAAATTTTTCCCATCCAGATTAAGTGTTTGATAGCACGAAATTATTTACTTCTCTTCTCTATAGGCTGCTGTGCTAAGACGAATCATGCCCCCAGCACTCACTACAACTCCAGCACAGCGAGTTACGACCCACGTTAGTATTAGCTGGATCAATTCGTTAGAATGCTAAAAATCCCCCTCACACTAAATCGCCATTCGCTGGCAGGGGCAAACGAAAATGGCGACCACCGCCGCATTGGAAAGACTGAGTGGGATGGGCATATATCTGCCTATGCATGTAAGAAGAGCGGCACTCGATTTAGACAGATAGATTGGAGTAAAGTAATACTCTGATACTGATAAACTCAACTTCTCCCCTCAATTTCTCGCTCCTCAATTTCCTATTGCCGCTTGCGATACACGTACTTGCATATGCATCTGAAGTCATTAATGCGTGCGTATAATTGCCAAATCAGCTGCAACCAATTGAAGAACTTTTTAACACTTGCACTAATTATTTATTTCCATATCAGTATGTATGTTTGTATGTATGTATAAGTATATGCATGCATTAAGAATGGCCCCTCAATGCATTTAGTATGCTTGGCAATCAGACTTGATATTTTTTGCTGACGTCATCATGCTAAGTTTGCTTTATCTACACCGCATCATAACATTTAAAATTACGGCGCAATTCGTTGCCCTTATTAGCCTTCATTCATTCCTACGACGTTTGCAATTACTTTTTGGCAATAAATTTCAAACCTGCTTTTACTTTGTACCCACATTGGAGTTCCCTCATCCTTCGAATTCTACTTTGCGCATTCAGATTCATAATTATCCTTTGGCATGCGTGCGTGTTTGGTCTTTGGTATTTTTGTGGTGAAGTTGGGCATACATTTGGGGTATGGGGTGTGTAACTACCCCGCAGTTAAACCTACTAGTTAATAAAGTAGTTCATAGTAGGCTAAATAAAGTATAGTTCACTTTTTTTGGCCTGTTTTGGTGGTGTTCAAATAGTTGGTTTTCGTAAAAATACATAAAATCACTAGTTTAATTTGCTATTTTATTGTTAAATCGGCCTTGAGCTCACAAAATAAAGATATGAATATTCGTATAGTCCAATTTGTGTAGAAAATCATCAGATATGGATGAGTTGCAATTGTAAAAAAAATAATAAATGAATAAAAATTTTATTTATTGAATAAAATGATTTATTACAAAGAGGGACAACACAAATCTTCTTCTTGTTCGCTATTGCAAAGCATAAATTCTGTTGCTAGGCATCGAAAAGCACTTTTGTGGTTTTGTCTTTTTTTTAATATACCTCGTTAAGGAGTTTAACATGAAAAAGCCAAAACATAAGAAAACCACAAAGTATAGGAGCTGACTTTCGAACTTAATTTCTGATTATTTAACATTTGTATGCCATTTGTTGTTAGTTGTTATTTGTGAACTCAAAATATAGTATTTCAATGCTCCTCCAAAGTTGCCCTGATTGTAATTTGAATAAAGTTGTGAAAAAATGCGTAATTTTTCTTAAAAATTAGAGTCACAGCTCTGATTTCTACAAAAGCAAACTTTGATAAAAAAATTACTTTTCCCCCCATTCGTAAAAAAATAACGCAAAAAGACCCAACATTTGATATGCAGAGGTCAGGCCCAAAAATTATATTGAATTCAAATTTTACAAAAAAATTGTTTCTTGCCTTCAAAATTGTAAAAGGTGGCGCAAAATTAATCATACAATTTTGGTTTTGAATAATTTTTTTACTAAATATGTAAAAAATGATTTTGAGTGATGGAAATCATTATTTTTGCCTTTACGCGCTTCATTGCTTGTATCTTTGCGGACGGTAGCTGCCTAATTCTTCTTCTTCTTAATTGGCGCGATAACCGCTTACGCGATTTTGGCCGAGTTTAACAAAGCGCGCCAGTCGTTTCTTTTTCGTGCTCACCGGCGCCAGTTGGACACACCAAGGGAAGCCAAGTCCTGCTCCACCTGACCTTTCCAACGCAGAGGAGGCCTTCCTCTTCCCCTGCTATTACCAGCTGGTACCGCATCTATTACTTTCAAAGCCGGAGCGTTTGTATCCATTCGGACGACATGACCCAGACAGCGTAGCCGCTGGATCTTTATTCGCTGCGCTATGTCTATGTCGTCGTAAAGCTCATACAGCTCATCGTTCGATCGCTTGCGATATTCGCCGCTGCCAACGTGCAAAGGTCCAAAAAATCTTACGAAGAATCTTTCTCTCAAACTCTCCAAGCATCGCTTCATCGGATGTTGTCATCGTCCAAGCTTCTGCGCCATACGTTAGGACGGGCATGATGACAGCCTTGTAGAGTGTTAGTTCTGTTAGTCGAGAGAGGACTTTACTACTCAATTGCCGACTTAGTCCAAAGTAGCACTTGTTGGCAAGAGAGATTCTACGTTGGGTTTCAAGGCTGACATTGTTATCTGTGTTAATGCTGTCAAGAGGTATTTCGTTTTCCCTTGTTCACCATCAGACCCATTCGCTTTGCCTCTTTATTCAGTTTGGAGAAGGCAGAACTAACAGCGCGGTTGTTAAGGCCGATGATGTCGATATCATCGGCATATGCCAGCAATTGTACGCTCTTAGAAAAAAATTGTACCTGAGCGATTAAGTTCTGCGGCTCGTACGATCCTCTCTAACATCAGGTTAAAGAAGTCACACGACAGCGAGTCACCCTATCTGAAACCTCGTTTTGTATCAAACGGCTCGGAGAGATCCTTCCCAATTCTGACGGCGTTGCTGGTGTTGAGCAACGTTATCTTGCATAGCCGTATTAGTTTTGCGGCGATACCAAATTCAGACATCGCGACATACAAGTAATTCCTTTCCGTACTGTCGAATGCAGTTTGAAGTCGACGAAAAGATGGCGTCTGTCGATTCTCCTTTCGTGGGCCTTTTCCAAGATTTGTAGACTTTCCAGGTCTAAAGACACACTGATAAGGTCTAATCAGTTGGTTGACGGTGGTCTTCAGCCTTTCACAAAATACGCTCTCTAGAAACTTATAGGCGGTATTTAGAAGACTAATCCCGCGGTAATTGGCACAAATTGCAGGATCGCTCTTCTTATGGATTGGGCAGATCACACTTAAATGCCAATCGGCAGGCATGCTTTCCTGTTGTTCCTGTTGGCCAGCATCTCAAGCTCCTCGCACTCACGTATTTCGGCCTCTCATTTTATCTTTCTCTTCCTCTTCCGTTCTCTTCCTTTCTTAGCGCTCTATAGCCATCCCAAATGGCTCGCGTTGCGCCTGATCGCAGCGTGGCTCTATAGGCGGCATGCTTTCTTTCTGCGGCAACATGACATTCCTCGCCACTCTCCACTCACTCCTGCTAGTCGACGGTTCCAATTTTTTTAGTTTAATTTCGGATGGCTATAACTTTTGAAGCCTTTGAAGTTCCATCTCACAGCATATCTTATTTAACAGGTAATTTTCCAATATTTTTAATAACTTTTATTTAGCGCAAACTTTTTTTGGAATATGCAACGAAATTTTGAAAATTAAAAAGATAGCATCTTAACAAAATATTTTGCGAGAAAAATTATGAAGATAAATAAATTCGAACATTGTCTCACTTATGGTCTTTCCAATGATACCTCATTTATGTAAATCGATTTAGTAAATTTTGACTTATGTAAGGTTTTAGTTGTTGAAATGCTACTTTGTAAAAGCAACCCTAGCAATGCATATGTTCATGTTTGAATTGTCGAACATAAGTATTATTAAGAAAGCACATTAATTTTAAACTTGTTTCGGATGTAACCACCACTTGCGTTCTATCAATAAAAACAACATTAGTACCGCTTATTATGATTTTTTTTATTTTTTCCAGCTTTGTAACTTCGTGAAAAAAATTTAGAAATTTTTCCAAGCGCAATCCCCTCAGTTAGAGCGTGAATTTAGTTCACGTGCAATTTTTTTGCGAAATCAAAAACCATATTGCAGAAGCTTTTTACGTTTCGAATAACATCGGTTTTATATGTGCTTCTAATAAGCCCCTAGCAACTGGCACAATTCTAGTCACTGTGCAACTAGTCTGACTCCTATCATATAACAGTCCAGCTGGAATTAGAATACGCGCTGAATAAATAGTTTGGCTTTCCACTACCGGGTAGCTACTCGCAAACCCCACATATGTACATGTGTGTGTAAATAAAATTTGTATGTATGCGTGATACTTTCTCAGCCTGCTAGCCTTAGTGTAATTTAAACTTTAGGCATCCCCCCTTTACTATTAAGTGTTTTGTTGCTGTTTTAGTGCGTTTTTTGTTTGTTTTAGGTTCTCTTCGCTACATCCGCTAAACTTTCGCTATTTTCGGTGATTGGTTGGTATATTGGCAAATGGTAATTTACAGGTTACGTGCGCTAAACTTTTCAAAATTTTTGCCATTTATTCCATCAACCGCTGAATCCTTCTAAATCACCCCCAAATAAAGGTTTTGGCAATAGGATTGAAATTATTGAGGCAGGAAATCGTTTACTGTAATTGTGTTTGCTAAATGCTGTTACTCACGTGAGTGGAAATATAAAATGAATGAAATAAAAAAATGTTTTCTGGGGTAGTTTTGGGCTGTTGAAGAAGAAAATTGTATACAGTCAAAAACAACTTTTTGAGTCAGAGGTTTTGGGAGGCGCTGATTTTATATCCGATGTCAGTTTTTCAAAAGTACAAATGTTGTTATGAGGTTTTGATCGCAATTTTCTCGAATCTTTGACGTAACGGGCACTTTTGGACCCCAGAATCGTGATTAGTGCACAAAAATTCGGAAATAAGCCTCATATAAAAAAAATCTCTAAGGTCTGTGTTACATACATTTTAAGCCTAAGTCAATCAAAATCGGATGAATAATAAAAAGCGATATAAAGCAGCAATCAGTGATGTCGTAGTCATAAAGCCATAGTCTTAATATTACAGTATTTGTCGATTAGTCATGCCGTGACCATAAACAGCTGATATTGAAGTAGAATTAATGACAGCATTTGCATTTTTGTCATTTAAACGCGGATAATGTTCCACTAAGTCTATTAATTTTTTGTCGTTCATTTCCAATATTTAAATTTTTATCGCAAATATCAAATCAAATGTAAAGTAATCCACAGTATTCACAAATAGATACATACGGCTACGGTTATGGTTACGGCGTAATGGTGCGACACCTATAATCATTTATAGTGGTGCCCATCAAGCAGATCAGATCAGCTGATTGCGATGGTAGCGGTTATGGCAAAGGAACGGTACCACTATTTGCAGCTTAATATTGGTCGCCGCAGCAGAGTGCAGCGACAGCAGCATTTTTTAGTGTTTTTGCTGTTATACTGGGAGTTTTTTATTTTGTATAATTCAAAGAATTTGTTTGAAATTTTGTTATTCCAACAAAATTTCGGCTTCAGACGCCTTAAAAATGTTGCAGACAACCTATGGGGACTCTGCTCTATCGCGTGCACGTGTTTTCCAGTGGTACAAATCGTTCAAAGAGGGCCGTACATCGGTTGAAAACTTGCCTCATGAACGTCGTCCAGCAACATCAGTAAACGACGAAAACATCGGAAATGTAAAGGAAATTGTGCTTGAAAATCGCACAAATCGCAAAATCGGTTAACGCTGAATATTATTTAGACGTTTTAAAGCGTTTGTGCGAGAACATTCGTCTTAAGAGGAAGGAATTGTGGGACAACAAGTCATGGTTCTTGCATCACGATAATGCACCAGCTCACACATCACGTCTTGTTCGCGATTATTTGAACAAAAATAATGTTAATATCGTTCCGTAAGCACCGTATTCGCCTGATATGGCTCCATGTGACTTTTTCCTGTTTCCCAAGCTCAAGTTGCCGCTCCGTGGAAAACATTTTGAGACAATTGAAGTCATAAAAGAGAATTCGAAGAACACACTCGAACTTGACTTGTTTACAGTAGCACAGAAAACAAACTATTTGACATATCATGCTGAAATTTGCCATGCAAGCTTATAACAGTCCTACCAAAAAACAAAAAATTTATTTTTGCCATATGTCATCCGCGGACCGTTTTATTGATAACGTCTCGTTCATATTTGAGCAGAAGGTATTCTGACTCTTGCGTAAGACTTTTCTCCAAAGCAGGAATTATAATTGGACGGTTAAGAAGCCAACCAAAAATGTTCTGATTTTTAATAACTTCAATTTGTTTACTCTATACTTGCATATAAGCAATATTTTTTACCGATATTTATTTAGTACACCATCATCATTGCTAACTCAACAACTTGGCCCGGGTCTAGGTTTACTGTAACATTTCTCTCCAGTTCGATTTATCCCTCACTTGAGTTCTCCAACAACGTATACCAAATAGCTCAGCGCCCCGCTCTACGCCATCCAACCATCGCAGTTTTGGTCTTCCTTTATCCCTATTTCTTTTGCACATACCCAGTAGTAATTTCGTCGAAGTAGACCCTACTAGACGGTTAAGCTTTATTGTCGTGACAATATTCAGGTGGTTCCAGTCTTTGAAGCTCGTGATTGAATCGAATTCTCCAAATGTCATTTTGCCGTGAATTTACGCTGAAAAAAGTTGCGTTTTTGCTCATCGGTCTTGCTAAAAGTCCAAGTTTCACTAGCGTATTTAAGTACTGGTACGATAAGAGTACGAAAAATTGTTATTTTTGCTGGCTTTCCAAACATGCGCCGTTTTAGTAACGCAAAGTAGCACCGGTTCGCGGCAAGTATCATCAATTTCAGTCGTTATGTTGTTTTTATTGTCGATTTTGACACTGAGATATTCGAATTCCTGAAAAATTTCGAATATGTAGGGACCATTTTTAAGACCTGGACTGATGTTCTGCACTGCTTGTTTTTGTGGTGATGACACCATTGCCTTCTTCTTGTCTGTATTAAATGATAATCGCATTCTTCTTGCCGCTTTATCAAAATTTTTAAAGGCTTCTTTAAGGTCATCAAGGGATGTCGTTATAATGTCGAAATCATCTGCAAATGCCAGGATTTGTACCCGATTTGAAGAACGCAGTTCCGTTTATGGTTATTCCAGCTTCCATTTTGAATTTTTCACTGGCGAGATCAAATAGCAGGCAGACCATCCACCTTGTTCGAGGCCCTATTTTTGATTTATTCAGTACTCAATATTTTATTCTAATAAGTAAGTAAAGAATTGTCAATACTAAGGTGGTACTGAATGATTACTTCCCTCCTTTTGTATTACAATTTATGCTACTAAATAATAGAGACTTATAGGGCACCGCACCCGAATGGGTTGTTGCCAAGAAAAATAGATTTCACGGTTTGCCTGATTGCTATGGTGAAAAAAAATTTTGAGGGGAACATAGCTGCCACGTCACTTGGCATATGCTTAGCAAAATTTAGCTTGTGTTAGTGATATATACAGAGTGAACGATATGAAGTGTTACCAACTTCACACTGCTTGTATCTGTAAAACAGCTCATGACATCAACGTCAAAATTGTTCTAATGACAGTTCGATATATTTTTTATAAATCAGCAAAAGCATTTACGTCTCAGTTTTGTTGAAGTTTTTTTTTTCTTTGATGGAATTCAAACGTAATAGTGTGATTGCATTATATTTGGCTGGAAAATCACAACCAGCCATTGTTCGTGAGCTCAGTCACCTCAAAGTGAACAAAATGTTAGTGTATCGCACTATAAAACGTTACAATGATACTGGTAGCATTGCAAAACGCTATGGAGGTGGACCAAAAAAAACCGCAAAAACGCCAGAAATGGTTCGGAAAGTGACGGCTCGACTTGAACGAAATCCACGTCGAAGTGGAAGAAAAATGGCCAAGAACTGAAAATATCGCAAGACAGCATTCGACGCATATTGAAAAATGAGCTTAAGGTCAAGGCTTACAAGCTCCAAAAAGCACACGATCTTTCACCCCAGCAAAAAAAAGTTCAGTGCGAAAGAGCAAAGGAGTTGTTGCACTTGCACGAACGTGGCGGATTTCCTAACATTGTGTTTTCTGATGAAAAAAATTTCCCAACTGAGCAGTTCATAAACACTCAAAACGATCGTGTTTACTTGACTGAACGCTTATACGAGAATTTGAGCCTACGTATGGCCACTCGAAGCAATTTCCCAACGCAAGTAATGGTTTAGGCCACAGTGACCGCTGATGGACGCTCACCAATAGTTTTTATCGAGCCTGGTGTTAAAGTGAATGCGAATTATTATCGGGAAAATGTTTTAGAAGCTGCTTTAGAGCGCTGGACACGCAAACATTTCGCTCGTAGACCATGGACGTTCCAACAGGACTCGGCACCGTCTCATAAAGCTCGTGTGAACCAAAAATGGTTAAAAAATCATGTTCCGCATTTCATTTCGTCCACACAATGGCTTTCGAATTCGCTAGACGCAAATCCAATGGGCTATTCCATCTGGTCCATTTTGGAGAGCAAGGTGAGGACTAAAAAATATGCCAGTATGGATGCGCTGAAAAAAGCGATTATACGAGAATGGGCCAAAATACCTCAAGATCACATTCGTGCAGCATGCAACTCATTTTTTGACCGTTTCAAGGCTATAGTCGCCTATAGTCAAGGCAAAAGGTGGTCATATCGAGCTAAAGTGAATGTATGTTAAAACTGTAATCATTTTTGAACAGTTTTGTCTTTGAAATCAATAAAAACTAATTTCACACAAAAAAGTTATGGTGTTTTGAATAGGTAACACTTTACCCTGTACATATACGAGGGGTGCCTTTTATATTTCGGGATTTGGCAACCCTGGTGTTGCAATCTGGCAACTAACAGCTGTATCGCAAAGTTTGACATTTTTTGGCTTTTACGTACTCGAAACGTTTTGAAATACCAGCGCTATTTGCGTTGTTTACAGTAACTTAAAAGATTCATCTCGGTCCAAAAATGGAATTAAATCGTGAACATTTTCGTGCGATTATTTTTTATAACTTTCGACGTGGATTAACTCAGCAACATTGCATGGATGAACTTAATTCATTTTTTGGCAAGGACCAGTGTTTATCGATGGTATGGTGAATTCAATCGTGGTCGTAGTTCACTCCAAGACGAATTTCGTGAAGGTCGTCCAAAATCAGTTGTTGTTCCGAAAACCATTGATGCTGTGCGCGAACTGATATTGCAAGATCGTCATGTGACCTATCGTGAGATTGAGACAATCTTAGGCATTAGTGGGACCAGCATACATTCAATATTGCATAAACATTTGACTGTCAAAAAAATTTGTTCGCGTTGGATCCCACACAATTTGTCAATTGCTCAAAAAAAGGCTCGTGTCAATTGGTCGAAGGAAATGCTGAAAAAATACGATCGCGGGGCTTCGAAATACGTCTGTGACATCGTGACAGGTGATGAATCATGTATTTACGCGTATGAGCCCGAAAGTAAACAGCAGTCGACTGTATGGGTGTTTCAAGATGAGCCAAATCCAACAAAAGTTGTTCGCGCCCGAAGCACTTCCAAGCAAATGGTCGCCTGTTGTTTCGGAAAACCTTGAGATGTCGCAACCGTACCACTAGAACAATGCAGAACAGTAAATTCTGAATGGTACACAACTATTTGCTTGCCAGTTGTCTTCCAAGAAATTAGGAAAATCAATCGCCAAAGACAGATCACTCTTCACCAGGACAATGCGAGCTCTCACACATCGACTCAATAACTGCATTTTTGAGCACCCAAAACATCGAATTGATTGGTCATCCGCCGTATAGTCCTGACTTGGCACCGAATGACTTCTTTTTATTCCCATACGTAAAAAACAAACTGAGAGGTCAACGTTTCTCGACACCTGAAGAAGCGGTTGCGGCATTCAGAATGCGTGTTTACCTCATTCATGCATTTACCTCATTCAGAGTGGCAAAAGTGCTTCGACGATTGGTTCAAACGCATGCAAAAGTGTATAGATCTCCATGGAGAATATTTTGAAAAACAATTAAGTGATTTTCGATGATTAAAATTTGTTTTTGTTCTCTAATCCCGACATATAAGAGGCACCCCTCGTATAACAATAAAAAAAGTGAAATAAAAGAAAAATTTATGGGACAATTAAAGCATGACCTTTTTTTAATTAAACGGTTAATCGATAGCAACTTAATAATAATAACTTAAATTAATGTAGGATTGATGCCATTCGAATTAGTGTGCTCAGAGATATATATATATATGAGGCAATCAAGGTTTTAGGCTGTTGCTCTTGACATGCTTTTAACCTGATCCCAGATTTTTGATGTGAAATAAATCCTTAAAAGTGGGCACAACCGTATAAAAGTTCACCGCTGCGTGTTCAATGTAACTGAAACTTTGAAACACAAGAAAAGTAGAGAAAAATTCTCAAAAATTATTTAAGCAAATATAATTATAACAGATTTTCAATGTACATCGAGCTGTGTATATACATGTGTCGTGCGTTTTTTTAGCTGCATTAGATCCATTGATATCGATAACAAAGGTTGGACAGCTGAGAATCGTAAACTGCGTCCACATTTCTATTCAGTAAAGTTTGGAAAGTCAGCAAGGATCGTTTGACGAAATTTCGTTTGAAATTGTGGAAATTAACTTTGAAAAAAAAAAATATATATATCTGCTCGCGCAGTTCATAGCGCACTGGCGTCATCATCGGTCCTTTTGTCTTTCGAAACGAGGAAAGTGTTGCCGTTACCGTGAATGGCTAGTGCTCTTGAGCAATACTGACTGAATTTGGGTTTCCCAAAATTAATCAGCTAAACATCGATGACATTTTGTTCCAACAAAATGGTGTAACTTGCCTTGCGCGCTTAGCTATCGATTTAATCAGTTTGACAACTTTCTCTTTAGAAAATTTGGCCCCTCGTTCATGCGATTTAACGCCTCTGGATTAATTTTTATAGGGCTATGTTAAGTCTTTAGCTTCAGCCAAATCTTGAAGCAAAAAAATGTATAATTGTAAAAGTTATCTATGTTTGGGTGGAGCCCGTTTCTCCAAAAGTCTGCGGAAATGATCAAAAGACCTTGGAGATTCATCTAAAATCAATTGCACAAACGAAAACAGTTTCATTTATTGATAATCTTATGCTTGATCGAAGCCTGTTTTTTTTCGAAATTAACAATGTGGCGGCCTCAGGAAATATTTTTCAGATTTTCGAGGAAAAAAAAATTAAAAAAAAAAAACATCCTTCGATCAGGCACGAGTTTTTATGGTTTTCAAAAATAGTCTAAATTTTATTGAAATCTACCAAGCGGTTTTTAAGTTACAGTGATCACCAGCTCAAGAACATAGTTTTAAGAAAAACACATTCAAAGTTTTGCTATTGAGCTCCGGAGCGCCTGAGCGCCGTTTATTAATTGTTGAATAGCTCGAAAAGTATTTTTCGGATTCACTTCAAATTTTTACTCAATATTTTTGAGATATTATACTTTAAGAAAATGTAAAAAAAATCTAATTTTTTCAAAATTCTGACTAAATCTAATGCCTTAAAAAACACCCGATTCCCGTATATTTACCATTAAAAAGTTTTTGTGAATTTTTCTTCTGCCGGTGTTGATTTCATCATAAAATCCGTAATCAAATAAATCCAAATTAAACGAGTATTAGATTGCCGCTGCTGCTTTTGTTGACCATTCACGTTTATTCTTTTTAATAAAATGTATTGATTTAATTTAAAACAATCCGAGAATGCATACACACATCAAATATTTGCCAAAAACCAACAAAATTTGTAGTTAATATACGAAATATGACGAATAAATTGGCTGGTCGAGTGACCAAATATTCGTATTGCAACCGATAAACCAAATTAAAAGTCAAATGTAAACAAAAATTTCTATTTTGTATGCAAATAAAAGTAAATATTGAAAATCTAACAAAAGTAATGAAAGAAATGCATTGCATAGAAAACAAACGACAGCAGAGGCAGTGACGGGCACTATTTGGAAATAGCAAGAAAATTAAATATTAAAACAAGTTTGAAGGGGGTAAAATAAATATAATAATAGCAGAAAGACTGAAACTTAAAGGCGAGGCATAACTGCAGAGGAGAAGAGGAATATGAAAGGAAATAACAGAAATAATAATGAACAAATAAATGAAATAGAGACGAAAAGACGAATCAGGGGATTAACAAAAAAAAATGTAATAAAAAAAAATATTCATTATTTATTTATTTATTCATCAATTAAAGTATAACTTAAATAGATATTAATATTAAAGCTTAAATATAATATATAATAACAATACTTTGAGATACATTAGTCACAATTCAAAAAGTGTATCTCCAGATTAAGTCTTGATTTGAAAGTCTCTCGTGAGTTAGAGAATATATCCAAATGTTTGCATAATTGGTTAGACTGTCTTATACAACGTGCAAGCGGTTCATTTCGCTAAAATTGGTCTTGTGATAAGGTAAATGGAACATATTGTTGAGTCTTAGGTTACGAGTGGGACAATTAAAGAGTATTAGCTCCAGCAAGAAGTGACATTTGATATGATTCGTAACTATGTCTCTTATAAACATTACCGATGAAGTTTTTCTCCGCATTTCTAAAGTTGGCAATGCTAACAAAATACATCTACTTTTATATGCAGGCAAACTGCAAGGCCAACGAAGTGAATGAATAGCAAATCGAGTGAAACGTTTTTGAACCTTCTCAATTCTTAAGGATGAACCCTTATAGAATGGATCCAAAATGATGCTGCAATATTCGAGGTTTGATCTCACAAGAGAAAAATACAAATTTTTCAGCGTAGAGATATCCTGGAACTCCCTTGAATTCCTTATTACAAATCCAAGCATAGATCTAGACTTGGCAATCATAAAGTCTATATGTTTGGAAAACGACATTTTCGATGTAAATATGACCCCCAAGTCTTTTTTTTCGTAAATTTTTGTGAGGGTGGTAGTGCGCAACTTGTAATCGAAATCAATCGGAACTTTTCGTCTACTGAATGACATGTGCTGGCATTTACCAGCATTAAGAGATAAGGAGTTATCATCACACCAAGCTTCCAATCTGGCTAAGTCTTCCTGAAGTCTTATGCAGTCAGTTACGTTCTCTACCCGACTGTAAATTTTGAGGTCATCTGCATACATCAGACAACGTGATGTCTCGAAAACGTCTGGAATGTCATTAACAAACATTAAGAACAATAGTGGCCCAAGATGGCTACCTTGAGGTACGCCTGAGGTAACTTTGATGGCATCAGATTTTATGTTATTTATACCAACGAATTGAGTTCTATCTGTTAGATAAGATGCAAGCCACTTGAGTAAGCTAGGATGAAGACCAAATGAACCCAGCTTTTTAAGTAGGATACTATGGCTGACTCGATCAAACGCTTTCAAAAAATCGGTGAATATGACATCGCATTGTTGGCCTGTTTCGAATTGGTTTAAGACATAATTTGTAAATAACCCTAAATTCGTAACAGTAGATCTACTCTTAACAAAGCCGTGCTGATTAGGCGATATGAGATTTGAAATTTGGAAGAAAATCAAATCATAAACTAGCTTTTCAAAGAGTTTAGGTATAGTAATATAAATAAATGAAATTTTAGATCGCCTCATTTTGTTCAAAAGGAAAAGCGCGACAAAATTCATGACCATCACCCAGAGAAGCCGAAAGTGGCACAAAGTTTTCTTTTTCAATAATGCGGTTATGGAATATACGCTTTGAAAACGCTTTGTTTTGTTTTTTTGTCGGGACAAGTAGCAAGTACTGCACTCCGACACAACTAAGTCCATTGTACTGGACGCGCTTTCTTTTTTAATTTTCTTTAAATTTACCCGACCTTCCAAGAAATCTGAGTAGATCTTGTGGTCCCAAGGACCCAAGGGAGTTGCTTCTTAACACATCAGTGGCAAAGACCTCAAACCTGATTGGAGCGAAGGCGGGGCAGACGCACAGAAAGTGGTTCGTCGCCTCATCCTCCTCTTCACAAGCTGGACAGAGTACACTGTCTGAGATGCCTACCTTTTCCATGTGCTTCGCCCACAGAAAGTGGCCCGTCATCAGTCCAACCAGCTGTCTGCACTCCCTTCTGCTTAATACAGGAAGATTTGCGACAGTCGACCGGACATGATAGGTAACATCAGTTTAGTCCATCTGCTTAGTCCATCTTTCAGCTTACCAAGTTCGCTTGTGGGTTGTTGTAACCCGTTTGGTAACCGTGGCTTTGATGGCTGCAGAAGAAGTTAACTTCAGAGCCCATCATAGCTAAGGAGTCAGAGGTTTCGTTACCCACGATACCCAGGGTCCCTTGATCCATGTTAGCTCAAGCTATTACGTCTACCGACATAGTTCAGCCTGGATTTACAGGACTCGACTACCTCAGATGTGGTTGGGTCTATCGCTGCAGAACACACCTCTGTTTTCCTCAACAAAGTTCATCGCTTCTTGAACCGTATACACCTCCGCTTGAAACAGATGTATGCATTCCAAGAGTAAAATGCAGTTTTGTCCCGCTGTGCCGTGCTCGGTCCTGGAGCCATCCGTGTAAATGCGAAAACTGGGCCCATTTGACCACAATTGAGCCTTTCGCATCAGCACACTGTATCTCTTTTCAAGTACGACTATTGATGGCATGGAATCAAGGGGCATGGATAGAATGGTTGGATCGAAGTCCGAGTTTTCTCTGTTTTGCAATGCCGGACAGGGGCCGTATCAGTTCTCATTGTGTTTCAGCCTGCAGATGGCCTTCAAGGTCTCTCCTAGCTTACTATCGAGGATTACTCCAAGATATTTAATTTCCTTGGATAGCTGGATTGTGACTCCTTTTAGCTTAGGCAGAACGAGTCCATCAAACTTCCTCCTTCTGGTGAAGAGGACAATACCAGTTTTGGCAGGATTTGCCGATAGCTCATTCGCACAGCACTAAGTGTCAATCAGATCCAAAGTTTTCTGCACTGTTACCAAACAAGCAACATCGTCCGCATATGCTTGTGCGTAGACACCCGAGTCGCTTAAGGTGGGGAGTAGAGGATCGATTACCATGCACTAGAGCAATGGAGACAGCACACCGCCTTGGGGGCAGCCTCTATTAACTCCGGATGACACCAGCAGATCTTCCTCTGCTCGCACTGAGACGATTCTTTGGTCCTACATCGAACGAATCCAGTTTACTAGCACCCGGTCTACGCCGTGCCTACTAGTAGAGCTACAAATACTGTCGAAAGTGGCATTATCAGGGGGCTATGTCTAAAAAGATGCCCATAGCGTAGTCCCTCCTGTCGATGGCCAGCTCTACCCTATCAACAAGGTTTTGCAGTGCCGACTCGCAGGGGTTTCCACTTTGATAGGCATGCTGAAATGGAGACAGTGGGTGAACCTTCAGCGACCTCTGACGCATATGCAACTCCACTAGCCGTTCGAGGCTTTTCAGCATGAAATAGGACATGCTGATGGGTCTAAAGCTTTTGGGACTGGTGTAGACATCTCCCCCAACCTTAAGGATGAAGGCGATCCACGAGCGAAGTATATAATCCAGTATCAGGCATGCAGAAAAGATTTTCTTCAGGGCTGCAATAGCGGACTCTGTGTCTTCCTTCAGCATGGCAGGATATATACCAAATCGAATGGCGGCTTCATTCACCACAGATCTGGCAACGTACCAGTCACGCCGAGAAGATGTAGAAGCTCTGACAACAGCCTCTTTCGTTAAGGGCCAATGATTATCTGATTAGCTGGAAAGTCAGAATCCATCAGGAAGCTGCGTGTCTCACTTTGCTTCTCCGTGAAGGAGCCATCAGATTTCCTAAATGTCTCCAGGTTTGCGGTTGGATCCCTTTTCAGGATCCTAACCAATTTCGCCGTGTCACCCAGACATTTAATACCGCTGGAGAATTCCTTAAAAGAAGCCCTTTTCGGCTCCTGAATTAGCTTCTTGCAGTTTCTCTGAACATGACGGTATCCTTAGCAAGATTAGTCTTGATGGCCCACGCCTCACTGTTTGGAGCTCTCAGTTCCAAGACGGAACGGTGGTGTTTTACGTTAGCTTAGTTTATTTTACTTTATTTAATTTTACTTTAGTGTTTTTTATACTTTGTTACTTATATTATTTTATTGCAATTTATTTGATTCGATCTTATTATATTTTACTTGATTTCCGTACCAGATTTGCCCACGAGATTAATTACATTTTTTTTTAATTTATGTGGCTAGTTACTCTCATTATAATTTATTTGGCTAGTTTTGTTATCCATTTTATTTGTAAATAATTTTTCGTTTTTGACTCAGTTGATGTTATTTTTTTTTTGATATTTTTGTGGTATTTCCTCCTTGCATCTACCAGAAAAATAAAAATAGTAATAATGGTATCCTCTAAAAGGCATGTGAACTCTTGTAAAGAAATCAAAATCCTCTCAACTATTTTTCGTTTGCCTGTAAATAAATGCACATTTTGTATGCGTAGGTGTGCTTTTGATTTATTTGTTATTTACTTGTTGGTAAGTGCGTGCTCTCTTGGTTTTGTGTTGCTCCACACTATCGCTACTCGTACAAGTAATATTTGAATAAATATTCAGCATTACAACAAGTTTTACAGGGAGCAACATAACAACAACGAAAGAGGTTTGAGTAATGCTTTTTCATCTATACATACACACATACTTAGGTACTCTACCACAACATTACTACAACAACCGTTTTACATTTCCGCTCTCTTCCTATTGTTGTTGTTACATGCCGACCAACAATAATGCGTGTATGCAATAAATAAGGAAAAAAAAGCACAAAGAATTTCTCTAAAATACGTGAACAGATCTGTGTAAAAATATTTAGGGGCTGTTGCATTTTACTGTCTCGTATTTTCTTCCTGTTGATATGAGTTGGCATATTTGCATAAGAATTGCGATAAAATCGTACAAGTGTACGGGAATTCATCTGAGTTATTCTTCGCATGCCTTCATAGCCATTTTGTTATTTTCTTTTAGTGGGAATTTATTTTTGTGTATTGTTTGGAAAAATTTGCATATGAGGAAAATATACGCGTTTGATACTTTTGGGATGTACATATAAATAAATGTTTATATACATATAACTACAGTTTTAGTCTAAATGAATGGTACGAATTATTTTGCCAGCAAATTAACACAGCAAATCAGAAGGAATTGATTTTTTTCTTTACAGGAAAATTTGGTGTTTATGTGGTCAAGAAATTGAACTAATTCGTAAAATGGAAAGGGGGTAGTAGTTTATGATATTTCTGACAGAAAAAAAAAAAAATGAATTTCGTTCTATTCTGAAGACGAAACGAGCTCAAACCACTGTCAAACTTAAATATTATGTATAGGAAAGAGTAAAATATTTGGACACTTGCTTGCGGCAGCCTCAAAACCACGCATTTAGTTCCATCATTCCTAAACGGATAAATAAGCGAAGGGACTGGGTGTACAGGTGCAAGAAGCCCAGGTGACGTATCTTTCATGATCGTCGAAGAAGCCAATGCGCTCGTTGACATGCACTGAAATATCTCTCTAGCCCAAAAGTACTGCTTTATACTGAGTAAACAATCGAGCACTAAAATCCGATTTCTACGTCTCTTGTCATACCTTTCATCTTTCGGACGATGCCAAAATCCAAAGTGGTGGTTTGCGGCAAATTTATGCACCTTAGTGCATGGGTGAGGGCGAGTAACGGAGGCAATAAAGCGCTGAGCTGTGCGATCTTTACAGCTCCGCTTTCTAAAAAGGATGCAGTATTCGAAGTGTTAAGTGCCAGTGCCGTTGGAACTCCAAGTTGGGAGATATTTGGCTTCACTTCATCTGTTTTATGCATTATTGCCAGTTTACACGAGACAGAAGAGCGGCCGAGAGTTTGAAGTTGAGATTAAAAAAAATTTTTTTTTAAATATGGTGAAGTGTACAACATTTTTTAGTTTATATTTATTTATTTTTCTCAGTGTTAAAAATAACCGAAGGCATTTCACTTTGAAAGCTTTGAAGAAATCTCAAAATTATTAATTATTCTAAAAATGTTTTTTAATGAAACAATGTTTTTTTTTAATGTGTTACAGACTAAAAAAATGAATTTTCAAATTATTATCTTTGAAATATCGAAAAGAGCCGAAAACATTTTACTTGAAACGGATGGAAAAATTATGATTTTTTTTTCAAAATTGTGAGAATTAAAAAAAAAATATTTCTTTTCAAAAATTTTTTTGTTTATTCTCCAAAAAAAAAAACCAATTTTTTAATATTAGCGTAAAAAATTAAACGAAAAATTTGTTATTTTTATGTTAAAAATTTAGAATTTAAAGAACATTTTTTTTATTTTTCTCCCAATATTTTTTTTTCAAAAGTTCATTGCAGCCTAAAAAATTTAAAAACTGAAAGAAATCTGAATCAAGACCACCGAAGCCATTGTACTTTGAAAGGTATAGAATAAATCTCAAAATTATCAAATGCCGTTTTTAATGATGAGAATTTTCCAAAAAAACAATTTTTAAGAAGTATATTTAGGGTAAAAAAAGCCTAAAGAATTTTTCAGTCTTAAAAGCATTGAATAAATATGAAAATGACAGCATTCTAAGATTTTGGAGAAAAAAAAAATTTTTTTTCCAAACGATTTTTGATTAAAAGGCCTAAAAAACTCCAAAAATAATTTTTCTAAGCGTTAAAGCGGCCAAAGACATTTCACTTTAAACGATTTGAATAAATCTCAAAATTATAAATTTTTTTTTAATTTTAAGACTAAAAAAAACAGAATTAATTTTTTTTCCAAACAGTGTAAAATCTAATAATTTTTCAAAAAAAAAAAAAAAAAAAAAAAATATTAAATTAGCCCCCAGCTCATATTAACGCCTTTGTTGAAAATTTCAACTGCTTCAGTGGGCTTAATTTTCTCCAGTAGCTCTGATACCCTGTCATTATCGGATTCGTCCTCTTGTTGATGATCGTCATCTGCACTGCCTTCCTCGATATCTTCGTTCCATTCATGAATGGGTGGTAACGTGAATTCAATCTGCAATTTTTAATAAAAAAAGTTTTTTCCAATAACCCACATTCATATCTTTGAGCATATCTGCGAACACGAACGAACCTCAGGATTTAAACTACTAAGGAGATCGACGGTACTGCTCATCAAGATGCGAAGATTAGCTACCAATTTTTCTTTTAAAACGACCAACGGAACATTATCTTCGGGATCATCATTGTTTACCACAAAATTTAAAATACTGTTCCAGCACTTAGCTAATGTTGCTTCACCAACATGAAGTCAAACCGCGTCCAAAAGATTTATAGCTGTTTTTAAGTTACGAGGGCGGATCAATAAGTCCGTGACTTTTGGAATAAAACATAGACTTTTTGATAAATAAATCATTTTATTTTTCAACGTAGTCTCCTTTGAGTTCTATATACTTTGTCCAACGCTTCTCCAATTTTTTTATCCCTTCCTCAAATTAGGCGTTTGTTTGCGAGATGACATCATCATTGGAGTCAAATGTTTTTCCACCAAGCCATTTCTTCAGGTTTGGGAACAAGAAGTAGTCACTCGGAACCAAATCTGGAGAATAGGGCGGATGAGGGAACAATTCATAGCTCAATTCATGGATTTTTGCCATGGCAACTGCACAAGTGTGCACCCTTGCATTGTCTTGGTGGAAAAGAACTTTTTCTTGGCCAAATGAGGTCGGTTTTTTTTTCAAATCGTTATTGAATCGGTCTAATAAGTTGGCATAATATTCCCCATTAATTGTTGTTCCCTTTTGAAGGTAGTCAATGTGGATTATCCCGCGTGCATCCCAAAAACAGTCGCCATAACTTTATTGGCTGACAAACCCACCTTGGCCTTCTTTGGCGCCGATTCACCCTTAGAAACCCACTGTTTCGACTGTTGTTTGGTCTCTGGTGTGTGGTGATGGATCCATGTTTCGTCCACGGTTACAAAACGGCGCAAAAACTCCTCCATATTGCGATTAAACAATACGATTGCGTTTGTGGTCGACTGTGAGCAAACGCGGCACTCATCTTGCGGAAAGCTTTCTCATGCCCAAGTGATCATTCAAAATTGAAACCACTGAACCATGCGCGATCCCTACGGCTTCCACAATCTCTCGCACTTTCAATCTTCGTTCGGACAACACCACATCGTGAATTTTTTCAATTGTTTCGGGTGTAGAGACCTCAACTAGGCGTCCAGGACGTTCGGCATCTTCAGTGCTTGTACGGCCACAACGAAATTCAGTAAACCACTCTTTTACCATTGAAATCGATGGTGCAGAGTCCCTATAGTATTTATCAAGCTTATCTTTGCTCTCGGTAATGGTTTTTTTTCGCAAAAAATAATGCTTAATAAGCACACGAAATTCAGTTTTTTCCATTTTCTCCTCTAATTACTGGGTAGTCTGATAAAGGTAGCTGTAAAACACAAATTAACTGACGCAGCACGTTCAAATTTTGACAGGAGTCAAATGAGAGATGCCTGTTGACAGCAGCAGTATTTCTTTTTCAGTAAAGAGGTCAGAAATACAAAAAGTCACGGACTTATTGGCCCGCCCTCGTAATTTTTTTCAACGACTCGAGCAAATCAGACTATTGAAGCTAGAAGGCTGTTTCTGTAATGCAACTAAGTGATTTTTATTGCATTCTGATTTATCGGTTGAATGAGGGGAGTAACGATTGGTATCATAAGCATTGCCGAAATTTGCCCATTCTCCGTTGTCAGTTCAGTTTCATTTGGGTGAGAAGGAGCGTTGTCGATTAGGAGGAGAGCTTTAATTGGTAAGGCTTTCTCCTTTAAAAACGATGTAACCTTAACACCAACTAGTTAACGTTAAAAATCGGACACAACTTAAAAGGAATATTCACCTGTGGAACAAATGACTCATGAAACCATAGCTTGAAAACAGCCGACGTCATCCAGGCGGATTTCGAGCTTTTATAGTCGGTGGGACACTGAAAGTTTTTAAAGTAGCATGGACTCTTCGCCTTTCCAATTACCAAAACCCTAAGCTTGTGGAGTCCAGTGGCATTTGAACAGCAGAAAAACGTGATTCGCTGCTTCTCGGACTTTACCCCTGGGGCTCTCTTCTCCAAACTTGACACGTACGTTTTCTCTGGCAAAAGTCTCCAGAATAACCCCGACTCATCAGCATTATATAACTGATTGTTGCACAACTCCAATTTGGCCATTTTAGCTTTAAGTTTTTCTTTAAACGGATCCACTAGCTGAGGTAGCGAAGACAGTTTTTCACCTGATATTTTAAGAAGACGAATACCGTACCCCTTCTTGAATCCTTGGAGCTATCCATCACTAACGAAGAAGTTTGCTTAATCTTTTTCCAAACAATTTCTTTTAACATATTTCAGCCTAAAAAAATAAAAAAAACTAATATTTTTTTTAATGTCAAAAGGAATCGAATGGTTGGGGTACAATTTTCCCAAAATCACTTTCCCAAAAAAATTTTTTCCCAAATTTTTTTTTCCCAAAAAATAATTTTCCCAATGCCATTTTTCCCAAAATAAAAATTTCCCAATAAATTTTCCCATAAAATATTTTTTCCCAAATTTTTTTTTCCCAAAAAATAATTTTCCCAATGCCATTTTTCCCAAACTAAAAATTTCCCAATAAATTTTCCCATAAAATATTTTTCCCAAAATATCGTTCGTCTGTAAAATATCGCATATACATTTGCAATGAATGGGCGAGTACATTTTTTATTATTTGAAACAAGATTTCAGTTTATTTATGAATTTGTATGTATACAATCACATGCGAATATAGTATCCTAGAGTTTTCAAGTATGTGACAATATCATTGTTATCAACATATTCGTGATATTTCGAAACAATGTTAAATATTCTCTGTTCATGTTTCAACCTCTTGGAATATTTATTTTTCTTAACTTGCTGTCCTGATTGCAATTGTCGCATCATTATTTCTGTGTCCGATTGCTCTTTCTGCAACTCGGAAAGAAAAATGTAGAAGCTGGGGTGATCTTTCCCTATAACAACTTGAAGCCTGTTGTGCCATCCTTCGGATATATTATTCGTTCTCGCAGTTTGTTGAATGACTGCATCATATTGACACCACAAATCTCGAGCATAGCGAGGATGCACCTGTTTACGTCGGCCTTTTGCAGGTTTTCCTCGGACGTACGTAGCGTCAAAGTATTTTGAAATTGGTCGCATTTCCTCCGGTATTTCATTTTTTAAGGTTTCGAATTCTCGGGCGATGTTTTGATGTGGGACGAAAGCAAGGGCACATATCATATGAGTGGCTACTTTGACCGATCGATCTTCAGGATCGCAATACATTTTCTGAAGTCCTTCACTTTGGATATGGCGGTACATGTTTTGACAGAGGTGGAAAAAACAGCAGCGTGCCTTGTCTTCGCCCATTACGATTTTTACAGCATTGATGATAGCCAACTCAAAATCTGTCATCACTTTAATCGGAAGAGAAATATCGATACCTAGACGTTCTGCCTCTTGCAAAACAACCGATAATACTTTTTCGTATACTTTCTGCTCTTTGTTTTCTAATAATGCGTAGACAAAAGGTAAACCAATAGTTTGTGGTTTTCCTCTTGAATCCGGTTGTGTAACTGCTCCGAGAATTGCGAAAACTTGGAAAAATATACTTGGCGCAGTTTTAAATGTTCCGTCGGCAAACCACAATATGCTCCTGAATAATTGCCTTAAATTTTCAGGCGTCGCGAACACGAGTATTCTCCCAAATTCTGAGTCTTCGTCATTTTCATAGGAGTCGTAAATTAGAAATTTATCTCCATTCAATGAATTTTGATAAAAGCCTGGAATATCCTGCAATTCTCTCAGCGTTCGCGGGTTCGAGGGAAAATCTTTTAATCTTTCACGACTAAGACTTTTTCGGGAATTAATTCTGTTTGGCATTTCCGCTAATACAGCTAAAAGAGAGAGTTATCATATTTTGTAATTATGAATCGAATGCAATTTCGTTTTTTTGTTTTTACCTGGTGAAACGTTTCGCAATTCAGTTCGTAATATTTGAGCTGGAGGAGCTTCAGGATTTTCTGTAGCTTTACGTTTGATCCTATTAATGACTCTTAACGCTTCGACTTCTTCGGGGTTTGGTGCATGAAGGATGTGTTTCGATTCATCAAGTCCCTTCAGAACTCTGATATTGTGTGGTCCTCCGTATGTTGTCACTCTAGCATTACACTCAGGTTTTCTTCGGCAATTCCAATACGCAGTTTCTCCTATTCTACCTGAGTGTTTGTAGTACAAATATCCGTTAATGTGCAAAAGAAATGATTTTTTGCATTCAATTAATTCCGCCATAATTAGAAATTTTGACTTTAGGCAGCAAATTTTAGCTCATGAAATTTTGACACGAAAAGAATGACGTGAAAAAACTTGTTTATATGAGTGAAGTTGGATACATTCGTTACTTTGTCTTTTTATCCGAATTGAAAAATGTATATTGAAAAACTTTTTCGAATCTTTTTCGATTACTTAAGTATAAGATTTTTGATTAATATATACACTCATATTGTCGGAATCGTCGAAAAATGTCAAATAGTAGAATAATAAAAATTAATAGGTCTATTTATAAGTTCGTGCGGTTTTACAACAGATGGCGTAACTTGATTATTATTCCATCGATCCACATTTCCAAACATTCATTGGAGAGCTACTGTCGTAAGGCACAAACGTCAGTATAAGTTTTTTATTTGAAGCGTAAACAACAATATTTTTACCACACTTGAAAATGTCGAATTTCGTGCCAAATAATGTGTTTTTGCGGGGAATTCTTCTTCATTATTTTAATATGAAGAAAAAAGCAGCCGAAAGTCATCGTATCTTGGTGGAAGTTTATGGTGAGCATGCTCTATCTGAGCGAACGTGCCAGAAGTGGTTTGCACGCTTTAAAAGTGGTGATTTTGGCTTGGAAGACGAAGAACGCGAGGGTGCGCCGCCAAAGTTCATGGATACCGAATTGGAGGAATTGCTCGATCAAGATCCGGCTCAAACGCAAGAAGAGGTTGCAAAAACTTTGGGAGTTGATCAATCAACCATTTCCAAACGTTTAAAAGCCATGGGAATGATCCGAAAGGTAGGCCATTGGGTGCCGTATGAATTGAAGCCAAGAGACGTTGAACGCCGTTTTATGGCATGCGAACAACTGCTTCAACGGCACAAAAGAAAGGGTTTTTTGCATCGAATTGTGACTGGCGATGAAAAGTGGGTCCATTACGACAATCCAAAACGTCGGGCAACGTATGGATACCCTGGCCATGCTTCAACATCGACGTCGGCGCAGAATATTCATGGCCTGAAGGTTATGCTGTGTATCTGGTGGGACCAGCTGGGTGTTGTGTATTATGAGCTACTGAAACCGAATGAAACGATTACGGGGGCTGTCTACCGACGACAATTGATGCGTTTGAGCCGAGCACTGCGAGAAAAACGGCCGCAATACGCCGATAGACACGACAAAGTTATTTTGCAACATGACAATGCTCGGCCACATGTTGCACAAGTGGTCAAAACATACTTAGAAACGCTCAAATGGGATGTCCTACCCCACCCGCCGTATAGTCCAGACCTTGCGCCATCCGATTACTATCTCTTCCGATCGATGCAACATGGCCTGGCTGACCAGCACTTCCGTAATTACGATGAAGTCAAAAAATGGATCGATTCGTGGATTGCGGCAAAACCGACCGAATTTTTCACAAAGGGAATCCGTGAATTGCCAGAAAGATGGGAAAAAGTAGTAGTAAGCGATGGACAATATTTTGAATATTAAATTTGTAACCATTTTACGTCAATAAAGTTTCAAATTTCGAAAAAAAACCGCACGAACTTATTCATAGTCCATTACACAAATCTTATTGATGGTTTTCGAAATCTACTCAATAGTTCTTGAGCAATTTTATAACTAAATTTGCTTTATAACGTATTGAGTGGGTTCTTTAATTTTTTCCAGTACTGTATGCGTGTACACATAAGAGAAGCAGCCTGACACAGAGCTACATAAGAGTTTGATAGTGTTTGGTTAGGCAAATACAGGCGAGATATACACGCACAAACAATTGATAAAAATATTAACATTCTTTGCTGGCTGTGTGCAAATTCTTTAAGGATCCTTACACATTTAATGGATTGTGTACATATTTTCAGTCTTTTCAGATTTTAATTTTACATTTGAAGGTGTTTCTGATTTTCATAACTTAACCAAAATGATGTGCCGAAAATTACACCCTATAAAAGTGTCACATAAATATGCGCAAACACTAAGTTTTAATATACATACATATCTACACACATATGTATATGCACATGTTGGGCTTGCGTTTGTGTATGAAATGCAAAATTGAGCCTTAAATTATGGTTTCTATGGTGTGTTTTCGGAGAAAAGCAACATTTTCATTACAATAGAAAAATATATTCAGTTGTTCGTATAGGTTGGCAGGGAGAAAAATTATTTTTTTATATTTCGTTTGAGCTGTTGTAGGAAACAGCTTTGCTATCGGAGTGCTTCCTCTTTCAAAATTATGCCCCTTCCATGAGAGTTAGGTGTACTGCAGCTTGACGCCGTATACCATCTTTGAATTGATCGCTAAAGAGTTGAGAGAGCTGCGAATCTATTATTGTTTGAGTCCATCAGGAAAGGTTTCGTTGACTAACTTATCATCAATCTGGCCCTCGGCTATTTTTCTAAGAGTAGCTCCGCATGGCCTTCGCAGTCATTACTGGTTTGTGAAAGACGCTGGAGCCACTATTAGGAAAATTTTGGCAAGCTCATCTTCAAGGTGTCTTGACTTATTTTGCCCCAAAATGTGGCATAATTCGAAAGAGCAAACAAAAAGCCTGTGACTCAGGCCGGCGTAGGTCTCTTTTTACTCCAAGAGGCTCAATACCACTGAGTTTTCATTTGTTTGCGTTTTCGTGGCGCAGTGCAGAACTAAATTAGCTCACCAAATAAGTGCCAAGTCACTAGCGACTACTAGTCAATTCTGCTCTGATATTTGTGAAATAAATATACACAAAATACGCGTCAAGTAGATATGAATTGCTATGCCCATCAGGAGCACAAGAATAATTATTGCGAACGTTTTTTGAAATAATTCGTAGGTGGTGTTGGCGCAGCTTGAAATCTGACACAGAACTAAGCAAATACTATGGCCTTTAGGCGCCCGCTTTGAAGAGCACGGAATGAATAGAGATGTTCTCAGGCCAGGCCGGCCTCGCAGCAGTAATTCTGCCAAGAATATTGCAGCTATGGCTGAAGATGTTGCAGAGTACCTCGTGCAACACAGTTGGGTATCAATTCATCGGTTTTTACAGAGACTTTTACTAAAATACTTGATGATATTTCTTTAAAAAATGTCGAGGGTGCATACATTTTGAGCTGTTGCCTGAAAAACGCGTGAAACTTACGCTCAAGCCGTCCTGAACTGTTACCACGAGGAAGTCAACTTTTCTCAACGAAAACCATTAAGAGCGATGAGGCCGATTTAACTACTCTAGACTTCTTAAAAAAAAAATTGATTAAAGTTGGTGAGCCTAAAGCCTAAATTCTTTCAGTCGGAGTTCTATATCTCTGTAAGTTTTCCTCTGGTTTGAAATTTTTACACAAATTTAAGGCAATTTTATGCCTTTCAGAGAAGGAGACTCTTGAGCACTTTCTCTTTAAATGTCCGGGTTTGGCAGCTAGACGATTAAGATCACTCGGTGCTCCATTTTTCGACAGCCTGTGGCAAAGCGCCAACCTAAACCCCATCAATCTTCTCCATTATATCAACAGCTCTGGCTGGCTGTAGATATCTGCCTGTTGGAGGTCTCATAATGGTTTCAACACCGTACTTTAGTGCTACTTGGAGAGTGACAGAGTGGTACTTCAACCATTTCACCACTAAAAATACAAAAAAACCAAAACTCCGTTTCCTCAGAAAAGCTCGTAAAATGTACTTAAAGTCTCCCTAGCTCAATGTTGCCCTTACTAAATTCTTGCAGTAAAGTTCTCTCGGTATATCTCCCTAAGTTTTCCTTAAATTTCCTTGAAATGTTTACCCAATAAGAAGGAAACGTTCGCTTTCTAAGTATGCCAAAAACACAAAACCAGTTAAGTAGTAGTTAAAATAGAGTTTTTGAACGCGTGAATCTAAATCAATAAGCCCTGGCGTTTGAAGTGCTTTAAGCGGATATCCATTCAGAATGTCAGGACCTAACGCCAGAAGTTCTGGTATGAGTTTTGAAAAATATTTGTTCGGCGCCGTATATATATCAGTTCTGGTGGCGGCTATTCGATTGATATCATTTTCTTATCTTAATGAAAAAATTCAATACTTCAAATAAATATAATAGAAAAGCTTCAAGATTTTAATTTATAAACAAACAAAAATTTGATAAAATAAATAAAAGCCAAAGATCAGCAGGCGACAGCGTTGGCGCAATTTTTCACAAAAAAATAATTGATGTTCTTGCTTTTATCAACCTGAATTTGTACCCTTACTATTTCTTATCATATACAGCCCGATCTAATATTACAAATAAAATATTTTATTATATAATTCGTACTAAAACAAATACCAACAAGCGCATTACGCTAAGTTTCAAACTCTTCAAAAAATTTGCAAAATTTTTCAGAATTCCTGCAAAACTTTCCACTTTTTTAGCAAAATCTCTAGGGTTTTCTTGGGTATGCAGTTTACCGGTAGATATCTATGAAATGAGACTTTTTTTCAATTTCAAATGCTTATTAACAAAAAATGGTTACAAATTTAATCATCAAAACTATAGCCATCGCCAGCGACACATTTTTCCCATCTCTCAGGCAATTTGTGGATGCCGCGCCAAAAAAATTGGCCGTCTTTGGCCGCAAACCAATCATCGAGCCATTTTTTGGCTTCTTCGTGAGAATTGAAGGGCTGCTCGGAAAGTGCGTGGCCCATCGATGCAAACAAATGATAATCGGAAGGCGCCAAGTCTGCCGCATGCACAAGCGGTTCCCAATCGTACGTCTCCACCAATTCCCGGGTCGCCCTTATTCGATATGGCGGTGCATTGTCACATTGTCAGTCCATGCGGCACTCATCTTCCGACCTTTAAAATCCTGCCCATGTTTTTCAAACGTTTGGAAATGGTTTTTTGAGTCACTCCCAACTGCTCTGCCATCATTTCTTGCGTTTGACCATCATCTTCATCCAACAATGCTTGCAATTCGGCGTCCTCAAACTTTTTCGGTGGCTGCCACGGTCCTCGTTCTCCACGCTAAAATCCCCACTTCGCAATTTTTCAAACCACCTGAAGCATTGTGCTCTACTTAGAGCATGCCCACCATAAGCTTCTATAAGCATTTGATGAGCTTGAGAAGCGTTCTTCTTCACTTGATAACAGAAAATCAACGATGTCCGCAATTCATAGTTTGAAGGCACGAAATTCGACATTTTTAAGAGCGACAAAAATGCATTGTCGTATGAAACGTAACAAAAAATGAACAGAATATTGTTGACAGATGCCAGTCGAAAAAGACAAGACATTTGGAAAGGTTTAAAAAGACTAATAGCGACATTTATGGGCTAATAGCTGAAAGTCTCACTTCATAGGTATCTACCTGTATAGCCAATTGAATTGTGGCATAACAAAATAGAAGTTTTAAGTGACTAGAAAATACTGTGGGTTTTTAATAACTTTTGTGGCTGAGGTGTCACGCCCTTGTTTTGCATAAAAAGTTTGTGCTCGATTTCGTATATGGGATATTCCCCCCACCGTCGATTCTACTCTACCAGAAATCAGGAATTTATATCCGGTCAAGGACTGTGGCCTTAGCAGATTTTCCCAAAAATGTATAGCAAAATAAGTTTGCTTTTAGAACCACTACAAAAACAACCACAACAAAAACAATAATTAGTTAAAAACCTTCGATATTTTATGCTGATGCCAACGAGAAAATGCTGCCAGATGGCTAATGGCCACTGCAGAGCTAAAGCCTTTCGGTGCTTTTTTCACTAAGGAAAACTTACTTCTAACTTTCATTCTTCGGCTAGGTTTTCACATATAATATTTTGATATCTCTCTTTGGTTTCTGATAATCATAGTGGATGAACTGCAAATAGCTTATTTTAGTTCCAGTATCTACACTGTATAAGTAAAAGAAAACTTAACATACTCCAAAAAAAAAAACCCTGCTCCTATTACGTTGCTTACGTGTTTTTCTATCCAAAAACCATCTTTACCCAAAAGTCACCACCTAAATCCGCTTAAAGGTATCCAGGCGCTACTTAAATATCACACACACATCCACTATCATGGAGCTCTCTTTAATAAGCAAAGCAAATCAGTTTACTTCAACTTCAATCCTTAACCAGTCGGATTTAAGTCATGCAACCAATAGCCTGCGGCTAACGAAACTTAATAAAAGTAGAACAAAAAAAATCTGTTTTCTTTACTGATCGCCCGCTCCTGCTTTATCCAGCGGCTTAAGCCCATGTAATGAGCCATTTGAAGCCGTTGACTTGCCTATTTACAAAATTTGTTGCATGTTGCTTAAAGGACTTCCGCTGCCTTTTGCTGTTTTTTCACTTCATGCATAGAGTTTTTTCTTCGCAATCGCTTGCTTACCTCAACAAGTTGGTTGGCAACTTTTTCTGCTACTTTGTCGACATTTAATTCTGCAAATAAGTTTGGTAGAAGCCACAAATTTTGCCTGAACTACTGAATTTTTACGGGTTTACTTTGGCTACAGACTTGTGACGTGCGTTGACTTTGTGTTCAGCTTTTGCAATTTTATTTTTTCCTACTTCGTATCGCTTGGCTGCTGAAATAGCTTTTGATTTCGTGTTATTTTTTTCTGCTTTTCCATTCCGATAAATCCACAGCCTTGCAGAAAATTCTTTTATTTTCTTTTCCGTACTTTATTTTGCGTTATTTACTTCGACTTATGTATATATTGTAAAGTGTAACAAGCTTACCACCCATTAAGAGCGCCGTTAACGTGGTGGGTTAACCGCAGTTGTGGGTCAACATGACGTATGAGCAATGCGAATCGTAACAAATGACACTGCCAGGCTTGTACATAGCTAATGCTTCTTTATTGTTGTTGTTAGCAGCTTAGTAGCACATAAATAGCGCTTGTTGCTGTTATAATAATTGTTGTTGTTATTGTGTTTTTGGTTCTTTTGTTTCATATTTATGTCACTGGTAGTTGAATTTGTTTGGTCAGTTGGAAAATATGCAACGCCTAAAAATGTATGCCAGGTAAGAGCGGTAAGCAGCAGTATATTGCCTAAGGACTTGAGCTAGAAAGTTCTGTAAATATATGTTCCACGTTTTATATCTTCTGGAGATTAGCCAAATAAGTATTTAAGGGTTAAGCAGCAATCATAAAATCGAAGTTTCTAGAAAAAATTCAAGTACGCAGTGTAATAGTTCAATAAATTTTGGAACAAAAAAGTTCTATTTTGAAGTAATTCAAAAATTGCGTTGATTTTTTATACAATTTTTTTTCCAGAGGTTTTGCGCATTTTCTCCATATAAAAAGCTGTGTTAAAAAAAAATTAGTTAAGAAAACATTTGGGTACTCAATAGATGAAATCAGATTGATGTTACAAAAAATGAAATGTGGAAAAGCTCCAGGCTCAGACAAGGTTCCATATGAGTTTTTTAAAAATGCCGATGACCGGTTTCTTGTTGAGTTAGCAAACGTTTTTAATAGGCTATATAATATGGGACAAGTATCTGAATGTTTCGAAACAAGTCTGATATATCCGCTCTTTAAAAGAGGCGATAGGAACTCTCGCTCCAATTATAGAGGTATCTCATTCATGAATTGTGTTGCAAAGATAATGATGGGCATTTTAAATGAGCGACTCACAAGCTGGGTAGAAAATAAAAATATTATAACAGAATTTCAAGCAGGTTTCAGGAAGCGACATTCAACTGTAGATAACATATACAACCTAGCAGCAATAGTCCATATTAAGTTTAGGGAGAAGAAAAAAGTGTACGCGTGGACTTTAAGCCGCTTTTGATACTGTCCCTAGACAACTATTGCTACACAAGCTTCATGAAATAGGAATCTCCACCAAAGTGGCAAACTTTATTGAAAGTTATTGCAGAAATACATGTTCGATAGTAAAAGTAGGAGATGAAATGAGTGAAAAATTCGAAATATCGTCAGGAGTAAAGTAAGGGTGCCTGCTTTCACCTTTGCTCTTTGCTCTTTACTTGAATGATCTGCACGACTGCTTGGAGGGGGGACTCTTTATAGATGAGTTAAATATCCGTTTGCTATTATATGCTGACGATATCGTCATATTAGCAGATGAGGTTAATGCTCTTCAAAAAATGATAAGCAACTTAGAAAAATACTGCGATAAGTGGAATATGCAAGTAAACTTATCTAAGTCAGCTATAATGATTTTTCGGAGAGGCGGTAGAATAGCCGAAAAAGAAAAGTGGTTTTTTCACGGCGAAGTTATACCAACAACGCAAGAATATAATTACTTGGGTGTAAGGCTAACATCAAAACTCAGTTTCAAGGAACATATAGAAAATAGAAATGTTCTAGCGAAAAATAGCATAAATGCAATCTGGCACACATTTCTTAGTAAAAATAAAATTAAGTTGTCGGCAAAATGGAAACTGTTTTTAGCGGTGACTAGAGCAATTCAGAGTTATGCTGCTCAGGTATGGGGAAACTCGTTGTTTGAAGAAGTAGACAAAATTCAACTTTATTTTTTAGAAAGGGTACTTCATCTCCCGAGTAATACGCCATCTTATTGCATTCTCTTGGAGACAAATGTTCCAAGTTTTCATTTGTATACACTGCAGCTTCATTTAAAATATATAAAATATATATTCAAAACGTTATTTGAATATGATGATAATAGATTGCCTCATATACTATTAAAAAAGATTTTGGAAAAACAGATATTTTGGGTTGAAGAAATTAGTAATCTAGCGCAAAAGTTAAATATAACATGTAACTAAGGCACTTCAAATAAAAGAGAGTGGAATAGAAATATAATTTCAATAATAGAAAATCTTCATGATTCGAATATTCGAACTTTATGGGAAAGGGCACACCAAAGCACCCGATTATATAAGGAATTAGACCATAACAACTCCAGAAGCTATTTAAACGATAATACAGGAATCTATAAAATTATGTGGATTATGAGAGCCAGATGTGATTTAATATACTTGGGAAGCCAAAGGGATTTAAATTGCACTTTATGTAACTTAAATGAATAAGAAGACATCACACATTTCTTAGGAAAATGCCCGATACTTAAAAAAATTCGTCAAAGATTTTTTGGAAAATATAGTTTAAACCGAGATGAAATTATAGACATTTTAAATGGTATTGGCCCTTCTGGATATAATAACTTATTTAAGTTCATCACTGGTGCTATATAGAATAGAATAGAATAGAATAGAATAGAATAGAATAGAATAGAATAGAATAGAATAGAATAGAATAGAATAGAATAGAATAGAATAGAATAGAATAGAATAGAATAGAATAGAATAGAATAGAATATAGAAAATTAATTTTAAACGAATTCAATACATAGTACCATAGTAACATATGTAAAATGTAAGATTTTGTTTTTTTCTTTTTTCTTCCGACAAACGACCTAGTGTCACTGTCGTACGTTCCAATGTTAATGATAAAAAATTAAATGTAATGTTTATTTTAAAAAAAGTCGAACAATAAATAATAAAAATAAAAAAACTAGGGCCTGTCAGACTCACGCATGGTAGAAGTGAAACTTCTAAGTTGGTTGTTCCATGCATGGGAGCCCCGGTTTAGATCTCTCCCCCCTCTCTCGTGTTAAATTCAGGTTTTCATTTTTTTTTTTCTATATCACTCCACATAAATTTGTAATATTTATTTTTGTCCTTATTAGCTTCAAATTTGACACTTGGGTGCAGTGTTGCACTTGACGCTGACATTTCTTTGCACTTCCAATGGTATTTTTTGCCTACTTTTGGCGCGTTAATCAATTTGATTTGATCACCGAAACGGTTGAAATGTCATTTTACAACCTTCTACTTCAACTATCGTCACTCGTTTGGCAAACGCACTCATTGTATCGCTTCGTCTCCTCCATACCTACCATATATTTACTTCACAGCAGTTTCTTATGGCTTTCCCGCTTACACACATTCAATCGGCGCTTTATCTGATACTCACACACAGCACTCATTTGCACGGGCTATGACTATCTATAATACCCGTTGTCGGTTGTCGATTGTCGGTTGCCTGCATGTCGCTGTTATTCGCTACAGGGTGTGCTAGAGACGTTTGCATTTTTGCACTGGTTTATCTTCTAGAAGAAGAAGGTCAGATGAAGTATTTCGTTGTGTAACTAAGTATTCTTCAATAGAAATTTGTTCAAATACCAGTGTCGAACTAATTTTTAAAGCGAAAATCCTCTATTATAGTCTCCACACGCTATTTACTTGTATATAAAAGAGATAATTGCGGAACATAACATGCATATACAAATTAATGAGAGAGAGCGAATAGGCGAGAGTGGGAAGGAGCAGCTGCTCCTTGGCCCGGCCCATTTGACGGATTTCGGTAACGCTCCGAACTTACCGTTTCACTCGCCTATTTTCAATCTGCCTTGGGGCCCCCGACGCGCCTAAAGAAGTTTCACTTCAATAATAACATTTGGGTAGTTATGTGCGTGGGTTAAATGTTTTAATATCTACCTTGAAAAAGTCAGCTCGTCCGTTGCTCTATCCCTTTACCACTTCGTTCGTGGGCCTTTGTTTTCCACCTATGTGTACCTCTAGGGAAGCAAAAAAAACTGTGATCTAAAGGCGCTAGATCAGGTGTATAAACTGGCAGCCGAAATCAAGTCCACCCCATCCAAACAAGTCCAGGAATTGCTTCGTGTATTGGCCATGTCTGGCATTTTCATGCGGCTGGCGGACTCACTTTGTCCGCATACCCCTCTTTTTATTCCAAAACTCCCATTTTTATGATCTCACAGCATCTTGTCGCGGTGATGGTCTGTCTTCAGCCAATATTCGTCTAAAGTTATGCTTTTTTGGTCCGAACGGTGGAATGCCTTATTTTTTTGCTGAAATTGTATTTTTGAATTATTTGGCGGAAGTTGGAAAAGTATAATGCATTGGTCCCCACTGCCTTTTGATTTCAAGCGCGGCAAACTAAGATTTATCTTCATTAAGAATTGACTGAATAAAATCGGCGCCTTCGAGTTTGTGGAACTCTTAAAGATATTTGAATGTCTGCACTGGATTGTAATTATGTGTCTCTGTCGGCGTTTTTGAGATACGTCTTACAGGCAGGTCTTCCGCTCCTCTGACCGTTTTTTAGCTCGTTGAATGCTGGTATGAGAAAAAATTCGAGTGGTTTTTTGCGAAAAAAAATTTTTTTTTAGACTTTTTAATTATCTTGGAAGTGCTTAATTTTAATGAAAATTGAAGTGTAAATGAAAGTTAGAAAATGTAATTACTTTAACCTTGATCTATCACTTATAATGAGAGTTTATCGCAGTAACGCAAATAACCCATACACATTTTTCGTTTTGACTTATTTTTGGCGCTTAAGTTGAGTCCTGAGCTTTCTTGTATTCAAAGACTTATAGTAGAATTTTATGAGAAATATTTCTGACGTACATTTTAACCCCTTATTGGGGAGTTACTTTTGGCCTCTTGTGGGAAAAGAAACAAAAATTATCTATCCATTAAAAGGTTGAAATGTTCCACAAAATGTTTCCCAATATATTTACATCTAACTGTTGAGTCTTATAGGAGAGACTAAGGGAAGCACAATTGCATTCGGCTAATTCGAATTTGGGTCCCAGAACACAGGGGTGCAACTGGGAACGAAATAGCGGATACATTGCCGAGAGAGTTACGGCCTTGTCTTTAATAGGACACGAGTCCTTCCTTGCTATGAGACAACGCACCATCAAGGAGAAGCTCAGGAGTGAAGAGCTAGAGCTAAAGGAGGTTTGCTGGCATCAAACTATGGGGCTACGCCAGACGAAATTCTTACTGGGAGGGTACAATCAAAAGAGGTGTAAAAACGCATAACCCTCCCTTCGGATAAACTGAGTATGCTCATAAGCCACTGCAGACTGTGAAGTCATCTGCACATGATCGGGATTTGGTCTACGAACTCTTGTCGTTTCTGTGACCAATCTCAGGAGACTCCAATGCACCTTCTCCTGGAACGCAGCGCTACACCGCGGAGAAGGTTTAAGACATCTTGGCCAATTGCAGCCAGAGGAAGAGCACATACCCTGACTCCGACTCAACTCTATCCTGATTTTAATCAGGGAATTGGGTCTGCATGAGGTACTGTGTTGAGTAGAGTTTATTATAAAGGGCGGTTAAGTTTTAAGGGCCGGTGTTGATTTTGAATAAAATACAATGTTTTTAAGAAATTATTGTCATTTCTCTTCATTATGATAATATTAGTAAGGTTCAATTACTTATGGAAGAAAATATCGGAAAAATGGCCGCCACGGCCTCGGCGGCACACCTCCATCCGATGGTCCAAATTTTCGATGACGCCGAGGCATAATTGAGGTTCTGTGCCGTTAATGTGCCGAATTATCTCATCATTAGGTCTTAATTTGTTGCTGCCTTATCGACGTACACCTTTTCTTTCAAATAACCCAAAAAGAAAGAAGTCCAACGGTGTCCTTGACGTTTAGATGTGGTTCGCATTCAACATCGGCCCTTGAAATTTAACAACCCTTTATTATAATTTGCACAGAAAAAAAATTTATCTATCTATGTGTCAAACTTTGACCTCTTTAAAACTGAATTCTGACCGAAACTATTCGATCGCCAATACACGTGTATTTTTTTCTGTTTGCTCTCCTCTACCAGAATCCGTTGTCCAATCACGTGGTTTCCTATGTCTATTTACCATGTGAGTGCGCAAAATGCGCTCTTTGCTGCCTTAAAAAAAAATTCAGTCGAAAACGTTCAATTTGCCGATAAATGTATAACTTTTTCGTATTCTCTACCAGAATCCATTTTCCGAAGTTTGCTATGTTGTTCAACATTCATTTGTAAACCTGTCAAACCCTGTAGGCCTCCAACTCATGATTAAAGTGTAAAAATTTAATAGAGATCAAGTCTTTGAATAAATCGAAATTTGTTTAATTTTTAAACCAACTCTTTCCTTCTCTCTTCACATAAAGTTTTCATTGGCAACTCTTATCCCTGTTTGGCTTCAATAAGCGTTAAAGTGCTTAACTATTAAGCTGCTGTTTTGAAAATTTATTCTTGCCTATATTTAACTCTGCTACGACTAAAACGGTCCCAAAAGTTCTTGGCAAACTCTTCTATAAATTTTATTTGTAAATATTTTCTTGTTCTTCACAAACTTTTTCTCTACTTTTTTGTTAGAAATGCGTAGCTTTTCTGCTAAGGATTGTTCAATTTTTCCTCAACTCTTCTTCTTCCTTTCACTACAGTTGTAAATGTATTGTGGCATTTTGTTGTTATTTTTTATTGCACGGCTATGCTATTTTTCATAGTGTTAAGGTAAAGTTTGCAAACAAGCCCCTACAAATATGCAACTCGATAGGGACTTTATGCGAAGTACACATGTAAATAGTCGCTTGCGATACACCTGCATGAGCGAGTGTGTGTGTGTACAGTTTATGTGTATAGTAAATTTATATAAGCACATATATTTGACGGGAGCTGCTTAAATATTTAGTAAGTAGCATTTACTGCAGGTTAGCCACTTTTTTGGCATATTTGTTAGCCATTTGTTTGCTTTTGTTGCTGCTGTTACATTGCTCACTTCTTTATTGTGGCTTTCCTTCCGGTTTGTTTAGGTCATGCGATGCGCATACGTGTTATTTGATTTGTACAGCAGTAAACGACCTCGGTTGCTTTCTGTTTATTTATTCGAGTATTTGGAAAATTATTTCTTCCTTGTAATTCGGTTGATGTAAAGAGTTAAGGGAAAGTTAAATATTAGTTGGATATTCAGGCGGGCAGTGGTTTGGGAGTGGTTGTGCGTGACATACTGGAAACACATACTGAGTGCGATCTACGCAGCTGGAAGGATGTAGTGAAACGTTTTCTCTGATAAAGGTTGCCCCTCTCCACAGGTAATAGCCAACCTGAAAGTGTATATCTTGCATGGAAAATATTTACAAAAGCAGGCAGCTGTTTCAAAGGAGCTCCTGCTAAACGTGTTGTAGCTAAGCAATCGAGCATTTTCCAGTACACCATGCCCTCCCAGGCACACCAAACACATATCATGATTTTCTTTAGATTAAGATCCGGTTTGACTCTCGGCTTTGGCATATCTCCTGGAGGGACCCACTCCTTTCTTTGATTTATATTGGTGTATAGGCACAATTTCCCAGCTCCTGTGACGATTCGGCAAAAAAGCGCTGTTTATGACCGCGTGTTGCTCGATGGCGGACGAGATGCCGAGAAGTAATTTGAAGGCGACTTTCTTTGTTTTGTTTTTTTGCTGAGCTCCTAAGACACCCAGGCTCTCAGGCTCCCGAGCAGAAAGAGTTCTTTCGAACGAATACTCGCCCCTTTGCCAAACAACAGAAAAGGCATAATAGAATAAGGGAAAATATAAGAAACGCTATGAACTTATTCCCCAACCGAATTGGTTCGGTGCTTAGTTTTGCTACAAACAAATGCTAGTTGTTTGCATACAACATGTAAGTTTATATACATACATCGTTCCACCTCATGCGAGCTACCTTTATATTTTCCTTTTTGTGTTTTTTTTTTTTGCTGATGAGGAGGTTGAAAATGCCTAATGCATCATTAAAGTTGCCATCGGAGCAATGGCTTGTCTGTAGACTAAAAAACTTCCCCTCGTTTGGAACCGTCGCCCACCCTAGAGCTGCTTTTGCTTCGGAGCCGCGTTCCATCTTCCTTAGTACATGCTCCATGATAGCGTGCCTGCGTCCACGGCCCACTTTTTTATAGGGAGAATTTTTTCCCCGAAACCACTGATGATCTCCCACGTTTCCTCGCATCTTATCGAATACAGTTTCAGTGGTTTTGTGACCGACTGCATTCTCCAGCGTTCAACGTTCTTATTCCCAACTCATGCTTTGGAAGCAGATGAGTTTAGTGTCATCTTTGGCTGCGACATACGTTTTGCCAGAAATGTGTTGCTTCACCTACACTTTTCTATCAGTTCCTTACAATGTTCAGTAATACGATATTTCATTCTTTTTATTTTCATTTCTATTAACTCTATTTACAGGGAGTCATCGGGTCTTGGACAATATGTCAGGGTTGACAACCAACAAATCGAAATTGTGAAAGACTTTGTCTACCTTGGGACCATTATTAATAACAGAAATGACGTCATCCTGGAGATAAAACGGAGAATAACTCTTGCCTACAGGTGTTACTTCGGGCTCAATAGGCAACTGAGAGGTAGAGCTCTCGAAGGACTAAACTTGCACTCTCCAAAACGCTCATCATTCCCGTCCTAATATATGACGCAGAAGCATAGACGATGTCAACAGCTGAAAAAGTTTTGGGAGCCTTCGAAAGAAAAATTCTACGTAAGATCTTTGGCCGCCCCCCTCTGCGTTAGTGAAGAGTACCGCGTACGGAGGAACAGCGAGTTGCATGAGCTATATAGGAACATACTCATAGTTAAGCGTTTAAACATACAGCGGTTACGCTGGCTTGGCCATGTCACTTGTATGAATGAAGAGGCTCCAGCAAGGCGAATTCACGATACGGTACTCCAAAAAGGAAGGCATGGAAGAGGAATACCACATCTCCGTTGGAAAGACAAAGTGCTGCAGAACCTGTCTTCACTCGAGATTTCCAGCTGGCACCAACGAGCGCAGGACAGAAATACCTGGCGCGCCATTTTGGATTCGGCCAAAATCGACACACGGTTGCAGCGCCACATTTTTTTTGTTTTTTTTTTGTCGGTACAACTAGCAAGTGCGGCACTCAGACATGAATTAAGTGCATTGTACTATACTTGGATTTCCTTTTAAGTTTCTTTAAATCTACCCGATCTCCGAAGAAATCTGAGTAGATCTTGTGGTGCCAAGGAGCCAAGATCGCTTCTTTGTCGCCAAAGAAGTTGGCCTCAGAGCCCATCTTAGCTAACGAGTCAGAGGTCTCGTTATCCGTGTCCCGGGACCCATGTTAGCATCAGGCTATTATGTCTACCGACATAGTTCAGCCTGGATTTACAGGATTTGACTACCCCTGATGTGGTCGGGGAGCTGTCTAAGGCCATAAACGCAGCTTGGCTATCGCTGCAAACACATTTTGATTTGCCTCTCCATCGGTTTTCCACAACAAAGTTCATCGCTTCTTGAACTGCATACACCTCCGCTTAAAACACAGATGTATGCATTCCAAGGGCAAAGTGCAGTTTTGTCCCGCTGGATTCCACGTTGACACCAGAGTCGGAGTCATGCTCAGTCCTGGAGCCATCCGTAAAAATGCGAAAACAGTGTTTTCCGGGCTCATTTTCTGAGTTTGACCACAACTGAGCCTCTGGCAGCACTACACTGTATCTCTTTTCAAGTACGACTCTTGATTGCTTGGACTCAAGGGCATGGAGAGAATCGTTGGATCGACGTCCATGCCTTCTCTGTTTTCCAATGCCGGACAGGGGCCGTACCAGTTCCCATTGTGTTTCAGCCTGAAGTGTTGGCAAACCAATCAGTGGTGGCACACCAATCAGAGCATCTAATGCCGGGCCTGCAGTAGTCGGAAAAGCTCCGGTGCAACAGATGGTAACAGTGCGTTGTAATCTCGATAAGGTCCTCCTGACTCCCACGAGAGAGAGCCTTCTCATCAAGACCACTGATGCATAGGTGATAATAGGTCGTATCATAGCCGGGTAGATCCATAGGATCTTGATAGGAGAAAGACCCCACGTTTTCCCAAAAGACACCTTTGCACTGTCAGAAAGCTGCCAGTGCTGTGGATGCCTTTATTTCAACGTGTGACTTCCAAAGAAGTATACTATCGAAGATTACTCCAAGATATTTAATTTCCTTGGATGGCTGTATTGTGACTCCTTTTCGCTTAGGCAGAACGAGCCCGTCAAGCTTCCTCCCTCTGGTGAAGAGGACAATACCAGTCTTGGTGGGATTTGCCCATAGCCCATTCACACAGCACCAAGTGTCAATAAGATCCAAAGTTTTCTACACTTTCCTGCAGATGTTCATAAGCGAAGGGCCTGTTACCAAACAAGCAACATCGTCCGCATATGCTTGTGCGTAGACTCCCGAATCGTTTAAGGTGGTGAGTAGAGGATCGGTTACCATGCACCAGAGCAATGGAGACAGCACATCGCCTTGGGGGCAGTCTCTATTAACCCCGGATGACACCTGCAGTTCTTCCTCTGCTCGCACCGTGACGATTCTTTGGGCCAGCATTGAACGAATCCAATTTATTAGCACCCGGTCTATGCCGTGCCTACTAGCAGAGCTACACATACTGTCAAAAGTGGCATTATTTATGTCTAAAAAGATGCCCATAGCGTAGTCCCTCCTGCCTATGGCCAGCTCTACCCTAGCAACAAGGTTTTGCAGTGCCAACTCGCAAGATGTTCTACTTTGATAGGCATGCTGAGAAGGAGACAGAGGGTGAGCCTTCATCGACTTCTGACGTATGCGCAATTCCACAAGTCATTCGAGCCACATTAGTAAGCAAGTATTAACCCAAAATCGCGATAACTCGGTAGAAAGGAATGATTGCCACTTATCGACTTAGAGGACATGTGCCGTTTTCAAGTTATGTTTAAACGATTTCTTTAAGTTTTTGACTTGGATCATTTTCATAATTAACACTGAATGAATTTGATATTGTGTTGAAATTGCAACCCCCATCTAATAGTTCATTTTTGGTGATGTCGGTAAAATTGCATTGAATAAATTTATTATAGTTTAAAATAATGTGGCTTGAAATAACCAATGCATTTTTCAAATTTTAACTTAGACCACATGTATAATTATGGGCAGATATACATTCTGTCGAAAAAATATAGGGAAAAGTTCACTTAAGAGCGCTTATTATACAAATGTCTACATTTTTTTGCTGGAATGTTTGGTACAACTGTCCTATATAGTGTCGGAGAGTTTGGCATTTAATTACATCAGTCAACCGCGGGACTGCTCTGCGATTTTCACTATGGATAAAAATATTAACCGCAGAATTTTGAACGGGATTTCGTGTGTCGAATCGTTGAAAATGTTGCCAAAAGCCTATAGTAACAGTGCTTTATCAAAAACACGGGGCTACGAGTGGTATAAGGCTTTTGTGGAGGGCCAAGAAGTCGTGGAAAATTTGCTCCGATCTGGTCGCCCACCACCGTCATTAACGGATGAAAACGTCGACAAAGTTAAGGAAATAGTGCTGGAAAACCATCATTTAAGTTTGAGAGAAATAGCTCATGACCTTAGCGTGTCTTACGATTCAATTTGCAACATTTTACACCATCGATTGGGCACGAGAAGCGTGGCTGCTCGACTCGTTCTTTAAAACAATTCATAGGAAGAAGATGGCTGAAGGTATGCTTGAGCAAGTGTTTTCGGATCCAACGTTTATCCAGCGCATCATAACAGGTGATGAGACGTGGGTATATGAGTTTGACATGCAAAGCAGTCAACAGGCGACTGAATGGTGCTATCCATATGAGCCGAAACCCAGAAAACCACGTCAAAGTTGGTGAAAAGCGAAGGTCATGCTACTCGTTTTCTGTGATTATCATGGAGTTGCGCACTTGGAACCCAATTCAAATGGTTCTACGGTAAATACAGAATATTACTGAATATTATTTGGAAGTTATGCGACGTTTGAGAGGGAATGTGAGTAGTAAACGGCCCTATTTGTGGAAAGAAAACTCATGGATCTTGCACCAGGAGAGCGCACCGTCTCACAAGGCTCATATTGTGAACACTTTTTTTGACCAAAAACGTGACAAATATCATCGAACAACCACGATATTCACCGGATTTAGCCCCCTGTGACTTTTCCTTCTTCCAAAACATAAATTGCCACTCCGCGAATGCCGCTTTGAGTCAATAGAGGCCATTAAGAAGAATTCGCGGTAGGAGCTGAAGAAGATCTCTTTAAACGCGTTTAAAAGCTGCTCTGATGACTGGAGTAATCATTGGCATATGTGTATTGCTTCGAAAGGAGCCTAGTTTGAAGGCGACAAAATAAATTTTGATGATTAAACAATTATTTTTTGACAGAATGTGTATTTTGATTTCTATACCTTCGTTTCGTGTTCATTTTTGCTCAATAGCATTTTTTTTTTAAATATCATACAAAAAAAATATAAACAAAAACAAAAGCTGAACTCAATAAAGCCAAGAAATTAAATGCAGTGAGGCGTTAAATGGCAATACAAGCCAAACGCGCTGACCCATAAGTGAATTACGACGTCACTGCCACACAGCCACACACACTTAGCGGTCACTTCAAATGAAGAATGTGTCAAAGCGATAAGATGCTTGCAAATATTTTTTATTGAAATTGAATGCAGTGAGTTGAACTTGAATCTTATAGCTTTAATAATTTTTCTGTTGTGTACTACCCATAATTGCGAAAATCCTTCATTCAGCTATGGAGACCGTATGTGTGACTCTCATATGTGTTGGTGAACGCACTCATTGTGTTGAAGGTAGTGTTAAGCTGTTTGTTGTTGTTGCAATTGTGGTCACCATTGAGAATTTTGTTGCTGTAAATCCATGTGGTTAGCTACAGGTTAATAAATAATGTCAACCGCACCACCAAAGCCGCCAATAATAGTCAACAATCACACGGCGCGCAACCAAAATGTGCTGGTCAAATGAATGCGAATACAAGTGGGAAACGGTTCATATGCACCTACATATAGATGATAATATATGAACGGTTAATTGAGCATGCATACATGCCCACACCATTGTAAGCGTGTGGGGTAAAGATACAATATAATCGGTTTGTTAATCTATACAAAGTCATACAATGCCGCTGCTCTGCCAATATGTTTAGTACAAATAATAGCCTATCAGAAGGCTGACTCTACACTGAGCACACCAAAATTGCAGCAACAATGGTGGAGGCAACTAGAGCTAGAAACTTTATTATGTAATGCTAACAATATTATATACATAATAGGGATGTCAGTCCCGAAATTTTGGGATTACGATCAAGCTATTATTAGGAAATAAAGGGGGCTTAACCGAGAGGGCTGGTCCCAAAACGAGTACTGCAGGAGGCAGCGGGGGTGAGGAAGCTTGGGCAAATCAGTCTCCAATCGGTGGATAGTAGCAGTTACGGAGTCAAATCCGCTTGGGGCGAACAATCCTCATCTCACCTCAACCTCTTTTAGGGCGCGGAGTCGGGCCCTGCTTCTAGGTTTAACCGGCAGGCTGCCATAGAAAAGCCTAGTGCCTCTTGGTGAGTTACAATAGTAGGACAGGGTGGACCGCCTAAACATGTCCGTTCCTCTAAAAACAACTACTATGAGAAAAAGGCGCCCAATAGGGTCTTATTTAGACTGGGAGAGGTAGCTGCAGATCAGCTAACCGAAGAAGCTATACAGCCAAATTAGGCAGCCCTACTCGAAGTAGAGAGGTTTGCAGAGGCGCACCGTAAGGTAGAGTTCTCTCCCCTGTTATTTGTATTGGGTAGTCGAAAAAGTCTTTTCGTATTTTGTCAATAGATGTCGTTGGAGTCATCTATCTCCAGTGCTACCAATCACATCGTGTCATTACATATGGTGTTAGAAAGGTGACATTTTAAGCTTCATTTAACCAACAAATATTGAATTCGGAGAAGTTGAAAAAAAAAGTTGTAGCTGTTCAAAAATGAGTGAAAATAATGAAGAAATTCGCTATAGTTTGAAATTTTTGTATAAAAAAGGAAAGAATGCCACGCAAGCCACCAATTTCATTGGAGACGATGCTGTATCAGTTCGTGTAGCACAACAATGGTTCTCTCGCTTCCGTTCTGGAAATTTCGATGTGAAAAATGCACCTCGCTCCGGTCGACCTATCGTTGGAAAAGTCGATGAAATTATGGAAAAGATTGACCAGGACCGTCACATAAGCTGCCATGACATCGCCAAGGCACTAAACATTCATCATCAAACGGTTTTGAACCATTTAAAAAATGTTGGTTACAAAAAGAAGCTCGATGTTTGGATAACATATGAATTGTCTGTGAAAAATTTAATGGACTGCGATTCTTTGCTGAACCGAAATGAAATTGAACCATTTCCGAAGCGAATGGTAACAGGAGACGAAAAGTGGATCAAATTCGACAATAATGTGCGAAAAAGATCATGGCTCAAGGGTGATGAAGCTCAACAAAGCCAGGATTGACGCCTCGAAAGGTTATACAGTGTGTTTGGTGGGATTGGAAAGGAATCATCCACTATGAGCTGCTCCAGCCTGCTCGAACGATTGATTCTACACTTTACTGCCAACAACTGATGAGATTGAAGCAAGCAATCGAAAAAAAAACTGCCAGAACTGATCAGCAGAAAAGGCGTCGTCTTCCATCAGGACAACGCTAGGCCACATACATCTTTGATGACTCGGCAAAAACTGGGACTCTATTTGGCTGGGAAGTTTTGATGCATCCACCATATAGCCCTGACCTTGCACCATCGGACTACCATTTGTTTCGGTCAATGCAGAACTCCCTTAATGGCAAAAGGTGGTCGACCAAAATGGTACATATTTGGTTTAATAAAATTCATTATAAATATAAAAAAAAATGAGTTGAAGTTTGATTAGAGATACGAAAAGACTTTTTCGACTACCCAATATTTTGACGATAAACTACCTACTACTGACCCTGGAAAGGGGTGGTTGTCACGTCACTGCTTATTCAGATGATCTAGAAATTGCTGTTAGAGGCAAATAAAAATAATTCTCTTTACAAGGAAAAATAGGCTTCCTATAATCTACCTGCTGCTTTTTAAGGGTGTGGAGGTTCCTTTGAGAGAGAATGTCAAGTACTTAGGACTCATATTAGATAGGAAACTCACTCGAAAACCTAATATTGAGGAAAGAGTAAAAAAGGACAACGTTGCATTATATACCTACCTGTTAAAAAAGCGGTCGGTATTAAATAGTCCCCACCTCGTTTACACATTGGCTCCCTCGTACGGAAGCACGTGGCAGTTGCCCCGTCGCTTAGACTCCAAATTGTGACGACATACTTTAAGTTAGTACAGGGTGCGTAATCTCTTATGTCGATATGTAAACGCTGAATAACTTTGTCATTTACCAACCGATGGAGTTCAACATACATGTTTTCGATACGTCAATTCAGTACAATTTCAACCATGAATCGCTTTACACCTAAACAACGCGCTGAAATAGTGACGCTATACATCGAAAATAGTCGTTCTATTCTTCTAACTCAACGCGTATCGCAAAAAGTATCGCGGCAAACAGGCACGGTCTGACAATACTATTCGCCGTTTGGTGTTGAATTTTTTGAGCACGGGACAGTAGGAGATCGTCAACATGCCGTTCAACAACGACGAAGACGTTGGAATGAACTTGTTGAAGCAGTGAGGGAAAGCGTTGCCCAGGGGCCAACAGTGTCGTATCGTTGTCGCGCTCAGCATTTTGGCGTCAGTGAAACTACAAGGCGACGCATTTTAAAGGATGATTTAAATTTGTTTCCGTAAAAAGTGCAAGTGACACAAAGAATATTGCCGACAGACCATTCACGTCGCCTGGAATACGGCCAAACAGTTGCTCGAATGGTTGATGCTGAACTAAATTTTTGGAAGCAAATTTGAATGACTGACGAGACACATTTTAACCTCTCTGGTAGCATGAATAAACAAAATTGGCGCATTTGGGGAACTGAGAATCCCCATGAGATCTATGAAACGCGATTGCATGACCGGAAAGCAATAGTTTGGGCCGAAATTTGTGTCAAAGCCATCATTGGGCCATATTTTTACCGAGAAAACGAAACGGTTGATGGAAACCGATTTGAATGGATGTTGACTCATTATGTCTGCCCGCAAATGCGTGAGAAAGGCTTAGACGGTTACTGGCTCCAACGAGACTGTGCGCCATGCCACACTCTGAATGCAATAATTGAATTTCTGCAACCAAAATTCCTGGGACGTCTAGTGTCAAAAGAGGCAACATCGACTGGCTTCCCAGATCACATGACTTAACTCCCCGGACTTCTTTTTGTAGAGTTATCTGAAAAGTAAGGTTTACGCCAACAAGCTGCAGACTACTGAGCAGCTTAAGGCAAATATTCGTGCCTAGATCGACGCTATAAAACCCGAAATGCTTGACAAGGTGATGACAAACGCAGAAAAAAGATCGCAGTTTGTGATTGCTAATAAAGGTGGCCGCTTGATTGATATTGTATTCAAAAAATAGTTTTAATGAACTGTAAATAACCAAAAAAAAAAAAATAAAAATATCTCACTTATACAAATCAGTTGTTTTTTTCAAAATTATTCAGTGTTTTCATTACCGACATAAAAGATGGGGCAACCTGTATACTTTATCACATACCCACATGTTAAAGTAGTATTAATTGCATATACATTTAATTACTGTCCTTTGTTTTTTCATTGATTTACCTTAACAAAAAACTAGACTTGAACCAAGACTAGTCCCGGAATCCCAAGATTGTAATAACAGCAACCCAAGAAAGTCAGTATCAAAAAAATTTAAAAAGTTTACTTCACTAATGTGTAGACTGTGAATAATGTGGGGTTACCTCGTAAATCACAGTCCAAGCAATATGTGCGGCAGCTCAAGGAGCGCGCGAATAAGTGGGGAGAGAAGTGTCTGCTGCGCGGCCGAAAGCCAAATTAACTGCCTACACACATAGACAGGTTGCCACACGCACCACCAGACTTCCACGCATTATTGCCTGCATTCAGGCTCTTAGGGCGGCTGTCTGTCTGCCTGCCTGTTATGTGGGCGTGAAACTGTTAGTCCATTTCAACACTTGTGTTTCGCACTTTGTTAACATCGCGTATCAATAGACGGGCGAAAAGGAGAAAGGTGTGAGCTAGAAAAAGTATGGAATGACACAAAAAACAAAGGCAGGAAAAATTCGATTAACCACTAAAGCCAAGCGGTCAGTTGACTTACTTACTCGCATACAGCTGCGCGAAGAACCAATGGACCCTCAATATTTTTATTACAACACTTTATGTGTTAACTTTTGTCCGTTATGCCTTTCCTTTTGCTATGTGCGCAAAGTTCTTTCCCCACATTTGTATTTAGTCTCAGTTGTACCGGATTTTCTAAATGAAAAAGTATGGCTGGTAATATTTGTGCGTTTATTGTCGTCCATAAATTACAATCAACACATCACAATGTAATTTCTGGTTTTCTTTTTTGTTTTGTTGTGTGCTTGGTGTCTTTCTTACTATGCTTCAGTGGCTGTAAGTATTGTTGAGTAGCGCTGGGTCAACGGTGCGTATGTGTAACCTGGGAATAAAGTGATATTACCAAGCAAAGGGATGTCAAATACAAAAGGAACAAACAAAAAAAAAAAAATATAACAAGACTAGCGCGTTCTTTTCCTGCATATAATATTAAGTGAGTGAAAAAATATATAAAAAAAAGTATTTATTTATGTGCATTCAGCCAGCTATGTCTGACTGTCAACGCTTCTGCGAATTGGCATTACTCCAGGGATAAGGGTAAGTTGTGGTATGATTGTTTGAAATGTAAGCTCTCACATATTTTGCACACAGCGAATTTTTTTCTATACTCCATACAGCTGTATGGCAATATAAAGTTATATTTTGCAGAGTTGTTCCACGGTACAATCACGTAAAATCGAGTAATGAGGCTTCTCATGTGAAATTAAATTATTTTCGGTCATGAAGCGGTGTTTCGCTCAACTTTTCACAGAACTGCTATGAGGGTGAGAAATATTAAGTTCGATAATTGTTTTTTAAGTACCAGAAAAAAAACCCTAAAATTAATCACCTAATTTAGTTTTTGGGTAACTTTTTTACTAAATAAAAAGTAAAAAAAATTGAGTGATGGAAATTTTCCTTTGACTTTAGCGAAATAGTTGATATCCGTCAAGTGGCTGCCGCCAGTATTGACTTCTCATAAGATTTCCGCGGATAACTGTTTGCATTCCTCTTAAATATTTTCCACAAGTGTTGTCCAAGGGCATAAGCCCGCGACTGCTAGTAGCCTTCATAGAAAGAAGTTTCTTCTTTTTCGTGTTGATTGGTGCGATAACCGCCTACACGATTTCGACTGAGTTTAACAAAGCACCTTTCGTTTTTTTCTCGTGCTAAACGGTGCCAGTTGAACAAATCAAATGAAGTAAAGTCCTTCCCCACCTTAAATTTCCAACACCGAGGAGGCCTTGCTCTTCCTCTGCTACCACCAGCTGGTACCGCATCGAATATTTTCAGAGCCGGGGCATTTGTATCCATTCGGGCGACATGACCCAGCCAGCGTAGCCGCTGGATCTTTATTCACTGCGCCATGTCGCCGTAAGAAAGAAATTTGGGATGATTAAATAGCGCGAACTTGCTGGCCACGCCGAATCGCTGAAACGGCAGATTACGTGACCAGGAAACGGGTTTCTTATACTATCCATTGGGCGCGTATTGTGTGTGTGGTTGCATTGCCTTGTTGAAACCATATGTTCACCAAACTCCGCGCTTTCAATTCCGACAGTAAGAAGTCGATTATCCTGGCCCTGTAGCATACGCTAGTAATAGTGGCCGTATTGGCGAAGGGAGAAAAAAAGGAGAAATGCGGCGCAATCCTTCCTCTCGCGTGAACGTCGCACCACATACTGCCCTTGAGTTGTTGCAAATGCTCTGTGTTCATCACACGTGAACTTTCAGTGTCACAAAATCAAAGCATGGAAATGCGTCTCGTCACTTATGATGATTTTCGACAGAAATTCATCCTCATATCTTCATGTAATTCAGACTTTATACGGAAAAATGTATAAGCCTTCCACTTGCCACTTCGCCATAGGGTCCATTTGGGTGGTCGTCGATGTTTCCTCGTTCTCAGCGACTTCGGCAGCCTCAGCCATTATATTCTTGGACGAACGACCAGTCCGGTGACGGTTATGTCCTGCAAGGTTTTGTGTGATTCCAGTCAAGGTCCAGAGTTGAGCAGCTAAGCGCCGAAATGTTAGCTCAGTTGACGCGACATGCTTAGGAAATCGGCGTTGATATTCACGCTACACCAATACTAGCGCTCGATTATTGGTAAAAAAATCTATACAATTATTCCATGCTCTTGTGGAGTACAGCACTCCATTGCGTTTGTATGCTAGAGTTGTCTAGTTTACAAGTGTTAAAAATGATTGACATACGACTCTATTTGCAAAAATTGTAACATCTTCCGACAGAGTGATTAATTATGCGCCATCTTGTACCTTGATGAAAATTTACTCGCGCTCGTACTTAATTGAGCTTTAATGCTATTTACACTTAATTTTATTAGAAGCGCAACTTAATTGCTTTGTTTTCTAAGCCTAGCCTATATTTACAATTCTTTACAGGCTTGCAAGACAAAACGTTGACTTGGATCTAACTTGTAATGACTGATCAGCTCATGCTCTTGAACTGCCTGAGTGTCTGACTGAATTAAAATTATGTGGTGATGCCGACCTGGGATACTACCGCTGACCTTATCAGCTGCCTGCCTGTAAATGGCCTAATCTATGGCAGTAGGGGTACACTGAGCAATCTGGTTCATATAATTTTTTCTTTTTCTATCAGTAAGAATCCACTGAACCCTCCGGTTCATATAATTTCTTCAATCAGTAAGAGTCCACTGAGCTCTCCAATTCATATACAATACTTTTTCCTGTCAGCGCTCACTAAATAAACACAAACACACTAAAAGAGTGAAAATTTAATTTTCTTTGAAAAAATGGAACTCAAATTTAATTTTGATAACTCTCATAGACTTTTTTCAACTTTCTACAAACGATTTCAAATAAAATTTCACTTCAGTGTTCCTAATTTTGCCTCCGCACACACACAACACCTTAAAGCGTTCTGCCTAGGACAGCCGTTCACTTCCTTCAAGCATGACAATCAACGTAAAATCAGAACGAATTTCTCACAAATCAACTTAATTGCTGGCTCAGTGCTAGCTTTGAATTGCGATTTGTAAGAAATTCGGCAGATTCAAATGAGTTAAAAGGCATATTGGCTTAATCTGGCAATTGGCATAATTGCAAAGGCGATTGTGCTACCTTATTCAATTGAGCTCCGTTTTCGATCCTATTTGCCTTTGCCAACGTAAATTCCCAGCCATGCAGACTTGAGCAATGCTATCGCAAGCACGCACGCACGCACGCACTCAATCAAACAAACGCCCAAATCCAATCAATACTCTTCTGCCTGTCAATGTTGTTGTGCTAATGCTGCAAGTGTTCATTGTACCTTTAACTAACGGTATCAGGTGACTATTTAGCTGGCACGAAATTCGCCCGAATCGAGGGGCATGAGGTGAAGGTAGTGCACTTCGGTATTTATCAGTTAAATACGCGCCGGCAACAAAATACAAGCTAACAAGCAACTAAATATATACAACAACACCTTCGAATGCTGAAATTTACAATGGGCGATAATGAAATCGCATTTAAGCCATTCAAACGGCACAAAAACACGTTGGCAGCAGTGACTGCTGCTGGCATTAGCGCGCTTAGCACAAAGGCATACGTTGCGTATACGCAACATTTCGCACGTGCAAGAATAGACAGATAAATAGACATCCCAATACTTACCCCAATACATGCGAGTATTGTACATGCTGGAAATGTGCGTTGTTTGTGCGCGTTTAGCAAACGATTTAGGCTGGTTTTAGTGGTGGCAGCACTGTTTCTATGTAGCAATAAGAACAACAAGTACTATGTACAACAATATTGTTAGAAAGCCTAATACGAGTTGTGCTACTGCCTGTTGCGACACATTCAAAAGTCAACAAATTTGAACCTAATCTCAAGGGATTTTATCGCTATCATTACGTATTGAGCCGTTACGTGACTTTCGTAGACGAGCAGATAAAGCAGCCGGTGTGCGTGTGCGTGTGTTTAAGAGCTTAGGCGAAAGAGTATTTGGCGCGTATTTGCAGCGCAAGCTACTCCAACAAAGCTGGATTTAGAGGCGTACGCTGGCACGCATACTAACACGCTGTCAGCCGTTGGCCACACACTAACACATAAACTTCACATGCGCTGGTATGTGTGTATGTTTATAACTCCTTCATACATACGCATACCTGCTGTCAAAACGCCTGCCAATTCATTGGCTGCTCAAGCATGCTTTCGGTTAGCTTAGAAGGCAAGTTCTCTGCCGTCGATCTGGCTATGGCTTTAGATTCGTTGTTGCTATTAAATTTAGTTCCGTTTGCTTGCAAACTTAAGGGGGGAGCCTGGTTTATGAGGTCTAAGAATTGCATTTATTTGCGATTTTTTTTTTTAAGAAAAAAATTAATTTAGCACTGCAAAGTTTTTTCTGTCTTTTAATGAACATTTAAAAAGTATAAAAAATTTTTGTACTGGTTAAAATAAGTTGAAAAAAATGTTTAACATAGAAATTAGTAGAGCGCAGCAACGGTGAAGTTTCCAACTGGCGTACAAGATACAGCTCGTAATTATTAACTAAAGCAAAAAAAGCAAATGGATTTCTATTTATCATGATTTTTTATTCTAGATGAACTAAGAAAACTGAGAGAAATTCCAAAATTTCAACTTTTTGGAGGTTTTAAAGAAAAAAATGCTTTTCTATAAAAAAAAATTCACTTCAACTTGGTATAAAAATCTTGAAAAAAATTTTTTTTTATCTATTTTGTTAGTTCAAATAGAAGAGAATTTAATACTGAAGGGAACAAGCTTTGATTCATTTCAAAAGGTTCATTCGTTTTTTTCATTCATGTACGCCAATTCAAAAAAATCATAAAAATGAAAAGTTGAGAAAAGAAGATAAAGTTTGTACTATAGCTGTCCGGTCATAGCGTAACTACCTAACGCTCGCCTACCTTTGGCTTTGTATCTACGGAAATATTGCGAATTAGGCTCTGTAACTTTGTGTGAATATTCTGAAATATATTAGGAATCGCTTAAAACGAAAAAACAAAATTGATTTTTTTGATCTTATAAACCAGGCTCCCCCCTTAACTCGGCATTGACATCCAATGCAATTACCCAAAATTCAAAATAACGAATATTGCCAAAGTAAGTAGTTCTTTCTTTGCTACGCAAAAACTGAAATGCGCTGAGACATGGTAATATTATACTCTCCATGCGGTACGTAGTAAGTGCTTTAGTTAGATAGATAGATTCATTTATTTTGCATACAACATTTTACACAACTATTTACAATATTTTTTACTTCATTTAAATCACCATCCGGCAATGACTTTAAAGGTCGACCGCCAGGAAAATTAGGTAGATATTTATTTACAAAACTATCCATCTATAATAAATTGCATCAGTAAAAAAATTGGTTAATTTTTTCCATTGAAAATCATTTATTCCATTTAGAACAGATTTATGACTCACAAAAATACTACACAGATGAGGCCTAGAGCACACAAATCTCTAACACTAAGTACAGATACCACGATTTTCATGCGGAGCTCTTTGTCATAATGGAAACAGTGAAAATCAGATCCAAACGAGAGTTCGAGAAAGTAAAAATTAAAATACTTTCGGACAGTCAATCTGTTTTCCAAAGCCTTGAGTAGCTTCACATTCAAGTCAAAAGTCCTAATAGAGTGTAACAATGCACTTAATAAATTGGCCACTCATAATCAGGTCTCACCGAGTTGGGTACCAGGACATGACGGACACGAAGGAAACGAGAAGGCAGACTTTTATGCCAAAAAAGGGGCAGAATGGCCCCATTTTTCGGCTTTAACAAAAGCAATATTAAACAGGATACCAAAAAATGGATCCAAACTATAATCAGGGAAAACTGGAACGGCACAAGCGGCCTTTACCACTCCAAAAAGTTTTTGAGCTTCAATACCAACAGAGCAAAATCTGCTCTAACCTTAGATAAAAAGGGCCTCAGATTACTCTGAGGATCACTTACAGGTCACTTTGCCTGTAATAAACACTTTAACACAATAGGCTTATCTAGACAAGATTATGCAGGTTCTGCTGTGATGAAGAGGAGTCTTTGGAACACTTAATCACCAACTGTGAGGCATTACGCCACAGGAGACACAGAATCCTGTGCTCATACCTACTAGAGGAGGAAGACTTCTCGGTTTCTAAATAATTATTGTTAAGTGATTAGGGGCGTACATTAGATCTATCTGGTCGCAGTGCATACAGGCCTTAGCCTAACCCGTACGACGATTACCATTACCATTAGAATGGAACTACTTTTGTATTATTAAGATAGGGTCTTTCCAATGAAAGTACAGCGGTTATTTTTTAATATTGAGCGTCGTCCAAAAAAATGTGGTATTGCTTCATTCTCATTTAAGTTACATAAAAAGTAGTTTTTATTGTAAAAGCCATTAAGCATAATGCAATTACTTCTGGCCTTAAAAATTTATGAAACTTTAAAAATTTGTATGTCATCCTTGAAATAACTTTGACATGCACTATGGTCCAGTTCTTTATAATTCTGTAAATACTATTTAGTTCTATCCTACATTTTTTGCTTGTTGGTGGAGTTAAAATTAGTTTAGAAATATATCGTTTTTTTCTAACATCATTTTGACCCACTTCAAATTGGAAGCCAATCTTATTTGATTTTAAACCTTAGCTTAGAAAATACTTATTTTTAAAACTACTGGGTTGGGGAAGAGGTTCTTGGCGTTTTTATATGTATTTTGGCAAAGAGTAAGTATTCGTTCGATAGAACTCTTTCTGCTCTGCAAAACTATGCCCATTGTATTTCTGAATTACTTAAGTTTTTATTAGTTTTGAGGCTTAGAAATGGAATACCCAGTAGGCAAAAATGAAAATTTTTGAACACCTGCTCTTCTTTGATTTTGATCGGGGTCAAAAAACTGTCGAAACAGGCTGGGACATTTTCGACGTATATAGCAAAGGTGTCATAGACAAGTCTACAGCACGGAAATGGTTTGCCAGTTCAAAAATGGTGGCTTTGACGTCGATGATAAAGAGAGGAAAGCCTTCTGAATTCGATGAAGAATGTCTCAAATCACTTTTGAAGGGGAACGTTCGCCAAACCAGTTGTGAATTGGCAAAAACAAAAAAGTTCTGCGATCATAAAACGATTCGGTATCACGTTCATTCAATGGGATTTACCGAAAAATTGAGAGACTGGGTGCCTCACGAGCTCAATGCAAAAAAACAAAGAAAGTCGCCTTCAAATTGTTTCTCAGCATGTCGCCCGCCAATCGTCACGGGAGCTGAGAAATGGTGCCTGTACTTCAATATGAAGCAAAGAAAGAAGTGGGTGGCTCCAGCAGATATAGAAAAGCCGAGAATCAAGCCGGATCTTCATCCAGAGAAGATGTGAAATGTGTTTGGTAGGACTGGGAAGACATGGTGCACTGAGAAATGCTCGAAAATAATGCCACGGTCAACGGATGCGGAAGCTTAGAGGATGACCACACCCGATGAGGTGTCCCTTGATGGATATCGATATCGCAGGCGACGAAACGATGAGTGGCTTCGTTGGCTGGGTCATGGCGTACGAATGGATACAAACGCTCCGGCTCTGAAAGTATTTGATGCGGTACTAGCTGGTGGTAGAAGAGAAGAATCTTCCTCTGCGTTGGAAAAATCAGGTGGAAAAAAACTTGGCTTCACTTTGTTTTTCAACCTGGCACGCTTTGTTAAAGTCGGACAAAATCACGTAAGCGGTTATCGCGCCAATCAAGAAGAAGAAGCTCTTCTAAGCTATTTACAGGTATACGGGCTACCATAGTACAATCTCCCACCTTTGTTCTATAATAAAGCCTTCTCAAATATTTCACACACCTCTTTTTACCAACCTGTACATTAAATATATTCGAAGTGCCTGTGGTTTTACCCTTTTACTCTATTTATGGTGCAGTCTGTTCAAACTATTTTCAAGTTTATAAATAATTTTTTTTTTTTTTTTTTACTAAAAAAAACAAGCACAACCAACGAAAATGCAATTCATACAGACTTATTTCCCAAATGCGGAGCAAAAGTTTTATTATTTTCAGCATTTATACCGCTTATAAAGTTGGGCCTCCAAAATCCCACTTAAGCCTTTCTGTGGGGTATTTATAAAAACCTATGTAGAGTTGGTTGCGCTTGCAATTTTTAGTTGGTTCGCAAACAACAATTCGTTGGCAAATGCTTGAACGCCTTAAAGCTTGGGACTTTATATATTGGCAGTTAAACGCTGAACGATTCGTCACTACCGCCACTTTCGCTCACTGCAAGCTGCTCCCATTATCATTCGGCTGACTGATGCAGATTGGAGAGATTAAGGGGATTTGCGCTGCCAAATAGTCGCTGTGCAAAAAACAAAAAAATAGGAAAAGTATCAAAAAACAAAAGAGAAAAAAAACAGGAAAAACAAAATTGTACTAAATATAAAAACACGCATGTACGTGCATGTATGTGTGTACATGAGAATGCGGATGTGGATTTTGCAGCATTCGCATATCCAGTTGCGCCACGTTCGGTGGTTGCGTTTACAGTCTCTGCATCCGTTTTGGCAGCGAATTTTTTGGCCGTTTGCTAAGATGCTTATCGAAAAATGTTTTTTTTGTTCGTTTTCACTGTTAAATTGCATTTCAGTTGAACAATAACAATTGAACTCAAATTGGCTGTGCTTCGATTTGGTATTAGCGGCGGCGGTGGTGGTGGTGGTTTGGTGGAAAATCTGCCAATAAATACACACGCATGTGCTATTTTTTTATATATATGCATGTGTGTATGTATGTATGTATGTATGTATGCATGTGTGTATATATGTATGCATGTATGTGTGTAGTAATGTAACAAGTTTGTAGCTTATGGTAAAGCGATTAGCGTATTTAGCAAACAAAGCAATTTTAGCAATTTGTGGATAGAGCGAATTTTCAGCTACGAGGAATCCGCTTTAAAATTCTGAAAAATAAAAAGTATTCAGCACATAAACGTTTTTGTGTGTTTTAGAAAGTGGCATCATATGCAAGTTAAAAACAATTTTTTTTCGTTCTTTTCTAAAACGTTTTAACCGTTTCGGGACGGGAACTTTTGTGACGTACAATCTCAAAGAAAAGTGTTTATTTCGTCTCCTATGGCTATTTTAAGAAAAGTAATTTGATAATATATTTTTAGCGCATCCCAAAAAGGAGATATTGTCCTGGGATAAAAACATCCCAAATCCATCTGTATTCAAAAAAATTAATACAAATTCTAGACTTAAATTCACTCGATTTCATTTTATTTTGTCGTTTATATATTCAATTTTATCTTATAAGACATTAAATTTATATCTGATGGCAAGGAGTAAAACATTTTTTACAAAATGCCAAGTTGCAAGCAATGCAAATCTGATTCGTACGGCTCTCTTTGCCCTTTTTAGCACAATTTACGCATCGTTGTCTCTTGTTCGTTCTTTGTGGAAAATGATCTCCCAGATTTTGTTTAATTTTTTTCTTCATTGCGGAGACCGGTCCTGTTCGAACTTTGCGCTGAATTTTCGCATTATTTTTTCCTTCATCGATGAGGCATTCGGATAGCTCTACCAAGAATCCCAAGAACGGTTCTCTTTTCTGACGTGGATGGTTTGTTTCCGCCTGGATAATCCAAGCATTTACGGCGCATGTCATCATAAGTCGAAAGAAAACTTTTCGCCACCATTTGGCATACTTCCGGTCTAGTTCATACAGGGTAACCATTTTGTCGGCCAAATCTACGCCACCCATAATGTTTCGGTATGTTTTCACTAAATCTGGACAAGTCACATCAACTCTGGTGCCATCTTTTTGTTTTCTTTGAACGGTGCCCGCTGTAGCCTCATGGCAATTGCTTAGAAGCATTACATGTTTAGTATCTTGCCAAGCCACTGCCAAAGTACCAGATGAATTACACTTGAAAACATATTCTCCTTTGTTTAGTTTTTCAGTAACTTTAGGTAAATGTTTTCTGTTAGATATACAGGTACCTAAAGCTGGAAAAGGAATATTATTTATCAATTTTGTTGACGTGAAAAACGGTCGATGCCAATTTCATAATAACGCGTTCGCCTAATGTGGATGATGTATGCGAATTGTCTTCTTTTCCGGAATATATATTAAAATCGTAAGTATAGCCAGTCATACTGCCGCATCTCATCCATAATTTTATTCCTCTCTTCACTGGCTTCAATGGCATATACTGCTTCAAGGTAGAGCGACCCAAAAATTTGGTCATAGACTCATCAATGCTTTGGAATGGAGAGTCGGATCTACATTTTTGAAAGGTGCTTTTGAGGCAATTGACCAAATCATCAATGAAATATGTTTTAGGTTTTGGATCAGGCTGGTATGATAACGAGGAAAAATATAGTTTGGACATAACGTGTAAGAACCGATCTCTGGACACGGCTTTTTTTATGTATGGATTCCCCAATGAAGGGCTATTTGAAAAATAGTCCTTCAAAGAAGTCACTCGATTATTATGACATTACAAATGTGCATCCGAGAATTATGAGGATCTCACCAAAATCGGTCCTAGCTCGTTTGTTTTTTACATGGCTTATATTGTGAATATCAATTCTCTTATTGGTACAATATACTATGTGATGAATAAAGCTTCTAGGCAATAGCTTGAAAAATACCTCCAAAGGTTTCAGTCCACGAGTTATGATTCGTTCTTGGCTAATAGTGAATCGTGGCGTGAATGTCGGTTGTGGGTCTGTCCATATTATAATATCATCAGGCCATTCATTCACATTATCTTCTTCCAAACGTTCAACTTCGTATATTTCATCATCAGTACTTTCATTTTCACCATCATTTTCATCTATAGCACTTTCATTTCCACGATCAATTTCTATTTCTTCATCATATGCTCTGCCGGGCTGTGTGTTTTCTCCATCTTCTGAATGAATGTTGCTTTTTTCACTGGGACTGTATGCGGAACCACTATCAGCAAACAGATCATCCTCATCACTCGATTCATTAAAAAAGTTCTGAATTTCTGAAACACCCAGTATGCGTCTCTCCATTCTGTAAGTAAAATAATGTACATGAGTACGTATGGGATAATAATATCCCACAAATAAACAGATTTGGGATGATTTCTTCCCACGGAACTTACCTTGACTTCTTGTAAGGAAAATAAGTTATTCTTTATTCTAAACTTTTTATTTCAATAGATTAGCACTATTTGCACAAAATGTAACTATATTTCTAAGCTTTTTCCAAACAAATACCATCTACGCAACAACGTGTCTAAGAAAATGACATTTAATAAAAAACTGATGACTCCAACCAACAGCTGGTATTTTTGTTTTTGTAGAGAAGAGTATAATGAATGATTTGGGACTGTTTTGAACCAAATCGCTTCCATATTGTGACAGATACGATTATTTTTAATTTCTTCGGGATAAAAACATCCCCATCGTCTCGAAACGGTTAAATAAAAAAAAAAATAAATAATTGACTATTTGTGGTGTGCGTGTTGATGTTGTTCCACAAATGGAGGGACCTACAGTTTCAAGCCGAATCCGAACGGCAGATATTTTTATGAGGATCTTTTTCATAGCAGAAATACACTTGGAGGTTTGCCATAGCCTGCCGAAGGGCGACCGCTATGAGAAAAATGGTTTTCTTAATTTTGTTGTTTCACCGAGATTCGAACCTACGTTCTCTCTGTGAATTCCGCATAGTAGTCACGTACCAACCCATTTGGCTACGGCGGCCGCAATGTATACCCCGCGGATATTACCCCGAAAGGATACCTTCAAAATTGTAGGGCTGAGATTTTGCCATTCGCAGAATATCCCTCGAACGCCTTCGATACAAACGTGGCCAGAGGGATTTCGCGACCTTACACGTTCGTGTACTTGCCCAGCGCTCGTTGAGTTGGTGAAAAGCCCATCCTTCCAGAAGTAGGGCGCAGGTCGTCAAGGGGATCTCAATCCTCTCCTTTCGCGGGCACACTACTTTACAGGTTCCTTGTCTGGCCAGCTTGGTGGCTTCGCAGTTTCGCGCAATGTCACTATGACCAGGTACTCAAAGTATTCTTCGAAGAATTCGAAGTCGAAGAATTCTGATGCAGTCGAAAGTGAGACTAGGCATTCCCTGACCAGTTTCGAGTGCACCATGATAGTGCACCAGGGCCCTAATTCTCGCTTGGCTATTGGAGTAAATACTTACCTTCTTAACAGTTATTACGCAAGTCAGCACCCATTCAGCTGCTTCTATGATTGCGGCCACCTCTGCTTGGAACACACTGCAGTGTTCCGGTAACCTGAATAAAGGGTAACGTCAAAGTCAACAAAGATTGCTCAGAAAGTGGTACAAGCTGATTTAAAACAAAAATATTTTTGTCAACATTTTATAGTAGAATTTTACGCAGATTTAATTTGGGAAACATTTTAGTACTTCAGCTTCTCTTTTCAGGAGTGAATTGCACCCTTTGTTCAAGAAAAGTCCCAAAAATCCCTTTGAATGGGACATTTATGGCTTGAAATGTTCCACAAAAATATTTCCCAGGCAACTTCAGTGAGGGCCACCGCAGACACAAGAGCCGTAATTATAAGCGATACATCGTTCCTAACATAATTAATGGCTTCTGACGGAGCCCTTCTGATATTAGACCGCCTAAGGTTGTAAGGGTGACCTTGCTATGGTATGGGGTGCTGCCATGGTCGACTGTGTATTTTCCCCTCAAACCCCCTTGGTTCCCGCGATATGCCCAGCCACTTGACTGGGGCAAGTGACCGTTAAGAAACAGTTTGAAATGAATAAAAATCTAAAGCGAAATTAGGATAGCGGCGAAAAACAGACGAAACCAACGACGGGGAAACACACGAATGCATTGATAGTACGGACAGACAAAAAAAACGAACACACCGACTCAACGATAGGACAAGTAAAAGGAACAGACAGGACAAACGGACAGACGCACTAAACAAATAGATGGATAAATAGAATTGGAATCATTGAGGACCCAGTGTGCCTCTCGTGCTTGGTGGAGGCAGATAGCACTGAGTACTTTCTCTGTGAGTGTCCTGCCTTTGCTAGAGCCCGCCTACGAGTTTTGGGTTCCGATGTCATGAGAATGAGTAATATTCGTTCTCTAAAACTGGAGGATATTTATAGATTTGCCAAAGAATCTGGAACATCCTCACAGAACTAATTATTTTTATCTCTGTCTCCATTCTTTCCTATCTCTTTCTCTGATATTTTCTCTTTCCCTCCTTGACTATCTACCCTCTTTCCAGAGCTCCAAATACAATGGGGGTTTTAGCCTGAGTGTTTTAGGGGCCACCAAATCCCCTGGTGCTCCTTCGATCGATCTTTGTAAATTTCAAATAGACTAGACGTGTGGACAGGGACGAACTGAGAAAGATTGGGTCTCGCACAGAAGACGAGCTCTTGCCCTCTAGCCAAGAAACAGTTGAGGGCAAAGCTATGGGTCACAGCATGCCAACAATTATAAGTAAACCAACTATATCCGCTATAGTCATGGGGGAATAAGCGTGGAAGCAAAGGTCCATCAAGGTATAAACTCTCCTGTCGATATAGGTCTCTTGCTATCCTTGACAGATTTCATAAAAACGAAGCTCATGGCAAAGCTCATGGCAAAGCTCATCCTAAATATGAGACCGGCAAGGCAAGGTGTCAAAAGATGGTGGACGCATACTTAGCATTCCAAGCCGCCACCAAGACAGATGCCAACAAATGAAACTAATCGAATGACGAAGGCAACAAAGAAGCACAAGATTTCAGATCAGGGTCAGTTGTCTTCAAACCTACCAAGCAATTTAGAGAGTTGGCACGGGACCATCTTCAAATGACATTGGTAGATGAAACCTCACACCGCGGTAAGCCAGCGCTCGAAAAATAGTCAGGTATTGAGACAGGGCTGTCTCGCACAATCGTCGACTATGCCATGGCGATTCTAGTGAAGGTAGTCCGCCGTTACTGTGCCATCAAGTGCGACGGCCTATTCTAGCTGTATTTCTTGACCAGCTTGATTGAGAAAATCTAGAACAGCTGAGAGGGTTTGAAACTCAAGCTCATTACGGCTAGCGAGATCCCATGCAGGCCAAGTGCTCGCATCTGCACGGAGTTTGAAGCCAATCAGCTGATCCCTTACCTTCAATTAGCACATAACGCTGATTGGATTGCTGGTGAATCTCCACTTTAACCAACCAACCAACCAACATGTGGACGATATGGGATACTCTGTCCTGTATATTCGCATTTTCTGAAGACGCTGGCAACTATCATATAAAGAAATTTCGTATTTCTTTAAGAAAAATGATATATGGCAAAGTGCGAAAGAGGTACTTGTAAGGACCGACCTATGTTAAATATTTTGCGAACTTTATTCAATACCTTAAACTTATTTCTGAATAATTCTCTAATTGCTGAATAACTAAATTTTTGTATGTTTTAAAGAGTAAAAGGCAGTCTTTATAAGAGTAAATTATTTATCGAATGCATTTTCGTGATTTACCCAAAAGTAGGTTAGGTTAGGTTGAAGCGGTTGTCCACTGTGGGACACACCCAGGCTAATGGCACATTCCCCCGCGTGGGGGACTTGGCCTTATCCCTCCTAAACCAATGTGTACTTTTCAAAAACTTTGTAAGATCCTTAATTCCGATAGAGCCGAGGTCTTCCAATTCATTAAAGAATTTTTTATCCAAAATGGCGACTCTCTACAGACACACTTAGACCTTCCGCAGGTCCATTGTGATACCACTGGAGCTCATCCTTACTCTCCGTGTTCCTTTCCAAACCATCCGGTTGCTTTAATAAACGAGCAGAGCTTCGTTAGTTTTATATGTGCTATATCCGCTACATCGGTTAGAAATGCTGTGTCAAGAGTGCGCAGCTTTTCATAGCTAGGCTTTCACACTCACATAAAAGGTGTCTGACTGTTTCCTCTTCTTCTGTATTAAGACAGCTTCTACAGAAATCGAAGTACGGGAGTCCTAACCTTCTAGCGTGGCTGCCTATTAAACAATGATCAGTTAATACACCTATCATTTTTCTTATAGATTATCTGTTGAATCTTAGCAAGATCTTCGATCGACCGCTGTTCCAGTTCGGCCATGTCTGTCTGCTTAGTTCGCATGTTGTGAGGTTTTGCCAGCTTGTATTTACCTTTTTGATGGTTTCCCTGTCTATAAGTAATTTACAAGTGGCTATGGGTATGGGTATCAGCGCCTTATCCGGTTCGAGATCGAGCGTTGTACCGGTTCTTGCAAGTTCATCCGCCTTACAATTTCCTGTAATGTTCCTGTGGCCTGGTACCCAGATAAGGTGCACCTTGTAGCACTTAGATACGTCATCTAGTAGCTTAAAATATTCTAGAACTGTTTTTGACGAGTGCGTTTTTGATTCCAGGGCTTTTATTGCTGCTTGACTGTCCGAGTAAATGAAGACTTCATTTGTGCATAATACTCTCGTTTTTATTTCTTTAAGCCCCTCTTTTATGGCAATGACTTCCGCCTGAAATACACTGCAGTGATCAGGTAAGCGAGATGATTGGCATACTCCGAGTTTATCGGAGTAGACCCCTCCACAAACTTTGTTGTCCAGTTTTGAGCCATCTGTGTAGATGTTTAAGTCATTTATCTTAACAATGAGCCCGTTATGCCATTCCTCTTTGGAAGGAAATACTGTGACAAAGGATTTATCAAAATTGATGTCCTTGGCCCTACAGAAATCCGTTGTGCCGGGAATGCAGGGGAATTGTTCTAAAATTGAGGAGTGTCCTCTTTGGTTCGTTCTGAGTAGGATAAGTAGTTTACATGTTTGCAAGGGAAGACCTAAGTCATTGTCTATATACTCATCAGTCGATCTGGTACCGATTTTTGCTAGTTCATCAGCTCTGCTGTTCCCCTCAATGCCACAATGGCCGGGAAACCATGTTATTATTAGATGAAATGACTCAGCCATCTCGTTAAGAGATGCGCGCATTTCATGGCTACCTTAGAGGCTATCAGTGAAAATGGAGATATCATTTGCAAGTATCACATTACACCGAAGCCGAAAACTGAAGGAGATCGCCTGATGCTCGGAATATAATAGGACTATGAATAAGTTCGTGCGGTTTTTTTCGAAATTTGAAACTTTATTGACGTAAAATGGTTACAAATTTAATATTCAAAATATTGTCCATCGCTTACTACTACTTTTTCCCATCTTTCTGGCAATTCACGGATTCCCTTTGTGAAAAATTCGGTCGGTTTTGCCGCAATCCACGAATCGATCCATTTTTTGACTTCATCGTAATTACGGAAGTGCTGGTCAGCCAGGCCATGTTGCATCGATCGGAAGAGATAGTAATCGGATGGCGCAAGGTCTGGACTATACGGCGGGTGGGGTAGGACATCCCATTTGAGCGTTTCTAAGTATGTTTTGACCACTTGTGCAACATGTGGCCGAACATTGTCATGTTGCAAAATAACTTTGTCGTGTCTATCGGCGTATTGCGGCCGTTTTTCTCGCAGTGCTCGGCTCAAACGCATCAATTGTCGTCGGTAGACATCCCCCGTAATCGTTTCATTCGGTTTCAGTAGCTCATAATACACAACACCCAGCTGGTCCCACCAGATACACAGCATAACCTTCAGGCCATGAATATTCTGCGCCGACGTCGATGTTGAAGCATGGCCAGGGTATCCATACGTTGCCCGACGTTTTGGATTGTCGTAATGGACCCACTTTTCATCGCCAGTCACAATTCGATGCAAAAAACCCTTTCTTTTGTGCCGTTGAAGCAGTTGTTCGCATGCCATAAAACGGCGTTCAACGTCTCTTGGCTTCAATTCATACGGCACCCAATGGCCTACCTTTCGGATCATTCCCATGGCTTTTAAACGTTTGGAAATGGTTGATTGATCAACTCCCAAAGTTTTTGCAACCTCTTCTTGCGTTTGAGCCGGATCTTGATCGAGCAATTCCTCCAATTCGGTATCCATGAACTTTGGCGGCGCACCCTCGCGTTCTTCGTCTTCCAAGCCAAAATCACCACTTTTAAAGCGTGCAAACCACTTCTGGCACGTTCGCTCAGATAGAGCATGCTCACCATAAACTTCCACCAAGATACGATGACTTTCGGCTGCTTTTTTCTTCATATTAAAATAATGAAGAAGAATTCCCCGCAAAAACACATTATTTGGCACGAAATTCGACATTTTCAAGTGTGGTAAAAATATTGTTGTTTACGCTTCAAATAAAAAACTTATACTGACGTTTGTGCCTTACGACAGTAGCTCTCCAATGAATGTTTGGAAATGTGGATCGATGGAATAATAATCAAGTTACGCCATCTGTTGTAAAACCGCACGAACTTATAAATAGACCTATTACACCACCGCCCACCCTGCCCTCGTACTTTGAGCCATGTGTACATACATGGATGGACTCGCCGTATCTTACCTCGACCCGTTCCCACTCTTCCCTCGAGGGTGGGAGGATCGTGAACGTTGTAATGACAAGTATAGGCGGGACTGTATAGTCCACCTGTCCGGAAAGCCCCAACATGTCATCTCGGGTTTTACCGTGGCCATAGTCTGTGTTTGACCACTTACTTAAAGTGTTTAGCCTTATTGCCGCACTGCGCGCAATGTACCTTGCTTGCAGGTCTACCAGAATGAAGTTTAATGTCGCATATAATGCTTTCGATGGTGTGGTTGACATTGCACTGATTACACTGCGTTACAAAAACGAACTTTTTTTCTGTCCTATGAACTAAATATACTTTTTCGGAAAGGGAAGAAAAAATTAAAAATATAGAGCTCGTAGTCCGCCTGTGTGAAAAACTTTGGATCAATTTTTAACCCTTTTTCCGTGATCCAATCGCGCTGAATTTCTGCAGGCAGACTCGTAGAAATGTTTTTATTATGTAAAATTAAAAAAAAAAAAATTTATCAATTCTCAGATTTTCTTGAATTTTTTTTTTCTAAAAAAAAACAAATTTTTCCCAAATTTTCGCACGAAGATCGGAGAAAAAACCTGGCTTATTGTTGTGATATTGATTCCATGTTTGAAAAAATTGGTTACCCTCATATTTCAGAGGAGTGGCGACTTTTCATCGATGCATCGGTCAACAGCCTTAAAGTAGTGCTGCTTCATATATCAGTAACAAACATCCAGCTGTCCCGATAGCATATGCCACCAACCTCAAAGAAACATACGAAAGCATGGAATTAATATTACAGCTGATAAACTACCAAGAGCATAATTGGAAAATATGCTGCGATCTAAAAGTGGTCGGATTACTCATGGGTGTTAAGCGTGGATTTCCAACCCACCAGTGCTTTTTGTGTACATCGGAAGGTCGCAAATGAGATCAGCATTCTCTTCTTCTTAATTGGCGCGATAACCGCTTACGCGATTTTGGCCGAGATTAACAAAGCGCGCCAGTCGTTTCTTTCTCGTGCTAACCGGCGCCAATTGGACACTCCAAGTGAAGCCAAGTCCCTCTCCACCTGATCTTTCCAACGCAGAGGAGGTCGCCCTCTTCCTCTGCTACCACCAGCTGGTACCGCATCGAGCATTACACTGAATTTAAGTGGAAGCCGCGAACATGCTACAAAGTAGGCGTAGAAAATATAGAAAATCTACCATTAGTGCAGCCATCTCAAATCATTTTGCCATCACTACACATTAAGCTCGGTGTCGAATCAAATTTTGTTAAAAAACTGCGCTTTAAAGGACACGTATGCTTGGCGAATACTGTTGGTCTATTTGTCGCGATACCGACCCAAATACTTACAAACGCAAAAATAAAAGGCCTAAGTTTCTTTAAAAGCATTAAAATTTTTAATGTGACAATTTTTAATTTTAATATAATAAAATTAATAAAAAAATTCGGGGTTTTATATCTCTATTGAAATGCGGAGTGAAATACCTTTCTTTCGATACCCACATCGGCATATCTCATGCAATTTTTTTTTTAATTTCGAACAGGTGGCAACCCTGTGAAACATTGTCAGTGGCAACACCTAGGTGAAAAGTCTAGAAATGTGATACACTATCTGTGTGCCCAATTTCATTCAAATCCGTTAAGTTAATCCTGAGATCGTGAGAGGTTACCCCACCCTATGGTGGATACCCAAAAGTACCTATCATTAAGATAGGACGGGAGTACCTCGCAATATAGTGTTGTCAGCAACACTTTCGCATTACTATACATCTTTTAACTCTCCCATGGGCTCCCGGGTCTGCCCAGACTGGCTTTTTTGATTTTGGATGTGAATTTAACATAGGTATATCAATTATAGCTTACGACTTGAGCTTCCACGTAGCTTTCTAATTTTGATTGCTTTCCTTTTATGCATATAATCTTTTAAAAAGGATCCTCGAAGAGAACGAAAAAAGGCGAGGTTCAGTTGTCCAATTGAAGGGTTCAAAAAAGATCTCTAGCGGAGGATTAAAATATTATCCCTTATTACAATAAAATGAATAGAAATCCTATTTTATTTCAACATTTAATTGTGTTTCTTTCAACAATTAAAGCCCAAGTTTTTCAATTTTTACTATCGCTCATTATTCACTGGCCAAGAAGCATTGTTTTACCTTTTAAATACAATATTTTGAACTTTAATGGCCAAGAAGGCAATGAGCTGATAAAATAAAAGTTGCAAAGTTTAAAGCAATTTTTTGGTTTGTTTGAATTCTATCAATGCCAGCTATTTTTTATATTAGTACTGTAAAGCTTTAAAATGCTACAATAAGTTAGTGCTCAGTCATGAAATCACTTTTCTCCAATTCATTACTACATAGCTCACGTCCACCCCTCTCTTCGAGAGCGCCTACCAGCTTATATTTATATTTATATTAAAACGTGTGTTACGTATACGCCATGGTACGCCAAGTATTATATTATATTATAAATTGTTGTACTACTGCGGTGCAGGTGTTCACAAAATGTCCCTCTCTTCCAACTAAATCTGAAAAGTAAGCAATAAAAAGAGGCTTAACTCAGGGAAGCAAAGAGCAGCAGCAGAAAGGCCGCACTTGCAGGTGTCAGCTGCAGAGAGTACTTTTTGGGATTCAATATTAACAATGTCAAAGAACATATAAATGTTGTATGTGATTTATTTAGCAGCAGCTATAGCAGAAATTTTCATACAGGCAAAGACAAGACGAGCGGCATGGAGGAATAGTGGCATTGAGACATGTTAGCGGATCACGAGGCATACAAGTCAGGCACTTGTATAACTGCGCAGACAGATAAATAGTCACATATGCACACATGTGAGTGTATGTGTGTGAGTAAATGCAAAAAGACATTTGACTCATACAACCGAGATAGCTGGCTTTAGATGAATTGCTTTGCCATTTAAAGTAGAATGGTGCTAAATTTCACAGTTCGCAAAAGTTTCTCAATATAATGATAATGATTGCAAGTCTGTGATGATCATTTGCCACATAATAATCATGTTGATAAAAGTAAGCGTGTGTACGTGGGCAACACATTTTAGCTCCTTTATTTGCTATCACTTTAATGCTGCTCTAGAAAATACGGCGTGCGGTGCAGGTAGAGCGTATTTGTACTTAACAGCTGAAAAGTGTGAAAGTTATATTGCGCACAGCCACAGGATATTACAAAAGCATGCAAAGAGAGAGAGAGAAGAAATAGTACTTAGCTGCGTACTAGAAAAAATTTGTAGAGACAACATTGAAGGGAAATAGATGATGGCAGAAATCGAAAATGAAAATTGTTATTACTTTCTGATTCTATTTGTAAGTACAAATATATACGAGTATGTGTTGGAAACTGAGGTGTATTGCTGCAAAGTACATTTTGTTAGATATACTCGTAGATAAAATAAAACTCCGCACATACAATAAATTTTACTGTATGCCACGTTGGCGAAACGCTAGCATATAAAACGTGCTCAAAGTTATTTACAGCGCTGCCGAGCAGAGGCAATTTCATATTCGAGCACTTTTGAGTGTGCACGTGAGCGGTAATAGAAAAGCATTAGGGTGGACCAATTTGTTAGCTGAATGAGGTTGTAGTAGTATAGCAAAGAAGGCACACGTTTCAGTGTGAGAGACTATGCGAAACTGTAAATATTTATTTATGTATGCACATTAGGAAGCCTCGCCAAGAAAATTTGCGTGTTTTCCATCAACAAATTTTAATAGTTTGCGATTTTCATCAAAATAGTAAGATTTACGTGCGCTGGACCAATTTTAAAGTACCTCCAAAGGCCGAGCTTTTTGATAAAAATAGCTTTTGAAAGTAGATTTTCTCAAAAATTGCCTCAGATGATAGGAAAATGTAAGTTAAAAGATCTGCATAAAAATGTTTAAACGAAATATTTAATGTTTTATTAGCAAAAAAAAAAAATCTTTAAATCTGAGTATACAATATGACAAAAACAAATTCCCATCGAAAAACGAAGGGATATTGTTAATTAATTAAAAAAGGGTACTTTGTTAATTTTTTAAATTTAACAGTTAAGATTTTAAAAATGGAGCTAAATCCAAAAAATATTTTTTTTTGTATGAAGAATTATATTGGGGGCCATTAGGTAGGTAGATAGGTATAGTGGTTGTCGTTCCACGCACCTAGGCCTGCTGTAGACCCATTGTGATACCACCGGGGTTGTCCCCTCTCCTCACTCTACATCGTCTTCATTGAACCAACCTGTGGCTTTGATATATCTAACAAGACTTGTTATTTTTATTATATATTGGCTACTTCTGCCAAATATTGAACCTTCTTCTATGCACCCGCATAGAAAGTGTTCTATAGTCTCTTCTTCTTCAATGTTGTTACAGCTTCTGCATTAGTCGTTATAGGGCGCTCCCAGTTTACTGGCATGCCTGCCAATCAGACAATGCCCTGTTAGGACCCCGAGAAGATTTCTCATGTTTTTCCTGTTTTTTTCAACAGCCGGTTTGTGCGGCCCATGTTCCATTCCGGCCACGTCAAGCATCTTGCAAGTTGCCAAAGGTATGTTTGCTTTGTCTGGTTGGATCGGTAATGTGGTATCCAATCTCGCCAGTTCATCTGCTTTGCAGTTGCCTTCTATGTCTCTATGACCCAGCACCCAGAGCAGGTTTATTATAAAGTAGTGTGATAGTTCTGTCAAAACGTCGATACATTCTTTTACTCTCTTCGAGTTAATATTAGGCGATTTTAAAGCTTTCGGTGCCGATTGACTATCTGAATATATGTTAATATCTCTTGTTGTGAGGACACTTTTATTTAGGGCTAGCAGGCTTTCTCTGATAGCCAATATTTCAGCTTGAAATACGCTGCAGTGATCCGGTAACCGGAATGAGATGTTGGCATTCATTCCTTCATATTGCCTCCGTTTACTTGAAGGCCTCCGCCTACTTGATCTTTTAGCTTGGAACCATCAGTATACATAAATGCTGATTCCGCTTTTATTGTCCATTACCCCATTGTCCCAATCTTCTCTAGTTGGGAAAGTTGTCGTAAAGGATGTGTTTAAATGCAACTCCACTGAGCTACAAAAGTCTGCCGTTTGATGTAGGAAGGGGCATTCGTCTAGTATTCTTGCGTGACCTCTTCTGTTAGTGGCTAAGTTGGAAGATTCTCTTAACCTAAGTGCTGATTTCGCCACCAGCTGCTTGCTGTAAGCCATTAAGTTATTGTGGATTTGTTTTAAATAATTAAAGACAAATTTTTCATGGAACTAAATAGCTTTATTCTGTAATGTATTCTCCATTTTGATCAATGACCTTTTGCCATCTTTCAGGCAGCATCATAATCCCACGTTCAGAAATCTTCTGGTTTTTGTTACATAAAACTGAGTCAGGTACGATTTGAAATCATCATCATTATTGAAATTTTTACCATTCAAGGAGTTTTTTAAAGATCGAAACAAAAAATAATCAGATAGTGAAAGGTCAGGACTCTATAGTGGATGTGGCGAAACATCCGAAGCAAGCTCCGAGTTTTGCCAAGGTTTGGCCGAGTGACCAAAGATGTGTGTGGCCTTGCATTGTCATGATGAAATACAATACTTTTCGATTTGTCAATTCGGGCGGCTGTAGGCATCAGAAGTGATCGTTCGGTTGGGTGGTAAGAGCTCAAAGTAGACAATTCCTTTATAATCCCATCAAACTGATAACAAAACCTTCTTTTGATGTATATCAGCTTTTTATGTTGTTTAAATTGGTTCACCTGGCCTGCTTCACGATCTTTTCCGCTTGATATTGTTGTAAACAACCCATTTTTCATCGTCAGTTATCAGTCGTTTTAAAAATGGATACTTTTCATTATGATCCTTTGGCAAATCGCAGCTGTTAATGCGCTTCGTTAAATGCGTTTCTTTCAGTTCGTAAGGAACCCATGTATCGAGTGTTTGAACATAGCCAAGTTTTTCCAAGTGATTTTCAATGCATATATGCGATACAAGAAGCTTCCCTGCAATCTCACGTGTTGTACTGCGGCGATCTGAATCCGTTATCGCTTTGCGTCATAAACTTCAACAGGACGACCAGAGCGTTTTTCATCTTTGAGTGAAAAATCACTAGAACGAAATTTGGCGAACCAATTTTCACACTCCCGTTCTTTTAAGGCTTCGTCACCATGAACAGAACATAACTTTTCATGAGCTTGCGATGCGAAAATGTTCCTTTTGATTTTCCATTTTTCAACGAACGCCAAACGAAAACTAAGCAACCGTCTTTATCTCGTCAATCGTAGCGTAGCGTCGTCCTTTCATTTGCCCCTTTAGTTTCGGGTACAAAAAAAAGTCACAGGGGGCCAGATCTACAGAACACGGTGGCTGTGGCATCATTAGTGTGTTTTTTTGGGCCAAAGAGTCGGGCACAAGCAACGATGTGTGAGCAGGGGCGTTATCGTGATGCAAGAGCCAATTTTTGTTCTCCCACAAATCCGGGCGTTTCTGGCGGATTGCTTTGCGCAAATTATGCATAATCAGGTAATATTCCTTATTGAACGTTTTATCCTGTGACAAGAGCTCATTATGCACAACACCCTTGCAATCGAAGAAAACGGTAAGCAAAACTTTGACATTCGACCGAACTTGGCGCGCTTTTTTCGGTCTTGGTACGTGCGGCAGCTTCCATTGAGATGAATGAGCTTTGGTTTCCACGTCATAACCATAAATCTGCGATTCGTCACCAGTTATGACCCTCTGTGGCAAATTTGGATCGTCGCGGACAGAGTCCAACATCTCATTAGCAATGTTCATGCGATGCTGCTGTTGATCGAAATTCAGCAGATTAGGTACGAATTTTGCGGCGACCCGTCTCATGCCCAAATCATTGAAACAAATCGAATGGCACCAGCCAATCGACATTGTTAGGTCCTCAGCAACTTCTCTAACGGTGATTCGATGATTGGCCAATACCATTTTCTTCACGTCATCCATTTTTTCGACTGTTGTTGAAGTGCTCGGGCGTCCGGCACGCTTTTCGTCGTTCACATCTTCTCGGTCTTCGGAGAACATTTTGTACCACCGATAAACGTTGCTTTGGTCGAAAGTAGCTTCTCTGTATGACACAGTCAACATTCGGAATGCATCCGCACACTTCAGTGTCAACAATTAACTGAATATTCAAAACGGCCGAACTCGTCGGCATGGGTGAGAGACATGAGGACCAACATATCGCCACAAAAAAATCGAAATTCGAATATACGTAACCTGCGAAAATTCAAAATTCGTGATACTTTTTGAACACACCTCGTATACTTATTTATAAAAATCGGCATGCGAAAAAGTTGAGAAAATCATATATTTTTAAGAAAGAGTGAAAATTGGTAGAAACATTTTTTTTAAAACCTTTTTTAACATAAAAGAATGAGATGATTGAATTTGCCGCATAGCAGTTGCCCTTAAAAGATGCGCTCATTATTTGCCTTTAACTTAGACTTATGAAAAATTTTCCTCCTCATAAGAAAGCTCTTTGCCGATTGGAGTCGGCTTAATGCTGTAGGTACCTCTATGTGTGGGTCTCGATGTTGTTGGATCTTGGCTCAACATCTAGCAGAAAAGTACGCGGCAATTATTTATTTACTTTATAAAGTATAAGCCCAGGTATAAGCGCGCAGGATCGTTAACAATGGGACTTCTAACGTAGCCCAAGATGGCGTTAGTGCCTCAGAATATTCAAAACAGGCAAGGATGGCGAAAAAAGCAGCCGAGGATGCTGAAAATGAGGCATTCGAAATAGCTGAGGGAATATTATATCAAGCTGGGATCGCAGATTGAGTGTAAGTAGTGATTATTTACTATAATTTTGCACTTGGAATTTTAACCGTGTTTTTCTCGAATTTATTTTTTCCGAGCTGGCGTTGGTAATTTCTCAAAAGGTACCGAACCGATTGATTTGAATTTTTAATATCCATGTTTTTGAGTAGACTTGTGGCTCTCGCGGGTAGCAGAATTATAATTTTATAATCAATTTTTATTATTTTTTTTTTCAAGATCGAGAACGTGAAAAAAAATCTTTTTTTATTTTTTCAATAAACAGGTAAAATATCTAGAAAACAATGAGCGACATATCTCCTGATGAATAATCGCCCGATTTTTTTTTGCAGACGTAACTGAGCAGCCCAATTCGTTACCCAGTGGCATGTGTTACGTCAGGGGAAGCAGTTTTTTTTATTATTGTCATTAAACAAAAATATTTTGTTTTTTTGTAAATAAAAAATTGATCCAATGAATAAAAACGATTTTCAATTGTTCTTCTTCTATTTTCAACGCCTTCAATTTCCATGTCTCTAGACCAGAAAGGTGCTTTAAAGGCCATTGAATGCTGTTGTTGTTGTATTAGCATAATATATTGTCCATTTGATTTTTTTAATACATATAAGGCCGGGTCCTTCCGACAATGCAGAAACAACTTTCGAGGAATGGGCAATCAAATGTATTTGCTTTGGGCTTGCAAATGCAAAAAAAAAAAAACAGAAAGAAATACAAAAAAAAGAAAATTATAATTTATATAATTTAATATTAATATTAATATTATTTTTTTTAATTTTTTATAATGTTTTATAATTTTAATGGTTTTATATAATTTTTTACAATTTTTTATAATTTTTTATAATTTTTTATATTTTTTTATAATTTTTATATCAAAAAAAAAAGAATACTATAATTTATATTATTTAATATTATTTTTTTTATTTTGTATAATGTTTTATAATTTTTATAGTTTTATATAATTTTTGCAATTTTTTATAATTTTTATAATTTTTTATATTTTTTTTATAATTTTTTATAGTTTTATATAATTTTTTAAAAGATTTTATAATTTTTCATAATTTTTTATATGTTTTTATAATTTTTTATAATTTTTATAATTTTTATAATTTTTTATATTTTTTTATAATTTTTTATAGTTTTATATAATTTTTTACAAGATTTTATAATTTTTTATAATTTTTCATAATTTTTTATAATTTTTTATAATTTTTATATTAAAAAAAAAATAATACTATAATTCATATTATTTAATATTATTTTTTTTTATTTTTTATAATGTTTTATAATTTTTACAGTTTTATATAATTTTTTAAAATTTTTTATAATTTTTATAATTTTTTATATTGTTTTATAATTTTTTATAGTTTTATATAATTTTTTACAAGATTTTATAATTTTTTATTATTTTTTCATAATTTTTTATAATTTTTTATAATTTTTATATCAAAAAAAAAAGAATACTATAATTTATATTATTTAATATTATTCTTTTTATTTTTTATAATGTTTTATAACTTTTATAGTTTTATATAATTTTTTACAATTTTCAATAATTTTTATAATTTTTTATATTTTTTTTATAATTTTTTATAGTTTTATATAATTTTTTACAAGATTTTATAATTTTTTATAATTTTTCATAATTTTTTATATTTTTTTATAATTTTTTATAATTTTTATATAAAAAAAAAGAATACTATAATTTTTATTATTTAATATAATTTTTTTTATTTTTTATAATGTTTCATAGTTTTATATAATTTTTTACAATTTTTTATAATTTTTATAATTTTTTATATTTTTTTTATAATTTTTTATAGTTTTATATAATTTTTTACAGGATTTTATAATTTTTTATAATTTTTCATAATTTTTTATATTTTTTTATAATTTTTTATAATTTTTATAATTTTGTATAATTTTTTATAGTTTTATATAATTTTTTATAATTTTTTATAATTTTTCATAATTTTTTTTAATTTTTTATTTTTTTTATAACTTTTTATAATTTTTTATATTTTTTATAATTCTTTATAATTTTTATACTTTTATATAATTTTTTGTAATTTTTCATAATTTTTTATAATTTTTTAATAATATTTCTTTTTTATTGTATGATTTTACAAAATTTTGTTTCTATTGTATAATTTTTTTCACAATACTGCAAGGGCAAGCAAGTTTGCTTTATGTGCAGGCTTATAAGCAACTTGCTGATTTTTCAATAAAACTTCTAGTTCTTTAAACTAAAATGCCTTTTATATAATTTTCTGAAGAGCCTTGCTGTGGGTCAGATATCCGTCTAAGTTTTTTTAAGTAGGTATAATTAATTTTTATTTTCAAAAAGTTGACCCACCCTAATGTGCACACAAGTTAAACGTATAAAATGATTCTAAGCCAAGCCAGCTTTTCGTTGACTGGTTGGCTTAAATTGAAGTGTTTTTCTGGCAGGCAATCAAATGTGATTCGAAAGCAGCGACGTACCTTAGAAAGCTGAGAAGGTAGAAAATCAAAGGCGTAAGCATTGAATCAAAGAAAAGGCTGAAGTAAAAAAGGAAAATGTTTGTAAAGATTAAATAAATTTGTATACATGTTTGTGGTGTGAAGGCGGCTCTCTATATTTGAGTAGATTAGTATGACTATGAATAGGTTGATGACGCGCGTGAAGTCTAGGAAATTCTCTTTTTTAAGAAGTTTCTGTCTGTGGCATGAGAAGAAGGCGGCCACAGAAATATGCAGTATGTAGCGGATATGTTGAATATGTTGAACTGAGCGGCAGCATCACACAAACATATTACTCATTAAAGTCATGTCAATACAACTACAAGCGCAAGTCAAAATATCGATTGGGTTGACACAGTCGGTGCTAGCTACTACTTGTAGCTACTTTCCTATCTGATTCTCGCTCATAAAATGTTTGAAGTTTCTAAATTTCAATCTAGACACCAGTGAGCACCCAGTAGATAACATGGGCATGAAAAGCCATAAATGGGGTATCTCAGTTATTGCGGTTGAATTGTATAGGACGAGTGCTCCTTGGCTATTCAAGAAGCAGTAGAGAAGTAAGTAGAGGGTTATTCAGGGTTATTAAAAAAAAATTATAAATACATAAAGTACTGTTAAAGTTCTCACTGAATTGATCGTCAATACTTGATAGATTTCCAGAATTGCCGGGGAGTACCCAGTGAAGTATAGTCTAAGAAAAAGTAGGTAGTATCAAAAATTACTAAACGAACTTTCAGGGCAAATAATGCAAAAAAGACCTTGATTGAGCTTTATTTTAAAAAGAATAAAAAGAATTCACAAGAAATGATGATCAAAATATCATGATCGAGATACTGCAGATATACAGACATACAGATATACAGGTGGCGCAAAGTTAGTCAACGAATTTTTTTTTAATAACTTTTTTATTAAATAAAAAACAAAATGGATTTTGAGTGATGGAAATCTTTATTTTTACCTTTACGCACTCCATACCTTGTCGGTTTGTATACTGCAGCTGTCAGGTTCACCAGTGTCAAATATTATTGACGTACGACGCCATTTGCAAAAATGATAAATCATCCGATAGGGTGATTAATTTTGCGCCTTCTTGCTTAAGTCAATTATCAATATTAGTGCACGTTTGAATTTTAGTATCTTTATCTTCATCGAGGTTGTGTTCAACTTACACGCAGTATTTCGGGTTATGTGAAGCTACATACAAAATACAGGAACGAAAAACTCAGCTTTCTCCCTTCTGAGCTCTCCATTCTGCACGCTCTCTGACCTCCTTTCGTAAGTTGCCTGCCGGAAAGATAAGGCGTGGGTAGGAAAATATAAAACATTAAATATTTTTAAAGAAAATAGTTGGAATATTCTCAGGGAACAAATAAAATTTTACTTTTCTATTGTAGTATTCCTGTAATACTTCTTATTTTAACTGCTGCTCGAAGCAGACATCCATTAATATTTGCTATACATACAAAGGTTGTCAAAAAAGTCTTGCGGTATTTTTATTGAATTTTCAATTGTTCATAAAATTGGTTATAATAATGCGATTTAAGTCAAATATGCGCCGTTTTGTTCGATGACGAGTTCCCAACGAGATGCTTGAATTTGAATTTGAATTTGAAAAGGTCGAGCCAAGGAGCACCAGGAGATTTGGTGGCTCCTAAAACACTCAGGCTAAAAAAGCCCATTGTATTTAAAGCTCTGGAAAGGGGGTAGATAGTCAAGGAGGGAGGGAGAAAAGTATCATAGAAAGAGATAGGAAAGAATAGAGACAGAGATAGAGATAGTTAGTCCTGTGAGAATTTTCCAGATTCTTTGACAAATTTGTAAATATCCTCCAGTTTTAGAGAACGAATAATACTCATTCTCATGACATCGGAACCCAATACTCGTAGTCGCGCTCTAGCAAAGGCAGGACACTCACAGAGAAAGTGCTCAGTGCTATCCGCCTCCTCCAAGCACGACAGGCATACCGGGTCCTCGATGATTCCAATGGTGGCCATATGCTGACCCCATGGGTTGTGTCCTGTAATGATGCCGACCATCAACCGAATGTCTTTCCTTCTAAGTTTTAGTAGAAAGTTTGACAGTTTTCTGTTCGGACTCGTCACAAAACACTTTGCAGTTCTGCAGCGTTCTAGACCGGACCATCGCTATTTATGTAGATTGCCTACATAATCGTTGATCCAGTTCTTGATTCCTGCGGGACTGATTCCGATTATTGGCTCTGGCCCCTGTGGAGGCACCGCTGATCCACGGTTGGCCAATTCGTCGGCAATTTCGTTTCCTTGAACACCGGAGTGTCCTGGAACCCATATAAGTACAAGCCTGTTCTGTTTTGCGACAGAATTAAGCTTCTTCTTACATTCTTGAACAATCTTTGAGGTTTGCTTCGCGTTCTCCAGGGCCTTCAATGCAGCCTGACTGTCACTGAAGACTCCAATCTGTTTCCCGCTCCATCTCCTCTCGATTATCCATTCGGCTACTTTTAGGATGGCATGGTTTGGAAAACAGTTGCCATTCCCCCCATAGCATAGTGATACTTATTACTATCGTTTAAGTACCATCCGGCTCCAGACCCTACTTCATTCTGGGACCCATCGGTAAAGAAAATATCCCTCAAACCTCCCTGCATGCCTCCTGGATTGCTCCATTGCTCACGCAATGGAAATCTGACATCAAATTTCCTTCCGAATGAAACTGTGGGTATCAGGTCATCTTTAGGTGCCAAAAACAGTGGATACTGCTCCGACAGCAACTTAAAGATTTCTCTGTGTCCCGAAGCTCCATCTTCGTGCCAGAAACCATATTTATGGAGTCTACACATAGCTTTTATTGCTTCCTGTTGTATCTTAAGATCCAGGGGGAGCAAATCAAGCATAGCATTTAGGGCATCTCCAGAGGTTGTACTCATGGCACCCGTGATGCATAAACATACACTTCTTTGCAGCGTGTATAGTTCCCGGATTGTGGACTTAACCATGCTCCGTCGCCACCAGACCACAGAAGCGTAAGTGATGATTGGTCTGATAAGTGCCGTGTATATCCATAGGACCACAGCAGGTTTCAGACCCCAAGTTTTGCCAAAGGCTCTACGGCATTGCTGAAAAATCTTCAATGCACGATTCACCTTCAGTGAAACGTGTGTCTCCCAAGTCAGCTTCTTATCCAAGATTACTCCTAGATATTTAACTTCGTTGGAAAGACCAAGTGTCACACCTTTCAGTGTTGGAAGACTGAGTCCCTCCCATTTCCGTTTTCTCGTAAACAAGACTATAGTTGTTTTGTTCGGATTAACGGAAAGACCTTGTCTCATGCACCAATCATCGATTTTGTCAAGAATCCTCTGCACTTTCGTGCAAAGCCTCCTTAAGGATTTATCCGATGTTAGCGCACAGACGTCGTCCGCATATGCTTGGACGTGAAAGCCGAATTCCTGCATCTCCACTAATAGGGAGTCTACGACGAAGCACCACAGCAGCGGAGAAAGAACACCCCCTTGGGGACATCCTTGCTTGGCCCTGACTGTGATTTGCTCGTCATCGCTCCCACCAGCGGTTAACAGCCTCTCAGAGAGCATGGAGTATATCCATTTTATAATGGCTTGATTAACTCCGTGTCGTTCGGCAGAAGAACATATCGAGTCGAAAGTGGCATTATCAAAAGCCCCCTCAATGTCCACGAACACGCCCATTGTGTATTCGTCAGCTTCCAGCCCAGCTTCAATCTTGCTAACAAGATCGTGTAAGGCTGATTCACATGATTTTCCACTCTGGTAAGCGTGTTGATTTCTACTAAGTGGACTTCTCGGCAATACCCCCACTCGAATATGTTTCTCCACCACTCGTTCCAGACTTTTCAACATGAACGATGTCAAACTGATTGGTCTGAAACTTTTTGCTAGGAAATAGTCATCTTTTCCTGGTTTCGGAATAAATACTACTCTTACGCGTCGCCATTGGGATGGTATATAACCAAATGCAAGACAGGCTGTGAAGATCCTTTTCAGGGCCTCAATCAGCCTGTCTCCTCCTTTTTTAAGCATTGCTGGATATATTCCGTCAGGTCCAGGGGACTTAAAGTTCTCAAAGGAAGATAAGGAAAACCTTATCGATTCCCTTGTCACTATCCGACTAGCAATATACCAGCTGTACCTAGAGGTTCCACCGTTGCCACCGTTGTTGTTCATGCCACTCTCAACTTCAGAGATAGTTCTACTACCCGGAAAGTGAGTTTCGAGTAGAGCATTAAACGTTTCCGATTTGGAAATGGTGTATGAACCATCAGGTTTTCGAATGGAATCCAGCCTTACTGAGCGGTCTAAATGAAGGACCTTACAAAGTCTCGCTGTTTCCCTCATTTCTTCGACGTTACTGCAGAAATTTCTATAGGATTCAAGTTTGGCTTGCCGTACTTTTTTCTTATATTCTCTCTGTGTAAGTCGATGATTGGCCCAGTCCTCTTCTGTTTTGGTCTTCAAGGCCTTATTAAGAAGTTTCCTGGACCGTACACGAAGCTTCGACAGTTCAGGGTTCCACCAAGGAACCGCTTTCCCCTGTCTGCTTTGCCTGAGTGGACACAGTTCCTCAAAGCAATTGATTAAAGTACCTTCTAATTTCTTAGTCGCATCTTCAATCATTTCTGCTGATTTGAGTTTTTTCAGGTTTGGTAATCGCTCTGTTACAAGCTCACCATACCTGTCCCAGTCCACATTTCGAGGATTCCTACCGGAAGGTATTGATATTGTGTCAATTCCCAGTCGGAATTCGATAAGACGATGATCAGAAAGAGAGTCCTCCTCCAAAACTCGCCATCGGTTGATTTGATTTCCAACTGACCTATTGGTAAGTGTTAAATCAATCACCTCTTGTCTCCTTCTGGTCACAAAAGTTGGTTTGTTACCAGTGTTTTGAATGACCAAATCGGATGACAGGATAAAATCCAGTAGCTTGAGACCTCTGGGGTTGCATTTGCTGCTTCCCCACACAATGTTCTGTGAATTTGCGTCACAGCCCACTATTAGCCCCAGATTATTGGATTCTGCGTACTTGACCACTTCTCTTAGCTCCCTCGAAGGAGGTGGCTGTAAAGAGTCGTAGGGTAGGTAGGCCGAAACTATAATAGCTTCGACACTGTTCCCACTTTTCAAGTACTTTATTTTTGCAGCAACGATATCTCCGGAGCATAGCTCTTTTAACATCGTGTGTTCGATCAACCTCGGCATGATAATACATGCTCGCGGTCTCACATTCCCTTCACAATGAAGTATTTGTCCCCACGACATAGCACTTAGACCACAGATACGCTTGTGACATACCCATGGTTCTTGTATAAGTATTATGTGTGGGTTTGTTTGCAGTTTTGCATGCCTACGGCACAAGAGAGCCGTAGACGCTTTGCTATGCTGCAGATTTATCTGTGTAAATATTACTTCAGTCATGAGACTGAGTATATTTACGCTTTGCCCTCCACCTTATCCTGGACGCGGAACTGGATCCGCCCCAGATGTAGGTGGGGACGGCACCCGTACTTCGACTTAAGAACCTTGAGGGACCCAAGATCGATACCCAGTACCAGATGGGAACCTGCCTCCGAAGTGGTAGCGGATTTCTGCCTGGTGCACGAGTATACTCTCCAGAGAGTCGTGTCAAGATCCTTATTCTGAACACGGATGCGTTTGAGGAGTTCTGCTGAATTACAGGAAGGACCCGGAATCCAGACACTCGCTCGTACCAGCCTTTCTTTGCTACTCTCAACAAGAATAAACTTGCTGTTTTCGCAGGCTGGGATTTTTGCTATCGCTTTTTCTAGCCATTCTCGGGAAAAAGCATTGGAACAGTGCACCTTTACGATGCCGTCCACCACGCTTTTCCCCTCGAAAGTCGGCGCGTCTTTCGACTCACCGATAGCTTTCCACAGATAGCTGTCAAGATAGTCTTGTTGCCCTTTGGACAGTAGACCATCTTGTTTGTCGGTATGTATCTCCACCGTCATTGCCTTTGCTGCCATTCTCGCGAATGATTCGCCAGACGTTGACGGAAGAGTGTCATTCGACATTTGAGGTCCCTTAGCCTCTGCCTTGTCAGGCAAAGGTTTGTCTGCCTTGGATGGGGTCGAGGATGCAGGCATTTCCGAATTGCGTTTTTCAACTTTCCTCTTCTTTGCCTTCCTCCTCTTCCCGGTCGTTGGCACAGACCCCGTTTCGTTTCCGGAAGAGCGCAGCGCTACAGAGGAATCCTCTGTTCTGCCACGCTTTCCCGTTTCCGTTACAGGTGTCGAAGTTGACGGAGCTTGAGTCCTTGCCTTAGCTAGTGCTTCGGCTTGCCTCGCCTTCTGTCTTCTTCGTTTGATCTGCCTTGCGGTTAGACCAACACCTGCGTTCGACTCTCCAATAACTTCGGTCTTTTTACCGGTACTTACCTGATTCACACCAGGTTTAACCGTTGTCAAAGACTTACTCGGTACCAGAGATCCGTCTGAGTCTACTGAGAGATTGTCCGCCATCTCCACATCCTCCACAACTTGTTCAGTTGCTTCAGATCGTTTCGATGGCGGTGTATCGCTCACACTCACTCGGCTCTCCATTGGCATAGCCAATGTGCCATGTTTCACCACTAGTAATGCGCTTCCTCCGGAACCCTGGGTGTCAGTTCCGGTCATAGGGGAATGTGGGGTTCGGGCCTGCACATCCGATGCCCGAGCCGTCGATTGCTCGACGGGAGGATTTCCCAAAAGTGGGTTACCTCGTGCAGAAATATCTTTATTTAGCCTCCACATAAGAAAAGAAATGCATTTTATCCCTCCTGCCAGGTTGTCGGTACGGTACTCTCCACATAGTACTTGGGTGGCCACCAATTCCGCCGTTCCGCGGATGAGTGGATACCCAATTCCTATATGAAGCTGCCCTCTTAGTTCGTGGTAAGTTAATCTCCATAGAATGGGGTTAACTCACCACTTAAGCCTCATCCCCGCGGCAAGGAGACCGACATGACAAGGAACGAGATGCTTACTTCATAATGCCCCTCTTATAGAAGTTCGCTTCCCTATTGTCAAAAGAACTCGGAGAGCCAATTTTCACAGGACTCTCTTGTGGACAACTTCCGACTACCAAGCTCATTCGCCATGGACGGAAATAGGTGGTAATCACTTGGTGCGAGATCCGGACTATACGGTGGATGCAAAAGAACCTCCCATCCGAGCTCCCACAGCTTCTGGCGCGTCACCAAAGATGTGTGTGGCCTGGCGTTGTCCTGATGGAAGACAATTCGGCCTCTGTTGATCAAAGATGACCTCTTCTGCATGAGTGCTGCATTCCAGCGGTCCAGTTGTTGGCAGTACAGGTCCGAATTGAGCGTTTGGCCACAGGGGAGCAGCTCATCGTGGATGATTCCCTGCCAATCCCACCAAACACACAGAAGAACCTTCCTGGCCGTCAATCCAGGCTTGGCCACCGTACTGTAAAATATGCCGTATTTTCTCTTTATTTTGCTCCATGTTTGCGACGCTATAACTCACGAACGACTAAAAGCAAACAACAATTAATCAAACACGTGTTAGCACGTAAAAAGAGCTTTCCAAAAAGCTCTAGCGTGAACCGATGCGCCGAATACAACTAGAACTACGCGCTTGCAAAGACAAGCTTGAGGAAATACCGCAACACTTTTTGGACAACCTTATATGTAGTCTGGATACTGCACAAATATATGTATATTTAGTTATATATAAATGTAATGCTATGCAAAATTTTCTTATTTTTTCACTCATATGTACCTACATACGTACCCTATCGTTTGCATGATGCCAAACACGTGCCAAATTTTTTCCGCAACTCTTCAAGCAGTTAGCAGCTATGGTTTTGCCAAAATATTTTATTATTTTTTTCACATCCAACGCTTACTAGCTTTTGCCAACAGTAAAATAATATCACTTCTTTTTTCATTTTCACTATTTTTTCTTGCATTCCCTTATCTCACAATTCACTCTAGCATTTTTTCCATCAGCTTTCCAGCTTACACAATGAATTTATTTAATGTGAAAAATCAGCAGCTTTTCGCTTTTGATTTTTTGTTGAATTGGCAAAGTTCTGCGTTGGTTGCATTTAAACGATTTATTTATGTTCGCATATATAGAAATAACGGTAAATATGTGCACATGATTTGCATGACATGCGAATTTGGCTGTGCAGTTGTGTGAGAGAGATATTTTCCAACAATCTAGGAGGAAGTCATTGCCGAACACAAAGGGAATTAAATCTGAGTAGAAAAAAATTGTATAATTACTGAAGCCGCTAAGGAGCGAGGAAGGGAGTGAATGGGTTATAAAAATATATATATTTTTTTATTTGTAATTAATTTTTCGAATTACTAATTTTATATTTATAAGTATTTTATAGCACCTTGATCAAAAAGTTCCCGAAGCAACTGCCAGTTGAAGCTCTGAGTCAATTTATTTAAGTTATGTTATTTTTATTTTTTGTTAGGTTGCCACATCTGTGACTAACATTGCTACTAAAATTTAAAAAGCTTTATTGCCATTCATTGACCTATGACTTACGAAAAGTTATGTCGTCGTGAGTAAATCTACCTCTGCGCTTGTTTTCTATTTTGTTTTTTCAGCTTGAGAACTGGATTTGAATTTGCAACAACCAGTTTGCAATAAATCTTGCGTTAGAAATGGATTCAGTCATGCAATGACTTTAAAAATGATGAATGATCATTTTGGTTATGATAGTCCAAGGAAAGCAGCCATTTACGAGTGGTGTGAATGCTTTAGAAGAGATCGGGAGTCAATCAGGGAAGACGAACATAGTAGTAGGTCGCCAACATCGAAAACTGATGAAAACATCAATAAAGTGAAAGAAAAGTTGATCAATAACCGAGAATTAAGCATCAGAGAGCTGGCAGAGGACTTGAAAATTGCTTATGGATCCGTATGGGGGGTGATTTTTTAAGAGCTATAGGAAAGTTTTTGAAAAAACCACACGTAAAATGCATGAAATTTTTATTTAAATCGATAGTTGTTGTTGTTGTTGAGGTGGTTGAACATTCCTCAGCTGAAATGCTCCTAATTAGTGACCAGCACCGTTTTACTACCATTATCTCGTGCGATGATAATGTTTTTTTTTTTTTTTTTTTGACGTGATAACGTCTTATAATTCGATTTAGCCGGCTGCACGCACGCAAAAATGTGTCGTTACCTTGCTCATTTGTTGTTACCTTGCTCATTGCCGTTACCTTGAATGAACTGCAAGCTAAAGCGCGGAACGAACAAAGCAAACGAACGGCAACGTTCGACATCTTGCTCTCTCCTACTTAAGTGAGCGTATATATGTATGTATATGCTCATATGTACATATAAAAATTCACGTATTTGTATTTGCATATGCCTTCTTATTGATTATTATTAATTTGATTTACTTGAAGAATTTAAAATAAAACCAAGTTTGTTAATAATACCTGTTGTTTTAATGTTATTATTATTAATTTTTTTATTATATATGAAGGAAAAAATGTATGGTAATATTTACGACATACCTTATAAGATATGTTGTATACTAATATATGTATATAAACATGCATATACATATACAATTTCGCGCAATTTTCAAAAAGAACAAATCTATATGTAAAGATGCATACAAACCATATGGACATATCAAATATACGAATCTATTCCGTACGCAAGCAAATGTAAGCTAATGTGCTTGAACTGCAAGCGAGAGCGTGGAACGAACGACAAAGAGCACAATCGGCACCAGCGTTCGGCAACGTTCGACATCTGTCTTTGTCCTACTTGAGTGAGCATATATATGTATGTATGTATATGTATGTATATGCGCATTTGTATATAAATTCACATACTTGTATTTGCATATGCTTTCTTCCTGTGTGCATGGTAATGAACCATTTCTCTGTTGAGAATAGGACGATGATAGGAAAAGTAGGAAATGAAAGGGAGTGTTTCGGTGTAAAGTGTCTTGAAAAAGGCAAATCGATGATGGTGCCTCTTAGTGTTGTTGACTTATTAATGCACAGTCGAAATTGAAGATATCTTTCATTTTTAACGTTTGTGTAAATGTAACTTGACCTATTCCATTGCAATTCCATTTACCTCCTCCTCTATATCCATACAAAATATCTATCAAACAAATAAAATTAAAATTTTGTTTTGAAAATTGCAACCATTCCATCAATATTTTCTTATGACGTTGTCACGTTAAACTATCGCCAGTAAACCGACTTTACAGACAACCTCTTTTTTTTTGTTTTTTTTTGTTTTTTGTTTCCAAGTCAGATCCATTTAGTGAGGTCCAAGTATAGCAGCGAATTCTTTACCTCGATGTCTGAGATCTCATTAATTTGCTGTAGGAAAGGCTTTCCGAAGGATCGGAGTCGTGCCCTGGCTAGTCCCGGACATTCACATAAATAGTGGAACAGACTTTCCTTCGCCCCTTCCGCTTGACAGCTTCTACAGATAGGGTTGAAGGGTAGATTGAGTCTAGCTGCATGATCCCCTACTTTCCAATGCCCTGTAAGGGTTGCAGTAATACGTGAAATGTTTGGCCGAGAACATCCTAGCAGGTCATTCGTCCTTTGGATTTTTTTTGATGGCCATGTGTTTTTTGTTGTAATACATGTAGGTATTTGTAGGTATGTTCCTATGACCGGGAACCCAGGGTAATTTCAAGCCACTGGCTGGGCAGTTTCAGCTCCTCTCTACACTGTAGGACCAGTTTGGATGACATGTAGTTGGAGTCTAGGGCCTTAAAGCTGCTTGACTGTCTGAGAAGATAACTACTCTTGCACCAACTACCTTGTAGAGTTCTAGGGATTTGCATGCTTCTCTGATCGCTAAGAGTTCTGCCTGGAACTCGGTGGCATAATCAGGAAGACGAATTGATTGAGATTGGTTGAGTGGCTCCGAGTGGAATCGATAGTACAGTCCATATAATTTAATGTTTGAAGATTATTTCATGCAAATGTTGACCGCGACTGCGCTTCAAATGGTTCATCCGCTTAGTCCAACTTTGGCATACTCCTTCCAATGTTTCGGCCGGTATTTCACATATAAAAGCTTTAATGTTGTCTTCCAATGAGTTAATAGAAGCAGGCTTGTCTGAGTAGACATGAGCTTTAACATAGCCCCACAAAAAATAATCTAAAGGCGTTATGTGGCACGATCTGGGTGGCCAATTGACAGGCCCCGAACGTGAAATAAAATGTTCACCGAACTCGCCTCTCAACAAGTCCATTGTTTCGCGTGCTGTGTGGCATGTGGCGCCGTCTTGCTGAAACCACATGTCATGCAAGTCAAACTCTTGCATTTTGGGCAAAAAAAAGTTGGATATCATTTCATGGTAGCACTCACCATTCACAGTTACGTTACGATTCGCAGCATCTTTGAAGAAGTACGGTCCAATGGTACCTCCAGCCCATAAACCGCACCAAACTGTGACATTTTCTGAATACATTGGTAGCTCTTGCAATTCTTCTGGCTGATCTTCTCTCCAAAATCGACAATTCCGCTTATTTACGTACCTATTGATCCAAAAATGAGCTTCGTCGCTGAACAAAATTTTTCGATAAAAAAGTGAATCTTCGGCCAACTTTCCAAGAGCCCATTCACCAAAAATTCTGCGTTGCGGTAGGTCGTTCGGCTTCAATTCTTGCACCAGATATATTTTGAAAGGCTTCACACCTAAATCCTTTCGCAAAATTTTCCACGTTGTTGAATAACAGAGGCCCAATTGCTGCGAACGGCGACGAATCGATAATTGATGGTCATCATTAACACTGGCCGCTACAGCTGCGATATTTTCTTCAGTTCGCACTCCGCGTAAGCGTGTTGGTGTTGGTGGTTTGATGTCCAATAATGTAAATTTGGTTCTAAATTTAGTCACAATAGCTCGAATAGCCGCTTCAGTGGGTCGATTAAACTGACCATAAAATGGAAGAAGCGCGTGATAAACTTTCTTAACACAACACGTATTTTTATAATAAAATTCAATGATTTGCAAGCGTTGTTCGTTTGTAAGACGATTCATGGTTAAATTATAGACCAAACTGAAGATGTTTGACAGTGAAACAAAACACGAAACGTACGTCAGCTGTTTAAACCAACTGTTTAAAAAGATAATAGCTAAAAAACCACCCGTTAGTTCTATTTGTATTGAATTTCGACGTAGCCGTGCCCATCGTAGCGAAAAATTTAAACTCGTAAAAGTCCAGTCTGTTCACTTGGAAACTTTAGCTGTATATTTAGAATTACATTTCTCATCATAGTATGGATGGATTAGATTAGATTTGTGGGGGATGGGACCAGTTCTAGTACTTAGTTAGGAAGACCACTGTACTACACCCGGATAGCTTGCATACAGTAGAAAGAATAGAAAGGCCGGATAGAAACAGTATGGATGTAGAGACGGAAAATTGGTATAAGGTCACTCTTCCACAAATCTTTTGGATGCATTGGTGAATTTTAAGAGACCCAGAAGAATAAGATTATCAACTTTAAGCGCAACCTTACAGCCTTAGCCTGATTCTAGAAAAACTGATCAGGAAAAGCTACAAAGAAAATGATCTCCATTCTCAAGACAGGATAGGCATATTGGATCAGCAATGATTTCTAATGATAGCCAAATGCTGACCACATACGTTGTGCCCTATGATTACACGCACCAGTACCCTCAGACTCTACCTACTAAGTTCTAATTTCCTGTTTGGTTCTTTCACAAAGGATTTCTCTCCTATGCATGGACCCAACTCAGCCTAACGTCTTCTATGGGTAGACCTCATGAAGTCGTCAATCCATAGTGGAATCGACGCAGAATAGACATCTGGAAAGGGTTCAGAGCCTAGTGGTATGCTTGCAGAGCTTTTACTAGCCAGTTTATCAGCCAACTCATTCCCTGTAATAGCACAACTAAGATAAACTTTATTGTGTTTTGCAACACTGTTCAGTTTTGTCTTACATTCATCGACTAACTTCGAAGATCAGCGTGGCTTAAGAAGGGCTCTCAGTTCAGCTTGACTGTGACTGAAAATTCTAATACTACTACTCCGTCACCTTTTTCTCAATTAGCCAGTATGCCACGTTGAAGATGGCATAGACTTCCGTGAAGAATACCGTAGCCATCTGTCATATAGCAGAGAAGTACCTTCGTAGTTCCTTCGTCTAAGTACCATCCAGAACTGCTTTCATCAAAACATCATACTTCCAAAGCTAACGTAAGGCACCCAGTTGTCCGCTGGCATCGGCAACAGTGTGAATCGCTCCAATAACTGCTGGTATATCTGACACTGGCCAGTGTTTGTTTTGTTTCCCGAGACTCCATTTAACTTGAACCTGTACACCGCTTTCGTCGCTTCCTTTCGAATATGAGGATATAGAGGTTGTAAGTTCAGGCTGGAATTAAGGGCATCGCCAGATGTCGTACTCATAGCACCTGTAAAATCCAAGCACACACCTCTCTGTAGCCTGGTTAGGGGTTTTACTCTGGAATCACCCATATTAGCCTTTCACCAGACTAGAGAGGCCTATGTAATAATGGGTCTAATCAGGCTGATGTACAACCAGAGTACTATCGCTGGTTTTAGACCCCATGACTTGCCAAAGGTTCTCTTACACTGCCACAAGACTTTTAGTGTTCGGGAGGCCTACTATTGACATGCGTCTTCCAGATCAGCTTACTATTTACTTTTCCCAAAGTATTTGACCTCAGAAGACAGTTGCAGTGTTACTTCTTTCAATGTGGGTAGTAACAGACCTTCCATATTGCGTTTTCTGCTGAAAAGTACCAAAGCATGGAAGGATTTGCCTACTGTTTTTTACAAAAAATTTAATGTAAATTTTGTTTTTTGAAAATTTTGAATTAAGAAGTACTTGGCAGCACGAATACATTTTTTTCCGTATTTTCTATAAATAATTTTCGTGCGATTTTTTGATTTGTTGAGAAAACTAAAATTTTCTTAAAGCCGACTATTCAAAAAAAGCTGTGTACTTCAGTAGCTACACACACATATGCAAATTAATGAAAATGTTTCAAGTTGTGTTTAAGTCAAGCGCCCAATTTATTCGACCTTTAATCTGCCTTCAACCGAAATTTTATTGAGCCCAGAACTTTTCTGCTTATATTCGGCGCTTTTAATGTTATTGTTGTTAGCGCCGTTATGTAAAGCGCCGTTAATTTGTATAGTCGAAAAAAATGCGGCTGCAATTCATTCGGCCGCTTGATTTTCAAAGATTCAAAAAAAAAAGAATGAAGATAGTCATTTTTTTCATTGTGTTCCAGAAGTTTAGGTTTTCTGCACGAAGAAGCCCCCGCCCCGAATCGTATCGTTTGATATATTAAGCTCAACTTTTTTTTGAAACAGGAACGAAAGGTTCGGTTTTGTTACAAATAAATCAGTGATCTTCTGAGCTTACTTCCGAGGGGTATTTGGTTTGGGCCTCGTACGAGGAAGTTGTCAACATTTTTAACTTCGATATGCCATGCCACCCATTTATTTATGAACGTCTTCGACTTTTTCAAATATTTTGATGCAGCTGCACGTAACATTTTTGGACCTTTAGGTAGTGCACGTAGGAATATGGCTTCAAATTGTTTTTCATGCGCGGAACTCATTTTGTTAAATAAAAAAAGAGGTTGTCTGTAAAGTCGGTTTACTGACGATAGTTTAACGTGATAACGTCATAAGAAAATACTGATTGAATGGTTGCATTTTTCAAAAGAAAATTTTAATTTTATTTGTTTGATAGATATTTTGTATGGATATAGAGAATGAGTTAACATTAACATAACATAATATAACATAACATAACACATCACAACACAACACAACACAACACAACACAACACAACACAACACAACACAACATAACATAACATAACATAACATATCATAACATAACATAACATAACATAACATAACATAACATAACATAACATAACATAACATAACATAACATAACATAACATAACATAACATAACATAACATAACATAACATAACATAACATAACATAACATAACATAACATAACATAACATAACATAACATAACATAACATAACATAACATAACATAACATAACATAACATAACATAACATGACATAACATAACATAACATAACATAACATAACATAACATAACATAACATAACATAACATAACATAACATATCATAAAGCATTCACCAACAGCTTTCATTTGATACCCATATTGTACATACACGTCCGAAGGTTACCCGGGTCCACGTTTTGACCTATATCTCGAGACCCTATCTACCAATAGGTATTCAAACTATACGGAAATCATCTTCAATACCTACTTAACAATGTGTGTAAGTTTGGTTTAATTCGGTTCAAAGAGACGGCGGGTCCACGTTTTGGCATATATTTCGAGACCCTAGTCATCAATAGGTATGAAAATTACCCCGTATTAAAGCACTTATCAACAACTTTCATTTGATATCCATATTGTACAAACACATTCTAGGGTCCACGTTTTGGTCTCTATCTCGAGACCCTAGTCACGGAGCGGATGGAAATACTCTGAACTAAAGCATTCACCAACAGCTTCCATTTGATACCCATATTGTACATACACATCCGAAGGTTACCCGGGTCCACGTTTTGACCTATATCTCGAGACCCTATCTACCAATAGGTATCCAAACTATACGGAAACCATCTTCAATACCTCCTTAACAATGTGTGTAAGTATGGTTTAATTCGGTGGAAAGACACGGCGGGTCCACGTTTTGGCATATATTTCCAGACCCTAGTCATCAATAGGTATGAAAATTACTTCGTATTAAAGCACTTATCAACAGCTTTCATTTGATACCCATATTGTACATACACAACCAAAGGTTACCCGGGTCCACGTTTTGTTCTATATCTCGAGACCCCAGTCACGGAGCGGCATGAAAAATACTCTGTACTAAAGCATTCACCAACAGCTTCAATTTGATATCCATATTGTACAAACACATTCTAGGGTCCATGTTTTGGTCTCTATCTCGAGACCCTAGTCACGGAGCGGCATGAAAAATACTCTGGACTAAAGCATTCACCAACAGCTTCCATTTGATACCCATATTGTACATACACATCCGAAGGTTACCCGGGTCCACGTTTTGACCTATATCTCGAGCCCTATTTCCAAAATAAAATATAATCCATGTTACTCGTGGATGATGTAGCTTTCGAATGGTGAAAGAATTTTTAAAATCGGTCCAGTAGTTTTGAGCCTATTCATTACAAACAAACAAAGTTTAGTATAGACAACATCACTACATATTATAAAACAAAGTCGCTTTTTCTGTCCCTATGTCCCCGTATACGCTTAAATCTTTAAAACTACGCAACGGATTTTGATGCGGTTTTTTTTAAAGATAGATTGATTGAAGAGGAAGGTTTATATCTATATAATGTGAAGAAATATACAAAGGGGGCGTGGCAATCGGTCAAAATGTGGCAAAAAAACATAATTTTTTTGTTTTCACGGCCATAAATCATAAACGAATCAACCAATTAAAATGAAACTTTCTTAGAGTTTAACTTTGAAATATTTACTTTCGTTCTGCATCAAAAAAAAAATTGATATATTTGTTATTTAACCAAAATTGTTTAAACAAAAGCAGCTCTTTTTCCAAAAAAAGCTGTTTGTGTGTTTGTTCGCTGTCAGCCGAATGAAGCAACAGGCGTTAAGCGATAATCTCACCACAGCTCATTAATGTTGAATTACATCGTATGGTGACGTATGTATGTATGTATTTACGAATCGCTCGCATTATTTCATTTCGGACGTATGTACATATGTATCTATGTATGTACTGAATTCCATTTTCACGTTCTATATTAGTAAATCGCACATACAGTATGCAAAGTTCGTATTAGTACACCCTCTTACAAATAAAAATACCACGTATATTTTCAAATTTACTTTAAAGCAATTGATTTCAATCGTAGTGCGGTATTGTAAAATTCATAAAAAAATAGAATAATAACAAAAACTCCGAAACATTTGCATAGAATTTGAAAAAAATAGCTTTAGTAGCAGTGTAGCTATTTCTACTGCAGGCAAAATTCGTATTAGTACACTTAGTATGCGTTGAATTTGTAAACAATTTGTTGGTATTTACCTTTATTTTCGAAACGATTCAATGTTTAACCTTGGGCAGTTGCGTTTTAGTAGCCATTTGTTCAAGTTCGCGGAGTTAGCTTGCAATGTCGCCAAAGTCAAACGAAACTAGGAGATTAATAATAAATATGAACAAAAACGGAAAGTCTTTACGCGAAATTGCGAGAACATTGCAGAAAAGTGTGTCTACAATACAAAACTTAGTCAAAATTTTTAGAGACAGTGGAAGGATTGACAAAAAGCTTCGAAATGTGAACAGGGCAAAGCTTGGGCAGAGGCACAAGACTTATTTGAAACGCCTTATGAGAAAAGACCCCACCGTCAGTGGAGCTTCACTAGCTGCAGAACTAGAAAAATACTTTTCTATCAAAGTTACACCTCAAACAGTGCGCAATTATGTAAAAAAATTGGGATTTAGAAGCAGAACTGCGGTTAGAAAACCGTATGTAAGCTCAGTCAATAGAAGAAAGCGTGTTATATTCGCCAGGCAATATTTAAACAAAAATATGCGGTTTTGGAAAAGGGTAATTTTTTCAGACGAGTGTAAATTTAATATAAAAATGTCCGATGGACGCATAAAAATTTGGAGAGAGTGTAATACTGGCCTTCAAAAACGAAATCTGCAGCCTTCTTTCAAGCACGGTGGTGGTTCTCTGATGGTATGGGGATGTTTCGGGGCAAACGGAGTAGGAAAGTTGCATTTTATTGATGGAATTATGACTGCGAGGCAATATATTGATATTTTAAAAAAAAATCTACGCAAAGGTGCCAAAAAATTGAGTTGCAAAAAAAAATTTATATTCCAACAAGATAACGACCCTAAGCACACGGCGTTGGATACAAGGTTATGGATGCTTCATAACTGTCCAAATTATCTCAAAACACCCCCACAAAGCCCGGATATTAATCCCATAGAAAATGTATGGTCGATTTTCAAAAAGCAGCTGGAACATCATCAAATAAGGAACCGAGAACATTTAAAAAAAGCCCTCAAATCAGAGTGGAAGAAGATTTCTCCAAATCTCACAAAAAAATTGGTGGAATCTATGCCGAAGAGATTGTCTGCTGTTCTAAGGCAACGAGGGTATCCTACAAAATATTAATTTTCTGAACTATTTTTTATTTACTCTTTAAATCATTAAAAATACATGTGTACTAATACGAATTTTGCTTCTGTGAAAAGTGTTCATTTTTTTCTTTCTTATTTTTTTTTTTGCATTTCAATACACTTTGTGAGCGGTTTTTTTATTTGGCCTTATTTTAGTTAATTATCTATAAAATAAAACGGTTTCAAGCATTTGTTTTAAAATTAATTTGAAAATATACGTGGTTTTTTTATTTATTAGGGGGTGTACTAATACGAATTTTGCATACTGTAATTAATTAAAATACAGTTTTTGAATAGTTTTTATTGATTCGGAGCGCGTTTAACTTGCTATCGATTCCATACAATAACATTTTTTGTCATTTACTTTTTACGACAACTAATAGCTTATTTTCGAAGCGATTTCAACAAATAGGTACAACATTAATCCTTATCCAATTAAATACCTTATATACATTGTAGTTTTCATATAGATCTATGTATATGGCTCTTTACAGCATATAATTAAAAACAATATTTTTCAAGATATTACATCAGTAGTTAGTAATTGAGATCTACCGGAAAAATTGCGTTAGCTGTTGCGTCATCCGGCATTGCCGCTACTCCTTTGGAAGGAGGCCGAACCGCACACTCTACATTCAAGCTCCCGCTGAAAATCGCAACCGATGATGATAATAGCGTCTGTAGTGTTTCTAGACAGAGCAATACAGGAAAATTGATGCATGACTGCTCATTAATAGTCTGGGACGAAGCTATCATGTCAAACAAGACGTCTGTGGAAGCATTGGATAGGACAACACGCGATTTGCACAACAAAAATTCACCTATGGGGGGATGTACAATTCTGTTCTCAGGAGATTTCCGTCAAATCCTACCAGTTGTGACTCGACGAACACGTGCTGACGAAATAAATGCTTCGCTAAAAAGATCCCACCTTTGGTCGCATGTCAATAAATTAGAGCTTAAAACTAATATGAGGGTTTCGTCATCTTCACGTGAGAACAGGCTATTTCCAGAGATCCTGCTAAAAGTTGGCAATGGAGAATTAACACGAAGTGAGGGAAGGATTAACCTAGAAAACCTTTGTGTTTTGATAGACAACATCCAAGAGTTAGTCAACAATGTCTATCCTGACATTGATAACATAAGTTATAAGACAATATCTTGGTTTAAAGAAAGAGCTATTCTGTCACCAACTAACGAACAAGTAGATAAAGTAAATAACTTGATTATTTCAAAGATTGATGCGCCGACGAAAATATACTACTCGGTCGATACTGTTCTCGATTTGGAAGAAGCTGTTCAATTTCCTACAGAATTTCTAAATTCTTTGGACCCGTCTGGACTCCCTCCTCACAAAATGGAGCTGAAAATAGGTTGTCCTGTTATTTTATTAAGAAACCTAAGTCCACCTAAACTTTGCAATGGCACGCGTTTGCTGGTAAAATCACTGAAAACTTTCATAATAGAGTGCACAATACTCACAGGATGTGGTACCGGAGAAGATGTATTGATTCCCCGAATCCCTCTGATACCATCGGATCTACCACTCCAATTTAAACGCTTACAATTTCCGGTAAAGACATCTTTTGCAATGACCATTAATAAATCTCAGGGTCAAACCTTCAACGTTGCAGGCTTAGAATTGAGTGTTGACTGTTTTTCACATGGCCAACTGTATGTCGCTCTTTCAAGAGTAACCTCTAGAGAAAACATGTTTGTATTGTCTAATGACAAGAAGGCTATGAACGTTGTATATAAAGACATTCTGTAATATATTAATTGTTGTAAAAATAAAATAAATACATATGTAAAAATGCAAAAAGTTAATATGCAAAAATGTAGGGTATGAATTTAGATATCCCAAAGATAGCAGGAAATCTTCATGCTATAAAGAAAGGGGAATTGTTTTACTCCAAATTTAACGCGTGCGGGCCACGGGCAGTAATGAATAAGCCAAAACTACTGGATCGATTTTAATCATTTTTTCAGTGAGTGACATAGGGTATATATTTTATACCCGTGCGAAGCAGGGCGGGTTGCTAGTATCTTATAAGGTATATGGTAAATATTAAAATACATTTTTTCCTTCATATATAATAAAAAAATAATAATAATAACATTAAAACAACAGGTATTATTAACAAACTTGGTTTTATTTTAAATTCTTCAAGTGAATCAAATTAATAATAATCAATAAGAAGGCATATGCAAATACAAATACGTGAATTTATATATGTACATTTGCGCATATACATACATACATATATACGCTCACCTAAGTAGGAGAGAGCAAGATGTCGAGCGTTGCCGTTCGTTTGCTTTGTTTGCTTTGTCGTTCGTTCCGCGCTTTCGCTTGCAGTTCATGCAATGCAATGAGCAAGGTAACGACAAATGAGCAAGGTAACACTAATGAGCAAGGTAACACTAATGAGCAAGGTAACACTAAAGGGCAAGGTAACACTAATGAGCAAGGTAACGACACATTTTTTCGTGCGTGCTGCCTGTTGAATCGAATTATAAGACGTTATCACGTCAAAAAGTAACGTAGGCTTTCTACATTTTGACAAAACTCACAAGCAGTATTTACATTTTTTTACAACCGAATAACTAAGTTTGAATTTCGACACTCACACTTCCAAATGGTTTTTGTTAGAGAATAAGCCAGTTATACTTTTCTAAAAAATAATGAATATTTCAAAAAGAAAAAAAGTGAAAACTGAACGAATTTTGTAGGTGTTATCATTTGCCGTAGGCTGCATGCATACAGCGCATGAGTTTCGTCGTTATTTTCGGATTCCGCAAAGCTTTAGTATGAGACAGTTTCGCATATTAGAATCTGTGCGTCAGCAAATGCTTTTCAAAAGGTTTGTATGTAGCAGCTTTTTCAACATTTGTGGGTCATAATTACAGGGTGAACGATATGAAGTGTTACCTATTCCAAATACCATAACTTTTTTGTGTGAAATTAGTTTTTATTGTGCGTCGGATTTGCGTCTGACGAATTCGAAAGCCATTGTGTGGACGAAATGAAATGTGGAACATGATTTTTTAACCATTCTTGGTTCACACGAGCTTTATGAGACAGTGCCGAGTCCTGTTGGAACGTCCATGTTCTACGACCGAAATGTTTGCGTGTCCACAGCCCTAAAGCCTTCTAACACATTTTTTTGATAATAAGTCGCATTCACTTTGACACCAGGCTCGATAAAAACTATTGGTGAGCGTCCATCAGCGGTCACTGTGGCCTAAACCATTACTTGCGATGGGGAATTGCTTCGCGAGTGGCCATACGTAGGCTGAAATTCTCGTATGAACGTTCGGTCAAAGAAACACGATCGTTTTGAGTGTTTATGAACTGCTCAATTGGGACATTTTTTTCATCAGAAAACACAATGTTAGGAAATTCGCCACGTTCGTGCAAGCGCAACAACTCCTTTGCTCTTTCGTGAAAGATCGTGTGCTTTTTGGAACTTGTAAGCCTTGACCTTGAGCTCATTTTTCAATATGCGTCGAATGCTGTCTTGCGATATTTTCAGTTCTTTGGCCATTTTTCTTCCACTTCTACGTCCACTTCTACGTGGATTTCGTTCAAGTCAAGCCTTCACTTTCCGAACCATTTCTGGCATTGTTGCGTTTTTTTTTTTTGGTCCACCTCCATAGCGTTTTGCAATGCTACCAGTATCATTGTAACATTTTATAGTGCAATACACAAACATTTTATTCACTTTGAGGTGACTGAGCTCACGAACAAAGGCTGGTTGTGATTTTCCAGCCAAATATAATGCATTCACACTATTACGTTTGAATTCCATCACAGAAAAAAAAATCAACAAAACTGAGACGCACATGCTTTTGATAGCTTATAAAAAATATATTGAACAGTCATTAGAACAATTTTGGCGTTGATGTCATGAGCTGTTTTACAGATATATTACAAGCAGTGTGAAGTTGGTAACACTTCATATCGTATATAAAACAGTCTGTTTTATGCATTGGGATGGCAAAAATTCATAAGGTTTTTCCTTAGGTGGTATTTATGTACAGGCGTCCCTCGTATAACACGGTACTTGTAAAACACGGTTTCGATATTACACGGTACAAGAATTGATATTAGTATAAAACGATTTTGAAAAATATGCTTTTTAAATTTGAACTTTTTTTCCGTTCAATAAGGGGAATACCCCAAATTCATTGCTATAAAAAAATATCTCATTTCGTTTTGAGAAGTGAAAGTACATATGCGTTTTGTCCTTTGTAAATGAAGTTGATAAAGTTTTCTTAATAAAAACTTCAAGGTAACTTCCTTTTTCATTTATGTAGTATTTGGAACGAAATTTCAGCTTTCATAAAATTTTACACCTCAAGATTTGGTTTCGATATAACACGGTACACATTGCTTTTATTTATATTATTTCAAGGTTTCGTATAACACGGTTTCGATATAGCACGGTACGAATTAACCTTGTTATACGAGGGACGCCTGTATGTACGAGTTTGTATACCTCGAAATGCCTGCGGCTAATAATTAACTTTCATTCAAGATCTTTTCATTTAAAATAATCATAAATAATTCGCGACTTTTAGAACCAACATTTTTAAATAAAAATCCAGCACAGTCTGCCAGCCGCCATCAAGAACTGCAAGTTTTTGTTGGTTTTCTAGTCATGTTTTTACTGGACGAAATTATGAGCAAACCAATGAAGTACAACTCGCTTAAACCCAGAATTTATTAGGCGTAAATGTGTCGATTTCCGGCATTGCTTGCTTTCATCTGCATATGCACAAATAGACGACTACTCAATTAGCCTTAAAATAATCGTTCATTATTAGCTTACGCTTTCCTTCTTTTCCATTACATAACTTCAAATTATGCTCAATTCTCCTACACCAACATTTATTTCCACTTGTTTGTCTTTAATCTCATTTTGGCTACAAATTATATGACAGCTTCATACATATAAGTAAAACCACCTGCTGATAAATCGCTTGTGCTTCCGTGCCACTCCAGCAGCACTTGACTTTGTCACTGCAAGTGATTGCGTATGAGGGAATATGAAGCAGCATTTTGTAGCATACTTTAAGGGTTAAAATTACTATAAAATATCACGTCTCAGTTGATATGCTTACAAAAATGTACGCCAGAGCAATGCACGCACACGCTCGCAGCAAGTCACTTATGCACCCCAACTTGCTGCTTACTGAAACTGCATTGCTCAGCATTTTCAACAACTTTTACAATCTGCAGTAGTTGCTGGTGTTTACTCCTGCTGCAACAGGAAGTTGCAGCTATAAAATATCTTGCACGTGCTTAGTTTACTAAAAATCTTACCACTGTTGTGGCAACGTGGGAAATTGTGTTGTTGTTACCGTTGTTGGTTTGTTTGTTGCGTACAGCAGCTAACAAAATTTATTATTATTAATTAGGGTGTTGAGTGCAATAGAGTTACAGCAACAGCAGCCACAATAATTCCACAAAGGATGGAAGGAGAGAAAAACAAATGAAGCTTATCTTAAGGTAGGAAATTCGAAGGAGTGGGAAATGCCCAGAATTTAAATTGCAAGTGGAAGTTTTGTAAGAAATGTCTGAAACGTGCTTGGTTTCTTGGATATATATCTATGTTTGTATGTATGTATGCATGTTTACTAGTTGCTCTTACTACCACATATTCCACAGTATGTCTGTTTGTGTTGTGTGCGTAGTTGGTTGGGTTGAGGTGCTTACTAATAATGAAGTGAAGCATTGTTGTTTATTTAATTTACTCGGGATTTAATGAGCATTTCAGCGAGCAAGAGGTTTAATGAGTAGATGACTAAAAAAAGAGGTTGTCTGTAAAGTCGGTTTACTGACGATAGTTTAACGTGACAACGTCATAAGAAAATACTGATGTAAGGGTTGCAATTTTCAAAACAAAATTTTAATTTTATTTGTTTGATAGATATTTTGTATGAATATAGAGTACCTCCTCCTGGAATGGAATTGCAATGAAATAGGTCAAGTTACATTTACACAAACGTGAAAAATGACGAAACATTTATCAAATTCATGGAAGATATGTTCAATTTCGATTGTGCATCAGACGTTAATAAGTCAACAAAACTAAGAGGCACCATCATCGATTTGCCTTTTTCAAGGCACTTTACACCGAAACACTCCCTTTCATTTCCTACTTTTGTATCATCTCCTATTCTCAACAGAGAAATGGTTCATTACCATGCACACAGGAAGAAGGCATATGCAAATACAAGTATGTGAATTTATATACCTACATATGCGCATATACATACATATATAATACATGCTCACTCAAGTAGGACAGAGCCAGATGTCGAACGTTGCCGAACGCGGGGGCCGATTGTGCTCTTTGTCGTTTGTTCCGCGCTCTCGCTTGCAGTTCAAGCACATTAGCTTACATTTGCTTGCGTACGGAATAGATTCGTATATTTGATATGTCCATATGACTTGTATGCATCTTTACATATAGATTTATTCTTTTTGAAAATCGCGCGAAATTGTACATGTATATGCATGTTTATATACATATATTAGTATACAACATATCTTATAAGGTATGTCGTAAATATTACCATACATTTTTTCCTTCATATACAATAAAAAAATTAATAATAATAACATTAAAACAACAGGTATTATTAACAAACTTGGTTTTATTTTAATTTCTTCAAGTAAATCAAATTATTAATAATCAATAAGAAGGCATATGCAAATACAAATACGTGAATTTATATATGTACATATGTGCATATACATACATATATACGCTCACTTAAGTAGGAGAGAGCAAGATGTCGAACATTGCCGTTCGTTTGCTTTGTTCGTTCCGCGCTTTCGCTTGCAGTTCATTCAAGGTAACGGCAATGAGCAAGGTAACGACAAATGAGCAAGGTAACGAAAAATGAGCAAGGTAACGACACATTTTTTCGTGCGTGCAGCCGGCTAAATCGAATTATAAGACGTTATCACGTCAAAAATTATACTCAAATTTTTGGGTTACACACTTATTTTGGTGTCACACTAATACGCGAAAAGTGAGCAAAAGGTTTGGGTAAGGACGAGGACGAGCTCTGAAATTTAGTATATAAAACTATGTACTCTCTTTAACACATATGACCCAACTTTGGCTAATAGCAATTTTTCATGTTTTATGGTATAATCACCAGCAGCGTTACTTTTGTTTTTGTTTGATAAACCATTATGACAACGGTAGTCTGCGTAAAGTATGACGAAATAATTGTGGGCGGCTGCTATAAGCGAATGGGTTGGTGGAGGTAGATTTCAATAATTTCAACGCTTTCTTTAGCGCAAAATTATACATCTGCCTACTTGACTAATGTCGAAGGTAACATACAAAATTGTACATTAGTCGTTATTGACATACAGGCGCCATCTCTTAGCAAGCTGAAGTGGTTTAATTAGCATTAAGGGAGGGTGATTAGGTATTTCGAAAATATAGTTTTGCAATGGCTCTAAAGATTTTTCTAATATCGGTCGCTCCTCGGCAGGCCATGGCAAATCTTCAAGTGTATTTCTGCCAGTGAAAAAGCTCCTCATACATATTTCTTTAATGTCATCTTTTCGTAAAACACAGTTTTAATAGTACCAAAAAATATGGAGTAAGTAGCGTTTTCCTGGAAAATTAATAAAGAGTGGTTAAATTTTAAAGGCCGATGTTGAATGTGGACCACACCTAAATGACAAACTTTTTTCTACATTTCATTTGACAATTTTTAATTCCAAATTATTCCAATTTGAACTATGGAAAGATACACAATCGAGCAATGCGTTAAAGTTATTCACGCTTATTGTGAAAACGGGCGTTCAAATCAAAATGCAGATAGCGCACTTCATCTTCAGTGATGAGGCACATTTTCACCTCAGTCGATTCGACAATAAGCAGAATTGCCGCATTTGGGCGAATGATAATCCAAGAGTGATTGCCGAAAAACCAATGCACCCACAAAGAGTGACTGTTTGGTGCGGTTTATGGGCCAGCGCCATCATTGGGCCGTATTTTTTCCAAAATGAGGCCGGTCAGGCAGTTACTGTGAATAGTCTTTGGTATCGTGAGATGATAACGCACTTTTTATGGCACAAATTGGAAGATATGGATGTGGACGATATGTGGTTTCAACAGGACGGTGCCACTTATCACACAGCTAACGAAACAATGGCTCTTTTGGGCGAAACATTTAATGGCCGAATAATATCACGTCCCGGCGAAGTCAATTGACCGCCAAGATCATGTGATTTGACACCGTTGGACTTCTTCCTTTGGGGTTATTTGAAAGAAAAGGTGTACGTCGATAAGCCAGCAACAATTCAAGAGCTAAAGGATGAGATAATTCGGCAAAGTAACGGCATAGAACCTTAATTAATCAGCGTCATCGAAAATTTGGACCATCGGATGGAGGTGTGCCGCCGAAGCCGCGGCTGCTATTTGGCCAAAATTTTGGTCTATACCTAATTGAGCTATAGCAGTATTATCATAATAAAGAGAAATGGCAATAATTTCCTAAAAAAATTGTATGTTCTTTAAAATAAAAAAACTTAACCACCCTTTACTTTTCGCTTTTTAATAATCAATTAATATGCCGGATGAATCCCGAAAACACTAGTAGCCATCATATTTCCAGCCGATTGTGAAATCTTGAGTTTTTAATTTGGTGAATTTGGAACCTATTTTGTATGAATGCAAAGTTTTCTGCTTTCTTGCCGATTGACAATGATGAGTCCAAGTTGAATCCATAGTAAGAATTGTATTGAAAAATGTATCGATTCTTGCTACACAAATTGAAAAATACTTGCAGCGCTATTGCTTCTGAAGTGGTGTGAATACCACCCATCTGGAGTTGAGCTTAGACATATGCACTGGATTTTGGCTGTCTGTCACGAATCGACTCTCTGCCATGCATTAATATTACTCTATTATCTACATAACATTAATCTGTTGAGCTACTTATAACATCAGCTCGCTAACAGATTTAAGTTAAATTACATTGTAACAACAGGAGCATTGCTCTGCTATACTCAACTGAGTACATTAAGCTCTCATTTAGGTTGAAATTAAATATTGTAATTTTAGTCTTGAGATTTATGTTAAATTAAATATATCTCAGGCTGCTGAGTTGCTACGGCTGCATTTTTCAACTGTATAAGTCGCGGAAGGAAACTAAGAAACTCTTAAATAGGTGATTACTTTTCTGGGTAAGGTCGTCGTAAGGTTCCATAAAGATCTGTGGTGTTATTAAATAAGTAGTGTGAGAATCCAAGCTTATTTGGGTTTGCTGATATTTTTGTATTTTTTTGTAATATTATTATCAGTTATGTCTGTTTGAGATTAATTAGAGTTTTTTGTAAATAAGATCAAATTGATACCAAATGAGAGAATTTCAATATGAAAAAAAGTAAAAAGAGTTGTGAAGCTCGGCGACAAAGCGCCAGCTGGTATAATTTCTACAACACATCTTCCTGCACAGTTGATACATCGAACCCTTGTCATTTCCCGGCTGCTACACAGCGCTCTCGGGAATTCCTAAAAACCCAAGAATTATAGTTTCAAGTTTGCCGTCTGAAACAAAAGTATGAAAGTAACTTTCGCTGCCACAGCACAGGGAAAAGAAAGAAAACGACTGGTGCACGACATCACCAGAACGCAAAATCGAGGCAAATGGAAACAATTTGTTGAGGCCCTATGTTCCATATATGAATAAAAGGATCAAATATATACTGCGTACTTTGTTAAACAAGCGCTAATCAAGAAGAAGAAGAAAAAAAGGAAAATTGTGAGAGGAACTTAGGCTGCCACATTACCTTGGAGATTCGGTTGCCGAATTCTGCACGATCGTGTCCCCATATATTCACACACTCGTCCAATTAGTCGTTTTCCAGACTGCATCGAAGTGTCATTGATTGATTTTTTCGTACATCGCAAGTGACGTCAGCTCATCAGCTTATTCTGTCAACTTCGTGCAGAGCCGAATAACGGTTAAATAGCATACCTCCGAGCATCTTTTCACAATGCCCATATCATAGGAGATCTGACAGCGCAATTATGCCCGCTCATTTCACATGTATACTTACGCTCTTCCAATCAGTCGTTGTCCAGATGGTAACGAATTAATATAGGCAGAGCCTGCGTTGATTTTTTTTTATATATGACTAACACAATCTCGGTGAAAGCAAAATTAATAAAAAACATTTTTCTAATAGCGGTCGCCCCTCGGCAGGCAATGGCAAACCTCCGAGTGCATTTCTGCCACGAAAAAGCTCCTCATAAAAATATTTGCCTTTCGGAGTCGGCTTGAAACTGTAGGTCCCTCCATTTGTGGAACAACATCAAAACGCACACCACAAATAGGAGGAGCTCGGCCAAACACCTAACACAAGTGTACGCGCCAATTATTTTTTTTTTTTTTTTTTAACACAATCTCAGTTTTTGCCGAACTCTATAGTAAACAAACCGTTGCCATTTCCTTTATTACATCAGTAATTCGAATAATTTTTTTTAAAGTTTTGATGTTGGCTACACCTTTGCTTTCTGCATGTCGTGGCAAACACCTTATTATTGACAATTTCGATCACATTTTGACATGATTGAAAATTTGTATTGCTTTTGAAATTTAATAGTTTTTTTGTCTTAAAATATAGCTCAGTTTCCTATAAAAGCCATGTACAACCAAATTTCAAACTTTGTGCATATTAAAAAATAAAAAACTTAATAAATTTTCGTGAAAATTTCAAATCTCTAAAGGAGAATTTTTTGAAAATCTCCGAATATACAGTTTTATGAGCCATTTGTTTTTGAATAACAAAAAATGCTAGTTTGGAGTGGCTCAAAAATTGCTTTGACTTTTTTTTTTTCTGCCTGTGTTAGGTGTTTTGTTCCATATAAAAAATACACTAACAATGCTTGTACCTTTGGTCGCTGCAGAACTACTTAAATCGACTGAAATTTAATACCGTAGAGTTCTACAAATCTCTCATGAACCAGCTTTTCGCTTAATTATACCTAGAAGCTCTAGTAAAATAATTATTCTACACAAAAAATAGTAACAAACGCATTGACTGAAATAACTCTTTTTGATTAACTCTAAGATTAAGTACATTACTGATGAAATATCAGTAAAAAATATTTAAATTTTTTGCTCAAATTCTTCACTCCAAACAATCAAATGTGCATTTCAACTCGAGAGATTATAGAGAATTTTTGAGTATTTTTTTTTGCGATTCCTAAGTGAGTATTTTAGTGCCCGTGAATACATATTGAAACCTAGCGTACATATATATAAAGGGAAGAAAATAAACTAATTGACACAAATAAAAGCAACACAAAAAATCGCATGTGATTTTTCCCTAGCGTTCAGGCATGGCAGCTGGTCTCATGAAACTACGTTCAGTAGCCGTGCGCTTATTCGTTTTCGAAGGGCACACACTGGCCTCGGGTGTTTGCGTGTATTGCAGCAAGGCTTAAGAAAAAATACAATTTTTTAACTACTGTTTGCCGTTTCACTGTCTAGTTTTTGGAGTATTTCACTTTTTCACGCTTCGAAAACAGATTGCCAAACCTCCCAAGCAAACGAAAGAAAAAAAAACATAAATGAAAAAAAAAAAAATGATTTCCAACTTTTATACCAGCCGCTTGATATGCGATATGTTGCATGAGTTTGATCAATTTTCGGCACACAACAAAAGTTTGAAGGCAACAGATACAAAACAGAAAAAGTAAGCTTCGAAAATTTTGTAAAATCAAATTTTTTCCTCACTTCACATGTGAGAATGGCAATGGGGATTTTTTCGTTGTGCCACTAGCTTCTGTTGCTGCTGTCGAAAATTAACTTAGCTGGTTGAGGAAGCGTCTGATTTTATGACGTGGCACGTAGGCGTTCGGACCATTTTTTCGTAGTTGGCATAAAGCACCAATTGGCAGGTATAAAACAGCTATGCTTGAATCTAGTCAGCTATTTTGCCTTAAATGTTAACCCAGTTGGAAATTTAGTATAGAGATCTCAGTTATTATATAAAATGTTTCAGCTGGTATTTATGGCTTATTTCTGCATCAAAATTTATGTGCGACTTTAGTGCGAACGAAATAGATACACTTCAATTCATACTGGCTCTCTGGAGTGAACTCTATGTAGATTTCACACTCGTACTCGCTTGGAGTATTGAAACCTTTTTTATAGCTTTCAAGCTCCCTTTTCTTCTTGGTTGGCGCGATAACCGCTGAAGCGAATTTGGCTGAGTTCAGCAAGGGATACTGTCATCGTCTCAGCTTTTACGTCATACGATAGGACGAGCGTAATGACAGCCTTGTGGAGTATTAGTTTTGTTCGACGAGCTCTCTACCTTTGTAATAATGTCATATAGTTTTGACTGTTGAGGAAATGGAAAAAAATATGTCCGGAATTTGAGATAACCAGTAGCAAATAGGTTTATCAAATTTTCTTTCATGAGCGAAAACATAGAGCGGAAAGTCCACGTACCCAACTTTTTAGCGAAATTCAGTGTCTTCTACGCAGGCTTAATGTCGTCAAGTCAAGCTCGGATTTCCACTTTGCGTTTAAGCTGAATCAAATTTCGAAGATTTGTTGACATACTCTGAAATAAAAGGTGCCAAAATTTAAAGTTTGTTTATAAAAGGTGATTGCCATTAGCTGAAGATTTAATTCAAGTTACTAGTTCTTAACTATTTCCTTCTGTCTCCTGACTACTGCAGTGTTGTTTAGGCTGAACTGATGGCAATAATAAAAGCCGTGAAACAGATTCAGTGTGATGCCGTACATGGAGATGATATCTACGTTTTCATGGACAGTTAGGAGGCGATAAATCTCTAATAAAGTAGTCGACAACCTCTTAGGCAGCCCTGAAACGCCGCACATCTCCTAACGAGTAGGCTGAATCATTTCACCCAAAGGTAGCATAGGTTTCTGGCTATTGCGACATTGAAAGCCGATGAACTAGCGAGAATCGGCATCAGGTTGACTAATGAGTACACAATCAAAGATTTAGGTAAGCCTGTAGAGACTTGTAAGCTAATTATTTTTGAGCAAATTGTAAGAGCAGCGAATGAAATATGGCGTAGCGAACCCACCTGCAGAATCGCGCTACAATTGTAGCCGGCTCTCAATGCTAAATGCATTCGGCTAAGCCAAAGTAGGCATATTTTTGGCGCATTGATTTCTGTCATAACGAAACACTGCATAATACCCAGACAGGCACAGAGGATAGGCATGCAGACACATGACTTTTGCAGAAGCTATTTCAATTAGGAAGAGGAAGAGACCATCTCGCACCTTCAGTGCCACTTTCCTGCTTTACCCAGATGTAGATTCATCACTTTATACAGGTAGATAGGTAGGCAGGTGGGTAGAAGTGGCAGTCGGTTTTACATCAACTCACTTAGACCGTTGCTAATCCGTTGTAATATCACGTAAGCAACTTACCTGCTACTCCTCGTTAAACCATTTTGTTTTAAGTGTCTATGCATTGATCTGACTAAAACTTATATCTCTAAAGTCATCAGTATCATTCAAGAACGATGAGCCAAAGCATCTAACTCTAGTGGCATGGCCCGCAGGACAGTGACAGAGAAGATGTCTCTATCAGACTTCTCCTCATCCTCCATCTAAGTCGAAATGAATTCACCTCTAGTGTTTTGAGAGAGAAGGACATGTTCCTCACGTGGCATCTCAATGGGGTATCAATTATTTCTGGTCACTATTAAAATTTTATAAGAAGAAAAACAGTTTTTCCAAAAACTGCTGTTCGTATGTATGTTTGCTGCATGCCAAACTCCACTAAGCGGTATAAGCTGGATTAGCGTTCTATCTGGCCGTGAACTTTCCACTGGTTTTCAGATGTTAATTATACTTAATTCAGATTTTGTTGATACTTAGAAATTTTATTGTGTTTGAGATGAATTTGAAGTGGCCTACACAGTTTTGCAGAACTGAAGTACTTTTTGCAATTTATTGCTAATCAAAACGTTTAAGGCATAAGTTTTTAAGTCATCTTTTTTTCAGTAATTTTTATCTCGAAATATATAACTCTTATATATATTGCTAATAAGAATTGTAGGAAATTAACTAAAGTTTAATAAACATTTTTTTTAAATTCCTGGACTTTTTGTTTTTTTCTTCTGTTGTTGTTTTATTTTGGATCTGTTGTTATATTGTTGTAAATGTATTTAGGAGATGTTATAAGTAAAAAAAGTGGTTTTTGGCTCCTTCGAAAAATGTATTTTTGAGTTTCTGGCTACATGGCTCGATAAACATGGCTTGCGTGATAGTGCCCGCATTACAATTTGTTGGCAAAACATTGTTGGTACGCAAACGACAGATTTTCGGATGAAGTTTTGCTATTTTAACGCAAAAATTTAAAAAAATAATTACGCAAATGTCTTTTCAAACATTTTGATATCTATTTCTGCACCACATAGGACGTAGTGTATATCCGGGGTGCTTAAGTTTTTTACGGGGTGCTTTAGAATTTTTTAAACCAAGAGTCATATTTTTGCAGAAATAAGTATAAAATATAAAAATAACTTTTTTATAAGACTACATCTCAGTACAAAAAGAAAAAAAAATTAATTAGCACACAACTTTGCTATGGTTTTGGAATGGATTCTGCTTTTCGGTTGCGTCTCATAAGAAAAGCGATGGAATTGTTGGTGGTTATTGAAGTTGAGGGAGACTATATGAAATACAAAGTTTATTTTATTAAAAATTTACATTCGTTTATCTTCGCTTTCAATATTTTTCAAGTAAAGTATAATAACAATTTACATATAGGAAGACCCATCAAGAAGTAATCATAATCAATATATTGCACCCCATTTATTACTTTAAATTGAATTGATTTTTTCACGTAGTCTCGTAATATTTTGACACATTTAGCCCACCTTCGTGAGTCATGGTGTAGAGCGCTTCACCCTTGGATGGCTCCCTGGTACGCCTTATTCGATTCGCTCAGTATTAGCTTGTAATTTTAGCCTCCTCTGGCTTATATTTTACAATACACTTCATATAGAATGAACACCTAGTTTACACTGTTAAGTAATATTTTTCTATTAAATGCGCCGGTATTTACATGAAATTCATATATAACTGGAAGACAGCTGACAGAAATTTATATCTCTTTGCCAGCCATTAGAATTTCTGGAACATTATTTGGTTTTTTTCGTTTAAGTCTCCGACATTGTTCCTTTTTTTGAGCCTTTCGGTATGAGCTGCTGCGAAATGTGTGTTTACTGCGCTTTTATGAATCTGTTTTTAAATCGTTTTTATTGTCTCAAGATGAGTTTGTTTAGCACAGTCCCGCCGCTGTATGTCATAAGTCCACGCGGGTTTCAATACTTGGTTATAAATTAAGAGTTTGTTTTGTAAGGAAAGAGGCGAACTTCCTCCAATAAACCAGTTTAATTTGTACATTTTGAGATTTAATTCCACGTGCTTTATTTTAACGTGCTTTTTCCAATAGAGTTTTGCATCCAGCGACATTCCTTCCATATATAGTATAGGACCAAGGATACTGCCTTGTGGAATTCCGACTTTAATTGGCTTTAGGCTTAGGCTATCGCACTTGATCCTGAAATATCTGTTATTAGAAACGAAGTAAATATGCCCGAAAACTCCCTTGAAAGCAAGATTTTAAGCTTATTGAGTAGTCCATGCCATACTTTGTCGAAGGTCTGAGCAATAGCGAGAAATATGGGAGAGCACACTTTCTTCTTTTCGATTGCTTCTTCTATCACGTTTGTGATCCTATACATTTGTTCAATTGTTCGTAAGTAGTAATAAGACTGGTAAGTAGTAATAAGACGTTTGGTTTTAAGCAAAAGCTGCAAAATTAGTTTTTCCAGTAGTTTGGACATTATAGGTAGGAAGAAGATCGAATGGTAAGATGACACTTCATAGGGGTTTTTGCCAAGTTATTTCTTATAATTATAATTCACGTTATTCCGAAAAAGTTTAACGTAAGCTTTAATCTTTTCGTCAGAGCTCGAACTCTTGAACTTCTCAGCGGTAGGTGCTGCAGGTTTCTTTCACATCATAGATAAATATCTAGTCCCCGAAACGAGGTAATATATTCAGTTTTCGTTCTTAGTTACAAATATAGCATAAAAAGCCTACGGATTGTCGTAAAAATGTGCCAGATTTGCTATTGAAATCCGGATGCCCTGTCCAGCTTAAATTCCTAGTACCACTTTGAGACTGTAGAATATAAAGAAGCAAAGTTCCTAGATATCATCATAAATATCTTTCGAAGACATTTTTTTAAGGCAGAGATAATAAATGATAACTCTTACTTCACTGGGGGTCAGAACAGCTTATATTCCATTTCTAGAGTTCTTAGATGTACGAATCTCTTAAGCAAATCTAGCAGACATGTCTCTGTTTATTTTTTATTTCGTTTTGCTTTTCAGTTTCTTGCAGTGTAATTTATTTTTCTAGTAAGCCTTTTTCATTTATAGTCACTCTGTTCATCCCATCTGCCACGTAATAAGCAAATTCACGATGCTCAAGCTGCAGATACTGCGAGTGCACATTATTTGGTAGATGGGGTAGCCACTGACAGGAATAAAAATTTTCTAGTATATTTCAGCATCTCGGGCAAAAGGAATTCAAAACAACTGGCAATAGAGATAAAGAAATAGTTAAGTATTTTTAATCAAATCAAATCTTGTAAATATATCAGGAACTTGATTTCTGTGAACCTTTTTGACTGAACTTTAAATTGCAAAGTTTAATTTTGCAATGGATTTCAATAATTTTCCTTTTGTCTCTGAACTTTCTTTCCTGTGTTCTGGCAATTGGTTGCTTCTAAGCTGCCAAACTTTAATTATCTATATTTTTGCTTGTAATGCTTCAGCTTTCATCTCTGACGGTAGTTATCTAAAATCCCTGAATTTTAGAATTTTAATCCAGTATTTATGGCTATAATTCTAGCCCTTTGATATTTAAAATTAGACCAGCTGTTGTTTCTTAACCTAAAATACCTTTTCTTTAGTAGGCGTGATGTTTGCTCTACTGATTGAAGTTGTTTACCACAAGCAACAATTTTCACTTCCTTTTATATAAAATTTCTGTGAATTCCAATCACCTTCCAGCGTTTTTACTGAAGCCTTGAAAGAAATACTTTTTATCCTCATACTGATTTACACACTAACTGCGTGCACTTGAAACTTCCCATTGGCACGCATTCCAATCAACTGGTTAATTTCCTTTGGGGTACGCATTTTCTACCACAATTACATCAGCTAACCAGAGAAAAAGAGAGTACAGCGTAAAACGCTACAAAATTGAATTTCCTGTCATGCATTGTTGACTTTCGCTGGTGGCAAAACTCACTTTTTATACCTCAGCTACTTTGGTATTCCCTTTTTTTCTATTCAAATTCCATCTGCCTATTGGAATCTTAGAGCGAAATTTGCAAGTCTTAGTGCTGCTTACGCAAACAAAATGGAGCTCGGTTGGAGTGAAGTGAAATTGAGCTGCTGATAGGATAATCCAGTTGGTGGCATGAGCAGTGCGAAGGAGGAGGAATACAGAAATTTAGGGCGCCAAAATATTTGGTATATTTTTGTGAAAAATTTAAAAAATTTTATGAAAAATTGATTTGAAAAGAATTTGTAATGAATAAATGCCTTAATGATTTGCTATTCAAGTGAATTTACGGATTAGCTGGAAGTTCAAAATTTATACACAACCCTTATAGAAGAAGTGTCCAAGACGAAACGGAATTGAGTTTATATACGCAGGCAAGCATTTAATGGCATTACTGGTGGACAATAAGTAATAATTAGAAGTATTTCTGCGATATTATAAATATTGAGCTTTAAGATAGACGATTAAAAAATAGGTTAGTTTAGAGGGTAGCCTCCAAAGGATGGGAATTTTATTGTTACCAATAAAAACAAATATTATTTATTTTGCTAAAGGCAAAGTTAAACTCGAAGTAAATTGATTAAAACTGCAGGCGAAAAAAATCTGCCAACAAATAAGATAGTGCAGCCTTTAACTAAAGCATTTACCTCTTCAGACACTGCTGAAAAAAGAGAGCCAAGATGTCTGAATCTTAGACAAGTAAGACAAGACAAAAGTATGAGGTGTAAATGCTGAGATGACTCCACCAGAGGTAGACTCTTCAAAAGGGACTCGAAGTTATATTGAATATCCCCGCATGTATTCTAGTCGAGAACGATCCAGTTGACATCATCACTTTCATTGAAAGTAACAGATTTGTTAGGCTTAGAAATCTGCTCGAATGCCTCCGATTAATTTGTGGCCTTGCATGTAGTCAAGGGACGCTCACTCTCTGTTTGCACGGAGAAAGTATCTCAAATGAGCACTTTCAGTCAAATGACGCACTGCTTCCTACAATGAGCATGTAGTTCTGGTATATAAATATAACAGCCAAGTATTTAGATTCCTTAGAGAAGTCAGCCAGTATTTGACTAATTTCGAAAGCTTCGTCGGTGGGTGCAGGAACTCAGAATTGAAGCAGCCAAAACCAGAAACCGGATCAGGTTAATCTTATTCTTCTATTCCTCTTGGACATATATAAGAGTGGATTCATGTATAACTCTAAAACTCCAGAGCCGAGTTGATGAAAAAATAATTAAGTAATACTCTCTACTCATGTAGAAGCTATAATATTAGGGAATTTCCGCATGAAAATTTCTCAGTATATTCTTAAGATACTATACTTTCGAAATATCGAAAAACAAAAAATCGATTTTCGAAATTTCTAGACCACCGGGTCCCCCTTAACTACTAACGCAGAAATTGATGTAAGTATGACAAAATTGGTATTAAAAGAAGGTAATTCAAGAAACACTACCAAAATCTATCAAGTTATATATGTATGTACGTACATAAAATCTATTAGTATTTCATAATCTACTTATAAAATTTATGTATGCCTGGATGTGTGCGTTTCCTTCAAATCGAATTGTACCTTGTCTGCCCTTTTGCTTTAAAATATGAAGTTTCCCCGAAATGGGTAAAATTGGTTTGTTAGGTGAGCACAAATAGATATATAAAGTGTGTTTTTTTAGAGGTTAGGTTTTTAAGTTGGCACTACTTTTTTCGTAGATGGTATTTTTGACAGCTGTCACTTGATTTATGCTCAGTTTGGTTTGCCATTTCATAATGAATAGACTTACACCTGAACAACGTTTGCAAATCGTGCAAATTTATTACGAAAATAATGGTTCGGTTCGCGCGACGCATCGCGCGCTGCGTCCAATATTCGGTCGACATAATCGCCCATCAGAGTCACTAATTCGATTAACCATGGATCGGTTCGCACCACGTTTGCTCTAGTGGATAATACGCATCCTCAAAGACGTCGTACAGTGCGCACCGAAGACGCTATTGCTGCTGTGGAGCAGAGTATCGAAGAAGACCCGAATGAGTCCATCCGCCATCGCGCGCAGCAATTGGAGATGTGCCCATCCACTTTATGGAAGATTTTGCTAAAGGATCTTGGTTTGCGGGCTTACAAAATCCAACTCGTGCAAGAATTGAAGCCGAACGACCATCAAGCGCGTCGCACGTTCGGTGAATGGGCCCAAAACGAGATGGCCACCGATCCCGATTTTCACAAGAAAATTTTGATCAGCGATGAAGCTCACTTTTGGTTGAATGGATATGTCAATAAGCAAAATTGTCGCATTTGGAGTGAACATAATCCACAAGCCATTGCTGAGACGTCGTTACATCCTCAAAAAGTCACTGTTTGGTGTGCTCTATGGGCAGAGGGAATCATTGGTCCATATTTCTTTAAAAATGAAGCCGGTCATAATGTTACAGTCAATGGAGAGCGCTATAGATCCATGATTAATGACTTTTTCGTGCCTGAATTGGACGATGTTGATGTGGACGACCTTTGGTTCCAACAAGACGGCGCTACATGCCATACAGCCAACGCAACAATCGATTTATTGAAGGAAACTTTTGGTGAGCGCATTATCCCGCGCCGTGGACCTGTGGCGTGGCCTCCAAGATCGTGCGATATAACACCGCTGGACTATTTCTTGTGGGCTGTGTGAAGTCGCTTGTCTACGCAGATAAGCCCGAGACGATTGACGTCTTGGAAGAGAATATTCGGCGCGTTATTGCTGACATACGGCCCCAATTGCTGCAAAAAGTGGTCGAAAATTGGGCCTCTCGGCTGGAATTTATTCGAGCCAGCAGCGGCGGCCACCTGCCCGAAATCATTTTTAAAACATAATGGCAAACCCTTATCTTTATAATAAAGCTAAATTCTTGGCCATAACATTAAATTATATACGTTTTATTTCGTCTTGAAAACCTAACCTCTAAAAAAAACACCCTTTAGCTGTGAATATAAAAATAGAAGTAGCTTTAAAAAATAATTTTTAAGTCATTTTTTTCTATAAATAATACATGACTTTACGTAGAAGACTGGCAGGGAGCTGGATAAGCAGCCCGAGCTCATGAAAAAAGCCACTCTTGACACCAAAACATAAAGCAAAACCTTCAGAATTTGCCAGAAACATGGCAGCTAGACAGCTGACATTTGGCTTAATATTTTATTGACTGGCGAGTATCCAATATTTATGTATTGTGGCATGGGTTCACGCCAATATCTATACTATAAAGGTGAATGTCTGTACGTTGTCCGCGCATCACTACGAAACGACAACACCAAATGACGTAGAATTTTTTATGCATTCATATTTACACCCAATGAAGGTTATAGGCATGTTTTTATGATGGAACTCGTTCCCACAGCCCCCAGACCACGCCACCACTCTTATTCGTCACTAATAATCGAATATTTGCTTAAATTTAATCTAAAAAATTTTAGTTTTTCCTATTTCCCACTATTTATAGCACACTCTAGACTTCATAATCCGCATAAGCTGTTCAACTATGACCCAAATGCAAAGTTCAAAAACGATTTGAGATAGAAGATTAATAAAAATAATTTTGCTTGATATTTTTCAGATTGGTTGTTTTGATTTTATTCATCGAGGCATAGCAACGGATGCCGGGTATTGTAATATTATGGTTATTAATAAAAAATTATTTTCTATGAAATTATTGTTTGTAATTCTTTTACATATACATATCCTAAATCTCTTAAAACTACTCCTACGCGAGCGGGGCCGCGGGTTAAAGCTAGTATTAGATATACCTATATCACCGGGCACCGAAAATCAGCTACAATACACTATAAAAACATTAAACATTGGGGGCTCAGAAATAATGGTATGGAGATGTTTCTCATATTTTGGTGGATGGCCCATATACACGCCCATGGACAACAATATTTATGTGGAAATAATGCAGAATGTTATGTTGCTGTAGTGCAGAGAGGAAATGGCAATAAAATGGGTATACCCGCAGAATAGTGATACTAAACACACTAGTCGGAAGTTCAAACATTGGTTTCGGGTAGATAGAATTGAGGTTATGCAATGGCCAGCTCAGGCTCTCAACATCTATCCTATAGGAAATCTGTGGAGGGACTTAAAAAGAGCTTTGCACAACATCAAATTGAGTAACAATCAACAACTTGGGTCAATTGCTAAAGATACATGACTGAAGATTGCGCAACAGCGATGTGCGCAATTGGTGGACTCAATGTCCCTCCGTTGTGCGGCCGTGATAAAAAAAACGGGAAATTCAACAAAAGTTCATGTCTGCAAACTTAATCAATGCAGTTTATCTTTAATTTTTCAATAAACTTGTTTCAACAACATTACTTATGTGACCACTGCTACTTTAATGTTAACCCTGAATTTCTATTTTTTGTTAAACAAATTTTTGTTTTTTGTTATGAACTTGATTTAAATATGTGTTCAATTAAGGGGTTAGAGGGAGACAGAATTTTCGAAAAATTGGATTCTTTGTTGCACTTTCTTAAAACATAATACCTTAGAAATATTGTGTGAAAATTTGAAGTGAATCCGACAAATACTTTTTGAGTTATTCAACAATTAATAAAGGGCGCTCGGGCGTTCCGGAGCTCGAAAGCAAAACTTTAAATGCGTTTTTCTCAAAACTATATTTTTTGAATTGGTGATCACTGTAACTTAAAAACCGCTTGGGAGATTTCAATATAAATACTTTTGGAAAACATAAAAAGCTCGTGCCTGATCGAACGATTTTTTTAATTTCGATTTTTTTAAACAGTTAATTATCGATTTTTATTTTTCGAAAATCTGAAAAATTTTTCCTGAGGCCGCCATATTGGTAAGTTTGAAAAAAGTTTCCATCAGGCGCAAGATTATCTATGAATAAAACTAATTTCTCTTGCCCGATTGATTTTGGATGAGTCTTCAAGGACTTGTGATGAGCACCGCAAGGGACTTCTGGAGAAACGGGCTCCACACAAAGAGCGATAACATTTACAATTATTAAGTTTTTTTTTTGAAAATTTTCTAAAGTCAAGCCGAAACATGATGCATTAATGCTATGATTTTCTTTTTGTAAATTAAAGCAACTTGCTGGCAAAAAAAAAAAATTATTGAAAATCATAATTTTTTCGGGCCCCTGACTACCCCTAACCCCTTAAAGAATAGAATAATATTTCAAAATAATAAACATTTTCTAATCATTATAGTTCATAGATTAATCATTTTTTGAAAAGAAAAAATCCAATATTGTTTTGGTACTGCTACTTTACACAACTGTATGTTATATAAATATATACCTGTAATATATATATGCCACAACGTAAAAATAACCATTTAACTTGAAAATCAAACACAGAAAAAGTATTTACAAGTTCATATCCTTCATATCCATTGCTACTTCACCAGACTTGCCAACACTAAAAAGGTTTAAGCGGTTTCACAAGTACTGTGTATGTTGTTGGTGTTGTTGTTCATGTTTTTGTTATGCAACGAGTGCGTACACTGTTTGCATACATGGATTTGAAAATCTATAGCTTCTTTTAATATTTGTACGTAGTTGTGTCTATGGGAGGATTCATTGTAAAAGGAAAGTGAGGCGACGAGAAGAGCTATTGGGCCAGTTGAGGAAATAATCTGCTATTGCAAATATTATATGTAATCTTTTTCTTGGTTCACCGTACATATTTGCTATACGAGTATTTACTTGTTTTCTCACCACTTTTGAAAAATGTTTGTCGAAATCCTTAAGTGTGAAATCGGATTAAATTGACAGTTGGCCAGTGTGATCCTCCAAGCACACAAATGTGAAGCCAATACGAGGGTGAATGTGCAAATATTTGCATTGTGTGTAAAGTTTCTCTGAGTATTATAATGGATGAATATTGAGATAGATTTTTACTGAAGTATTAATTCAGGTGCACTTGAAAAAAGGTGATATGTGAGGAATACCTTCTTAGAAGTACCGACGGTGGGGCTAAGATACTACTATATTGATGAAATAAAAAATGTTGAACATGTTCCACGTTATTTTAATGATGAAAATAAGATATTAAGAATTAGCTGATTTAAGTATATTAGATGGAATGTGAGTTGCTTTACTCAATAATTTGAAAACGTTTTTGAAGAAAGAAAAATTTGCTTTGCGGTATTCCTTGATGTCTCCAAGACATCGACAAAGTATTCCACTATAGGCTGCTGAACAAAAGAGTAAAAAAAGAAGATTCATATCCATATCTCAAAAAAAGTAAAGCAGGAGTTCCCCAAGGGAGCGTACTAGGCCCTTTATTATATTAGCTCTTTACATGTGATGTGCCATGCAATCCAAACTGCGTAACAGCTACTTTTACTGACGATACAGTTATTTTTTCGATAGGCAACACGGGAAACGCATCGACATCGCAATTACAATTAAAAATAAATGAAACATACGATTGGACCAATAAATGGCGAAAAATTCAGCGCCCGACTCAAAATAACTTTTGTTACGTTTGTTGCTTATTCGCACCAAGTAAAAATTTTAAAAATATTACGAAAACAGTGGTTAATTCGTTTCAGAAAATATTCAAGACTGCTTATGTTCCTTACTTGTGGTATACTCCGGAAGTCGTGTGCGACTATTGCTATAGAAATTTATGCAAGTTTACTGATGGAAGGTCAATAATAAAGTACTCTGTACCAACAATTTGGCTACCACGTACGGAGCACTGCAGTGAACTGTGCTACTTTTGCCAAACTTTTACTCAAACTAAAGGGTACCAATACTTTCGGCGCAACAAAATTCGCTACGCTAATGTGGAATCGCTTATTCCAGCGGTTCTGTACTCACCAGAAGTATAGCGGCTTGAATGGAGATTTTTGATGATGTTCTCGAATTAAGGGATGGAGAACCAACAGTAGCACCAACAATGCTATCAACATTTCTTGCATCGAATGCGAGATGCGGGGAACCAGAAGTATCGGAATTTGTACCAACACCCAGTGAACTTGGGACTGCAGTACAGCATTTAGTAACGCAAGCCGACTTCAATGTCCTTGTATGAGAAGGAAATTCGTCAAAGAGAACAGCCGGTGTTTTCAGTGGTCCGCAGATAACAAAAAATAGTTGCAAGTTATGAATTTTCATCAAAATTGAATGCTATCGAACAACGTGCATGGAAAGGCACAGTTGCCGTTATTGAGCAGTTTCTTGGCAACAAACGAGCTCACAATTACTGGTGATTTAGGAGCTTGTAGCCATGAACATGACGAAAGGTTCCATCAGGACATTGCGGCTATTGAAAAGCGCTTTAAAGGACAAGACATTACGCATATGCTTGGCGAATACTGTTGGTCTATTTGTCGCGATACTGACACAAATGCTTACAAACGCAAAAATATAAGGCCTAAGTTTCTTTAAAAGCATTAAAATTTTTAATGTTACAATTTTTAATTTTAATATAATAAAATTAATAAAAAAATGTATGTCTCTATTGTAATGTGGAGTGAAATACCTTTCTTTTGATACCCACATCGGCATATCTCATGCAATGTTTTTTTTTTAATTTCGAACAGGTGGCAACCCTGTGAAACATTGTCAGTGGCAACACCTAGGTGAAAAGTCTAGAAATGTGATACACTATCTGTGTGCCCAATTTCATTCAAATCCGTTAAGCTAATCCTGAGATCGTGTGGCTATACAGATATGCATACAAGAATTGCAGTTATAAAATACAAAAAAAAAAAATTGTAACGTGTACATGAAAATCGCCGATAAACGTGTATTTTTATTTTTTATCCCCTTTCCGAAAAAGTATATTCGGTTCATAGGAGAGTAAAAAAGTTTGTAACGCAGTGTTATTAAACGTGCAGTCGGCGCTCCTTGGTTTATCCGTAGCTCCAATCTCAAGTGCGACCTAACATTGATTCGGTTGCAGACAAAATAAAAAACGCAGCAAAAGCCCACGATGAAATATTAAAAAACCACCTCAATATGGATGCTTCTACTCTTGTTAATCCAACTAATTGCAGAAGATGATAGAAGCGCAAAAATCCCAAAAACTTAATGGACTAAATATAATCACAGCTTAAGCTAGTTAATAATATATTTTTTTGTACCTCTTCGTAATGTAAACTTAAAAAAAAAAGAAAATAAAAGATACAATTTATTATCTTCCAAGTGCAAGTTTACCATCTGACTGAATTTTTACATCCATCATAACTATTTTTTTTTTATTTATTTATAATTACATAACTATGGCTCCTGTGGCCTTAAACTACAATAGTTGTTAATATATTTTGCTCTTATTTTATGTTATTAGCTTTTTTCAATCATACAAAGTCATCATGCCGCTCATGGTGCACCATCACCATCATTAAAGCAGTCACGTGCCACTTATTATGCCGAAGATCTAAGTTCCTTAGTACCTGTCAGTCTAATTGTTACGAAGTGAATAAACAAAATATAAACATAAGCACAAAATTTGTTAAAGTTCACATTTTAGTACTCCTCGCACATTATTTCCGTTGTTATTTGTTTCACGCGAATTATGTTAGCTCACGCCATGACAAACTGAAACTACTACAAGTAGCCCAAACAGGATTATTGGTCATAAAAATTTAATTAACATGAATTTTAGCACATAAAAATTAATGAACACTTGCCTTTAAGTATTTATATACGTATATATAAACTATGTAATTTTTATGGAACCCACGCAGTCTTTGGCATTTCTCTTTAGTGCGGTGGAAAATTGCCTTGCAAAGACTTACCCTCGAACGGCGATAAGAAGTAGTGAAAATCAGTAGAAAATATTCAAATGGTGGGAATGTGCTCAATCATGAGAAATCAGTGGAATATCGACGTGAAAAAGAGGATAATAAATGGTGAAGTAGGAATATTATTATATTATATAAAATAATTTTATTCGTTCAAACAACTTACATACACTCGCATTCTAACTTACCTATGCTAATCAAATTAATTGTCAACTCATACATTTCCATACTAAAGATCAAAGGTGGCACAGGAATGCCGAGCAGCCCTAAACGATTTCAGTGTCGTATTCAAAGTTAGCCTTATTTGGGTTCCGGGGCACAGATACAATGGGGAAATTGTAAAACCGATGAGCTAGGCAGAAAAGGTAGTACTCTTCAACTGCTTAGTGTTAGAAGTACCATGACAGCGAACTAATCAAAACAATTAAAAACAACAGTATGCAAGAGGGAAATAGGACATCGAGAGATGAAGGCACGTAACAGCTAGGCTACTATGGCCGCAAATACTTACTTACTTATGTGACGCTAGAACCGTGGACGAATCCAAAATGGGGTGCCAGCTGTTTCTGTCCTACGCTCGTTGGTGACAGTTGGAAATCCCGAGTGAAGACAGCTCCTGCAGCACTTGGCCTTTCCGAACAAAAAGATATATTCTTTCACTTCCATGCCTTCCATTTTGGGGTGCCGTGCCATACCATAAATTCGCCTTGCTGGAGCGTCTTCTTTCATACAGGGGACATGGCCAAGTCGGTGCATTTTTACACGCTTAATTATGTCCATGTTCCTATATAGGTCATACAACTCGCTATTCCACCGTACGCGGTACTACCCACTAACGCGGAGGCAGCCAAAGATCTTACGTAGAATTTTTCATCCGCTGTTGATTTCGTCCAAGCTTCTGCGTTATATATTAGGACAGGAATTATGAGTGTTTGATAGAGTTCCAGTTTAGTCCTTCGAGAGAGAGCTGTACTTCTCTGTTGCCTACCGAGCCCAAAGTAACACCTGTTGGCAAGAGTTATTCTCCGTTCGATCTCCAGGCTGATATGACCCCAAATAAATAAGAAAAATTACAAAGGAACTGCTTAGCCTTTCAAGAGAAGAGATCTCGAAGGTCGTGGCTTCTATAAGTATAACCGGTCAATGGCTATTTAAGAAGTATTCCTTGAGACTGACAGTATTCTCCCATGAATATTGTAGAAGTTGTACAAACGAGCAAGAAGAAGAAAAGTTGAGCACTTCTTCTGCAATTGTCTAGCCTTAGTTTAAATCGGAGCAGGTTTTCTAGGAAGATACTTTTCTAGGTAAATACTTTTTGCGCTTCATAAGAGCCACAAAATGGTTTCATGAAGATAATTAAATCAGATTCTCGTGTAGTAGTATCAGAATGGATCTGTAAGGTCTAAGTGAGTTGGTCTAATATAAAAGCATTTCCATTTTCATTGTCACAGTCTTCAGCTTTGATTTCATAATTACTAAGCAAAAAACAACTGAAGATAGTTGACTAAGTTGCCGTACGGCCATGTAAAATCAGCACCAAAAGAATTGAAAAACAAGTTTAAATACGCACATGCCCTAGAAATCGGAGTATTTACCCCGTAATTGGTTCTCGAGGGGTACTTTCTTATGGTTTTATACTGTCGAAGATTCTTTTATATAGGGTTTTCCAAACAGAGGTGTTATTTTGATATTCAAAGAAAAATGCTATTTTTTAATATAAATGATCAGATGCTTATTTCATTATAAAGAGGAAGGTATACCGTTGATAGTGGAAAATAACATCAGGCAAATGACCACCACAACCACGCTTACAGGGCAATATCCTTTTCATGAAATTTTCCTTAATCGAATTGCAAAGTGGCTGCCCTATATCCTCGATAGCCTCACGAATTCTATCTTTGAGGTCTCGAATTGACCCTGGGTTGTTGGCGTAGACATTCTCTTACACGTGACTCCAAAGAAAAAAGTCACAAGGTGTTAAATCACAAGATCTCGGTGGCCAATTGCGATCACCTCTTCGAGAAATAACACCGTCCGGAAACTTTTCCCGTAAAAGATCAATGGTTTCGTTGCTTGTGTGGCGCGTAGCGCCGTGTTGTTGGAAATAAACGTTGTCCAGATCAATATAATCCAATTCCGGCCATAAGACAACGTTAATCATCTCTCGATAGCGCAATCCATTCACCTGTAACACCTGTTATTGGAAAAAGGGTTTTCCTATGGTTTCGCGGGGGCACAAAGGGCCACCGAAGATTCTTATTAGGAACATTAAATTGAATTTTTCTTAGAATTGAATGGGCAGTCAATAGTTAGTGTTTAGCCGAGCTCTTCCTCTTATTTGTGTCGTGCGTCTTGATGTTGTTTCACAAATGGAGGAACCTTCAGTTTTAAGCCGACTTTGAATGGCAAATGGTTTTTATGAGGAGCTTTTCCATAACAGAAATGCACTTGGAGATTTCCCATTGTCTACCGACCGCTATTAGAAAAACCCTTTTCTTAATTTTGGTGCTTCACGGAGATACGAGCCTATATTCTCTCCGAATTCCGAAAGGTAGTCACGCATCAACCCACTCGGCTAGGGCGGCAATCATAGTCTCCATAAAATGGTTCTTAAGGTTAACGTATACGGGCCTGTCTGTAAGAGGTCAATATTTAACATCAAAAATGCCTGAACGGAATCGACGAAACCAAAATACTGGCACTTTAAACATAATTCACAATTTCAGTGGCCTGGCTTGCATTTTTACAATGTACGAAATTGTCTCTTCACACACTGACTTAACTCACAACTGAATGGAGCAAACAAAAAACAGCAAGTGTGATAATTCACCTTGACAACGAGCATAAACTTTAAAGTGTTCGTGCGATCACTACAACTATCTACCGAGAAAATAATAGACTTCATTTTCCCCAAACTAATATGTAAAACTTACTACTTAAATGGCACTACAGCTGCATGTCGGTTTTGACCGAATCTAAAACATTGCGTCATCTAGCTCGGTTCGCTGCTTATTAGCGCCAGTTGGTGACACCGAGTGCTGCCGGGTTATGCCTCACTTTATATACCCAACGGAGATTCGGTCATTCTCTTGCTTGTAGTGGGTTCGTTCTCGATGGATTGCTGTGCCGGAGCACGTTCGTTCACACTCGGGGCATGGCTAAGCCAGCGCAGCCGCTGTATTCCAATACGATTCACTATGTCCATATCTCGCTATAGCTCATACAGCTCGCTGTACCTTACCTCTAGCGCCATCGGATAACGAACTCAATCTCGCCTACGCGAAGAGGACTAAAGATTTTTTGAAGAAGTTTTCCCTCGAACGCTCGCAGTGTTCTCTCATCAGTTGCCGTCATCGTCCAAGCTTTGGTGCGATATACAAGGGCGGGGATGATTAGGATGTTGTACAGCGTGATTTTAGTTTTTTGAGAGAGGGCCCTACTTTTCAATTGCATATTGAACCCAAAGTAACACTGTTGGCAAGAATTGTCCTTCGCTTAATCTCTGTTTAATCTCAAGAATGATGTCGTTCTGGCCCTGTTTACACAGGTTACTACATTCACCACTTTAAATTCGTGGCTGCCAACAGTGACGTATTGTCCAAGATGCGAGGAGTCTTTGTATGTTGATAACAGGTACTTTGTTTTCCTCTCGTTCACCGCAATACTCTCTTTTTCTACTTCCTTCTCCAGACTGGAGTACGCTGAGAAGGATTGTTCCATGTGCAGAAGTCCACGCAAGTGGGAATAGTCCCTGATCGAAATTCACTTGGAGGCTGACCACCTCCACGATTTTTCTATATATGGTCCAAGCAGCTCACAACTTCCGGGCTTCGCTCAAGTATCTTCTGGGTAGTTCCCGAACATCCGTTTGAGAGCGAGCTAATGTGAGAAAGTTAAGTATTCCTGAATAACTGGTTGTACGTGGGGTTCGGGACCCACCCCAGAAAAATTTCTACAATGAAAAAAAAAACAGAGGCACCCTTCACAAAAACTGAAAATAACTCAATAAATAATATTTACGTGAACAGTCAAGCAGCATCAGAAGCAATAAGCTCACATTGTATTAAGTCCAGAAATGTACAAAGAAGCAGGGAAGCCATAAAAAGTTACCATCTAATAAGTACCGGATAACAAAGGCATTATAGGAAACAAAATTGTAGGTGACATTGCCAAAAAGCTGTTAATTTACCATTTGAACAAGAGAACGACGTATGAAAACCACTAAATATATACAATGAAATGGACGACTGTACGAAGAAGTAAGAGAAAGCTAGCTGAACTAATCTGACCACATGCAAAACTGTAAAAGTCATGTGTAGAACTAATGACTCAATTCTTACATACGCTCTCGCCAAAAGACGCAAAACTATTGTAGGTATGCTGACAGGCTATTGGCTTATACGATAGGGATTGCTAGCAATGACAAATGCCGGACGTGCAGAGAGGATATAGAGGAAACTGTAGAGCACCCTCTGCGTCTTTATCCGGCAGTATCAGAAACGTGCTCGAAATACCTGGGAGAGCGAAAATTTGAAAGCTGAAGGATATCTCAAAAATAGATCCTCCAGCGCTACATAGATTTGCTGAAAGCGTTGACTAAGATGGTGACTAAGACTATGTCTACTTTAAATTTTATTATAGGTCAGTCTCCATCTGGTATCGCTAGGAATAACCTAACCTAACAGGGCTATTGGAATATGCTGCTTTAAACTGGAACCGGTCTATTTCGGTAGGTAGGCCAATCGAATTAGAAGAGTGCAGCGGGGTTTCATTCATTTTGCACTCAAGCCACTTAATTTCTCTGATCCTTTGACATCCTATACTGCCAGTTTTATGCTTTTAGCAATGAAGTCACTTGAAGCGAGAAGAACCTCTCAATCACTGTTGTTTATCCTTGACATCATTTTTGGTCTTATTATATTAATTATTTATTTATTTATATTCAACAAATCCAGAAATACATACCTTCTTTTTAGTTATTTGTTATTATACCAAATATATCAAGTCTACACATAAACCAATTTTGAAAAATTTAAGGCAATGGTTAAGAAACAAAAAAAGAGGTTATCTGTAAAGTCGGTTTACTGACGATAGTTTAACGTGACAACGTCATAAGAAAATACTGATGTAAGGGTTGTAATTTTCAAAACAAAATTTTAATTTTATTTGTTTGATAGATATTTTGTATGGATATAGAGAAGGAGGTAAATGGAATCGCAATGGAATAGGTCAAGTTACATTTACACAAACGTAAAAAATGACGAAACATTTATCAAGTTCATGAAAGATATCTTCAATTTCGATTGTGCATCAGGCGTTAATAAGTCAACAACACGAAGAGGCACCATCATCGATTTGCCTTTTTCAAGACACTTTACACTCGAAACACGTCCTATTCTCAACAGAGAAATGGTTCATTACCATGCACACAGGAAGAAGGCATATGCAAATACAAATATGTGAATTTATATACAAATGCACATATACATCAGAGACCTGCATGGCTCACTGTTTTCTTGAGTTGTTCGTGCGCTAAATTTCTTGCTCACATTCAGTCAATTGAACCAAAATAATTGGTCAAGTGCAGTCAGCTCATGCAGGCGAACGCGTAGTTCAGCTCAGTCAACACGTATGATCTAATGTCTTCGGCTCAAATCTAATCATTGAACAAAAAGCAGCATTGAATGAAATTAGCATCGGCCTTTGCGTTCAAACGATCAAACTTGTTCAAAGAAGTAATTGTCATTATTGTAAATTGCGTTTCGTATTTGAAAGGATTAGTTGGTTTCAGCCGTTGTAAAATAATGTCAAACGATTATTATAAGTTTTAAGAAAAAAAAAACAAATATGAAAATAGAGTGTTTTTGCTTTAAAATTTTGCTTTTGCTTTGCTATCGTTACACGCAAAAACTCATGCGGGATCATACGTGTTCAAACCGGCTCATTTGGCTCTATAGCCCTTTTATTCTTGCTCAAAAAAATTAATGTGCAGCCGAACGAGCAAATACCCGAAACGGCTGCTATGAAGACGATTGGTGATAACATCGGAGAGCTAAAACGCAGCACATGATTTGATTGAGCTGAAATAAACAACGACAATAACTTATTTGAACAAGTTCGATCGTTAGAACGCAAAGGCCTGTTTTTTTGTTCAAGCGAAGCGTATGAATGTTGCAGTTCTCTGATATACATACTTATATACGCTCACTTAAGTAGGAGAGAGCAAGATGTCGAACGTTGCCGTTCGTTTGCTTTGTTTGCTTTGTCGTTCGTTCCGCGCTTTCGCTTGCAGTTCATTCAAGGTAACGGCAATGAGCAAGGTAACGACAAATGAGCAAGGTAACGTCAAATGAGCAAGGTAACGACAAATGAGCAAGGTAACGACACATTTTATCGTGCGTGCAGCCGGCTAAATCGAATTATAAGACATTATCACGTCAAAAATATGCCGTGCGGAAAAGCTTTCTCTGAACTCTCAAAAAATTAATTAAATTCATGCTGCGATTGGACACCCCCTTAATTTGGAAGTTACAAGCGGATTTGGAATATGTAAAAAGTTTAAAATAAGTTAAAGACACACACAGAAAAGTGTGAATTTTGGGAAGATGAATTCAACGAATGGAAAGAATGGATAGACCAGATGGTTCCTAAATGTATTTGCATGATAAACGGAAGAAAAAGGGAGAGAAGACGGCCCGTTGTTTCGGACGGGATTCTGCCATGATGTGGATAGCTGTAGTGTCAAAAGCAAAACTTCTATATGTTTCATATCCACAAAAATGAATAGTGTAAAGTATATTGCGTTTCTAGGCGAAGTACCTATTACTTTGTTTTTGTGATAATTTCTATGAGGAGTATATTTTCCAGCACATTGTCATGCATCATGCATTGCCAGACGTTTTTGCTTCCAAGGCAACAAAAGAGTTTTTGGTAGCGAAAAAATACCAATTTTAAAATGGCCTACCTGCCGCGCTGACCATAACCCAATCGGAAATGTATGAAGGCGATACATTTTTAAACGATTTTCAAAAATGAAAGTGTCACCACTGGCAGATCAGAATAACCAACTTTATTGAGATCACTCTAACGACCGTCTTTTCATTTACATAAAATGAGTTTATATCCAGACAAAAGAATGAACTGTATGAAGAATAGCATGCACAATGAATAGTAAACAAATAATGAAAAATGAATCGCAAACATGCCAAATATGATATATATAATTAGTGATGACAGCTCGGCCTCTTCTGGTAGAAACTCGGCTCGAGTCAACAGTCGGTCGAATCGTACGGATTTCTTGACAATATATGGGCTTTTGTACTTTGGCTGGAGTTTTCGCGATTCGCCTGTACTTGCCTAGGACCAAATACCCTTCCTCATATGGGACTGGTTTCCTACGTCTAGCGCCGAATTGTGTTGTCGCCCAACCCTCATGACGAAGTTGTTGTTGACAGAAGACAGTTTGATAGCGCTAAAAGCCTTAGAAGTGGTATTAATGTCCAATGGTCAAAATTTGATGAAAATACTAATATAAGAAAATCTTAATCAAGTCAATGCTTCGAAGAGTTCAACAAATTATAATCAGAGGAGGATCGAGCACAAATTAATAACCTTTATATTATAAACTAACCCTAATAATGCACTTGTTTATTTTAAATATTGTATAATACCATTAGTCTTATACTTTCTTCGTCTATAGATTTTACTTCTCTTAATGATTAGTTGAAGTTTCGTGAAGTATGTGCTTATTTCTGGATATTTTTAAAACATACAATATATCATAAATTTTTTAACCTAAACTGATAATCAAAATGTAGGAAATTTAGTTGGTCATATACTTTTTTCGTATGGTATATCTCATTAATGTTTCTCTCAAACGCAGGGTAGCAGACAGTTTAAAAGCACATTTTCTAAAAAAAATATTTTTCCAAAAATTGTATTATAGCTTCATGAAGATATATGCTTTCGAATAAGAATTAACGAAGAGTTTATAGGCTAAGAGTTATGGGCGATTCCTTTACCAATACCATCATTTCACATCCCATTTCCCCCAGCAAAGTGTTACACTTTCACCTCAACTAGTTTCGCTCACCCAATATTTATTTACTATTTGGCACTTTAATGTAATTTGAATTTCTACATACAAATATATTAGATGATAGCCACTTTATATACTCCTAAGGACAAAATCATAAATTTCTACATGAAAGATTTTGCGTTACTGCGTAATTCTATTTTGATTCATATATTTCTGAAGTAATTCCATAAAATAAATATTACATCCTTATTAGACTTTATGAGTCTGATTTCATGGCACTACTACATTTAAATTTTTATATCTTGTAGATATATTTTATGAGTAGGCACGCAACATAAGTGCGGAATAGCCATAAATTTTATAACAATACTAGAACAACAACAAACAATAGAAATATTGTCAATAGCCTAAGTATATCGCTGCAAGAAGATAAGCAGCAATTAGGGTAAGTTGTGGGTGTGGAGGAACGTCTTGTATACCCTGCTTCATTTTAGATATTAATAGATTTTTCTCAAGTGTTGCTTACGATGTCTTTGACCATAACCCATATTTCATTCAACTAATGCGCCAAAAGCCAAAAGTAACTGGGTGCCCATAGAATTATTTACATTCATGAGGTACTAATTTTGGCAATTATCTGCACTTACAAAAATATTGGCATACGATTTATGTCCATTATCAGCTGCCTTTTGTTTGCAATGGCTATAATTTTGACTTTTAACAGTGAATTGGGGGTTTAAAGAAGAATGAGAGTAGGCGAACAAAAAAATGTATGAGGAATGTTGAAGCTTTTTCTGATATTTGGCTAAATGAGATTTCCTTTCTCTCTTTCTCTTTGAGGATTTCTAGAAATGAAAGTTTTGAGCATTTAAGTTATTTCATCAGTTGACTCTACACCAGGGAACATTTACATTCTCTGACGTAACCGCATTCGGGGGAAAAATTTCCAGCCCAGCATCTATTGCTATCTGCCTCCACCTTTGTCACATTAAGAATTGAGAATACAAGAAGTTGTGAAAAATATGCCGCTGTAGCAACTTATTTATTTGTTATCGGTGAACTATTTTACGAGTGAATTATTCGCAAGGGAATTTTTTTAATAATTTTTGCCATAAAGCAACTTATTCACTTAAACAACCAACCCGATTATAAAAAGTGGTTAAAGCAGGGAAACAAAATTGGATCTAGCCACCATGAATTGAAGTGAGAGTTAAACAAAATAAAGTGGCTGAAATGTAGAAAAAACGTATAAAAAATCGATAATGCGCTATATTATCGATAATAAATAAATAGTTATCGATAAATAAGCTGACGGTTGGTTTCGACATCCATTGAATGGCGTCTGCCTTCAGTATTAAAATCAGTAGGCATGAAATGATGAGGTGAAAGTAACCCCTGGCTCCCGGACTATAATAATAATAAAAAAAATATATAAAGTGGTAAATTTAATATTCAAATTAAAAGTGAAAAATCGATAATAAAGTACATATACCAATAAAAGGACTTATTAGCTGAGAAAGTAATAAATCGATAACATTACAAAAAATCGATAACAAAAGAAGTCCAAAAACTAAAATAAGCCAAAAATTAGTACCAAATCAGTAGTAGAATAAAATAAAAACTTCTATATACATATAACAAAATCAATAATAAATTTACTAACCGTTAAGGGGGGAAAAATATAGATCGATAAAAGACGATTCTGAAATAAAAATCACAAGTCTAAATGAAAGTTAAAAAATCCATTATGAAATTAATGAACCCAAGTAAAAATAGTAAATAAAAATACCAAAAAATTAATAACAAAATAACATATCGATACTAAAAATAAGGAATTGATAATAGAAAAAAAATCGATACCAAAGCACAGCCAATAAAAACTCAATAAGAAGAGCTGTGAAGCGGTAAAAAATTAACAAACTGATAAAATGTATATCGCTAAAAATATATCTATAAATAACAATATCGATAAATATATCGATGCTAATGTCGATAAATGGTATATCGAATTAAAATACGCAACGAAAAAAGCAAAAAAATAAGTTTGTACTTAAAATAACAATACGATAACAAAAATATTAAATCGATTACAAAAAGTAATACTTCGATGTTCTAAATAATGCTCCAATAATCAAAAGAATACTTCAATAAAATTTGTTACTCGATAAAATCGTTACAAAAGGAAAATTTGACATACTCGTACTTGAAGTACTTAGTATGTAAATACACAGGCATTGCGACCGGGGAGTAGAATGTGTCTGTATTAAAGTCGTTTCTTCTTGGTCCTATTTGCCTGCCTAAGAGAAGCTAGAAGTCATTTATAGAGGAATGTCTAATGCCTAGGAATGTGATCGTACTTTAATTAAAATATCTCAAGTCATGTTTGGTCTAGGTCGGCCACATATAGAAAATATGCTCAGAGACCAAATCATCTTCAACCCAAATCTGGGCAACAGTTGCGGCTTAGAGAACCGTTATTAGGTAAACTAAGTTTTATTATTAAATGTGCACTGAAAGGAATTTGAATTTTTTCTTAAAATGCGCCGCTTTTAGAGAGTATTTAAAGTTATGACTTCTTAGTGTACATGTCCTCGCGTGGTACTGCACGTGGTCACTTAGAACCAGCTGGAATGGTTAAAATTTGCAACAGTATTGACCGAGTAATTCCTTGTAGGCAAATTACAAGACTCAGAACATTTTATGTCTTTTCCAAAGCAATGGCCTATTGCACTAGATTTTCCATTAGTCAGTGAAAAAAATTTATGAGAAACGCGCTATAGAGGATAGTAGTTGCACTTATATAGACACAAAGACTTGGTCTTAAGTTCCTTTAAATATATTCCTTTATTACTTTGAAACGATAATGTGCTTAAAAATGTGTGCTGAAAAACTCTTAAAAATTAAAAGTAGTTTGGTGACATCTGACAGTTAAAAATGTAAATTAAAAATTTTTAATGCTCAGTTAGGATATCAAATATGAATATAAAATAAAATAGAAAACATTAGTGAGTAGAACTTAGTATTTGCTTTCTGTGGTTAACAAATCTAAAAACTCAGGCAGTTTTACTTTAAATTTTCTCAGGAGAAAGAAAACTTCGAGAGCCTAATTTAGCAACTTGTTGTTAAGTATTCTTCAAGAAAGTCAAACTTTTTTAAATTTCTTTGTATTTTTTTCTTTTAGCAGCCTTAATTTCTGTTATTAATAATGTGAGCCAGGAAAATTCTATAAATAAGAAAATGGCCAAAAATATTCCTCTAGGATATATGCAGGATATGCAGTTTTTATTTTCAATATTTTGTTGCTGTTTTGCTGCGCAGTATTTCAATATATGCGTGGGCTGAATGTGCCAACAAGTGCTCCCAGGGGAGTCATTAGCTTTAGGGCATATGACTTAGACACAGCCCTACCTACGTAGTTTATTATTTCCATAACATAGGCGTTGCTGCAGCTGCGTTACCAACTTATTATTTTAACTCAGTTAAATATAGTTCGCGCGAAAGTAATAAACATTTGTGCGTAGGTAGCTTTTCTCTCATTTAGCTATAAAGTTTTATATCAAATCGTTTTGCCGGAAGCTTAGCATGCGCTATTTTGTTTGACTTAATGAGTTGATTGTTGTGTCAGCATATTAAAGAAGCCTTCACTATGTGTAGACTCCCTAAGGTCAAACCCTTTATACTGAATTTCTCTTTGCTACCAGTTTGCGTTGAAGGTGGCGGAGTTCTTTAGTCATTCTATTGTTTTTCAATGCTAGCAAATGGTACTTTTAACATGGCTGTGTTCGACGAAATCTCAATTGGCAGCTAAAGCATTTTTGCTCACCTTAGCATCTGTCCTATACTAGTTAGCGAACTAATTCAAAGTAGACAAAAAATAAATGTGGTCCAATTTGTATCGAAAACCACCAGTTTGGGATGAGTTATAAAAGTAAATAGAAATTGTTAAAATAACGTTTTCAAATAATTTTGGAATTGATTTCTTTTAGAGATTTCTTATTTAAAAATTTATTTTTCTTGAAACTACATAAAAAAAAAACTTCATATAAAAATGACTAAATATTACTTTTTAAAACATAACAAAAATTATTAAATTTTAATTTTTAAAACAATCCAACAATAAAAATATAACAAACATAACAGAAGCATATTTAATTTGCATACACCTCAAATTGGTGATTTGGCTACTAGTTCACTTCTAGTCACTCCCGGACTAGTATGCCGTTTTTCATTAATTACCACCACTAGACTGCTTGCTCAGTAGTTTCCACTTTTCACTTCAGGGTATTCGCAAAATATGTGTATAAGTCTGTGTTCATATATGTAGGTATGCACCTACATATACATACATATATAGTTGCCTGATCAGCGATACAAATCGCCTTGGGTTTTAATATTTATTATTGATTTACTGCACAAGTTATCGCATAGCTGCGAGCCAACAACTACTCCTAGTTAGCAATACGCCCATTCTACTTTTTTACATTCACTCTTTTCACTTATCTCCTATATCTGTAGCTTCTGTTACATTCAGTCCATTTGTTACGCTGTTTACTCTATGTGCTATGATATTTCCTTTGCTGCCATATCCTCAATACTGTCGGTAACTTTCACGGAAGTATTGGAAGTTTATTAGTTTTTATCACCCACTCAACGTCGATAGCCGCCTCCCATTTCCTGTCAGCATCTTCTTCCAATCACCAGCATCATTCCATTTTCCTATCTTAGGGCGGCCAGCCCATTTTCCACGCCCGCCAATACCTATTGCTGCTTTTTATTAGTTCATTTGACGTTTTGATGCACACTTTTATGGCCATCTGTTTTGCTGGCGCAGAGTGGATAATCGGATTTATTTTATGCGATTTATGGCAGAGATAAATACTTACAGCGCTGTTAGTGTACTCGTATACTCGTACATATACATATAAAGTGAGAAAATAGTGAAAATATATATCTTAATTTTCCTTGCGGGCGCTCTCTACGTAAGCGCTAATAAATATTTATGTAAATCAGTGCGAAGTTTATTAAGTGTTTATATATTATATTATAATAACAGTACTTTCCGAAAAGTCTTAAATCAAGATTTAAAATGCGTTGTTTGATAGAATGGTTATACTTGTAAAAACCGCTGTTGGTAGGGGACTGATTCAAGAAAATGGTCGTCTTGCATGCTGTTTAGGAAATGTATATAAACATATACATACACGTGCATGTATAAAATGCTGAATTGCAAGCCCTGCCTCAGCAAGATGTTCTTTGTTTGCATGCAGTGTAAGCATGCCCAGGTTACTCATACGCGGTGCATCCCACTTTGAAATCCGTAAAAGCTATGCATGTATATTAGGCTGGTCCTTAAAGGACCTGCATGAAATATTTTGGTGACTTTTCAATGCAGGAACCTCTCAATATAATATTTTTGATAAAAAAAAATTATTCCCAAAGTTTCATACCGATAAATTACCGTTATCACGTGCCGCAATGCCACTGAAGTTACGTTGTCAAGGCAATAGTGACGAAATTGTCATACACTGCTGTGTTGCTATTTTGCTATCTTCTGGTTTTCTTTTTACCGTTATCATAATTAGCGTAAAAGAAGCAAGCAATAAAGGGCATATTGACTGCTTTAAATAACACATATGTGTTGTAATTATTTTGCGAATAGTTCCGTTATTCTGTTAGCGTTGTAGTTGCATTAAAAATTTTTTAAGCTCCACGCAATTTGTGTGATTCATTATAAGTGAAGTGAAATAAAAATTAAGAGGCATAAATTTGTCATTTAAGAAAAACTTTAAAATGCCGCGACAAGGAAATTATTTAGTAGGTGCAATGAAAAATCAAATTCTTGGCAGCAAGCTGCCTTCTAATCAAGATTGCTTATCTGTTTTATTTAATAATATGCGAAATGTGCGCTTGAATTTGTCAGAAGCGGCAAATTTAGTGATCGACGAGTGTGAAATATTTTGGCGAAAGGCAAGAATTCCGACCAAAGACAAGAGTGATAGTGTGAAAAAGTTAAAAAAATTGTATGAAGAATGGCGAAATTTAGAAAAAAGCTGTTAACGAAGAACAGATAACCAACAAGGTAAAGAAAAGGCGTTCAGCGAAAAATTAAATAATCTGTTTGACATTGCCCATGCAAATGCTTTGAACATTATGTCTATTGAAAAAGACAAACAGTTTTTAATTGCCCAAAGAAAACCAAATCGTGTAGGTAGTATGCTTGGCATAGATAACAAGATAACTGCAGCAGAAAAACGAAAAGCGGTAACTGAAAAAAAGAAAGAGTTGAAAAAGCAAAAACTACAAGCTGAAAAGGAAAAAAATCAAACCTACGGTAAGTAATATATTAAATTTATAAAATAGCAATTAAAATACATAAATAAATATTTTTGATTTCTAGTTCCAACTCCCAGATTTTCTTCTTCTGATTCAGAAACTTCTGAAAGAGGCAGCGTTTTTGGTGAGGCAGAACCTCGACTTCTCAATACTTGTTCCGATCCTACAGCATCATGGGAAGAACAAAATAATTTATCGCTTGTGCCTGATAATAGAAAACTCCGCAGAGCAAGAAATTTGATTCTGACTGGAAGACTTGCTGCTGCTTTAGATAAATGTCATGCCAGTGATAGAGATGCAGTACATATTTTAAATGCTTGTGTGGAAAGTCTTTCTTTAGATCCAATGGACTTTGTCATAAATCGGTCATCTATTAGACGAGCAAGACATAAATATCGCAAAGATATAGCAAAAGATATCGAAAGAAATTTTTCAGGCTTAAATGTTGACTTTGCAATAGTGCACTGTGCAATACGAGTAAAGTTGACCGCCTACCCGTTATAGTCAAAACGCCTGTAATCGAGCAGCTTTTAGGAGTTCCACATATTCCTTCAGGATGTGGAAAAGAAATCTCCAGCGCAGTTTATGACACATTAGAAAAGTGGTCATTGCAACATAAAGTTCAAGCCTTTGTATTTGATACAACATCTTCCAATACCCGCCGATTAAATGGAGCCTGTGCCATGTTGGAAATGAAACTTGGTCGCAGCATTTTATATCTAGCTTGTCGGCATCATGTTTATGAGTTGGTGCTGCAATCGGCTATTTCAAGTGTAAAACTATTTAAATCTACTGGTCCGGACATTCCATTATTTAAAAAATTCAAAGCTAACTTTTCAAAAATCAATACACAAAATATCTGTGACTTTAGCACAAGCAGTATGTTAATGACATTATTAGAAGGAAAACGCGATGAAATATTACAATTTTGCTTGACAACACTTGAAAAAGAGCACCAACCACGTAATGATTATAAGGAATTCCTTGAATTATCGATAATACTCTTGGGTGGAACACTTCCTAAGGGCAATATCATACGAAAGCCAGGTGCTTATCATCAAGCTCGGTGGATGGCAAACAAGCATTATGCAGAATATGTGGTTTTATTGTTGTTAACTACATAAAACCATGGTTTAGAGCAAACACAGCAATCGAGGCTCCATGGCAAGATATTTGTCTTTTGAGAAACTTGAATAATTACCTACAAAAAGACGAAACAGTGGCAAAAGCATGTATAATGAAGTTTATAAATCATCTCTGGTACTTGGCAGATGAGGCGGTCGTGTTTTCATTATTTGATCACAATGTGCCAATTAAAGAAAGAGAGAAGATGGCGCAAAAGCTTAAAAATATAATGCAAGATAAACAAAGTGAATCAAAAAATGAAACCGATGCCTCGAAAAAACTTTCTGTTCAATACAAGGACCTGAAAATTTTTGTACAAAAAGACCTTCCAAGTTGTTTAATAACTGAAAATTCATTGAATTTATTTGAACGCTTCAATATAAATCCTGCATTTTTGAATGAAAATGCTGCTGAATGGCATCTTTACCCGAAATATATTGAAGGGGAAAAAATCTTGGACAACATTAATGTAGTCAACGACACAGCTGAAAGGGGGGTGAAGTTGATGGAAGAATTCTACAATTCTTTCACTAAAAATGAAAACCAAAAGCAGTTCGTTCTTCAAGTAAGTAAAACACGTCATACAAAATCTTGTTATTTATTAAAAATTAACGATTTTCATTTATATTATAATTATAGGTTGTGGAGAAATATAGAAAAACTTACCCTAAACACACCAGAGAAGCTATGAGTGTCGACTTCAGTAACAAAAATAACAAGTGAACTAAGTTTTTATTCAAAAATTATTTGAATTTCTTTTTATTTATGTTTTTTTTTTTTTAATGAGAATTTGCATAAAATAAAAAAGCAAAACAAAACATATCGTCAATTTTTCATATATCTTTTCTAAGTATGATTTCAATGGCATTGCGGCACGTGATAACGGTAATTTATCGGTATGAAACTTTAGGAAATATTTTTTTTTATCAAAAACAACATAATGAGAGATTCCTGCATTGAAAATTTTGATTTCGAAAAATAAGGACCACCCTAATGTATATGTGTGTGTATAAAAGGTTATCGGGTATAAATTGTAAAAATTTAAGTAAAAAAGTTTAAATTGTTAAGCTTTTTTTTAGTCCCGTATTTCTTAATTTTTTTAATGGAATTTTACCCTCCATTAGTTGAGCCCATAATCCGTCTAAGGATTTCTTGTTTAATTTAAGTAGTATACCTTTTTGTACAGGCAAAACACATACTAGTTCTTCAGGTTATTCACAGAATAGCAACCTTTTTTAATGCAGGGGTTAGGAAACACTTAGTGAATATTCGTAACTTCAAAATGATATGATACATCCATTTTTAAATTTTAGAGGTTAGTTAAGATTCCTTTGATGATTTTTATTAATTAACAGATCCTCTAACTAAAAACAGTCGGATCCTTCAGCTCTTTTTCTTCTTCTAGCCCTCAATCTCTTATGGGACATAGGGCATCCACTAACATTAAAAAAAGTAGACTGCACGCAAAAAAATATTTGTTTTAAATAATGTTTAAAATCGAATATTTTTGGACCACGATTAAGTCTTAGGCATCATTTCATATAGAAAAATTAATCAGAATTGACCGAGACAATAATCGTCCTTAATTGAAATTTTTCCACGGATTTTAAATAGAAGTAATTGGCCTTTACTGGTGGTTCACTCCAGATTTTTTAGCTATTTTTTACTAACTGATCTAGGGTCTAGCCTGCCGAGTGGCGAGCTCAAACAAATTACGTTGTCCTTCTTCAACACGCGTTCACTGGAATCCCTTACACGACTCTGGTTGATGATGTGAGCTACTAAGCCTTCACCTAGGAGGTCAAGCTTTAATTCAAAATAACCTTTCAACAGTGATGCTTATTGCCGCCAACACTATTTACGCTTTATATACATGACTTATATGAAAGCTTAGAATGAGGATTAAACATAGAAAGGAAAAATATTAAACTTTTAATGTATGCGGATGATATTTTTTTGATAGCGAATCACCCAGCCAAACTACAAGAGATGATTAATAGCTTCTAAAGGTACTGCAACTTATGAAACCTTGAAGTAAACCGGTCAATCTCAGAAGTAATGGTGTGCCGACAGGGTGAGGAAATTTAGCAGCAAAATATGATATTAATGCTTCTTGGATCTCTGATTCTTTAGCTTGGATGGGCTCTGAGGCCAACTTCTTTGGACACTCCCTTCTGCAGCCATCAAAGCAAACGAGTTACTTTAATCCACAAACGAGCCTGGTAGGCTGAGTGAGGCTGCATATGGAATATCAGGGGAATAGATAAGATACAATCAGAAAGCTGGATATAAGATGCAAAATTGCTTTTAACAAATCACAACCAGGCAAGAGTGAAAAAGGATATATAAAGTATTAAACTGATCATAAGGTCTGGTTTATTTAAAAAAATATGACTTAGAATCAAGCCTATGGATGATGAGAGCTTGAGGATACTTGCTTACTTTAAATAACAACAGATTTGGTAGAGGAAATAAAACTTACTCAATGCGCAATTTAGGCGAGATTGAAAACATAGATCATTTGCTGGCGCGATGTCCAATATTAAGAGAATATAGAAACTTTTTTTCAGTAAATTTACCTTAAATGATTCACCACTGCTTGAGATTTTCAATGGCGACAATTCTCATTGGGATAAACTTTTGCGTTTTATTATTTTATTAAATATGCCTTTAGATACAGATACTACTTTATGCAAGATTTTAACTGGTTTAAAAAAAACCGTATACCGGATAATTGTTTTGCAGAAAAGTAAATCGACAGACGGCTCATGCCATTGCCGATAAATTATTGTAAATATTTCTGTTTTCTTAATACTAGAATAAGTAATTATTGAAGGTTTGTATATTTTACTCTTTTTGCAATAAATACTACTACCACAGTTCCCTTTGTTCTTTACTTTAGTTTAAGTTGGAGGAATAACACTGATTTAAGGACAAATAAAGACTTAGCTGCTTATTACAGCTGCATAAAGTTTTCTCAGTAAATTTTAGGACTATCATCGTAACTGCTTTGTATGCACCTCGGTCGTCACCCCGTTTCTAATATATGGAACACTTGCCTGGGCCCTATTGCTTCACCGACGCACTTTGGAAGGCGACGAAAAAAGTGGTGGGCGCCGCAATACATTTACCACCAATAAAAACAACTAAAGGGAAATGGGCCCGAACCACTTCAGAAAAAGCAACGGTCTTAGCTCAACATTTTAAAGATACTTTTGAAAATAATAATAACGACATAAATCTTACTTATGCAGCAAACGAGAATAAGCAGCAAATTAAAAAAATCACACTTACGGAGATAAAACAATTAATAAAAACTCTAAAGAACAATAAATCGCCTGGATACGATCAAATTTCGAGAACAATTATGAAGCATATGCCTGACAACGCAATAATTTATCTAAGAAATATTTTCAACACTGCTATAGGTCTCAAATATTTCCCTAGTACCTGGAAAGTAGCTGAAGTTATAGCAATCCCGAAACCTATCAAAAACGCTACACTAGCGACATCATATCGACCAATCAGCCTACTGCCGACAATATCAAAAATTTTCGAAAAAATATTAAATATTTGACCAGATAAATCCTATTATAACAAGCATGAATCTGATACCCCAACACCAATTTGGATTTAGGAAAAACCATTCAACAAACCAACAGATTCTTAGAGTAGTTCACAAAATTAATGATGACCTGAATAAAAAAAGGGTGTGCATGTCCATATACTCGACGTAGCTAAAGCTTTTGACAAAGTGTGGCACCTGGGTTACACCATATGTTAAAAACACAACTACCTAATAACTTTTACCTTATGCTTAAGAGTTACATCCAAGACAGGAAATTGTATGTTAAATATAACGACGCATGTTCAGACATTCAACCTATGAACGCAGGCATTCCCCAAGGCAGTGTCTTAGGACCAACATTGTATCTATTGTACACGGCTGATCTACCGGAACCGAAGTCAGAAAACAGCATGATTGCAACATTTGCGGATGACACAGTCCTCATGGTATCTCATAAAGATACAAAAGTCGCAAAACAAAATTTACAAAACGAATTAAATGTGACATTAAACTGGTTCAAAAAATGGAACATCGACAACCATTGAACCAGTTAGCGTTGGTAATTCTGACGTGAATATTGACACCAAAGCGAAATACCTGGGTATTACGATCGACTCGAAATTAAACTGGCAGGAGCATATAAAGAAAAAGCGAAATGAAGTTAAAAATCGTTTTAAGAAATTGTGCTGGCGACTTGGACCTCGGTCCAATCTATCATTGCAAAATAAAGTACTTATTTATCGAACGATAATTGCTCCATCAGGAAATATGGAATTGAGATTTGGGGCACTGCTGCAAAAAGTAATTTAAGTATACTTCAACGAGCCCAGTCTAAAATACTTAGTTAATGCCCTAATGCACCTTGGTACATACCTAACGCAGATATCCATCGCGACCTTGATATCGATACTATTGATGAAACAGTACAAAGCGCTAGCAGAAGACACATAAATAGATTATTAACGCACACAAATCCTATGATGAGAAGACTACCAAATAAAGACAAATCTACCCAAAGTCGGCTTAACCGTCAAACACCAACAGATCTTGCAAAATCCATGTAATCAATTGTCAACTAATCGTATATGTCATTGTTTGTTAACCACTTGTTTTTAAATAATATGTATATTTCTTCTATATGAGCTTGGGGGCATTGGCCCTCCAATATCACTCTCATTCCATCTTTTTGTAAATCAAATTACTTATTGTCTAACGACAGGTGTAATATTTTATAGAAGAAATAAAAAAAAATTGTTGCTGGCTTATCGACGTACATCTTTTCTTTCAAATAATCCTAAAGAAAGAAGTCCAACGGTGTCAAATCACATGATCTTGGCGGCCAATTGACATTGCCGCGACGTGAGATTATTCGGCCATCAAATCTTTCGCGCAAAAGAGCCATTGTTTCGTTAGCTGCGTGACAAGTGGCACCGTCCTGTTGAAACCACATATAGTCCACATCCATATCTTCTAATTCGGGCCATAAAAAGTTCGTTATCATCGCATGATAGCGAACACTATTCACAGTAACTGCCTGATCGGCCTCATTTTGGAAAAAATACGGCCCTATTATGCCGCCGGCCCATAAACCGCACCAAACAATCACTGTGTGTGGGTATATTGGTTTTTCGGCAAGCGGCAATTCTGCTTATTGACGAATCCACTGAGGTGAAAATGTGCCTCATCACTAAAAATGAAGTGCGCGATATGCATTTTGATTTGAACGCCCGTTTTCATAATAAGCCTGAATAATTTTAACGCGTTGCTCGATTGTGTATCTTTCCATGGTTCAAATTTAGTTAGTTTCAAATTGAAAAGTTTCAAATAAAATGCAGAAAAAAACTTGACGTTTAGGTGTAGTTCACATTCAACATCGGCTCTTGAAATTTAACCACCCTTTATAAGTACAGGGCTATCGAGTGGAATCAAAAGTGGAAGGCTTTTGTCAATCAAAGCAAACGTAGAAGGCAACACATTTGATTTGACTTATTGCAAGATGTCTGTCATGTCTTTCTAGCAGAACTTTTCACCATGGAGAAAGTAGCCTGAAACTTCTATAATTTTATTGAAATTAAGGCTTTACTACGAATTTAACCCTACCTTTTAGAGTAGAATATTTTCATTTGTAAAATTGTAAACATATTTCACTTGTAATGGAAAATTTAAGCTTTAAAAAGGCGTTAGAGGGTGAGCCTTTGGTTTTTTAGTAGTGCTTTAAGATCTTGAAAGAAATCATTTAAAAGGAAATACATCTGCATCTCTCGCTATAGTTTGTGTAATTGGCTCAGCAAATTTCAATTGAAAAATGAGTACTGGTGGTTCTAGAAAAAAAAACATATGAGATAATATAAAAATAACGAAATCACATTAAATTAATAAATAAATTAAATTTAAAAAATAAGTTCCACTTGAGAACATAGAGCTTCAACAAACATTTACAGTGTACTCTCGCTTAAGCGGACACGTAAGGCACTGAAAGATTTGTTCTCTTATGGGAGGCGTCCACTTATGAGAGAAGCGTGAAAAGTTACAATAATTTGTGACTGCTCTTTAATATTTAATCAGTTTTATTTCCAAAACCAGTATAGATATTCATACGGATAAATATTTGAACAAAATGAAGAAAATAATTTTCATTACGATGAAGAAATACGAGAAATGTAAAAAAACAAATTTGGTTATGCAAGGCATTGAAATTTATAAATTTTAGCTTCGGGAGTTTTCCCTTTAACTTCAATATATTGGAGGTGTAGTGGAAGATAGTAGGCAGTTCAAGCCCTTTGAGGTCACTGGGATATACATATGCGATATAAAGAAATAGTGTTTAATTTTCTTGTTGCTAAATAAGCTTCTTTATAAGAAGAGTTAACTCATTTTATAGTTCATCGTCAGAAGAGTTGGCCAGCAAGAGTCGCCACTTCAGTATTGATATTTTTTGTTTCTTCATCATTTATGAAGACTTGATTATCTAAATTAAGACAATTTCGATATCAACTTGAATTTGTTTCTGAGCTATATTAATAATGTTGATGAGCTGGGTAACTGCCAATGGTAAATAGAAGCTCCTCCTCTGCAGTATAACCGTCCTATCGCGATTTGGGAATTTTTTTTTCGCAACATCAGCTTTCCCTAAAATATTGTTCACTGTCCCAGGACTTACTTGCTCCCACACTTTGTGAATGAAAAAAACAACATCTAACAAATTTATTGACTTTGACAACTCCAAGGCAGAGTTTGTAGGCTGTCCGTTGTTGATAGTACTAAAATATATTTGGCGAAGAAAAAAGTGTCCGCGTCCTGTTATAGGAGGGTTGTCCGTTTAAAAGAGAAAAATTCAAAAAACCCCTAAGGATTTTTGTAGTACTGAAACAAGTGTCTGCTTATGGGAGGGGTCTGTTTAAGAGAGGTGTCCGTTAGGAGAAAGTATACTGTATATCTTATTCTGTTTATTCTTATTCTAAATCACGAAAGTTTTGTTAAAAAAATATAATACATAAATAAAATTAAATAAAAAACAAATGAGAAATAAAAAATAATAAAAATTAAAAAAAAAATCCTTGGCATTGTTAAAGCATTGATCCCTTTCGACACACCCTTTATTCGATGCAGTACTGCTGAATTTTCATAATGCTACCTATCCCGCCATTTCTTCATTCAAAAGTTGCGCTCATTGCACTGCGTCAGTTTAAAAGCTTAATTAATTTTAATGCAAGAGTTCGCTCTTCTTCAATTAAATAACTTTTATTTGTGTTTTGTAATTTTAGTGAAAGCATGGTTCATTTACATAATCATAAAATGAGCCAACTTAGTAAAGGCAAAATAAGATGTAAACCAAAATTACTTGCTTGTGAGAAAAGGAAGGGTTCCTTGTAAAAATTATAAATGAGCTGGCAAACTTCGCGAATTTCGCAACGGTTGTAGTGGTGGGAAAAATGAAAGAAAAATGTTCGCTCATTTATGCAGGTAAACCGGCAACTGAGGGCGCTGATTATTTAGTGTTACAATTTCTTGCATACTTTTGGGCATTGTGCAACTTTAGCTTGATGCCATTCACTTAAATTGAAATGAATTGAATGAATACTGAGCAAAATACAAATGTTAATAATTTCTAAAGCAAAATGAGGGCAAAATAAGTTCATTGTATGAGGGTCTATGTACTTTAAGCTGCGTAAGTATTAGATGGAATATGGATTTTTGTATACTCGGCAGCAGTCGTAATTATTTTGACATTAGGAGAATTTTCTTAATAATTATTTATAGAAACTTTTGAAATTTTGTTTTAAAATCCTACTAAATCTCGCTAAAATTTTACTAAAAATTGTGCATTGAAAAATTTGTAAAATGTATGACAGTAAGAAACACTTATATGAAAGGGATAAAGTTCTACTAAAACTATGGAAAACAATTTTTTTTGGATTTTGTACTAAAATGCTTGTACATTTGTTTTCTGTTAAAGCTTGTAAATTTCTGTATTCAGGTAATTGTGAGTTTCGCTAAATTATGTAAAAAATTGTACTAAAAATTTAGTATTAAACATTTAGTACTAGAAATTTGGTACTAAAAACTGACCACCAAATTGAACTAATTTCTGCATGAAACTTAAAAGAATTCAACAGAATTTTGTACTAAAAATTCTGCAAAAAGTTTAGCAAATTTGTATATGAGACTGGTTCAAGCTCCTAAAAACTATTGAAAAACCAATTGTACTAAGAATTTTGCAACAAGCTTCTTTTTATTCAACTACTTTATACTTAGAAATGAATATTTCTTATTTATATTTAGTTTTGCTAAATTATGAAAAAAATTGTACTAAAAATTTAATACTAAAAATGTTGTAGTAAAATTTTAGTACTACAAGTTCAGTACTAAAAGTTTAGTATTAAAAATTTAGCACTAAAAATTGTCCACCAAGTTGAAAAACTGTCTGCATGAAAGTTAAAGAATTGAAAAGCAATTTGTGGATACTAATCACTTTGAAAAAAGTTTAACAAACTTCTATACGAAGCTTTTAAAAACTATTAAAACCCATTCGTATTAAAATTTTTCTAACAAGCTTATTTTTTCAATTTCTTTACACTTTATATTTGCTAAGTTTAATTTTGCTAAATTATGAAAAAATTGTGCTAAAACTTTAGTACTAAAAATTTAGTATTAAAAATTTAGTACTAAAAATTTAGACGTAAAGGTTAAGCTCAATATGCAACCACTAAGGACCAATAGGGCTATGTGAATGCTTACAGCCGGCCAGGTCAAACCAACCTATAAAGCTGCAATGGTAAGTCATGCGTGACCACTAGTGTACGCTTTGCTTCGCTGCCGATTATACTTATACATATATAATATATACATGTAAGCGTATGCATGAATAATTGCTTTTCTCACCGCTTTGCCCTTTATGCGTTATAAACTGTTAATGTGGCATAATTTACTTAAATTAAGTTACATTTCATATTTTCACAACACCACAATCTACCGTTAAATAAATGTGCACTTATATGTATGCGTTTGTAAGAACACTGTAGCCGAAAAATATGCTACGCAAGTGTTTTTGTATCAACATAAAAGTAGGCAATACACGCAAATAGGCAATTTTTTTGATTTGCGCGCGGAGTGAGTGACACAGTTCACTTTTTTATTTTTTTTATTTACTTTTGCTTGTTTTTACATGTTAATTCGAGTTTTATTTTCTTTTTATTTATTTTTTATTGTTCCTGGGCACAAATTGCAAATTTATTCTACACCGCAAATCCGACGCTTGTGATGACCTGAAAGGCACTCAAGCAATAAATGAGAACCAAATGTCAAGAAACGAAAAAAGTTAGAAGTAAAATTGGTATCATAGCTGCACATTTGCGTGCACATACATATGCAAGTATGTAAATATTGTGTAAAAAAGCAATTGTGAATTTTTGTATCGCTGCGTAAATCTGGAAGTCATTAAAATCAACTTTGATTACCACGCCCGCTGGGATGTGCTTGCGCTGCTATGCGGTAGCTCACGTAACTGTAGGCAAATGAAGCCTGCCATAAATGGCGTGACAAGTTCAAAGGTGAATAGCTGTTGAAAAATTAAGCTAATAAATATTGCACATTCAAAGCCACTTTTTCCCATAGCCAAATTAACTGAAATCAAGACAGCATACACATACACAATACCAATACATAGATATGTATAGAAATTTAGCAAGAGCTGAATATCGTGGCCGTCGTAGCCGAATGGGTGGGTGCGTGACCACCACTCGATAGTGTGCAGATTCAAAATCACGGGCTTGAAACACCTAAAGATGGATAAAGATTTTTATAATATCGGTCGGCCCTTTGAAGGCAATGACAAACCTCCTAGTGTATGTCTTCCATTAAAAAGTTCCTCATAAAAAATCATCTGACGTTCGGAGCCGGCTTAAAACTGTTCGGCCCTCCATTTGTGTGAAAAGATGAATAAAAATAAATTTGTGTTTAAAGCCAAAAATGTGTTTGAAGCCATAAAAGTGTAATTTAGCACGCGCTGAATTGCTGAAAAGCCAAATCCTGTTTGTTTTTAATGACTTTTATGACTCCAGGAGAGATTGAATGCCACTATAATTGCTTTTAGTGACAATCGGTGTGTGAACGGAATATAAATCATCGCAAGAATTTTTTTTTTTTTTTTTTTATTTATTGAAACGTTATAAATATTTAAATACATTTCATTCTATTACACCTAGTTCACAACTATCAAGTAATATTATTTGAATAAATTATTAAATTCTACAGTATTTACAGGAAATACGTATATAACTGGAAGTCAGCTGACAGAAATTTACATATATTTGTCAGTCATCAAAATTGCTGGAACAAGATCATTTGGTTTTTTTCGTTTAAGTCTCCGGCACTGGTCATCGCAAGAATGCATACATTTGTAAATTCGTGAAGTCGCACAAAACTCTCCTAATAAGCTTTAAGACTGCAGATAACCATCACATTCAGGGCTTAGACAAGGAAGGTATCTATTTCAATCGACAAACCAGCGATGAAGCTGAAGTTATGCTCCTGACTTTCTTGCATAGCCCAACCATAATCATTTTGGGCTGCTAACACAACATACAACACACTTACAATCAATTCAGCACATGCTGAATATAGCATTTTATCGTTGTAATTGCAGTTTTCGCAGACAAGTGACTTTATTTTTGTATTTACAGCAATTCAACTGTACCTGAATAACTCACGCTTAAGTACAATTTTATTTCTCCCCATTTAAAGTATATTTAAGCTTACGGAACACATAATGAATAAAGATTAGGCAATCCGGTACATGCTGAATGCGAATTTAAATTATTTTGTAAGCACCATTTATAAAAATGTGTTCAGTTTCAAATTTGAAACAATTCAGCTCAAGCTGAATAACTTAAATTTGTAAAATTGTGTCACATATAAATGGCAGTTGAGAAAATAGCGCACGTGAATCAAATTTAGCAATTCAGCTCAAGCTGAATACGGATTTGTAGTATTTTAACAGCAAAATTTGCAAAAAAGTAAACAATTTGCGGCGTTTTTTGTACGAAATAAAAAGCAGTTGAAAATATAGCGCACGCAAGTGCCTGCAAACTAATGTTTGTAAATTCAGCTCAAGCTGAATTCAGATCTGTTTCCATCTGGTAGCAAATTTAACAAAATAATCATCCATTCGCAAATTGAAAACAATTCAGCTGCAGCTGAATAGATGAAGTCTACAACATTTTCACCGTCTACCATATAAAACGCGGTTTAACACATAAACTGAAAATGAACTAACAGCTAGTAATTTAGTTCATGTAGAATTTGGCTTTGTAGGTATCATAATTTAATCGAGCTGAATAACCGAAGATTTAAAAATTTGTCTTTCATCCCGTACAAATTACCGCTGACAATATAGCGTTTTAAGTTTTTCGGCTAGCAAACACTTCGCAGTTCAGAGCGCGCTGAATAAGTCTTTTTAGAATTACATATATAATAAAATTGTCAAAAATGATTTTATTTATATGTTTAAAACAATTCAGCCGTAGCTGAATAACTCAAAAGTAAACAAAATAATATTTTTTCTCGTTTAAAATACAGTTCAACTTCTGCCTCACACAAAATAATAACGTTTGACAATTCAGCTTGTGCTGAATGCGGCTTTGGAGTAATTTTATAATGTATTGGGAACTTTTTTGTTTTTTAGTAGGTTTCAAACATTCAGCTGCAACTGAATAAGTTAAACAATTTTTTTCCTTATCTAAAGCATAGCTAAGTTTTTAACGCACGTAATTTGTTGAGGGCAGGAGGCAATGCAACTGACATTGAATGCGACTTTGCAGCATCACCTGAAAAAAAAACTTTCAAAAACTTATTTTATTTGTTCATTCAGATTTATACAGCTGAAGTTGAATAACCCACGTTTACAAAATATTTTTAATTTTTTTGCTGTACAAAGTATAGCTGACCGATTAGTATAGCTAATATGATAACGGAATGGCGTTTAACTAATCAGCCCATGCTATTCAGCTAATGCTGAACACGCGGAAGAGCTAACTTTTTAGTTCTTTTTTAATGCAAAATTCGTTAAAAAGCACAAATAAAGGCTGAAATAAATATGAATTTTTTGTATGTATAAGTTGCCAAAACAAAAAACAATTTGTGGCAATTCAGCGCATGCTGAATACGGCTTTTGAATGTTATTTTAACTCAAATTCAGCAAAAGTGACTTGAGTTGCTACTATAAAGTAATTCAGTCGTAGCTGAATAATCAAAGTTTACAAAATTCATATTTCGCTGTTTTCATATTACGTTTACCCCGTGTTTGCAGGAGTTGTGTTTGGGAGAACTGTCAACTGTTTCCACCGGATGTTTGGGAGAAATTGTGTTTGAACTGTCTTTTGTTGACATTGTGAAATAAAAATTATAAAAATTTATAGAATTATAAAATGGTGCATAAAATTCAATTTGCTATGTTGATTTTATCATTTTATTTCAAAATAATTGATAGTGAGTTGGTCACATATTATTTAAAAAAAAGGTTAAGGGAAAATAAAATAATTTTAAGTGTTGCTGCCAATTTAATGCGTTCGCAAAGTGTACGGTCTTTGGTATGGTAAGCAGATTTATGATAAATTATTTGTGTATAATGTACATTTATATTTTAGGAACATTCCAGTACCTTTTGGGAAGTAGACTGCCAGAGTAATGGGGACAAGTTTTTCAAAGATAATTTCCGAATGGAAAGATCCTGCTTTGAAAAATTGTGCAGCAAGGAAGAAGCCATTGATTACTACAACTACAAAGGGTGGTATTCCGTAGTACTATTGGCTTTGGTATACGCAAAATATAGATTTGTTTATATACATTGCGGCAGTCCTGGAAGATGCAACGACTCCGAAATTTTTGAAAAATCATCGCTAAAGCGCGAGTTGCAAAGTTGTGCACTTCTTGATGAATTGAGCTTGCAGTATGGATCCACAAAAATACCAGTCCATATTATAGGGGACTCTGCTTTTCGTCTCTCTCTAACCTTTAATGAAGCCATATCCGCATAGTGTGACCAACACACCCGAACAAAAAAAATTCAACTATAGATTGTCTAAGTGCCGGCGTATTGTGGAAAATGTTTTTGGCCATTTAAAAGCCCGGTAAATACAACTTAGAGATTCTAATATTTTTAAAAATTGGTGCTACAGGTTCTATTTTAGATTTAGGAGAATTGGAAAAGGCGTGGATAACCACATCAAAAATGTAAACCCAGTTATTTCATGTGCATGTGTTTTACATAATTTTTTGATTGCTGAGAAGGATTTAATTTTGGAAAATTGGCTAGTGGAAATGCATCGCGATTCCAGGCGCAATATTCAATACGGCACCAAAGCAGTTGACCGATCTGAAGGAGAATCGATAAGAAATGCGTTAAAGGAATATTTCAGTGAGTAATATAACTTTTTTCATCTAGATTCTCCAGTATGTTTTATTAAATTAACCATAATTTATTGGTTAAAAAGGTTATTTGGTTTAAACAATTTTATCTTCAAACGAAATATTTATTTAAATGTTTCGACCTACAAAAGCCACAAAGAGTCCAATTGGTTTGAATCTGAAAAACAACTTTTCACCAGAACAATAAAATTTCTAATACATAATTTTATAAAATAACATTTTATTCACTTTTGAAGAAAGATAGTAGTAGGCACTTAGTGCAACTTTAAAGGGCACAATTCATTAAAACTTAAATATCATTTCACATATTAATTTTTAAGCACTTTCACAAGCAATATTTCAAAGGATTTATAAGTTTTAGTTAATTAATTTCTCTCCAAGAAACTAACCACACTTTCTGTCAATAATTCAATAGCAGCAACCTTTTTTTTCTCGATATCAATTAACTCAGCAGTTAATTTATTGTTTTCCGTCATAGCAGATTTAATAGTTTCGTCTAATTCACTTACTTTCGCATTTTTTGTTTTTGCTGCAGGTGCGGAAGCTTCGTTCAGTGCTGGAGACGATGGTGGCGAAAATGAAAATGAAGCAGACGGAGCAGCTGAAAGTGAGGAGCATGAAGGTGAATCCAACGATATTGGCGAAAGTGATGGAGCTGGCGAAGCAACCGAATCAGGCATGCCTACATATATAAATAGAAATTAACATTATAAAATTAGATGTAAATACAAATAAAATTACATATATAAATAAAAAAAAATACCTGTTATACTATCCGCATCAACATTATTTATTCTATCGCTTCTTATTATCTGGTGAACCCTCTGGTAGTGCCTCCAAGAAACAGGAGAACATCCTGTCTCTTGCTCTGCTTTGCATTTTCTGCAAAGGAAATTTTGAGGCTTTAACAAAATTACTTTAATGAAATAATATATTATATGCCTTACCTATATTTCATTGTGAAATTGTGTATTTTGTATTTTATGTCAATTGGACGGACCTCATGTCCAAGAACTCCCAGCGACTGAGCCATCTCCGCATATATATGTGAGTTCTTTCGTGGACCTCGCAATTCAGCTGCCTTCTCACCCCATATATCCAGAAATGCTTCGTCCGCAGAAGGAAGCCAAATAGTTTTTGATTTTTTATGGTTTTCCATTAAAATCAACAACTTTAATTTTATTTTTTGCGCGCACAAACGCTTACCACACGAAAAATATTAAACGTCAATCAAATGTCATACTGACAAATTGCAATCATTGTTGCCATGTTTGGATAAGAATGCAATAATAAATAAGGAAAATGAACAACATTGCCACCACTTAATAATTAAATTAGATGCAAACCCAACAAATCACACATTGGAAAATGGGTTTAGGTATGGAGTTTTGTTTTAATTTTGTATGGGATTTGACAGGTGTTTTGTTTGGTGTTTGCGCTAAGAACACGATAGCGGCAGAGAACCCAAACTCCGGCTGCGGTGGAAACGTAATATAAGACTCAAACAGCAAAGCCTGATATTATTAGTGCTAGTAACAGAAATGCTTTCTCAGCGCATGCTGAACAAAATAAATATTTTTGTGGTATTTGCCTTTTAGGACCATTGATCACTCACTAAATTAAGCTCCGCTTGAAATTAAGTCGATTCAGCTGCTGCTGACATGCATTCACTTACAAAAATTTATATCAAAATAATAAATATTTGCTCTATACAAATTTGTATTGTATTAAATTAAAAAAAAAACCCAAAATTTTAAAAATTACAATGTTTTTCTTTTTTGTACTTCCATGAACTTAAAATTCGACTTTCTGATTTCGCAATCAACTTCCACATTCCGAAAATGCTCAATTAATCTTCCTCTAAACTTTTATGCGCCAGAAGTTATGCTACTCAAAAACCATTAATTGCCACGTGCACCCTCAAACAATGTGCTTCCATGAAAATATTAGCAACAAATGGCATTTATAGCCTACAAAAAGAACTTTGTATATAAATTACAATATAAAATTCCAAGGAATTGACTTTGGACCCTTCTGAGTGAAAATACATTGTATGTGTGTGTTAGTGTAAATATTTGAAGGGAGTCTTCATAAATTGTGAACAAAGACAATTGGCAGTGAAAAATTATGGAAGTTATTACACCTTTTTGAGTACAAGCGCATACTTGCGCGGAATTGGGCACACATACATACGCATAATTGATATGCTCATATTGTGGCAGCATGCAAACATAAACATCATCATATAAATGGGCTAAAATAAGCTGCATAAATCACAAAAAGCCGTATGCTTGTCAAAAGCAAATGTTTTGATTTTTTTTTTGCCTTAAAAAGGCCGTTTTCTAAATTTGAGTAAATGTAGGGAAATATGTGGCTTCTTTTTACATGCATGCCAGTGCAAAAAGTTTGTAAAGATTACGCTTCCTTTTGAAGAAGTTTTTGGTTTCCGATGCTGACCATTTTCATGCTGTCAAGTTTAAGGGTTGTGATATCTTGAGTTCAATATTCATGAGCCCTAAAAACAGGTGCAAAGAAAGAAAAAAAATTTAATTCCGCAATTGTTCGATCTGAAACTTTTTGGATTTCAGATTCGTTGAACCGCTTTCGTAATATTTGCGTATACAGATTTTTGAATTTATACATTCAGCAAAGTATTGCTCCATTTATTTCGTTAGACAGCGTCTCAGTGTGAATAGAATGTCTCCGTTTTTGTTTTGTATCAGGCGAATCATTGCTACCTTTGTGCGTATGTAGGCTGCGCTACAGCAGAAGATCTACAAAGAAAAATGTTGTCTTTATTTCTGTATCCCTTGAATTTCAAGTTCCATATTTGTTTACTCATACCTTCTTAAAAGTTTCGTAACCCGTGCCGACTTGCGATTTAAACTTGTTCATACAAGCTGCATGAGTATTGCGCTGTGAGTTGCCTTTTTATTCGATATTTTTGAGACTATTAGAGTTCTATTGTTTAGTGCGTAAACATGCCTTTGAAATTTGCGAAGGTCAGGTTAGGTTAGGTTAACTTAGTTGGCAATAAGCCACGCATAGACCTTTTGGTCCCTAGCGATACCAGATGGAGACCGACCTCTATGAATACCTAAAGTAGACATCATGTAGGATGTCAGTGCTTTTGGCGAATCTAAGTAGGGCTGGGAGCTCCGCTTTTGAGACGTCTTCCAGACCCTCAAACAGTGGGGCTCCCAGGCATCTTAGTCGCGTTTTTAATAATGCCGGACAAACGCACAGAAGGTGTTCTAAAGTCCCCTCCACAGCCGCTCTGTATTTCCTGCATTTGTCCGTGCTAGGAATCCCTATCTTGCACGCATCTGCAGCCAATAGATTATGACCTGTTAGCATACCTATGATAGTTCTACAGTCCTTTCGCGAGAGCGTAAGTACGAATTGAGTTAGTTTTTTGTCGTTAGTTCTACACATAACTTTTGCTGTTTTGCATGTGGTCAGGTTAGCCCACCCAGCTTCCACTTGCCTTTTCATGTGGTCGTCCATTTCGTTGTTTATTGTATTTAGCGGTTTTGGTATGTCGTTCTGTTGTTCAAATGGTAGTCTCACAGCACTTTTTGCTATCTCATCTACTATTTCGTTCCCCATAATGCCTTTGGCACCAGGCACGCAATAGACATGCAGCCTCCTGTTTGCGGCTAGCCTTTCTATGGCCTCCCTGCTCCGTCGAACATTTTTGGACTTAATACAATATGAGCTTATTGCTCTTATTGCTGCTTGACTATCCACGTATATATTAATTGTTGAGTTCTTTCTTGTTCTAGTGTAGGCTAGCTTCGCGGCTTTCCCCACAGCAAAAAACTTCCGCTTGGAAAATACTGCTGTGGTCTGGCAGCTTGATAGGCTGCATTATTCCTAGTTTTGAGCAGTAAATACCCGCTCCCACTCCGTCTGGAGTTTTCGAGCCGTCTGTATAGATGTGAAAAGTTCTATGGCCAGGCTTCATGCCTTTGTGCCATCCCTCCTCTTCAATTGTAGTGCGAAAACTTCTCTCCCAATTAAAGTACGGAGTCATGTAGTCCGTTCCACCTGAGCTCCACTTTCCTATTGAGCTGTGACCGAAGGTTCTGCAGGTGAATACCCCCGCAGCCATTAGCTTCCTCGCGGATTTCGCTGCCAGGTTTTCTGCCATGAGGTCAATAGGTGGCATGCTGAGTATCATTTCCAGCGCCGCCGTTAGAGTGGTCTTCATCGCTCCTGTTATGCACAGTGCAGCGAGTCGCTGAATCCCTTCCAGTGGCATTAAGTATGTCAGTTTTCTTGTCGCAGTCCACCATACTAAGGTTCCATACAGCAATATCGATCTGACTACTGCTGTGTAGCACCAATGCATCAGAGATATACCCAAGTAACGCCCAGCATTCTTTTACATGCGTACAACGCATTACTTTCACCCTCCCCTCAACGTTGTGCTTCCACAGCAATTTGCTGTCCAGTATTACTCCGAGGTACCTCACATAATCTTTGAGAAGTAGTTCGTTGTTGCCTAGCTTCGGGAGGTTCCACGCTGGAACTTTGTACTTCCTGGAATTTGCGAAGTGACAAACAAAATATTTTCCTTATCGGATTGCCTTGTTATCAAATATTCGTCAGGTTAAACTGGCTGTTAGTGAAAGTGCAAATCTTGTGTTTAGGGAGCGCATCATTTATTAGGAAAAAGCAAGAATTCCAACAAGGGCATTTCTTAACTGCGTAAAAGGACTTGTTGATTTATATTATGTGTGGAGAAAGTTACAAAAAATTGTAATGAAGCTCAGGTTATACGCAAGTTACGCTGTGAGAACAATTTCCAAATTAATCTTGATAACTTGTTTGATATTGCACATGCTGACGCTTTTGAGAGAATGAAAATAGAGAGTGATAAATTATTTTTAGTGACACATGAGAGAGCCAGTTCGCCCGGGATGCTTAGGTGGTGTAAACAAAAAATGGCCGAAAAAGAAGAAAGATCTAGACAACGACAAATCGAAGAAGAGGAAAGGAAGGAAAAAGACAAAGAGAATCACTGGCTGTTGCATCTACTTCCACCAGAAATAGTTTAGAAAGTGTAGAAGATTCAAACGAAGTACAAATCTTGACTTCTGAACTCAGTTTGTCGTATGCTCCCTGCAATGAACGAAGTTGTCGTATCGTCCCTGCAATGAACGAAGTTCAAAGGAGGTAGAAAGAATCTCATAACACCAACACTAACCTTACTAACACCAAACTCCGCTTACATTCTTAATGCGGTGGTAGAAGCGCTTGGTTTGAGTAGCCAAGATTTCCCTATTGACAAATACTCGATTCAGCGAACTCGTACTGAAACTAGAAAATAGAGTACAGAAGCAATAAAATCCCACTTCTAAAACGAAGTAGTCACAGTCCATTGGGATAGAAAACCAGTACCCGGGTTGGATGTACGAAGGAGAACGCTTGCTTATTGCTTCATTTGACTATAGACAACAGGTGTTTGCAGTGCCAAAACTAGAGAGTTCTTCTGGAAAAGATCAAGCTAAGGCTGTCTCAACAGCTCGCTTTGACTGGAACCTTCACGATAAAGTACAAATAATGTGCTGGGACACAACAGCTTCCATTTCTAACTGGACGTAATATTTTTGGGAGGAGTTACAAAGGAAAATTTAAACCTTAGGCACCCCGGAGTAATGCATTAGGCAAGCTGGATGGTGAGAGCGATCTATTCTTTAAAAATATGTTTACTTCAGTCACAATGCAGAATGACTGCAAAGAAGAAAAAGGCTCTAAAAGATGTTTGCTCATTTGTATGTTAAAGCTTGGCTCGAATGCATAGTGGCGAACAAAGCATCTAACCAAGATTTCCGCTTCTTGAAAATATTAAAAGTGTACGAAAAAGTTGACGTCACAAGACAGACAGACATTCTATCACCGTTTTATGATGAATTTGATAAACAAACTAAAAAACTTGAGATTTTAGCAAAAACTATTGTACGATCCGTCCAAGAAAAAACTGAAACTAAAATTGCTTGGTAAATTAAATTGACTTTTTGTGATATTAAATCTCTTGTTGATTTTTTGTTTGTTATTTAATTTATTTTTTGGATGATGGAATGGATGATTTCGTATCGGAGAATAGCAAACAATTTCTATCACGGCTGCAGATTGACGACACTTTTCTAAAGGAAGAAGTATCTTCTTGGGCTAATAATGCTGCTTTTCTGGAAGCTACAAGAAGAATAAGCCATTTGCGGGTTGTGAATGATACTGTTGAAAGGGCTGTTAAATGAATGCAAGATTTTGATGGATTTATCACGGCTGAAAAAGAAGAGAAACGGATCGTAAAAAAACTACTCTGAAAAGAAGTTACTTTGATTGATTGGTTGTTGTTGTTGTTGTTGAGGTGGTTGAACATTTTTGAGCTGAAATGATCCTAATTAGTGACCAGCACCGTTTTACTACCACCGTCCTCGTATAATGTTTTCTTTTTTTGTTGTTCTAAGTCAAATCCAAGACTTCGTGTATTTAGGAACCAGCATTAACACCGATAACAATATCAGCCTTGAAATCCAACGTAGAATCTCTCTTGCCAACAAGTGCTACTTTGGACTAAGTAGGCAATTGAGCAGTAAAGTTCTCTCTCGACGAACAAAACTAACACTCTACAAGACTCTCATCATGCCCGTCCTAACGTATGGCGCAGAAGCTTGGACGATGACAACATCCGATGAAGCGACGCTTGGAGTGTTCGAGAGAAAGATTCTGCGTAAGATTTTTGGACCTTTGCACGTTGGCAATGGCGAATATCGTAGACGATGGAACGATGAGCTGTATGAGCTTTACGACGACATAGACATAGCGCAGCGAATTAAGATCCAGCGGCTTCGTTGGCTGGGTCATGTCGTCCGAATGGATACAAACGCTCCGGCTTTGAAAGTATTCGATGCGGTACCAGCTGGTGGTAGCAGAGGAAGAGGAAGGCCTCCTCTGCGTTGGAAAGATCAGGTGGAGAAGGACTTGGCTTCACTTGGTGTGTCCAATTGGCGCCGGTTAGCACGAGAGAGAAACGACTGGCGCGCTTTGTTAATCTCGGCCAAAATCGCGTAAGCGGTTATCGCGCCAATTAAGAAGAAGAAGAAGTCAAATCCATTTAGTGAGGTCCAAGTATAGTAGCAAATTCTTTATCTCGATGTCTGAGATCTCATTAATTTGCTTCAAGAAAGGTTTACTAAAGAAGCGGAGTCATGCCCTAGCTAGCCCTGGACATTCATATAAGTAGTGGAAAAGACTTTCCTTCGCTCCGTCCAGATAGGATTGAGGGGTAGATTGAGTCTAGCTGCATGATCCCCTACTTTCCAATGCCCTGTAAGGGTTGCAGTGATACGTGAAATGTTTGGCCGAGACCATCCTAGCAGGTCATTCGTCCTTTGGATTTTGTATGACGGCCATGTGTTTTTTGTTGTAATACATGTAGGTATTTGCTCCCATCTTCTTCCTTCTGCTAAAGCATGATAGTGTGAAGCAATGGATGCTTTTAGTGGGGTGGAGACTGCCACCGCCTCTGCTATGTCTAGTGTCGAGCCCTTTCTTGCTAGCTCATCCGCTATCTCATTGCCCCGTATGTTCCTATGACCGTGAACCCATATCAGGGTAATTTTGAGCCAATGACTGAGCAGTTTCAGCTCCTCTCTACACTGTAGAACCAGTTTGGATGAAATGTAGTTGGAGTCTAAGGCCTTAATAGCTGCTTGGCTGTCTGAGAAGATAGCTACTCTTGCACCAACTTCCTTGTAGAGTTCTAGGGATTTGCTTGCTTCTCTGATCGCTAAAAGTTCTATCTGGAACACGCTGGCATAATCAGGAAGACGAATTGATTGAGATAGGTTGAGTGGCTCCGAATGGAAGCCAGCTCCCACACCACAGTCCATCTTAGAACCTTCGGTATAAATTTCGATATCGTGTCTTCCAATCACCTCTCCTTTGCTCCACTCGGCTCTCGGTGGAAAACGTACCGTAAAGCCTTTCTTGAAGTTGAGGTCGGGGACTGTGTAGTCTGATCTGTTTTTGAGCAGCGGGGGTCCCTGTAGAAGGATCTTACTGTGACCGTACGACCTTGTTGTCAAGCTTTCTATGTCTCTGAGTCTCACCGCGCTGCAAGTAGCTATTGTTTTAATGTGTAAATCTAATGGCAATAGATGTGTTAGTACATTGAGCGCTTCAGTAGGACTGGTGCTAAGCGCTCCTGTAGTTAAGATACACGCTGTTCTTTGTATCTTGTTCAACTTAGTTTTGTTGTATTTCCTTTCTGTTGCAGGCCACCAAACTAGTGCCGCATATGTTAGTATTGGCCTTACAATGGCTGTGTAGGACCATTTAGATAATTTTGGTTGGAGACCCCATTTTTTTCCCAACATTCTCTTACACGTGTAAAGTGCTATATTCGCTTTCTTTACTCTGTACTCCACGTTGGACTTCCAGCTGAGTTTGGGGTCCAGGATAACCCCTAGGATTTTTGCCTGTTTGGTTAGCGTGAGGCTGACGCCGTTTAGTTTTGGGAGATTAAAGTTTAGCACCTTGGTTTTCTTGGTGAATAGCATCAGTTCAGTTTTTCTCGGGTTTACACTTAAACCACAGTCCGTGGCCCAATTGCTGAGTAATACCAGAGCTCCTTCCATAATCTCACTGATTGTGGTTGGAAACATTCCTGAAACCATAAGCACTATGACGTCCGTGTATGCCACCACTTTAATTCCCTTTCGGTTAAATTTGATGAGGATGTTGTTGGCGACTAGTAACCACAGCAGAGGGGATAAGACTCCTCCCTGAGGGGTTCCCCTGTTGACAGAGCGTTTTATCGTGCTGCTGCCTACCTCACCGATGATTATTCTAGTTTTGAGCATGTTCTTTATCCATTCGTTGAGACCTATGTCTATGCCTAACATGTTAAGAGCCTCAATTATAGATCTTGTGGTAACATTGTTGAAGGCCCCCTCTATGTCGAGAAAAGCGACTAGTGAGTATTGCTTGTATTCTATGCTCCTCTCAATCGCACTTACAACCTTATGAAGAACTGTCTCTGTGGATTTTCCTTTGAGATAGGCATGTTGAGATGGTGAGATCGTTGAGTCTGTAATCTTTTCCCTGAGATATACATCCAACAATCGCTCGAGAGTTTTGAGGATGAAGGAGGATAGGCTGATGGGTCTGAAATCTTTCGCTGTATCATGACCGCGTCTACCAGTTTTAGGGATAAAGATTACCTTAACCCTCCTCCAGGTTTTTGGTATGTGCCCCAGCATAAGGCTTTTCCTGAAAACGACCTCCAGCCAAGGAAGCGTCGTTTCTCGAGTGTTCCACAGCATGGCTGGGAATATCCCATCTGGACCGGCTGCCTTATATGGTTCAAAGTTTTTTATCGCCCATAATATTCTATCTTGGGATACGATGTGGTTGATTATAATGGGTGATAATTTGGATGTTTGAACACTGTCAGTATTGTTCTCAATATATTCTGTGTTGCCTAGGAAGTGTGTATTTACAACACGTTCTAGTGTGTCGGCTGATGATTTTGTCCACTCTCCGTTATCTTTCTTCAAGAAGGAAGGGCAGGAGTGTTCCTTGGATAAAAGCTTGTCTAGTCTGGGCGTATCTTTGGTCGATTCTATGGAACTACAAAAATCTCTCCAAGCCTCTGTCCGAGCCACTTTGATTGCATCCTTGTATTCCCTAAGGCAGTCTTTGTAGGGTTTGAAATATTTGTGTTTGTAGCAGATATTGAAGATTTCTCTTGCCATTTTCCTGAGTTTACTTAGATCTTCATTCCACCAGGTAGGATAGGTTGTATGTGGCGGGACATGAAGCTTCAAGTCCTTTCATCAACGAAGTTTCGAAAGCTCTTACTTTCTCATCTAGGTCTTCCCTTGACGTTATGGTTCTATTTAAGTTTTGAAGTTTAGACTGGGTCACTCTACGGAATGTGTGCCAGTTTGTTCTTCTAGGATTTCTATATGGGAAAGGTTTCTCAAGCTTAAGATTGATATCGAAGAGGATGCAGCTGTGGTCCGAAAAGGATCTCTTGTCGGATACCCTCCAATTTGTGACTATTTGGGTAATGTCTAAGACCTCTTCCCAGCCTGGAAAATTTGTCGAGCTCGGAAAAGTGAAGGTTGGGGTGGTCCCTACATTACATATGTCTAGGTTGGTGTTTAATAGGATTGATTGATTGGTACTACTTTATGTTTTGAATGAAATATTAAGCTTTATTTTATTTAATTTTTACTTTCACGAAATATCAGGACAAAACACGATTTTTACAAAACTTTGAAGCTCGGTCGCCACTGGTTGAAACTCTATATTTGATCATCTTATAGCATTAGTAAAAAATGTAGAGGGCATACATTTCGAAATTAAAAAAAACAAAAACAAACATACGCACATATATGTAACTGTTACATGGTTTGAAATGGACAAAGAAAGGTTTGCTATGCTAATATTATACGCACATGCCGGCTAGAATTCAGCTTTCGGCCCATGTCGATTACTTAACCCCAGTTCAATGTCCACAACTCCATCATTCCTATCAAACCACCAATGCCTCCTCCTTCCAACGACATATTCTCCAAACTGCTACTTTGCGCACACACCCAAGTACACTGGCGGTCAAAATAAGAGCAGCGCTATATTTTGTCTAAGTTTAGACTCTTCGATTCTAAGAATAGTTCGTATTGCAAAAAAAAGTATATAACTCAAATTTCAAAAATTATGTACTAAAAGTTTCATCAAAATTTCATAATTTTTTTCAAATTTTTAGTCAGAACTTTTTTTTTAATTCTAGTTCGATATTGCGGACGTTTATGGTGGCTCAAATTTCGCGTTGATTTGTGATAAGTTTGTTTTTATTTGATGTTGATAGCGTTTTCTTCCTGTCAACACAACAAAGGTTCGCAATTATTTTAAATGACAGAAAATGCGCCACTCCTTGAAAAAGTTGACAAAAATTAGTGGCAAAATTGAAGAGACCACTCAGAATTTTTCATTAAATTCTAACTAGAGAGTACGCAATTTTGATACAAATTTTTTGCTTTTTTTTAATGTTTTGCAAGGTGTACAACTTTGAGTTATTTGGTTTTTGTTTTGTATTTTTATTGTTTGAATTTGTTTAAATTATATTTGTATAAAATATTTAATAATAAAAAATAAATAAATAACCAACACTTTTCAATATATGTATTAGGTTGCTTTTATTTTGACCGGAGCTGTATGTATAGGGTGATCAATTTAGAGGTAACGGATTTTAAATTGCAATAGAACAACGAAAATTAAAATTTATGGGCAAGCTTTATTATGTTTGCGTATAATCGTTTATGATATTTATTTTTTAAAGAGAATCACTTTCATATATTAGCCGCAACTGCGCCGTATTTCGGCTATCCGTAAATACCAATTTCGAATGGTTCGCGACTCGCTGGAGGACTTCGGTCGGTATTTCATGAAGAACTTAAGTATTGCTGGCTTCCATTGGCTCAATCGAAGTTGGGTTATCCATAAATCATTTGAACTTTACATACCCCCACAAATAACATTCCAAAGATGTAATATCACGCGATCTTGGTGGCCAATTCACTCGCCCGCGATAAGAGATAAGGTGATCAACGAAACGACGACGCAGTAAATTCATTGTTTCACGAGCTGTACGGAAAGTAGCTTCGTCTTGTTAGAACGAAATGTAGTTGAGATCTCGGACTTCAATTTCCGGCATCAAAAATTCGTTTATTATGGCGTAATAGGGTTCGCTATTCACTGTTACATTGGCGTCAACCTCGTCCTCGCAGAAATATGGGCCAATAACTACGATTCCTCCAACCCATAGGTCGCACCGAACGGTTGCGTTCAATGCATGTAATAGTTGCTCTCGAATGGCTTCGGGTTGCGTTTCAGCGCAAATACTACGTTTCGCTTACTGACGTACCCATTAAGGGGGTAGTATGGTATTTTTTTTTTTCATTTTTTTTATTTTTTTTTTAAATTATTCTATAACATCTTAAGATTATTGTGTGAAAGTTTGAAGTGCATTAGAGTAAAATTGACAAAGACACAAAGGATTAAGTATCTACCTCTCCAACCGGATTTCACGCTGCCGAAAATCTTTAAACGCGTTTTTCTCACACTTGCCTTTTTTACGGTCGGTGTCCACTGTAGATTCATATCTACTGCACCGATTTTTTTCAAATTTGGTTTTTTTGTTTCTTTACTTTATTCACGAGGTAATGACGTCGAGTTTTTTTTTTTTTTTAAATTTTGTCATATTTTAAAACAACAAAGTTTTCAAGTTTTTTTTATGAAAAATCGGTGTTTTGACTTCAAAGCGCTTTAAAAAATTAAAAAAAAAAAAAAAATCGACGTTGTTACCTGCGAAACTTTATTAGCTGATGAAATCAATTTGGTTTTTTGATTTTAGTTGATCCAGTAATGAGTTCTGAGGGACACCGCAATAAAACTTTTTTATGAGACGTCCGCGAAGATTCGCTGCCACCAACTCATTTATTCATAAAAATCAATGAAAATTTCACACAATATTCTTTAAATATGACTTTATAATGAAGTAATTTTAAAATTTTTAATAAATCAACTGTGTCGACAAAAAAAATTTCGAAAAATGTGCTTGTTTTACACCGAATTAACCATACTACCCCCTTAAGCAAATGGGCCTCATTGCTGAAACCAGAAGTTGGCCTGAGCGCGCGATGAACAGTTTTCGCAGATCGTCGATTTTCCTTATACAATTGTACGATTTGTACCCGTTGTTGAGGCGTAAGTCTTTCCATGGCGAAACGTCCGAAAATATTATGTTTTTAGTTTGACACTAGTCACGCGTGATCTTTAAAAAAAACCCTATTGGAAAAAGTAGCATACCTTCAATCTGATCACCCTTTACATACATACACACAATACGCAATTTTTCGCTATTTTTGCTCTACTCATTTTTGTTTCCGTTTACACCCAAGTAACCAGTTGGTGTCATTAACCTTTAACAATTTGAGTGAGAACATTTCCAAGAGCATTTTAGTGCAAAAAATATGCCATATATATAACCCTCCATTTGCATTCCATCTGCAGCAACTTCCTTTCGGATACTCGACATCCACAATCGCCCACAGAGAAATATTTACCCCACTCATATAGCAACTAGCTCAGCCAACCATTAGGCTTAGCTACAATAGCGGGCAATTCGTTTGAAATTTACTCTGCCTAAAAATCCTCTGTGGCCCATCACAGCTCTCCCTAGTCATTTGGAAACACGGAAGCATTTATATTAGTTTCCTTCTTGCTTGAGTACTACTTTGTGGTATGTCGAGTCTGTCCCCGATGTCACTATAGCATACCATACTTACCACACTGCATTACCGCCACAATACAGTCATCGCCTACGCCGCCTACATACCCACACACACACGTACGTACATATGTACGGGTAATACTTTGGCATAGTTTGATGTTTATCAACCAGCGCATCATTCTCCTCACTCGCTATGTACTAATAAATGTTTCGTTTTTCGTTGTTATTCCGTTTGCACGTGTCGGTAAGATCGGACAATAACGGTATGTGTTGTGTATAAAGGGTAGCAATAGGCCGAAAAATGAACTGCTATAGAGAAGCAACAGAAAGATTATCAGCAAAAAGCATTTTTTCGTTGCCTAACTTTAGGCGCAAAATCCAAACACCCGCCATTTCCAATACGAAGCTATGCGGCTGTGGCATACTTTTGCCTTTTCGGTGGCATTTGTCCCTTATGGTTGGCTTGATTTTTCGTTGTTGTTGTTGCTTTTGCTGTTTTGTTGTCTTGAGTTGTGTGATACTGTGTTTATGCCTTTTAATCTGGAAAATTGAAAACACATCTCCGTGAGTTTTGAATGTACTCTAATGTACGTGTGTGTGTGCTTGTTTGTAGGACGATGAATGAAAGCGCCATTCAGATTCCAACTACTTGGCACTTTTCTCCTGGCACTTTTCACCTGTTCTGTGGCCCTGTGGTCTACTCGCTTTGTTATCCTTGCTGCTATTTGGTATTTGATTAGAGGTACTTATGTGTGTGCTTGTATTTGTGCAGGTGATTGGTTCGACTTCCTCAACCTTTTTGGGCCTGATTTTAGTCACTTCATTCGCAGTTCATTGGCCTTTCGACGTACTGAAATGTCCTTGCAGTCTTTCATTCAGTTGCTGTAAATGTTTGGATAGAATTCTTACTGAAAATATTTTTCGAGATATCATTTTGCAATGTCGACTCTTCCTCAACCACATTTAAGGGGATACATTGATGTTTCGTTGTACTCACAGACCGTTCGCCGCTTAGTATCCACTATACTCTCTCCCCATCTGTCGTATACGGGCTTTACACGGCAATTATCAGACCAATCCTAACATATGGCATATTAGTATGGTGGCCAGCTCTAGATAAATTGTACATTAAAAGAACCATGGCACACGTACAAAGAATGGCCAGTCTTTGCATCTGCGCGGCCCTCAGAACCACACCCACAGATGCACTAAATATTATGCTTAACATTTTACCAATAGAGCAGTACGGCAAGCAAACAGCTGCCAAAGCAACTCTCAGACTAAGAGAAATCGGTCTACACAGAACGAACCAAAGAGGACACTTCTCAATTTTAGAACAATTCCCCTGCATTCCCAGCACAACGGATTTCTGTAGGACCAAGGACATCAATTTTAATAAATCCTTTGTCACAGTATTTCCTTCCAAAGAGGAATGGGATAACGGGCTCATTGTTAAGATAAATGACTTAAACATCTACACAGATGGCTCAAAACTGGACAACAAAGTAGGTGGAGGGGTCTACTCCGACAAACTCGGAGTATGCCAATCATTTCGCTTACCTGATCACTGCAGTGTATTTCAGGCGGAAGTCACTGCCATAAAAGAGGGGCTTAAAGAAATAAAAACGATAGTATTATCCACAAATGAAGTCTTCATTTACTCGGACAGTCAAGCAGCAATAAAAGCCCTGGAATCAAAAACGCACTCACCAAAAACAGTTCTAGAATGTTTTAAGCTACTAGATGACGTATCTAAGTGCTACAAGGTGCACTTTATTTGGGTACCAGGCCACAGGAACATTGCACGAAACTGTAAGGCGGATGAACTTGCAAGAACCGGTACAACGCTCGATCTCGAACCGGATAAGGCGCTGATACCCATACCCGTAGCCACTTGTAAATTACTTATAGACAGGGAAACCATCAGAAAGGTAAATACAATCTGGCAAAACCTCACAACATGCGAACTAAGCAGACAGACATGACCGAACTGGAACAGCGGTTGATCGAAGATCTTGCTAAGATTCATCAGAGAATCTATAAGAAAAATGATAGGTGTATTAACTGGTCATTGTTTAATAGGCAGCCACGCTAGAAGGTTAGGACTTCCGTACTTCGATTTCTGTAGAAGCTGTCTTAATACAGAAGAAGAGGAAACAGTCAGACGCCTTTTATGTGAGTGTGAAAGCCTAGCTATGAGAAGGCTGCGCACTCTTGATGCAGCATTTCTAACCGATGTGGCGGATATAGCCCATCTAAAACTAACGAAGCTCTGCTCGTTTATTAAAGCAACCGAATGGTTTGAAAAGGAACACGTTGAGTAAGGATAAGCTCAAGTGGTATCACAATGGATCTGCGGAAGGTCTAAGTGTGTCTTATGACAACCACCCTGCCTATCTGCCTACCTAGTATCCACTTGGCAGAGAAATCTCAGTTTGAAGTGAGGAATCTATGAGGAATTATGTGCCAGAAACTCAAATGCAAATTAAAGCAAACTGGTATTTTTCCCTTCTATTTTTTACTCCTAAATCACTTATGACGCAATCGATACTAATCAGCTAAGCCATGTGTTAGTAGTAAACTAGAAGTACAATCCCATTTCCATGGATGAAAGAGGGTTGAATATGAGCCAGGTTGATGACTCATCAATTGCTTTTCGATACAATTGCGACTACGACTGTAATATAAAGCGTTAAACACAGCCGCTAATTTGCTCAGCATAGGCACAGAGCAGGAGGTACAAAGTAATCGGCCAGTCAAGTGAATGCTCAAATATTGTAGAGTATGAGTCCTCAATTTGGTCGCAATGAAAGAAGTTTAAATATCAGCTGGATATCAAAGTTGGTACTACCATAGAAATCGCACATCCTATTAGAGTGCATAGCCTTGTACTTTCTTCTCATCTTTTATTATATTAGAATTTTATGGGCTCAGGATTTAAGCCCAGATTCTTAATACGTCCGTATTACGAAAATTTACGCCCAGTGAAAAATGTTCATCGCGCGCTCAGGCCAACTTATGGTATACATAACCGTCCTACCGAAGGAACAAATAGAAAATAATTTTACATTATTGGACGCTACTCGATCGATTAGACGTCGTACAGCCTGAAGTGAAGAGAATATTGCGGCTCTGAATGTGAGTTTTGCCCACAGACCCAGAAGAATCGATTCAGCGCCGAGCTCATAAACTTGGCTTATCTTATGGCACTACTTGCGCAATTTTATGCAAAGATCTTGGTTTGAGAGCGTATAAAATACAACCAGCCTATGGTTTGAAGTCAGCCGATCTTTCAAAGTGTCATAATTTCAGTCGTTGGGCCCTTGAAAAAGTTGCCGAAGATACGCATTTTGGGACCCGAATTTTATTCAGCGATGAAAGTCATTTTTGGCTTAATGGCTACGTCAATAAGTAAAATTGACGCATTTGGGCTGAAGAGCAACCCGAAGCTATTCATCTATTGAAAACAACCGTTTGGTGCGGCCTATAGGTTGGAGGAATCATAGGCCCATATTTCTTCAAAGACGAATGGCGTCAATGTAACAGTGAATGGCGAAGGATATCGCGCTATGATAAACTACTTTTTGATACCTAAAATGAAAGCCCGTGATCTGCACAACAACGGTTTCAACGTTACTTGTCATATAGCCCGTGAAAAAATGTGTTTACTGCGTCATTGTTTCGGCAAACAATTTATCTCTTGTCTCGGACAAGTGGATTGGCCAGCAAGTTCGTGTGATATCACATCTTTGGACTCTTTGTTTTGGGTATGTAAAGTTTAAATACTTTGTAGATAAACCAGCTTCGATTGAGACATTGGAAGCCAACATTACTAAAGTTATTCACGAGACACCAACCGAAGTCCTTCACCGAGTCGCGAACCATTTACAAATGGTGTTTACTGCTGGCCACATTACGGCGCAGTTGCGGTCAACATTTCAAGAGATTATCTTTAAAGAATAAATGTCATGGACGATTCTGCACAAAAATAATAAAGATAGCCCAGTCAATTAGGATTTTTGTTGATTTATTTTAAATTAAAATCCGTTATCTCTAAATTAATCACCCTTTACTTTGCGTGGAATCCTTAAATTAATACGCAAGCAAGAAGAACTGATAAACGCTGGGTCTTGAATTATTTTCAAGCCGCGATGGTTGATCTCGACTAGGATTTTTCGTACGAATGGACGCAACGTCCAGCCCTGAAAGAATATAAAGCGGTTTGTGCTTGCGTCGGAAGGTAAAGAAAGGTTTGTTCTGCTTTGGAGAAACCTGTTAGATAAAGCTTGGAGAAGTTAGAGAAATGTTGGTAAGTATGAATAATACACAGAAAAGTCATTTGAAAAAAAGTTTGTTTTCAGGAAATTTTTCATACTTACATAGGGTTCACGAAACTTCAAATTGTTTCATTATACAATTCAATTCGAGTGAAATTACAACTGAAATCTTCATCTATATTGTGCGTGTATGTGTGTAGGTATATGGAATAATCTTAGTCTAACAAATTTGCTTATTCAAGTAGTTGCTTATAAAGCTTAGTAGGGGATAAATATGACAGGCGAACCAATTGCATCATTTTGTATAAATTTCATACGAAAATGTTGTTTTTAAAGCTCTAATTGACTAAGACCATTTAAAAAATTAATTGAAAGTCTTATAAATGCAATAAAAAAGTTGAGTTTTATTTGAAACAATAACTTTACCGAAGTAATTCATGAACATTTATTACAATAATTATTTTAAAAACGTACTCCATTTTTATCATTTCGAGTTTTAATCTTAAAGCTAAAATGTTCCCGAAAAGCTGGAGGGATGTATGGTAGTAAACACATAATAAATTTATGTTTTTCTTTGTTTACTGGTTTAGTAACACAATGGAAGCAATTTAATATATTTGTATTTCTCTTTTATTTGAAAGATCCAAAACCTGGAATTTAAAGCTATCTAAAGAAGTTTTGTAGAACACTTTATAAGGTTCGTTTCTTAAGAAACGCATCCATTGACAGATTCGTCCGCGTTTAATTTTTCTGGTATTGATTCTTCTAGTGAATCGAAATAAAATCCGATTGCGACATTCGTTTTACCGAAAATGGCTTTTTCCTTCTTCACTTTTCTATCAATTCATACGAGTAATAATGCTCAAGGTTGTATAAGTAAGTTTTTTTTTTTATTTTCATTTCTATCAAATCGAAATCACGGCCATGCGGGGGAAAGGAATGACCTGATAACAAAAATGTGTGCTCTACCATTTCAATATTATTAATATTTGACTGAGCAATTTTTATCCATGTTAAACCTACTTTAATGTTACGATTTCGGCCTGAACACGCGTCACTGTAAGCTATTACGAGTTTTTGAGTAGTGACATATAATATCCTCCGTATGCGCTAAAATGCATAATACTACTTCCTGTGCCCCTCTTGATGCTGTAGTTTCACCCCATATATACATCTTGACATTGTCATTATGGAAAGTAGAGAAGCCCAAGTTATAAACGTACATATTTCGCTTATAATAGGCTAACGAAATAGGGAGCTTAGGGTACGGAAGTGCTTTTTGTAAATGAAACGGGGATCCGTAGTATTCGCTGAAATTCTTTTTATCTTTTTCCTGGTCCTCTGTAAGACAGTTCCTAGCTCTTTCGGCATTTTCTAAATTTCTCTAAGTTCTAATTTCTCTTTCTCAGTAAATATAAATTATATGTAATAATTAACACTAAATGAATTCTGTATAACGTTGAAACTACATCCACTATCTATAGGTTCATTTTTGATGATATCGTGAAAATTACATTAAATACATACATATAGTTTAAAATAATGTGGATGTGAAATAAGTTATAAACTCATTTTTTGAAATTTTGACTTGGACCACTTTCATAATTATGGGCACATATAGAAATATATAAGTGCCTATGGTTCCGTTAAGGAGCAAAGGGCAGTAACAAGTTTTTTCCAAGCTGTTCTGTCGTTTGCGTGAGTTTTGATTTCGTGCCAACTTAGCTGGAGATTATACATTTTCATTTCCAGCTGCCTTTCATGTAATGGCTCGTCCACTTCCACCTAGGTTTTACTATTTCTGTATTGATAGGTGAAGTGCCACAGGTTGTCATTTGTTATTGATAAGATCAAAAGATTTCTTTTTGTGCTTCATTCCAGGTTTCGCATCCATGCAACAATGTTGATTTTACATTCGATTCGAAGATTTTTAGTTTCGTACGGCGGAAAATTACGCTTGAGTTCCACACTGCGCATAGGGCGCCGAAAGCTTGTCTAGGATTTGCAAGCCGATTAACAACATCTGGTGAACAGCCACCACATTTGTAAAGAATGGGGCTTAAGTAACAAAAACGGCCTACATTTTCCAACGACTTATTGTAGATGAAAAAATGCTCGAACCATGGCGGTGATAGTTAGGTTCTGCCCGCTCATGGATTCTAATTGTTTTGATTTCATTTCAATTATTCCCATTCTTTATATATGTACATATGTTATGTTCGTATGTAAAATATACATACAGCAGTTAGACAAAACAAAAAAAAAAAAACAAAAAAATGCAATAAGACTTTGGGAAAATTTGTAAACTATTTCAGCTGTCTAAATACTTTGGGACATTTGCAAGTGAAAGTTTTTGAATTTTGTGTTATGTCGCATAATTTCCAATTTCTTGGAAACGTTCACAAATCGATGACAATAAAATTTTCAAAATGAAAGTTTTTCACAAAGGCTCAATCGTAGATATTATTGACATCCATATGGTGTTCTCTTGAATTGCTTCCCATTATTAGTCTTATCCAGTCATCAGTATGTACTTAGGAACATAACTGCTCTTTAACCATTTGAAATAGACTTGCGCTACCTAACTGCCTGTTGAGAGTTAAGGGCTTCTTGCTGAGTTGTTTTTGGAATTGCAGCAGAGACCCACAATAGCTTTGTTCCGTGGGTAATCACCACTTAACCAGAGTCGATGATTGCATATCAGTTGGACCCGTGATGCAAAATATGTCAGCAAGCAACATTTCCGATAGAGTGATAGCAAATATTGCTCCTCGCATTGTTTTTGTTGAAGAGCTAGTGAAAGCACACCTGCAAACTCCACCTTCTGATGCTATTTAGCGGTTATGTGGTATGGAAGAGGATGTGGCTGCCCCATTTTTGAGAATCGTATCCTATTACACTCGGTTCTACGTTACTGGAACGATATGGTTTTATATCCGGCCATGAACTATGACTTTAACAGCATTCCCGTACATATGTACTACTGTGGGCAAAAAGTAAGGTGAATTTGGTTGTAAAATGAAAAATCTTTATTTATTCTTATAAATCAATTTCATCCCCTTCAAAACAATCGCCTCTCAATGATATACACTTATGCCAACGATTTTTCCAATCCCCGAAACATGCCAAATAGTCCATTTCCGGTATAGCCATCAGCACCTTCTTCGATTCAGCTTTTATCTCCTCTTTTGGGAATAGCCAGAAGTCACACGGAGCCAAATCAGGTGAACACGGTGGTTGCGGAACGATATGCGTGGAATTTTTGGCGAAATGGTCACGAAGAACGAGTGCAGTGTGAGACGGTGCATTATCGTGATGCAAAAACCAAGAGTTGTTGGCCCATAATTCGGGTCTTTTTAGACGAATTGCTTCCCGTAAACGACGCATAACGCTCAAATAATATTCCTTATTAACAGTTTGGCCAAGTGGAAGGAATTCATAGAGCACCACACCACGAAAATCGGAAAAACCTGTCGTCATGACCTTTATTTTTGAACGGCTTTGACGTGCTCTTTTCGGTCTGGCCTCGCCATTAGCACGATATTCGCTTGATTGGTCGGTTGTTTCAGGGTCGTAAGCATAAATCCAAGTCTCATCTCCCGTAATGATGCATTTGAGCTTGTCCTAATAGTCTGAAAGCATTGTTTCACACACATCAACGCGACGACTTTTTTCAAGAAATTGAGAGTTTTCGGTACCAAACGAGATTTGACTTTTCGTAGGCCCAAATGGTCTTTCAAAATGGTTTCCACAGATCCTTCTAATATTCCGATCATATCAGTAGGGTCTTTAACAGACAACCGACGATTTTTGAGCACTAACTCCTTCACTTTATTGACGTGTTGGTCATCTGTTGGTCGATGGTCGTCCGGAGCGCTCCAAGTCATCAACACGTTCTCGACCCTCTTTGAAGTCTTTGTACCACTTATAAACATTTTTCTGCGACATGGTCGAATCACCAAATGCCTTCTGCAACATGTTAAACCTTTCCGCAGCCGAAATTTCATTCCGCAAACAAAATTTGATGGCACTTCTCTGCTCAATCAAATCAGTCATTGTAAAAATCGAAAAATGCACTTTTGGTCGTTTGGTAAACACAAGCGTAAATATATTACTGATAATCACATTCACATGAAAGTTGGCCCAGACGTTATTAACAGTGCTGCCAACTCATGAAAAAAATAACTAGAGCGAAATTTTAAAAACGCGAAGTTTGACAAATAAATTCACCTTACTTTTTGCCCACAGTAGTATATTTATGCTGCTATAACAACAACAAAATTGTATTTGGATCGATTGTACCAGCCTGTTCATCTCCGAAAGTCGGCCACTGCGCAATTTTAAGCTACATAAATTTTACGAGGGCGGCATTGAAATATTTTTTTAAGAATAATTCCAGTCTAACTTTCAGTAAAATTATCTTTAGATTTACTAAGAGCTTTATGGATATGTAGCAGTCTTTCAAAATAAAGATAAGAAAGGAAAAAAACGTATGCGCTACGAGTGTCAGATGCCGGAAAGTAAACCAAAAATGCTCGAGCAAGTAAAGCAGAAAGCAAAGGTTTTGCAATGCAAGTCAACACAGCTGAATGGAATCATCGGCGATAATTTCAAATGCAAAAAATTCGTACTAATATTTTCTGACCAAACTCCCGTCCTATTACTCTATCTGAACAGCGTTAAAATAGCAGCAAAAAGTACTACACAGTCCCGGGAGCCGATGATATTATATAACCGCTGAGCTGTTCCACGAAGGGAAATAAAGAGTTGGTGAGCCACTCGTTGGATATTTTAACAGGTTAGATAGTGTAACAGGTTAGATAGTGTAACAGGTTAATATCTTACTTACTTAGGATTGTGATCAACAGGTGTAGTCCGATATATTTAAAAAAATCCGAAATCCAAATCCAGAAAAGCGAAAAAATATTAAGAATCAAAAAATAATGAAAAACATGTTTCCCAAAAATAACTCTCCTCAAGCCAATCCAAATAAGCGGGAGCCGTAGGCGAATTTTGGTGCATGACTATCATTCGGTAATGCCCGGGTTCAAAACTCACTATGGGCATGAAGCACTAAAAAGGTTTTTCAAATAGTGGTTGCTCCTCGGCACTCAAAGGGAAACAGTCAAGTATATTTCTACCACGAAAAAGCTCCTCATAAGAGCCATATGCCATGAGAAAGCGGGATAAAACTGTAGATCCCTCCTTTTTTGGAAAAATATCAAGACGCCCACCACAAATGGGAGGAGGAGCTTATCCAAACAATCTATCTCTCGGACTGCTATTTGTTTCCTAATTTGGGGAAATGCTTATGTATAAAATACAAACATTTTTATTTAACTTTGGAATGCCCCCGTTAGTATTCTGCGAGGAGCTTCCCATCAAGCCGGACCACTGTAGTGTTCTCTCAGCAGAGGTAGCCGCTATTAAGGAAGCAGTAGATTGGTTGTTTTCTTCTGTAATTACTATAAGGATGGTAAATATAAACTCCGACAGCCAAGCGGCAATTAGCGCTTTGGGCTCGTTCTTTGTCCGTTCGAAATTAGTCGGGGAATGCCTCACTTCTCAGTCGACTGCATATGAAAACTTTGATATTAGGCTCATCTGAGCTCCCGGCCACAGCGGCATAAAAGGAGACTGCTGAGTTGATGAGCTGGCTAGACAGGGGACCATGGAGATGGTTTCATTACAAAATTAAAAGAGTATTGGGGTTCCCTTGAGAACCTGTGGTCTACTCCTGGCCAACTCAGTGAGCGCTGGTATAGGGCGCAAAACGTGCATAGCTACGAGTACTTCGGGTACGCTCGAGAAGTTCTAAGTCTTACAAATCTGCAGGTCTCGAGTTTGGTAGGTTTCCTTTCCGTACATTGTCCCTTAGGTGTCCATGCGGTGAGATTGCTTCAAGTCCTTTCTGCAGAAGCTGTCTGGAGAATGAAGTGGAATCATCAAAGCACCTTCTTCTCAGCTGCTCTGCTCCCGTTAGGCAAAGATTTAGGCATCTGGGCTCTCACTTCTTTGCTACACCTGGGGATATTGCGGGTTTAAATATCATACGTCTGCAGAATTTCATCAGTAGCTTGAAACGGTTAGTACAAACTTTATTAGCCACTGTTGATCGTCATCCTCTAATACAAAGCTCCTTCCTTTTTCCACCTGTTTGGTTCTCTTCCTTCTGCTTCCCCCCTGTATGGTATCACAATGGACGAATTTTAACTAATTATTTGTCCAAGTGAGCCTCCTCGCGTGGGCAGCCATTTATCCTATCCTATCCTTTCTTAGCGGAATGTGGTGATGGGGAGAGGGGGGATTAGCTTTATAGGTATGTGTATGTTCTAACTAAGCGTCTCTGGACTTGCCCCTGCTACTAAGTTATTTAACGCCATTTTCCCTTTGGTCCGACCTAGTCGAAATAGCTCATCAATAACAACAGCAACAACAATAGAAATAACATCACTAACAGCAGCAGCAATCACAATAGAAGTTGTTGTTTCTTTCATTCACATTATTCCACTGCCATGTGGCACAATGTCTTTATTTTCCAAAGTCAATTTTTCAGAAATTGCGTACTAATGATCCTTACGATTGGTTTCGTTTCATGTTCCTTCATTTACAGACATACATTATTCACTATCCATTAGCTACCAATATCAAAATGTGCAGAGGAACCACTCATCAATTGCGTCTTTTCATTCATACTCACTTCCTTTTAATCCAGTAAAAGCGCTGATGTCATATCTCATCACTATCGAAGCTCAGTTGTATATGGTTCATTCTAGATAATAGGCAAACAATCAACTAAATATAGAGTAGTCAACTATCAACTAACCAAGCAACTACTCAGCCACTCAGCCGTACAGCCACTCAGCTGCTCAGCTCATCAGCCGCTCAACCGCCCAGCCGCCCAGTCAATCAACCGCATTCATTCAACCAACCAATCAGCCATTATCCACATCACATTTCATTACCAAGCCATTAAATGGGTTGGCACACATACCCAAGGTACTGCACACTAACACGTATACATATGAGAGTCATGCTTTAATCACTTTCATGTCGTTGCAACATCATTACAGCGGTGCTACAAAAGAACTTGGCTTTTTGTTTTTCATTTTTAATCAGGCTTATAAGAGCTATCAACGCATTGGACTTAGAGAATCAACTAATATTACATTGTTAAGACCCGCAAGAAAGGGCAGGCGAATAGAAAAGCTCAGACGCTTGAAGAGGAAACCAGCTGGTGTAAATTAAATAGGTTTGTAGAGTACAAAGTAAGAGTGGCAGGGGAAGAGAGGGAGAGAGAGAGAAGGAAGAGGATAGCGGCGATAGCCTTGAAGTGCGCTTGAGTATTAAGTCCTGCCTGCCATGGCTTAGTTTATGGCTTAGCAAACTTTACATTTTATTTTCATTAACAGTGTCTTACACTGCTCGACGAGTGGCGTACATACCATTACACACATACACACACACACACATACATATGTGCTATACTCCTTTGTTTATGTTACGAGTATATTGCAACTATGCGCTGCTCTCTTGTTGATGTCGCTGTCGCTGTTTATCTTTTGTTGGCAATGTTGTCAAGACAAATATCCCTTACGTACTTACTTACCAACTTTTGTTGTTCTTTCTGCCTTGCTTGTAGTTTTACTCCTCAGTCTATGTGCCTGCAGTTTGTTGTTTGCTTTATCTTCAGTGCTTGTTGTTGTTACTTTAAAGTGCCACTCAATGCATTTCGCTGTCAACAATATGCCCAACTGATGCGCCCTCGTCGTTGGCTACATGCAGCAGCATAGATATCCTTATGATACGCATAGGCGGCTTGCCTGCTAGCTGCCTACTTAAGCAGGCAATAACAACTGCAATAAGTGTAAGTAAAAGTGTAAAATATATGAGGTAAGCTGCGTCAAAGCAAACGGGTGGACAATTTTATGGCCAAGACTTCTACGGCTTCCAGAAATGCTGCCTAGATTGTGAAAAAAGTAGCATTCAAGTAGTTCATAATGTATTATATATAAGTAAAACCTAGCTCCAGCATACCATTAACAGTCTTTCTCTAGGAAAAGTTTGCTAGTAACCGAACAGACGTGGCTAATCTGTTTGACGAATTTTTCAGTTCAATTGTTTCTTACTGACAGTGCCGAATGCATATTCGATTCTTCAATAAACTCCCTTGTCAATTTTGACCCTCTGATTTTGTCTTCTGTGTCATATGGGATTGCTAAGCTTAAATCGTCTTTGAAAATGGATGTAGATAGGTTTTCTGCTTTTTTTAATTAAAAAATATTCTAGCTCTGGTTTTAGCATTACGTATGGTTTTTAATAAATCACTCGTTTCAGACATTTTCGTTGACGATTGGGAAAGTTAAGAGTGGCAAGTGTATACCTATGAAATGAGACCTTTTTTCAATTTCAAACTTTTATTAACAAAAAATGGTTACAAATTTAATCTTCAAAATAATAGAAATCGCTAGCGACACATTTTTCCCATCTCTCAGGCAATTTGTGGATGCCGCGCCAAAAAAATTGGCCGCAAACCAATCATCGAGCCATTTTTTGGATTCTTCGTGAGAATTGTAGCGCTGCTCGGAAAGTGCGTGTCCCATCGATGCAAACAAATGATACTCGGAAGGCGCCAAGTCTGGTGAGTAAGCCGCATGCCCTAGCGGTTCCCAATCGTACGTCTCCACCAATTCCCGGGTCGCTCTTGTTCGATGTGGCGGTGCATTGGCATATTCTGGGCATTTTCGGTGTATAGCGCTCTTCAAATCGGCCAATTGGCGTTGGTAGTGTGCACCGTCAACTGTTTCATCTGGTTTTAATAGCTCGTACCAAATCATACCACGCCATACGATCGTTTACGCTTGGGATCGGAGAAATACAACCATTTTTTATCACCCGTAACGATTTGATGTAAGAAAGACTTCCTTTTGAACCGGGAGAGCAGCATTTCATAAGTGGTTTTTCAGTTCTCTTGCTGCCTTTCAGTCAGTCCATGCGGCACCCATCTTCCGACCTTTAAAATCATGCCCATGTCTTTCAAACGTTTGGAAATGGTTTTTTGGGCCACTCCCAACTGCTCTGCCATCATTTCTTGCGTTTAACCATCATCTTCATCCAACAATGCTTACAATTCGGCGTCCTCAAACTTTTTCGGTGGCCGACCACGGTCCTCGTTCTCCACGCTTAAATCACCACTTCGGAATTTTTCAAACCACCTGAAGCACTGTGCTCTACTTAGCATTTGATGAGCATTTGATGAGCTTGAGAAGGGTTTTTCTTCAATTGATAACAGAAAATCAACGATGTCCGTAAATCGTAGTTTGAAGGCACGAAATTCGACATTTTCAAGAGCGACAAAAATGCATTGTTACATGAAACGTAACAAACAATGAACTGAATATTGTTGTCAGATGACATACGAAAAAAACAAGACATTTGGGAAGGTTTAAAAGTACTTCTAGCGACATTTATGGGCTAATAGCTGAAAGTCCCATTTCATAAGTATAATCGTAGACCTAACACATGGGTTGAAAAGTCCCGAGCGTAACAAAGAAAACCCGTTTATTTTGTTTGTTCGAAATTAGCTTAAATTCATCAACGTAACCTCCATTAACAACAATGCAATCATTCCAGCACCGCTCCAGCATTTCAGTACCACTTTTGTGGAACGATTTATCATTTGATTCGAAATAGGCCTCAATTTCAGCGATAACCTCTTCAATCGAGCGAAATTTCTTACCGGCGAGTATCTTGTTCTGTGAACAGCCAGTAGTCGTTGGGAGCCAAATCTGGCGAATACGGTGGATCTGGCAGCAATTCGAGGTTCAATTCATGTAGTTTTGCTACGGTCCTGATTGTCTTCTGGCACGGTGCGTTGCTTTGATGAAACAAAACAGTGAGAAACGCCACACTCGCTTTGAACAGAGCTTTCTCATAGTCAAATGTTGATGCAACATGAAGGCAACACTTGTTATCTTTACGATGTCAGCTAACTCACGTAACTTCACTTTTCGATCATTCGAAACGATTGTGTGAATGTTTTTTATGTTTTCCGGAGTTACCACCTCATTTGGACGTCCACTGCGTTGTGCATCATCGGTGTCTCTACGACCACGTTTGAAGTCAGTTATCGTCTTATTGTTGTTTCTGATGGAGCGGAATTCACATAACACTTTTCAAGCCATTGCTTCACTTGAACGGTATTTGTCGCCATTAAAAAGTAGTGTAAAATTAAACAATTAAATCCTTTTTGATTCATAGTTTGGAAAATAACAAAAATAATGTCGCTCTCAGCACAATAACTCACGAACTAATGAATAGAATATCATGAAATTTTAACAGCTGTCTTTTTAAGGCATGAATGCAATAAAACTAGTGCCATCTATGTGTTAGGGCCGGGACTTTTCAGCCCATGTGTTATTGCTAAGCTTTTAACAATTTTTAAAGTGTTTGAATATGCGAGTATTGTTGAAGAAAATATAACATTTTTGCTTAAAAGTTTAATTTCCCCAAATCAGCATGAATTTTTTTCTAATCGTTCATTCATTTCTAACTTACCTGTTTTTAATGAATACTGTATTGCGTGTTTAACAAGAGGATTCCGGGTTGACTGTATGCGTACAGATCTTTGAAAAGTTTTTAATTCGTCAATCGTATCATTCTATCTTAATTAGTAAATTAGCTTACTTTGGAGATCAATGAAGTATTTGAGGCTCTTTACTATTTGTTCTGTTTATAACTGACGCAGGTAATTATTCTTCTGACGCTACTTTTACGCTCTACAGTATGCAGTATCTAACACTATATTAGAAAAATGTTAGCCATGTCCTGTCTCCAATCAAGCATCATGGCGATGAACCCCAATTTTCTAAAAATGTTAGAGGTTGGAAGGTAGAGTATCATAATATTGTATACAAATCTTGCCAATTGGTATTGCGCTTTTTACGTAATTGTTTTTAGAGTAATTGTCTTTAAAGTGCGGACTGCCCCCCATAAAACATTTTCTTGCTTTCAGAAACATTTTGTTAGCTTGTTATTTCCCAAGAACTGCGATATGTATTGCAAAATTCCCTCTCTTCATCCTGACCTACCCATAGGCTTTCCTTGTAGCTCGCATCCACATAATCGCCATTTCAGTGGGCAAAGAATTGCTTCCATTCCTTTCAAGTACATTCGCATAAGTTTGTTTTTGTTGGTTGGTTACAACGTCGACGAGTTTATAAGTTGCAGAGTATATAAATTTTGCGTTGTTAATCCCATTAAGTGAAATGCTGGCAACACATAGCAAGAGGCATATGCCTCTTGAACTTCCTTCCATATGCTATTGTAGCAAAACATAAGCGCATGTGCGTTTGCATGTGTTGTTATGCGCGCCTTTCATGCCACGTCAGCAACATACGTATGCACATGTAACCGCAGCTTAATAGTCGACCAACCACAGTGCCAGCTGCGGCATGCGGCAAGCAAACATTGTGCAACATGTCGACATTTGGCTAATAAGTTACGGGCTTGTGTGTGTATATCTGGCAGCGGCAGCCGTCAGCCAACTGCCTGCCACTCTTGGGCCAACAATCCACATTCTAGCGACTTTTATTGTTACTCGTAATATATTTATTTGAGTTTTTGCCTTTCTACGCTATTTCTGCATCCATCCATTCATCCTTTTGTATTACTTTTGCCTTTGCTGTTGGTGGCTTGCCGCTAGGCGTACACATTTATCTGTAAATTTACCAGCTGCCTCATATCAATCGCGTTTGCTCTATAATACAATACATATCTACTTACATATGTATATCTGCTGCGCTCAGCAGTTGTCGATATCAAAAGGAAAGATGTGTGCACCAGGCATTGCGAATCTGCATATGGTGAGTTATGCCTAGTGGAGTTGGGGTGAATCGCGAGATGGCTTGAGTTTACGAACTCCCTGCACGCTTTTAATGACTGGCTGGCTCTGTCGTTAGCAACATTGATCGGAGTTCTACCTATGGTTGCTGTATTACTAAGGGAGTTTTATAATAAAAGAATATTGGAATTAATGTGTAAAAGCGATTTATTTTGTTTTTTACAAACCGCAAATACAAAATAATAGGAGCGCGAAAGAATATCCGTTTTGTAAGCAGTGGTTAAATTTAAGGGCCGATGTTGAATGTCATTTGACATTTTTCAATTACAGACTAACTCAATTTGAAGTATGGAGGGATACACAATCGAGCAACGCGTTGAAGTTATTCAGGCTTATTATGAAAACGGGCGTTCAAATCAAAATGCATATCGAACACTTCGAAGTGATGAGGCACATTTTCACCTCAGTGGATTCGTCAATAAGCCTCCAAAAGTGATCGCCGGAAAATCAATGCACCCACAAAGAGTGACTGTTTGGTGCGGTTTATGCGCCGGCGTCATCATTGGGCCATATTTTTTCCAAAATGAGGCCGGTCAGGCAGTTACTGTGAATAGTGGTCGCTATCGTGAGATGATAACGAACTTTTTAACTATCTTTTTAGGACTCGAAGTGGAAGATATGGATGTGGACGATATGTGGTTTTAACAGCACGGTGCCACTTGTCACACAGCTAACGAAACAACGGCTCTTTTGCGCGAAAAATTTGATGGCCGAATAATCTCACGTCGCGGCGATGTCAATTGGCCGCCAAGATCATGTGATTTGACATCATTGGACTTCTTTCTTTGGGGTTATTTAAAAGAAAAGGTGTACGTCGGTAAGGCAGCAACAATTCAAGAGCTAAAGGATGAGATAATTCGGCACATTAACGGCATAGAACCTCAATTATGCCTCAGCGTCATCGACAATTTGGACCATCGGATGGAGGCGTGCCGCCGAGGCCATTTGACCGATATTTTGTTCTATACGTAATTAAGCCATACCAATATTATCATAATAGAGAGGAATGACAATAATATTCTAAAAAAATTGTAGTTTACTCAAAATCAACACCGGTCCTTAAAACTTAACCACCCTATATTAAATTTGTTTTTTTTTTAATATTTTTATAAGTGCATTCTACAAGTACATAAGTATGTAAGTATATAAGTGCTTTTCTGTAATAAATAATTCAAAACTCAAAAATTTGTACAAATTTCACAAAACAAATTGAAACAAAAACTATAAAATTTTCCAATTTTTTTCCAGAATTTTTAAAAAATATAATTCATACATTTCAAACTTTGTACAAAATTCTTGAAATTAAAAAAGAAGAAATTAGTCAAAATTTCGCCAAGTTAATTCGCCTCATCAAAGCCCTCTATGAGAACTCCGAACTGGTAGTGCTTCACAAATGCGATATCAGCGATGCATTCACTACCAACGCAGGCGTAAGGCAAGGTTGTCCCCTGTCGCTCCTTCCTTCTCTTCGGCATCGTCCTTGATGACGTCTTAAACCAACTGACCCTGCACAAAAAAGGCATCGTATGGAGTTTCACCAGACATCTTGAGGTCCTGGACTTCGCCGATGACATCTGCCTCCTCTCTCACAAACTCTTTGAAATGCAAGCGAAAACGGGCAGACTAGTCACGCTGGCACGCACTGTCGGAGTGGAGGTCAACATCACCAAGTTGAAGGCTATGAGAGTTAACCATAAAACGCAACGCAGATATTGGTTGACGGATGCCCGGTGGAATTCGCCGAAAGCTTCTGCTACCTCGGTTGCATTATCACGCCAGATGGTGGAGAAGATGAAGATGTCGACTGCAGGCTGAATAAAGCAAGGGCGGCATTCGGGCGAATGCACACAGTATGGGGGAGTTCGCAAATCTCAATACGTACTAAACTGTGAATACTCAGCTTATGCGTGAAGTTCCTATTGTTTTACGGAAGCGAAACATGGCTGGTCTCTTAAACTATCATACAGAGGCTACACTCTTTCATCAGAGGCTACACTACTCTGCATCATCTGCAGAATATTCTGGCCAAACACCATCAGTAACGACGCACTGTGGGGATTAACGAAAGAGAAACCCATCCTTAGACAAATCAAACGCAAATAGTGGCGATGGATAGGTCACACATTGAGAAAACCACCAGATAGCATCACGAGAATGGCACTGGACTGAAACTCGCAAGGGAGCAGAGGTCTCGGTCGACCAAAAAACACTGTGAGAAGGTCAATGGTGCACAAACTAGCAGATACGGGACGGTGCAAAAACAACAGCACAGAACCGTATACGATGGCATAGTCTTGCGGAGACCCTATGCTCCCGAGAGGAGTGAACAAGGAAAAAAATCAAAACTTCCTGGTTTTTTCAGAATTTTTAGAAAATATGTGTAGCTAAAAACTTTATGCATATAATTCCACCTTTGAACAAAATTGAAAAATATTCACAAAATAAAAATTTAAAATTTTAAAAAACCCTACTTTTACAGATTTTTAAAAAAAAATCTGGGTATGCAGCTTTATGGCCCATCCTATATTAATATCGTATCAGAGAGTGCAAAATTCAATCAGCTCAAATTCTGGTAGATTTTTTTTTCGCTAAAGTACATATGTTTTATATGGGCGGAAAAAAAGGAATGCCAATAATCAACGAGATTTCTGGGCGACTTAAAATGCTCACTCTCACAACTGCATAGACATTTTCCAAAGACTCCGATTAAAAAGTTGAAAATGTTTACGATAAGTTTTTTTATTTGTAAATTTTCCGTGAATATTGTACAAAACTTGCTTCTCTTTTTATCTCCATTTTGGATCACTGTAATGCACAGTTCGCAAGTTCGTGCAAAAGGTTCATGAGATTGACATACTAGCAGACAACAGTTATGGTCCCCGCCGTCATATGGTGCGTCCTGACGAGAATGTGGCTGCCATAGTTGGAAGTGTGTGACTCCAGTCTGGAATATCGACTGGCCGTCAATCTTCAACATCTTAAAATTTCACGAACAAGCCTAATGCGAGTTTTGCTCAAAGATCTCGCACTATTTGCTAACTAAGTCCAATCGACCAGCAATTGAAAAGCACATGACCATTCGCTTCTCGGGTTGGGCTTTAGAGCAGCTTGAAAAGGACAATTATTTTGCTTCAAAATTAATTTTTCTTGCCGCAGCGCATTTTCATTTCAGTAGATAATTTAACAAGCAAAACTTTCGCATAGGGGAATTGGAAAAGCCGCACGCGTTAGTCGACAAGCCAATGCATATTCCGAGAGTGACAGTTGGGCTGGGAGGTTTGATTAGTCTATTTTCATTTAAAAATACTGCTGGGAAGGCCATTTTGGTCTACGATCAGCACTACAGAGGTATAATAAATGATTTTGTGCCGCCGAAAATTTAAGACACGGACTTGGATGGTGCGCCTTCTCACAAATCCTATGTCGTAATCGATCTTTTGCATGCCAAGGTCGGTAATGGGTAATTCGGTAATCATTTATTGAATTCACCTGATCTGGCATTCTGCTACTATTGAGCCATGCCAAGTGATCCAAGTATTTTGGATATGGCGTGAATACGTCTTAAAAAAAATAAACAAAAATTATTGTTAATGCAAAAAAAAAAAAAAAAAAAAAAATTGAAGGTCTACTTTTCACAAATAACAAAGAAACTGCTTTCCCAAATATTAAAAAAAGAAAATAATTAAAATTTTCTCCAAAAAAAAAAAATAATAATTGGCGCGTACACTTCTGTTAGGTGTTTGGCCGAGCTCCTTCTCCTATTTGTGGTGTGCGTCTTGATGTTGTTCCACAAATGGAGGGACGTACAGTTTCAAGCCGACTCCGAACGGCAGATATTTTTATGAGGAGCTTTTTCATGGCAGAAATACACTCGGAGCGACCGCTATTAGAAAAATGTTTTTTTATTAATTTTTCTTTCGCCGAGATTCGAACCAACGACCTCTCTGTGAATTCCGAATGGTAATCACGCACCAACCCATTCGGCTACGGCGGCCGAAAATATAAATTCTTTCAAAAACTGTTTACCAAAAAAAAAACAATTGTGATCAAAAAATTTAATTTTTTTTAGCGGTGCCTTTTAAACTATGCTGAGTTTAAACCTGGTCGTGCAACCCTTGAAAACAATCCACGTCAAGGATGTCGACAACACCAGAAACTGTAGAAAAATACAGGATATCGTATTGGAAAATCGTCCAGTGACTGAAAGAGATTTCGTAAAAGCCCTAGGTATCTCTTTGGGCAGTGTAAGCAATACTTTGACTGAATTATTGAGTTTAAGGAAGCTGTGGGCACATTCGCTAACAATAGAACAAAAACACATTCGAATGCGAGCACAATTTAGAGCGATTATGAACGGGTAAAGTAGATTTTGTGCGTCGATTCCTCCCTATGGATGAGATTTGGGTCTATCAGTATGATCTTATATCAAAGCAAAAGGCTAAAGGTGGTCACACCACCGGCGAAACGAATTCGTGTCTAAAAATCGGCCAAGAAGGCGATAGCAAAAATTTTTTGGAAGGCGAAAGGAAATTTGTTTGTGGACTACTTGTAAAATTGTTCTAATATTTTAGTTAACGGAACAAAAAATTCGTTAAAAAAGACCCAATTTGCAAAAGAAAAAAATGCTTTTTCATCAGGACAATGCGTCAGGACAATGTGTCACAAGAGCATTTTGACAATGGCTAAAATCTATGAATTAAAGTTCTAATTGTAGGAGAATCCACAGTATTCAATAGATTTACCCCCTAGAGACTTTCGCCTGTTTCAAGACCTAATGAAATTCATGCGTGGAAAGCGTTTTCCATCAAATGATGGGGTTATAATAGCTGGTGTTATTACAGCCCTTCCAGATTTTCATCTGAATGGGATTCATAAATTGGAATCTCATTGGAACAAATGTATTGATGTTCAGGGAGACTATACTGAATAATAAAGTACATTTCAAACCATATAATCGGGTTGTTCATATCGAACCACAAGACTTATTGAGCAACCAAGTATATGAGTCTAGCTAAAGCTATGAAAGATTTTGAAAGTAGTACAACAGAAAGTGCCCCGCGCTAATTGAGGGTCACGATTGTTTTAACCCTCCATATGCTCGTATTATTATATTTCGCTTCTGCTCCTAAACTTTGGCTTCCAAATTTCAATTAGAAATTCACAGATTTTTCGTAATTTGTCAAGCCACTGTTACATGACCACTTATGCACTTGCCCGAAAAACATCTTCACACTGTAAACTTCCTTACCGCCACTCTGTCAAAGAGTTTGGTTTTGATTAAAAGCTTTAGTGGCATTTTCGACTTCTCTCAATCGGCGACCAACTGTTTTCCAACAACGTGGCTTCATGGAAACTATAAGCAATCGCCAACTGGCTGGCTAACATATTTGCTTTTCGTCAGTGCACAGCAAGGCAAACATATCCTAATTTCAGCGCCGCAGCGCCGAAGCCTTTGGCACCTTTGACCCCCAAAGGAAAACAAACGCAAACCACAAAACAACGAGGTGGTTGGATGATTGGCTATTGGATTGGATGTTGGATGGCGAATACGGCTGGTTAAATGCAGGAGCAGCTGATGATGATGTGGTTGCAGCTAAGGCTACGTAGTTGTGCTTATGAGCGGTTTCAAAGTTCGTACGAAAACGGCAGTAACCGTCAATGCCGCACCCAGGTGGCAAACGAACTGTAGATGAGAAAATGTATGAGTGGAGGGGGGGGAAAGGGGTTATATGCAAACGTCAGGTGTAATCAAAGTAACATTGCCAAGGAGCACCGACAGACAAACTCGTTAAGCAGCGGTGGCAAATCAACCTAACTCTGAACGCTGTTACCAGCCACAAAGTCGTCGTAGTCGTAGTCGTCGTCTCATCAACGTTGCGCTACACACACAGCCAGTTGGGTCACACGCAAGCAGAACAAATAAAAGAACAAAAAAAAGAAGGAAAGCAAACAAACATAAGAGTTAGACCACTCACCATTAGGCACTCACGGCTATCGCTGCACAGCCAGCCGTAGGAGAGCTGGAGGTAGGCGGCGGCTGGAATGACGACAATGACGTCCATGACCTTTACCGCCCCGGGTGCAGGTAGGTTGTACCAACAATCAATTACAATTGCACGCTTTTTCTGCCTGCTGTGTGCGCGGCATGTTGCAAGTAACTGCAGCAAGACAACCACAATAGCAGATATCCAACAAAGATGTAGTAAAAAAAAAGTGGAAAGAAAAACGCTGAAGTAGCAGTGAAGGTAAAAAAAAAAAACACATCACAGAAGCTTTTATGCAAACTCCAGTGTTAGTCGCACCACGCTCACCCTCAGCGCCAGTGTCAGAGTGTTAATGCCACATCACTGCGGCAATAGTAGAAAAAACGGCAGCACTAACAGCAGTTGGAACCACAGGTCGTTGCCGAGGTTAATTTCACTCCTTGCAACGCGCTGTATATAGCAATATAAATGCAACATGGCACAAATAATTTAAGTAACCCACAAACACAAACACATGCATACATGCCAAGGTATACAAATATACTTTTGAAGAGTGGTTGTGTGCTCAGTGTCGGCGCCCAGACATCAGACAGCCGCAAGGTATACAAGGAAAACTTCATGAAAAAAAAAAAATAAATACGAAGAAAAATATGAAAACAAAAAGGAAATGCTGATAACTTAAGCCAACACAATCAGCGCAGGTAACAACAGCAAAAGCTCATGACAGACTACAGACGATAGTAGCCGGCAGCAGATAGCAACTGTCAGACAGTGTGTCGATGGTGGTGAAGGTGAGCATCAATAATCAATGAGTGACCTCAATGAGAAAAACCTACAAACATTTAATATAATTTGGCCGTATTGAGAAAACCTACAAATGCCTCATAAAGGGTGGTTAAGTTTTCAGGGCCGGTGTTGATTTTAAATAAAATAGAATTTTTTTAAGAACTTGTTATAATTTCTCTTTATTATGATAATATTGGTATAACTCAATTACGTATGGAGTAAAATATCGGCAAAAATGGCCGCCGCGGCCTGGGCGGCACACCTCCATCCGATGGTCCAAGTTTTCGATGACGCTGAGGCATAATTGAGGTTCTATGCCGTTAATGTGCCGAATTATCTCATTCTTTAGCTCTTGAATTGTTGCTGGCTTACCGACGTACGCCTTTTCTTTCAAATTACCCCAAAGAAAGAAGTACAACAGTGTCAAATTACATGATCTTAGCGGCTAATTGACATCGCCGCGACGTGAGATTATTCGGCCATCAAATTTTTCGTGCAAAAGAGCCATTATTTCGTTAGCTGTGTGACAAGTGGCACCGTCCTGTTGAAACCACATAACGTCCACATCCAAATCTTCCAATTCGGGACATAAAAAGTTCGTTATCATCTCACGATAGCGAACACTATTCACAGTAACTGCCTGACCGGCCTCATTTTGGAAAAAATACGGCCCAATGATGGCGCAGGCCCATAAACCGCACCAAACAGTCACTTTTGGTTTTTCGGCAATCACTTTTGGATTATCATTCGCCCAAATGCGACAATTCTGCTTATTGACGAATCCACTGAGGTGAAAATGTGCCTCTTCACTGTAGATGATTTTCTTCACGAAGTGCGCGATATGCATTTTGATTTGAACGCCCGGTTTCATAAAAAGCCTGAATAACGTTGCTCGATTGTGTATCTTTCCATGGTTCAAATTGAGTTAGTCTGAAATTAAAAAATATCAAATGAAATGCAGAAAAAACTTGACGTTTAGGTGTGGTTCACATTCAACATCGGCCCTTGAAATTTAACCACCCTAATCTGGCCGTATTCGAAGTCGCACTTTTGAATCAGACCATACAAGAAGGAAGGTAGAGCGCTCGCATCTTCGGAAAATACGTTACTTACAAGACTATATTTTACATTACAGCACTCAGTAGGCAGCAACAGTAGCTGGGTATAGTTTAGCGTTAGTACTACTTTGTTTAGTTCCTGCTTCCGTGCTCTTCTCTGTAAGATACGTCACAAAGTCCAATAGTCTCCTACCTTCTTCCGTACAACACATTTATGAATGTCCCAGCCGTGCAGAGGCGCCTTCCTCACTACGGGAACGGACATTCCAGCAGCACGCTCTCAAATCATAGTCCTTAAAACGTTTGGCATAGTCGTCATGAAAAAAGGAGTGATCTCATCCGATGCTTTGTTTGGGGTTTCATTGGAAACTATTTTTAGTGACGAGTCTCAAGCCCAGCCCAGAACAGTACTCTAAGATATTTCAATTTTACATACACGTTTGTTTGCTCCAAAGCAGACGTCCGCTTGTAGCCGCACCTCCTAGTTGACAGACGCTTGCTTTAGTGTATTCTTAAGCTGAATGCGTCGCAGCCACTCCACTAAAGTTACTTGGCTTTCTGTTGGCACCTTTACTTCCACACGGGTTGGCTACCGCATCACGTAGATCGGCTGCTAGCGTTACCCGGATGCACAAATGTGGACGCAAGAGTCGGGATTGAGAATAGTCGTCCAACTTTATATTAAATATACACCGAAGCTCACCACAATACTCTACTGCATCCCATCGTCAACGGCTAAAAAGAAAGGATCTAAATTTGCTGCTATTTGACAGCTGCTGATTGGCGAATGAGAGAAAAAACGGAAAGATAAGAAAATGCGAAATGGGTTGCCAAAGTGACTTTTCGCAACAAATCACTTTCACCATTCGGCAGCCAATATCAAATCTCAAATCCCTTAGAACAATTTTGCCATAAACGAGCTTCTCATGAAAATCCAATACAATAATAAATAATTTGTGCGGAATTATGAAACTGCAGATCTTCGAGAAACGTTAGCATTGCCAGACTTTAATGAGCATTGACTTAGCCACTTTCGGTCAATACAGAGGTTTCCATCTCTGGGTGACGAAAGCTACAGGGTTACCTACTATGACTAATCAGACAAGCACAGTATCTGGGAGTACAGCTACGTCCTAAGTAGAATCAGGAACTTAGTATCAAAGAAAAAGTAAACCAAATAAACATTTCCTCTAATTCTCGTAACGTAAGCTCTTTATACGGAAACTGACTAATGGATGTGACAGTCAAAATTTGTTTAGTCTTAACTACGTTAGGGTTCTTTAGCAACTACTACTACAGAAGCCGCCGTTCCCCCAAATCTTACAACACATCAGGAGAATAAAATATGTATTATTAATATAAGAAGAGGTATTAAGAGGTTTTTGAAGCTTAGAAGATGTAATTTTGTTCAAAACTATTTGTTGTGTTTCCCTAACGCTTGACACTCATTTACTTCTTTAATCTAGGTCCTGAGAGACCCTTAAATTTTTTGTGTGTTAGCTCGACCCGGTGGTCTAGAGCTCGAAAATATAGGGTATTTTCAGGAATTTTTTTTACAATAAAAAAATGAAAAACGATATTTAAATTTTTTACGCTTTTTATTTAACTTCTTGTACAAACAAAAATGAAAAGAAACATAATTTTAAAAACGGCGCTGAAGTTGACCCTCCCGAAAAATTGGACCTGGACGGTGTTGTCCATTTTGGCTGTTCTATTTATCTGAAACACAAAAGCCTAAAAAATTATTAATCAGTATGACTGTTGCTATGTCCCATAGTAGAATAAAACAAATTGAGAAATTAGCGCGGTTTTGAATTTGATACTCTAAAAATTGGCTGTTTTTAGTTTTTTAATAAAAGAAAAATAAAATAAAATAAAAAAAATTCGAAATAATTGAAATAATAATAGTCCATGATGTTTTGAACAACATATTAAAATTTCGGACGATTCGGCTGAATAGTGTTTTTTTTTTTTTTTTTTTTTTTGACAACACAAGGCCGAAAAAGTCGTTTTGAGATAATTGAGTTTAAGGGGTTATATACATACAGTTAGAAGGCCGAAAAAAGCGAATTTCCCAGAATTTTTCCTGAGAACACTTTTAAGCTTATTGATCAAAAAATTTGTACACATATTATGTTATCTTTTGACTGTATATTATGACTTAGTATTAGTAAAAATATTTCTTTGGAAAGAAGCTCTGGGATGTCCTCTCAAAAAAGACGTTTAGCGGTGACCACTATGTCTCTGAACTGGATCCTCCGAAATTAAAAAACCAAACAGATATCGTTAAAGTAATGTTAAATCTGGAATTAATCGAAGGAATAAGTAAAATAAATTGTTTTACAAAATGGCAGTTTCTCAAAAAAAAAAATTGATTTTTGACCAAAATTTCGGTTTTAAATTACAATAAAAAACAAAAAATATTTATTGTCTCTCTTCGATTTATTACTAAAAAATATATTTAAGAAGGTCGTGTTAAAATTTGAGACTAATCGGTTAAGCCATTTTCGAGTAAAGTTGGTCACCGACTTTGAAAAATGCGTTTAAAGTTTGCCTTGTACTTTCAAGCACTCTGAAGCACCTTTTCAAATTTGCGTATAACTTCGAAAATATTTACCGAAACGATATAAAATTTTCTGTGTGTATTCTTAAATATATGTACATTAAGAAAATAAAATTAAAAAAAAATCGAATTTTTGAACATTTCAATTGTATATAACCCCTTAAAGTTTTGAGAGTGGTCGCGTGACGAATCTGACTCTACCTCCTAAAACGGCCGTAGAAGCTCTATTACTGGGAATATCCTTCCTGAAATCCAACAGTATATCCTTAAAGCCTATACTTTCGAAACATCGAAAAAAATAAAAAGCGATTTTTTGAAAATTCTAGACCACCGGGACCCCTTAAATTCCTCACTTCAAAAAATTTCTGCTCACTCTTCTCGGAACAAAAAACTAAGACTTACAAAATTTTAATTACATTTTTCACAACTTTGCGGCACTGTAAAAATTTTAGCTGACGCAGCAGCATGTCTGTGATGTGTAAATTAATTTGAGAAACTAAGATGAAGACTAACACTGTTTGCTTTTCAAGGAGCAGGCATATTCAGTTACTTGAAATTGCCACTACAGCATTGTAATATTTACATACTTATATATAGGTATACATAGGTCTACCTATATATCTGGACTTACAGGGTGAATATTTATAAGCATATGGCCAAAATAATATAAGTAGCTACACACGAGTTGAGGAATATATCAAGTAATATAATAAATGTCTTTTACTTATAATTTTTTCCAAACATGGTACACACAGTTGCTCAAAATAGTGATCGAACGTTGGTGGTGCCCAAATATAAATATTTGTTGGTGAAATCAAAAATAACACAGGCCGACACAACTTTTGAGCTAAAATCCACATTTCAGTTTTTAAGGTACTGGATTCGAGTCTGAACAAGAATGATAGAGTAAAAGATTACGCTCGGAGACTTGCTCTAACGTCATAAGCAAAACAATACGAATAGGAAGAATCACAAGCGAATGATAAGTAATAAAATAAAGAATTTTTTTTTTATTATAAAAGGCTGAATAAAGATCTGGGACACCCAAGTGATATGGTTTAAAAAAAAAAATAGATATATATATATTAAAATATATATATATTAAAAGGGTGCCCAAGGGGGTGTTCTTTCTCCGCTATTGTGGTGATTGGCCGTAGACTCTCTACTAGCGGAGATGCAGGAACTCGGTTTTCATGTCCAAACATTTGCGGACGATGTCTGCGCGCTAACATCTGATAAATTCCCAAGGAGGCTTTGCACGAAAGTGCAGAGTATTCTGGACAAAATCGATGACTGGTGCATGAGACAAGTTCTTTTCGTCAATCGGAACAAAACCACCATAGCCTTGTTCCAGCACTGAAAGGTGTGACACTTGGTTTTTTCGATGACGTTAAATATCAGGTTTCACTGAAGGTAAATCGCGCATTAAGGATTTTTCAGCAATGCCGCAGAGCCTTTGGTAAAACCTGGGGTAAGAAACCTGCTGTTGTCCTATGGATATACACAGCACTTTTCAGACCAATCATCACTTACGCTTCTGTGGTCTGGTGGCGACGGAGTATGGTTAAGTCCACGCTACGGGAACTATACAGGCTGCAAAGAAGTGTCATGGCTACAACCTCGGGCGATGCTTTAAACGCTATGCTTGATCTGCTCCCCTTGGATCTTAAGACACAACAGGAAGCAATAAAAGCAATGGGTAGTCTCCATAAATATGGTTTCTGTCACGAAGATGGAACTTCGGAACACAGAGAAATCTTTAAGTTGCTAACTGAGCAGTATCCACTGGTTTCAAAGACGACCTGATACCCATAGAAAATACAAACATAAAAACTTAGCGAAATACATGACAAAAAAGAACTCGGACATTTATAGAAAGTAGAGCTAGGCAAATACTATTTAAAAAAAAAAACAATGTAATTATTATTTAGTCGGCAATCCTTTATTTTTTCTCACAGCATTCAGTATTTTCGTCATGGATTCGACCAGATTCTTGCACGTTAAAGAATCTATTTTCCCCATCCTTTTTAACACACTTTTATTAGCTCGGGTTGTATGTATGTAACGGAATCTTTGAGCTTAATTTTCACTGGCTTCTAAAAATCTGATCGACTTGGAATTTTGCACACCTATCAAGGACCGATGACAATGCAATAATTTGATAAAAGTTTTCCATTATCCTTTTTAGGATTGCCAGGATTAATATTTTCTTTTTTTACCTGTGGGCGAAAAGTAAGGTGAATTTGGTTGTAAAATGAAAAGTCTTTATTTCTAATGAAATCCGTCTTTTATGCGTGTTTAACCCCAACATCTACCGTTTCTACTAAATGTGTCTTATAATACGTTCACATATAAGTAGATGATCTACTTTTTCGCGCTTAACTCAAAATCTGTAATTAAAAAGCGCGATCTCCTATACAAAATTTCTCTCCCAAAATCTGAGATTATAAAATAATCCTAGATAATAACGATATTTTTTGGCATACAACCCTGTGTTTACTGTGTTATCGATAATTATTATTACGAATGTAAGGAGAAACATCAAAATAAAAACTAAATGAAATGGATGCCGGGAAAGAAAAAAGGTCTGTAAACATAATTCTAATAAAATTTTTGTCAAATATTATTAAATAAGGATACATTTTACAGAAAAAAGGCGTGTGTCCATGAACGTTTTGTCCTCTTATTACTTATTATAAAATGTAATATGATTTGCGCATAATGCTTCAGGTCATTATCTTGCTGGAAGATCTAGCTCGAGCATAGGCCTCGTTTGTCCACGGATGGCATCAGGTTTTGTTCCAAAATGTGCTTGTATTAGAAGCGATCCATATTTCCTTCAATGAAAACGAGGTTTCCAGCTCCTGTGGCTGCAACTGGTCCCCAAACCATGACACTGCCACCACCATGCTTTACAGTCGGAATCAGATTCCTAGGATCCATGGCAGTGTTTGGTTTTCTCCAAACTTTGGCTTTGCCGTCGTATCCAAATATGTTGGATGTCTCATCAGTGAATAAAACTAGTTTCCAAAATTCTATTCCCTTATAAGGTGCTTTTTTGCAAACTCCATACGAAGCTTTCAGTTTTTCTCGCTTATAAGGGGCTTCTTGCGAGGAGTTCTGCAGTTGTTACCTTCATTATTAAGGGTCCTGCTTATTGTACGTGGTTGATACCTCTCGGCTACCTCCTGGGCCAAATCAGTAGCATGTATTTTCGGATTCTGATTCACTGCTTTGCGAATAAAGAATACATCTCTCCGGTTGAGCATCTTGGGCCGGTCACTATGCGGCTTAATCTCCAGATAATTGGTTGTTTCAAAGTTTTTACAAATAGTTTGTACCGTAGACTTGCTTAAATGCAATAAATCAGCTATTTAACCAAAGGATGTCTTATTACTTCTGTACTCAAAAACTTATTTTCTCAAATCAGTAGAGATTTCTTTGCGGAGCGACATTATTCCGATCGTACACTTTTTCAAAAGACAAAATGCCATAAATTTTAAGAAGAATGTAAAGTAGAACCACAAAATAAAATAAACGGTACTTTACAGTTAAGTATTCGCAGAAAAGAAGAGCAAAATAAGTGTCCTAATATAACGTATGTACACTTTTGTCAGTGCATTTTTTTGGTTTTTCTTGAATAACTTTTAAAGTAACTACTGAAAATAATATTTTTTTTTTTACATTTGTTAGACTGTTACAATAATTAGACTTAAAACAAAATTGCATCATTACATTCCTTTTGAATACTTTAGATCGGGAGAAATTAAGAATAAAAAATGGTTAAAAAAAAACTAAAAAACTTTTTAGTTCGATTAGCAATAAAAGCGTGTTTTTTAGTTTTTTTAAACTATTTTTTTTTTTAATAGCATCTTATAGGTCTTTCTTGTTTCTAGTAACATGTTTTTTCACATGGTTTTCCAAATAAGCATACAGATGTTCAATTAATTTGAACCGTGGAGATTATGGAGTTGTTTCCTGTACTTTAGGGCAGTGGTAAATAAACCATAGACCGAGATCAAGTGCGTTATGCTTGGGATCGTTGTCTTGAGAGTACGGGAAAGTGTTCTTAATTCCCAACTGTTCAGCACTTTGGACCAAATTTTCTTTCATAATTGTTAGATATTGCTTGTGTTCCATATTGCCGTTAATGAAGCACAAAGTTGCAGTACCAGCAGCGGACTTAAAAACCCCACCCCCTTGTTCAACTGTCGTACGTAAGTTTTTTTTAGCTACTCTTCGTTAGGTCTTCTCCACACATATGATTGTCCATCTGACCTTAATGTTAAACTTGCTTTCACCTGCAAAGAAAACGTGCTTTCAGAGCTCGAAATGCTTATCCCGATGACGCTTTGCGAATTTTATTCCCTTGTGTCTGTTAATCTCGTTGATGAAAGGTTTTTTTCGTGCAACTCTTCTATTTTTAAAATCCTATTTGAATACCTAATATAAAAATAAAAATATTTAACTTTTGTTTCTTACAAAAAATTTGATTTTGAAGTTGCGTGCTATGCATGTCCGAGTTCTTTATTGAGCGACTGTATTTAGCACAACCAAGATGGGCCTCTTCTTTTCGCCAAGCGTTAGCAAGTGGCGAATAGACGAAGCAACTGGTATAAATAAACATACTATTATTGGAAACGCGGGAATAGATCTGCCTTAAATTACATTTGTTTGTACGACCGTGACCATAATCGCTAGCGGCGAATCCTACTTGATAACTTTGTTACTGCTTCTGCTATTCGCGAGGAAATGGCGAACATAAGGGGCCCTAGGTATGTATGCAAGCTTCACGATTTTTTAATTATTCCTTTTACCTTAGTCTACTTATACGGTTCGTTGATGGCATTCATAATTTGCGCGTATGCATTTTATTAGGTACTCAGCTGAGTTTCTCTTGGAATTTGTGGCGTGCGTCTCCATGCTGTTTTAAAACTAGATCGACTTTTCCACCATTTGGCTGGCATACAATTTGTGAGAAGCTTTTTTGGGAGGATATACTTTCATGCCCTGCCGACGTACTTAAGAACAAAGCCATTAGAAAAAAATCTGTCTATAATCTGATGTTTCGTGTGCCTCATGGGCTAACCCAGTGGTCGGCAAACTGCGGCTCGTGATCCACATGCGGATGTGAAGCTGCGGCTTTTAGTTCCATATAAAAATGTTATTTATTTTATACAAATTCGGCCGCCGTAGTTGAATGGGTTGGTGTGTGACTACCTTTCGGAATTCGGAGAGAAGCTAGGCTCGAATATCCGTGAAAGACCAATATGAAGAAAAAGTTTTTTTCTAATAGCGGTCGCGCCTCGGCAGGCAATGGTAAGCCTCCGAGTGTATTTCTGCTATGAAAAAGCTCCTCATAAAAAATATCTGTCGTTCGGAGCCCGCTTGAAACTTTAGGTCCCTTCATTTGTGGAACAATATCTAGGCGCATGTCACAAATAGGAGGAGGAGCTCGGCCGAACACCCAAAAACACGGTTACGCGCGACCTCCTTCATCACAATAAAGTGCAATGACATTTCAAGGGTCAGATGTTGAGATGCTTTGCTTTTTGTTTGAATGAAATAAATACATTCCCAAATAAGAATTTAATGCCATTCTGCCCTGAATTAAAGAACGACAAATGGTTACAGAAATTTATGGATATCACTGCAAAAGTAAACGAGCTGAAGTTAAAACTGCAAGAGAAGGAAAACCTAGCTTAAGTTTTGGTAGAATAATTCGTTTGTCTTGAAGAAAAAATAATTCTTATTGCAGAAGTTATTCAGCGCGGTAAATTTTTTCATTTTCAATTTCTAAAGTAATATCGCGATAAAACCATTCCAATTGTTGGCGCGAATTACTTCAGCAAGTATATACCTATGAAATGAGACTTTTTTTTCAATTTCAAACATTTATTAACAAAAAATTTGTAAAACTTGATCTTCAAAATAATAGCCATCGCTAGCAATACATTTTTCCCATCTCTTAGGCAATTTGTGGATGCCGCGCCAAAAAACTTGGCCGTCTTTGGCCGCAAACCAATCATTGAGCCATTTTTTGGCTTCTCCGTGAGAATTGAAGCGCTGTTCGGAAAGTGCGTGGCCCATCGATGCAAACAAATGATAATCGGAAAGCGCCAAGTCTGGTGACTAAACGTGACAAACGTAACAAACAATGAACTGAATATTGTTGACAGATGACAGACGAAAAAAACAGCACATTTGGGAAAGTTTAAAAATACTCCTAGCGACAGCTACGGACTAATAGCTGAAAGTCTCAGTTCATAGGTATATGCCTGAAAAAAAATTATAGACGAATTTGCAGATTTGCCATTCAAACCCCAAAAAACCACTCTAGTGTTCATGGTAAATCCTCTCAATATAAATAATAAGGAAATCCACATTGAACCATTTGAAATTGGCACTGGAACTCCGTCTTTCGAAGTGTGACCAATTAAAAAAGCCATACATTTAGTTTGGAAAATTTCTTTTATTCAATTCAAAGTAAAAATGTGTGAAAATAATACACAAATAAGAACCAATTTACTTTTGTCTCGATATAACCACCTTTAGTCTTGACTATGGCCATGAGACGGTCCAGAAACGAATGGCAAGCTGCCCGAATGTGACTTACAGGTATTTTAGTCCGCTCGCGGACAATGGCTTTTCTCAGCGGGACTGGTGAATCTTTTAGTTGGCCCAAAGAGAATAATCCATCGGACTCGGTGTGGAGAATTTGGGAGCCATTGGACGTCATGAAGTGCGGAAAATTGTTTTTTAGGCATTCATAGTTCACTCGAGCTTTGTGAGGTGGTGAAAAGTCCTGTTGAAACGTCAATGGTCTGCCATCGAAAAATTTGAATGCCCACGACTTCAAGGTTTTCTCCAGAATACTTTCCCGATAATATTTTGCATTTACCTCGACGCAAGGCTCCATGAAAATGTTTGGAGAGCGGCTACCTGCGGTTACGGCGGCCCAACCCATTACCTGCGACGAGTGTTGCCTCCTGGTGGCCAATCGATGACTCAAATTTTGGTATGAACGGTCGCTCAAATAAACCTTACAGTTTTGGGAGTTTACGATTTGCTCAATTTGAAAAATTGTCTCGTCAGAAAACACAATGTTCGGAAATTGACCGTTTTCGGCCAAGCGAAGCAACTCCTTCGCTCTCTCAAGTCTGACTTGTTGCTGCTTTGGTGTAAAATCATGCGTCTTTTGGATCGTGTAAGGCTTGACTTTTGGATAATTTTCAGTATGCGGCGGTTCCTACGTTCAGATATTTTCAGTTCATTCGCCATTTGATTACATCAGCTGCGCGAGCGGTATGAAGTTGGTTACACTTCGAGTGCCGGACCAAAGCAAAGCTTTGTGGAGTGGAAAATCTAAGGAGTTCAAGAGCAAGTTGGAGGAGTTAAAGGTCCTGAAATATATGTGCGTGACGCAACAAAAGTGGACGGCTTCAAGAGAAATGTCGCGAGTTGTGGCAGTTATATTCGAAGAAGTTATAAATGAATAAATATAGTATTTTTTTTTATCAAAAAACTTTATGTATGTGAGTAATATTTATTGTTGGCAAGAAAGAAATGGGTGGCTCTCTAAAAACTGTGAAATTTTGTAAATTGTAATTTTTGACTCTTCCGACTCAAAGGGTTGCCGGCCTCTGGACTAATCCAGTGGTAGTCACGTACAAGCTCACTCGCTGCATGCATGGGCATTTATCTATTTACATACTACATACTTTCATACATATACACGTATTCTCAAGGAAGTCACAAGAAACCAAATCGTAATCTTAAATACTCAAAAATATCCAAATAAAAATACATACTTACATACAAAAAACAATACATAAATATATGCACATATCTGCCTTATGCCTAAAAATGCATATAAACATATTTACATTTTAACCTATACATATATATATATGAGCATTCTTCTCATTTATTTCCCGCAAGTTGTTGCGAAATTTTAAACTCATTCAATGCTTTCATCTCTCTACTTGCATGCGACCGCCGCCAGCTGTGGCAGCCACACTACAAGAGCGAGGTGGCAGCTGCGCTTAATGTTGCAGACAAGTTTTCGCTCACATGTGCACATACCTACCTACATACATATATGCACATGCTAATGTATTTATACTTTTCTCCACACGCTTGTGCATACTTATGCGCATATGATATGTAGGCAAGCTCTTAAGTTTCACCGCAGTAAGGTCAAGTTCAGTTGCTTTTGGGATGCAGTGAAATTCATGCAACTGCTTCGGCGACCTCAACTGCCTGCCTTAAAGTGCTTTGCGTGACACTTGGAATTATTTATTATTCAATCTTATGGCACGTATTCTCCTTATAAACTTATGCACTTATGTACTTATACTCTGCATATGCCTGCATGACGGTCTCATACATATTTATAAAGTCGGTAAGTACGGTTAATTCACGTCGTAAGTAGTTTAGTTTTAAAATTTAAGCCATTGCAGTTACTTTTTTTTATGGATTTTCAGAGTTGGTATGCAGTTTATGGTTTCCATTTTCTCTGTTGTTTACTCTCAGGCTACTTACGAGAGTGTGGGTTGTTTATTGTTCCCATTAGCTAACATTTTTGTATACTTCGTTTGCTTCCTTCAAGGAAAATACTATTTTCTTTATTTTATTTATTTATTTATTTATTTATTTATATGAATAGTACAGAGTAAGACTAAACTCTTTTAATAGTACTTCAACATTAGTATATTCTCGAACAACTAGAATGATTTTAACATAAAAGTTTCTCAACGTATTATAAATCTTTACGCAAGTTCATTAACTGAAGCGGAGCCGCGAATAACGTTTTTAAAGCCATTTTTTGCAAAACGTGTTTTTTTGCAGATTTCCGTTACTACGAGTATTATAACTCTCTTGCATCTCTAAAGCATCAAATAAGTTAAAGTTGTAAGTTACGCGCAAAATGATACGATCGCAATGGTCGAAGGTAATTGATAAGTGTAATAAAGGTTGAAAAGTGAAGTGATAATAAAAACAAAAAGCTTCGAAATAGTGGAAAGGGGGCGTCCATAAATTACGTGAGATGTTTAAGGAGGGAAGGGGTCGAGTCAAATCTCATCTAATATTACGTTGGAGAGAGGACGGTCTCGGCAAATATCACGCAATTTTTTTTCTGATTGAAACAAAAAAATATATACTATTTTGGTCCATTATCCAGATTGTACATGCTTAAGATTTAATCTTAAGCGTAATCGTAGTATGATTAAGATCATTCACTAATTCATTCGAAAGAAAATAATTTCATTCATACTTCGACGTTATACATTACTACCGTCAAACCACCATATTTGCTTTACACCAAATAGCTCAATTTAATCTGAATTTACGGTACAGTGTAGCCCGTCGTTTGTTTTCCCGCCACTATCAGCCGAACGTGCGACTCGATGAACAAGAGCGTACGAGCTCAGTGGCAGCGACAGACGGACAGGTTCCAACCTTATTTGTTTATTCTTGTAAATGGTTTACTCGACTCAGTTCATGCCCTTACTAATTTAAAATGAGTTATCACGATTCTTATAATGCATACGTCAAAAGATAGGTCCATAAGATGAAGAAGTCCTGCCAGGACGATGTGATAAAATTATGGAATACTGCGAAGCAAAAATTCCCGAAGAAAGAAGAGTTAATACATCACATTAAACATGAGATTGAAAGGCTTCTCAGGGAATCCACTGAGAGGAAAGTTCGGTCTACTTTAGCATTCCTTCAAAAGGTAGGTTAAATATATTTTTTTAAGAAAATACTTTTTTTTATATAATTTCATATAGTGGGCCAACTTATATAGCAATACGAAGTGGCAAGCACTCTTCGTCAACTACATCTAGTCACGCTCAAGACTTGGACACTCTTTTAACAATTGATTCTTTTTCCAAATTTATAAAGAATATAGACGGCAAAGTTAACCCTGTTCTTATAATTTCTAGTGACGGTGGGCCTGACGAGAGTCCACGATATCGAAAAGTGATCACACACGCCATAGAACATTTTAAACAATATGATTTGGACGCAGTATTTATTGTGACTAATGCCCCTGGCAGGAGCGCATTCAACAGAGTAGAGAGATGCATGGCTCCGCTCAGTCGAGAGCTAACATGCGTTGTTCTTCCCCAAGATTCTTTTGGGACACATCTTGACTCCAGCGGCAGAATATTAGGCAAAAGTCTGGAAAAGGATAATTTCAAAAAGGCAGGGGATATTTTAGCTGAAATATGGTCTGCAGTGTGCATTGACGGACACGAAGTAGTCGCTAAATATATAGGCCCGAATAATGACACTTCCAGCGTTCCAGACCTGCCAGCCGAAGAATGGTACACTGAGCACGTTAGAGAAAGCCAATATTTACTCCAGGTACAGTGCAGTTGATTCATATCAAATTTTTATGCGTGCTTATTTTATTTTTTATTTTTTTTAGTTTTTTAACGAGCGCGAATGTCAACAAATCTTCATTAAGTGTTACAAAGGGAAATTGTTTTTAATTTTTTTTTAGGTTGTGAAATGCGATGACCAGAAGTGTTGCAGCCCACACCGGAGTGATCTGCATATGATTCTTCACCACCGTTTTCTGCCACCTCCATACCATATCACTCAGGTTGATGGACGTTTGACAATTCCGGACTTTAAAGAACACGACGGAAAGTCATTTGCTCCATTTCTAATACGCCTATCGATTCAACCGCTGAATGCCTTCATGATCTCTATTGCCCAAGTATACGTGATAATTTAGAGAAAAGATGCTGCAGTACATGCGGTATTTACTTCGCATCTATCACAAGAGCTGCAGAGCACAGGCGAGCAGCTCACATTGCACCAGCTAAGCAAACGCGTATGTTCTGCAAAGTGCGACCCTCACGAATTGTCACAAGACGAGCTAATGAGTTACTCTGCGCAACCGTCAACGGCTTAGAGTGGCAAGATCAGAACGAAGTTGAAGGAGCAGTTGATTTTACTGAAAATCATATGGACATGTTGGTCCCAATAGTCTCTCTTGAAACCGCGCATGATTCTCCATGGACTGAATTAGAGTAGATATTCGAGTAGTTACGATTTAAGTCTTCTATTGGTAAATTTCTATTACACTTATAACTCTCAGCAATATTGATTACTAGTCTTAACTAGTCATAAATAAAAGCACGAAGCAAATTTTTTTTTTCTTTTTACAATCTTTACAATCCAACGCATTTACATAAGAAACCCACATTTTGAAAAATCTCACGTGAGATTGGGGGATGGGGGAAGGGGTTGAATACAATCTCACGACATCTCGCCTTCAGAAAATTAAAAAAAACACCTCACGTAATTTATGGACGCCCCCAAATGCATATAAGTATAAGGAGGAAAAACCAAAGTATCCCTCAAAAAAACGCCCCAGAACAAGTAATGTGGAAAAACGTTTTAAGTGTACTTGCTGTAATTTTATTTTATTTATTGTTTTTATTTAGGTTTGTGATTGTCGTTGCTATTTCAATTGCGAAAAATGTAGTGTTAGTCAAATAAAGCACTATTTTGTCAAATTCTATGAAAAAAATTATAATTATCGTCTTTGATCGAATTGAGTGAGCCTCGAAGAAGAAGAGTTAACCCTTTCGCGTATACTGGGACAATATGTCCCAGCCTCGTACAAAGTTATTTAATAGTTTTTTTTATTCAATAAAACTTCCATCTTAACTATCCCAATAAAAGTTCTTGGTTTCATTTATAAAAAAAATCCCAAAAAAATTCCTAATTATAATATACGTGGCACCACTGATCCAGTTAACAAGCACGTGTTGAGAAATTTTGACGATATGGCAAGACAAACGATGTCAAAAACATATGTTCAGCGATCGTCATTGCATTAGCTTCGAATCAGTAAATAGTGCACTTAGAATTCTCCCTATATTGCATTTAATACATTCTTAGAATATCAGTAAAGGTGAGTAGCATATAATTTTGTATGTCTTGGGATCTATTGTCCCAGTTTGCATTTTACATGGGACTTATTTGTACCAATATGATTTTTCCCAGATGTCGAAGAAAAAGTACACTGTGGAAGAGACTGCAGATATTTTATATGAAAGCTCTGAAGAGGAAGATTTTAGCCCATCTGAGAGTAGCTACAAACCATCGTCAAACTCTGGGAACAGCAAAGCAGATGGAGATAATACTTATGTCATGCTTTCTATTCCGAATCAGACGAGGAATATGCTGCCGAGTGTGGCTGAGGAAGAAGAATTATGCGAGAATGAGGTGGGTGAAGCACCTGCCATTGGCACCTGGACTAACATCCTTGAAGATGGATGTTTCGAACCCAAATTTCGAATGCCATTAGAAAGAGATTCTCAAGTTCTGGTAGATCTTCCCAGAGGGTCTACCGAGTTCCGTGTATTTAAAGAATTTTTTCCAAAAAGTTTGTGTATTTTTATTGCACAGTGCACAAATCAGCGACTAAAAAAACTTAATAAAGAGAAGAAAACTAATAGAGCATTAACCGATGAACATGAAATAATGGTGTTTTTAGGCGTGGCTATGATTATGCACTACAACCATTTGCCATCATTAGATGATCATTGGAGCAAATACGCATCAATGGGAAACGAAATGATAAAGCAAAGTATTTCTCGCGATCGGTTCACTCTACTTTCTTCGAAACTATATTTAAATGATTGTGACGAACCTGATAATGCTCCAAAAGATTACTATATTTCCGAAGTCGTTTCATGTGTGAAAGAAAAATTCATGCGAATACGAAGCGATAGTCCTTTTCAATCAATCGATGAATGTATGGCAAAATTCAAAGGTAGGTCCAGTCTAAAGCAGTACATGCCTATGAAACCAATCAAATGCGGTGTTAAAATTTGGCTGCGCTGTGATACAGAAACAGGATATACATACGATTTGAATGTATACACTGGTACAGATGTCACCACTAATCTTTCTGGAACTCTTGGAGAAAGAGTGGTTTTAAAATTAGTAGGTACCATCCGTGATAATGATGTGGCTGTTGCATTCGATCGCTTTTCACATCAATAACATTGATGAAATCCATTCCATTTCCTGCTATTGGTACATATATGAGAAATCGAAAAGAAACACCGGAGTTCGGGTCGCGACTAGTACGTGGGCAAAGCCAGTTCCAAATAAACTGCGATGGTCTACTAGCTACTCGTTGGATGGACTCGAAAGAAGTACTTGTTGTCTCCAACTGTCACAAGCCGAGCATAGGAGAAGTAGATAGGAAGCAAAAGGACGGTAAGAAGAAAAAAGTTGCCTGCCCCTTAGCTATTGTGGACTATAATCGTTTGATGGGGGGGGGGGGGGGGGGGGGGGGGGGCCTAGATCTAACTGATCAGAAAGCAGCGGTATACGATATCAACCGGAAATCCCAACTAAACTGTTAATGCTTGGATTGTGCATAACGACCTGAACCGTAAGAAATCAACACTGACACAGTTCATAGTCCCATTAGCAGAGTCCCTTATTGTGGAAGGAACCAAGCTCAAGGAGTTAAAAACTCGGCGAACTGGTGGAAGACCATCTAAACGCCCACGTAATGAGCTCTTGAATATAGGTGATCATTTACCATTAAAAGGTAGTTCTCGACGTCGTTGCGTACGATGCACTTCCCTGCAAAAAGAAACGAAAACAAATTACGTTTGCTCTGGATGCAACAATGCACTTTGTTTCAAATGTTTTGCCTCGCACCATAAGTAAATATTGTACTTTTTCTGTAATAAAACACAAAAATACTAAATTTTTCAAATACATTTTTTAAAACTAAATTCGACGTTTTATTAAATTGTCCCAATATAAATCCTTACTGGGACAATATCTCCCAGGATAATGCAAGGAATTAAGGACTTTTTAAGTATGCAGAACATATTTTTTCTATTATTTATATTTTTCGTTTTTTTTGAGTATGCGTGCAAGAAGTATTCCGGTAGCGAAAATAAAACTCCGGCGAGAAGGGGTTAAAAACGCAATTTCATATCGTACCGTCACCGTAAACTACTTTTTGCAGAGCCAGTTCGGTAGAAAAGAGAGAGTGTGCAAAAAAATGATTTGCCATACATTTCAGTTAAGATTTGTTAAAGCAAAGGATAAAAGAACTCGTGTGTGTTATGTAACAGTCTTCTTACGAAGTATTTTTCTGAAATCAATCAAAAATGTTTGACATCCCTATAAAAGTGGCTGGATCGCTATCTGAATTGAGCCTAATTTTGTCCGATAATTTTGAGAAAAACTGAAAAAATTACAATTTGTCTTATTGAAAATGTTAAGCACGGTTCACTTTTGAGTTTCTGTTAATTTCCTGTTATTGGGGTGACCGAAAAGTAATATCGTCTGCGCATGTTTGCCCTTTAGGAGTTAATTGCATATTTGAAAGTCATGCCAGGGACATTTCAAAGTCAGTTAAAGTGACTTGGTTTTTTAGTAGTGAAAACTTAAGCCTTAAATTTTCTTTTGTCCTTCTAAGTGAAATGGTTAGTCAAACACCAGAAGAGATTCCTATTCGTCATTGCATGCTTTTGGAGTTTCACAAGGGTAGTAATGCAGCAGTTGCTACCAAAAACATTTGCAATATTTACCCAAGTGCCTTAGATGTTCGGAAATGTCAAAGGTGGTTTTCTAAGTTCAAGTCTCGTAATTTTGATCATTCCAGCTCATATCGATCAGCAATTATGACACTGCCGTATTAAGGGCAAAAATAAAAAAAAAAATAATAAAAAAATATAAAGAAATTAAAAAAATAAATAAAAATAAAAAAACTAATTGGGAAAAAATATTATATCCGTATAGTTTTAAAAAGCTGTTTAATTAGAAAACGTCATTTATAAAACATTTGAAACCTTGTTTATAAGGTCAAAAAAATCAATTTTTTTTTCGGTTTAAGCGATTCCTAATATATTTCAGAATATTCACACAAAGTTACAGAGCCTAATTCTCAATATTTCCGTAGATACAAAGCCAAAGGTAGGCCAGCGTTAGGTAGTTACGCTGTGACCGGACAGCTATAGTACAAACTTTATCTTCTTTTCTCGACTTTTCATTTTTATGATTTCTTTGAATTGGCGTACATGAATGAAAAAAAAACTAATGAACCTGTTTGTTCCCTTCAGTATTAAATTCTCGTCTATTTGAACTAACAAAATAGATAAAAAAAAATTTTCAAGATGTTTATACCAAGTTGAAGTGAATTTTTTTTTTTATAGAAAGGCATTTTTTTCTTTAAGACCTCCAAAAAGTTGATGTAGTTCATCTAGAATAAAAAATCATGATAATTAGAAATCCATTTGAATTTTTTGCTTTAGATAATAATTACGAGCTGGATCTTGTACGCCAGTTGGAAACTCCAGCGTTGCAGCGCTCTACTAATTTCTATGTTATCATTTTTTTCAACTTATTTTAACCAGTACAAAAATTGTTTATACTTTTTAAATGTTCATTAAAAGATAGAAAAAACTTTGCAGTGCTAAATTAATTTTTTCCTTAAAAAAAAATCGCAAAGAGATGCAATTTTTAGACCTCATAAACCAGGCTCCCCCGTTAAAGGCGGAAGGGGAAGCAAATAGGTATCACACAATCGAGGAACTGTCAGAGACTCTTAATCAACCTTGGTTGGCCATCCAAGAACATTTGCAACAAAATGGTAAAATAAACAAAGCTGATGCTTGGGTTTCGCATAATCTGGCTAAAGAGTTAACCGATCCATGACATGCAACTCAACTAGCTTCAACGGTACAATACCGAACCGTTTTCTGACTGCTTGATCACTGCAGCTGAAAAAATGGGTTCTGCATGAAAATCCAACACGCCAAAGTCAGTGGAACTCTCCGAATGAGGCGCCAAGAAGGATTGCTAAGCCAGGTTCCCCTCTGAAAAAGGCGCTTTTGTGTATTCGGTGGGGTATTCGTGGAATCGTTAATTTTAAAGTGCTTAAGCTTTGGGAGACTGTTAATGCAGACCTTTATTGTGAAAAATTAAATAGGGTAAATCAACAATTATGGATTGAGAAGTACCAAGCGATTATCAATGGAAAATGCGATATTTTGCAACCCGATAATAGAAGACGGCACTGAGCCAGAAAAAAAAATTTAACTACTTTTAATTCGGACTCGGAAAAACCCTCAATATTAAAAAAAAGAAAAAAAATTAAAAGAACAAATAAGTAGTTACATATATCATGTTTTTTTATTTTTGCTATAATTTTTTGAAAATTTGTCATGAAAAAAAAAAATTAAATTAAATTAAAATTTAATTACCGATCAACAAACACTTTTTACTAAATTAACGGAAAAGTGCGTTTTTCTAATGGGAATTCAAAGGTGACTTTCAAAGTGTAGTTAAAAATAAATAAATAAATAATTGGCGCGTACACTTCTGTTAAGAGTTTGGCCTAGCTCCTTCTCCTATTTGTGGAGTGCGTCTTGATGTTGTTCTCCAAATGGAAGAACCTAAATTTCTAAACCGACTACGAACAGCAAATGGTTTTAATGAGAAGTTTTTCTATGCAGAAATGCACTTGGAAGTTGCTATTGCCTACCGAGGGACGGCTGCTTTAGAAAAAAAACTTCTTTTTGCTGTTTCATGGACGGAGGCTCCAACCTAAGCATTTCCGAATGGTAGTTACCCAACAACACTTTCGGACAAGGCGTCCGCCTTACATACATACATATTTTTTAGCTTCGGCAAGCCTACTACACTTTCTCCATTTGTGGCTCTGGTTTGTGTCATACGATTTATTTTTCTAAAAATATATTTTCACAGTTTTGTAATTTTGCTTGAAAAGCCTGTATAATTATTGCCTATTTCTCGGTGTTCTGCTAATACTTCATCTATAACTGCCACTGCTTTCGACTTTCATGCTTTCCGCAAGGCTTTTGCAGCCGCTTGAATTTTCAGCTCTCAGTTCAATAAACTTCCTGCTTTCCGCCTTCTTTCCTAAAGCCACGTCTATTCGCCATTTATTGTTATGATTGAGTTTATTGTTGTTGTTTATGGTAAAGTGGCTTGTGGCAAAATTGTAAAAAGCAGTTTAAAAATATGTTGTCGCTGCCATTGTTGCCCATTGGCGGAGGAAAAGGTGCAAAAAATCAATGTCTAAGGGAAGTACTGCTCTATTTACCACAATCTCTAAGCACCATTGTTTCTGGTTACAGTTATACAATTGTTTTTTTTTGTTTTTTTTTCATTGATATTATTCTCTTTTCACATTATTCCTCGCTATCTTTTCCATGGCTTTAGTATAGTTGCAAGCCCATCAAATACCGAAACACCATAAAAAAACAAATTTTGCACTGGATTCCTAATGTCTTTCTTTGCAAATCCAGCTCTAGTCAGCAGCAATTCCATTGTTCATTTGTATTTTTGTAATTTAGACCTTTTATTATGTACATATGTTTACATTTTATGTACAGTCGTAAGTAAAAAATATGTGAAAAATTTTATGTCCGTTGAAGACGTGAAGGAGAAAGCGGCGTGCATCTTGAAGAAGTAGGTTTCCAGCGCTGCTTCGCATAATAAAGGAGTTACATGGAGGCATGTCAAGATAATAAAAAGTAAATATGTACTTATGTGTGAAATAAAAATACATTTCTTATACCATCTGACTCGTTTCTAATGGCTACACCTCGTAATTTCCTAAAATAATCAAGCTTTCCAAGACATAACAATATTAGTAAATTAGGAAAGTAAGATTAGTGAGAGAACTAAGTAGGCGAGGCGCTAAAATTAACATATATCTGAAATGAAAACTCTATTAAAAATGACAAAAGCTGTGTGAAAATGTGACTGGAAAAGTCGAAGACTCTATGCGAAACAGAATTAGGGAAGTTACTGAGCAGCAAGAAATACTGACTTTTATAAAATTAATCATCCAACTTTGGATAACTTCTGTATAATGGAATCTATATTTTCACCTTTGGGCACTGCCTTACTTGTCTATTTGTATACTTCAGCTGCTAGTACACAAGTGTCAAATATGATTGACATACGATGCAAAAATTGTAAATATTGTTAATATTAAGTTTGACCCACCTTGTTCATAAAAGTCGTTCTAACAAATAAGACCACAATTCGCTCCTGCGCACTCTGATATGAAATTAATCGAAAAGTAATTAAAAACAGAAGCTTGGACGTCCCTTTGAATGTATGAGAGAAAGATTCTACGGAAGATGTTTTCTACGTTTGCCAGTTGTTGACGGTCGTAGGTGATGAAACAATGTGCTGTATGAGCTTTACGGTGACCGAGTGCAGTGCATAAAGATTTAGTGGCTCTGCTGGCTAAGTCATGTCATCCGAATGGATGCAAATGCTACGGCTCTGAAAGTATTCGATGCGGTATCAGCTGGTTGTAGCAGTGGAAGCAGAATACATTAGAAAAATTAAGTGGAGAAGGACTTGGTTTCACTTGGTGGGCCCAACTGGCGCTGGTTAGCATATCAAAGAAAGGACTGACAAGCTTTCTTACGCTCGGCCAAAATAACTTAAGCGATACGAAGTCTTAACAATATTTGTTATTTCTATTAAGGAAGCTTGATCTTATTTTAGATGCTACAGCTATTTGTTATATGCTGAAGGTCTAAAAATAGAGACGTAATAACCTTTATGATTGGTGCTGCTGAAACAGAGTAGCATTGAATACAAATCAGTTATATTCAGAAACCTACGGGAAGCAGAAAAATAAACCTAGGTTCTCTCCTATAATCTTCTAATCCATGATTCATGAATCATCATTCTTCTGAGATTAAATTCAGATTTGAATACATTTGTAGAACATCTTACTATAGGGGTTTTTAATAAGAGGTGTTATTTTGATATTCAAAGAAAAATTATTTTTTTTAATATGTCTAAATGATCGGATGTTTATTTCATTATAAAGAGAAAGGTATGCCGTTGAAAAGTGGAAAATACCATCAGGCGAATGACCACCACGACCACGCTTACAGGACAATATTCTTTTCTTGAAATTTTCCATAACCAAATTGCAAAGTGGCTGCCCTATGCCCTCGATAGCCTCACGAATTCCATCTTTGAGGTTTTGAATCGACCCTGGGCTGCTATCGTAGACCTTCTCTTTAATGTGGCTCCAAAGAAAAAAGTCACAAGGTGTTAAGCCACAAGATCTCGGTGGCCAATTGTGATCACCTCTTCGAGAGATAACACGGTCCGGAAACTTTTTCCGTAAAAGATCAATGGTTTCGTTGCTTGTGTGGCACGTAACGCTATCTGGTTGAAAATAAACGTTGTCCAGATCAGTACCACCTAATTCCGGTCATACAAATCGTTAATCATCTCTCGATAGCGCAATCCATTCAGCAATAACACCTGTTATTGGAAAACCCTTTATTATAATATTTACAGCTTTCTCATCTTTAGGATTTATCAAAAGAAATAGCTTCAAGATTAAGGATCTTCTTCAATGCTTCTATGAGACCAAAATTGGAAGAAGACCAATAATATGGAATGTATTCTACGATGTCGTCAATAAGAGAATTGAATGTTTTCAAATGTTTTTTAAATACTGCTTATCAGACTTGAATCTTCATTTCATGCGCTAGGTTTCGGTGGTGGCCACATTCCGTAAGGGTGTAGAAGAGACCCTCCTAGATCTGGAGGTCCATTAGGATACCATTAGTTTGGACACAAGCTCCTCCTCTAATTCCTAATGTTAATAATTCAAATTCTGTTAATGGCTGCCGATTCCAAGCCTGCTACACATCCAAGGAAGGAAGAGTTTTGACAGTGTTCTGGCAAAAGCGCAACATTGACAGAGTAAGTGTTTACCGATCTCCACCTCCACCTCATTTCTGCACTTGCAATAGGAGTTATTAGCCGGAAACCCCATTCGTTTCGCATGTTTCTATTAGATGGCATGTTTCTAATGGAACACCGGTCAAGATTGATTAGGGACTTAGTTTTGAGCTCATTCGCCCTAGTTATCTCATAAGTGAACTCTGTGGTCTATTTACCGTTAGCTTGCTTGATGTGGGCTGACCTGATTCGGGCTTGAGGATAAAGGAATGCATTGACTGAATTCATATCAGTTCCCCTCCTAGCCAGCACTTCCGTAACGCAGTTTCCAGAAATGCCTCAGTTTCCACGGACCCAGACAATATTCGTGGCGCATCATATAGGCAGCTCGTTAAGAATCCAATTGCTACTTTGGAGGACTGCACTGCACTGTAGAAATTTTATGTCAACTTGACTTACAGAGTAGTTGGGCATCGATTATGCTACAAAAGACGACTTTCTGCGTCACAACTTAGTCTCATTTATAAACCCTGCAGTAGTCTGGTTGCCGTAATTCGAAGTTCAGCTGCAGTGCTTCTGAGTGTATGAGACTGCCGACCGTATTATATAGTTTTCATTATTTAAACTTGAGTCCTGAGTGAAAAGAGCCACTGACCCTCAGTCAGAGTCCTTAACGTTATCCCATTCACAAATTTTTGGGATTCGTGTGGGAAAAATTATTTTCAAAACATAATTTCGAGTGTTGTAATCTAGCTCTCTATGTGTTTCAGGAAGAGTTCCGGTAATTTTCGAAAACCTGTAATCTAACGAGACTTATAAGTCTACATACACTTCAGTGCAAAATAGTGACCTCTGCATATAACTTTTGAATGAAATGTTCTCAATGGCAACATTCAATGCTCACAATTACTAGAATTGGTAAAATTTGAAGTCCCCTGCTGAAACCTTTAGACGGCGGGCCTCATTTTATATGGATCCCTGTAAACTGAATTAGGCTATGAATGAAACAATTACTCACTATAATTGGATTTAATAACCTGGTATTAGACGAAAGTACTCCCTTTGATATTTCCGTTGTCCACCTTAGCTTTGGACGAGACCACAGGTAATGCCATAGATAAATACTACGGACTGTAAAGTGGCTTTGAAAGAAAGTGACTTCAAATCTATGAGTATACTCGTACACCTGGGACAGTAAGCTGGTAGAGCTTCTACGAAATTAACATAAAAATAAAACATAATTTTCATGACACGAATGCTTGCTTTTTCTCTTTTAACTTTCATGGAAAAAATCAGCCAACATCGTCAGCAAAAAAAAAAAAACAAAAAATCAAGGCGACTTTTGAGCCATTTAAAATTTACACTTTATTGTACCAGAATTCAATGGGCTACAAAATTGTGTCTGAAATTTTTGTAAATAATCTGAAATAAGACCAATTTTCATTCACATTTTTTAGTTTTCTTTAACTTGTTTTTTAAGTCTGATTTCAAATCTAACGTAGAGTCTCACATAGAGCTAATTCGAGCTTAAATTACTACAAAGAGTTAAATAAATAAATTAAAAAAAAGTTGAAAATTTATAAAACTCATCTCAAAACTCAAAAATCTCATTGAATTCCCTTAGTGCACGGGCAATCGGAGCAGTACGCGCATAATTCGTGTTAAGAAATTCAAGATGAAATGGGTAAGTGTTGCGTAGACATCAAGTAGGGATATGAAGGTGAATGCTCCGTACTAAGGACGATCAATCCATTTCTTCTTTAGTTACACAAAAAATTGAAAAAAGTGAGTGTATAGACCATCTAATATACTTTCTAGTGGCTTTAAGTTAATTAAAATCAAACGCGAATTATAGGAATGGGTAGGATTTGAGAATTTCAATGATCTGAGAGCATATTTAAGGAACACCTTCTGTACACGTTCAATTCTCTTAATTCCCAATTGGTGGCAAGGAGACCAGATAAATGTTGCAAACTTTAATCTGGAGCGCACAAAGGAAGTGAACAGTAATTTGAGAGTAGAAGTGTAACCTCGAGAACTTCGTGCAGTTACGCCGCATAAAACCTAAAATTGAGTAAGAAGTGGATACAAAAAAGTTAATGTGAATTTTGGATGAAAAAGTCGAAGATCACACATATAAAATATAGTCCGGGAGCCAGGGGTTATTTTGACCTCATGATTTCATGCCGACTGATTTTAATACTGAAGGCAGACGCCATCCAATGGATGACGAAACCAACCATCAGCTGGTCCAGTAGCGGTGGGTACGTGCGTGGGATGCTGCGAAACGTGTCGAAAAAAAATTTTTAACAACTCATTTTATACCGGCTGAAATTTTTTTTGGCTGACGTTCACTTCTGTTATTCATAAAAGCTAAATCACAAGTATAGTCATTTAACGGTATAAAAACGCAGTCCAAACTCGATCCCTGGCTCCCGGACTAATAAATAAGACTAACGTCGTACAAATATTTTTGATGGCGCCATCATTTTAATGGGTTAGTCATTAGTAGTTATATTACATCCCTAGCTGACTTCCAGTGAAAGCCTGGTGACATTCGGTTTAGTGAAAGCGAAGTTATTGCGTACAAAGTGTCAGTATGTTTGAGTCGTCCGTACAAAAATGAGTTTCGAACAGAGAGCTATCATCAAATTTTGTTTTAAAATCGGTAAAACGTTTACCGAAGCATTTGAATTGATGAAAAAAGTTTATGGCGATGATTGTCTATCTCGTGCTATAGTTCATGAATGGTTTACACGTTTCAGAGTTGGTTGTGAGGACATAAATGACAATGAACATACGGGTCGCCCAAAATCAGTAATCACCGCAAACTCCATGGAAATTGTTCATAAATTTATCAAAAATGAACCGAAATCATTGTTGAAATTAATGGAATCGGAGTTGAATATCTCTGAAACATGGATTTATCGCATTTAAACTGATCATTTGGGCTTACGAAAGGTCTGTGCACGTTTCATTCCGCACAAGTTAACTGAGGACCAAAAATTGCTCAGAGCTAAACATTCGAAATACCTCATTAAAGACACGAGAACTTCCTTTACAACATTGTAACTGGTGATGAAACGTAATGTTTTCAACATGAACCGCAAACTAAGCGTCAAAGGGCCGAGGTGGCGAGCCACCACTCAGAAAATCGCGCTTGAAGAAATCAAAAATCAAGTCGATGCTCATTTGGTTTTACAATTCCATGGCAATTATCAACAAGGAACTCGTGACAATGGACCAAACCGTCAATGCAATTTTCTATCTTGGCCCTGAACACCACGAAGGAGGAAGCTGGCGCTTATTGCATGATAATGCACCATCTCATCGATCCACTTTTGTGACTGATTTTTTGCCTATAAATCGCATTTAACTATCAATCACTCACCGAATTGGCCTGATATGGCGCCCTGTGAATTCTATCTATGCGGTAAATTGCATTTGGCCATGAAAGGAAAACGTTTTGGGTTCGTGGAGGCCATCCAAAAGATTTGTACCGACATCCTGAAAGACATTCCGGGAAATGATCTGAAAAACTCTTTCGATAAGCTTTTAGATCGCGCAAAACAGTGTATAGAAAGCAGAGGGGACTTGAATGAATAAACTCAAAGGTATCAAAACAAAGCTCTTTTCGTATCTGTTTTAGCTCAGTCTCATTTATTTTGGACTTCACCTGGTATTTACAAAATATAACCACTTTTGTACAAAAATTGAGTGCTGTGCAAATAATCATTGCCATCACTGTATCTACCACGCCTGAATTCGCAAAAAGTCGTAAGCATTTTGCCTTACAATAATCCCTCCAGCGACACATTTCTCCACACCGTAATGTCTTTCCTCAACTTTTTAAGCTGCGCTTATTGTTATTGCATTTTATTTTCGCAATTTTATCACTCTCTACAAATCGACAACAGCGCAGGTAATAAAGCGCCAGCGCCAACGCTGCCAAAGCAAAGTCATCAATATCATCGATTTACGGAGCTAAACGAGCTGAGCAATGCCAACCAGAAATAGAACAAAAAACAAATGAAAGCAAAACTCACCCAGCAGATATGCAGATGTTGCTTTGGTGTTGGCAATAACTAAGCAGCAGCAATTTATAACGCTTGGCTGCTCGCCTAGTGGCGCTGATGATGCTGCAGCTGCTCTGTGCGATACGCAAATTCTTAACTGTTCTGGTTCTTCTACTACACACACACACACACACATACTGCGTGCTGTGCTTGTGTGCGTAATAGCAACACACACCTGGCGCACACAAAATTTGTAACAAATTTTCAAGATACAACGAAATTGATAAGCAAATTGCAATAACAACAGCAGCAGCAACAGCAACAACGAACGAGTACAGGAAAAAGGCATAGCTGCAATAGAACACCAAAAGCAGCATATCTGATTAGGAAGTGCACAGCACAGCAAGGATACTCTATATTTTCTATCACCCGCCGCTCACTCCCTCCCCGCCGGTCTATCACTCTGTCTCTGTTTCTGCCTCTTTGCCCCTTTAGGCGCCACATGCCGTCGATTTATTGTTTGTTCATTCGTTTGCTAACTCACGTTGCATGCAACTTGTGCGCATGTTTTACTTGGTGCGGTTTATGCAAATGCAACAAAATGCAATGCACACCAATACTAGCACACACTCACTGAGTTACTGGCGCTGCTGGAGTGGCCTCGTCGGCTGTGACCTTTTTGGTGGGTAGTTTGTTTAATGTTTTTTGTTTTTGTTTTTGTTTTTTGGCAGCAGCAATGATTTATTTGCCACTCTGCTTGTTAGTGTTGTTTTGACTTTGCTTTTTTTCTGTTTTTTTTATATATATTTTTCTCTATGATTTTCTTTTTATTTCTTATTTCCACTTTTATTATTTTTTCGCTCCTGCACCACCACTGAATTTGTGAAAGTATAATTTGGCTGAAAAAGTGTTGGAAAATTGTTAGGAATCTCACACCTTCCTGCGTGCACCACTTACAGGCTTAGTTACTTGTTGCCAGTTTTGTTTGTTGAGCTTATGAAGCATGATTGAATGCATGCTTCAAGCAAGTTTTGCACAGTTTTTGGAAATAGTTCAACTGGCCAATGGTGTGGCACGTTGCGGTCAGGCACGCAGTTCAGCTAAATTACCTTCCATAGGCATGGCTGAGTTCAATTCACTTCATTTCGGTTGAATGAAGGCACTGGTTATGCAGATTTTCGGGTGGAAGAACAAGCATTTTTGTGATGCTTAGAAGCTTAGCAACGAATTTTTATTCAACTTACTTTTTTAGCTATTTCAAGTAACGAAGATTAACTAATATTTTGTGTGCATGAAAATTGGCACTGGTATTAATACAGTGCATTCTTATGGAAAGCAAACTGCTGCATCGGACTACCATTTGTTTCAGTCAATGCAGAACTCCCTTAATGGAGTTCAAAAGAAGCCTCTGAAAATTACTTGTAGCAGTTTTTCGCCGAGAAACCACGAAAGTTTTGCACTGATGGAATAATGTCTCTAGAAGAAAAATTGCAAAAAGTGGTTGACCAAACTACATATTTGGTTCAATAAAGTTCATTATAAATACAAAAAAAATGAGTTGAAGTTTGATTAGAAATACGAAAAGACTTTTTCGACTACCAATATAAGTTTATAGTAAGTCGCTCAAAAGTCACGCTGATTTTTCACAATTTTTTTGCACACAATGTCGAGAATTTTCTTCCATTAAAGCGCATATTCCGAAAAAGCTTTGCTCCTGCTCGTTAAAAGAAATTCGTACTTGCGCTTAAAATTTTAATCTATCAAGCAGCTTGTAGAAGCTATAGACAGAGCAGATTAGGTTGTATGTCTGCCGTTATAAGGATACCGTCTACTATGAACCACTCGTCATAGTCGTAAAAAAATGATGGGAATAATATTTATAGTCAAACTGTTCGATTAGTGAATTTTCATCCCATTTCAAAAATATTGCATTCTTTTAAAAGTATATTTTATCTTAGAAAATTAGAAAAAGTTTTTTAAAATTTTTACAAAAAACTGAAAATATATCAATTTATAAAACTGTAATTTAAATTTTTGAATTTTCATAAAATTATAAATTTTCCTCAAAATTTTTTCAATTTACTTCTTTTTATACCCAACCCCACAAATAAGCCAATTTTTCGAAATAATTTTTGGAAAATAAATTTAATAAGAAATATTTAGTAAAGCAAGAAGTAAACAGAAAAATTTTTTAATACAACATTTATTATTTTGAGATTTATTTAATATTCAAAATTTTGGTATGGAGTTTTTTAAAATGAACTATCTTGGGCCTTTTTAAAATTGAAACATTTATATTTGACATTCACAATAGAAAAAAACCCTATTTAAGAAAAACATAATAGTGCATATTACACGCTTCTAGTCGGAAAATAGGGCGGCACCAGATATTCTCCAACGAGTTCTGTCAGCTGATTTGGTTCCAGGTGGCGGTGGAAGGACTCCCGTGGAAGATTGTGCGCATCCAAGTTTGACGTGAGCGACTTCTGCGCAACTTCCGTGCGAATCCAATTGAAAAGGTATTTGGGCAACATTATCATCTTCTCTACAGAGAGTGTGCCCTATCTAATTCAATTTTAGTATTTTTATCTCGGAATTATTGGGTTTCGGAATAAGTTTCCGTCCTTTCTCAGCCAAAATTAAGAATTATTTAAACAATTAAATAATTCATGATATTATGTGAAGTATGTGCCATTGGAAGCTACAACTTTACACCACCTTTCAGGAAGCATACGGATTCCTCTGACGAAAAATTCGAGTTCTTTTGACTTGATCCAGTTGCGATGCTCTTGTAAGAGATTAACTTCTTCGTTCTTCGCTCTCCAATAAAGGCTGACTGCATTGAATTAAGGTGCACTGTCTGGGGAATACGGCAGATGGGGCAAGATTTCCCAATTCAGTCGCTCTAAGTATTTCTGGACCGCTTTAGTAACGTATGGCCTCGACTTGTCATGCAGCAAAATCAGTTTGTCATGTCTACCGTCCCATTCCAGCTGCTTTTCTTTGAGAGCTGCATTCAAACGCATTAGCTGCAGCTGGTAACGATCGCCAGTGATGGTTTCAGATAGTTTAAGGAGTTCATAATAGACAGAGGGCGCCGAAATCGTACGGATATAATATAGAACTTTTTTCGTGGTGCTAAATTGTCACCTTGCCTCAGGCGCTGAAAAAGCTCGCTACGCCTCTAATAATAGATTCCACCAAATGCACAACATAACCTTTGAAGCATGATTTTTTTTCTCTGTCGATGGACCTGGTTCACCTGGCAGGCTCCAACATTTTCGACGCTTAGGGTTGCCATAATATATCCATTTTTCATCCCCAGTGGAGATGCGATGCAGAAAACCTTTTCTTCTCTACCATTCAAGAAGCATATCACACGTCACCAAACGTCTCTCGACATTTCTCTTCTTCAATTGATGTGACGCCAAGTTACCATTCCCATCGCATGCAAACGTTTACCGATGGTGGACCTGTCAATATTCCAGTCTTTACACATATCATTAAGGGCGACATGCGTCTTTATCGAATAATTGTTGTAGGTGAGTACAGGTATCTTCGAATTTTCGGAGTTTTTCGGTGTCACTTCGCGATCTTAATCACTCACGTGCCACTTTGGAAGCGTCGAAACCACTCTTTCCAAGTTGTATTTGATTAAGCGGGATTACCGTACATATTAATCAACATACGACACGTTTCAGCTACACTTTTTTTCAAAGGGTAATAATGTATCATTACTTCCCGCGAATGCTGTGTTTTCGGGACGAAAGTAGACTTTTTGACGTCAGATAAAAAAGAATCTTTACGCTTCAAACGAATGTCAACTACTGCGATCGGGACTTCACATATACACCTTCAAATCACCAGAACACAAAAATAGTATCAGCAGCGACACCTCCTCTACGAGGGCGGAAAGCTGTTCCAATACCCATAGTTGGGTAGCTTTTAGTAAGCAGCATAAGGCCATATTGGAAATTGTTCTCGGTCAAAAGATACGGCATATAATTCTGAGGCATTTGTTGATGAAGGTTTGAAGACAAGCCAGGTCTCAGAACCATATAGGAGGACCGATTTTACGCTGATATTGAAGATTTTTCTAATAGCGGTCGCCCCTCGGCAGACAATGGCAAACCTCCGAGTGTATTTCTGCCATGAAAAAGCTCCTCATAAAAATATCTGCCGTTCGGAGTCGGCTTGAAACTGTAGGTCCCTCATTTGTGGGACAACATCAAGACGCACACCACACATAGGAAGGAGGAGGAGCTCGGCCAAACACCTAACAGAAGTGTACGCGCCAATTATTTATTTATTTTTTTTATTGAAGATTTTAAGTTTTTTGTTTAGTGACTGGGTGCAAGTTCGCCACAGTTTGCTAAGTTTATGAAACGCAGTTCGTGCTTTGCAAATTCGAGTTGCCACATCGCCATCGTCTTATCAGCAGCCGAAAGAGACCTGATAGCGCGGGAGATGTGCGAAATGAGACGTATGAGAAACAACCCAGCCCAATGCGACCAGCTGGCACTGAGAAAATCAATAAACCACCGGCGCATGGACCAGTGGCAGACGCGATGGGACAGTGCAAATAAAGGCAGGTGGACCGACCATCTCATCCCCAACGTTGAAGCTTGGCTCCAGAGAAAGCACGGAGAAGTAGACTTCTATCTCTGGACACGAAGAAAGTCCATACTGCGAGCAGTGCACACTAGCAGTTAAGGAGGATGCAGAGCACGTGCTTCTGACGTGCCCCCGCTTCAGAAGAGCAAGGGCTAGACTGGAAGACAGCCTTGACAGCGGCATCACGTCCGAGAACTTAGTGCCACTAATGCTGAAGAGCCAGGACAATTGGAGCAAGGCCCGGCACATGCCTGCTGAAATAATGCAGCAACTCCGACATAGCGAGCAGGCAAGGAGGATGCACGAACGCCAAATAAGACCGTGAAGCAGCAAACCTATCCAGAGATGAAAACGCAGGTAAACTGACGATACCACTATTAGAAACTAACTTTTCTATGATAACGAACAGTGACATAGGGGAGGGGGCATACAGACCCGACAGGGGTGGTTCTCTTCAGATATGACCTAACAGTGGGGGTAATAGGCAGATGCAGTTTGTGACATTTTGCATCAGAACAGTAACTGACGTTGAGTGCAACGCTCAAACCGCCTCCCGACAAAATACTTGACGGTTTGTACCGGGGAGATCGGTACTTTGACGGTAGGAGGTTTAGTTCGGGTTAAATTCCCACCCTGACGGGGTAAGGCTTTCGATGTTTCCTTCTCATAAAATAAAAAAAAAAACATCGGCATCGTCGTTTGTGATTTGACGACCGAGGTAGCAGAACTCATCCACATCTTCGATAATGCTGGCGTTTGTTGTTGGTAGTTAGTTCAAGATGAGATGTGCTTTTTGTTAGTATTCTAATAAGCTTAGTTTTTGTGAAGTTTATTTTAAGACCGACTGCGCGGGCTTTCTTTTCTAGTTCGCAAAGTTTTGCAGTGGCGTCAGCTTATGTGTGAGTTATAAAGCAAAGGTCGTAGGCGTAATGTAGGTCACTAAGTTGTTGGCTTATCCCCCATTCCAGGCCTTTCTGGAACTTCCGTGTTGGTGAGTTTTAAGACGACATCAAGAACGATTATAAAAAAAGGGGCGATGAGAGGCAGCTCTGTCGAACAACTTTGCTTGTGGTAAATTTGCCGCTGAGTTTTCCTTTGAGGCGTACACTTAGCATTGCATTACTATACAATGCTTTGATAATGTTGATGGGTTTGTCAGGGACGCCACAGCTATGCAACGAACTCCATATAGCGTCACGAGAGAAGATGTCAAATGCACGCTCGAAGTTAACGAAGAATAGATAAAGTGGTGATCTCCATATGATTTGAGTTGTGGCACCTTAGCGGTATTATGATATATAAACATAATTATTTAACAACTTTGTGCATGTGTCGACGTGAATTTGTATTTGAAACTACTTTATTCTCTTGAAACCTCACCTCTTTCATATTTGCAAGTATTTAAATGTAATAAGTAAATGCTGCTCATTTATTTAGCTCTTCCGAGGCTCTAAATAGAAGCTTTTTCAAAAATATCAAATAAGTTAAAAAGGGATTTAATTGAGTTATGATTATAAGAAAAAAAAAGAAAAGAATTATCAACACTTTTGCCCGTAACAAAGAAATGCAGCAAAAGGTTCATTTTTTTTTCTTTTCCATATTTTGATGTTCGCAACTGTGCATAACTATATACGCCAGCAGTGCACATTATATGATAGCGCACAAGTGAGCGTGTCACGTGCAATTCGAATTTACGTTGGGTGCCTTGATGGTACCTGTGCCGACACAACTCGTAACTATCAGTAACGACTCGCATGCCTGTGCGTGGCGCTCATTACGTTTGGTGTGGAGGCGTTGAACAAGACTTCTTAAGCGGCGGCTTGTAATGACTTTGGTTAGTGACAACCTGGTTACATACACACACACTGCCTGTATGTGTGTGTGGAGACATATTTTTATCTAAGTATTTATGTGTGATCAATTATATTCATTGGTTTGGTAAACAGACGCCCTCCGAGTCATTGATACGTACAAACTTATAGGTACATACGCATGTTTGTTACTCAATCATTTCTCGGTGTATTGCTCAGCAAAAATATGTAGTTAAGAATTTTCGTATGGGTATATTCCACTTGCTCGACACATTTTCACCTCACGTGTGCGTTATATAGTATATGTACGTATGTATGTATTTAATTTAACTTTTATATTTTCTCACTTGTTTTCACTTTTCGTTTTCCTGACACCATTCATTACCTTCGCATGGCTCTTAGGTATTTTTATCTCTTTTAGTATTTTCTCGAACACTCTAACGACAAGGGGTGTTTTAGGTGTTAACCATTAAATAACTAAAAGTGTGAACATAAATGACTTGGCTGCTGAAATAGTTATGCGGAATGCCATTGTGGTTACCTTCCACACACCTAAGCATATGTACGAGTATACGAACACAAAAATATACTACTTATAAAGATTCTCTACAAGCGAAAGGTGTCGCTTAATTGCTTTGAGAACGTGCGTGTTAAAATATAATTTCGCAAACGTGTACATGCAGTTATGTACTCATACATACATACACGTATCACTATAAATAAATACAACATATCTAATATTCCTTTTGCGCGTCCTTCACACTATTTTCTTATTTTTTTTTTTCTCATAAAAGCCCAACGATTAGCTTGTGTAGGAATAACAGGTGCGCTCCACAGGCGGCGCTGGAATTGATCCTACATATTCCATCCATAGTAGAAAACGGACTATCTGGTTCCCAAGATAGATTTAAACTAAGAATATAAAATAAGAATAACCGACAGAAATAATTGGCTGACCAGAGTTATATCAGATGATAGTAGTCGCCATATTTATTTACAGAGTCCGGCACTCGAAGTGTAACCAATTAAAAGTACTATAAATTTAGTTTGGAAAATTACTTTTATTCAATTCAAAGTAAAAAATGTGTGAAAATAATACAAAATTAAGAAACAATTTACTTTTCCCCGATATGATACACCTTTTGCTTTGACTATGGCCTTGAGACGATCTAGACACGAATCACAAGCTGCCCGAATGTGACTTGCAGGTATTTAGCCCACTCTTGACAATGGATTTTTTCAGCGCGTCAAGACTGGTGAATCTTTAGTTTGAACCCTGCTCTCCAAATTGGCACAAAGAGAATAATCCATCGGTTCCGCGTCTGGGGGAATTTGAGAGGCATTGTGTGGACGTTATGAACTTTGGAACGTTGGTTTTTAGCCATTCTTTGTTCCCTCGAGCTTTGTGCGACGGTGCCGAGTCCTGTTGAAATGTCCACGGCTTCAAAATAACCTCCAGAACACTTTCCCGATAATATTTCGCATTTCACCTTGACGCCAGGCTAGATAAAAATTATTGTAGAGCGCCCATCTGCGGTTACAGCGGCCCAAACCATTACCTGTGGCGGGTGCTGCCTCCTGATGGCAAATTGATAACTCAAATTCTTGTATGAACGGTCGGTCAAATAAACCCTATCGTTTTGGGAGTTTTCGAATTGCTCAAGTTGAAAAATTTTCTCGTCAGAAAACACAATGTACGGAAATTGACCGCTTTCGGCCAAGTGCAGCAACTTATTCGCTCTCTCAAGTATGACTTTTAGCTACTTTGGTGTGTCATGCGCCATTTAATGCTTTTTAGTCCACCCACTACTTGTCTTTATTTTTAGATAATTTTAAAAATTTTAATAAATTTGATACGGCATGCCACACAATAATTGAGTCGTTTGCTTTTCTGACTTTTTCTGCACTTATGAAACTACCACCCCATTTCTGGCATTGCCTTTGACTGACTCTCTGTTGTGTGTATTTGTGTTCTACTGCGTGTCGGTTGTGAAGAAAATTAATTAAGCTTTCGTTGTTTTGACAGGCACGAGATAGCTTTGACTGCAGTCAGTTTTTCTTTTTTCTTTAGTTGACTTACGATCCAAAAACTATGTCATTCAAAAAGAGCTGAAGTGAGAGGAAAGATGTGTCATTGCCGACAAGCTCAGAGCAAAAGTTAAAACGGAAGAAATCGTCAAGCATGAGGAGAAGTGAAGTTAAAGAAAGTGATTGCACTTGGAGAGTTCGGGGAAAAATGGAATAAAGAATAATTTTATATTTTCTGCTAAGGACAAAGTTGGTAATGATTTTTTGATGGGTATTTTTAGGAGGCTTAAGGCTCAAATGTGTTTTGGGAAAGTTGCTTTATTTATTAAGAATTACTAATATATTTTATTTTTTGGTGTTGGTTTTGAATTTTGAATTTGCGCAGTAAATTAGTGCCAAATGCTAGCAAAGAATTTGCTGTTAAGAGGTTTGACCACTATTACGAGGGAAATATAAGCATATTGAGGGTATTTGTTTTTTTTTTTTTGAAAGTGGAATAATGAAATAAGTCGAAAGTTTTACAAAACTTGTCATGAACATTTTTTTTGGAAAGTAATATAAAAGAAAATGGTGTTAATGTTAACATTTCTTCGATGAAGCCTGTTAGAAAGGCCGCCTGGCACCAAAGGCCACGTACAATTTTTATTTTACTGGAAACCAAACAAAATTTTTCTATTTCCCAATTGAATAGCTGAAATGTTGTATAAAACGATATATTAAAAAAAAAATATTTAAAAAAATTTCAAAAAAAAAAAATTTCAAAAGAAAATTTAAAAAAAAAATTTCAGAAATAAAAAAAAAAATACAAAAAAGGAAAAAAAAATTTAAAAAGCCAAAAATTTCAAAAAAAAAAACTAAAAAAAATTAAAAAAAAATATTCAAAAAAAAAAAAAAAATGTTTTTTTCCTCAAAAAAAAAAAACACATTTTCCAAAAAAAAATGTTCAAAATCAAAAAATATTCAAAACTAAAAAAAAAAGCTTTATTTTTTAGAAGTTTTTTTAATTTGTTTTTTAGGAAATTTTTTTTAAAAAATTTTTTTTTTTTGAGGAAAAAAACATTCTTTTTGTTGAATTTTTGGGAAAACTTTAGTATAATACAATATATATCGCTTTGAAAAAAAAAAGGTTAAAAGGGGGGATAGAGGGGTGTATCTCCATCTTAAAACTGAAAACCGAACCTGCCGGAGGCTTATAGTTTTAAAGTAATTTAATGTTAAAGTTCTCTAATTTTGCGAAAAGTTGGTGTTGCCATACGCCTGAAATAAAAACGAAGTTCGTATGCAGGGATGTTCAGTTGAAGGTTCATTGTAAAACTCCAGTATTTTTTGCTGTAATTTAAAATTGAGAAATAATGGGTTTTTCAGTAAGAGCGCTTCAACTTTTTAACTTTTTTGAATAGAACACAAACGGTTTGACTTTTTTAACTAATTTTTTTTTTATTATCGAGTATGAAATTCGATTTCTTTTGCATGACCACCGCGTGCACGTTTTACGAAGTCCAATCGTTGAACTCAATTTTCGACCACTCTTTTGCATAAATCGGCAACACCATACGTTGTCATTCCAATCTTCTTCTTATTCGCGTTTAAAATTGGAAAGTGAATGCATGGACAAATGTATTTGCATTTAATTTTAATAGAAATAATTCGAATATAAGCATAAAAATAAGTAAAAACACGCGTGTGAGTGTATATTTGGTGAATTTTAGTGAAGTGTTAAAAAATATATCGTGTAATGTGGCAAATTATAGTGAAGTTCCAAAAGGCATTTTCAAGGCAAATAATTATGAAATTATTATTTCCCGAATAATTTGGAGTTATAACACGTCACTAACACCTCCACCAAGTTTCATTAATAAAGACATAATAGTTTGCCAAAAATTGCCCAATACACATTATTCTAATTTCCAGCCGAATTTTTTTTTAATTTGTTGTTTTGAAAATTTTTGGTTTTTTAATTTTTTTTGTTAAAAAAAATTTTTTATTTTTGACAATTTTGTTTTTGCAATTTTATTTTGTTTTGAAAATTCTTTTATAAATTTTTGTTTTTTTGAATATATCGAAAATCCGAATTTTTTTATAAAAAAATTTCATGTGCTACCAATAAATTATTAATATACATATAAAGTCCTACTTCGAAAATCGATATTTCTTTGTCAAACAAGGCGAGGAACAGTCTGAACTATATGAACGTTCAGCTGATGTACCCCTAGGCAATATTCTGGGCTCGATCCTATACTTGCTACACATATACGATCTATCAGCTTCTGAAGAAACAATAGACGAAATGTCCGCACTCACAACTGACTCCCACCCCCTTGTGGGCTCCCATATACTCAAGAAAGGACTTGATAAAATAACTCATTGGTTAAAAGATTAGCTCATTAAGCCAAACGAGACAAAATCTTCCCAAGCCACTTTTACACTAAATCGAAAAACTTGCCCATCCTTTCAGATCAATAATACTCGTATAATCATCCTCCAAACTAGCGACACAAAATATCTCGTCATGCATCTTGATAGCTAACTTACATGGAAAACTCATATTTGCAGCGAAAACGAAATGCTCTAGGAATAAAACTCAGTAGCCTATATTGGCTACTACATCGAGATTCTCATGTTTCCCTCGAAAGTAAGCTCTCACTTTACTCACCTTATTTACTATTGTGAAACCGATATGGGCATTCAACTTTGGAGTCCTGTAATATTCAAGCCGAAAACCCTCAGAATGAAAATATGCACAATAATTGAAGAAATAAGAAAATACGAGGTGTGTTCAAAAAGTATCGCGAATTTTGTGTTTTTTCAAAAATTATTTATTTATTCATTAATATCTATTTTATCCCCTTCAAAGTAGTCCCCATGAGATATTATGCACTTGTGCCATGTTTTTTCCAATCTTCGAAGCACTTCAAAAAATCAATCCGCCTTTACCTCGTCAATCGTATGTAGCGTTGTCCTTTTATGGGTCTCTTCAGTTTTGGGAACAAGAAAAAAGTCACAGGGGGCCAGATCTAGGGAATACGGTGGCTGTGGCAGCATTAGTGTGTTGTTTATGGCCAAAAAGTCGCGCACAAGCAACGATGTGTGAGCAGAGGCGTTATCGTGATGCAAGAGCCAATTTTTGTTCTTCCACAAATCCGGGCGTTTCTGGCGGATTGCTTCGCGCGGATGCACAACGCCCCTGCAATCGAAGAAAACAGTAAGCAAAACTTTCCCATTCGACCGAACTTGGCGCGCTTTTTCGGGTCTTGGTTCGTGCGGCAGCTTCCATTGAGATGATTGAGTTTTGGTTTCCACGTCATAACTATAAAGCCATGATTCGTCACCAGCCATGATTCGTCACCCTCTGGAGCAAATTTGGGTCGTCGCGAACAGAGTCCAACATCTCATTATGTTGATGCGATACTGATTTTGGTCGAAATTGAGCAAAAATCGAATGGCACGAGCCAATCGATATGTCTAGGTCGTCAGCAACTTCTCTAACGGTGATTCGACGATTGACCAATACCATTTTCTTCACTTCATCAATTTTTTCGTCTTCTGAGAACATTTTGTACCACCGATAAACGTTGCTTGGTCCAAAGTAGTTTCTCCGTATGACACAGTCAACATTCGGAATGCATCCAAAGTAGTTTCTCCGTATGACACAGTCAACATTCGGAATGCATCCGCGCACTTAATTTCGTTTTTCACACAAAATTTGATACAGGTTCTTTGATCCATCTTTTTGAATAGGTAAAAATCGAAGACGAGCCGAAACATGTGCAAGCAAAACAGCTGTAAACAATTAACTGAACATTCAAAATGGCCGACCTCGTCGGCATGAGTGAAAGACATGAGTACCAACATATCGCCACAAAAAAATCGAAACTCGAATATACATACGTAACCTGCGACAATTCAAAATTCACAATACTTTTTGAACACACGTCGTATGCCACAACACACGAACCCAATCGCACTTTAACCGTCTTGTGACTGAAATAAGTGCTATATGTCGAAACAGTCCATTGCCATATGCTTAGTTTAATAAAAACGTATTTGCAATTTTCGGTATGAGTGAGTGGGGCTGCCCCGAAATTCAGAATGGAAATAACTACTTAAAATCTTCTCATTTTAATAGTTTGAGTTTGTCATTTTTAACATATTAAGATATATTCTATGCCCTCTTAGACGTAATACCTACAGTGTGCATGATATTCCAAACAGTGTAAAACAATTTTTCCTGCTAGCCGCAGCCCCTCCGTATGCAATGGCAAACATCAAGACAACATCAAGGAGGACAAATAGAAGGAGGAGCTCGCACAAGCATTCAACAAAGAATGTACACGCCACTTATATATGATATACATGTATATATATATCTACATATATTTTAAGCAGAAAACAAAGATAATGGACTTATTGAAATTTCTACAGTTGCCTAACCCCATACTGCCCCTAATTTTAAGCCACAAGAGCCAACACTGGAGTAAGTAGTAAACTATTGCATATCCATTGCACTTAAATTTTTTCAAGGCATCTTAATCATTCCACACCGACACTGGCCTTAACCACTGTTGCTGTCAATCATGCCTCATGCTGTGATTTGTGTTGCCGATTTTCGCGATATGCATCGAAAGTGGCAGTGCCCTGCCCTACCTCCACCACCATGTACGTGTTCGTGTAAGCATTTGCGTGCGTGGGTGTTCAACGAGGATGACACATGTGCCACCAACACAGCTGTGCCTGACAGTGGAACTGATATTATAGGCACTTGTTTTCAATTGCGTTCTCAGCTCAAACAGAGTTTCGCTACTTTCTTGCCTGTGGTTGTTATAAATTGCTTATCTCTTGTGTAGGCGCCTCCACCCTGAACGTTTAACTGAATCAGTAGTGAGTGACCGCTACGTAAATGGAGTGCTGCTGCCGTTTACCTGTCAAAGTAAAGGACTCAGTTTCGAAAATTCAATTAAAAAATGTTATGAAATATTGAAATTCAATACATATACGAATGCATGTATGTTACCTTGAATGTTTGTATGTATGTTTTATTATATTTTGCATATCAAAATAACTTTGCATGTCCGCATTGATTTATTTTGCATTTAAATGTGTCTTGCGTGTTGAAATGTACATTTTAATAAATTTTATTTTCCTTTTTATGCTTTTATTAAAATTTACATTCCCTTTTTTGGGTGCAAATTCGCGCTTGTCCATTTTGACAGTTCGTTATGGTAACACACAGTCGGTTGCATGTTGAAAAGTCAACAAAATATTTCTGATTTATAGTGAGGAGAAATGATAAATGTCCTATAAAAAGGCAACACGGAATTCTGTGAGTGAGTAATGATTGAAATTTAAAACGTGCAACAATTTTATGGAATATTGTAGAATATTTCTCGAAATACATAATGCTTCGAATAGCAAAATACATCGGTATGGTATGAGATTCAAGTTGCTATTTTTTTTAATGCGACATAAATGGTTACTGTCCGGCATTATTAAAAACTCGTTTAAAATACCTGGGAGCCCCACTGGTTAAGGGTCTGGATGACGTTTCAAAAGCAGATCTCCCAGCTCTGCTTAGAATCGCCAAAAGCGCTGACATCCTATACGATGTCCACTTTCTGTATTCATAGAGGTCGATCTCCATTTGGTATCGCTAGGGACCAAAAGGTCCAAAAGGTCTATGCGTGGCTTATTGCCAACCAGGCTAATCTAGTCTAAATGGTTACTTACAGCAAGTTTTTCGAATTACCATAAAAAACATAGCTCAATATTTTTTGCTTTTTGTAAAAATACGGAATCTTGCCGTTTTCCAAATTGCTGCCTCGGCTATTAAATGTGTTTGTGTTAATTTGGGGAAACTTGGATATTTATTTATACGTTTTGTCCAGAAATAAGCATTTCTAATTTTTGACTGAAAAATCTTGAAAATTGTTAAATGGCTGTTGAAGAAACTCTATTCTTCAGTTGAACTTTTTAAATTAATTTGAACTGAAAATTATAAAAAATACCGCTGCGGTTGCTTACACTTTCTAGAATCACTTAAAAATCGATATATTTACTATGAAAAACCATAGTTCGGCAATAAAAATGATAAGTTCGTAATAATCATAATAAATTAATTAAAATTAAGAAACACATTATTCTAATAGCGGTCGCCCCTTGGAAGGCAATGGCAAACCTCCGAGTGTATGGTATTTCTGCCATGAAAAAGCTTCTCATAAGAATATCTGCCGTTCCGAGTCGGCTTAAAACTGTAAACTGTTCCATTTGTGGAACAACATCAAGACGCACGCCACAAATAGGAGAAGGAACTCGGCCAAACACCCAAAAAGAGTGTACGCGCCAATTATTTATATATATAAAGGGTGGTTAAGTTTTAAGGACCGGTCTTGATTTTGAATATAATACAATTTTTTTACGAAATTATTATCATTTCTCTTTATTAGGATAATATAGGTATGGCTCAATTACGTTTAAAACAAAATATCTGCCAGATAGCCTCCGTGGCCTCGGCAATATAGCTCCATCCGATGGTCCAAATTTTCGATGATGCTGATGCATAATTGAGGTTCTATGCCGTTAATGTGCCGAATTATCTCATCCGTTAGCTCTTGAATTATTGCTGGCTTATCGACGTACATCTTTTCTTTCAAATAACCCCAAAGAAAGAAGTCCAACGGTGTCAAATCACATGATCTTGGCGGCCAATTGACATCGCCGCGACGTGTGACAAGTGGCACCGTCCTGTTGAAACCTAATATCGTCCACACTAATATCTTCCAATTCGGGCCCTAAAAAAATTCGTTATCATCTCACGATAGCGAACACTATTCACAGTAAGTGCCTGACCGACCTCATTTTGGAATAAATACGGCCCAATGATGCCGCCGGCCCATAAACCGCACCAAACAGTCACTCTTTGTGGGTGCATTGGTTTTTTGGCAATCACTTTTGGATTATCTTTCGCCCAAATGCGGCAATTCTGCTTATTGACGAATCCACTGAGGTGAAAATGTGCCTCATCACTGGAGATGATTTTCTTCGAAAATTGGTCAATCACTGTTGCCATTTCCTGCCACCATTCTGGCCATTGACGACATTTGAAATGGTCAAGAGGCTTTAGTTTTTGAGTCAATTGCACCTTGTAAGCGTGTAAATGCAAGTCTTTATGCATAATGTTCACCAAAGACGAGTGAGAGAGGTGCAATTGTTGGCCCCGACGACGAGTTCAGGTGGACGGCTCTTCAACCACACTATCGCGAACAGCAGCAATATTTTCTGCAGTAGGAGCTGTACGAGCATGCACTGGAGTTTTCACATCTCCTACAGACCCAGTTTGCTAAAAATTTTGCATAATTTTTCCGATTGTACGCACATTTGGACGATTAAATTGACCGAAAAGATCACGAAGTGCGCGATATTCAAAAATTAGAAATCGAAATAAAAATAGTGCTGGTACCAAATTTAATAAAAGGAAAAGTTCGATTACAAGAATAAGTTGGCGATAATAAAAATTTAAAATCGATTACAAAAATAGAAATACAAGAATAAAGAAAAGATAATAAAAACTAAAAATTGCTAACATAAACTTAAAAGCGTTAACAAAATCTAAAAATCGAAAACAAGAATTAATATAGAAATCGGTATTAAAAATAATAAAATAAAGATCGGTTGGAAGAGTAAAGAAAGGATAATAAAAATAAAATAATCCAAAACCAGAAATAAAAATCGATACTAAAAACTAAAAATCGATAACAAAAATTTAAAAAATAAAAGATTGGTTACAAGAATAAGGAAGCAATAATAACAGTACAAAATCGATAGCAAAAATAATAAATATAAGAGATCGGTTAACAGATTAAGAAATTGATAATAATTGTAAGAATTACGAAACAAAAATAAGGACTCGTTATGAAGAAATTAGAAATTGATAAGAAAAATAATAGAAATGAAAGAATAAGCAAGCGATAGTAAAGGTAAGAAGTCCAAAAGAAAAATTTTAAAATCAATAAAAAAAATTATAAATCAATAAGAAAAGTTAGCAATCGATAACAAAAATTAAAAATCGAAAAAAAAAATTAGCAATCGATAACAAACGTTAGAAATCGATAACAAAAGTAAAAAAAGAGATTGAGTTTTATTATTGCTTCTTTATTCTTATAGGAAGTTATAATAAAAATAATAAATCGATAACAAAAATTAAAAAATTAAGTAAAATTCCGAAAACAAAAAATCGATAAGAATACGAAATCGAAAGGAAACGTACGGAATCTATAAAGAAATTCGAAACCGATAACAACAATAAAGGATCGAACAAGAATAAGGAAGGCCTAATAAAAAAAAGAAATCGATAACAGTTGTAAGAAATGGAAAAAATAGAAATCAATAACAAAAATAATACATAAAGCGATAACAAAAATAAGAAATCCAAAACAAAAATTGAAAACCGATTACAAAATTCGATATCGATAATAGAAATAAAATATCGATGACACGAATAAGCAAGATAGGTCACAGAATAAGGAAGCGATAATAAAAATAAGAAATCGAAAACAAAATTACCAAATCGATAAAACAAATCAGAAATCAAAAACAATAATATTAAAAATAAGAGATCGACTACAAGAATAAGAAATCGGTAAAAAATAAGAAACCGATAACATTAGTATTCGATAATAATATCTCTTCAAAAAACAAAAAAATAAATCAACGAAAAGCCAATTAATTTTTATTTATTTAATTAATTTTTAGTATTAATATGTCGCAATAATATATTTAAAATCGGTAATACACTCTATAAAAGAAAAAGTATAAATGTAAGTTGATAAACGTTAAAAATCGATGACAAATAAAATTAATAATCAATTAAACAATTGTAATTTTTGCTTAAGCCATAATATCTTTATACTAAAGAAATTGTCACTTTCGATTGAAAGTTAGAAAGTCGGCGCTAACTATAGCAAATCGGTATAAAAACTAATCGGAAGTAAATATATTGGGTTGACAACAAAAGTGAGAAATCAATAAAGAGAAGATATTGATAACTAAACTAAAGACGACAAACAACAAACCGATAAAAATAATCACTTAATCACCGATTAAATAATCACGATAAAATTTGAATTTTATTAAAAACGTTTGTAGTTTAGCTATAAATTGGCTAGAAAACTAAAACATTATGGTAAATTTTAACATTTTCCATTGAGTGATGGGGCACATCAACTATCAGTGGTTTTTTGGCTGCATGAGAACGATCGATATCGATAACTAAGCTTTGACAGTTGAGAATGGCAAGCTGTGTTGACTTTTCTGTTCAGTAAGGTTTGGCAAGTCATCATGAATCGTTCAAGGTCAGAATAAAGCTCCGAAATTATGGAACTGCTATCACCAGCTGGTATCGCATCGAATACTTTCAGAGCCGGAGCGTTTGTATCCATTCGGACGACATGACCCAGCCAACATAGCCGCTGGAATTATCTACCAGATTATAATAAAAAAACTCATTCCAATAATATTTCTTTTCTCTATTATTGTATAATTTTATGTTCTCAAACTCTTAAAAAAACGCGTATATATGTAAGCGATAAATTTATTTGATTAAATTTTATTTTACTCTTTAATTTTCTAGCAAACGTTTTAATATAAAATAGCATAAACCACGCGCTCATAGTTTTTCAGCTTCATTATTTACCCTTGAGGTCCAATGATGCATTTGGAAATCACAAAAGCATAAAATATTATGAAAATAAATATACAGAATTTATGTACGCGAAATTTATTACATTCGCATAATTCTTTATAGCCGCAATTGTAATATGCAATAATTTTAAACAAATTCGCTGGATTTTTCAAATTAAATAAATTGCAACAGATTTGTTACACTTCAAATACAAGTGTAAAATTATTATTAGTGTGAATTAGGCTAAATAATATTTGTAATGCTGGAATTTTTGATTTATGCTTTTGGGAGTTACAGAAAAATAACAAATTAGGAATTTTCGGTGAAAATGTTAGTTACGTTGTAATTAGCATACATTTTGCGCTAGCGTGAAATTCACATTGGTTAAATTGTAGAATCACAATTAGGGGCAGCAAAATTTCCAGTTACGGTGTTACACGCATAAAGTTAGTTTGTTTGATATAATTTAGTTTTGTACAGAATAAGTTAAAAAAAAAATGGAAATTCAAATCCACAGAGAAAAAGTTTTACCATGTTGTAGTTGCAAAGCTTCAAAATTATTAGTAAATTATAAACGTGAATGGCAAATGATTTAAGCTGGTGCTGTTTATTATTTGCCCGCCTGTTGGTAAATAGCATTTTGTGTTATCTGTTTTATTTCAACAGCTTAGCTCATCTCTGCACCCCTCTATTGACTTAAAAAATACTACATACACAAATACGGAAGCTTTGGATGCTTGCATACTACGAGGTGGTGGTGCTAGAGGTGGAGGTGGAGTGACACAGGCCAAATCCAATTAGCACAAAAGATGCCATTTTTATACACCACTTGTAGAACCACTGCCTTTTATTAGTCGAACTATCTTGATTTGACTATGAATCTGCCTATGTCGCCTAATTTATTTTCTGTAATTTATTTCAAGTTAACCATCTGTAGGTCCCCAGCACTCTATGTCGTAGAGTACCCACGCTTGGACACTAACACAGATAGTGAAATACTATTTCTTGAGATACTATACATCTCCTACATCTATCGTTGTACGGCCACCCCATCTCCCTGGCAGGGACTCCGAAAGGCCAGTGACCGGTTACTGTTGACGAAATTCTGAATATGTCTGCTCGTGGCTTTCTTAACAACTCGTCAGTACTGGATTTGTTGAAATTAGGCCACGTTTGTTTAGTTATTTTGCAGGTATTCGTGTTAGTTCATCTGTCAACGACCTGCTTCTGGAAGAGCGAGATCTCCTTTTTGCGCACGCCCTGGTGGCAGTCTATTTCTACCGCTTCGAATTCGTTATAAGATGGCCCTTATTTTGCCAGCTCATTAGATTTTTCACTTAATTCTATGTTCTTATGGCCATTTACCCGGATGAGAGTGATGTCTGTTGTGTGCGTCAAAGCATTAGTTTCATTGTCTGACGGCTTTTTTAGAATTGGTTACAGGTGATTTTAAAGCTAAGATGGCTGCTTGATTATCTGAAGAAATACATTCTTCCGATAGTTGTGGTGGATGGTTTCTAATTATCCTGCAAACGTCCCTTATTAACTTCTTCGTTATCGTTCCTTATTAACTTCTGCTTGGGAAATAATATACTATTCCAACTTCTCAGGAGGAAATACGTGGAAGTTTCGAGATCTTTTAAATAAACGAGGATGGTTCAATAAGTACCCGTGTTTGATGACATAGGGCGTTCCTGAGGGAAGCTCTTATTAGCATCTATCAAACGACGGCAAAACATATTCCTGACTGATTGTTAGGTTAGCTTGGATTTGGCAGCTATTCGAGTAAGACGTGTTTCGTGATGTTTGCTAAGATGGAAAAAGAGCAGTATAGTTCGATAATTCACTTTTTGTTTTTGGAAGGGAAAGAATGCGAGGAGATAAAAGCAAAGATGGATGCTGTCTGTGGGGACGCTTCACCATCTATGACCACATTTAGATACTGGTTCAACGACTTTAAACGGAGGCGAACATCTGTTTTTGATTAGGAGCGACCAGAACGCCCTGCAGAAGTGGTTAACGAGGAAATCATTTAAAAAGTTTACGACATGATTCTTGCTGATTGACGGACTAGCGGGCGCGAAGTAACAGCGATCATAGGTGTGTCAACTAGAACGGCGAATAATATTTTACATGATAAGTTGGCGATGAAAAAATTCTCGGTCCGATCGGATGCGGCTGTTAACTTCGAAACGGTGTTTGGAGCCATTTAAGTGAGATCCGAAAGAATTTTTGCATTGAGTTGTCACCGTTGATGAAACCCGGACTCATTATTATACACCCGAAACTGAGCAACAATCAAGGGATTTCTCTCGGTGAATTTGCTCCAAAGAAGGCGAAGACAGTCCCATTGGCCGGACGATTTTATGGGATGCGAACGGTGTCATTCTCATGGAGTTTATAGAAAAAGAAAGAGCGATCACTTGATAGTACTACAGTGAGTTATTGGACCGCTTTCACAAAAAATTGAAGGAGACACGATCGCATTTGGCGAAAAAGAAAGAGCTGTTTCACCACGATAACGCGCCATCACATTCAGCCATAGTTGTCGCCGCCAAACTGCATGAATTGCATTATCAGTTGCTGCCGCAGCCACCGTATTCACTCGATCTGGCTCCCTCCGACTTTTTCCTGTTCCATAAAATGAAGAAATGGCTCGCGAGAAAAAGTTTAGTTCAAACGAGGAAGTCATCGCCGAGACAAAGGCGTATTTTGGAGAGTTCAACAAATCTTATTTTTTTGGAGGATTTACAAAAATGGCCGGAGCGTTCGTAGAAGTGTATCTTTCTAAAAGGAGACTATAATGAAAAGCAAATTTTTTTTTTAAAGAAAATGGCTGTACAAGTACGTGGAATGATTCCAACTGATTAGGTGCTTATGTTTCCTAAAAAAGTTTCTTTTTCTTATGGTTTTTGAGTCAGCGGCGTCAGGCAGTCCGCACAACTTCATAGAGCTCATCCTCATCAATAACGAGCTCCTTTCCTTTTGGCTCAAAAATAAAGATATTTACATGAATGCCATGTGATGGATTTTATTTTATGCTTAAACCACGGTGACGAATGCAAGGCACTCATACCACTTCACTTTTTCTGAGTTCCAAATGTTCAGACAACTGGACGCAAAAGTTGTCGTTTGGAATGAGGTTCTTCTACTTGCTGATAGCCCTCGGTTATCTAAGAATTTAGGGCTGATTTGGACGATGCAGATTCCCTATAAGATCAGTGAAATTATACTCGTACTCCAGTTTTATATCTTATGGAATCTACTTATAATAACCGATAGCTGTCCAATTCATATTTGCAATTACTTTTTGAAATGAGCCAAAAAATGTCAGTTAAATACCACCTCTATTTGCTGTTTGGTTCCCACAAATTTATCGCCAATTTATCAAACAATTTTTGTGAAAATTAATTTCAAACCTCCACAGATATTGCTGATAATCGTCCAAACGTGCCAAATGACATAAATATTGCTGAATCAAGGACAAACAAGATGAGCAGCAAAAGCAGACATATTTGTATGTGCCTTCGCTGTTTGGCTAACTGCTTGTTCAGCTGGCTGACTGACAGCCCAGCGGCTTATCATTCAATTACATCGGAGAATTTGTAAATTATGCAAATTGCTTTGCTCGTTTAATTGGTTGCCTGGTTGGCTGACTGCTGGTCAGTTAACGATCGGTTAGCCATATTTTTTTGTACTTTTGCATTAGACTGGTTGGGTTAGTTGATGCGTTGGCAAGTAGTTAGCGGTCGGCGGTCGGCGGTCACTGATTGGTAATTATCGCCTGCTGTTTCGTTCATAATTAAGGTTTTGTCTTCGGCAAAGACATAAACGCAGCCCAGCAGTGAGACCACAGTGCAAAGTTTATCAATGTGTGGGTGGTGACAAGAAATTACGAACGCCACATGCGGCATCATTAATAAGGTTGACACCAAAGCGAATATGAACTAAAAACAAACAAAAAAAAAAAAAAACGAACAATATCGTAAACTGACTTTTGGCTGGTGCTGTGGGAGTCGCACGCAAATGAACAGAAATTCGAAAATTATCGCAATAAAATCAAACAAAAACTGACAAATAATTGAGAGATACAAATATTTGGCATAACTGCATTGAAAAATAAAAATATGAAAACAATTTTTTTTTGCTTATATATTAGGGCGGGTCGAATTTTGTTTTGATTTTTTGATTTTTAAAATCGCATATTAATGGATAGTAGGTATAGAATAATTTAAAAAAAAAAATAATATACTACTGATGAAGTTAAAAATATAAAGCAAATGTGGTGTTAGGGTGGGTTAATGTTTTCTTAATATATAAAAAATTCTGTTTGAAAAAGTTTAGTGAAGAAAAACATATGTATACATCTGATTAAACGAGATGAATGTTGGACTTTAAAATACTAAAAAAGTACGCATTTAGCAGTATTTTTCTATATTTATTACGGTGGACTAATTTTTTTGAAGTAAGGCTCATGAACGAAAGAGACAAACGAAAAGCGAACAAACTGATTAATTGATATGAATAATGAGGTAAGAAATATGGAAAAAGCTTAACGAAAGTAAAGTGCATTTATGTACTCATTAGGGCGGGTCACTTTTTTTTGGTGGCAATGATCGGCATTGAAAAAGGCAAATGGAAATATTAAAATTAAGCGGAACGCGTGCTGAACTTGAAACTATTGAAAAAGGTTAAGCGGCCCGAAAAAATAATGATTTTCAATAATTTTTTTTTTTGCTAGTCAATTGCTTTATTTTACAAAAATAAAAAATGCATTAATAAATTAGTCATTAAATCATATTTCGACATGACTTAGCAAACTTTGCAAAAAAAATAATTAATAATTGTAAAAGTTTTCGCTGTTTGTGTGGAGCTCGTTTCTCCAGAAGTCTCTTGCGGTGATCATCACAAGTCCTTGGAGATTCATCTAAAATCCATCGGACAAGAGAAACTAGTTTTATTAATAGATAATCTTGTACCTGATCGAGGCCTTTTTTTTCAAAATTAACAATATGGTGGCCTCAGGAAATATTTTTTCAGATTTTCGAGAAAAAAACCGACATTTAATTGTTAAAAAAAAAATCCACGTTTTTGAAAAAAAATAATCCTTCGATCAGGCACGAGATTTTTATGTTTTTCAAAGGCAGTATCAATTTTATGTTTTTTTTTTATCTTCCAAACAGTTTTTAAGTTACAGTGATCACCAGTTCAAAAAACATAGTTTTAAGAAAAACGCATTTAAAGTTTTGCTATCGATTTATGTAGAGTTATACGAATTACTTAATTATTTACACTGCATCAACTAGTCCTGGGCCATATAATAGTTCTTCAGCCGTCATAGCAGCTTCCAAAATATCGATTTGCCGTTACCTGCATAACTCAAAAAGTATTTGTTGGATTCACTTCAAATTTTCACACCATATTTCTAAAATATTATACTTTCAGAAAGTGCAAACAAATTAGATTTTTTGAAAATTCTGACTACCCCTAACCCCTTAATTAAAATATGGTATTTATTACGGTGGATGGATTTTTTGTTGGAAAGGTTTATTTAAAAAAAATGATAATAAATAATTGACGCGTACACTTCTGTTAAACGTTTGGTTGAACTTTTCCTCTAACTCGTGGCGTGCGTCTTGTTATTGTTCCAAAAATGGAGGAACATACAGTTTTAAGCCACCTCCGAACGGCAAATAGTTTTTTATGAGGAGCTTTTCCATGGCAGAAATACACTCGGAAGTTTGTCATTGCCTACCGAGGAGCGACCGCTATTAGAGAAAATTTGTCTTTAATTTGGTGTTTCATGCACGGAGACTCGAACCTGCGTACTCCGAATGGTAGTCAAGCATCAACTCATTCGGCTACGGCGGCCGCCCGATATGACTTTGCCATACCCAAAAATTTAAACGCGTTCTTATCTTTTTCTTATCTTTTACTGGAGAAGAGTTATCATCTTATTTCATCATCAGTATAATCAAAAAATTTTGAAAAGTTCGTTTTTTACACAATCGAGCCCATTATACCATTAATTCGGATTCAGGCGAAACCATTCTACCATCCAGCAAGTTCAGAGAGTTACAACCAAAATTCTTGAAGATATCGATAAAAAGCGAACGTGTTTTTTTTTATTAACGCATCTTAAAGTATAAGCAGAATAACGTTTGGAAATTACAACTAGTACAACGAAATAAAGATACTAACGAGCAATTTTTAGCGAACGTGTGAAACAGTATATCTCGACGTAGCTAAATCTTTTGACAGAGTATGTCATGCAAGACTTCTACAAAAACTCTTGAATTATTTACCAACAGACTACTACAAGTTAAGGCAAAGCCATATAATTGGAAGACAATTTTATGTAAAATTCGAAGATAAGTATTCTGATATACTAACAATGGAAACAGGTGTACCGCCATTTAGTGTCCTTGGGCCGCTTCTTTACCTTCTTTACACAGCTGATATCCCTATAAAAGCAACATTTGCAGACGACACTGTATTGCTAGCATTAGACAAAGATCCAAGAACGGCTGCTTTTAAACTTCAGGAATTACTTGACGACACCACTCAATGGTTCAAGAAATGGGAAATTAAAATAAACGAAGATAAAACCGCCCACGTTACTTACAATAACGGAGAAAAAAACAGTACAATCCAATATTCTTGAAGAATAAACAAATCCACCACGACACAAAGGCAAAATACTTGGATATGATAATGTGGGCCATATAGCGTTTGCTTTTTTAACCACCTATAGAATGGTAACACAAACCACATGTCAAATGTGTTCATAATTTACTTAAAGGTTTGGCTTTTACGAAATAGGACGCTATACGCTTGAACAAAATTGGGAAATAGTGAAATCCTATTTCCAAAGTGGTGAGTCTTCTTCTTCTTTTCTGATTTTCACATCGGTGGCTACGTCAATAAGCAAAATTGTCGGATTTGGGGCTCAGAAAATCCACAAGTTACTGTAGAGAAACAAATGCATCTACAACGAGTCACTGTTTGGTGCGGTTTTTGGTCTGGCGCCATCATCGGGCCATTTTTTTTCGAAAATGAGCGACGAGCCCCGGTTACAGTAAATGGCGTGCGTTACCGCGACATGCTCAACGAGTTGTTTCCAAAAATTGAAGAGGATGACATGGACGACATTTGGTTTCAACAGGACGGTGCAACTTATCACACTGCCAAAGTTACACTCGAACTTTTGGCTACCGTTTTTGAAAACCGAATAATCAGCCGAAATTCCGATATCAATTGGTCGCCTCGTAGCTGTGATTTAAGCCCGTTGGACTATTTTTTGTGGGGAGCCGTTAAGGAAAAATGCTATGCGAACCATCCAGAGACGATTGATGCTTTAAAACACGAAATCGAAGTTGCCATTCATGAAATTGGAGCCCAAACAATCGAAAATGTGCTTAAAAATTGAGTTGATCGAATGGCCTACTGTAAAGCCAGTCGCGGCAGTTATTTGAATGATATTATTTTTAATTCATAAATTATAATGTTCAATCTTCAAAATAAAAAAAAAAGTTTAAAAAAATATTGATTTTTTTTTTTTTATAGCCGATTCGAAAAGCAAATTTTACATGGCCCACCCTATAGACAATAAACTTAATTGAAAGTTCCACATTGGACAAAAACGACGCGAAATCAAGACTAAGTTTAAACAACTTTATTGTCTTCAACGCTATCACTAGAAAATAAGATACTAATATAATATATAAAGTAATTATAACACCAACATGGAAATATGACTCAGAGCTTGGGGGAACCGCAAGCAGTACAAATATAAAAATTATGCAACAAACACAAAATAAGATACTTCGTATAATATCAAAAGCAGAATGGTATATACTAAATGATAATTCCATCGAGACCTTAAATTAAAAACTGTCCATGAAGAAATACGTAACAATAGCTTAAGACACACGAATCGACTACTCGAACACTCTAGCAGAGAAATTCGGCAACTTCCATTAAAAGAGGAAACCGAGACGAGGAGACTTAACCGCAAACGACCATCAGATTTCAATGGTGTCACAGTTTTATGAATAAGAATGAGTAAATATATCCATAATTAAATATCGAGTTAACTTTTATTAAATGTAGTGGTATTGGCTTCTTAATATTATTAAAACCCAAAAGAAAGAAAAATTGTAAATATTTTAATTTTAAATAGAAGCAATAATAAAGGGATAAAGGAAAAGATATAATACAACTTTCCTGTATTGATGGGCTTCAACGAATTCAAAATAATGTTATTGGCTGCGCTCTCAGATCGGTTAATTTAGCTAATCCGATGCCCTGACATGATTCCAGATCTGCCTTAATGCGCTTACTGAGTATTGTTTGGATACGTTTTAAAGGGATTTTTAAAATGGATGCATTCTCTACATATATTTATAAGGCTTTTATTGGGGCATCTCACCCAATATCAGTGGTTCAACTTGCGGGTTTCGGACTCACTCTCGACTTCTTAAGTGGTTAATTTCCTATCTTACCGTTAAAGACAATTAGTGAAATAAAAGAACTTGAAGTTTATTTTGAGTCTAAGGTCAACTTCACCAGCCACATAAACTATATTTTTTTTAAATCGTTCACAATGTTAGTCTTTATTTGTCGAAATAGTTCTTCGTTTTCTGATCTTTACTTCTTCGTTTTCTTACCTTTACTCTGAAACTGTTGTACTCGTCCTTAGTTCGGCCCAGGTTAGAATACGCAGTATTCATTTGAAGACCGTTTCATACAGTCTATATTTTATAGATTAGAGTCTGTTCAGAGAGCTTTTGCGCGCATTGCTTTGCCCTCGATGAAATTCATTGATCACATTCCGTCCGATCGCTCTACTACTAATAAATCGATTGTCCTTAGCGTCTAGGCGTCTTCTATTGTCGATGTGTTTTGTCTGTGATATTAGTGCGGGCTCACTAGATTGCTCATATCTGCTCAATGAAATTAATTTCGCATTTCCGTTGTAATGAATTGTTTTTTGTAGTATTGCTTAAGCTGTTTGTGGAATCAATGTTCCTTTCAGGTGGACGCTAGGTCAATTTAATGCTTATTCTCCTTCCTTGAACTTTGATTTTCCTTACTTTTTAGAAGTTACTTATAAGACCCTTGACCCAAGGTCTTTATTTGTATCTATCTATCTAATAGCCTGCAGGCATCCTGTTTGTTGATTAACAAATAAATAAATAAATAATTAACTTGAAGTTTTTACATAGTAGAAAGAGAGCCATTTCGTTTTGCTTTATCTTTGATATGATATTTGCTGTTATTAATTGGCTGTTCTCTTATTTCAGAGCGCATCTATTCTCACATTCCACAAAAACGTTCATGGAGCTAACTAGAATGATTTATGACTCTTATAGTCCGATACATAGAACATTGAAGGAATTAGTAAGATTTTAAATTTTTTGGCCTTTGGTTTTTCGTCTTCTAAGCCAACTTTAAGTGGTCTCTCAATAAATTACATTCATAATTATGAGCTATTGTCGTTAGGTAGCCTTGTGGTAGCTGGTAAGAAAGCAAGTCTTTCTGTGTTTACTAAAAATTACAAATAAAATCCAAATAATCGTAACTCATGTAAATAAAAAAAAAAAAAAAAAATTAATAGTTAAATAAATAAATAAATAATCAACAACGAACTCAGTGCACCTTCAAGAGGACATCGTCTCGACGGTAACATTCAACAGAAATTTTGCCACTCTCTTTCCATCTCAGTCTATACAGGTGAAAGTGTCTTCCAGGTGGAAGTACTGGCCATAGGGGAATCTTGTACGCCACTAGTCGCAGACTTCTCGTTTAAGGGCAATATCGTTATTCTTTCGGATAGCCGGCACTGATGCAATCCAGGCACTGAATTCGGCTATAACAACCTCTAAAGTGGTGGAGCAAAGTAGGAATAGCCTCACCAACTTGAGCGAAAACCATACCGTTAACTTTATCTGGGTCCCGGCACATCGGAACATTGAAGGAAACGAAGAAGCAGATGAACTGGCAAGAGGGGGATCTGTCATGGGTAACATTCTTGCAGAATCGATATGGACACCACTGGGGGTAATAAAGAATACTTAAGAATCGCAGATTGTAGATGAAGAGATCAGACAACACGCAAAGTTAGTAGAACATTATGGTCTACCTGCAACCACAAACAAACGTCAACATTGATAAAATTATCACTGCAGACTCACTTCCAAAAGTGAGCAAGCAGCGAAAATGGGTATCCCTTACAATTCATACTGTCATAGTTGCAATCAACCAGAAAAAAAGGAAATCATTTTCCACTAACTGAGTTATTTGCACAACACCTCCAAAAAAATTTTAAGCCATTTGAAACGATAAATAACACTTTGTTTCTCAATACTGTGCAAGAATCTGTTGAAATTACAAGTTTTACCACAGATGAGGTAGCAAATGAAATCTCCAAATTAAAACAAAAGAATTTCAGGATTTGTCTTAATCACAATCGAAGGGCTAAAGAACTTATCTCACAAAGCGTTAATCAAACTCACTTTAATAATGAATGCATGCATTAATTTAAAATACATACCAATGCATTGGAAAATTTCAGAAATTAAAATGATCGCAAAGCCAGGGAAAAGAATATAATTTCTAATAAACAATTAATACCATCTCACCAATTTGGATTTCATTCAACGATATATCAGATACATCGTATAGTATACATCATAGAAGAGGCCATAGAAAACAATCAAGTGTGTTCAGCAATATTCCTTGACGTCGCACAGGCGTTTGATAAAGTGTGGCACGAAGGTCTAATCCGTAAGCTCAGAGCGATGCTCCCATATCAATATACTGTGCTTTGGACACATATCTCACATACATATATTTTAGAGTGAAACAAAGACAAGCATACTCAAACATTAAAAAAATTGAAGCTGGTGTACCACAAGGCATCATTCTTGGCCCAGTACTGTATTTGCTCTATACTGCAGAATTACCGGTTCCAAATACAAGTAAGATAGCCATTTTTGCTGATGACACGTGTATCTTAGCCTATGGAAATAACGCAAAAGAATCAACTAGAAAGTTACAAGCATCGATAGACGAAGTTGTCACATGGACTGAAAACTGGAGAATCAAACTAAATGAAAGCAAGTTTGTTCACGTAGACTTTACGAACAAGAAAATAACCTATAACCCAGTGAAAATATCATCTGCCACTGTTCCGTATAGTAATACAGCAAAATACTTGGGTGACTTTGGATGCATAGCTCAAATGGAAAGAGCATGTCAAAATGAAAGCAACTGAAATCAACTTAAAAAGTAAAAAAAATGAAATGGTTAATTGGCAGAAAATCTACGTTGTCAATACAGAACAAATTATTAATATACAACCAAGTAGTTAGACCGGTATGGACATACGGCATTCAATTATGGGGATGTACCACTAAATCAAACATTGAAGCTGTACAACGCCTGCAGAATAAGATTCTCAGAGACATGGTCAACGCACCTTGGTATGTGCGAAAACACGACCTGCACAATGATCTGTCGGTGAAAAAAGTCGCTGATATAATTCCAATTCTTGCAAATAAGCATGAAACCAAGCTGAAAGAGCACACAAACCCGAAGGCCACAGAGCTTACCAAAACAGTCTGCACAAGAAGACTTCGAAGAACTAAGCCACGAGATTTAGTCGCCAACACTGTATAATTCTTTGTAAAATATTTATAATTGTTTTTAAATTTCAATGTTAAGGATAGAATAATGTTACTTGTTAGCTTAATGAAATGTATACAAATTTTATAACGTTTAAATTAAAACAAAAAAAATGTTCCTCTAACTCTGTGAATGCCCTGTTATATTGAAGGCGACGTTGTTAACTCTTGGAAAACCGCTTTTTGAGAGCCTCCAAGAGTTGGCTGGTAACAGTCAAAAGCAATATTTTAAGGATTCTCAATCTCATAGACTGGATATAATTGTGCAAAAATAGCCCACATAACTTGTTGATAGAGGGGATGTGGCAACAAAATGGTGCGGAAGCGGTACTTGGATTCTTGGAGAATCACCACTTCAACCAACCAGAGCTAACAGTGTTTAATAAACGAAAAAAAGCACAGTGCAAGTTTACACCTAAATCACGCTTGAGTTTAGAACATTGAGGGGAACTGCAAATATAGAATTATAAATTCAAACAACAACAAACTTGGCTTATCAGACTGCCCATCCAAGTGAAGAGGGGTACAAAGTGATCACTTTGCTCAAACTACAAATCATTCTAAATTTAGAAATTTTTTTTTACCTAGTTTTGAAGCACAGATTAAATTAAATTATTGAAAAAAAAAAAATATTATTTAAGTCAGCTAAATTTTCGACAAATTGCACTGCGTCACATTTTTGGCATATTCGACGTTATGCAAATTTTGTGTGTCCGATAAAATCTCTACCAATTATTTTCGGGCAAACATTTTCGCTTTTGGCATGAATAAACGCTGAGAATTAATGAGTTTTGGCCTAAAAAATATAAATAAAATAATGGAACGAAATCACGAACATGGAAATGAAGAATAAATGCATGAATAAATGACAGTTGAGACGTGCAGTGATTAACAAAAATTGCATGAGAACCAAAACAATCTATTCAAATGCAAATTTTCAGCCTTGGCTATTGGTTAAATACTATGAAAATGAAACAAATGAGCAAAGTTGTCAAAATACAAAAATATATAAAATAAAATATAAAAAATAAATAAGTGAATGAAATAAAGAAAGAGATAATCAAAGCTCTATCAAAAAACAAAAAAAACTATATCACAATTTGTATGATAAATTTCGTTATTATTATTAGAAAAGCTAGATATGCTATTTTCAGTGAACTTTGGGCGCGTAAAATTGATATTCATTAAACAGATATTAGAGAAATTAAATGAATATTAAAAAAATTTAAAAATTTTCATAAAGAACTTTGAATTTAATCGCTACCGAGCGATTCTATGTCAAGTGATCAAAATATTTTGTTAATATTGTCGTACATTTTTCTGAAAATTAGTGTATAGAAGGCTGGCTGGCAAAGCAATTGCAGCGAAAGCAGCTACACGCATGAATGCTATATCGAAATGGAATAAGTATCTTGGCCATTCGGCCATACTGAACAGGAACACTGTTATCTCTTCCGACATAGACTATCATGTAAGTCTTCCATCACCACTCTTGCTATTCCCCTGTTCACTCCCAACTAGGGAAGAATGGAAGACAAATCTAACCGAAATCGATTGCCCTCTGATTATATATACAGATGGTTCAAAACAAGACGGCAAAGTGGGATTTGGAATCTTTTCCAATTCCCCTCACATCAATCTATCATTTAGATTACCCGACTACTGCAGCGTATTCCAAGCGGAAGTATGCGCTATCTGGTATGCTGCGAAAACTCTCTTAGAAAATAGAATATCACTAGAGGATATCCGCTTTTTCACTGACAGTCAAGCGGCCGTTCGAGCACTCAGCTCCTCTTATACCCACTCAGATGTGGTTCGATCCTGTCTCTTATCTCTTAACGAGATAAGTGTTCAGAATTCTGTCCACGTTATCTGGAAACCAAAGCTGATGAGCTCGCAAGAGCTGGAGCTGCGCAATCAAATGTTAGTAACTTACCCACAATCCACATTCCGCTCTCAACATGTAAATTGCTCATTGATCGAGAATTTCACAGCATTGCTGATCGGAGGTGGCGAGTGGAAACTACTTGCGTTACGACCAGACAAACCTGGCCATCCTACAATCTGAAACAGACAAAAACCCTTATAAGTCTTTCGAAACACGAACTAAGGCATATAATATCTCTTATCACCGGCCACTGCCTTTTGGGCACTCACGCACGTCGGCTCGGGGTTCCTCAAAACGACCTGTGCAGATACTGCGAGGACGAAGATGAGGAAGTATCGAGCAGACATTTGCTGTGCAGTTGTCCCGGTCTAGCCAGAAGTCGACTCGGTCTTCTAGGCTCTCCAACAATTGACAATCTTTCAGTACTCGCGAACCTGAAAATCGAATCTCTCATCAAATTCTCGAAACGAATTAATATCTTTGACCAAAATCTACAATAAAAATCTCGGTTAGATGGGGAAATCATATAACATAATGAGCTCTAGGGCAACGCAACGGACCCAACTTGCGGTCTATGTGGCACTCCGATGCGGGGTCACCCTTAAACCAACCAACCAACCAAGGTTATAGAGAAAAGGAAACTGAAGAAAATTGAAATACAAAAGTTATAATTTTGTGATTTACTGAATGCTGAACATTTTCGTATAAGGGGTTTAAAAATGAAATATTTTTAGTTTTTTAACGTTTTTATAAATTTTACGTTTTTAGAGCTATCATTGAAATAAAAACAACGAAAGTTCAAACTGATTGGACAATCTTTTTTTTTTGTGTCGAACCATTCATAACATTTATTTTTTAAAGATACTCCCTTTCAAACGATGGCCGCAACTGCGTCGTAATTCGGCCATCCGTGAACACCAATTTTGAATGACTCGCTAGAGGACTTCGTTCGGTATCTGGCATTTCATGAATAACGTTAATAATGTTGGCTTCCAATGTCTCAATCGGTGCTGGTTTATCCATAAAACACTTAAACTTTACATACTCCACAGGAAAGGTCCAAAGTTGTGATGACACGATCATGGACGCCAATCTACTGGGCCACATTTATTAGTTGTAATAGGTGGCTCGCGGAAAGAAATGCTCTGAGGGAGCAGATTGGCGACAACGCACCTAGCAACATAATCAGCAAAATGCTCGAACGCGAGGACAGCTGGAACGCGGTAAAGAAATAAATCGAGAACGTACTACGGGAAAAACAGATTGACCTGGCCACAGTGCATCAAATCGAAGCCGCACAGATAGAGACACAAGAAGACGAGCCTATAGCCAGAAAGCTGGCTACAAATATGGTGGACCCAGACATGGGTGAATTAAATTGGTCCTTAATGGATGCCATTCTGGGCCCTCCCGAAGTAATGTAGAAAACAGTCCCGGGAAGGGTGTCTCCCCAGAAGGAGAGGAGGGATCGTTTTAGTGGCCACACCACACCGCAGTAAAAGTACCCCACCTCACTCACCAAAAAGAAAAAAAAAACCAAAAATCCACTTGACCGAGACGAGAGATAAATTGAATGGTTTTGTGTTGGTCTTATCCCAAATATGGCAATTGCCATTAAGTCAAAAATAGGACTAATCGGTGAACAAAATTCGGTTCCCAAAATGCGGATCTTCGGCGAGTTTTCAAGAGCCCAACGACTGAATTGGAAGATCGACCGGCTTCAAATCTAGGGCTGGTTATACTTTATACGCTTTCAAACCAAGATTTTTGCGTAAAATCCCGCAAGTAGTACCATAAGATAGGCTAAATTTTGAAGGTCGGCGCCGAATCGGTTTTTCCGGGTCTTCGGCAAAATTATGTATCTATATATCTATACCGCGAGCCTCTGTTTGAAATTCATTTGGTAGTCTCAAATAGGGGCAGTTTCGAGATTAATAATTTTCTATTCTCGGAGACTCTGTTTGAAATCCATTTGGAAGTGTTGAAGTGCGACAGCAATACGAATTTCAATAAATTCCGATTCAGGCAGACTCGGGCTGGATTTCATTTGAGAGTCTCAAGTAGTGGCAGTTGGGAGTTCAATAGTTCTCTAACTGCAAGCCTCTGCATTATATTTGGCTGGAAAATCACAACCAGCCATTGTTCGTGAGCTCAGTCACCTCAAAGTGAATAAAATGTTTGTGTATTGCACTATAAAATGTTACAATGATACTGGTAGCATTGCAAAACGCTATGGAGGTGGACCAAAAAAAAAAACGCAACAATGCCAGAAATGGTTCGGAAAGTGAAGGCTTGACTTGAACGAAATCCACGTAGAAGTGGAAGAAAAACGGCCAAAGAACTGAAAAAATCGCAAGACAACATTCGACGCATATTGAAAAATGAACTCAAGGTCAAGGCTTACAAGTTCCAAAACGCACACGATCTTTCACCTCAGCAAAAAAAAAAAAAATCGGTGCGAGAGAGCAAAGGAGTTGTTACGCTTGCACGAACGTGGCGAATTTCCTAACATTGTGTTTTCTGATGAAAAAAATTTCCCAATTGAGCACTTCATAAACACTCAAAACGATCGTTGACCGAGCGCTCATATGAGAATTTGAGCCTACGTATGGCCGCTCGAAGCAATTTCCCAACGCAAGTAATGGTTTGGGCCGCAGTGACCGCTGATGGACGCTCTCCAATCGTTTTTATCGAGCCTGGTGTCAAAGTGAATGCAACGTGAGGACTAAAAAATATGCCAGTATGGATGCGCTGAAAAAAGCGATTGTATGAGAATGGGACAAAATACCTCAAGATGACATTCGTGCAGCATGCCATTCATTTTTTGACCGTTTGAAGGCTATAGTCAAGGCAAAATGTGGTCATATCGAGCTAAGGTGAATATATATTAAAATTGTAATCATTTTTGAACCATTTTGTCTTGGAAATCAATAAACACTAATTTCACACAAAAAAGTTATGGTGTTTTGAATAGGTAACACTTCATATCATACCCTGTAATATGAAGCTTAATAATTTCCTATTCGAGAAACCTTTGACCGATTTCTGAACGACATTTGAGTGTGCCGCCGAGTGGCATGTTGAAGACCAATTAGATGACACTAAAATCTAGAAAAAGTGGCAGGCTTTCCCGAGAAGTTTAAAAAAATCACAAATGAGTAGAATACCGATAATTCACATACACGGTAGGGTAAACAAACAAATCTTTTATTATACAACTTTTAAGTTGCTTTTGTAGGTCATTTATTATAGTAATAAATATACGCAAGTTACACTCATACACAAAAATATATGTCGATGTTCATATTACCATATTTAAGTTCCAGAGGGTTAATATAGCTGTGCTGTAAATGGGACGAAAAAAAAATACAAGAATGAAACAGAAAGAATGCGGTATCGGAATTATCAAAACGAAGAGCTGCAGAATATTGGACCACATGCCCTTTAGTCGCTAAACGTCGAAATTTGTTTAACCCCGTATTGAATTTTTTGTTTAATTTTGAGCCCAAAGTGTAGCATATTTTTAATTTTTTTCATTATATTAAATTTGAGGGCAATTTTGTGCAGGGAAATACTTTGTAAAGATTTACATTATACATAGTTCATTAGAGAAGATAGTGAGCAAGAAAAGCCTAACAGTGTTAGAAACAAATTTCTGGCGTACTTTTCTCCGTTGCCGCACACTGTTTTCGTCTGAGAAGACCCCAACTGAAATTTTTTCAGAACATTTTTGTTGAATATTTGAAACCTCCATCGACCCCATACACCTAATATTATTTAGATTGTTTAAAATTGGGTTCAAAATGACCCACACCGGTACAAAATATTGGGTTTAAATGTTCTACAAAAATATGCGCGAATAAATTCTATTCTACACTCCTGAAGACAATATTACTGGTAAATGTAGTTTTATGTGAGTTTTTGCAAATAATTTATGTCGATTTGAGGCAAAATTAAGAAAACTTCATTTGCAGTTTAAAAAAAGTTGTCATATTTAGCGACAAAAAGGCAGGTGATCAAATGTTTTACAGTTCATCGTTTTTCATTATTACTTACGGCATACTTGCCTTCTTTTGGCTGCTGCACAGTGTATTTATTATAAAATGTTGGAACTCATTGTTTCGTATTCTTTCAAGCGTTAAATCATTTCGCTTTCTATTCAAAGCACAACCGTTTTGCGCTTAATTGACAATAAAATTTTTTTATGTGGTCAAACGATTTCTTTGTATTCCATTCAAATTTCTGATTCAACACACACGCATATATATTTTTGTGTTAAACATTGTTTTTCAGTTGACGAATATATGCTTCAGTGTTATAGGATCCTCAGAAATTTCGAAAAAAAATATCAGTAGAATTCGTTAACAAAATCACGTTTGCCCAAAATTCCATACAAAAATGCCTCGTATTAAATACCGCTCCCTCCTCCGTTGCTCTACCCTAACGCAAATTTATGGCGTGCATTTGTTGACGCGCACAAGCGAATTGCATGCCAACTAAGCACTTTTGATGTGCACCACCATCATTTGACAGCTGCTGTCAAAATTTATGCCGAACACGCCATACGGAGCGCCTGGCTTCAAAGCGCGACGGGCATGCATAAAATTTTCGATGGCTCGAGTTGAGTGGGTAAACGAGTAGCGGCTGAGTGTTGGGTGCTGAGTGTTGAGCCTCGTTAGTGGATTAATTCGCCAAATTAAAAGTATTTTTTGGCTTTTCAAGTGCTTAAGAGCTGCAGCAATGCAATGCAAGGGTGCCATGCATGGCAAGCCTACTCAGTATGTTATGCAGCAAAGTGGCCTATTCCGCGGCAATTGTGCTATCAAGTAGTTGTGGGAGAGTTGTGTTCACTTGTTTTTATGGCCCACTAAATTTTAGTATACAAGTAGTTAGCTGTGGTTTTACCAATTCATGAGTTCGAGTGCTTTTTCCGGAGCGTGTGAAGCTCACACATTGGCATTAATACGAGGTATGTCCAAAAAGTAAGCGACCTCCATAATACTTCACCACTGGTGGTGCTATTCTGCGTCGTTGGGCTGATATTGAAAAAAATGCGGTCTTCTTCTTTTTCTCTTTGATTGGCGCGATAACTGCTTAAGCGTTTTTTGCCGAGTGTAAAAAATGCGCCAGTCGTTTCTTTCTCATGCAAATCGGCGCCAATTGGAAACACTAAATGAAGGCAAGTCCTTCTCCAACTGATCTTTCCAACGTAGAATATGCCTTGCTCTTCCTCTGCTCCCACCAGCTGGAGCCGGAGCATTTGTATCCATTCGGACAACATGACCCAGCCTACGCAGCCGCTGGATCTTTATTCGCTGCGCTATGTCTATGTCGTCGTAAAGGTCATACCGCTCATTGTTTCATCGCCTACGATACTTGCCGTCACCAACGCCCAAAAGTCCAAAAGTCTTCCGCATAATCTTTCTCTCAAACACTCCAAGCGTCATTTTATCGGATATTGTCATCGTCCACGCTTCTGCGCCATACGTTAGGCAGTTTTGTTCCTCGAGAGAGGACTTTACTACTCGATTGTCTGCTGAGACCGTAGTAGCACTTGTTGGCAAGAGATATTCTTCGTTGGATTTCCAGCCTGAAACGGTCTTGCGTTTGAAAAATAAACTCGTTTTTTGGTACAGTCCTTAGAGCGTTTTTTATGATCCTTGTAGTTACACATAACTCCGGCTGTCGAGGGAGTTCATGTAGCTTTGCACTTTTCCGCAATTTGACTCAGCATTAGGCGCGCGGGTTGCGGACCTTTGTGTTGCACCTCGTACACATAAATATGCAAATATGTTGAACCATCATATAAAATTTTATGCATTTCCAAATGAGCACTCGCACTGGTACATGCCCCATCATATCATGTCACGCATGCCACACATGGTTGCATGGGAATTCGTGTTGCCACTTGTTAATATGCCACCCGCCAAAACAGGCTAAGTACTGTTCATTTGTATGTGACCCAGTTTTTTGGGGCAACTCTATGCAATGTCAGCTAATGATGCTATTACTCGCATTGGAAGTGTTGAAAAACTTGAAATAAAATGGAATGATTGAGCCGCAATTAAATGAGATGAAAAGAAACGAAATGAAATGGAATAGATTAAAAAAGTTGTTTTAATTTATAATGCAATGAAATGGAGTGACTGGAATGAGATCTAATCAAAAGTAATGCAATCGAATGTATTTCAAGAAATGAGCTGAAATAAGTTAAAATTAATTAATTTAAATATAAGTTAGGTTGGGTTATATTGGGTTGGTTGGGTTGGCCGAAACCACGCAGAGTTCATTGTGTTCCATAGCAATACCAGATCAGAGTTTTTTTTTTTTTTAATTTCTTTTAGCAGAAATATGCACCCTTCAAGATTCGCGTATTGTTCGCGATTTTTAGCAGTCACTCAAGCTCCAGTTCAGAGATGGATTCTAGTCCTTCAAAACTGACAGCATCCAGTAGATAGATAGAAAATGCGTCAGGGATATTCTTGTACCGGCTCATTACATTTCCTGCAAGCTGCAACTAGGCAGTGCCCTGTTAGTACACCAACTAAAGTTCTACAGTTCCTTCTATCGAACGAGATTACTGATTTAAATATAAATTAATATAAGTAGAAGAAATAAAATTATATGAATTAGGTGGCACGAAATGTTAATATATGAAATGAGATTAGGTGGGATGTGCGGAGTGCAATCGGATGAAATGGAAGTAAATAAAATGAAAGAAAATCGGAAGAACTCTGATGAAATGAAATGATATGAAATGAGATTTGGTATAATGTAATGGGATAAACTGAAATGATTATCTAACAGATAGATTCACTTAATTCAAAGCCTGTTCAAACTCACTAAAATAGAAGTATCAAGGGAGAAACAAAAGTACAATAAATAAGAATGTGCTTAGCTTGCGAACCGAACTTTATGTACTTCTCTGTATTTACTATATTTGCTTTATCTGATAACAGGATATGAAGCCTATTCATTGTAGAAGCATTGGCCAATTAAAGCACAACATTTCAAAACTTAACTACTACGACAAACAACGAAATGTGGAAAAAAATTTGAAATAAAAAAATTAAAGGCTGACAAAAAGTAAATGAAAAACAGTATTGGCAAATAAAGAAATCATAAATATCTTAAAAAGGCTGTTCAACTGGAATTCGGAGAACGTATTGTAGTTTCGAATCTCTGTGAAACACCAAACTGAAGAAAACATTTTTTCTATTAGCGGTCGCCCTTCGGTAGGCAATGGCAATCTCCGAGTGCATTTCTGCCATGAAATCGCTTCTCATAAAAAAAAAAAAATATCTGCCCTTCAGCGCTAAAACTGTAGGAAGAGGAGGTCGGCCAAATTTTATACATATATACTGTTCGCAGATACTTGCAAGTGCCCTTTTAAATCACCTGGTCGGTTGCATACAGTTTGTCAAGCAAATATTTTGACATATTGAAATATTCGAGCCTCCTCTTAAATAAAGTTCTGTCCCGACGACCAAAACTGATACCCATCATGCCCGCAGAGATTTGGACGATGACAATACTCGATGAGGCGTTCCTTGGAGTGTTTGAGAGAATGATTCTGTGGAAGATTTTTGGACCTTTGCACGTTGGTGAGCGAATATCGCAGGATTCAAATTCTCCGACAGTAAAAGTATGGAATGCGGTTCTAGCTGGTGGTAGCGAAGAAAATGTCTTGTCTTTATTTGGTGTTTCCAACTGGCGCCGGTTAGCACGAGAAAGAAACGAGAGGTGCGCTTTGTTGAACTCAGCCAAAAAGTGCATAAGCGGTTATCGCGCCAATCAAAAAGAAGAATAAAATATGCGAATAGTTTGCTTTTCTTTAATTCAAACCATCGCATCTTATTGAATTTGCAGGACCCCTCAAAAGTATTTCATTAACTTACATAGTTACCATTTCGCAATGGTAAAGTTTTGAATCCACCAAAAGAAACAAAAAAAAAAAAAACAAAAAAAAAAAAGAGGTTGTCTGTAAAGTCGGTTTACTGACGATAGTTTAACGTGATAACGTCATAAGAAAATACTGATTGAATGGTTGCATTTTCAAAAGAAAATTTTAATTTTATTTGTTTGATGGATATAGAGAATGGGTTAACATTAACATAACATAATATACTTTAACATAACATAACATAACATAACATAACAAAACATAACACAACACAACACAACACAACACAACATAACATAACATAACATAACATAACATAACATAACATAACATAACATAACATAACATAACATAACATAACATAACATAACATAACATAACATAACATAACATAACATAACATAACATAACATAACATAACATAACATAACATAACATAACATAACATAACATAACATAACATAACATAACATAACATAACATAACATAACATAACATAACATAACATAACATAACATAACATAACATAACATAACATAACATAACATAACATAACATAACATAACATAACATAACATAACATAACATAACATAACATAACATAACATAACATAACATAACATAACATAACATAACATAACATAACATAACATAACATAACATAACATAACATAACATAACATAACATAACATAACATAACATAACATAACATAACATAACATAACATAACATAACATAACATAACATAACATGCATCATCTTTTGCACGACTGCCCACGCTTTCACAGTGCACGACAGAGACACGAAACATTCTGTGCACAATATGATATTCCAGCATTCAACATAAAACAAATTTCAAAATATCCTAGTTTGATAACATCATTTAATGAATTTGTCAAAAAAATAATTGATAATTTAAAAAACTTCAATGCTTCAAACATTCCTACCTAATGTCTTAATCATAATAGTAATATAGTAGAATAACCATCTAACTGCTTGTATACAATCGCAGGCATTTTATTTCAGTTAGTTTTGTTAAACTATAAAATATTTATGTAATTGAAAATACTTGTAATCTATCTGAATGTTATACTGCACATATGTATGAAAATATTTGCTCTAGAAAACAAACAAATTGAAATAATAAATTACTCGAAACGCAGTAAGCGCGTAGAGCCCAAGGAAAAAAAAAACATAACATAACATAACATAACATAACATAACATAACATAACATAACATAACATAACATAACATAACATAACATAACATAAAATAACATAACATAACATAACATAACATAACATAACATAACATAACATAACATAACATAACATAACATAACATAACATAACATAACATAACATAACATAACATAACATAACATAACATAACATAACATAACATAACATAACAAATTACCCCGTATTAAAGCACTTATCAACAGCTTTCATTTGATACCCATATTGTACATACACGTCCGAAGGTTACCCGGGTCCACGTTTTGACCTATATCTCGAGACCCCAGTCACGGAGCGGCATGAAAAATACTCTGTACTAAAGCATTCACCAACAGCTTTCATTTGATACCCATATTGTACATACACGTCCGAAGGTTACCCGGGTCCACGTTTTGACCTATATCTTGAGACCCTATCTACCAATAGGTATTCAAACTATACGGAAATCATCTTCAATACCTACTTAACAATGTGTGTAAGTTTGGTTTAATTCGGTTCAAAGACACGGCGGGTCCACGTTTTGGCATATATTTCGAGACCCTAGTCATCAATAGGTATGAAAATTACCCCGTATTAAAGCACTTATCAACAGCTTTCATTTGATACCCATATTGTACATACACAGCCAAAGGTTACCCGGGTCCACGTTTTGACCTACATCTCGAGACCCCAGTCACGGAGCGGCATGAAAAACACTCTGTACTAAAGCATTCACCAACAGCTTCAATTTGATATCCATATTGTACAAACACATTCTAGGGTCCACGTTTTGGTCTCTATCTCGAGACCCTAGTCACGGAGCAGCATGAAAAATACTCTGAACTAAAGCATTCACCAACAACTTCCATTTGATACCCATATTGTACATACACATCCGAAGGTTACCCGGGTCCACGTTTTGACCCATATCTCGAGCCCTATTTCCATGTTACTCGTGGATGATGTAGCTTTCGAATGGTGAAAGAATTTTTAAAATCGGTCCAGTAGTTTTGAGCCTATTCATTACAAACAAACAAAGTTTTCCTCTTTATAATATTAGTATAGACAACATGTCTTATAAGGTATATGGTAAATATTACCATACATTTTTTCCTTCATATATAATAAAAAAATTAATAATTATAACATTAAAACAACAGGTATTATTAACAAACTTGGTTTTATTTTAAATTCTTCAAGTGAATCAAATTAATAATAATCAATAAGAAGGCATATGCAAATACAAATACGTGAATTTATATATGTACATTTGCGCATATACATACATACATATATACGCTCACTTGAGTAGGAGAGAGCAAGATGTCGAACGTTGCCGTTCGTTTGCTTTATTTGCTTTGTCGTTCGTTCCGCCCTTTCGCTTGCAGTTCATTCAATGCAATGAGCAAGGTAACGGCAATGAGCAAGGTAACACTAATATGAGCTAGGTAACGACACATTTTTTCGTGCGTGCAGCCTGTTAAATCGAATTATAAGACGTTATCACGTCAAAAAAAAACAAATGCTGTTCTCTGCAGTCAAGAATATGTTTGCACCTTTATGGTAGTAGTCTGGTCAAATACTCATTTTTATAGAGATTTTTTAGGAATTTTTGTTTTTAAGAATATAAAATGCGATCGCTTCGATTTTATAGTATGTTATTATTGGCATCAAATGGTATACAAAAACATTTTTTTTGACATATTGATTTAAATACCTTTATTTCAAAAGTCCGCTATTTTGTAATTCTTCCATTTCAACACGTGCCAGAATGACAAGCCTACAGAATACGAGTAATAATCAGTTTAACTATATTTCGTTTCAGATGTCCTGAAGAGCCAAAATCCCGGTGACAAGCCACCTATCTTTTTTTTAAGACGCTTACTTTGGTTATTCCAATAGACTCACATATTAAGAAGACGGTAACAATGAGTGCATTTAGGTTAAATGAAGCGGGTCGCTGGATAGAAAAAAACTTATGGTCATGCTAGTCTATTATTGCGGAAAACTCAGTTACTCTGACTGACCCGACGGTAACATTCAATAGGAATTTTGCCACTCTCTTTCCATCTAAGGAGGAATGGAGTAAGGGATTCTCACTAAACAACTGCGACACTACATACAGTCTATACAGATGGTTCTAAAATTGATAGTAGTGTTGGAGCTGGTATATATTTTCATAGGCTTAAAATTTAAAAATCTCCGCAATTCTTGCAGTGTCTTCCAGGCGGAAGTACTGGCAATGTACGCTACTAATCATAGATTTCTCTTTCAAGGGCAGTATCGCTATTCTTTCGGATAGCTAAGCTGCAATCCAAGCACTGGGTTCGGCTACTGCAACCTTTAAGCAAAGCAGGACTAGCCTTACCACCTTGAGTGAAAACCATAAAGGTACCTCAATCTGGGTCCCAGGACATCAGAACATTGAAGGTAACGAAAAGGCAGATGAACTGGCAAGAAGGGGGATCTGTCATGAATAACGCTCTTGCAGAATCGGTACTCACACCATTAGGTGCAGTCAAGAGTACAATTTCCCAAAAAATACCTCCGAATCGCGGATTGTAGGTGGAAAGACCAGACGAAATGCAAAATTAGCAGAACGTTATGGCCTACCTACAACCTCAAGCAATCGTCGGCATTAATACACATGAAACGACGGGACTTTAACAACCTAGTATGGTTCTTAAACTGCACAGACTGGATATAGTCATGCTGTAAATAACCGTTAAACAAGTTGGTAACGAAGCGGAAGCGCTAGTTGGATTCAGGAAAAATCACCACGTTAAACCAGCTAACCAACTTTGGTGCCATCGTACTACAAAACAATATATCAAAAAAAAAAGGCATCGTTTGCTAAGATGATTTGTTATACCGTTATCTCGTGAGTTGTTACACGCGCGTTAGTCATCAATCAGTCATAAAGTGAGCTTAAGAGTGATTGAAAACGCTTGGAAAACGGACTCCGTTTGCAGTGACTCAGTAGGCCTATTATAATCATACAATGGGAAAAGTTGTGAGAAATTTATTATATAACCGGACAAACTATTTATGGCATAATAAAGAAATGAAAATAGGATGGAGCTATTATCTGCAAGTGGAGGACCACGAAAAATATCCGCAAATCCGACAAGATTTCTTGTTGGTGAGCTTAGATATGAGTGAGGAGTTGAAGTTACTTGTCTGCAGTCTGCCAAGTTTTGCAAAAGTGCTATAATACATCAGGAGATGCTAGAAAGAAGCCTTGCCATTTTGCACAACGTACGGAAAAAGCGGTTATCTTTCGCTAAAACGTACTTAGCTTAACCAGATACTTACGCCGTGATGTGTTATTCTGTAAAAATGTGACTAAAACGAAGCTATACAATAGAGTGTGGTTCAGCCATTAAAAGCACTGGAACGGCGTAATATTAAAACGACAGTGAAATTTGGCAAACTTTCAGTCTTGATGTGGGGCAAGGGAATGAGTGATTTGATATTTATAGAACATAAGATGGATGCATGACAATATTTGAATATTTTGCAATGCCATTCGATGATTAGTACGGCAAAATTTGGCTTCATTGTTGGCAACAAACCTCAGTTTAATTTCTATCAAAGCAATGATTCAAATTATAAAACTCATATGGTTAGAATGTGGCTTCCTTTTATTGCTGTAAAGTATTGGATGCATCAACCCAAAGCACGGATATTAATCCAATAGAAAATATGTGAGATTATTTAAAGAAAAAAGTTGCAAAAAAAAGTATTAAAAATGTCGAGCAGAGTTCAAAACTGTTATTTTAGTGGAATAACACAAGATACTCCAGGACTATGATGTTCAAAATTGATTCATGTTACGAGTAGTAGACTAGAAGGGTTTCTGCATAGATGCTTGGAGTAGTCATACAAATCTCACTTTTGGGCAAACGGGTGAAAAAACAGAATTGAAGTGCGAGTGATTCATTTTCCAAAAAGATAACAGAGTAAAACGTAAGTTTTTTTTTATATATTCTTGTTCATTCCGCTCGTGAGCATATGACCCCGACATGTCTCTTCCATCGCACACGGTTCTGGGTTGTTGTTTTTGCGCCGTCCCATGTGATGTCAGCATCTGCTAGTTCGCGCAATATCGACCTTCGCCAAGTGATCTTTGGCTGCGGCCTCTGCTACTTTGCGGCTTCCAATCCAGTGGCATTCTCGTGGTGTTATCTGGTGTTTTTTTTAAACGTATAACCTATCCATCGCATTTCATTTGCCACAGGATGATCTCCACAGCGCGTCGTTGCCGATGGTGCTCGGACAGAATATTCTACAGATGTTGCGGAGGCATTTGTTGACGAAAGATTATAGCCTTTGTGTGATGGTGTAGGCGACCAGCCATGTTTCACTTTTGCACAACAATACTAATTTCACACATGAGTTGATTCGCATTTTAGTGCGCCTGAAGACTTCACCAATGTCATCTGCCTCCTCTCACGGACTCGATGTACTCGTCGAATGATATCATACTTTTTCAATTGCTTTCTATCTTCTACAACTATGGTTCCGTAAAAAAATACCCAAAATATAAAGCTTTTTCATTATTTTTTTTTATAATAAGTCTTATTGAAAATATTTAAGCAGTAAAGGGTTAAAAAAAATTCTTTCAATCTTTTCTGACTTTTAGGTTCATAATTTTTTCCCGAAAGTTGGATGAGGTAGTTAATATAATGGAAATGTTGGGCATGGGAATAAATTTCCGCTCTCGTAAAGCAGTTGTCGCTGTTGATACTATTTTTGTATTCGCTCTAGCAATATACTGGTGATTTGAAGGTGTATATGTGAGGTTCCGATCGCAGTAGTTGACATTCGTTTGAAGCGTAAAGATCCTTTTTTATCTGACGTCATATATGTCTACTTTCGTCTCGAAAAAACAGCATTTGCGGGAAGTTACGATCCATTATTACCTTTTGAAGAAAAGTGTAGCTGAAACGTGTCGGATATTGATCAATATTTACGTTAACCACGCTCCATCAAACAGAACTTGTAATGAGTGCTTTCGACGCTTCCAAATTGACAATTTGGACTGAGTTATGAAGATCTCGAAGGGGACCGAAAACATTCGAAGCAACTCAACTACAACAATTATTGGATAAAGACGCATGTCGAACCCTTGATGATATGTCTAAAATGTTAGATTTTGACAGATCAACCATCGGTAAACGTTCGCACGTGATGGGAATGGTCCAGAAAGCAGATAACTGGATGCCGCATCAATTGAAGGAGAGAGATACCGAAAGACGTTTGGTGACGTGTGAGATCCTTCTTGAACGGTAGAAAAGAAAAGGTTTTCTGCATCGCATCTACACTGACGGTGAAAAATTGCTCTATTATGATAAAACCAAGCGTCGAAAATGTTGGAGCTTGCCAGATGAACCAGAACCATCGACAGTGAAAACAAATACTCATACTTCAAAGGTTGTGTTGTGCATCTGGTGGGGTTAGAAGGATGCCATCTATTCTGAACTCCTTAACCCTTTCGACCCCAACCTTTTTCTTGTGGAATGAAACTTTTTTTTTAATTTTAATCATTTTGTATTTGTTTAAGAAGCAATTGCCCAAAATTTTGAGTCGTCACGGTTTGAGCGCTGCCGAAAGTTGCTTTTGAGCAACTAAACAAATGAAAAGTTTCGTAAAGTTAAATTCTTTTTAAAAAACATGGCATATAAACTTTTTAATTTTTTTATTATTATAAAAGTTGCTCAGCCACTTTAAAAACTCTTTTGAATTTCACAATAATATTTTCAGCACTGCATTTACCTTTTATTCAACATAACTTCGCTAAATGATCTATAAATGATATTTTTTTTGCTCATATTTTGGGTAGATACATAAAAGTACCGTTGCCATTTATAACGAACAGACAAAAACAAAACGAACGCTTAACGTAAGCTGTTAAACTGCCGAAGTTGCTCACAGGCAACGTTGGGGTGGAAAGGGTTAAGCCATTTGAAACCATCACTGACGATCGTTACCGACTGCAGCTAACGTAAAGATCTCAAAAACAAATGGTGGCCGGAATGGGACGGTAGACATGACAATCTCATTTTACTGCATAACAACGCCAGGCCACATATTGCTAAAAGGGACTGAATTGGGAAATCTTGTCCCACCCACCGTATTCCCCAGACATTGCTCCTTCTGATTACTATCTGTTCTGATCAATGCAGTCAGCTCTTATTGGAGAGCGGTTCACTTCTTACGAGAGCATCGCAAACTGGCTCAATGAATGGATCAAAGTCAAAAGAGGAATCCGTATGATGCCTAAAAGATTGAGTAAAGTTGTGGCCTCCAATGGTACATACTTCACATAATATCATGAATTATTTAATTGTTTAAATAATTCGTAACTTTGGTTAAGAAAGAACGGAAACTTATTCGCATACCCAACCCAATATTATTCACTGAATTTTCAACCGAAAGACAAATACCTCCGAGTTGAGTTTTCGAGCAGTTTGCTGGAAATAATACTCGTCGGCGACACTGGTTTTATCGAAAATATTTTTTCTCCTGCGCGGTTTTTTTAATTTGTAGCAATTAGGGTTGACAAATGCTGCTTTTTTCTTTTGATTCTGCATTCTTATTTTGGCTTTTATTAACTTGAATTCACGACTGTTCGGTAGAAAATAATGTCCAGCTGATTTTGTTTTGGCAGTTTATAAGTTGTAGTCTAGGCTAAAGTTGTTATTAGTCATATCAATCAGCCAAAGCTGATAAAAAAGACGTTGCCGAAGATATAGGACTTAAACCAATAACAAAACAGATATCAAATCAATTGCACTGAGCTCTTCTTACACTACCTTCTAATTACACCATGAGCCCACATTATTTACACAGATATTGAAAAGCCAATGAACCTGCTTAAAATACGTCTTTGAAATGTCATTTGCGACAGCAAATGAAACCTACAAAGTCACTTTAAGAAAATCTATCAAAAACGCCTTAAAAAACTTGAAATGAGTCACTTGATCGACAAACTGGCTAAATGATTGCTTGACTGACTGCTTGTGAGCATTAATTACTGCCAAAATGGCAAGAAAAATAAACAAAATTGATGTGATTGCAATTAATTTGCATACAATTAAAATGCTTGTGGGTGTCTGAAAAAATGAACTAAAGAAAAGTAATGCAAGGTGACTAAATTTGAAACTCACTGCACCTCAAACAACACTGAGCCGATGAAAACACAATTAAAACAACATCGCTGAGATTTGGCAAACTGCAACGACCGTGCACTGACTCCATTGTACTCATACGCAAACTCCGACACACACACACACCTGCATACCTGGAAGTATTTGCAAACATTTTGGACGTAGAGGCGCAAGCAACGCCGCCAATTGATGGTATCTGGCATCTGACAAGGCATTAAAATGCCTCAATACCAATCGAGCGAGCGCAAGCAACAAGTTCCTATGTATGTATGTATATGTTTACAACAACAGTAGCAATAATTGCAACAAGCTATCGACAGCAATAGCAACAACAACAATTTAAAGCTTGGAGGTGGTATGTATGGATGTATGCGTGCATGTACGTATGTGTGTATGTATGTACTGATGTATGTATGTATGTTTGTATTGATGTATGGTTGTATATTTGTATGTATGTATGTATTTACGTACGTACGCCTGTGAGTTTGCAGGTTCAGTCGCTGTCAGCCCGGCAATTAACAGGGCAATCGCGGCTTCGCGTAAATTTTAATTAAAATTCAATTCAGGTGCATGAAACGACTGCAGGGCAGCACCCACAGCAAAAAAGGACACCCAAACACAGAAACAAATATATATAAAAAAACAAAGTACCAGGCAGTGACGAAAAAATTGCAGTACTGACAAATTTTTAGAGAATCTGGTAAAAGTAAAAAAAAAAAACAACAAAAATGCAAAAAATTAAATGAGCAAAAATCCAAAGTGACAACCACCGATACACATCCTACAACAACGCGCTGTTCCTGCAACATTTTTGAATGCGCCTTTCAGTAGTGCTGCACAGCATAGCACAGTAATGTTGCGCCTGCCACTCAGCGCGCTGATGCGGCAAATTGTTGGCCTTTTTGTGTGCTTGTCTGAATGTGATTTTTTCACGCTTTTCTCTTTCTCTTTGTTTTTTTTCGGAGTTGGCCTGTGAGAAAGCGCGTCGAAATCAGCCAAGCATTTGGTAAATTTGGGAGTCTCTTATCTACTTACTCGTATTGTCACCGGGAAAAATAAAGAAAATTAAAATGAGTTGCTTGTTTGCAAATTACTTGTGCTTCGTTCTTGCTGTTGTTGTAATTACATGCCGCATTTTTCGGGAGTAAAAAGCACTCGGTAGGTAAATGCCGCAAGCGTTGGCTGGGTGAATGAGGTGAGCTAACAGACAAATGTGTGGATGTATGTATGGAGCTGTGCATGTATGAATAAATAAGTATGTCTGCAGTTAGTTGCACTGTCATCACCGCCACTTTGGGATGCCAAGTTGCTGCTGCCAACTTTTTAATGTCACTTAAGTGCACACGATCGCCTTCAATTAATATTTTATGCTAAGTGAAACTTTTGTTAAAACTGTAGGAAGTGTAAAAATGTCGGAAACGTGAGTGTACCAAAATTTGTACAAAGCATTTAAGGCAAAGGGTAGTGGTAACAAAAGACTAACCATTTTGAAGAAGAAGGCATAGGGGCGATTCCATATCAAGTGATTCCAATATTTCGATCATTGTTGTAAGTTTTTCTGAAAATTATTTTACTTATAGGCGTGCTTAGGTTAGGTTGGTATGGTTGCCCAAGGATTGAGCACACTTGGGCGAAGAAAAAAATGGATTCGCCCTTTGTGATACCATTATGAAGGAGGTGAGGTGAAAGGGAAAGACCGATGGGATACAGGGAGAGGGCGAGGAGAGATGGTGCTGGGATGGTTAGGAGCGTGTGGATTACGAACGATGACTATGCTGCATTTGCGTCAACCGCTTTGTGCTGCTGATGAAATTCATCAGATTTATAATGTCAGCCAGCCGCTAGCTATATCAGCAGGCGTAGCAAAGAAGTATGCCTGGATCTTAGCACCGCCAGAGCAGGGCAGCTAAGGAAAGGGTGCTGGGATGATTCCAAGTCTCACAGCATGCATTCCTCTCGCATAGTGACCAGTGAGAAAACCCACGAGATTTGAGAGCTGATATTTTGTCAACCTCAGAAGCTCGCCCGAGCGCCCTCGATCCACACGTGGCCAGAGGGATTTCGCGACCTTACAAGTTTGTATACTTGCCCAACGGTCGCTGAGTTGGCGCGATGCCCATCTTTCCAAGAGCAGACCGCAGGCAGTCAGGGGGATCCCAATTCTTTCCCTTCGCGGGGAAATCCCCTCACATGCCCCTTGTCTGGCCAGCTCATCCGCCTCACAGTTTCCTGCAATGTCGCTGTGAGCAGGTACCCAGATGAGGGTTGTGAGTAGTTTAAAAAGAAAAAAAAAAAACAAAAATAGGTTTCAATGTTTAAAATTTTGGTGTGAAGTTTTTTGAAGTGAATAGCATCGGTATTTTTGTATCTTAGGATAAAATATTGAAAACAATGTTTATTTATTATATTCTATTCTATTATAAAAATATTTTTATACATAATTATTAAAAAAAAAATTTTAAATTTTCCTAAAATATTTTCAGACATAAGTTTTAAGTTTTAGAAAATTTTGTTTTTGTTCTTCTTGAAAAACAGTCGCTAAGATTTTTTTATTTTACTTTTTAATTAATTAAATGTGTTTTTTGTTCAAAATGTGTAGAAAAACTTTTTTTATATTTTGAAAAACACAACCCTTAAGATTTTTTCTGATTTAATTTTTTAATTAATTAAACTTTGTTTTCATTTTGCAAAACTCAACCTTTAAGATTTTTTTCTGATTTTAATTTTTTAATAAATACATTTTTTTTTAATTTAGTATTATTTTTCTTCTTTTAAAAACGCTACCCTTTAGATATTTTTCTTATTTTTTCCATTAATAGCTGAGTCTATGCGCTGTAACCTCTGAAAATTTCTTAGTAGGATTACCATAACTTTGTGAGTTATAGTAAATCGATTTGGAATTAATGATTTTATTTTAAAAAATTAAAAAGATTTTTTTTTAAGTTAAAACACACTGAAGATATTTCACTTCAAAAGTTTCATGCCAAATCTTCAACATTGAATAAATCCCAGAATTATCAATTTGTTTTTATTATTTCCGTTTATTTCTCCTTAAAAACAAACTTTCAAAAAATTGGAATCACGTGACATGGAATCGCTCCTAGTCTAGTCTGCAGCATTACATTTTGTCTTCAGTGCTTAGCACAAATTGACTCAAATGAATTTGAAACTGCAAAAAAAAAGATAAGTTAAAAACCTTGTTCCCTAAAAGTAAAAAAACAAACAATTTTTTCCACGAACAAAAAAAAAAATGTTTGAAAAAATATAATGTTTTTAAAGTTAAAAATATCCAATATATTGAAAAGTACTTTTCTTCGGGGAAGAGCTTTAGAGCAAATCTGCCGACTAAAGGTTCACCACGAGAAGTCTTTACTATCCGGGAAGAGCTTTAGAGCAAACCTGCCGACTAAAGGTTCACCGAGAAGTCTTTACTATCCGGAAAGAGCTTTAGAGCAAACCTACCGACTAAAGGTTCCTTTTAAATAAAATATTTCTTTTTATTTATTGTAGTTAGGGCAAATGACTGCCTTCCAACTACCAGGCCAAGACTGAACTGCCCGCCTTCTGATAGAATGGCTTTATTTTATACTTTCTTTTTGCCTTCTCATCAAAAATATATAATTACAACCAGACATTGTTACAAGTAAAAATCAATAACAAAATTGTAAATTCATAAAAATACTATACAATAAAATTTCGCTTAACCAGACTTAAATTTTGCTTAGGCAGACTTACTTGATGGTAAGCTATGGTTTTGCATATGCCAAAAAAAAAATGTATTTGGTGTGTGCCATATCTTTACTTATGTTTCGGGTTTCAAAAAAAAAAAGAAAAGAATTATGTCATTGAAATTAAAGAGTAGAGTAAATTGAAATGATTTACATAATTTAAGTTTGAGTTCATTTACCTATTAAAAGTATATTTAAAGAATTCGAAAAAAGTTTGAAAGTGAAGTGAAGGTACTCTACAATATCGTTTGAAAAAACTCAGTTCACTTCTTAGTATAATCAAACTTACAAATAAAGCAATTTTCGTAAAAATGTGTGCGACAGTGTCCAAAATACTTGAATCACTAAACAAAGAATTGCTCAGCTAATATATAGTAAGCCATAGGGTAAACGTTGCCACAATGGACCCAAGTCATTTCATGCGTAACCTCATTGTACTCTAACTTTAGTTGGCTTAAGCCCTACAAATGGTATGACATTAAACTCTTAGGAATTTCGGGCACGAAAGGATTTCCGATTTTTGCATTTTCATACAACCTTTGTGGCTTATCCGCAAATTTATTTTATGGGACTTGACGTTATTGGCATCTATAGTCTGAGAGACTTCTTCACTTTTTCAATCACTTAATGTTTAATGTCCTCCTGGCTTCAGAAGGCCACTTGAGGATAACGCGCTACCACAACGTCTATTCATCACCCAATTATAGCTTAAACGGGTGTTTTTTTTTTGTTACTTTCTTAATTTTTTTTCATAGGCGTTGTGGTGGCGCGTTATCCTCAAGTGGCCTTCTGAAGCCAGGCTAAGCCTGTTAATTTCCATAAACTCTCGCCGCGGGATTACCGTCAATTATTACATCATGTAGAGGGTAGGCGATTAGCCGCCGTTGCTGTATCTCAGTCATTCCGGACTTACATTTCTTATAAGGCTTCGACCACCAAGTCGCATGCCACTTTCCACTTTTTCGAGCGAATGTTTCCGGCGAAGGAGATTGTCCAAAGATTCTATGGAGTTTTTCTTTTGCAGAACAGAAGCACGATTATGTGGTGAACTTCTTCTAGAACGTTTTCGTCGCAGTAATCGCAAAAAAAAAAATTCACTTGCTCTTTCTTGTATTTGAAACGTCGTGCACATTTTTTTCGTTCAATTAAAATTGATTCATTAAAATGCTTGCTGAATTTAAATACTCTTCGGAGAAAACTTTCTCTTTCAATCAGATTTTCCTGCAATGCAATCAGCAATACAAACTATACATTTTCTGTCAAAGAAATTTCCTTCGAAGATATTGCCACAGGCATCTATTCAATGGCGTTACACATTCATCGAAAATGAAAATTGCACAATTCTGAATTTTTGCTGGCCACCCCAATAAGTAATCCGTTTATAAAGTTGACATGCAAAAGAAGTTGCATAAGAAAATGATGAGCATTCAATGGAAGCAGCAGAAAAGCCAGGAAGGAGCTGAAAACAACTTTGACTGACTTTGACAAAAGCCACTTTTCATGACACACACACACACACAGGCACACATTCTTCTATATGTACATTAGTATGAATAGCTTATTTATGCCACAATAGTACAAATATGAAGCCCAAGCATTCACGTCACACAATGTGGCAAAGTACATAAATCAGTGCATATTGTAAGGACGGGTGAAAGGAAAAGCCAATTTTTTTCTCTTGAATTTTGCCAAGTTTTGATAGACGGCTTTTTCATGCAAATGGGCCACATAGCATATGTAAGCGGCTCCTCGCATTGGCAATAGTGGGTGTGTGCACGTGCGGGGCATGGAAATTGCATGTTTGCAACTTGGCAAAAGTATGATTTGCTATGGCATAACATACACACACGCATCCACTCTCTCTTCCACACTCATACTCGCTCGTACACTACTTCCGGCCTAGCTCTCGATTTTTCTAAAGCGAAAGCAATGTTCTTTTGTTGCCAATATCGTAGGATTTTTACAAGGTCGTATTGAAAATTGATGAAGTGGCATACACGATAGGTGGACAGCATAATTTCAACACACACACACTCTCACACATATCTAAATACGTTGTTTGCAATCTTGTACGTACATGATTTGCATGATCGATTGGCAGGCATTGGATAACAACAACACCAATCTAGCAAATGCTATTAGTTAATAAAGCATTGGTGAAAGGAAACGAGAGATAGCAGCTTTGCGACTAGCAGAAACTGACTGACTGGCCAATGTGAATATATTTTTTTTCACTGCTCTATATTTGAATGTGTATGTGTGAGGTTCATGTAGCCCTCGCACATATGAGTGCAGTGTATGTGGAATATTCGATGTGCGTGCCAGGAATTGCACTGAGTGGAGCAGCATTGCATGACTGGCCAGAAATGGGCAAAATCAGCGAAAGTCTTCCATGAATGCCGTTGGTTACTGTAAGTGAATTTCCATTCATTTGCAGTGGCGGTAGTGATACATGATTCTGCTAAATAAAAAGAATAAAAAAAACAATAAAGTAAAATTAACTAAAATAGAATAAAGCAGGATAAAAATAAAAATTAAACAAAAAATTAATTGATTAATTGAAACGAACTAAAAAGCATTAAGAAAACTAAAATAAAAATTAAAAAAAAAACTTAATAGAAACGAACCAAAAAACATTAAAAAAAAACTAAAAGAGAAATAAAAAAAAATTATTATAAAATATTAAAATTATATAAAAAAAATAATTGAGAATTTAAGAACAACTAAAATAAATCAAAATAAAAGAAAATTACATCAAATCTTATTTGAAGAGGTTTAAATAAAATAAAAGAATGCAAAATATATTTTTTATAAAATAAAATGAAAAACATTGACTAATAAATTAAAATAATCGTTTATTTTCATAATTTCATTAAATTAATTATATAAAAATTAATTACAGAAGAGAAGCCAAAAACTATGAAAAGGAAAAAAAACAATAATAAAAAATAAATAAAAAAATATATGAAATAAAAGACAATAAATCCAGCAACGAATCCAGCAAAGACAGATCTTGTTCTCTTCAATAGGAAACAACAATCTCCTCCACTGCAAACAACAACTTTAAAAGGGGAATCATTACTCCTATCTGGTTCAGCTGAATATCTAGGAGTTATTCTAGATAGGAAGTTGAGTTGGAAATTGAACATCGAAAACAGATGTAAAAAAGCTTTCATAGCTCTTTACACTTGTAAGAAAGCTATAGGCAAAACCTGGGGTTTTTCACCTCGGATCATTTATTGGATATATACCTCGATCATCAAACCGATACTCTTCTACGGTGTGGTTGTATGGTGGACAGCACTCGAAAAACGGTGTAGAGTAGCCACAATTGATCGAGTCCAAAGAACAGCCTGCCTCCTGATAACAGGATACCTAAGTACAACACCTACTAAGGCTCTAAATACGTTGCTTCACTTGTTCCCTATCGATCTGGCTTGCAGAGCGGTAGCAGCGAAAGCAGCGACACGCATGAATGCTATAACGAAATGGAATAAGTATCTTGGACATTCGGACATACTGAACAGGAACACCGTTATCTCTTCCGACATAGACTATCATGTAAGTCTTCCATCACCACCCTTGCTATTCTCCTGTTCACTCCCAACTAGGGAAGAATGGAAGACAAATCTAACCGAAATCGATGGCCCTCTGATTATATATACAGATGGATCAAAACAAGACAGCAAAGTGGGATTTGTGATCTTTTCCAATTCCCCTCACATCAAACAATCATTTAGATTACCCGACTACTGTAGCGTATTCCAAGCGGAAGTATGCACTATCTGGTATGCTGCGAAAACTCTCTTAGAAAATAGAATCTAGAGGATATCCGCTTTTTCACCGACAGTCAAGCGGCCGTTCGAGCACTCAGCTCCTCTTATACCCACTCAGATGTGGTTCGATCCTGTCTCTTATCTCTTAACGAAATAAGTGTTCAGAATTCTGTCCACGTTATCTGGAAACCGGGTCACAGTGGATTCGAAGGTAACTGCAAAGCTGATGAGCTCGCAAGAGCTGGAGCTGCGCAATCAAATGTTAGTAACTTACCCACAATCCACATTCCGCTCTCAACATGTAAATTGCTCATTGATCGAGAATTTCACAGCATTGCTGATCGGAGGTGGCGAGTGGAAACTACTTGCGTTACGACCAGACAAACCTGGCCATCCTACAATCTGAAACAGACAAAAACCCTTATAAGTCTTTCGAAACACGAACTAAGGCATATAATATCTCTTATCACCGGCCACTGCCTTTTGGGCACTCACGCACGTCGGCTCGGGGTTCCTCAAAACGACCTGTGCAGATACTGCGAGGACGAAGATGAGGAAGTATCGAGCAGACATTTGCTGTGCAGTTGTCCTGGTCTAGCCAGAAGTCGACTCGCTCTTCTAGGCTCTCCAACAATTGACAATCTTTCAGTACTCGCGAACCTGAAAATCGAATCTCTCATCAAATTCTCGAAACGAATTAATATCTTTGACCAAAATCTACAATAAAAATCTCGGTTAGGTGGGGAAATCATATAACATAATGAGCTCTAAGGCAACACAACGGACCCAACTTGCGGTCTATGTGGCACTCCAATGCGGGGTCACCCTTAAACCAACCAACCAAAGACAATAAATAAATAAAAGTATAAAAAAAAAATGTACGTAAAAAAATAATACAATATAATATAATATAATATAAAATAAAATAACAGGAGAAAATTAGTATTGAATATACAATATAATAAAGAAAAATGTTGTTCGAGTTAAACAAATTCTCCAAGGCAGTGTATTAGTACCCATTCTGTATCTGATCTACACAGCTGACTTACCGGAATCGACACTGTACTAATGGCATCTCATAGAGACCCGTACATAGCACATACAATTTTACCAAACGAGCTAATCAAAATTCTGGATTGGTTAAAAAAATGGAATATAGAAATTAATGGCGATAAAAGACGTCACGTCAACTACACGAACATAAAGATAACCATAGACTCATTAAAGATGAGAAACTCTGCCGCGAATACTGATAGGGAAGCTAAATATCAGGTCAGCCCATAAGTTCGTGCGTTTTTAAAGGTGGTTTTAAAATTAAAAAAAAAGATGTTCAAAGTGCTCCTTGGAGCCAAAATATACTTCGATATCCATTTTTATAGCTTCTTTTGAGGAGTAGTTCTTATTACTCATATACGATTGAGGTCCACGGAAAAGGCGATAATCACAAGGTGCAGTATCCGGAGAATATGGTGGATGCGGCATTAGCTCCCATCCGAGCTCGTTCAGCTTGCCTAATGTTTGCCTTGCGGTATGAGGTCTTGCGTTGTCGTGGTGAAGCAAAACTTTGCGTCTATTCACTAAAGACGGCCGATTTTTGTTAAGTGCCTCCTTCAGGTTTGATATCATAATAAACAATACCGGCCATATCCCACCAAATAGACAGGAGAATCTTCTTGGGGTGAAGGCCATCTCATCAAGTTGGTCCCTTGCCGTAGTGATGAGGCTTACGTGTTGGTTTAACTTCCATATAATGGAGGTTACCCACCACGAACTTAGAGCGAAGCGCCCTATAGGTATTGCCTAGCCACCCATCCGCTAAACGGTGGCGGTGGCCCTTCAATCACCATGCAGAGATTACCGCACCGACGATCCTTTAGCCTGGTATACTATCATTTCCTTCCCTTGCCCCCCTTAATCCAAGTTGTCACCGTGCCCAATGGATGGTTTGCAGCCAGGGGCATCCGGCTGTATTCTAATGGCTTCCTTATGAAACTGGGTCATCTCAGGAGGTAGAATGACCTTGCCATGGTAGAGGGGACTGCCGTGGTCGACGTTTCCCCTTTCCCCCCTAAAAAAACTTAGTCCGCCACGCTCGTCACGTCGAGCAGCGCGGACGATTATTAAAATATTAAATGAATAAAAAACGGAAAACCAAGGCACAACAAAACCAAGACCCAATCCCTCGCGAAGGTCAGGTCTGTCCATAAAAAAGACCATTTATACAAGCGGAGTGAAGCCTTTGGCTAAGCCAGTTCCCGCTCTACCCCTTCAGGGACTGCCTCCACGGCAGCGAGGCCTCTTTCTGGCCACCATAGTAACAATCCCAACCCTGTCACAAGACAAGCTGGGGACGACACTCCATCCAAAACATGGTGCCAATAGTAGACCCCCCTCGTAACACAATTCTTGGGAAGAAAGATCTGCCCTGCCAAAAGACAAGCGGAGCGTGCTGTCCCTGTCCCTCCAGGTGAAACCCCACAGCAACGTCGGCAGCACCGGATCACATGGTTCCTGGTGCCTGCCCTTCAAACACTATCACTGAACCGGGTAGTACGACGAATGTGATTAAACAATTGATCCACTTCACGCAAAACATAATTAGGAAAGTTATCGAATAGCAGGGACTACCGATTTTTACAAGGCTGCGCAAAATTAATCATCCAATTCGGTTTTCGAATAACTTTTGTACTAAATCAAAAAAAAATAAAAAATTCATTTTGAGTGATTGAACTATTTATTTTGAGCCATAACAAAATATAGCATAGTTCATAAGTGTCAAATATGATTGACATGTGACACCATTTGCAAAAATCCGAAATTTTTTGATAGGGTGATTGATTTTGCGCCACCTGATGTATGTATAATGCACTTCCATCATTTTATTTGGACGAGCTTCCTGATTATTTGTAGTGTGCGTCTAGGTGTTCTTCCGAAAATGAAGGAATCTACAGTTTTATGTCGCCTCCAAACAGCAGATGTCTGTTAGGATCAACTTTTTCTTGACAGAAATACGCTCGAAAGTTCGTCTACCGAGGGGTAATCGCTATTAGAAAAAACTTTCTCTATCATTTGTCTGAAAGAGGCTTCAAGCTTACAGCCTACCGGATAGTAGTCACGCACGAACCCATTCGTCTACGCCGGCCGCAAAATATCACAGATGTTGTTTATTTTATCACCAAAAATGTTTGTACTTACTGTGACTTTTTCGACTGTTTCCCTTTACTAAATAAAAAACTACAAATTCTATGTTTTTCTGAATTTATTTTTATTCTTTCTTATATTCATTGCGTAAACTACACTTAACTACGTAGACATAGACGAATATTTAAATTTAATTTCTAATATTAATTTTTATTTTGTTTCGCTAATGTCCTAAATACAGCTAATACAGAACTCATACAATAACTTTTTATTCTAATTGAAAAAAATAAAATAAAATTTTTAAATGTTCGTTCGATCAGCGTTTCTTTGTCGATCCTAAAAAGCTAGAAATTTTTTCCCTTTCTCATTTTGCGCATACAATGCAACTCCTTTTTTCAGTTAAGCTTTGAAGTAAGTTAGTAATCGTAAATCTATTTAATATTCATATTCATTATTCATTTTCCCTTTGCAACACTTACTAACAAATATCACATACATACATAGTGTGTAATGCCTTGAATAAATTATGAATGATTTATTTTTCCACACCATATAAATGTTACTAAGTTTGTTTCGCTTTTTAATTTAGTAAATTAAATTAAATACAATTTATTGAATTTTTTCGCACATTTTTGTTTTCATTAAAACTATGCATTGTTTTTTTTTTACCATACAGAAACATGTAAAATGTTCATAGACTTATTTGTTCAACATTTTATTAGTGCAGTTCACGCTGATTTGCGTGTAAATGAAAAAGAGTATGAAAAATGTCCTATAATTGCAATCATTGCAGGAGGAAAAAGTAATATCCCCAAAATGGAGAGTTCGCCTAGTCAGGGAAATTCAGGGTAAAAGCTAAACTTCGCCCTTCAATGAAAGGTAGAAATGAGACTCAGCTTTTTTTCATTTTGAAGAGACAGTACTTGAATAGGCCGAGGAAGTCTAGCCTCTAAGCAATCTGTAGCATTATTCGAAAGTTATTTTCACCTTTCATTTGACAAAGCTTCAATGAAAGCCAAGAGTCTTCTCAAGGGTCTACAGAAAACGTCTCGATCGAAATGTGGTCTGACCTCCAAGTTGATGAGGTGAATTTGCTGTATAATAGTTGCAACTTAGTCCGATGATCTAATCACTCAAAGGAGCCTGTTTAGCACTAATTAATTAACTACAAAAGACTGCCGACCCATTTATCTATTATAGAGCTCCGCCTCCTATTTGTGGCGTGCGTCTTGATGATGTTGCACAAATGGAGGGACCTACAGTTTCAAGCCGACTTCGAATGGCAGATATTTTTATGAGGAGCTTTTTCATAGCAGAAATACAATCGGAAGTTTGCTATTGCCTGCCGAGGGGCGACCGCTATTAGAAAATGTTTTTATTAATTTTGGTTTCACCGAGATTTGAACCAACGTTCTCTCTGTGAATTCCGAATGGTTGGTCACGCACCAACCCATTCGGCTACAGCGGCCGTCTGTCTATTACAGCATCTTATTTTTCCAGCGGCCAGATGAGGCGCGAGAGAGTAGAATTCCTGAAATTTTTGAATGTTTAAGTGAATAAAATGGGGATTTCCACTTCAATAACATAATTTTGTATTCTCTACTCTTCACAATACTTCATTCAGACTCAGTTCAGACTACTCTCCAGGATACAGCGGGCTTGATTACGCATTCCTCTTGTCACCGAGTAGGTTAGAGAGGCATGAAGATCCACCAAAGTTGTCCCACTATCTAGTACGTCACGTGTAAGATGTGAAGCCCACTCCTCCATACCAGTATCGGCCATCTTTGGTTTTCCTATTTACGCCTGAATACCCTGCTTGCGCTGCCAACGTCGCTGCTCTTACATGTATATTCTAAGCAATGTTGCCAGATTGAATGTTTTAACTATAAGTGACAGTTTTTTAGATAAGCTTATCATTTTTCAAATTACTTCATTAGTACAAACTCAAGTTTTTCCGAAATTTCTGAATTGAAGATATAAGTAAAAATATATTTCATTTACAGTCGTTTAAGCTAGGCAGAATTATAGGCAGCTGATGATGAAAAACGCGAACTACGTTACACATATTTGGATAGAATTGACTTATCGGTTAGTTGGATTTATGTAACTGATATTTAAACATTTTGGGAGTACATTATTAAGACAAAAAGTTCGATGGAGATGTAGGCTTTGCCTTTTTGGAGCACTCAATGGCACTCGGCAAATGTGGAAAAAATCGATTTGAATAAGACAAAAATAAATAAATTAGAAATTCCAGCACTCTCTGGCATTTTAGGAATAAAAGAATTATTAAAAAAAAAAAATGATTTAGATTGTATATTACTAAATTTGCGGTATCGAGAAAAAAGCATACAAAAATTAACTAAGCAATTCACGAAAAAATAATATAGAAAACTGAATGAATTAACAAAAAATCTGATTTAAATATTCTAGTTTATAAAGACTGTTTTTGTTTAATTAAGTTTTATTTAAACTGCTTTTATTATTTTATTTTAAGTTACAGTTTTTTGTTATTGATTTTTAATAAAAGTAAAAAAAAAAAATCCGTATTAAAAAAATAGTTTTCAGAGTTTTTTGGTTGAAAGCAATGGTTTTTAGATATTTAAAGTTAAAAAAAAAATAATAACTGGCAATACTGGCTTCAAGCCACTTCTCGCTCTTTCTCTCTCGCTTTCGTTATCAGTTTATAAAGACTGTTTTTGTTTAAGTATTATTTAAACTGTCTTTATTATTTTATTTTAAGTTATAGTTTTTCTTATTGATTTTTAATGAAATTAAAACCAAATCTGGAATTGAAGAAAAAAATGTTTTGGAGTTTTTTTTCAAAAGCAGTTTTTTTGGATATGTACATTTTTTGCAAAAAAAAAAATCTGGCAACACTGGCTTCAAGCAACTTTTCGCTCGCGCTGTCTAACTCACTCGTGCTATACCTCTCTATATTTCTTTTTCTCTCTTTCTGTCACTCTATCTCTCTCTCTCTCTATTTCTGATTTTGCATGCATTGTAAAAACAAAATATCATAGTAAAATGGTCGGTCTCTCAGGTGGGATTAGTTAGTGCTCTACATACGATGGACAGAATGCAGAGGTGTGGCTGACATTCGACCGTTAACCGGCTCTCAGTGATTTTGAAGACCTCAGCTGATTTGCTCATGTAACTGGGTTTATGCGAGCGGTTATTTTACGACAAACAAAATTTTGTTGGTGATATAAGAAGAAATCAACGCAGTCTCATCCATCTTACTATGTTGCCATACATAAAGATCGATTGATTGGATGAATGTATGAATGCGTGTGGGAAGAGCAAAATATTGATGGCGCGCCTCCAATGACATGGAGCAGAAGTTACTCTCGCAATTTGGCTTCGGATGGCCAAACCTGATAATCTACCTGCCTTGTGCTCTGTGACCTGTTCTTGGGTTTATGTGGCATGATTCTTGATCAGCCAAGTTAAATCTAACTTTTAATACAATTTTTTGTTGCGAAATTCCCACACACTCTTTAAAACAAGCAAGCGTGAACTTTCACTGTAAATACGGAATAGATGTATATATTTTTCCAATGAAACTTATACTAAATTGATTACACGCAAGCTAAAAGTAAGTTAATACTATAGGTATTCTTTCGCTAAATTACGGTTATAATGAAAAAAAATATTAAATTTTCTTTTTTACAATATTATGGAAAAAATTATAAACTCGTTGTCTGGACAAGAAATGACATTAGCTGCTAATAAATATTTCTCTTCAATAATTCTAATTCTCCATAGCAGCTCAGTTTAACTTAAATTTCTATTTTGCCCCCAGTAGTGGATAAGTTGCAACGCTTAACCAGGGAAAAAGCAAAAAAAATAAAAAAATTTAATTATTTCTAAATGTGCAGTAAAACTAGATTTTATGGTTTAATAAAGCAAAAAATGTACTTAAGATCAAGAAAATTTTAACTACTATTCATATAAAGTACTAAAAATTAGAATTAAAAATGAATAAAATTTGTGAGCTTTACAAATAAAATAAAGTAAAATAAAATATATTTTTTTGCAATACTTTTAGTTAAATTTCATAGTAAGCATTTATCAAATATGCGCGTGATTGAATGCGTCTATGTAAAATGTGGGTAGCAATGAATTTTTTTCGATAAACTTAGACTTTTTTAGGTGAAAATAAAAAATTTTATCAAAATGGAAATTGAGATCTTCGTCTACAATATGCAAAATAAAAACAAAAAAATCAATGATGGCGATTTAAAAAAAAAAAAGTAAAAGTGTAAAGTAAAATTAGTATCTATAAATGTGTGTATGTGTGTGCTTGCGTACTTTGAGCAATTGCTTGATAATTTCTTGAATAAGAAAAATATTTATTTGCACTTTCCAGTAAACAAACGCCATTGTGGTGGACATGTTTTTAGATGGATAGATCGATATGTGTCTGAGATATGCGCTGGGATCTTAAGATCTACTGGGCCTTCCACTTTTCATTTCTAGAACTTAACTACTTTGAAACCTTAAAAGTGCTTTCTCTCATGAGTACTCCAGCAATCTGTTGAGCAGAGATACTGTTTTGTCCGCCTTAATTTGGCACATCAACCCGAAATACCCGAGCAGGCGCGCCTAAGCGTCTGGACTTCATCCTTGCTGGGCAAAGCTGATTTCCTAAACTCGCCGTCTGAGCCCAAAACTTAATGCTCAACGACAATCCACCGCAAGTGGTGCTGCCATCTGTGTTTGTGTAGATGTTTTACCACCTCAGCTCCGTCAAAAATCTTTAAATAGTTTCCTGTAGTTTCTACAACGACAGTTTTGTTCGTTATCATTAATATATTCTGTCAATCTTTTTTATTAGTGATCTTCCTGTTATAACTCTGTAGTATTTCCCACATTAATATTTAGTTTTTTGCTTCATATTATCTCAATAGTGAATGCTTTTTAATAACACATTTAAAGCTACACCAAATACTTGGATCTACAAGACTCTACAGTAGGTGTAAAATTGGGGCATAAGCAACGATTAAACTTCATCAGCCAAAAATTATTATGGCAAGTGTAAAAAATATATTTTAAAAAAACTGCCAAAACACCTTAAGGAATGTTTCATTACACAGAAATATCCTTTCTATCGCCAGATATTTATTCAGCTACCACCGTAGCAACTTAAAAGAAATTGCGGTTTCCATATAATTGAATAATTTAGTGCAGATCATTAGATGAGTGGAGCGCAGAGGCAAAAAATGTGCTGATTCCCTGCGCTTGGTGTTGCTGCTTAGTATGCGAGGGCATTAAGTTTCTGCACTGAATTGCACTAGAATTGTGCTTATTGCTCTAGTTAACTTCAGATTTTCATCTGCTAATATATGCCTGTATTGAAATGAGCTTATGCGTGCTGTGGTAATTAGCTCTCTCGCCTTAAAGTATGCAATTCCGAATAGCAGATTGTGTTATTTGCTTACTATTTATTCTTCGAGCAAACGAGTGCAATGAAATAATATATAATAATATACTTATACAGTCAGCCGCGAAAGTTTTGGCACAGTGTTTTTTTATAATATTTTGCAATTTAAATGAGCTAACAGCGTCACCCTAATAACCTAAGATTAACGAAGCCAACGCAAGACTGAGTCTTGTTGAGGCCCTATGCGCTCGAGAGGAGTGAACAACGAAAAAAAAGAATAAGCTGACATGTTTTTTTTCCGGCCAGCGCAGAATGATGCAAGGCAATTTCAGTTTTTGTTTTCTACTTTGTCAATACTTATGCGTGACAATCGAACGTACAAAACATTGTTGTTGATGTAGTGCCACCACCTTTCATGAATGCAACGTGAATAAAAGCCGTATAAATCAAAAATTCATACTTTGTGCAAAATCAAATAATAAAAAATAAGATGGATGAAGTTTTCAACAGAACTTCGTAGTAATTTTTTTATTTATTCATTTATTTTTAACTAGATTTCTGGTATGCAGGTTTAGAGCTTCTTTAATTCGCATTACTCGTTCTTTGTGGGAATTGAATTCCGTTTATAATGATGTTGTTCTCGATTTTTCGCTTTCAAGAGTAGCATTTTTAAATCTCGTAAATTCTATATTATAGTTGTTTCTGATTACATGTATATCTGTAGTTTAGTCTAAGCAACTTTTATATCATAGTCTGTAAGGATTGTAATTCATAGACTTAAATAAATAAATAAAAATAAATAAATAAATAAATAAAAATAAAATAAAATTTCAGTATAAAAAAAGCAAGTTTGAAAATGCTATAAATTATAGTTAATTTCTAATAATTTTTTATGATTTCTCTGCTGACGGTCTCTGCATGTTCCGACTGCATTTAAATATTTAAAACACAAAAAATATTATAAATCAACGCGCATTTTCAGCAACCTCATACTTGCACTTTGTTGCACTAGCATTAAATGAACTGTAAAACTACATACCAGAAAAAAAAAATAAAAATTCGGAATTTTTTTTGAAAAAGTTGATGAATATTTTTAATGTTGTATAAAATTTAAATCTTTAGAAACAATTTTTTTTCAATAAAATGAATTTTATTTTCACAAAAAATTTACAAAAAAAAAATTGGCATGACAAATATTGCGAATAATACAAACAAAAAGTAACTGTGCCAAAACTTTTTTGACTCACTGTATATTTACGGCACACAAAATGCCGCGCTTTATGTCACGCAGGCGTCACCTGATTTTTAAATAATTTACGGAACGCATTATGCACTATTTTTGGAATAGTCTGTCTCATATCCACAAACTTCATATCAGACATATGAAACGGTTGGATGACATGGGTTAATCTCTGACTTCAATAGATACGTAATTGGGATCGAGGACATGAACTATCTAATAATAATGGGTAGAATATTTGGAATAAGTAATAAAATATAGTGTGTAGGCTAGTGGCAGAGCAGTAGGCAAAAATATTAGTTTGCTTGGTTCAGTAAGCTAACCTTAGGCAGTAAAGAAAATTTTATAATTTAAATGGTGATGAGGTAATTACCTCGGATTCAAATAATTTCCTTAAAATTTGTTATTAGGAAGTTCGGTTGGTATCGTCTTAGCTTAAAATGCCCTTCAAAATGCTACTCAAGATATTTAGTTCAATGTTCCAGGCGTTCAAAAAAAGTGAATGGTAAACCATGAGGTCCAGCTGATTGTAGAGTCGAAAGTTTACTACGAATGCGATGAGACTGATTATTGATTTTACTCCAAAGGTGTGTAATATGTCACCTTTGTCTCCTATTTTGAGAAAGAATAAGAATTATTTAGCATCAGCTGGAGCAAAGGTAGTCTATCGGATACATCTGGTGTGTGGAAAAATCGTTTTTAAACAACTACAAAAACTTATGTAATTTGTCCTCGATGTTCTGGTACACGCATTTGCTGCATATGAAAATGCCGCTTGTTCCACGAAATTTCGAAATTTTCCTTATTAGTTAAGATAAAACCTACATGGCTCCTGTATGGACACTTTGCCCTCTTATAGGCTTGTGAATTCTTCTTCTTGATAACCGCTTACGTGATTTTGGTCCGTTGTAATGATTTGTCTGTACATGAATGATTATCTCGCCAATTGAGTTTCTGAGTAAAACGGATAAAGTTAAGATGTGTCAAATGAAGGCTGCATAAATATGAAGCAATCAAGAATACAGAACACCAAATCTAGAATTTGTCGGCAACTAATGGCTAAGCCAACTATACTCATTTTCGAACCCTCAAAAAAGCTACACCTTTCAGTACCCCTCAGATGTTCTTGTATATGAATGGCTGCGCAAATTATACTAATCCCTAAACTTTCAAACAAAATGCGGTATCGAAGCCCCACCGGATGCTTTGCTATAGTTCGGTTTCTAAAATCAGCTTTATGTCAAGCTCGAGTAGGACTGAAGGTATCCAGGCCGTAACTGAGTTAAGCTAAATTACAAGCAACTGTAGAGCTGTTCAGCTCATGTAAGGATGGTTTTTTTAAAATGGAAATTTAAAAGCTTTGCAATTCAAGGCTTCCAAAAATGTGTGAATGAATCATTTGTTACCCGCATTAGTCCATTTTTCTTCAGCTGTTCCTCGAAAAATTTGCTCAAGCTACCTTTTAATTTGATTTGGCAAGGAAGCGATATATTTTAACACCTGTTTTAAGAACGTAAAACTCAGTTATTCAACTATACAATTATCAACTGTTAGTATTTTGGATCAAAGCCTTTGCTTTTCTTACTTTCTTTTCTGTACTTTCTTGTTGTTGTTTTTGTTTTTCATGTAGGTACCTTCATCTTCCTTTTATTATACAAACACTATACTTTCATCGAATCCTCGTAGGAAAAATATCTGCTCAAACCGCCTTTCTTTCATTCTAGCACGTACACACACACATACACACATACATTTCTTCAAGATACCTACGCATGTGCACTTCCTTCTTACTGCAAAGCTCATCTCTTAAACATACGCATTTGTTGCCTTAATATTACAGGACATCTTATTGAAGTTATCATCGGTATGCGAGACTGGCCGATAGGAGCGTTGTTTCAAACGCAACTGGATAATCCAAGCTATCAGTACCGCAATGAGAGCAACCAAAATACCGATGACAATGTAGATCATCCAGTGCTTACAAGACTCCGATATGACTTGAACTTCTGGCATGACATCTTCGGGGTATAGCTGGAAAGTGGCGGGTGCGTCATGACGTGAGGCCGCAACAGGCGGGCAAGCGGTGACAATAGCAGGCTCACTGGCTAGCGCATCGATTGCCTGTGGGGCTGCGGTGCTGGGCGATATAGGCAAGTACTCGGCAAGCGCTAAGCTAGCAGTTGTGTGGCCTGCTGGGCTGGCGGTGGATGTGGATGTGGTTATGGTAGTAGTGGTGGTTGTAGAGTTTGCAGCGCTAATGCTGCTGCCGGTGGTTGTGTTGCCATCCGCTGCTTTCGTAGTTGTCTGCGCTTCAGCTGTGCTGTTAGCACCACTTAACTGCTTCTCAGTTTCCTCCTGCTGCTGTTCGTCCTCCTCCCCGAATGGTATATCCGGCAATGTGTCAATCTCATTCTCTGCACTATAGTCGGTGTTATGCGGTGTATTATTATCGTCTAGCTCCTCTGTTATATCATCATCGTAACGACGTGGCCCACTGCCGTACTTATTATTCCCATTTCTAGCGCTAATCAACTCGTTGGGCATGGGCGCACAGTCGGGCCAACAAATGGGGCAACAGCCATCCTTAAGCGTCACCTGTCGCTCGCGCGGACAATTGATGTTACTGCAGAAGGGTAGCACACACTTTTCAACGCCATCGACACATTCACACTCATAGCAGCCCACACGCCAGCTTTCGCCATGCTCAAAGAAGACGTTCAACTTTTCTGGTTTGCAAATTGCTTTGGTTTTGTTGACAGCCTCATCGCAGATTTGTATGCACATGGGTTTGCCCGAGAAGCAGTGGCAGCGCTGACAACCTTTCAGCCAATATTGCTGACTATCGCCTCCTGCTGTGCAATTCGGTTTGCGTTGACATTCATATTCACCACAACAATGGCCGGGTTTGTTCATCGATTCGGGCAACAGCTCCACGACTACTTCATCCTCGCCATGACAGTCGGGTATGTAGCAAGTTTTGCAGAGGCACTTCTTTCCCAGGCAACATTCGGCAAAGATTTCTTCATCAATTTCGGTGATATTGAATTGCGTTTCGTCGACGGTATCGGGCGCTGCGGTCATTTGCTGCACTTCAATTGTGTTGAGAATTTCGCGTACGCTGCTGTCCGGCGGACAGGTCATTTCGGACATGGGCGGACATTTCACGTTGTAGCAGAGATGTGGCAGAGTGTCCGCTGTAAGAAGAGAGTGAAAGAGAGAAGTTTTAGTGAAAAAGGGAAAGTAAAGTGAAATTTATTCTGTTGGCTTCTTACGAGTGTACACTGCGTTATATAGCAATGACACAGGGGACTTTTGTCAAGTTTTAAAATTAATTTAAATTAATTTAATCATTTCCCATTTATCAAAAAAATCAAACATTAATCATTTAATTTAAACAAAATTTTAATCTTGTCTTAAAAATCGCGTTGCTTTTTGTTGGCCGTTTTGCGTGCTTTTTGCATATAACAAATGCTCGACAATTTTCATATAATATAGAAAAAAAGGATACCCAAAATCAACGAGATTTTTGAGCTACTTCAAATTTGCACTTTATTATATCGAAGTTCAATGGGCTATAAAACTGCCTACTCGAGAATTTTTCTAAAAATTGTTAATAAAAAGAGTTCAATTTTGACGAAATTTTCTGAATTTTTTTTTAAATTTGAACAAAGCTTTAAACTCAAATTTATATGGCTTTTGTAGCAAAATGAGCTATATTTTCATGAAAAAGTTATTCAAATTCATATTCCAAATTAAATCTTATGTATTTTGAAACTTGCCAATAAGGCCCTGTACTATAGTTATGTAGCACAGTGCTGGTTATAGACATTTACTTGTGTTATGAAATTGCATTAAATTAATAAATTTAATTAATTACTTAAATTACTTGAAGCGAATACATAATACAAAAAAAAAGAATTAAGAAATAAATAAATAAAATAAAAAAACCAAAAATAAATAAATAACTTAACTTAACTTAAGTTAACTTAACTTAACTTGACTTAACTTAACTTAACTTAACTTAACTTAACTTAACTTAACTTAACTTAACTTAACTTAACTTAACTTAACTTAACTTAACTTAACTTAACTTAACTTAACTTAACTTAACTTAACTTAACTTAACTTAACTTAACTTAACTTAAGTTAACTTAACTTAACTTAACTTAACTTAATTTAACTTAACTTAACTTAACTTAACTTAACTTAACTTAACTTAACTTAACTTAACTTAACTTAACTTAACTTAACTTAACTTAACTTAACTTAACTTAACTTAACTTAACTTAACTTAACTTAACTTAACTTAACTTAACTTAACTTAACTTAACTTAACTTAACTTAACTTAACTTAACTTAACTTAACTTAACTTAACTTAACTTAACTTAACTTAACTTAACTTAACTTAACTTAACTTAACTTAACTTAACTTAACTTAACTTAACTTAACTTAACTTAACTTAACTTAACTTAACTTAACTTAACGTAACTTTACTTAACTTCCTTAATTTAACTTAACATATTTCCGATCTGCGCTCATAGGGTGCTTTAAATTTCTTACCAATAATAATCTGGCAGCACTGCTGCTTACATTTTTTCATGACAGAAATTTAATTTCAATACTAATCAGTGCTTTTAGGGCTTGTGGCAACTGGCGAAAAATCAATTGAAAAATTGTGTATCTGTATGTACCTACACGTATATGTGTACGGAAACTGACGCATACTACAGTTATAAATGCAAGCGATAATAAGGTTTAGCACACCAACCAACGGAGGAATACCAAAAGGGCTGGCAAATGACTCTAATGCTAGTAGCAACCCAATTGTAGGCAATAGGCACAAGAACACAAACTACAACAATGAAATAAGGCAATAATTCAGCGTCAGCAGCGGCAACAAAGGCGAAAGTATATAACAACAACAACAAGAGCGCCAAAGCGAAGTTAAGCCCACCGAGACTGGCATGAAATGGTAATGAGTATTCCTGTGAATTCTCTAATGACACTACATCATGGAGTGCGGGACAATGATATGCATTTGCACATACGAGCACACACATGCAAATGTTCACCATGCATGTTTGTGAGGTACCTAAATACATACATATGTCGATGAGGGCACTGGTGCTGCATATCATCACCCTAAATAGGCCACATTGTGACTTTTGCGTGAATGTATGAATGAGTAGATGCTTGACTGGACACACACGGCAACCGTTGGCGCTGGGCGCCCGTCAGCAATCAGTCACATTGTTGATGGTGCTGTTGTTGTTGTTACTCTTTTTGCTAATATACTATTGTTGCATCTATGCCACTGCGCAGGCAATGACTAAATATTACATGACAGTAGCTATTGCACACTTATGCGTGCAACGCCCACTAACACATACGCAGGCACATACTTCCGCTGTTGTTGCATACTTAGAGGCGCTTAGCGCTGCAGCACACACACACACTGTACGTCAATTTGCTTGCAAGTGGGTATTGTGGGTAAGTTCGTGTGGTATGAATAGCCGCATCTTCGTATGCCCTCAACAACATTTGACTACTGGTTGGCTGACTGGCTACTTATTGCTGGCTATTGAAGGGTCGTCTCAAACGAGAAACACTTGCGGCAACGATGGCAGGTGAAATGCGACAAATTTGACTTGTCGAGCAGGCGCTTTCTAGTATGCGAGATAGATTGGACTCGCTACCTTTCACTTACATGCCTGTGCACAGATAGCAACGAAAACACATACGCATTAGCTGTGGATGCCATGCCTCTAACGCCTGATATGTATATGTATGTATGTGTGTAGAACGATAAATAAGCAGTGACATCAATTGTCGTCGCCGCTGCGATAGCCCTATTATTCAGCTCAGCTAAGAGTGGGCTGTGTGCAGTTAGAGGTATTGCGGCATTCCAATGCATGCCTAGGAAACAGGCATATATGTATGTGTGTACAGTGTGTATATACACTGCGTACACAATTTATTTATTTCTCATTTAATTTTAATAAATTTTTTTGAAAATATGATTCACTGTACCACAAAGGTCATATAAATCCCAGCGCTAAGCATAGTGCAAATTAAACGAAGTCAAGAAATTTTCTTAGAATTTTTAGAAAAAATTTGGTCACACACATTATTTTGGTCTAATAAAGTCTAAACTTTGTCTTGTGTTGGGTACGGTGATCTCCTTTCTGGTTGGCGTTGAGTAGGAATGGAGTTCTTGCCAAGATAATCCGTCTAATCATAGTCCTTTACGAGAACTACGAACTGATAGTGCTCCACAACGACAATATCAGCGACCCATTCTCCACCAACGCAGGCGTAAGGCAAGGTTGCCCCCTATCGCCCTTCTCATCACCATCGACATAGACGCCGTCATGAGCCAATTGACTCTGCACAAAAAAGGTTCCGTATAGAGTTTCGGAAGACTTCTTGAGGACCTGAACTTCGCCGATGGCATCAGTCTCCTCTCTCACAAACTCACTGATATGCAAGCGAAGGCGGACAGACTAGTCACGCTGGCACGCACTGCCGGAGTGGAGGTCAACATCGCCAAGACGAAGGCTATGAGAGTCAACCACAATAAAGCAAGTCACATAATGGCTGCACTATCACGTCAGATGCCGGAGCAGATGAAGGTGTCAACTGCAGGCTAAACAAAGCAAGAGCGGCGTTCAGGCGAATGCATGCAGTATGGACTAGGGCGCAAATATCCAGAAGCTTTAAACTGCGAATATTCAGCTCATGTGTGAAGTCAGTAATATTGTACGGAAGTGAAATATGGCTAGTCTCTAAAACTATCACACAGAAGTTACAATCTGTCTTCAACAAATGCTTTCCCATCATCTGCAGAATATTCTGGCCGAATATCATCGGCAACGACGCGCCGTGGAGATCATTGAAAGATTTGGCAAATCAAACGCGGAAAGTGGCGATGGATAGGTCACACGCTTAGAAAACTATCAGATTGCATCACGTAAATGGCACTGGACTCGAACCCGCAAGGGAGCAGAGGTCGCAGCCAAAGAAGACTTGGCTAAGGTCGATGTTGCACGAACTAGCAGATGCCGACATCAACTGCGACGGCGCAAAAACAACAGCCCAGAACCGTGTACCGTAGGAGAGTCTTGTCGAGGCCCTATGCTCCCGAGTGGAGTAAATAAGGAAATTAAAAGTTTAACTTCGTGTTGATTTTTTTTTTAATTTTTTTTTTGCTGACAGCTTTGTGCATTTTCCCACTTAACGAATATCCGATAATTTTCTTGTATGAAAGAAACCACCCGACACCGTCAACAAATAAATTGTCAAAAATTAATGCGATTTTAGAGCCACTTCAAACAAAATAGAGAACTGTCAAAGAACGTCTTTTTGAACGTAGTATTACCTTAAAAGTACCGCTCAGTATAACCTTTTGAAAATTAGGCATTGTGAGCTATGGCTCTTCGTTAAACTCAGAACTTTTCACTTCCCCTAATATTACTTTTCAATATCATCTTAAGTACTCGTACATTGGAAACCCTATTTGACTCTCTGCAACCCATCTGACACTTTTTCAAATACATCAGTTGGTGGAAAAAATACTCTGTTGGTACTTTACGTTTTCACTTTAAGATTGAATGGGCTATAAAACTGCATACTCGAAATTTTTGTCAAAATTCTGATGAAAAAGTTAGACATTCTAATGAATTAAAAAAAAAAAAAAAATTCACAAAATTTGAAACTTAAATTTACGGTGTTTTTGTAGGAGAAGAATTAATAATTTCATAAAAAATTTATTAAAATTAAATAGAAGCAAATACGTTACAAAAACTTATCATTTACTCCAGTGTTTCATTTACTTCAGTAGTTTTAAAGGCAGTGTAGGGTAAATAAGTATGTATGTATTTGTTGGCATATTGATAGCCAGCAGCACTGACGCGGAACCTGATTAATAGCAGTGGTTGCTTTTGCCTCAAACATCAAATTCCCTTCGCTAGCTAGGCTACTATCTGGGTTGTAGTGATATCCCCAGCTGCAGGCAAGTGCGCATATCCTACTTATCCCAACATTCACATAAACCTCGTGTACAGTAGCATCAGCTGGAATGTTTCGCGCCTCCCTAGGGTATGACGGAAAAAATGATGCCACATTAACTCGCACGCAGGTTTTAATTTCTTTATACGCAGTGGCACTCAAGCATGTTTTATTGGCGTCCATTTCGCTGCTTAAGTAGTCCTCCTCTCCTCTTCGCTTGTATGCGTTATAAGCCCTAATGCCATCGACATTGTGTGCGCTGTAAGTGGCATGTTCGCTGTGGCGCCTTCAATAGCTTCTAGGAGTATGAGTGGTGTGGTTGCACTTAGTAATGACATTTACAAATCGTCGAATGTCTATGGTGTATGGAGTGAGTGTAGAGAGTTACGTCATTCGGTCCTAGTTGGTTGTATTGAAAATTGAGATGGAGTAGCCCACCTTGTGCCAAGCAAGATGAAAGCAATTATGTAGAAACGCCCCTAATTACTGGAGGGAATATGAGCTATTGCAGCTAGGCGCAAATCGGCAATTTTCTTACCAATATGTATATGATTTTGAGGGGTACTTACATACATACATGCAATTAATATTAGTTGTTGTAAGTGAAATCCATAAATGTGTTGATCTGTAGATCCTTAAACAAAGCATATGCCCTCCTTACTTAGTCATCTCTCGTTAGCTACTAAAACCTAATTTCTTGCTTGAACAAATGCAGCGTCTTTTAATGAAAATATTTTCCAGAAAAAATGTTGGAGGTCGACTGTTCCAAAGCTCATCAGTGACTTAAAAAACTCCTACGCCCATATGTATATCATTAGGTCAATACTTATTGCTCTTAGACCTAAATATAACGAAATTAAAAGCTGAATAAAAATTCAAAATTGTGTGTCTCTGATTATATCTATTTTTTTTTAGCTTATTAACCGTGCTCTTGACTTACCCTATCTAATAGGACTATGAATAAGTTCGCGCGGGTTTTTTTTCGAAATTTGAAACTTTATTGACGTAAAATGGTTACAAATTTAATATTCAAAATATTGTCCATCGCTTACTACTACTTTTTCCCATCTTTCTGGCAATTCACGGATTCCCTTTGTGAAAAATTCGGTCGGTTTTGCCGCAATCCACGAATCGATCCATTTTTTGACTTCATCGTAATTACGGAAGTGCTGGTCAGCCAGGCCATGTTGCATCGATCGGAAGAGATAGTAATCGGATGGCGCAAGGTCTGGACTATACGGCGGGTGGGGTAGGACATCCCATTTGAGCGTTTCTAAGTATGTTTTGACCACTTGTGCAACATGTGGCCGAGCATTGTCATGTTGCAAAATAACTTTGTCGTGTCTATCGGCGTATTGCGGCCGTTTTTTTCGCAGTGCTCGGCTCAAACGCATCAATTGTCGTCGGTAGACATCCCCCGTAATCGTTTCATTCGGTTTCAGTAGCTCATAATACACAACACCCAGCTGGTCCCACCAGATACACAGCATAACCTTCAGGCCATGAATATTCTGCGCCGACGTCGATGTTGAAGCATGGCCAGGGTATCCATACGTTGCCCGACGTTTTGGATTGTCGTAATGGACCCACTTTTCATCGCCAGTCACAATTCGATGCAAAAAACCCTTTCTTTTGTGCCGTTGAAGCAGTTGTTCGCATGCCATAAAACGGCGTTCAATTCATACGGCACCCAATGGCCTACCTTTCGGATCATTCCCATGGCTTTTAAACGTTTGGAAATGGTTGATTGATCAACTCCCAAAGTTTTTGCAACCTCTTCTTGCGTTTGAGCCGGATCTTGATCGAGCAATTCCTCCAATTCGGTATCCATGAACTTTGGCGGCGCACCCTCGCGTTCTTCGTCTTCCAAGCCAAAATCACCACTTTTAAAGCGTGCAAACCACTTCTGGCACGTTCGCTCAGATAGAGCATGCTCACCATAAACTTCCACCAAGATACGATGACTTTCGGCTGCTTTTTTCTTCATATTAAAATAATGAAGAAGAATTCCCCGCAAAAACACATTATTTGGCACGAAATTCGACATTTTCAAGTGTGGTAAAAATATTGTTGTTTACGCTTCAAATAAAAAACTTATACTGACGTTTGTGCCTTACGACAGTAGCTCTCCAATGAATGTTTGGAAATGTGGATCGATGGAATAATAATCAAGTTACGCCATCTGTTGTAAAACCGCACGAACTTATAAATAGACCTATTACTACAACCACATAGACTAAATTCCATTGATTTTGAGCTCTAATTTGAAAAACTTTAATAGCAACGCATACATTCCTCTCTCTCAGTTTTGAAGACGGAACTAGATGAGGAATCAACTTTGGAAGTACAGTCGATATGGGAAACCTCGACTTCCCACAATATTGCCAATATCATCCTACGAACTTACAATACAAAAACAACGAACTTTATTTTATCTTTCTCAAGCAAGGAAGGCAGACACCTTGCCGTGGTGTGGAGGCTTAGTGTAATCACTAATCAGACCTTACAATGGATAGTAGTGTGGTCGCTTAAATACATTCCAGTATTGAGCGAATGCACTTTACTTCCAAGCAGACCAATTATGAGAAGAAGCCGGCTTATAGGGTTTTATTTAGATTAGGAGAGGTAGCATTAGACCCGCTAACCGAAGACTAGGCTAAATAGCTAGAGTGGACAAAGGGAGTAGTATCCGAATCGGGAAAACCGGCGGGTGCTACTCCTAAAAAACAATAGAAAGGGTCGCCAAAAGACAAAAGGTAGGTGGCAACGGCGAATATCGCAGGCGATGAGCTGTATGAATTTTACGACGACATAGACATAGCGCAGCGAATAAAGATCTAGCGGCTACGCTGGCTGGGTCATGTCGTCCGAATGAACAAATACAAGCGCTCCGGGTCTGAAAGTATTTCATGCGGTACCAGCTGGTGGTAGCAGAGGAAGAGGAATACCTCCTTTGCGTTGGAAAGATCTGGTGGAGAAGGACTTGACTTCACTTGGTGTGTCCAATTGGCGCCAGTTAGCTCATCCTCAATGGAGAATCGCTCGCCCCACTGGCGCAGAAAAACAACGTCGCGAGGTTCGGGTTTGTTGACGCAACCATTCGAATCTATCGCAGCGACGAGCCAGCTTTGGACTCAGATAAGGAGAGTGACAAGGCTAGCTTGCGCAGCGAAACTGCAGAAAGGTTGGCCAGCAGTCAATTCTCAACCGATTCGGAGAGGCTGGAAGACGATCTCCTCGCTGACACTGAAGGTGGGGAGATCTCGGCGGAGGATGTCGAGGTCTTTGGATGTCTTTCTTCCATAAAAAAACTGCATTTAAAATCCCGCAGTTATCATTCGCGGAACCACATAGAAACATGCTTCACAAAACTTGGAAGGAACGCTCAGCCTTACCTTGACGCTAAAATAAATGCTTGAAATAAGATATTACTTGCCATACTTATGTAAGCAATTATACACAAATATGTATACTTCTGTGAGTGCAGGCTTTCTGAAGTTCTGCGTAATAATTCTAAATGATTTCAAATGCATAACTAAATAGATTTGTGTTGTAATTGTGGGGAATTGCAGACTATGATGGTTTGCTTCAGAGGTAATTTTTTGATGGCTAGTAGTGGTCAGTAGGAAATGGGGGATGAGGCAAAGCTATATATAGCAAGCCTCAGCCTCAGATATCGAGACGCCCCATTGAACTGCACTGGGGTTCCTTTTTTAATTTTCTTTAAATTTACCTAACCTCCGAAGAAATCTGAGTAGATCTTGTGGCGCGAAAGAGCCAAGGTAGTCGCTTCTTAACACATCATTGCTAAATACCCCAAAACTGATTCGAGCTAAGGTCGAGCATACGCACAGAAAGAGGTCCGCCCTCTCATCCTCCTCTCCACATGCTGAGCAGAGTGCACTGTCGGAGATGCTTACCTTTCCCATGTGCTGCTCCCTTAGAAATTGGCCCGTCATAAGTCCAACCAGCTGCCTACGGTCCTTTCTGCTTAATGACAGGAGGATCTGTGACAGTCGGTCGGACATGACAGGTAGCATCAGTTTTGTCCATCTGCAGCCTCTCTTAGTTTGTCAGGCTTCCTGGGGGGTTAAAGTAACGCGTTTGCTAATTGTGGCTTTGATGGCTGCAGAAAGGATTGGTCTCAGAGCCCATCCTAGTAGAAGAAAAATTAAACACATTTTTGAGCAGTTGAGCAATGAACGAGTTTCAAGCGAGTATTGAGCTACTCTCCTTACCCGATATTCGACTATCTAGAGCTCTATTTATAACACAACAGTTTCATGTTCAGTTAGCTAAAGGATTTGTCCGCCGTAGCCGAATGGGTTGGAGCATGATTACCATTCGGGAGTGCATATGTTCGATCCTCCGTGCATGAAATTCAAAATGATATCAACCGTTTTTTCTAATAGCGATCGTCCTTCAACAAAAAACAAAAAAATAATTATAAAAGTTAACGCTGTTTGTGTGGAGCGCGTTTCTCCAGAAGTCCCTTGCGGTGATCATCACAAGTCCTTGAAGATTCATCTAAAATCAATCGGACAAGAGAAACAAGTTTTATTAATAGATAATTTTGTGCTTGATCGAAGCTTTTGCTTTCAAAATTAACAGTATGGCGGCCTCAGGAAATATTTTTCACATTTTCGATAAAAAAACCGGCAATTAATTGTTAAAAAAAAGTCGAAATTTTTGAAAAAATAAAATCCTTTGATCAGGTACGAGTTTTTTACGTTTTTCAAAGGCAATATAAATTTTATTGAAATAATCCAAGCCCTTTTTAATTTACAGTGATCACCACTTCATAGTTTTAAGAAAAACGCATTTAAAGCTTTGCTATTGAGCTTCGGAGCGCCCGAGCCCCTTTATTAATTGTTGAATAACTCGAAAAGAATTTGTCGGATTTACTTCAAATTTTCACACAATACTTTCAAGATATTGTACTTTAAGAAAATGTAAACAAATCAATAGTTTTGAAAATTCTGACTACCACTCCTTCCTTAAAAAACTTCTCATAAAAACCATTTGCCGCTCGGAGTCAGCTTAAAATGGCGAGACGCATGCCACAAATAGGAGGTGAAGCTCGGTCAAATACCTAACCGAAGTGTATGCGCTAGTTATTTATTATTTATTGAAAAGCAAATTAATTAAAGATTTCTTACTTAGCGCGCCATTTGCATAGGTGGCTCTTATTATTTCCTTTTCCTCTCTTAAGCTTTTCGCATGTCTTTAAAATTTCTTGTGATCGCTTATTCCATTTGACAACAGCAGATGGACCATAATGAGACTGGTGAATAATTTTGCTGAGCAAGGAACAGCCGCAAGAAGGCCTTATCATCGGACGGAGGAAACGATCGCTGCTGTAGCTGCAGCTATACAAAGCAATCCAAGGGTTTCAACAAGAAGCTTATCTGCTCAACTTGGTGTCAGCCGACAGTCTTTGCAAACAATAATGCACAAAGATTTAGACTTATTTCCCTACAAAATTCAAATGGTTAACAAACTGAATGCAGCAGACTTGCCGATTCGCTTGGAATTTTGCCAGAAGATCCTGCAAATGGTGTAAGAAGACCAAAACATGTTAAACTGCCTTTTCATGTCTGATGAGGCCCATTTCGATTTAAACGGCAATGTGAACAAAAAAAATTGTCGAATATGGAGTACTTTTAACCCACAGATACTCCACGAGACGGAATTGCATCCTCTTCGCGTGACAGTGTGGTGTGCGGTTTCTTCACGCTGTATTGTCGGCCCTAATTTTTTTGAAGAAAATGGTCACATCGTTACGGTTACTGGAGACCGTTATTTGAAAATGCTGAAAGATTTTTTCTATCCAGAACTACGCCGAAAGAGAATTCCTTTCAACTCTGTGTGATTTCAACAAGATGGGGCAACGTCTCACATAGCCCAGACTGTTATGACAGAGTTGCGACGAAAATTTCCCAATAAACTGATTTCAAGAAACTCCGAATTTCGTTGGCCCCCCAGGTCGCCTGACCTTACTGCACCTGACTTTTTCTTGTGGGGTTTATGTAAACAAGAAGTTTATAAAACAAAGCCAACAAATTTGGATGAACTAAAACAATCCATTCGGGCAACAATTGCGGCTATTCCTGTCGCAACTCTCAAAGCAGCAATGAACAAATTTTTACTAAGATGCCGCACTTGTGTCAACGAGCATGGGGGGCATTTAAATTCAATTATTTTTAAAACTAGTTAAGCTACATTTAATAAAATTTAATGACCTTCAACTTGAAAAAAAAAAAATAAATGAATTCCATACACTAAAAAAAAAGTTATTTGAGTTTCTTAATGTAGCAAAATTCTTCAGCCACCCTGTATTTAATGACCCACTTTCCATTTATTCCTTTGGGATGGCAGGCAGTTAGTTCGTTATTTGCAATATACTTTATGGCTGTGTATGTGTGTGTGTGACTCACAAGCTATTTACGCTCCATTTGTGCTTGTCAAATGCATAATTTTGCAAATTGTTTAAGCCACCTCTTGAGTACACACACACACATTCACGTGTGTATATGTATACATATAGTGAAGCTTACAAATTGCGCCAGTTGTCCTGCCATTTAGGCTGCCTCTTTGTCTCTATTATATTTGCAATATGAATACCAAGCCGTATATTGTTCGTCCGCTTTACGCTTGAGCTGCGACCGATAAATAAGAATGGACTTACAAATTGTTGGCTAGTAATTTATGTTTATTTTAAAGCATGCATATTTTATGGCTTTTTGTTATGGAAATTAATAAGCTGAGGGATTTGAACTTGCTCCAAATAGCAGTGGTGGACAAAGCAAGAATTCATGCATTCATACATATACATAAATAAAGTATCTGTTACACGCACACATACACGCATTGGCAATTTGTAAGGATATTTGCCAGTCACAGAAACACTTGCATATGTGACTATGAGGTCAGTTGCACTGTAATCATAAGGTTTTTCAGAAAAGGATTAGCACAAATTGAGGTTATGTCGAAATTGGAACAACCAATTTACGCATACCATTGTAAGTGCTATATTTGTGAGCGCAAATGCAAGTATGTATGTAAGTTTGTACTACCTCGAGTGCGAGAAAACTGGTAATGGAATTTTGCGCCGATTGCACGAGTGGAAGTTGCATACAACTAAAATTTTCACACACAATACATACAAATTTCATACAAGGTGGTTCAAAGCCGAACTGGGGCAGAATATATGACAAATCCAAAAGTCTAAATAGACGACTTACGGTTGAAGAGCGCAAAGAAGAAAGACAGGAGAACATGGATGAGTGGCACAATCGCGGGGACTAAGCGACGCAAGGGAGGTGGACACACAGACTTATCGGTAGCGCAAAGAAACGGTAGCGAAAACAAGCAGTTACACATTGCATCAGTGGCGCCAGCAAGAGGAAACGGGCAAGCGCAAACACACTAAATTTAGCGAAGTCTTCAACCATCTGTGTGATCCTTCTGCCAGAAAAATGTGAAATACAGATGGCGCTTCAAGCAGTAAAGAAGGCATTGTTCTTAAGCAGCGACAGGTGGGCATTTCCACCACTTAGGACTAGTAGTGGCAGGCTAATCACCTACCTTGCCAGAAATCAAATAGATTAACGAAACCAACCAAGGAAAAATAAAGAAATGGGTCGAAAGTTCGCTAAGGAACGCGATGACCTAGCAAGCAAAACGGGTGTGTTTCTGACGCCCAATAATTTAGTCCCACAAATGCTTGAGTCGGATGAAAAGTGGAGGGTGATACAAGCGTTTGCAACACGAATTATCGTGGAACTTCGCAACGTTGACTGGAGACGAAGAAATGACGAGAGACGAATGCGGCGGCAAGAAAAACTGCCGTATTGATAAAATGTAGCAAGATGAATAGCTGATGAATGTAACTGACGATTGAGCTTATTGCTCACGACGACCGACCGCTAGATGCAATTACTAAACAGTCTCCCTGTAAGATGAACCGTCGGACTTGAGGTGCTTTTAGTGACGTTCGTCTTCGCTCGAAGAGTTGCTTATACAAACCTCAGATGCTCAACTGTGAGGTTAGGCCAGATTAGGTTACGGAAGAATCCGCTTCCTATAGGAATGCAGTGGAACAAATTCAGGTTAGCAAAAATTAGGTCCATTCTGAGAGTGGCGAGTGAAAATAGAGGCGAAATTAAAGGACCCGTATTGCGCCGTTTGTTTATGTTAGTTCGATTTTTTTTTTAATCGGCCTTCGAAGTTTGCAGTCAAATGCCGATTTTCAGTATATTGTTTCATAAGTACCACAAAAATTTTCGAAATCAATTTTTTCAAAAATTGTAATTGTTGCACAGGTCTCTAGCAATAATTTGGCTTTTACAGATTGAAAAAATATCAATTAGTCGACGAGTTATAGCCAAAAAATCATATAAACAATTTTGCTCCGATTTCGAACTTCGAAGGCCGATTAAAAAAAAATTCGAACTAACATAAAAAAACGGCGCGATACGGGTCTTCTAATTTCGCCTCTATTTTCACCCGCCACTCTCAGAATGGACCTAATTTTTGCTAACCTGAATTTGTTCCAGAGTGTTATACTTGTTTGGGATGAAACCACTTTATGTCTCTAATAAACAATGAAATATTGCAGATATCTGCAGATTCAAAAACTGCTAGAGATCTGCAGAAGTAAGAGTTTGCTTTTACTTTTGCCGGTTATGAGGTGCCTAGTTTTTTTTCCAAACATTCGCCAGACCTGCCTAGTTATCACGCAAGTGGGTCCCGTTGTGGGCTGCGATGTAGACTGACCTGATACAGAGCTTGCTTGAAGAAAAAAAGATAAAGACAGTATTACTGACCATGTCAGCTCATTTCCAGGAATGTCTCTGTGTCCAATCCACTTGTTCGAGTTTACCTCACTAACTAGCAGTGTGTTAAAATTGGGCGGTGCCAATAACTGTACTAATGAAAGGACGGTCTAGATTGATAAGGTCTTTTTGAAACATTCTAGGCCAGAGCCATCTAGTTTGCTTTTAAAGTGAGTTACAGTTGGTCTGTGAGATCGATCTGTTCCTGAGCTTGATTAAGATTAAAAGGGTGCCATTAGTACAGTAGCTGGTATTATCAATGGGAAAACTTGAGCCCAAGTGACTGATATGGGCACAGGGACATTCCTGAAAATCGATGAAGATTGATTAGGCGCCTAGCTTTGTTTCCATTCGTTCTACACCACATTTGTCGAGTTAGTGCTTAGCTGTTGAAAGTTAATGAAAAATTGTTCCTTGTCTTGAAAAAAAGAGCAGATTGTAAATTTGCAAGAGTGTGCGTGTATTCATAAACAAGTGCTAGTGCGTTAGAAATTAAAAGACAAATTGCCTAAAAACTTACCCAAATAAACCACAACTTAACTAAATACGAAACCGCAAATCCAACTGAAGCAGTCACTTGCATGAAACCGTAAGACAAGAATTCATACATAAATAATCTGAATGTTTGCCCTTTACAATTAAACGAAAATATTTATGGGAAAAAAATTATTTCATGCTCTTATTATTTTTCTTTTCGTAAATTTGGATTTGGTCAACCCTGTTTGTGGTTTGTTGAAAGTTAGAAATTTAGGCTTTTGTGCACACAAATTTGCGGTTAGTTTAGCTGGGCTTAGTTAGTCGTATAGGCCAAAATTGTCGGTATGCAAAATTTATATCTAAATGCTTATTCAACTTGAACTAAAAGCTTCATCGTTGGTGTACGTAAGTAAAAGTTACCGTTGCATGCAATTTCATGTGGCTGCCTGCCTGGCTGGCTGCATTGCGATAAATTCTCCTCTGACTGTTTGTTAAACGTTCTAATGTGTGGCAATTAGTCAGAAAAGTGAAAGTAATTTCCCTTCACTCGTGCGCCGCTTGCAACTTCAGTGTCTACTTCAATTTATGTAGATTTATTACGCCATTTTATTTAAATTCATTATGCCTGCATACTTTCTACAAGCTGCCTACAGCGTTACCTATTTTTTTATATATTTGTTATATTACTTTTTACTTGTCATTCCATTGCACATTTTTTTCTCTTTTATTACTTTTTATTTAATGCCTTTTTTCATCTTTACAACCTCCGTTTTTTGCCATTCGGTTCATTGGTTGACTGCTGCCGCTGTCGCATTGTTCTCGCCGCCTACCAGCCATTAGCAGCGACAAATTGCCTGATATTCACCTGGTAATGCGTACATTTCGACTCGATTAACATAATCAGTCGAGTGTGCGCAATAAAAGTACACGCGTCAGACCAACGTGCCGCCTCAGCGTCTACTATTCACTTAGTAAGTGCCCTTTCGCGTCTCCTCTTGCACACCAGTTCAAAAAATGTACATTAAGCGCCAACGCTAAACCTACGAAGCTTGTACTTAATTCATTTTTTGCTATTTCTCACCCTTCACTGGGCCCTCTTTTGGCTCTTTTTCTCCTCCATTGCTTATGCTCAATTGTCTGTTTTAGCTAGCTAGTCTGCTTTGTAACAGGCTGGTAGTAATCGCCTTGTTGTTCTAGATTTTCGCACCATTTACATATTTTGTCTGGCATCGCCTGATCTGCCTGTTGTACGTACGAGGTGTGGCAATTTAGTTCCGGGAATTTGATTTTAGCTTGCGAATCGGGAACGCCAAAGAAGAGGAATAAGGACAGGAATTTTATTAGAAGAACGGCCCCAGAACTGAATCTGCTTGTTTTTATAAGTATGTTCTAGGACAACACTAAGGCCTTCGTAAATACATACGAGTGAACCAACCAACCAACCATGTCTGGAAATGGGGAAACTTTCTTTGCAGAAATTAGCGAACATCTATCTACGGGAATTTATTGTTCGTATTTGGAACGGCTCCTCATAAAAAAACCGTTTGCTATTCGGAGTTCCCTCTATTTATGGAACACCAAATAGGTGGAGAGGAGGAGCTCGGCCAAACCAAAACCATTTATTTATTTTATTTATTCCGAAGAGGACTATGCCACCCCTAGCGACCGATAAACAAAGTCAGCAATGGATGAAAATGGAAGCCAGATGTGTCTTAGCACTGACTATCATCTCCAGTTGACAGTTTTGCGCTACGCTGATCATTTTTTATTATTCGCCGCATCATTCATCGTGCTTATGTTGCTGCAGTGGGTGAAAATGAAGGTTAACGGAAGCGAGATATGTCTCAGCCGGATTTTTTTCTATTGTCTTCCGTTGACCGTTTTCTGCTTACCTGATTATTTTTGTATATTCGCTGCATCTTTCATCGTGAATATGTTGCTGCTGGACCAAAAGTGACTAGATAGTTCTATGCTTTTGAGTGACTGCGGGAACGCATTTCTCGGGAGCAATCCGTATACGCTAGATCTCTCACCAAAAAAACGTGGTGATTCTTTCTTGTTTATTTTGCAAAACTTTTTCGCGGGAAAAGGCAACATAATGGGGCCACACATACCCTAAGTTTCCTAGATATCACCCTCTAAGAATTTTTCTTCTTCCTCTAGATGTGATCGCATCTTAAAGGAATTCATAAAGGCGGCGTACGGGTCCGCTTCAAATAATTGCCAGGTGTGCTTCTGAAAACGGAATCAAATTTGCAATTATTGCTTAGAGTTAGATTAGATTTAGTTTTATTGGAGGTTTGCATTTCGACTTCAAAGCCTTCTCTTCTCATTACAGTACCTCATACAGAACCAGTTCCCGTATAAACTTAAGATGGAGCTGGGTTAGACTGAGCATATGTGCCTTTCTTCTGGCTGCAAATGGCCGAGATTTCTCAACCTTCTTCGCACTGTTGCGCTGCCTTCAAGGAAAAGATGCGTTGTAATCTCCTGGGATTGGGCATAGAAACGGCAAGAGTCAGTGGACCATATCCCGATCATGTGCAGATGACTACCTCATTTACAATGACCTGTGAGCGTGCCTGAGAGCATTCACAGTTTATTCTTGGGGATAGTTATGAGAGTTTTTAACCTCTTTTGGTTGTACCACCAAGTAAGGATTTCGTCTGGCTTAGTCCCATAATTTGGTGCCAGCTAAACTCTCTGAGCGTAGCTCTTGACTCTTAAGCTTCTTCTGAATGGTTTCTTGTCCCATCGCAAGGAAAGACTCGGGTCTTATTAATGACGAGGTCGCAGTCTCTCTTGCTAATGTGTCCGCTACTTCGTTCCCAGCTATACCCCTGTGTACTGGAACCAAAATTAGCCGAATGCGATTATGCGCACATGACAGATTCAGTTTCCTGATACACTCTCGGATCAGTGGGGACTTAAAATCACAAGATGACAAAGCCTTGAGTGCTGCCTGAATGTCGCTCAAACTGGCAATTCGCTTATTCTGCAACCTTCTGACTAAGTTAATCTCTGCACATAGACAGATGACATACACCACCGCTTGGAAGATGTTTGAAAAACTACCCTTCGGTAATTGCGTAGAGTTAGAGGAAGACTTTCCTGAAGGGCGATAATAAAATTTTATTCGCAACTTAATTTGCTTGTGTTTTATTTACCAATTCCTGAAACTTTATTGCCACACCTCGTATGCATTTTTACCGACGGCGTCACATTTTATCACCTTCTCGTTGATTTATGTGCTTCTGCTCCATTCGATATGCTGCTGTCACCTTCTTATCTCCAGTCTACACGATATCTCATTTGCTCTTTTCCTGCTCCAATTCTTTCCTCTTTTCTTGGCACATTTACTGGTGGGAGTAATCATTTTGCTAATACACGTGCAGTCAATTAGTAATCGCTGGCAGTTGACGTTTGTGTTGGCACGCATTCAAAGGTTAGCCAGCCAATGTAGTATTGTATTGTATTTGTAATTATATGTGAGATAAACAATTTCACATGGGATAAATGGTGAAAGGCTGTCGCTGGTTGGAATTATTAGACGGCCACGTAGGCGAGTTGGAGTAAAAGAAGTAGTTGATAAATGGCTTTTCTTGTGAAGGGAGACACAGTTGGCCTAATAGATAAATGTGTAGCTAAAATATTAATTTGGCTCATATTCTCGAAAAATGAATATTAATTATTCGAAGTTAGTCTACCAAAAATATCAAATTACATCCTCTGACATTTATCGGTAATTAATAAGTAATGCTGAGGGGACTGGCGGTGTGGGCCACACAAAGGTAAAGCAATAATAATAACTTTGTCGCGGAGTAGCGGCCAGTGCGTGCTACTCAATGTTTACTGTAATACTGCAACCCGTGCAACTCTGTTACTCTTTTGCAACTGTTTTGCGGACACCCAGCTGATATTTAACCAAAATTTTTCGGATATTTCGCGCAGTTTGCATTTGCTCATAGTGAGATTCTAGTAATGAATTTTTTGACAAATTTAAGTGGTTGGTTTCTTCAGAATAACTCAGTGGTATTCGGACGAAATATATTTATATATATATATATTAGGCCGGGTCGATTTGTGGGGAGGCAAAAAAATTGCCCATTGCTCTGTGAAAATCATATTCTAGGGATCAAAATAAGAAACTTTGCCGAAGGAACCATACCTCTAAAACGAATTCTGATGCCCCCCAATTTGGGTCGAACTTTTTAGTTTCTTTTCTATAACTCACTTAAATTAATTTTTTCATTTACATATGTTCTGACTAAATAAATTTCTTAAGAGAAAAAATAGATATTATTATAAATAAATAAAAATAAAGAAAAAACATAGCCATTTAGCTGATTTTTTCATGTAAAGGCCAAGTTTCTTATTTTGATCCCTAGAATACGATTTTCGCAGAGTAATGAGCGATTTTTAAATCGACCCGCCCTAATATATATATATATATATTATATATAACTATAATTTCAAATGATTAAGTCAGACCTTTATTTTCATATTTGTACAGGGTGAAAACGGTAGTTATGGACATGCTCATATGTGACTATAACATCCCGAAACAGTTATTTTCCTTTTTGCTCTTTTTCAGATAACTACAACTACAACTACAACTAACTCACGAAATGAAGAGTAACTGCATGTCGATATACCAGGTGAAGTCCAAAATATACAAGACTAAGCTAAAATAGAAACGACAGATGTTTTGTTTTGATAATTTTGAGTTTATTCATTCAAATAGTCCCCTCTGATTTCGATACTCTGCTTTGCGCGATCTAAAAGCTTTTCGAAAGAGTGTTTCAGGTCATTGACCGGAATGTCCTTCAGGATATCGGTACGAGCCTTTTGGGTGGCCTCGACGGACGCTAAACGTTTTCCTTTTATGGCCAAATGCAATTTTTCGAATAGGTAGAAGTCACAGGGATATCAGGCGAATACGGTGAGTGGTTGATGGTTAAAATGCGATTTCTAGTCAAAAAATTAGTCACAAGAGCGGATCGATAAGATGGTGCATCATCATTCACGGTATTCAGGGCGAATGCGATGCAACAAACGCTTCAAAACGCCAAAATAGAACATTGCATTGACGGTTTGGCCCGTTGGTACGAATTCCTTGTGGACAATTCCCTTGGAATCGGAAATTCCCTTGGAAACCTTGATTTTTGACTTCACCAAACGCGATTTCTTGGGTAGTGGCTCGTCTTCCATTCTGCACTTTGACGCCTAGTTCCAGGTTCATCTTGGAAACAGTACGTGTCATTACCACTTACAATGTTGTAAATGAAGTTCTCGTCTTCTAGCCTTTTTAATGATACCTTTTGAATGTTGAATTCTGAATAATTCTTGGTCCTCAGTTTACATTTGTTGAATGAAACGTGCACGGACCTTTCGTCAGCACAAATGATCAGTTAAACTCTTATTGAATTTGTATTATGATTTCGGTTCATTTTTGATAAATTTATGAACAATTTCCATGGAGTTCGCGGTGACTACTGATTTTGGGCAGTCCGAATGTTCATTGTCATTTGTGTCCTCACAATCATCTCTGAAACGTGTAAACCACTTATGAACTCTGGCACGAGATAGACAATCAATCGCCAAACACGTTTTTCATCAATTCAAATATTTCGGTAAACGTTTTAATGATTTAAAAACAAAATTTGACATTAGCTCATTATTCGAAACTCATTTTTGCACGGATGACACAAAAGTACTGACACTTTTGACGCAATAATTTCGCTTCCACTGAATCGAATGTCATCAAGCTTTCACTGGAAATCAGCTAGGGATGTAACTTCCAACGCCCTAACTCATTAAAAAGATGGCTCTATCAAACATTTTTATGACACCAGTCATGTTTATTTTGGACTTCTCCTTGTATGTGTGATTTATAAGTGTTTAATTTTCATAAGTGCGCCCGGTCATTCGTTCAAAAGGTTCGCGTGAAGTAAAAGCATTAAGGGGGGCAGCTCTTGCAGACAACCTGTTTTCAATCAGTTTTTGCGAAAAACTGAGGGTATTTATTATCTTACACCAAATTAAATATTAATATTTATACTTAAATGAATACACAAACATTTGTTTCAAATAAAAAAAAAATAAAAAAATGCTGGCGCTACAGCTGTTCAAACGAGGCTCCTTTAATTTGCGCCGTGGCTTGTACATCTCCTTGTAATCAATTGAAAAATCAACCAGACAAAAATTTCTCATTAAAAGAACTCCGCTTGGCACTTAACTATTTTTAACAAAAAAAAAAAAGAGAAAAATTAAAATTTGAAGTGAAAAAGAAAAAAAAAATACCCTCTTTTTATAAACTAATTGATCAAAACAACATTTTTAGTGATAATAAATAAAAATTGGGGATACATGCAAAGGCCAATATGTTAAAGAATATCCCTGAAAAATTTTAAGCTGATATCTTGATTACTTTTTGAGTTATATTCGACAGCGCGGAACAAAACGTATTTCGAGAAGAAGGTGATTCAAGTTTGCGTTCTTGCTCACCTTTCGTTCAACGCTCATTGCTTCACTGATAAGCACTTTTTAGGCTTTCTATGAAGCTTAAAATATAGAAAAAATATTCTTTAGATTATAAATGAATTTTTAAAGCAAAAAACAAAAATGGAAAATTTCAAAGCGTTGCGGGAGCTGCCCCCCTTAAACGGCAAAGATGAACCGCAAAAAACGCAAACAACACGAGGAACGATCTGACACTGTTCCATCGGCAGAATTTATTCAACAAGTGCAAGCGAGCATTGACGAGGACGCTTCGAAATCTATGAGGGCACTTAATGGGAGTTCAATGTTTCTGAGGGCCTTATTCGTCTAGTTTTCCGTGAAGATATTCTGCATAAATCCTATATTATGCGCAGAAGACTGTCTATGTTGCAGTAAACACGAGAGCAGCGAGTTATCTAGTCAAAGCGGCTTATAAATGAAATTAAACACCTTGAAGGGCGTGAGTTTTTTATTGACGAAAACAATTTTGATCAAGACCAAAAAACTAGCTGCAGAAGTGACAGGTGGCTGTGTTCTAATACTACAGAGGTTCCTGTTACGGTTTTAGGTGCCCCTTGTAACATAAGACAAGTCATGCTACTGCATTGTTTTACTCAAGGATTTTAAGTTAACTCTGCTGCATATATCGCGGTTTTAGAGACAGTAGTGAAACCCTGAATTCATAGTGTACGCAGTGACCGCACATGCCATCTTTCATTAAGACTCTGCTCCTTCACACAAAGCGATGAGGAGACAAGATTGGATGGCTGTGAGTTTACATGACGAAATAACAACGAACTTATGGCCGCCTAGCTCCCTAGACCTTATTACCTGGATTACTATGTATGCGGCGTAGTTGAAGTTGAAACCAATAAACATCTTCATAACACCATTTCTGCTCTGAGGGCTGCAATTTTCACCGTTATGGTCAATATGAATAAGGAGTATTTGATGCGGGCATGCAATCTTCTTTGAACGCGGGTCACGGAGGTTATTGCAACTATATAAGATATATAGATATACATATAATAAGTTAATGTTGTGTGGAAAATTCTTAAAGTTTCATTAAATTTTATTCCAAATAAAAGCTAATTAATTTTCCTCTCAAGTTGTCCTCAAATACCGTACGCACCCTGTATACATTTCTATGGTAGATGACCGTTCAGTCATATGATTTTAATATTATCTGATACAACTCTAATGGTAATATTTCAGTCGTATTAGAGGCGAATATTGAACACAAAAAACCCAGCTGATTTCTACCATAGAATTGTTGTAAACGCTAAGTGCTTTGCACTGTTACTTTTTTTCCATAAAAGCGTATTTTTTTATTTACATTTCATGTACTTCATAAGAAGTTTTAATCCATAAGAAATTATAAATTCCGAAAATCTCGGGATTGTTGATTATAAACAATACCGGAATCTCGGGATTGACATCCCTAATACATGAGGTGTGTACAAAAACTATCGCGAATCTTGAATTTTCGCAGGTTACGTATATTCGAATTTCGATTTTTTTGTGGCGATATGCCAACGAGTTCGGCCATTTTGAATGTCCAGTTAATTGTTGACAGCTGCTTTGCTTGAAAGCGTTTCGGCTCGTCTTCGATTTTTACCTATTCAAAAAGATGGATCAAAGAACCTGTATAAAATTTTGGTGAAAAACGAAATTAAGTGCGCGGATGCATTCCGAATGTGTACTGAGAAGCTACACGGAGAAGCTACTTTCGACCAAAGCAACGTTTATCGGTGGTACAAAATGTTCTCAGAAAGCTGAGAAGATGTGAACGACGAAAAGTACTTTAACAACAGACGAAAAAATTATGAAGTGAAGAAAATGGTATTGGCCAATCGTCGAATCACCATTAGAGAAGTTGCTGAGGACCTAACCATATCGATTGGCTGGTGCCATTCGATTTGTTTCAATGAAAATTGAAATTCGTACCAAAACTCCTCAATTTCGACCAACAGCAGCATCGCATGATGATGAGATGTTGGACTCTGTCCGCGACGACCCAAATTTACTCCAGAGGCAGAGGGTCATAACTGGTAATGAATCATGAGTTTATGGTTATGACGTGGACACCAAAGCTCAGTCATCACAATGGAAGCTGGAATAAATAAATAACTTTTGAAAAAAAACACACACGCGCTAGTTTTTGAATACACCTTGTATGACTGTTTTCGAAAATTATCATACAGCACTGAGCGTCCTAAGAAATCTGGCCTCAGGGTAAAATATCGCCGAAAATAATATTTTTGACTTTGTAAGGCAAAATTACAGTATTGAAATTTTTTAACTATTTTTTTTTTCAAAGCCAAAAGCCACTTTCACTTTGTTGACATGCAAACCATGTCCTCTACTTGTACACATCCAAGTGATCAACTTTTGAAAGCTTCTCAGTTCCATAGTGCAGCATTACGCTTTGAACTCAATCCTTATGTACTTGTATGCGTGTATGTATGTATATATGCACGTAGGCACTCTTTTGTTGTGTCACTCGCTCTTCTACGAATATTAAGTTGCATATTTCCACTAAAGCGCATTTTACTGCACTTCCTATCGCCGCATTGCCGTAACAGAAATTAATTTTCATTCACAACTTGTAAAAGTATGTCAGCAACAAAGGAAGAAGTGAAACATTGAAAGCAAACAACAACACAAAATAAAATGTAAAATGAGTTGTATGGTACTTCGTAAAAACTATAAATACACTGTTTCAAGAAACTATAGCACTGGGACAAATTTGACAAATTGACAAAATACTTTGGACAACTTATTTGTTTCTCGTTTAATTTCAGTAATTATGTTTATGAAAATTTAGTTCATTCTCCTACAAATGCAAATAAATTTTGGTTCCAAACTTGGCTCAAATTAAAAACAAAGTTATAAATTATCATCAAAACTTCATGCTTTTTAATCAAAATTTGTAGAAAAACATTCGAGTACGCAGAGTTTAAACCCATTAAATTTTAGTGTAATAAAATGTGAGTCTCAAGTAGCTCAAAAATGGTGTTGATTTTAGACAATTTTGTCGGGTTGACGGAGCTGGGTCACTTCTTTCACATAAAAAAAATTACCATTCGTTACATGGAGAAAAAAATGTAGCCCAGCCCATGCGGCTCACAACGGACCCATTTCGTGGTCTAAGTCATATCGCTGTCTCTATGTGCAATGCGACTGCCAAACTCAGCTTACCTAAATGGAAAAAATGCACAGACCGTCAGCAAAAAAGTTTCAAAAAACAGTGCGATTTATGGGCGACTTAAACACTTTATTATTACCAAAATGCAATGGGCTATAAAGCTGCTTGTTCGAAAATATTTACTGAAAATTCGGAGTAAAAAGTGTGAAGTTTTGTTGAAAATACGTATTTTTTTTTTAATTTGCAGAAAGTCGAAGCTTGTATTTATAAGGTTTTGTAGAAATATTTGTATACAACATTTTTCAAAATTAAATGAGAAACAAATAAATAGTTAAAAACTCGTGAAAAAGTCCTAGTGCTATAGTTACTTAACGCAGTGTATCTTCAAGTAGATAAAAGAAAAGTAAAGTAACAGTGGAGTGGTCGCAGAAGCTGATGACATTACCATCTAAAAGTTTGTACAAACTGCTGTTGCGTTCAATTGCAATTTTCGTTACGCTTTGCTGTGTTGTTTCCTTTCCCTCAACTATTGTACAAGTGAAGTATTTTCTTTCTTTACTACAATTTTTTTTTTTGTTGATTTTGTAACTGAATCACAATATTTTATTAAATTGCCATTTGAGACGATGAAAATGATTGAGAGGGGGTGCAAATAAGGGAAAGGGGGGAGAGCAGCATAAATAGTTATTTAAGCCTTGGATATTTATTGCATTCAGCAATGTTTAATAATTAAAATGAATGAATGCAAACAAGTATTTGAAGAGATCAAATCAAACTGAATAAATAAGCAAGAAATGAAAATTCGAGTTCGAGTTCATGTGATTGCCTTTATTTTGGTTTCGAGTTCAATGTCCTTGTGGAATGTGAAATATTACATGAAATAAAAAATTTTGTCAATAGCAGGAGCTTCCAGGCAGGTAGCAGCAGGTCTCCGCAATAATTCTAAAAAAATAAGGAAATATTTTTTTTATAAACGGTGGTTAATTTTCAAGGGCCGATGTTGAATGTGAACCACACCTAAACGTCAACGACACCGTTGGACTTCTTTCTTTGGGGTTATTTGAAAGAAAAGGTGTACGTCGATAAGCCAGCAACGGCATAGAACCTCAATAATGCCTCAGCATCATCGAAAATTTGGGCCATCGGATAGAGGTGTGCCGCCGAGACCGCGGCAGCAATTTGGCCAATATTTTGCTCCATACCTAATTGAGCCATACTAGTATTATCATAATAAAGAGAAGTGATAATAATTTTCTAAAAAAATTGTATTTTTTTCAAAATCAATACCAGCCCTTGAAACCTAACCACCCTTTTTATTAAAAATAAGCGTTTTTAGAAATACAGTTTGACCCATACAGTCTTTGGTATTCAAACTTTTGATTTCTTTACTTTGATCGCTAAATTAATATCAAAAAACAGTTTATGGTTAGACATTTATAGAAGGGGTTGTCTTTCGCTTACGCAAAGTAAGAAGAGTTAGACTGAAGAACACTTGGCTGAAGATGAAATTTTTACCCGAACCTTATCCTTTCTAATTTTTTCCTTTTTATTCCTTTTTTATTGTTTTTAAAGTAGTCTTGAGACTTTAAGTAATTCCTGTTAAGGTATTTGGAAGATCGCTACAAGAAAATTATCTGCTATTCGGAGGTTATATAAAACTGAAAGTCCCTCCTCTTTTGGATCAACATCAAAACGCACACTACAAATTGCAGGACGAATAGCACGCGAAGGGACTAAATGCCATACTACAATATTTTCAAGCAACTAATCGCACTGTCGCACAGTGCGGCCGATTCCCAAAAAGCTGGCCAAAAGTCGAAAAAAAAGTTTCTAGATAGAGTTTTTTTGTCTTTGGGTTGGCTACAGTAATGCCTTGAGTAGTGAAAACCGTTCATAGCAACGTCCTGTACCCTAAGTATCCTCTGTATTTTCAGTCGCAACGTGACCTTCGTTTGAGCATTGTATTACTGTCGATGAATAGTGAAAGTTGTACACATTTGAAAGATTTTGTAATGGAGTAAATTGAACAAAACCAAATGGAATCATCTTCGGAAGGTTAGTAAAATACGAGAAATCTTTAGTACATATCAATACCTCGACACAAAATTTTTTGCTGCAGCAATACGTAGATACATTTTTTGCAATTTTTTTTTATAAAATTTGAGTTTTCAAACTGTATAGTAATACAACGCCGTCATATGCTGCTTTGAAACCTATTAAAGGTTACTCAAAAAAGTAATGGTTACTGAATAAAACAAGATTCAGCTGCTACCACTTGCTACCTTGCGACCCCGAAAACATATAAATTTACATGCATCTTGATTATGTTCTAGAATATACGCTATTTCACGTGAGGGGGTGGCCAATAGGGGTGGAAGGGTTTGGATTTTCAAAATTTTTAGATCAAATTCGTAATCAGCGACCCCGACAACCACCGAGTAAGAAATTTTGAATCAATTACTTAATTTTTTGAGTTTTGGCCAGCTTTTCGGGAATCGGCCGCACTGTGTGTCGCCTAAATATAAAAAAAAAATAATACCCTACTTAAAACAACAACGACCCGCTGGACACCTACTGTCTTTGGCAAAGTTGGTCCTAGAGACATCATCAGCATCATCACCAATCCTTTTTGCTCCGAATGGAACACAGAAGTATTGAAGTTTCAGTTGTGAAACTATTTCCATATAAACCAAAATTCTGCACCTCCAAATCCGACGTGCATGCCGTTCCCTTGCGGGCTCCAGTGCAACGTCATTCTGGTGATGCTATCTGGTGCCACTTTCTGCATTTGATTTGCCATAAGATGGGTTCTTCATTCATTCAGAGGGGCCTATTACCAGTCGACTTAAAAGAATCGATTTTTTTACTGCAATCGATAGATACATTATAGGACAATATGCCCTCAAAATTTTATGGCGGAATTGAAAGTTATTTCGGAGTTACAGGCCTGTGTACCGTACCTCGTGTGAGTGTACTGTCTACCTTCTGAAAACTTTGCAACACGTTTTCTCAACACCATGTTTTTGAAAATGGCGTGTAAGATTAAAAAAAAAAACGACGAAAGTTATCATTTCAAAAAGGTAATCTATATAAATATAATTAAAATGCGCCTCCAACTAATTAACTAGCAAAATACAAAAAAAAAAAAATCATTTTTTTAATGTTATTTAACACCTTTTTTGAAAAAAAGCGAAAAAGCACTTTATTTCAATAATTAATTGTGTGTTCATTTTTTCATATTTTTATACAAGAGTAGTCTATTAACATATATGCAGGAAAGCCTTCTGAATAAGACAATAGTTTTCTTTTGTGTTTTAGGTCAAAACTACGACCGCAATCTTACACGCCGCGGCCGGTTTACTAGCGCGCAACGAGAAGCTGTGCGAGATCCCTTATATGTCCGCTATTTTGTTTTTTTATTTATGTTAAAAAATTGGTTATTACTCTTCAATTATGTCTTTAAATAAATGCAAGAGATTATTTCTGTGTGTCGCTTTGTTCGGCTCGAAAAAAAAAATTGAGAAAAAACACCTCTTTTTGAAGCGCGTCGTTGCTGATGCTGTTCGGCTAGAATATTCTACAAGTAGATTTTGCAAATTTCGGTAGCCACTAGTTGGAGACTGAACTCCTCGCGGAGTTAAATTCATGTTTTTATACCTGTAGTTCGAAGAACTTTGAGTATTTTCATATGTTACAAGCCTAAGGAAGATCCGGTGAGCTCGACAGGTAAGGTCACCAAATACTCAACAGCAAGATATCGCTTCTAACCTACCTCTGCAGATGCAATTTTCTCTCCAAAGAACAAAAAAAAAAAAAGAAAAATAAACTATTTAAAGATTTATTAATTGTTAAGAACTTTGCGCTTCAGCCTTCCTTGATTTTGGGTTTCCTGTAAAATCAGCAAACTCATCAAAGAATTTGTGTGTGGCAATAGTTGTTATTGTTGTTGTTGTAGCAGCATAAACAATCACCATACTTGGATCCGGGGAATGCTGCTGGAGTGACAGTCCTTGGCCGGATATAAATCTGGGTCATGCGCTTGCGTTGGGTTTAATTTCTTCAACAGCGTCAATTTTTAAGCCGCGATGTGCAAGGTGGCGCAAAATTAATCGAAAGAAATACAGTTTTGCAAATGACATCGTACGCCAATCTTATTTGACACTTTTGAACTAAACAGCTGCAGTATACAAACCTACAATCAATGGAGTACAAAATGGTCAAAATAGAGATTTCCATCACTCAAATTCATATTTGTTTTATTTAGTAGAAAATATATTCGAAAACCAAATAGGATGATTCATTTTTGCCCCACCTGGTACATACAACCCTTGAAAAATGCTTGAGAACAATACCCAGTTCTCTCCATTTGGGACTTTTTTCAATAAAATCACTTAAATATTTTGCATAGTAGTTTTTATTTCGTAAATTTAAAATGTTTTCAATCTGTTTTAGCTTTTTTATCTAAGAAAAATATATTTTTTTTACCTCAGGTATAAAAATTAATACAATGCGAAAATTTTTCGAGACAAATACTTAAGAACGAGGCAAAATAATAGTAAAATCATGAAATGTGCAGGCGAAAGACAAAATTATGCATTAATATTTTGTTGAAAATCTTTTTTACTTTATTACTGCTGCAACGCTCGGATTCGCTTTTCTTGACACCTTGAAGAGGTCTCTCAAGTAAAGTCGCCGAAATTAACAAAATTTTTTAAATCCACAAGTTAGTTCAGAAAAGATTCAATAGCGGGAATGATGAGCTCCTGTAGTATCACAATAGGACTATTCAGGCCTATAGTAAGTGTGTCGGATGACAGCCACTCAACCTAATCTAACCTATGGCTGCTGCAAAGCGCCTGCATTGACATTATTAAACCGCTACTACGTTCAACAAGAATGTATTTCCACGCTACCTCGGCCTTTGAAAAAAACTGATCTAAATTTGTGATATTCTATGCTGAGTACGTTTTTCACGTCGCTCCAAAGATGTTCTATTGGATTTAAGTTGGCACTCGAAGATGCGCAATCCAGAATAGTGATCAAATTGTCTTCGAAAAACAGTTTTGCTACACGAGCAGTGTGCTTCGGATCATTGTCTTGTTGAAATTTCCAAAAAAAATCGTAAATTCTCTTCCGCATAAGGGAGAATTACATTTTGAAGTATCTGAACACACGTAAACGCTTCCATAATTACTTTTAGTGCGATGAATTGGCTCGACACCATTCCAGGAATGGTGTGCGGTTGCACCATTGTTGGACCTCCTCCGTGCTTTATGTTTCGTGACACAAACTTGGAGTCGAATGCAACACGTTTTGGCCATCTCCATCTGTACCAACTCTATTTATTTTCGTTTCAACGCTGAACAAAAATATAACGTCACTGATTTTGAGTCGAAAATATGTGAGCTCGAGCGAACTCAATTCGGTGTTATCGTTCCGATGCTGGTACCGATGGTTTCTTCCATGCCAGTTGACTGTTAAGCCCTACTTCTGCCAATCGAAACACTGTTCCGTCGTTATTGGCTTTTCCAGGTAAACAAACATTTTCTCGATGAATATCAGCAGCAATCTTCATGCAGTCCTGTTTTGACAATCTAAAGATCCCGCAATCAATCTGGCTAGTAGTCTCTCGCGCTTTATTATTTCTGCAAACGTTTGCTGTTGTTTTAAACTGAAACAAGTATTGTATTTCAAAACATTACAAGCCATCATTTTTGAAAGGTTTAATTGTTTAAAAATAGCGCTGCTTTTCGAAGAGCTGGGGTGTAATTTTTTCCTCTCAACTCTACTGAATCGTTTGATCTAAAATAAGTTGAAATACGTCAAATATTTTATTTTTTTACTTACTTACAAGTTCCAATACAAACCAGAAAATAAATGAAAAAATGTTGGATGTAGTCCGACTCTTTCTTAAGTAAATTTCTGACAAAAATATTATATCTGTGCTCCTAATCCTATAAAACGCAAAAAATCAATGCGAACTCTTCAAGAGAAATAGATAAATGAACGCATTTCAAGGAATGTGATCACAGTAGATGTATTCAAGCGCATAAAGTACCGTTACGGCAACGTACTCGATAAAAGATATAAAGCCTCCTTCTTTCTTTAGTATTTTTCAACGGCAGTTTATCAAAATTATTTCTTTCATCACTCAAGTTTTCCTTTCCACTCTTTAAAACTTTTAATTGGAGCCAAATATGAAGTTATTGTGTAAGTATATTTTGTTTGCATACTAATAAAACATTTTGTCTTGCATTACTTAAAAGTTCAATTTATCTACTACTACTCGTATCGAAAAATTTTTCATGCAGTTTGCAAACTCTATCAGGTAAAAGTAACGTTTTTTAGCATTTATTTTTAACATGAAAAATAGAGAAGAAATGCCAGGAAATCGATCTAAACAAGAGTGAACAACTAAATATAATGAACAAACAAAAAAAAAGAAGAAAAAATATAGAAATCATACGAAGGAATTAATTGTTTACAAAACCAGAAACAACAATACATCTTTTGATGCACGTACATACGTGTACACGAGAATGTATGCCTGCGTGTGTATGCGCGGGCAAAAGTACTTAAAAAAGAAGCTCTAAAACTTCTATTAACTGAACATATGTTTCTTGTATGTAGAAAAATAGATGGATCAGCATGGAGCGTCTAGTATACGGCTAGTCCCCTTCGAACTAGTTGGCGTTCTTCGATCAAATGGCAGGTAAGTTTGCACTTTAAGTGGGCATTTTGCAACTAGTACAATACTAGTCCCCTTCGAACCAGCTGGACTTCTTCCATCAAGTGGCTGGCAAGCTTGCACTTTAATTGGTTATTTTGCGACTAGTACAAGACTAGTTCCTTTCGAACTAGTTGGACTTATTCCTTCAAGTGGCAGGTAATTTTGCACTTTAATTGGTAATTTTACAACAAGTACAATACTACTGGTTTTCGAACGAGTTGGACTTCTTCCATCAAATGGTAGGTAAGTTCACAAATTAATTGGACATTTTGCGACTAGTACAAGACTAGTTCCCTTCGAAGTAGTTGGACTTATTCCATCAAATGCATTTTAATTGGGAATTTTGCAACTAGTGCGTGCTCCATCAAATGGCTGCTGGGTTTGCACTTTAATTGATGATTTTGCAACTAGTACAATACTACTTCCTTTCGAACTAGTTGGACTTCTTCCATCAAATTGCATCTCATGCGAAATATTTGTGGAATAGTTCAGCTTTCCACTGCAGCGCTTCGATATATGCATATGGATGTGAGTAAAACAAAATACTGATACTTAGAAGAATATTCATACATGTAGATGCCTAAATATGCATGCCTCAAATTGTAAGTATGTTCTATATTTTTGCTAATTGCTTGTGAATAAGTCCTTTTCGCAAACTTACATTGCTGCAAATTGTAAAACAATCGGACAATTATTCTCAAAAATGTATGTGAAAAGTTTGAAATATCAGAATAGGAATATCAAAATTATGGAAAAAACTTCGAAAACTTAAGAAGGCCGGTCAATTAAAAGTTGTACACAAATATTGCTGTGTGAATGTACGTATTTACTCGTATTTAAATACGAGCGTTGTTTAAAAAGTTGTCACTTATGAAGGAGAGAATACATATTTTTCTCCGAGGCATTATTTAGTAAGTGCGATGGTAAGCAGAAGTGGCTAGTGCACACGCAGGATAATGGGGCTGGCCCATTATATAATTTTAGGTTTTAGTTTCACTTCTTGAACCACTCACGGAGTCTGATGAATCTTCTCAGATCTTTACAATCCATATTTGCCTGAGAAACTCGCTTTTATCCATTTCCAGATCGTTACACAGGGAGAACGAGAAATCGTTTCAGCCTCTTTATAATTTCTGAAGCTTCTATTTAGTCTCAAAGTGCACGAGCAATGGGTGCATTACTCGTAAATTTAGTCTTACAGTTTTGCTCATAAAAAGGTTAAAAATTTCGAACACTTCTTTCGGGAACATTAAAGCTTAGATAGATCTGTGCAGTCGACGATGTCATTAACAACACTGAAAATAAACAAAAGTGAAAGGACTGTCCTTCTCTTTTCAAGAGATTCCAGATTAATTGGCTTTAGCCGAGAATTTTAGGATGGAACAAATCGGAGGGAACGTAATGCTTGCTTAAGAAGAAATTTTTGAACGCGTTCTAATATATTAATCGAGAGTTCTTCGTACGGTCTCCAAATGATAACAGCCTGCTCTAAGGGAGAACGAACAAGAGACGTAAACAGCAAATTATAGGTATATGTATGAGAAAATTCAGTTGTATTGCGACATGGAGCCTAGAAGCGAATACGATTTTGAAATAATAATATTAATGTGGCCACAGAGGAAAATTTTGTATCGAATAATACTCCAAGATCCTTAAGCTCTGTCATACTTTGTAGTACATCATTTGAAATGGTGTAGGATGTGCTAAAAATGCACTGATGCCTCGAAAATGTTAAATGAAAATATTTTTTAATATTTAAGGACAGGCGCGATCTTTTGCACCAATGTTGAGGATTGTTTAAGTTCAGTTGAAGCTTCTGACCATCCACTGAGTCCTTAACAGAAGAGAATATTTTTATATCATTCGCGAAGAGCAAGAAATTAGAAAAAGAATTAACCCTCTAGTGCCCAAATTTTATTTTTGAATGAAAAAAATTGCTTTGGGTGGGGATTATGTAAAATTAAAGGTTCTTTATCAGGAAAGTGAAATTTTGTTCCTTCACCCGATTATATAGGGATAAAACCTTACCCCGCCTGCAGGCGGCTTTAGGAAAGAACGCCAAAAAAAATCTAAATGAAAAACTTGCAAATTTAGTGTATTACGTACTTTTATTGAACAAAACAGAAAGTTTTTAACAGAAATCAATACAAAACAAACAGTCAGTCTTATTTCAAATAGTTTTAGAAAAATGTATTCAAAAGAAAGGCATGCTTTTGGGCATAAATAGGCAGTTGGTGCAAATTATTTATGGTGAAAATTGTGAAAGCAGTCCTTTTGCTGGGAAAAACAAAGATTCAGATTCCATTTTCGGCACACGATTTGAGTTTCGGAGGTGCAGCCAGGATATTCGCACCTTTTTTTACCGGTGCGTGATAAAAACTTTGCAAAATGTCCAACTCCGTCGTAGCGAACGTCGTCAGGAGGTAAGTAAGCTTTTCTTCCAGTAAATTTTACTTGAGGAGTTTTTCATGGACGACCTGGAGCTCTTGGTATTGAAGAATATTGTTGTTTGCATAGTACGTATGCGATCTCTGCCCGGAAGTTCGGCGGTTGGTACTGCCTAGCATGCGTGTCAATCTTGTTAATTCTTCTGAACAAAACATAAGCGTTTATCATGGCCATATCAAGCAGGTGATTAAAAAGTCGGTTTGTGTACTTATTGCTCTTTACCGGAATCTTATATCGCCCAATTAGTCCATCCATGAGGTCGACGCCCCCCATATATGACTATTATATTCACGGACTACATTGAGGCAATCGACATCAACAAATTTTTTTTCTGGGCGGACGAACCGCGACACCTTATTTATAACATTTGTTTCATTCTGGAAGGGCTTTTCGCCTGCGTAACTCGATGCGAGTCACACTATTTTATTGTCCTTCCAAACTGATAAAGAAATGTCAACTCCTAAAGAAGAACCACAAAATTCAGTTGAATACCCGCGGGGTTGTTTCCTGAGATCAAGATCTGTGGGAAGTTTGCAATTCGGAATTCGATTTGAACGAATAGTTCCCAGCGAATGTATTCCGCGTGATTTTAGATAAACCAGAAGTGGCAGTGACGTGTAATAGTTGTCGAAATATGTTATATGGTTTTTAAATCTGGAATATTACGGGAAAATCGGACTACCACATTCGCTGATGCCCCAAGATCTGGTGTATCAGTCAGAACAGCATTGTCTCCTGCGCCGCAATATATTTCGATGTTATAACAAAATCCGAAGGAGTCCCACAAAAGGAAGAGTTTTATACCCCATTTATGTGGTTTATCTTGCAGTTATTGTCGAAGGAAAGTCCTCATCTTCGGTGCGCACATTTGTTCATCGTCACATAAACGTTGAGTCATCGGAATGGACTGAAACCTGTTATTGAAATGATCAACGATACATAAATTGACACACACTTTTGATTCCAGCGTAGAATCTGACAAATTTACCGCCCTGTTAATCACCTCGTCAATTCCAGTGTCGATAGGTAATTCTGCATCGTCCACATTTTCGTCTAAAAGATCTTCGAAATCTTCTTCCACGTCTGTATCATCGTCGATTTCTAGTAAATCCAAAAATGTTGCAATATCTTCATCATTGAGGGATGATAATTTACACTTTTGTCGTTGATCCATTTCTAAAAAACCAAAACTTTAAGCTTAGCCCCCCTCTAAAAATATCAAAATTTCAAACTTACCACATAGTGTTATTTATTCCGAGTTATCCCAGGACCGCCTCTAGACGGGCTGTCTTCAAAGGTTTATAAAATACAGGAAACACTTTTTTTTTGTTATTATTTTTAACTTTCGTATTTTGAACACAACCAGCAACACTATGATAATTTTTATTATAAGCTAAATACACTTCTAATATTTTTATTTAATTTTTAAAATACACCACTTTTGCAGAATAATTAATTTGACCGCTTTTCACTATTTTCCGACTTCAAATGACTATGACGGCTGATTAAAAAACAAGACGCTGCTGCAAATGCACCAGCAATAATTTTGGGACTTTCCGGAATTAGAAAGAGTTTAAAAAGTAACGAAATGGTATTTTAAAAGGGAATAAGCGTGAAATAAACTTAGGCCGTCTACAGGCGGTCTTGGGTACTAGAGGGTTAATGGAGAAGACTTAGGAAATAATTTTTAAACCGGCCATTTGGACGAGTTGATATAAATGGTGGATGATGTTAAACTAGCAAAAAATACTTACTCAAAACTTGGAAATTTATCGAGCTTTTGAAACTTTGTATTAATTTTTGTAAAAAAAAAATTATTAAATTAAAAACAAAAAATTAATAAATAGTCAAAACAATTCAATACACATATGTTATTACAAAAAAGATTTCAACAATCGCGCAGTAAGCCTCACAAATGTTATGGAAGACGAACAATTTTGTATCGCTTTGCAAGTCACTTCCCAATTGTCTAAATCTTATAAATTATTTTATTAATATCCCTGATTCTGCCCTCATGCGGAAATAAAATAAAAAAATAAGGTTGTGTGTGTTAATTTCAGATAAAAAAAATTATCAGAAAATCCGGTTTCATAGGTATACGTCTGTTATATAGTCGTAGCTAGCAATCTACGGCTTTAAGTATTCATTTATATTAATTTTCGCGTAAAGTGAAAAATCAGACACTATTTTCTAGGCCATATATGCGCTTCCACGACAGTGGCTGACATCTAATTTGATCAACTGATATTTTTAATTTTATTCTATGTGCAAAGCAGATGTGTGAATGCGTGTTTATAACTTGTCTTTGGCCAATAAGTATTCAATTAATTTTCAATTTGATGCCAATTTGTTACAGCATTTGCATCAAAAGATTAACCGTTAAAGAACTGGTTGCTCGTCGTCGTGCCCACTGCCACTTAGCAGATGCGGCATTTAAAAAATAAATATAAATATTAAAAAAGCAGATTACACGGCTGCACTGTTGTTGTAGCTGTTGTTGCTGACTCAATTACTCCAATTTTATGCGCATATCAGCGCCATAAAATCGCAACGACTGTTACACACATACACACACACCCCGCGACGTCATTACAAAAGCCAGTTTGCCAGAGCCAAAAAGTTAGGGGCAAGAAGGGGAACAAATTAAAAGCAAACAAGAATAAAAGGAAAAAAAATGATAAAAGACAAAAATCTTAAAAGCAGAGAAATGTGAACGTTAACGTTTTCGCCGGCAAGGCTGAAATAAGAGCGCAGAAATGAAGAAAAGAAAAATAAATGTTGCAAAATGAAAAAAATTAACCAGCGCAGAAATGCATTGCTTGTTGATTTTTACCGCTGATCTGTCATATTTTTGCATACGCCAAACAAAAATACACACAAGCAAACATAAACGCGAACTTACCAAGGAAAAAACGTTGAAAATGTAGTACTCGTAAAACGATTCATTGCCGTTTGCATGGCAATCGCGATTACGGCGTTGAACCGCAGCTGTCATTCGATCCGCAGCTGACATTTAATTTCGCCACAGATGCAGCGATGCAGATGATGTCGCCTTCAGTGGCACAAAGCCACAATCACAAAGTTACAGCCAAGTGACATGGCGACCGCGGCGACTGTCACAAGCGACGCTCCATATTCGGCGTTCGACATCTGCATCGTCGATCGCTCTCAATTCCACATTGGCTACTTTTTGTAATGTACGAGTATTATGGATATGTATGTATGTATGTATGTACGTATGAATGTAAGTACTTGTGAATTTACTGCCGCGTTGGCAGTTGGTGGAGACCTGAAAATGTTTATGTTTGCATGGCGATTAAAGAAATCGACCACTTGGTTTGTGGTTGCTTTGATTTAAAGTTGGCAAAGTTGCCACTCCAATCAGGCAGTTCGCTAAACAGTCGACTGCAGACAGCGTCGCTGGCCTCTCTGTCGCCACTAGAGCCACATGCATTTGTGTCTGAACGGAACGGCCGTCAAATGTCGCGCTTGAAAGTCTGTTTCTTGTTTGTTTTGCTGCTTTGCCTTGTTGTTTTTCTTTATACGAGTACTCCTCTGCGTGACATGTTGCAGCGTAAATTGATATTTAGCGTAAGCAAAATGCCAGTAATTCATTGCTGATGTGACAAATTGCAATTGCAATGACTACGCTTACTTTGTATCGCTAATAAATGCTTACTTGTCAAGCGTATGGGCAGCGCGTGAGAATAGCAAGAAAAGCAAAAAATGCAAGAGCGCTTTAGTAGAGCACGAATGTGCCATTGAAAATGGAATATCTTGTTGCATGGAAACTGACGTAGACAGTTTAGATAAATATAACCAGGAAGGAGTGCTCATTATTGAGGAAAAGTAGTCGAAAGAATTCGTAATGCTAACAAACTAAATATATGTTCTATCATCATAACCAATGGGGCAAGCTTCGTAATAGGCATCAAAGTGCGTTCAAATCTGGTATCATAATTTCGTAATTTCTTACTAAATACGGTGTCTCCATCAGTTTAGCGGAGTGTGTGGAACCCGCATAACCTTAACGTTAATGCTAAAATCGAGTTATGAGATGTGTAGAGACTCTCAGTATCCAAAATAGCCAGAGAAATAGGGAAAAATCAAAAGAGGAAATGCAATTTTTTAAGAAATAAGGAAAATTATAGAATATGCGGCCGCCGCAGATGGCTTGGTGCGGGACTACCATTCGAGAGTGCGGAGGTTCGAGTCTCCGTGCATGAACATCAAATAATAGAAAAAAATTTTTTTTTTTTAAAGCGGTAATCCGTAATCTCACAACAAGACTTGGTTCCAACAAGACGACATTACTTGTGATACAGTCCGTGCGTCTTGGGCGAGTGGATTGGACACACAGAGCGTGTGATATCCCACTTTTAGACTCTTATTTGTGATAGTATGTAAAGACCACAGAGGGCGCCGTAGCCGAATGGGTTGGTGCGTGACTACCATTCGCAATTCACAGAGAGAACGCCGGTTCGAATCTCGATTAAACATTTTTCGAATAGCGGTCGCCCCTCGGCAGGCAATGGCAAACCTCCGAGTGTATTTTTGCCATGAAAAAGCTCCTCATATAAATATTTGCCGTTCGGAGTCGGCTTAAAACTGTAGGTCCCTCCATTTGTGGAACAACATCAAGACGCACACCACAAATAGGAGAAGGGGCTCGGCCACACATCCAAAAAGGGTGTGCGCGCCAATTATATATATATATGTATATATATACATATATATATGTAAAGACCAAATGTTTTGTGGATAAACCAGCATCGATTGAAGCATTAGAAGCCAACATTACTAAAGTTATTCACGAGATACAGACCGAAGTCCTTCAGCAACTCGCGAACCATTCAAAATTGTTAAAAATTTATGTTTACGGATAGCCGAATTACGGCGCAGTTCCGGCCAACATTTGAAAGGGATTATTTAAAAAAAATAAATGTCGTGACTGGTACTACTCAAAAATAATAAAGACTGCCCAATCAACTTGAATTTTCGTTGTTCTATTTCAATTTAAAACCCGATACCTCTAAATTCATCAATCCTTATATGTGACTACTCTGCAGTGGGTGACTCGAGAGTGACTTGAATTGTAGTAATTGCAAAGTTGGTCTCTTTGCTAGAGGTAGATGCCAAACAAACATTATTATATTACTATATTGGAGTGATTACTTGAGATATTAAGGGTGAAACGAAATGTGGATTAGACGAGAATAAATGTTTGTGGGGAATAATTCGCATTTTTCTGGTGGATCACTGACGCATTAATATAGTGCTTAATTAAGTGGTTTAATGCTGATGAAAAGCCTAACTAGTTCAATAATAAATAAAGGGTGATTTTTTGGCTATTATCTTTTTAAACAGTTGGTTTAAACAGCTGACGCACGTTTTGTGTTTTGTTTCACTGTCAAACATCTTCAGTTTCGTCTATAATTTAACCATGAATCGTTTTAAAAACGAACAATGCTTTCAAATCATTGAATTTTATTATAAAAATGCGTGTTCTGTTAAGGAAGTTTATCGTGCGCTTCTTCCATTTTATGGTCAGTTTAACCGACCCACTGAAGCGGCTATTCGGGCTAAATTTAGGACCAAAAAGTACTCAGTAATGGTTACAAACAAATTTAGAACCAAATTTACATTATTGGACATCAACCCCCCGCCACCAACACGCTTACGTAGAGTGCGAATTGAAGAAAATATCGCAGCTGTATCGGGCAGTGTTAGTGATGACCATCAATTATCGATTCGTCGCCGTTCGCAGCAATTGGGCCTCTGGTACCCAACAACGTCGAAAATTTTGCGAAAGAATTTAGGAGTGAAGCCTTTCAAAATACAGCTGGTGCAAGAATTGATGCCGAGCGACCTACCGCAACGATGAATTTTTGGTGAATGGGCTCTTGGAAAGTTGGCCGAAGATCCACTTTTTTATCGAAAAATTGTGTTCAGCGACGAAGCTCATTTTTGGATCAATGGAGTTACGTAAATAAGCAGAATTGTCGATTTTGGATTGAAGATCAGCCAGAAGAATTGCAAGAGCTACCAATGTATCCAGAAAATGTCACAGTTTGGTGCGGTTTATGGGCTGGAGGTATCATTGGACCGTACTTCTTCAAAGATGCGGCGAATCGTAACGTAACTGTGAATAGTGAGCGCTACCGTGAAACGATATCCAACTTTTTTTTGCCAAAAATGCAAGAGCTTGACTTGCATGACATGTGGTTTAAGCAAGACGGTGCCACATGCCACACAACACGCGTAACAATGGACTTGTTGAGAGGCGAGTTTGGTGAACATTTTATTTCCCGTTCGGGGCCTGTCAATTGGCCACCCAGATCGTGCGATATAACGCCTTTAGATTATTTTTTGTGGGGCTATGTTAAAGCTCATGTCTATTCAGACAAGCCAGCTTCAATTAACGCATTGGAAGACAACATTAAAGCATTTATATGTGAGATACCGGCCGAAGCATTGGAAATAGTATGCCAAAATCGGACTAAGCGGATGGATCATTTGAAGCGCAGTCGCGGTCAACATTTGCATGATATAATCTTCAAACATTAAATTATATGGACTGTACTATCATCGATTTAAATAAAAATTTCATGCATTTTTCTGAATTTTACGTGCGTTTTTTTGAAAAACTTTCCTATAGCTCTTAAAAAATCACCCTTTATAATGCTAATGCATAAACTGACAATTCACATTTCATAGACCTTCGTCATGTTAAAAATACCAGTTGCTTGCATTGAAAAAATATGGAAAACCAATTACCTCAGCTGCAAAGCAAACTGGAAGCAAAGTAGTTCAGAATCACTACTTTTGGCTGCAGGGTAATAAACTTACATACACATGCATATGTATGTACATACAAATATTTACCCATTTCTCAAAGGGTAATTCATAATTCCTTTCAACTTAGTATTTATCTAATAATAACAGGATGTTATTGAAAACGAAGCGACACTCAAAATTTGCATTAAAATTTAGGTCAAATAACGAATCAATTTTTAACTAAGCAATTTTTCGTATAAAAATTGCAAAATCAAAGTATCATTTTTTCATTTTGGCAATCGCGTGCATTCGTACATATACATTAATTTGCTTGAGTGTGTATTTTTCTTGTAAATTATCAAAAATAACTGCTCGAATTGCAAACAAAGATACCCGCTGGTGTCGCTTTTCGTCGTAAAGTCATTGCAGCTGATGCAACGAGAACTGTTATTTTGCAATGAAAACGAAACTGTTTACATTGGCGGCAAAATAATAGGTATTCAAAAATTGCTGCATTCACTGGAGCTGACAATTTTTCAATATAACCAACAAAGCGTCCATGGAAATGTGCCATCCGTATGGCAAACTCATATTTCAGCATGAATTCAGTGGAAATTAATGTAAACAACTTTTAAAGCAAAAGAAAAATATTAACTCCGAATAACCATCCATACTTATACAAATATACATATGAAGGTATGTATGCGCTTTTGTACAAGGGTTACTACTTCTTTTTCGCGATGAAGTAATTGTTACTGTTGGGCTATAATTTACGCACTGCATCGTAAAATTGCATATTCTTTGCCATGCAACTAGGCAAACGGTTGCCATTTTCACGATAACGGAGAATTTGAAAGTTTTGAGTATAGATTCTGAGACCTTACATGAACTAAAGTTATGATTAAATATTTTTATTGATATTGAAATATTGTTAAGAGTTTTAATAAATTTTATTATGATAAAGAGCCCCAATGACTCTTAACCTACGGGGACTATATGTAATGACGTTTGCCTATGGTTAAATACAGAAAGTCGTACTAACAACGAACAACAATGAACGAAAAGCTATAACGCAAGATAGTTAATAGACAAAATGTGTTAGTGGAGTCTTACCGGAGTCAAAGGTGACTTGTGTGCTACTAAAAATTATAATAAAACGGCTTAAGACTTTCTTGCTTGAATTCACGGTCAATTTTGTAGCCTTGCAAAGAGGAAGGCAGGCCGCTTGGCCTGGCAGCGATACTCCCTGCATGTGACGGGGTGTACTAGAAAGATTTGAAACATAACTGTCAGATAACTTTAGAGTCACCCAAAGAGCAAAAAATATAATTGGCCGGTACACTTCTGTTAGGTGTTTGGCCGAGTTCCTCCTCCACTTTGAGGTACGCGTCTTGATGATGTTCCACAAATAGAGAGACCTACAGTTTTAAGCCGTCTTCGAGTGGCAGATATTCTTTATGAAGAGATTTTTCATGGCAGAAATACACTCGAATTTTTGCCCTTGTCGGCTGATAGGCGACCGCTTTTAGAAACTTTTTCTATTATTTGACGTTCATGCACGGATTTGAACGGGAGTGAGTCCCCAATGGTAGTCACGCAACAAACCATTCGCCATCCTAAAGCAGATTTTTTGAAGGTCGGCTAATACCTTTGTTCACCATCAAGCAATCTTTATGTTATCAAAAGCCACTAATTGCGGTCGGTAATAATCAGTCGGACGTAGTCAGAAAAAAAAAAAAAAAATATTTTTTAATGTATAAAATATACGAAACACTGTAATTACCTATTTTTAAGGAGACCTTGTAATATTAAAATTGGAAGATCGATGCAAAGTAATATCGAAATCGAAAATTAATATCCAAAACGACCCAAAATAAAAAAAGTTGATAAAAAACACATTTCAAAGCCTAAAAGTCAAGAAACATCGTAATACCGTGCTCTTAATGGAGCCTCGGAAGATAAGTGAAAATTGAAAGGTAGAAGCCAAAAATTGGACACAAAAATGTCGGCAAAATAGTATTTAAATCGAAAAATTTCAGAAATTAAAATCTTGAAAAAACTTTCAATATCTAAAAGTGACAAGACACTCTACCACAGGGCTCTTAAGAAGACTGCGTAAGATGCGTTTGAAATATGTGGATTGAAACAAAAAAAAGCTGCAAGCAAAAAATTTGTTAACGCTAACATTTTTTAATGTATGTACATATTTTTATAACAGCCAATTTCGTTACAGGAAGAATAAAGGCACCATTGATTATTCACCGGCCGAATGGTGCCCTCCGGGGGAACGAATCGGATGCTATCAAGGACTGTTACGCTTCAGTATCATTTCTTAAGAGTTGTTGTTGTTGTTACAACATCATGAAACATCCCGCATAAAATATTGGCAAATGCTGTTCAAAGTGACCACCCTTGGCCGGTTTTGGCAACGTCGAACCGAATGTCGTTGGAATTAAAACTTTCATGCCATTTTGTTTTGTTGCTTTTTGCTTTAATATTAGCAATATTTTCCCCAAAAACTTATTGAGCGCCAACTCATGGAAGCTGTAAGCTAAACCAAAAAACAAAATTAAATCTTAAGATATCGAAATGTGAAAAGTCTCATAATGGCAAAAACTGTGTTTTTACAGAAAATTGCAAAAAACAAACAGAAACTCCGAAAATTTCCAATTTAAAGCCCTCACTTCATTTGAAATGGTGTTTTTGGGTGTTTCTTTAAAAGTGTAAAACGGAAACGAAAAAATATTTTTTATTTTCGTTTTCATTCGGAAACAATTTTTTGAGTACTTTTTCGGACCTTTAAAGTAAAAAAGGGTGTTTGAGCATCCGACAATTTATAAAATTTTTTTTTAACGATCGTAGCTCACACAATAACGACATTCATACTGAACAATAACCTTTTTGTCTTTTTGATTTCAGACACCAGGATTGGTGTCGCCAGTGGCATACCTTTGTTTGGAATACCACTTTTTTAAGGCTGACAATTTTTTGAGCAAACCTCGTATGGCTACAAGAAAAAATTTCGGTTTTTAACAGTGAATTCAAAAATAAAATACTGAAAACAAAAATAAAAAATCTTTTTTCGTTTCCTTTTACACACTTTTAAGGGAACACCCAAAAAACACCATTTCAAATGAGGTGATGGCCTTAAGAAAAGCACTATATTTTGCAGAAAAAAAATTTCACATTTTTGCGCGGGCAGAGTAACTTGTCTGTTTTCGAAAATTTTCTCTTTCACAACTTTTCAATTTTGATATTATTTTCTCATTTAAACCTTTTAATTTGCGTGCGTTACTATTAGGATATTTCATCACTTTTACGTTTCAAAATTTTTGTTTTCTAAATTCTCATTTTCGAAATTTCTGGATTTGAGTATTATTTTGCCTACATTTTTGTGCTTAATATTTTTCGCTTCGATAATTAAATTTTGAACTTAACTCATCTTAGCCTACTAAACCCACGATATTAGTTCGTTCCGTCACTTTTGGGCTTTGAAGTCTGTTTTTTTTTTCTATGTTTTATTATTTTTCGATTTTGGTATTAATTTTTTGTTTGCAATTTGTGTTAATGATTCTATCCTCATATTTAAAACGCATCTTAAGCAGTCTTGTGAAGAGCCCTGTGGTAGAGTGTCTTGTCAATTTCCGATATTGAAATTTTTTTTCAAGATTTCAATTTTTTAAAATTTTTTGATTTCAATAATATTATTGTGGATATTTTGGCGTATCTTCCGAGACCTTATTGAAAGCAGAATATTAGAATATTTTGTCACTTTTGGGCTTTGAAATGTGTTTTTTATTAACATTTTTATATTTTTGATATTACTAATATTATATCCCGATCCTCCAATTTTAATATTACAAGGTCTCCTAAAAATAGGTAATTCCAGTGGTTCGTATTTTATATTTTTCAAAAATTATTTTTTTAATATTATTTATTTAAAATTTTTTAATATATTTAATTTAATATTTTTTTTCTATGTTTTTTCATATTTTGTTGGCATTTTGTTTCCGAAACTCTTTTAAAGATATTATTTTTCAATTTTTTTCTTAATATTATTTAAATTTTTATAATATATTTAATTTAATATTGTTTTTCGATATTAATTCTTCATATTTTGTTCGATATTATTTTTCTAAAATTTTCGATTTTATTATTATTTTTCCAACTTTGGTCTGCGGCATTTTTGGTTTCGATCCTCTCATTTTAAACGCATATTACTAGATACTGTTAAAACCACGTTATTGGGTGCCTCGACACTAATGTAGTTCGAAATTTTTGTAAAGATTTTAATTTTCGAATTTTTTAAATTTATTATTTTTGTATACACATTTTGGTCCGCCGTACTTTTTGTTTCGATTCTGCAATTTGAAGCATATTTTACCAGGTTCTGTTTATAAGTACGACATTATTTCCGACATTTTTTGGTTTACATAATTTTTTTAGTTACTATGGACTTCAGTATTTTTAGTATGCATTTTTTACTTATCCTTCCAGACCATGCGACCTTTATCTGACAACCGCTTCATTAAAACAAAAAAAAAATTAATAAAAAAATTACAGTCAACGTTCTACTACGTAGATTTATTTTTTTAAAACAACAAATTTTCAAAGTAATCCAATACGCGTAGTTTTCCAGAGCTTGGGGATCTGGTTTCTAAAATTGTGTTATTCATCCCTTAGCTTTTTTTTGAAAAAAATTTCTTGAAAACATTTATTGATTTCTTGTCCATAAACTCGAAAAATGAATACATAAGGAACCCTCGTAGAAGCAAGGAATTTGCAGGCAACCAGCCAGTCAGCAAGTCAGCAACAGCATAAAATGGAATATCAGCTCAACTGAGCAACAATTGCTGACTGCTGCTCCCTTGAAATGCGCAGTTAAAATAGTGTGACGCACACAAACACGCATACAAGAACACACACGCATATACAAAGAAACTTACTAAGTAAATATGCATAAATAAATTATTTTCGTTGTTGCACAAATAAATAAATGTATGCGATAAATGAAGCGTGCATGGCGCTTGGCAATTCGTGAGATACGATTATTTATTTGCCATGACAAAAGGCAGCGGCAACAAAAGTCAGTGTTGCCTAGGTTGCGCAGAGATGCACAGCGTTGAATTGTAGAATTACAAAAACATACAAACAAACCTACTCCTACTTGTACGTATATTTACACAGAGCTGCTTAGTTACTGCTTCTACGAAGTTTGCTATTATTTGGGTCTCCTTCACATAAACACACAAGCCCACACAAACATGCGAATCTCTTTGTTGCCACACTCACTCCTTCTTCACGTGAAATTCGCCAATCTTCGTTGTGCTGCCGCAAGCTGCCAATATAATGCATTGTTGCGCCACTATTAGTATTACTGTATTTGTTGTTGTTGTTGCTGTTACTTTTGTTAACATTTATGCTGCCATTGTGTTGCACTCCATTTGACACTCTAAAATGGCATGAATAACGAGTGCCGCAATGACGTGTGTCAAATGTGACAATTGTTAAAATAGCAGGAATTAGGGATGCTAGTCCTGATATTCCGATATTGGGGGATCCCGGGATTTTGATGTAATTAAAGTAGCGAAAATCGCGGAAATAGTTGATATGAATACAGAATTTTTAAAATATTTTAATATTAAAAATAAAACTTACAAATATAAAAAATTTAAATACTAAAATATTTATTAAAAATAAAATTTGTAAAATCTAACGAATTTTAATTAAATTAAAGAAGAAACTAAAAATTATAAATCTATAATATAAAAATGATACGGGTTTTCCTTCCTGACGCTATAACTCCAGAGCGCACAAACCGATTTCCATGGTTTTGCGTTCGTTGAAAAGGTCTCGGGCTCCGTGAGGTTTATAGCATATACTCTGCTCAGTTAATTTCATGTGACATTTATTATGTGCACGTTCTTTCAAACGCTAACTTAAAACCGGTATTGTGTTCACTGTGAAATTGTGAAATTGCAGTTAAAGTTATTCATTTCCTAACAGTTCAATTAGAAACCATCAAATCAATCACGCGTATTGTGGAAATTTTTATTCAACTTCAACAGCAGGTATTTGTCTTTAAGGTGGTAAGTTGAACTGTGTAAATTATGTGGATCGTGCATTTTAGGTTAAATTCACCAGTCTGTCCATTGTTCAAAATGCCGAGAGGACGACGTGCGAACATCGGCCGCCGCACAAGACATGCAAGCCAGCAACAAGTGTATTCACTCAATTTAAGCGAAGAAAAGCAATATATAATTAGAGAAAATGCCCGATTGAGACAACGCGTGAGCACACGAAGATCATTGGCATCATACAATCGCTTGGCATTCCAATATGATCCCACTGCGAACTACAGTGATGATGACAATTTAGATATTGGACCAATGACGACTGTATGCCGATATTGCAATGCGTTAAAGTTCAAAAGAGAAACGGCTGGATTGTGCTGCGCAAATGGAAAAGTCAAACTGGATCCATTACTTACACCACCACAGCCACTGAAACCATTGTTCGATGGAACTGATCCCGATCCCAACCATTTTCTACAACGCATCCTTGAATACAATAACTGCTTTCGCATGACTTCCTCTGGAGCTAATATAATTCGAGAAGGCGGCTTCATGCCAACTTGCAAGCAACACACACAACCAATCACTCACACGAATCAATCACACCAACACAATTAATTCCAATACATAACAACTACACATACGCCACACACTACACCATCACACGATCAGAAGTCACACCGTATTGTTCAAAAATAAATAAATTAATTATTCTATCTTAATTGTTTGCCATCACAGATACAAGGACAAATATATCATTTGCATGGTTCAATGGTGCCAACACCAGATGAATCGCATCAATTTCTGGAAATATATTTCATTTCGCCGATGGTGGATCAGCTGAATGTGCGGTGCAATATACAGGGAACACAACAGTAAAAGAGACGAATTATTGAACAGTTGCAAGCATTTTTTCGCGCTAATAACGCTGTGGTTATTATGTTCAAAACAGCATTGGAACGAATGCCAAAAAAATTTAGAAAATCATTGTTTCTCACATGGGCAGCTATACGTTGCGTGTTCACGAGTTCGGAAACCATCCATTTTGTTTGTGTTAACGTCAGACCAAAGAACAAAAAATTTGGTTTACCAAAGAGCATTGAAGTGGATACGTATAATTTGCGGACACGTATTCAGTATTTACTTTGGATTCACTTTCATTTTTTACTTAGAGAAGTTCAACTAAATTAGACTTCATTTTTATAATCGAAACGAATTCATTACTGTTGTGAAATGAAATCAAATATTGCCTTTTCAAATATAAAACAAAAAAAAAAATTTTTCTTATTTTTGTTTTTAATTGTAATGGGCGATGTTAAAATTTTGCTAATAAAAAAATTGTACAATAGTTATAATTTTTTATTAAAAAAGTATAGTAGTAAGTGGTAGTAAATTGTAGTAGTTTTTATTGAATTAGAAAAAAGTGTATCTTGGAACGAGTCCCGAAAGCAGTCCCGAAATTTCGGGATCAATAATTACTTGTTTTAAAATTTTAACTAAATAAATAATATTTAAAACCTATGTCTTTAGTTTTCAGTAGCACTTTTTAACAAACATGTTACAAGTTTTCTAATTAAAACAAAAAATTGTCGATATAGAAAGAATCCCGGAAAGAGTCCCAACATTTCGGAATGAAAAATTATATGTATTTGATATTTTAAAATTATTAATGAATGAATTAATTAATCAATTAAAAACCTAAGTTTTTAATTTTAGCGTGTCATTTTTAAATTTTTCTAATTAAAAACAAAAAATTGTAAATAGTTATAATTTTATTTATATTAAAATAATTGTATCCCGGTAGTTACTACTACCTAGTAATTTTTATTGTACAATAATAAAAAAAAGTTGTATTCCGAGATGAATCCCGAAACGAGTCCCGACATTCCGGACTAACAATTATTTGTTTTTTTACTTTTAACCAATTAAAAAATATTCAAAAGCTAAGTTTTATACGCAAAATTTCGGGATCAACAATTATTTATTTTTAACCATTATTTTATTTTTTCTATAGTTTTCAACAGCACTTTTTTTAAAAGGCATATGAATATTTTCTAATTAAAAAAAATAAATCATTTACAATTTTTATTGTATTATATTGAAAAAAATTGTATTCCGGTTGTGGCAGTTGTAGTAAATTTTAGTAATTTTTATTGAGTTAAAAAAAATTGTGAGACACAGACCGAGTCACCAAATTTCGGGATCGGCAATTGTTTGTTTCTTATTTTTAATCAATTAAAAATATGCAAAACCTACGTTTTTAATTTGCAGGAGGAAATTTTTTTTTAACCAAATAAAAATATTCAAAACCCATGTGCTAAATTTTCAGCAAAATGTTTTAACGAGGCATTAAAAAGAAAAAATAGCTGTAATTTTTATTAAATTAAAAAAAAAAATGCTATCCTAGACCGAAGCCCACAACGAGTCCCGAAATTTTGGGATCATCAATTGGTATAATTTCAACACCCCTAGCAGAAATACAAAATAGAGTAACAAGCAAAAATAAGGTAAAGAAAATAGTGTGAAGGAAATGTGCAGATGCAGATTGATAGCCTGGTGCTTAGAGAGATACGTACATATACACACATATATTCAAAGCACGATTGTTCAATAGCGGTAGCATGAAATATACATATGTATATATGACACAACCACAAATGTAGGTATGTACGTATTTCCTTATTTGAAAGGAAATGTTTGTTATTTATTTATCAAATATGTCTGTGGTAAAGTGGCAAAATGTTGATTGTTGCAGGCGATGCGTTGGTTGTTATATCAAGTTGCAATTGTTCGAATAGCTTCATGATTGAGTGCACAGTTGAAAGGTGAAAATAAATATTTTCCTGAGCTTCTATTTTTTTTATTAAATAACCAACCGTTTTGTTTCTTATCTCCTTGATATTCCCTCTGTACCACCCATTCATATGTATGCACATACATTTTTTTTTTTATTTTTTTATTTATTTTCTTGCATTAATGGTGGTTTGATTGTTAGTCAACTGAATGGCTGAGAAGTGAAAAATACAAAGCATTTATGTACTTTTGTGCACTATTGTTGCTTCAAATAAGTCCCAACAGAAACTTAGCAATGCGGCCGTACGATTTGTTGGCGTGAGTCGAAGTTGGTGAGTACGCGGCACTTCACTATTCAGTGAGGGCACAGAGCATCACTTTAATCGGTTATCTTTCATCTCACTTACAACACAATGGCATAGTTCACGAGGTAATCGGTTCAAGTGGGGTAGAATCAACGATTTTTTATAAATACCGCCTTCCTTGGTTAGTCTTTTATTCTACTTGTATTTACTTTCACTTTCTTCTTAAGGTGCATAATTAATGCCTCACGCGAATTTTCTGCTTTATTCCCTTTTTTGCTTTTCTATACAGGTAACAGGTAGACTCATGTGAAAGTGGGAAAAATTGGAATATTTCTACGCCCATTTCTCAAAAGAATTATTTATGACTGTCTATTCGTCTGGCGTGCAATGGATTACTCGATTATTGAGATGCCTCAGAGAAATTCTGTGTGCTGTCTTATTCTCGGTGTAGGGTGGTATTCCATGGGGCAATAATCAGACGGTAACCAAAGCCATATTTCATGCAAATGGAACAAATATCTTAAATGAGGATTCGTACCCATTCATATGAGACAGAGATACTCATCCAAGGGTCTACAATTTGTTATTGATAAATGAAATGTTTCCAATGCTGGCCGGATGGTTACAAATGTTTATTCTTCAAATGAAATTTTCGATACATTTTGGCACACTGTAATGCTGAAATAAGCATTTTAAACACTTAAGAAGCATTCAGATGATCATTCTGCTATTCAGGCAACGTTACATCGGTCTCTGGAGGTTCGAGCGATGATATGAAAAACCGAATAAAGAAAGCTGTGGGGGCATTTGACTCCCTGCAAGCAATTTGAAATGCATTACACACTTCACAGCGCTAAAAACTGCGAACGTTTAACTTCAATGTAAGGACGACTTTACTTGGTTATGACGCGTGGAATGCGATGTCAGCTGACACAGAAGCTCATTACAAGTTTTTGTAAACAGATGCCTTCGAAAAATTTTCAAAATATTCTGATCAAATATTGTCTCGAATGCAAACTTATGAGCCAGAACTCAGCAGAAACCAATACTATTAGAGATCCGAAAGACAAAATGGGCATCTTCTAGGCAGAGGAAATGGTGACTTAACAAGGGCCGCTGTTAACTGGAACCACTAAGGAAGCCGCAGATGTGGAAGACCAGCGAATACTTGGAGACGACTGCTGGAGTCAAAAATTCGCGCCATGCAGCTTAGCTGAAATAAAGTTAGGAGCTTGGGGCAAAACAGATTCGAATGGAAGAAATTCGTTTTGGCCCTATATTCCACACTGGAACACTAGGAATTTATGATGAAATGAATGAAAGTCTTACTCTTTGACTTAGAATACTATATATTTTACTAATCTATAGAATTAGATTCTTAAATATTCTTTGTTATGTATTTTATTCAAATTATAATATGGTTGTCGGTTGTCCTCAGGGACACACTCAGGCTCATCGCCCATAGGTATATACCTATTAAACTTTTTTTTCAATTTCAAACGTTTATTAACAAAAAATGGTTACAAATTTAATCTTAAAAATAATAGCCATCGCTAGCGAGACAAATTTTTCCCTTCTCTCAGGCAATTTGTGGATGCCGCGCCAAAAAATTGGCCGTCTTTGGCCGCAAACTAATCATCGAGCCAGTTTTCGGCTTCTTCGTGAGAATTGAAGCGCTGCTCGGAAAGTGCGTGGTTCATCGATGCAATCAAATGATAATCGGAAGGCGCCAAGTTTGGTGAGTAAGCCGCATGTACCAGCGGTTCCCAATCGTACGTCTCCACCAATTCCCGCGGGTCGCTCTTGTTCGATGTGGCGGTGCATTGTCACAATGTCAGTTCATGCGGTACCCATCTTCCGACCTTTAAAATCATGCCTATGTCTCAACTGCTCTGCCATCATTTCTTGGGTTTGACCATCATTTTCATCCAAGAATACTTGCAATTCGGCGTCCTCAAACTTTTTCGGTGGCCGGCCACGGTCCTCGTTCTCCACGCTGAAATCACCACTTCGGAATTTTTCAAACCACCTGAAGCACTATGCTCTACTTAGAGCATGTCCACAATAAGCTTCTATAAGAATTTGATGAGCTTGACAAGCGTTTTTCTTCAATTGATAACAGAAAATCAACGATGTCCGCAAATCGTAGTTTGAAGACACGAAATTCGACATTTTTCAGAGCGACAAAAATGCATAGTTGTATGAAATGTAACAAACAATGAACAGAATATTGTTGACAGATGATATGCGAAAAAAACAAGACATTTGGAAAGGTTTAAAAATACTAATAGCGACATCTATGGACTAATAGCGTAGGTTCTTAAATATTCTTTGTTATGTACTTTATTCATAGTTTTAGTATAGTATAAACGCTAAATAATGTAAATGATCGCATTCACCCAATTTTGGATATATGGTTGTCGGTTGTCCTGAGGGACACACTCAGGCTTACCGCCCATTTTGATGAGTGGGAAAATTGACCTCCTAAAACCAGTGTTTGCTTTGGAATATCCTAGGATAGAATACTTAGGCTAGTAAACATACCCCTGGATAGAGCGGGACAAGCTTCTGCAGAAGTTTTGCACACCCATCCTCTTTGCGTGCCTACCTATCAGGCAGTATCCCGTTAAAGCTGAGATCAATGTGCTAAGTCTGCATTTCTTTTGGCTTAGCAGAAATTCTGTGCATTTAGCATTGAAAGTCGGCCACAATTATTGGGCGATTCTGCATTACGCCATCTTTCATCTGCTTCCCTTACAATTTTCTCAAAAATAAGCAGCTTACAAGTCAGTAAGGGTATGCGTGTATTTTTACTCATCAGTCAACTTGGTGCCGGCTATTGCTAGTTCATTGGGTCTGCAGTGACCCTCAAAGTCACAATGGATAGGAACTCATGTGACGTTTAGGTGAAATGATTCAGCTAACTCGTTAAGAGATGTGCGGCATTTCATGATTGGAAACGCTTCGGTAGTTGCTCAATCGTTATATGGGGAAAATACATAAGACCTCTAAAAAACGTACGAAAAATCATTGAAACTTTTGAGCTGCTTGAAACTTGTACTTTTTCACACCAAAATTTAATGGGCTATAGAACTGCATACTTGAAGTTTTTCTAAAAAAAAATTTATTAAAAAAGGAAATATTTTGTTGAACTTTGTTGTGCTACAAAGTACGTTAAAAGTTAAAAAATCAAAATAAAAAAAAAAAAACAAAAAAGAACAACATAAACCATTCATTTGTTATATGCAGGAAATGCACAACACCTTATAAATTATAACAAATCAAAGAGATATCTCATCAAATTCAAATTGCCACTTTGTTGACGCGATTTTCAATATTTCATGAATTTTTCTTGAATCAATTAAAGCAAATAGAGTGAGATTTCCTGACGCATATACGAAGCGCTTAAACTAGTCTCGGAAAAAGTCTCTGAGAGTCGGTAAATTTTGATCTCGCCATTAAACAATTTATGTCTGATAATATTTTAAATTAATTAAAATGTGTAAGCACGAAATAAATTCTTAAACGAACTCTAAAAAGAATACTTTAATCTTGTTTTCACCTAATTCTCTTTACGCTCATTTTTTCAGAACGTACGATAGATACAATAGATAAAACGAGAATTATGTGTACTAAACACTTTTCTGAAAATTCTTCTTAAAATCCGTGAAAGCTGAAAGTAAAAAGTTTGAGCGATTCGTCTAAATTTTAGTTAAGCTTATTAGTGTGGATTAGTGTGCTTTATATTGGTTAATAGGCGATACTTTTATAAAAAACAAACATAATGAACATTCAAAAAAAGGGGAATTATTAAAACTGGTAAAATTGTTGATGCACTACATTTTGTCTCTGACGGCATATTCTGCAAAACAAACCATATTTCTCACTTCCGAACCTCATAACGTTTTCAGCTTATGCTGCCCGAATGCCTTAATTGGTATATTCCAAGCCTTATTTAGTTAGAGGTCCAAAAAATGCCGGAATATGAAAAATGGAGGGAACTCTAAAATTTTCTATACAAATTGGGGCAGCTCTAATGTGTACTGAATTTCGTCCTGCCTTATAGATTTTAATTTGGGTTTTCAGTTAAGTAGGCAGTTTTCAGTTTCAGGCAGTTGCTCTATAGAGAGCTGCCCTTTCCAGACTAAAATTTTTGAATTGCATACTTCCAATTGCTGGCATGTGGCGTTTTATATGCTACAAAAAAGGCGACTAGTTATAAAACATCAATTGGCGGGTTACTCATACGCCCTACCCATTAGCAGTTGTTTGCTACGTATTATAAGCAGTTGCTTCGGAAATATAATATTCTATATTTAAGTATGAAACTTCTACTGTACACACGTATTCTAAATGCTTAATGTAAATTTAAAAAATATATGCAAAAGAAAGATATCCAGGTTATCACATTGGACAGAACCTTCACAAATTAATAGGAAAACGTCAATGGAAATCATTAAAATCGTATTAGTAATTCATGAGATACGAAATGAAAACCGGCGTAAGGCAAAATGACTCACTGTCAACGCTTTTATTTAATTTAGCACTGCATTCAGCAATAAACGAAATAGATGAAGGTGGCATAATATTTAATAAATCGATACAAATATGCGCATACGCTGGCGACATTGCGATTCTTGCGAGAAATAGGGAGGCTCTTGAGAACGTTTTCATGCGCTTAGTGCAAGCAACAAGACCAGCGGGCCTCAATATAAATGAAAAAAAAGACGAAGCATATGACACAATCCTTTCATAATAGTCACATCAGAATTTTAAGTTATGTTTTCGAGTTCATGCAAGAGTTTAAATAGTACTTAGGCGTAATACTCAGCATAAAAAAGGATACGTTCATATCTATACAAGACCGTATTCAGGCAGCTAACAGAGCATACTTTGGACATATCAAACTTATGAAGTCTTCATTGGTATCCCGGGAACAAAAACTTCAGATGTATAAAACTATAATAAGACCGCTTCTCAACTACGGCTGTGAAAATTGGTTCCCTAAAGTTTGTGACATGAAATTACTGATGCAATTTGAAGAAAAATTCTTAGAAGTATATTCGGCCCCATACGATTAGAAGATGGTACATACCGTATACGGTATAACCACGAGCTCAGTGTTTTAATCACGGGAGGAAATGTAACGTGGTTTTTAAAGCCTCAAAGATTGCGGTGATATGGACACGTTTTAAGAATGAACAGCGAAGGAACGACCAAGAAAGTGTTTGAAGTAAATCCTGAAGGAGCAAAAAGAAGAGGCCGGGCAAAAAGTCGATGGTTACAAGACGTAGAAGACGATATACGAAAGATGAGAATCTCACAATATAGAGCGAAAGCGGGCTGTCGAGCAGAATGGAGGCGGATGTAGAGGTCCACCCCGGGACTGTAATACCAAGATGAGGAATTTGTCAGATAATTTTCACTTGCAACATTAGATCGTCGTTATCTCAATGCAAGGTTTGCGGTCACTGTTTCACTACAATGCACCATCTCATCGCTCAAGAATTGTAAGCGAATTTCTAAAAAAGAGGCTAACTTTTTCATTACAACATTCGCATTTGACGCCCTGAGGCTAATAACTCTTCCTGAAACTGTAGGTAGGCAGGTAGGTAAAATGGCAAGAGTACCCCAGGTACACTTCAAGTAGGACGTGCCGTTTTGATACCATAATGTGGACTGTGCAAAGAAAAATTATTGAGAAGAGAAAACCTTCTACAGCCATCCAGTGCAGTTGATGTAGTGAAGGAGAGAAAAGTGATATAGGCTGGAGAATTTCTTCAAGTCATCCTCAAAGGGCACGCTAAGGAATCTCAAGCGGCTAGCCGCCAGAGCCGGACATTTGCAGAGAAATTGTTCAACAGTCTCTTTCTCTGTGGGATCCCCACAGCTGCTGCAATAGGGGTTGTGTGGAATTCCAAGCTTCTCCGCATGAGTATCGATCACCCAGTGTCCAGTTTGAGTTTGACCTGCAATGAGTTTGAAAATTGAATGGCGGGGGATTCCCATCACCTTAAGCATTCTGTTTCTATCGTATTGGGGCCACAGTGTTTTCGAAATAGCACACTCAAATAGCGCTTTTTTTAGAAAGAAATTGTGAAGTTTCCTTTTAACAACGGACAAAGGGTTCTGTCGACCCCTTCCTGTAAGCTTATCGGCAATTTCATTTCCCTCTACATTCCTGTGCCCAGGAACCCAGATAAGAGAGATGTTTCCTGCTCGATCGAGGTGTTTGAGTTCCTCCTTACAGGAGTTCACCAGAAGAGAGCTGCAATACGGTAACGACAGTGCCTTGATCGTAGCTTGGCTATCGGAAAAAGTATTAATGCTGGCTGATTTAGAGAAAACCCCCACTCCTGAAACTGTAGTTGTCCATGAAAATAATCTATTGCTGTAATCATTCAAGCCGCTGTCACCACAATCTCAAGTAGCATTCCAGAAAGTTGTATAGAGAGCTTGTGTGATGTTTGGAAAAGTGTCCAAGTGTCCCGTTAATTGTAAACGGCCGAATGCGTTAATTTCCTTCTCAAGGCTCAATTCGTATGTTGCCTAAACTGAAATAAAACCGCAACTACACTACTTCATTATTTCGTATAATAATTTCCATCGCGCACTCATTTTTGGCCTCAAATTCAAGTTCAAATCAGCTCAAAAATTTCCGCATTCCATCAATCAAAATTTTTCGCAAAACTTTTTGCGAAGCTCATATTTGTTTTGTTTTTGTTTATTGTTTTTGCTTTCTATTTCTTCATTAGTAACCATACAAATGTACGCGATTCATTGCTGTTATTTTTCAAGAATTTCAGCAAAAGTTTACTCAACAGCACACTTGACTTAATTTACCGGCCAAATAACTAACAAATAATAAACTTTTTGCTTAGAAGCGATCTTTTGCGCGTGTTGCCACGCTTGCCACAATTAACTTTTAGACTAAATTTGCCCAATTTATCATTCGAAATATGAAATGTGTACGGAAAAGTTTTGCAAAAGAATGTGTTACACATATGCATAAAACGTGTGTGTGTGTGAGTGGGTGCACTTCAAACGCACGTGAATTCTGCGTATATATGGCAATAGCAAGCGGCACCGGCAGAGGGGCGAAGAATTGGGAAAAGAATTTCAAAAATTTGCAGCGGCTAATAGAGTGAAAATGAAGAAAAAAAAATGTGAAAATATGAAAGGTATGCAAACAAAATTATGAGAGTATGTATGTAGGTGTGTACATTTTGCAAAAATTAGTGGGTTGAAATAAGTAGTGGGCGTCAAAGAGGAGTTGAGCAGGGATTAAATTAGGCAAGAATGCGAAAATGTAGATGTGTATGCATGAATTTGCGAATATCAGACATTTATTCAAGCGTGAATTGTACACACATAGACGAATTGAAGCACACATGCGTACCTACAGACATATGTACAGTCCCATTTTGCTATATTATTTTCTATGCTTTCATATTTTTTACTTATTGTTATTTGTTAATAGTTCTTTTTTGTTTTTTGCTACTCATAGCCGATGATTGATTAGCAACATATTTGTCATGTTGCTGTCAGATTTTTCTTCGTCTTTAATTTTAACTACTGGTTTCAGTTTCAGTGGCTTGTTTGTTTGTTTTATTTTTTTTATTACATTTTTTGTTTTTGATTCCGTAGTCTTGTACTCTTTACTTTGTGCTGCTTCATGAATTACTTTTGTTTGCATACATGGGTTTGGAATTTTCGCTCAACCTTGTTGCTCTGTGGCTCGTATGCTCATACATTTGATGTCTTCAAAATTTTGTTATTAAATTGTTTGTCATTCAAGCGATTCTCAATCTAAATATTACTTAAAATTTAGAACTCAGATATCAAAATTCTAATAGATGAGTTTTTGTTTGACAAGCATTTATGTTAGTATAAATTCATAGAAATATGTAGGAAGGAAACTATATTTTACTTTTTTGTAATTAAATTTTCTTTTCTACACAAATTTTTCTTGAACATAAATTCATAGAAATGTATATGTAAATGTATATGTATGACAAAAAAAATTTAATATAAATTCACAGAAATTTCTGCAAAGATATTATAATTTTTTTAATATTGCACAATTTTTTTTAAATGAATATTTTTCTTAATAAATTTTTTTTAATGCGACAAAAAAGTTTCTCAGTTCACACATTTTTTTTATTTGACAATCTTTTTTTGCTATAAATTAGTAGATAGTTATGGAAAGAAATCATATTTTTTTATACTACAAATATTTTTATACAAAAAAATATCTTTAAATTCGCGAAAAGATTTTTTTGAATATAAATTCATGGAAATACGTAGGAAGAAAGTTATACTTTTTTTTGTGGTAAAACTTTTTTTTAAATTCGGCAAAAAAGTTGTTCAGTATTTATTCATAGAAAATTGGGAAAAGATATACTAATTTTTCTAATCTTTTTTCTTTTTCTTTCTTTGTTTTTTTAATTAAAAACAATTTTTGTTTTTAAATTTGACAAAACAACTTTGTTTAACTATTTCTATTAATTGAGGATTATTTCTATTAATTAATGAGGATAATAAGCATAAGCTTTTTCTATTTTATATATATTTTTTTAATTCAAGAAATAAATTTTTTAGGAAAAATTCATTTAAAGTTGTGGAAAGAATTTATAATTCCTTTTAATATTTATTATAAATAAAAATTGTTTAAAACAAATTTTTGTTTTAAATTTTCCAAAACATATTTTTCTGCAATTTTATAATTTTTTTTTATATAATAATTTTTTTTTAAATTTGAGAACATTTTTTTTTATTAATTTGACAAAACATTTTTTTTATAATATATTATTTAATATATAAAAATTTGTACGAAGGATATTAACAATTTTTTTCTATATTATAAATTATTTCGTTATTTCGAGAAAAAGAAACTATAACTTTTTTTAATATTTCGCAATTTTTTTTTAAATTCAATTGTTTTTTGGTAAAATTTTTTTTTTACAAAATTTTGTTTTAAATTCGACAACAACCTGTTTCTTTATTAATTTACAAATGTGCAGAAAAGATATTCTAATTTTTTTCTATATTATAAATTATTTTGTTATTTCGAGAAAACATTTTTTTAGTATAAATTAATTTAAAATTGTGGAAAGAAATTATAACTTGTTTTAATATTACAGCCTTTTTTTAAATTAAATTAGTTTTTTTTAATACAATTTTTTTTTAAGAAATTTCGTTTTAAATTCAACAATAATCTTTTTCTCTATTAATTTATAGATGTGCAGAAAGGATATTATAATTTTTTTTCTTATTGTAAATTTCTTTTGTAATTCAAGAAAATTTTTTTTTAGTATAAACTCATTTAAAGTTGAGGAAAGAAATTATTACGTTTTTTAAGTTTAACACAATTGTTTTAAAAATAAAAATTGTTTTTAACGAAATTTTGTTTTAAATTCGACAAAAAATTTTTTTAATAAATATTCACAGAAAGTTGTGGAAAGAAATAATAATTTTTCTGAATATTAAATAAAAACCTTTTCCAATATAAATCTGCAGAAATATGTAAGATGAAAATAATAATGTTTTTTTTTTATTGTAAAACAATTGGTGCAAAATGCGCACAAATTTTACAAATAAAAAAAATTGTAATCAAAATTTTTAACTTTCTAGTCAGAATTTTTAGAAAACTTTTCGGGTGCGCAGTTTTACAGTCCATTAAATTTTAGTGCAAGTTTGAAGCCGCTCAGAAATCTTGTTGATTAAAAAAAAATTTTTTTTCAGAATTCTCTTCAATATAAAAGATTCAGTTTGAGTAGAAAGATGAGATCTTTGATACAGTAAACAGCTGTTTCAAAAGCTTTGAGTGCATCTATTATTAACAATTAATTATATCTACGCAGCTTCGAAAAAAGTGTCGATTATTCACCAAAGGTAGACAACCGCTTTTAGTGCTTCCGAACCCTGGACAGTCAGCCGGGACAATGGCCACTTCTTACTTGTGTTCTTACTTTTAAGCTTTTTCATGTTGTCATCGTTTGGTTTGCTCCCTATATAGTTTTAGCTAAATTATAAATGGCATTTGATGCCAGTAATAATTTACGATTTGTTTAACGTTAAAATATTTAGTACTGAGTTCTATGCTTTTAGTGCAGCTCCACTACACCAAAGCCCAGAGTATTCGCTGTGCTGTACGCACTGCCCTCTCCATTCTTTTCCCTCTTATGGCAGTTCGATGCAGAGTTGGAAATGAGGGCGAGGATTCTTTTAAACTTTCTTTGAACTTTTATCATTATTTTTATGGTTTTTTTTACTGATACAACTTTCACGATATTCGGTTATTACCATTGCAAAAGAATACTCTGATACAACAACTTCAAATGGATTGTAAACGTTAAAATGCATTGACGTAGCGAAACAAAATTTTTTTTTGTGTGAAAGAAGGAGCATAAAAATAGCATTTGATTTTTTATTTCTATTCTTGGATTAATCTGTATGATATGTCGTTTACAAAAATCAAAAAAAAAAAAAACAAAGACAATTAGAAACTGCACCCAAGCTTCACAACCTCCTTTTTGAGTATTTTACTTCTACATTTTTTCATATTCATTGTTAATCCAACTAGTTGGAGAAGAAGATTGAAACGTAAAAACCCAAAGACTTCATGGACTAAACAGAACCGCACCTTAGGTGTTGTACCTCGTAGTAACTAGTCGCAATGTAAACTTAAACAAAACAGAAAGTATTTATAACTAATACTGAACTTATCTTTCACAAAGGCAAAGCTAGTCATTATATTCAACACAGCAAATACTTTCGTTAATTTCCGTAAGTTTGCCATGCAAAGTAGCCGCTGTTGCAATTATTAAAATATTTTTTGTTTTCTTGTTTGCTACTAGCAACATTTTCAACTTATTTCTCAACCACTTGCCGTTGTCCGATTCCTCCTTTCTTTGCCGCGCTTGCTTTGATTACTCTGCACTGCTTTGATTACTCTTTGACATGTCTGGCATTTTCATATTTTTACTAATAAAAATATTCGTAATAAGTTCAGCGCTTGAAAGAATTCAAAGAAAGCAAAAACAAAAAAATTGTTTTTAGGTATAAAAACAAACAGGAATGTGACCGAAAACTGTTTCCCAACTTCAATTACAACTTGAAAAAGCTGCACGCGTACACAGCATGCCTCGGTTGCGATTACTTTTATTGCCGAACATATATTTTTTCTTAATTTCTTTATTTTTAATAGTCTTTCGCAAACTTCACTTTATTTCCCAAAGAAAAAGATTTGCATTCACTTTTAGCTCGACTTTTGTTCGTTTATTCAATTCTGCTGCTGCCTTCCAGACTGCTTTTCTTTCTTCTTCACTTTTGCGCTATTAAATTTCAAATAGCAAATGTCTTGCTGCATATTAGAGTAGCTTGGCGTCGTAAATGGCAGAAAACAAAAAAAAAAAAAAACAAATGGAACAAAATTGCACGAAAACACTTCGAAACTGATATCTATTAAAAAAGGGAGGACAAAAAAAAAACTGAATAAAGCAGAATCCACTTGCATTCACTTTTCAACTTTTATCGCTACGCTTGCGTACTTACTTTGGCGCCTTTCTAACATCGGCGACGCGTGTTTTTTGTGCTGGTTTCGAAGAACTTTTTTTGTTTGTTTCTCCCTTATTAGGTCCTTTTGCACTCTACGCCACTCAGGCTTGCCTTGGCTTTTGCAGCCATTTGCATTTGTTGCTTTCCAAATTGTTTTCACGCCAATTGCTGCAAAAGTTAGCTTGTGTTTTCTTTTGATAACTTTGTTGCTATTTTTGGCGCAATAATTTTTTTAGGGTTTTAATATAATTTTTCATTTTTTCCCTCTTTACATTTCGTTGAGGTTTTTAAGTATTTATTCCTCTCTTCGTCGTTTTTGTCGTTTTTGAATTGCACTTTTTTGGGTTTGGATTTCACTCTTTTCTTTGGCGCTTTGTTCCCTTTGTAAAACTTTTCTTGCATAAGCACTACTACCTGTCTCTACTGAAGTCCATTACCAGTGCTTTATTGCATAAGAATCTAATTTATTATCACTTTGGCAATTGAAAAAATGCTAGGGCGCGTATGGAAGTTGCTTCTTTCATCCAAGCGCTAGTTTGTTCATATGAATTGGTGTGGAATAGTTGTTGTTGCTTTCAACGGAAGGTTGAAAAAATGGAAGCTTCAGTGGGGGTGTAAGCATCTTTGACTTTCTGCTTCTCTCTTTTTTATCGACATAGAAACTACAACAGTTTCAGTTCTAACCGCGTTTGATAAAGCTCACCTGTCTTCTTCGAGCCAACCGTCGTCCATGTAAAAATTTTTGAATATTTGAGCAAATTTTTATATTTTTTTCTTATGCCGGACACAAAGTTTAAAATTGGAATTTTCATAGCTTTTGTACTAAAATAAGCTACGTTTTCATAAAAAAATTGATTAAAATTATATAAAAATCAAATGAAATGTGAATGCTGGTTCAAGTGCCATGAAACGCACTTATACCCTCCTCTACTTTCGTAAATAAATTGATGAAACCCGCACTTGCTTCCCTAGCCATTATATAATTTCATTACTTTCCCATTCATCACGTCATTATTATTTACTTTGGCCATAAATTCAATTCAACACCTTTCACATTGACAATTTAAATGCATTATGCAACACGTAGCGCAGCGCATATGCCACAAAGCCAATGACAAACATCATGCAACACTCATTGCCGCCACTTACCAGTTAATGGGCTGCTATTGAAAACACACACCTACACCCACGTATTTATTGTAATATATAATAAAGAATAAATGAAAATAAATATAAAAAGTGGTTGGCGAAAATCACAAATGCAGTAGCGGAAGGTTGAGAGGAACGAAGAGATTGTGATGCAAACAGTAAACCGCGTGGCAGAGCAGCCAATAGCGAGTCCAAATACGTTCATACACTTAAATAAGGGTATTGTATTAAGGTACTTCGCAACCAAAAAATAAAAATAAAAATAAGAAATTAGTATTCATACACATTTTAAAAGTTCTATAAATTTTTTGCCCCAATGCAGTGTTGTTGGATTGAGTTGCTTGCTTGCTTCAAACTATTCTTCCGAAAATGTCATAATTCTAAACTCGTTGGTAAACTTTTTAAACACTTTACGGACACATCTCTATAAGTAAAACTTAAGCTTTTCCATGACCTGAGATCGTCACCACTTTTCCATCTGCAGAGCATCTACTATCAAACCATAAAACTAATGCCGAAGATTTGGCAAAACAACTCCTACTTCTAGCAAAAAATAAGTACTAAAGAGAGCGGGTTTAATGTTACCCCTGGCAAGACCCAAGTTATCTATTGTATTTACAAATAAGTATTCTCAAAGAATTTTACTCTTCATCTATTCTAAACCTGTGTGGAGCTCATAAATTCCACATTTTTAGAATACTTTGCCATAATTTCACTGAAATCGAAATATTTAATATAAATTTTTAAATAGAAGGCTGAACTAAGTCCCTCTATGGTGGCTAAAGAGAGAGAATAATTAAAGAACAACCCCGTAGACATTTTTTAATACACAGCATCTACACAGACTGCAAATAATTTCCTACGTAGTATCCATAATAGAGTCAGGTACATATAAAGGGTTTCTCAATAAGGGCGGGTAGATGTGCAGAATGTCAATCGTGGCATTTGCTGTGTGGCACGTAGCGCCGTCCTGCTGGAACCACATGTCGTCTAGGTCCATATGGTTCAATATGAGTCATAAGAAATTGGTTATCATCGTTGTGTAGCGCTCGCTGTTGACGGTGACCGGTGACGGCCTCACCAACGTCGTTTTCAAAAAAGTACGGACCAATGACGCCGCCGGCCCAAAATCCACACCAAACGGTAACTTTTTGAGGATGCATTATCACCTGGTGAACCTCGTGTGGATTGGTGTCGTCCCATATACGGCAATTTTGTTTGTTAACACAGCCATTCATCCAAAAATGCGCCTCGTCGCTAAAGATGATTTTTCGCCCAAAACTGGGGTTCTCTACCAAACGATTCGAAGCCCAGTCAGCGAACACACGGCGTTGTCTATGGTCATCAGCTTTGAGCTCCTGGGTCAGTTGGATCTTGTACGGGTGTAGGCCTAAGACCCGACGCAAAATTCGCCAAGTTGAAGTCTGCGAAAGGCCAAGTTCTTGTGCACGGCGAGGAATAGACTGCCTCGGGTTCTGCTGTACACTTTCACGGACCGCGGCAATGTTCTCAGCTGATCTTGCGTTCCTTGTACGTACGGGTGTTGGCTGATTGTTTACTGACCCGGTCGTCTCAAATTTGGCCACCAAACGTTGAAGAGTCAACTTTGAAGGGCCAGCACGTCTACCGTAAAATGGGCGCAATGCGCGCAACGTTTGCGTTAATGAACACTCATTTCGATAATAAAGTTTTATCATTTGAACGTGCTATTCAATCGTGTAACTTGCCATGATGATTTGGCATAAACAACTGAATAATAAACAAAAGATTTGACAGATGTCACCCAAACAAAATGGCTGCCACAGGGCGCCAAACTCGACCCGCGGCAATTGAAAAACCCTTTATAAGATCCCATAAGATACCAGCTCATGAAAGGTTTTTATTTTTAAGCAAAAATATATGGTGCAACCGCTTGCTTCCATTCATGTGACTGCTTCTACTTTGATAAAGACTAAAGATTGGTGATTGCTGAGACCGAATGGGTTGGTGTGTCCGGGTTGGAATCTCCGAGCATGAACACCAACTGACAGAAAAAGTTTTTTGTAATAGCGGTCGCCTTTCGGCAAAGACAAACCTCGGAGTGGATATCTGCCATGAAAAAGCTCCTCATAAAAAATCATCTGCCATTGGGTGTCGGCTTAAAGTTGTAAGTCTCTCTGTTGGAACAATGTCCATGCTTGTGGAACAATATAAGGACGCATAATACAAATATAAGGATGCGCTCGGCCAAACACCCAATTATATAAAAATTCGTATATAGAGCTTTTATTAAACCCTCGTCTAGAAGGCCGCTTGACAAACTCCAGGACTGTAGTCATTTTTGTGACTTGTTTGTAACGCTCTGATTTTGTAACATTTTTCACAAGAGCGAGTGGGAGAACAAAAAAAAAAAAAAAAAATCGAAATAGATAAATAGAATAGAAGGAATGTTTTCTCTTTATCCTCAAGTTCTTTTGTGCCCCCTACCCATGCCAATAGCATAGTCAAAACCAGTGTCCTGGGATGGAGCTACTGAATCATATCTCGATTCAGTGCAGATGACTACGCAGTCTGCAATATCCAGTGCTGGGATTCTCTAGGCTTAGCCCCACAGTCTGGTGTTTCCATCATCGTAGGCACGGTGAAGGCCTTTGAGCTTTTTCTTGATAGAACGCTAAACCATGAAAAGAAAAGATTTATATCTTATTAGTTTCGAGGCCTCAGCATCTCTATCCAATGTATCCATTTTCTCGCTCTCAAGTGTGTCCTTATGACCCGGGACCCTTATTAGCCAAATGAGTTTACTCTGCCTTATTGTTTTAATCTCTCTATACATTCACGGATTATTGAGTACTTGACATCGGAAATGTCTTGTACCTGAATCCAAGTTCGTCGCCCTTATTTAAAGATGTCATTTAATTAAACGATAGTAAGGGTAGTGAGATTCTCTCTTTAAATCTCTTACTAAATCTGAGCCAACGTCTCTCTAACCAATGCAGCGCCTTTTAAGCTGAAATGATAATAACATAGAATAAAGGAGACTGCGCGCCTCAAAGATAAATCATTAAATGCCAGCAATTAAATATAATAGTACTTTCCAGAATAAAAAAACTTTAATGGAGGAAGCAGGGAGATCCCCAGGCACGGAGATCCCCAGAAACTCTACTGTGGACAAACTGGTAAGAAAAGGCAATGATCTACCTTTGGGACTCTGCTCAAAATGTATTAATTTCATTAACCCTTTCGCGATATTGTTGCCATATGGTAACAGTCAACTTTAAAAGGCCGTCAACACTCTCTTGTAAAAAATATCAACTTTTTTGTTCATATTTTCAAAAATTGAAGTTTAATGGTTAAACAGAAATAAAATAAATAATAACCGCCCATTATATATCGGTAATACAACATTTTTAAAGAAAGCCTTCGGGCATATAGCACTTCACTCTGAAATTTGTATTTTGCATTTTCAGATTTTTGAGGCATTTTGGGCAAATGGTTTCAACAATTTTTGAATAAAGTATATAGAAAAATGTTCAATCTGTCATTTGGCATATAAATATTTTTTCGCTTGAAGCTTTTAAAGCTGTGCTAATTTTTGAAACTAAGCTTGTTACCATATGGCAACAAATTTCTCGTAAGGTGTTAACTTGCATTAGATTGCAGAAGAAGTTTATTTGCGATTGAACCCAATACAAAACATTTGTTGCCATATGGCAACATTAAAAAAAAGCACTTAACAAAATAATTAAAAAAAAATGTATTTGTATTGTTATTGGTCCTAAAATAAATACTCAGACAAAAATTTGGATTTTTTGGATGACGCAATAAAAAGATGTAGCGAAAGGGTTAAAAGTCTTGGCAAGGTTCGGGTTAGGCAGATGTTTATTAAAGGATTCAACGAGAAATGACCATGGAACAAATGTATTCAAATATTCCTGAAAACAACCTAAAACCCTAATGACCGCTTAAGCGATTTTGGCCAAGTGATCGTAATCTTCTTTTCCTGATTGGCGCGATAACCGCTTACGAATGTTCACCGAGTTCAACAAAGCTCACCAGTCGTGTCTCTCTCGTGCTAACCGGCGCCAGTTGGACACACAAATTGAGGCCAAATCCTTCACCACCTGATCATTACAACGCATAGAAGATCTGCCTCTTCCTATGCTACCACCAGTAGGTACCGTATCGAATATTTTCAGAGGCGGAGCGCTTGTATCCACCCGGACGACATGACCCAGCCAACCCAGCCTAATCTACCAGGTTCATATCTACTTACGATCAGTGCTTCAAATAAAAACGGGAGATATTGTCGAATCAGAATTTACAATAAGGGGGCTTCACATAAAATATTTTTCGCGGCTGCTTTTGATACGAGCAGGAAGTGGAGAAGATAGGGTACTACCTCTGTGACAGTCTCGCTCTGGATAAGTTGCGACACCGTTGGCTTAACAGCTACCTCTTCGAATGCTTGTTGGATCTGTAGTTAGCTAAATTACAAAAACGATGACTTAGAGTTCTTCATGACTTGTTAGATATCACAATGGTGTGGGTGTGTGTTGAAACAAAAAACTTTCGCCATCAGAGACACCTTAATTGCTCTTAGGCGATCAGCTGAGGCCAAGCGGAAGCCATTAAAGTGGTTTGTTGGAATGATTGATTTTTGGTGGTTCTAGTGCAAAAGAGATCTGATTTCTGTGAGTGTTTTTTTTTCTCAAAATTCTGAACAATTATTTTTCCTCTGCTATTTCCTTGTTTAGATTCGCCTTGGCTGAGAGGCGATGAGCTGCAAAGAAATACGTACAGTCCGCATTTCGTAAAAAAGAAGAAGATTTGGAAGGCATTCCAAACTTGCTCCAGTTCACGCGGAACCCCGTGTTGAGATAAATATTTCGATGAAAGTCAAAAAATATATTAAATTGAATATTTCGCTCGGCAACATTAGCAGTTTTTTGGCATGCAGTGTGAGCCACCTTAATGTATAAACATCTACATATATACATGCATGGAGACCCTTAGTCTGGTAGCTTTGCTCATATGTATGTGTGTACGAATGCGCTTCAAGATGAATGGAGTAAAAGGCAGTCGAGTGCATCGACGACTTTGAGGGCCATCACCATCCGTGTTGAGTGCAGGTGAAGCCCATATTCGGTAGTGTTGGCGGCGAAAGCAGCATATGGTGCAGTAACGACCGAAGCCTTAAGCAAACGCACTCAAGTAAATCACTTTCTCCCAGACCCTACGCTACATTCCCCTCTTCCGCCATTTTTAGCCCTCATTTAAATTGTCCATTCACATTATTTATTGGGAAAAGGTCTTCCATCTACTTAAGCTACACCCTTTTTGGGCTCCTACGCTACGTACTCGTATTTGCTTGTCTGCTTCGCTACGCATTCGCGCGACAGACTATTAAAAATGCATTATGCAATGCCTGTCAACAATTTAAATCACAGCTGCAGTGCATACGTAAAAATTTACAAGCAATGCACCGCACATCAGCAACACCTACAACGTATTGCTGGCCTGCTGGTCTCTTGATCTGCTGGTCTGCTGGTGTTGCGTTGCGATTGTCGACAAGCGGCTATTGACGATGGTTGTTGGTTAGGGCTACAAAAATGAAGTAACAAAAGTAATTTTACAACCAGTGACATTTAACCATGACAGCCGCATATTACATGCCACACGACATAGTAAATGCGAATTATAGCGGAAGACAGCAGCGCCATCGCAATGTGTAAAAGAGTGGCAGATGACACCACCACGTAGATGGGATGAAATGAGTTGGGTCGGACGGTCATTGGAGCAGAAGTTCATGTATACGTCTACACTGTGGCAAAAAGGGAATTACTCGCACGTGCCTGTTTTCATTTTAATGCAAAGTACGTGAGCACACCTGTTTTTCATGGAACTAATCCATACGCTTTATTTAAATATATTACTTTTTTTAATTATGTCAAAATTCATGAAAATATTTATTTATTTATTTACAAAAAAACGTAGTTTTAAACCCATTTGCTTGCACGCTCTGTCGTGCGGCTTAAGCATCTATGTCGCATTGGGCGTACTTACTACACCTGAGTTGGTCAGGGATGCTTTTGGTAAGAGTCCACAATTTAGATGCAGAAGTGGCTAAATGTGCTTTGTGTATGGATGCTTTTTGATATTCAGACAAGATTTTTAAAGTCCAATTATTTCCTACATGCCCTTAAGCCATTGCGAACATTTGACGTACCCGCTCAGTCTCCCAACGAGCCTAAGTGCAGATTCACTACGAAGTGATTCCCAAAAAATCAGAAGCGTATTTTTCGAAAGGTGGATCATTTGCATAGAAAGCGCTATCAAATGTGTACTTGGAGTACCTCACAATTTACATCCAAAGCATACCAGTTTTAATACTGTTTCGTTTTTCTGATGTCATCACAGGGGCTCTTGTCACGCAATGTTGCTCAGAAATGTCATACCGAAACGCAGTTGAAAGAGTAGTGGACCCACCTGTCCCAGGTAGGTAGGTGAACAATGGAATGAACGAAAAATGAACGAATGTGTGGGGTATCTATAATTGGAAGTAATTTAGTCAGAAGTGCGGTCGCCAAACTGCGGCTAAAACTACTAAATCTGTCTTTCCCTTTTTGACTCTCCATCTTTTCCTTTTTTTGTTACATTAAATGCAGAGAATTGTAAGGAAATTCAAAATTGACGTTTCATAAACCGGACAATTGGCCAAATGGAAGAGAACTAATTTTAAAAATTTGTTGTGCATATTTTTATTTAAAACCTCAGTCAAACAGTTCAAGTAAACACCAATCCTACGAGTTAAATCCTATACCTTCAAAAATTATCACCTCTTTCTGAATTATCATATTTTGATCCTTATGACCTCTAGCCCAGTGCCCTTTGATGTTCGGTGGAAGTTATATGTTAATTTTTGAGAGCCTCAATAAATTTCCTGTCCTTCGCTCATCAAGCGGTGGCCAAAGTGAACGCAGTAGTCCCTCCGCATGTGTCCGGATTTATCTACATACTATTAGTAGCTACTCTAATCTTTTCTCGCGCTTCTGAAAACAGAAAACCCAGAGTAGTTTGCTTGTTTTACCTTTCGTAAGTGACATACTTATTCTTTAGGCATCTTTGTATGGTTCTATTTAGAAAAAAGAAAAGAAATCGCGATGTAACATAATTCCAAATATAGGTCAAAAGATGTTGCTTGCACTTTAAGATTAAGAATCTTGGAAACCTGACTCACTAGAGCTATAATTTTTCTGGAGCCTTTTAGCAAAAATTGTGCTGTGGTTCTGGTAAAATTTTTTGTCCGTCTGCGTAATTCTTTTCTGCTCAGGGAGGCTCTGCGAAAGTCTCTCGTTCCATATTCAGGCTACATGAATTTTGCTGCATTGCTGATGCCATTTTGTGCCGTACTTGATCCTACATCTTTAAGAAAATTTCGTTTAGGATGAGCTTACATATGACGGGTTGAATGCCTACTCTCTTCCTGGCCACCGAAAGTTAGCTTTCCTGTAAGTTTGTCCACTGTCTCGCCCGCAAAGTCAAGGGCTGCTGAATAGACGATACTAGACATGGACATGTCTAAGTTGATATGGAACAAGTATAGTGAGAAAAGACGGACACACCTAACTGGGGTGGTTAAAAAAAAAACAAATTAGTATTCAAGTACATGTAAATTTTGACGAGCTGCAAGTGAACAGTAACGGACGTAGAGCCTATTACTCGAACCGGCTCCCGACGACTTACTTAACGTTACTACCGCGATGGGGTCGTTACTTAGACGGATGAATGTTTAGTTCGAGTTAAAGCCCCACCAGCAAAAGACGGCACCAGTTAAGAAGCTGGGGAGGGTTCAAAGGTGTGCCCTCATTGGAATCACTTGGCCTCTTCGAACTACTCCTACTCCGTGGACATCGCAGGGAAAACTGCTGTTGCACGCACAGCAGTCAGATTGAGGTTATCGTTGTTTGCGTGTTCCAAATTCGTCGGGGATGGCCTGACAACTCTGTCGACTGCATCCGAATACTTCGATATTAAAGCCATTTGGGTTCCCGATCACGATCACTATGCGACAGATGCACTGGCTAGACAGGGTACCCTGGCGATAGTTTCATCGAGAAATGAAAGGTTTTTGATTCTTTTGAGAACCTGTGGAGGATGGGTCTCGCGCCAAATCAGCGAGCGCTGGGTTAGTGCGCAAATGTACATACAAAGTCGGATATCATTTTAAGATCGCAACAAAGGTGCAGCTTTGGAGTTTGGTGGGTATCCTTATAGGACATTTTCCGTTAGATATCCATGCGAAGAGACTTGAGACTGCTTCAAGTCCTTTCTGCAGGAGTTGTTCGAAAGATGAAGTTGAATCATTTAAGCATCTTCTTCTCAACTTGCCTGCTCTTGTGTGGGCCCCTAGAGTTCGCACCTGGAACAGGAATAGGCAAATGCTTTCTCCTAAGAATGCTTGGGTCAGAGTTAAGCCCCTTGAGAAATACTTGGCTGTAGACAATAAACAGAAAAAAGACATCCAGTCATACAAAAGTAGATAAAATTTTCGACAAGCCGGGTTGTTTTTGTACCAGGGCCTGTTTTGGTACTGCAATGGATATAAAGCTCCGTGCTCGCGAAGGATTAGTTAAGGGTAGTGGCGTAGACGTGCTTGGTAGGTGGTGTAGTTCTTGAACAAGTCTCAAACTAACGAGGTATGAGCTTTCGTTACCGCCTGCCCGTAAAAAAAACAGAAACGACACTGTGCTCAACTCGGTCGAAACCTACAGTTTTTTTCAGTGCACACCTGCGCTCCAACCGAAACTGATTTGCCATAAAACAGAAAGACAGGCGTGCACAACATAATTTTTTGTTTTCAGGCTCTCGCAGGCATTACCGGCCACTACATCCACGACCATTGTTGCGCTGTTGCAGTTGCTGGACTCAGTTCGTATTGTTACGATTACACGTAGGTGGCAGTAGCTTTGTTGCTGCTGCTATTTTGTATTGCGAACGCTGCCAATGTCAACAAAAATACAATGCAAGTTCGTGAGCTATAACCAGGTAACAATGCTACGCATGCCGCCAAGGTACTTGAGAAGGAAGCAGCAGGAATTGTGCGTACATGCAGCAAAGGTGTTGGGCGAGGACGAACGCAACGTTGACTGTAATTGCATTTGTCATTCATTTGCGTGAAGCTATTCAAATTATATGCGTTAAGGTCAGGCTACAAAGGCGTTGAGTTGCTTTCAACACCGGGCGAAAATTTCTTGGAATATTATATAATACGATTCGAGGGAAATAAAATACGCAAATTCAATTGAAAGAGTGCGAAAAAAGGAACGGCAAGTGGGAATTGGAAAGGAAAATAAAATCAATTTTAATTATCTTGCGTCCCTAGAGCTCCATTGCGCTATTGTTCGATGAATTGTCGTCCATATATGAGTTTGTATTGTATTGAAAGATAAAATAATGGAGATAAAATGAAGCCAAACAATGTAAAAAATAACGACTATTGCAATGATTGAACATGCAACGCCACAAATTGCAACTCATTGAAGGCAAATGAGCGAATCTTTCGTTTGCTCTGTTGTACTGGTATCGCTGTGGTTGGACAGCGGTTGTTGTTGTAAACTGATTTGTCATTGTCCCGCTACATATGTACATGCATTGTTGATTTACAATTTTGCTTTTATAATATATAATTCCTTTTTGCACATAACATCGCTTTCATTTAATTCACACGCTTTGCCGGACATCAGACCGATTGTCATCATCACCAGGCGAATTTATCATTTTTATTAGCCAAAGCAACCGCAGTGAGTTATATCAACAGCATCAGCTATTGCATATCCAGCTCATCACCAACATCGTTCGATCATTTATCGCTGTCACCACGGCGAGTGCTTGCTGTGTGATCAGCTGTCACTGCAAAACTGGCTCTGACTTGAAGAAGGAAACCAAAAAAAAAACAATTTTAAAAAATTACAATAAAAAAAAAATTTTAAATTGAAATAAAAAAAAAAAAAATAAAACAAATATCACTGGAATGCGGAATTTCTTAAGCGTGCAAATAGCCCGCAATTTGTTTCGAATTTGCAAGCAGAATGTGCTTTGCTATGCGCTGAGGTTAATTTACTATTTCTTTCTGTCGCATTTTTAAATTTGTTTTTCAATATTATTTACCTACATTTAATTTACGTAAACAAATGTATACCTATACATGTGCAATAACAACAAATAATTGTTTACCAATTTGCCTTGTGCGCGGCGATCGTGGCCTTCAGGTCGGTAACAACTAATTCGAAATGTGTTTAAAATATCGAAGTTGCCTACAACGTCTGCGACAACAAAGCGTTAGTTAGTACTGGGTGCTGGCGCAATGAAGTGTTTCTTTAAATAAAGTAGCAGACATATTAGAGTAAAAGGCATGAGTTAAAATTTGCAGAATCTGGACTAAGCCTATAGCCCCATCTGGTTAGTTGCTATCACAAGTCGAAGAGAAGGTTAGGACAGCTACTGGCAGCATGTGTGCTGATCCGAAGGCTTGCAGGGTATCGCACATACTTTACCCAAATTTTGATGAGCGAAAAACGGGCAACTTCATTCAATTTCTACTAAAGCGCTTTTTACAACTCTAGTGAGATCGATAATGGAATATGATTCGTTTGTCTGGCACCCGCTAGAATCCATTCACTAACAGTTTTTACTTTTTGCCTTAAGAGATTTTCGATGGCACTCGATATATTATGATCTTTCCGATACAATAGTCATCTAAGCATATCTATCTTAGCACTCTAACTAGTCATAGAAAACTTCTGTGAATAATATTTATAAATAAACTGCTCACGAGGTTGGTTTCTATCCCATTTCTTCTGGCAAAATTTAACACTAATATTTCCCCTCAAGTATCAAGTCATTTTAGACCATTTATTTTAAAGCCGTTTAAAACAAATTATGTGCCTATTGAACCATTTCGCTCCTTACGACAGAATTTAATTCTTATTTCATCACTCTATATATATCAGACCCGCTTCTCAGTGTTAACAAATTGATATAACAAATGACTTACGGTGGTATATCTCTTGCCTTTTATTCAGCTGATCTTTTTTTTTTATATTGCAGAAGATTTTAAGATCTCAACGTTTAAGAAACTCCTGTCTTGCTTAGACCGACGCCAAAACCAAACTGATCTATATGTCACACGAACGGTTACCCTCGTGTTGGTTGGGCGGGAGGAGAGTAATCTACCGAGCCTCTCTCAAACTAACATACCGCTTCTCACTCGGAATACTAGCTTGGCATAGTACTTTTGGCTATTTTACCGCCTAGTTCGTATTTCCGCATAATAATTTCAGCAGGCAGCGCTGAGATGAAGAAGAGACTTCGAAACTTCTTGTTCAAATAACCCACATATCAATGGGTATCTGTCAGATTTTTGAGGAATTACTTTTTCGGGGAACTGAACTGAATATAATCACGTCAGAGAAGCTGATTGGATAAAAGATGACACATGCAGGAGTAGTTTCACTTCACCTAATTATTCGCTCATTGAGCAATAAATGGATATTTTTCCCTCTTTCGAAAAGAGATTCTATAGAAGTTCATTAAATTGACAACTAGGGGGTTAAAATGTTATACACAAATTGAGACGGCGCCGAGTCCTGTTGGAACGTCCATGGTCTATGACTGGTTCTAAAGCAGCTTCTAAAATATTTTCTCGATAATAAGTCGCATTCACTTTGACACCAGGCTCGATAAAAACGATTGGAGAGCGTCCATCAGCGGTCACAGCGGCCCAAACCATTACTTGCGATTGGGAATTGCTTCGCGAGTGGCCATACGTAGGCTGAAATTCTCGTATGAACGTTCGGTTAAATAAACACGATCGTTTTGAGTGTTTATGAACTCCTCAATTGGGAAATTTTTTTCATCAGAAAACACAATGTTAGGAAACTCGCCACGTTCGTGCAAGCGCAACAACTCCTTTGCTCTTTCGCATCGAACTTTTCTTTGCTGGGGTGAAGATCGTGTGTTTTTTGGAACTTGTAAGCCTTGGTCTTGAGCTCATTTTTCAATATGCGTCGAATGCTGTCTTGCGATATTTTCAGTTCTTTGGCCGTTTTTCTTCCACTTCGACGTGGATTTTGTTCAAGTCGAGCCTTCACTTTTTGAAACATTTCTGGCGTTGTTGCGGTTTTTTTTGGTCCACCTCTATAGCGTTTTGGAATGCTACCAGTATCATTGTAACGTTTTATAGTGCGATACACAAACATTTTATTCACTTTGAGGTGACTGAGCTCACGAACAATGGCTGGTTGTGATTTTCCAGTCAAATATAACGCAATCACACTATTACGTTTGAATTCCATCATAGAAAAAAAAAAATTAACAAAACTGAGACGCAAATGCTTTTGATGGCTTATAAACAATATATTGATCTGTCGTTAGAACAATTTTGACGTTGATGTCATGAGCAGATGTAAGCAGTGAGAAGTTTGTAACACTTCATATCGTTCACCCTGTAGGCTAATCTACAATGCGATTTTGTTAACCAATAAATATAGTAATTTAATACTTAATTAAGCATGAACTATGCTGATTTGACCAGTTGACGAATCTCGGATCTATGCACCAGATGAGCTCAATTCAACAAAAATTATTCGCGGAAGAGGCACCCAAGAGCTAATGGCTGCTTGTTTTTTGTCGAGATAAACTCTTCAAAACGCAACTGAACCACTAGAGAAACTGTAAAAAGTTCTTTTTGACATTTGTTTTTGTTTGAAGATTGCGGTTAATTAAAGGAACTTAACCGCCGAAGGCGAAACATTCTTCACTAAGACAATGCGAACTCTCCCGTATCAACTCACACAAAATAGTTTTTAAGCACTCAAAAGATCGAATTAAGGGGACATCTACCGTAGAGCGCTGATTTGGTACCCAATAATTTCGTTTTACTCGCGAACACCAAAAATTAAATTCGAAGTTAACGACTGCTGAAGAAGCTGTTGAAGCCTTTAACTAGCTCGTTTTGGGGCTATCCAATTTCGAGTGATAAAAATACTTTGAAAATTGGTTTAAGCGGGTGCAGAAGTGTATTGACTTCCAAGAAGAATACATTGAAAAGTAATAAAACCGTTTTCTTTATGATTTTACTTTAGATTATTGGGCACAAAATGTAAAATAGGACCTTCGTGGAAGACGTACCCATCGAGTTTTCTGTCATACAAAGTTGCACTCTCAGAAATTCTATTTTATACATGAATATTTTTTGAAGTTCCCATATTTTTTAGGGACCGAATTATTTTCACAAAATGTTTGGCACGGTAGCTCTCCCGATAGAATAGCATATTTACGGAAGAATTTTATATATTAAAATGAGCTTCAACTGATAGCTGAAATATCATATCTTTGCTCTTCTTTTTGTTTTGTTGGTGCTTTTTATGTCTCATTTGCAATTATAACGGAAAGTGAGTACATATTTTATGCCACACACCTTAGTCTTCCACGATTGGGTGTGGAGCTTTTGGAAATACCACTTTGCTGTTGCATTCGATACTGTAGTAGTTCCATAAGCGGCACTAACTTTTTTGGCCTCCGGCTCTGACCTTTTAATTTTGTTGTACGGAAACTCGTACTGAAGAATGTGTCTAATTTGTTCTTTTTGACTTTTATTTTAAAGTGTTATAAAGCAGCAGTGGCTTTATGACATATGAGAGAAGTCGAAGAAGTTTTTCGGAACCGCACTGCCAGCTTGAAATCGCCATGTAGTACAAGGTGGCGTACAATTAGCCATCTATTTTCATTTTGAATACATTTTTTAACTAAATTACAAAAAAAAAAAAATTTTTTTTTTTGAATGATGCAAGTCTTTATTTTTATTTTATATTCAAGCAATCAAGAAAACATGATTTCAGACTGACTACCAAAACTAAAGAATGACGAAAATATATACTTATACATAGTTAAATTAGAAACATACATCTAACCAAATTGAAAGATAGAATTTAATAGCACAGATAGTTTTTCTTTGAAACTAGCAGAAATCTATCACGTCAAAATAGACGATCTCAGTAAAATCACGAAGAGAACGATCATCGGAAGCATTACAAACATAATTTGTATTGGACTAGCGTTACGAAGAATTACCGGAAGTGTAAGAATATGAATACTTTGAAGCAGAAATGGGCAATCATTGTCACCCTTAATAACACTGAAAATAAACGAGAGAGCAAGTATCGCTTTTCTAGTTTCCAAAGACTTCAAATTGATCAATAGGAAACGTTATGTGTTAGATGGGATAGATCAGAAAACTTTTTACTGATCTTAGTACACATTTTGAATCATTGAAGCGAAACTAGGAGAATCGGTGCTCAGGAGATTGGTAAGTAGAGGTACACTTCAAGGTGGCGTCCTCTCACCGTTTTTATGGAACTCAGTTGTAAATAAACTTCTGTTAATACTGGAATCGGTGGGCTGAAGGTGATAGCTTACGCCGATGGTGTTGTTATTACTGTGTCTGATAAATTCGTATCTACATAAAGAGACCTAATACAAAATGCTCTAGATTTTCTAGGTGGGCAGAAAAGTGTGGTCTAGGAGTCAACCCAGACAAAACCCAACTCATATTGTTCACTAGGAAACACAGAATCCCTCAGCTAAGTCCAATTATGCTCAAGGGGCAAGCTCTTGTGATTTCGGAATATACCAAGTACTTGGGACCAAACATAGATTGGAAACTGACTTGGAACTCAAACATCTTAGAAATAGTCAGGAAAGCGAACCCGTCTTTTTATGCCTGTAAGAGAGCTTTAGGTAAGACTTGGGGAATTAAACCTAGGGTTGCTCATTGGCTTTAGACCCATACTTCTATATGGAAATGTTGTCTGGTGGTGTGCTATACAGAAAAAAACCTATTCTAATTTATTGAATAAAGTGCAGAGATCAGCGGAATTAGCAATATGTGGCATCATGAAAACCACGCCATCCATGGCTTTGGATATCATATCACATCTGCCACCCTTAGATCTCTTCTGCAAATACTCAGCGGCCTGTTCCGATTAAGGCTCAAAGCGAGCTCACAATGGAGGACTGTCACACATGGACATTCGACCATCTTAGACTCCTACGCTGATATACCCAGTGGCTGTGATTATCACGCTCCCATTCTTTGCTTCGAAAGGAACTTCCTAATGAAAATCCCTTCTAGACTGGAATGGCTTGAAGAAGGTCCAACACCCAACACACCCGCTAAGATCTACACGGACGGATCTAAAATGGGCACCGGTGTAGGATCAGGGTTATTTTGCGAAGAGCTTTCTATTAGTGAATCCTTTAAACTACCGGCTCACTGTAGTGTTTTTCAAGCGGAAATAAACGCTATTCATGAAGCTTTGAAAAAGATAAAGATAAACAGAATATCATCAACGGATATCTGCCCTCTATCAGACAGCCAAGCTGCCCTACGAGCCCTGGATGCATTCCAAACAACATCAAGGAGTGCCTTACGTTGTCGTCAATCTCTAAATGAGATGACCAAGCAATATCGTATAATCTTATGCTGGGTTCCAGGCCACAGAGATATACCAGGGAACTGTAGGACAGACCGACTTGCAAGAGAAGGTACCTATGCCAGACATAAGTAAGTATATGGAGACACCTCTCGCAACTTGTAAGCTTATCATTAAGGACGCACTAATCAGTTCTGCAAATCAAAGATGGATTAGCGCTAACACCTGCGAAATTGCTAGGCAAACATGGCCAAGGCTAAATTTACGCCTGTCCAAGAGTATCATAAAACTGAGTAGACTTCAAATCAGGACCTTAGTAGGGGCCCTCACAGGACATTATCTCATAGGAAATCATGCAAGGAGATTAGGCGTTTACTCGCATGATTTCTGTCGTAGCTGCAGAAATGAGGAGGAGTTGAAACAATTCAACACCATTTTTGCACATGCCCAGCTCTAGCCAGAAGCAGGAACCGATTTTTAAAATCCTACTTCTTAACAAATATAGATAATTTATACATTTTAGGTATCAACAACCTTTTACACTTTGTCAAAAGCTCAGGATGGTTCAATATGGAGAGGGAAATGTAGCCCAGCCCCCTCGGCTCACAACGGACCCATTTCGTGGTCTTAGTGGCATCGTTGTCTCTATGTGCGATGCGGCTGCCAAACCTAACCTAACCTACTACACATTTTGGAGAAACCTTTTTCATATGTACGGTCCTGTCGATTAAAAATTTATGGTATGGCCGTAGAGCAAACGCGGCCTTTATTTTGCCCTTCACACGCTCAATTGCTTGTTTGTTTATATACTGCAGCTGCCTAGTTCAGAGGTGTGACTCACTAAAGACACCTAGCGGCGAGCGCTCAAAAATGTATGCTTCATTTGCACTATTCGGAAAAATAAACTTTTTCGGAGGCTAGCTTCGAAAATCGGAAAAAATACTTTTTTACATATAACTCATTCTCTTAAAAGCAATATGTTTGGCCCAATACCCAGCCGAGTGTTGTACAGTATTATTAAAAACCAAACTGCATCATATTTCTAGTCTCAACTAGATTTGTCTATAGCATACGAAATTAAAAAAAAAATGTACAAAAAATTCACCTGCAAAAAACTAAAATTTGTTCAGTGTCCGAATACTTAGTTCCCGAACTGTATACAGTATACTTATATATAATCATTTAATAAAGTTTAGCCGCATATGCGATCACAATTTCAAGAATATAAGCATACATATAAACTCCTCTTTTTAAACTGTGACGCTGCTGTCAATCCACTAAAGTAATTTCCTCTGACGCTGCTGATTAACATTGTCATCAGCACTCCGGCTGTCAATTCTGCACATTCAATTTTTTGTTTTCCGTCTTTGACGAGCTTTGTGAAACACCGAGCCGTGACGCTTCTGGTGACAAAAGTGTTCTTGCATGACTGCCGATCATTTGTATGTATATTCATATGTATGTGTGTATATATGTGCACATGTATATGGCATATGCGTGCATGTGTGCGTGTGAGGATGTATTTTACGTTCTTGTCACCCATTGACGTTGTCAATATTTGACTGATGTTATGGTTAATTTTCTTTTAATGAAGATGAGCTGGAAATTTAGACTGACAGGAATGTCGATGATGCGATTGTGTGTGTGTGAGTAACTGAGTGTCGTGTGTTTTTAGATTTTTTTAAATTTATTTTTTTTTATTTTAATTTTTTTTATTTATTCTTTTATTTATTTATTTATTTTTTATTCTCATTGTATTTGCTTTTGCCACTTGTGTATTTGTAGTGCGTGTGTGGTCTGGTGCAACATTTGTCACTGTTTACTGACGCATACATACATACATATTCTTATATTTAAGTGAACACTCATTCATTTTGCTTGTCTGTCAGCCATCCATTCTTTCATTCATTAAGTGAAAGAAATTGAATTGGAATTAAGAAAAAACAAAAACAATTTGCAAATCGTATGACAACTCGCCTTTATTTGCACTTAAATGCAAGTCAAACGCTTGGCTGGTGCCTTATATGCATGTCTTTTTCTTTTTCTTCCGGTGGGGTGTAAACTCTACTGTCTGCCTCCTAGAAGCGCTTATGGACGTAGCGCGCGCACCCTGAACAATGCAGCGGGCGATGAACGGCATTGTATGCTGCGAGAGCAGGGCAATAGTGTGTAGTCTAGCCTAAGTTGAAGCTGAGGAGAGAACCCAATTGCTGAACCCAACGGCGAGGCTAACTAACGATAGTTGGAGGCAGATGAAGACCAGCCTTCTTTTCTCTTATTCTGAGCTTCTTTAACATATCATTTTAGGGGAAAATAAATGCATTATTTTTATTTTTTATTTTGCGCAAATGGTTTAAAACTGTTTTATGGGCGATGCTATGACGACTAACATGCCAGGCAACTGCCTGAGCGAGGTTTAGAGGACGAAACCAAAATTGCACTTAATTAGCTGTTACAGTATCGACACCATAAACCCTATCGCCTATTTCAGCGACCTGGCCTGCATTTTCGCCTTCATAAAAGAAAACACTTTAAAATGTACCGAATTTACTGTTTATTGATTTCCATTGTTAACCATGAAATTTTTTTTCACAATTCCGGGCGTTTTTTGGTATTGCTTCACGCAAACGGCACATAGCTTCACAGTAATATTCTTTATTTACCGTACGATCTTGTGGTAAGAACTTCTGATGCACTACGCCATGATAATCGAAGAAAACAGTGAGATAAACCATGACATTTGATCGGACTTGGCGTGCTTTTCTTGGTCTTGGGTTTCCTCGACTCTTTCATTGGGACGATGGGGCTTTAGTTTCGATGTCATAATCATATACCCATGAGCAAATATTAATTAAATATAATATTTTAAGCAAATCTGGATCATCGTTGAAGTCATTCAACAATTCTTGAGCTATACTCATGCAATTTAGCAATTTTGGAACGAACTTCGCTGCCACATGATTCGTGCCCAAAATTTCCGAAAAGATTGCATAACATGAGTCAACCGGTATGCCGACATCCTCAGCAACTGCTCTAATTGTGATTCGACGATTCTCAATTTTCTTCACTTTCTCAACATTTTTATCGGTTGTTAATGTGCGGGGGCGTCCAGAGCGAGCGTCGTCATTCACATCTTCTCGACCTTCTGTGAAAATCTTGTACCACTTGTATACATTTTTTTGACTCAGACTACTCTCACCGTATGCCACTGTCAACATTTGAAGAGTTTTTGAGCACTTAGTTGCATTTTTACACAAAATTTGATGCAACTTCTTTGATCTGTTTACTTGCAGAAATACACGCAGCTGTTTGCCATTGCCTACCGCGGTATGGCCGTGATTAGAAAATGCGTATTATATAATTTGTTGTTTAATATCGTCGTGAATTGGCGGAAAAAATGAACTGTGATCATAACATGATTCCCAATCACCTTCATTCAATGGGATTTACCGAGAGTCAAGTTCGATCTTCATACAAAGAAGATCAATATATGTATTTGGTGAGAATGCGTGGGCATGTTGCACCCGATCGACAAGGTCAAAACATACTCCTTCACGACAACGCCAGGTCCCATGTTGCACAAGTCGTCATAGCCGCACTTCAAGAGTTCGAATGGGAGGTCATTTACTATCCGTCATATTCTCCAGATCTTACACCGACCGATTATCATCTTTTTCGTTCTCTGTCAATCCATATATAAGGCGTTACCTTCGATAACAAAGAGGTCCTTGAAAATTGGCTCAACAACTTCTTTGATACCAGACCAATTTTTAATTGATAACAATTAATTTACTAAATTTGGTTTATTGAATTTTGTGTTATCTTTTCCCATTTTGTAGAATTAAAAATGAAAAATAAAATGGTCTTATTAAAGAAATGTTAAAGATCTTTTTTTAAATGTTTTTAGTGTTTTTTTTTTTAATTTTTATGTATAAAATAAATAGTACCTAAATAAAATGAAACATTTTTAATATTTCTAATTTCTGATTTTTTTTACTTTCCGTTTTTTGCCACTATTGCAAGGGCCTAAAGAGTTTTTTACTTTTGTTTTTAATTAAAAAAAAAAAATAGAAAAATTGGGACACATAAAAAAACGTTTTTTTTCTGCAAAATAAAAAAATTTTTTGTTTTTATATTTATTATTTTTGTTTTATTGTTTGTTTTTATTGTTTTTTTATTTTTCTTAATTAAATTTTTCATAGTTTTTTTTAAATTTTTTGTACATACAATTTTTGCAAAAGTCCAAAATTAAGAAAAACAAAAAAGAATACGAAAAATATTCAATGCTAATTTTTTTAAAATAAGAGAAATAAAACAGAGTCAAATTTAGGAAATATAAAAGGAAACAAGAAATGCTTAATTTTTATAATCTCCTGTTTATTTTTAAACTTTTTAGCTAAAAATAAGTATTTTTTTAAAATATTTCTCAAAAATTCCAAATATATGCAGTTGGTGTGATCGTAACAATTGCCTTGAGAGGTTGCCATTATTTCAATCCTTGGTAAGCGGTTTCTGTGGGTAATTCGTTCCCACGGCGCCTTCCTTTTCATTACCTGCTTTTGTGTAAGTAAGCATAAAAGTGTACAATTGAATAGCCAACATTCCTACCAAAAGCTTTGAAATAAATGTTGTATGAGATCATAGCTTTAATGGCCTCCTTCTTGTCAATGCCTGCTAGGCCAGTAAGTTTCTAGCATTACCTCTGTCACTCTTCTTACCGCTAATACTCGTATTTCTGCTTGAAAGATTATTGCATGGCATCACTGATTTTCAACAAAGTAACCAATCACTACAATAAATTGGCGAAACAAGTTCTTAGTAGCTACAAAAACTTGCAAATGCGCAAACCCTATAAAAACAGTACGTAAAGATCGAAAACGTGAAAATGAACTTCGGCAACTCAGTTAGAAGTTTAAATCAGAGTTGTAGCAAAGTCAATGAAAACGCATCGAAAGTCATTTGCTTCAGCCAACCAGAAATACCAATGAACCCAACAAACATTTGGTGAACAGTTAAACGATCATTCGCACGACGCTAATAAAGCCAAGGAAACAAGGGAACAACTGTGGTACGTAGGAATACGCCCGTCACTCATGCAGTAGCGCATTTAATTACACTTTTATCACGCTCAAAATACCATTTACATTAAGAAGAACGGAGAGCAAACGTAGTAAAAAAGTAGTAAATGGGTAGTAAAAACTGACTACTACCACCAGCAGCAGCACCACTACGACTAGCAGAAGCACTCTCGAAGGAAGTAGTCAACACACTATCAGCACACTAATCTGGCCAACAGTAGCCAAGTGCTCATCGATGAGGCGGCTACAGTCGCGCTACTGCAGCTATGAATGTCCGAGCTCTTGTAGGTACGTGGAAAAGCGATTTTGGGTGCGACTTTATTTTAGGGGGGAAAGCAACAAACAAAAAACAAAGAGCTGATATTAAGGCACCGACTTTATGTAGCAGGTTGAAGTGGAACTTATGAATGTAAGGAGCAGGTGAGGCAGTTCAAAAGATTGCGAGAGGGTTAGGAGCTGAAAGGGGCTATTGCTAATGGCATAGTTGGTGGTTGGTAGTTAAGACAGCTAAAGAGGTTGCAAGAACTACTCAATTGTATTACATAGAATTTAATATTGTTTGCTATTGTGGTTGTTGTTGTTTTAACAAGTGTACATACATACACCAATGTAGCTGATGCTGCTGCAGCTGTTCGACTACAACAACAATAATGACTATTTACAAGCTGTACTCGCAGCAAGCAATAAATGGCTGTTGCAAAGAGTTAAGAGGTAATGACCAGGGTCATTAAATGTGCAGGCAAGTCCAGCGGCATGGCAAGGTGAATAGCAAGGCAAGAGAATAAATACACAAGCACTTTTACACTCACTTATGTATGCACGTATATACTTGTACATACACACATATACATACATAAATAGTGCCTGCCTGCCTAGAGAACTGGTAGCGTCTTAAAGTAGTGGGTCTACTTTGGTGCAAAGTAAAATATTTATGAACAACAAAAACAAAAATAAAAGCAGCGGCTGAAGAGGTTATAGCTCAAAATAATAGGTAAGAAAGTAGATGAGGAATTTAAGAAGTAAAATAGTGTTGCATGAACGGCCATAATTTATGTGGCTTGCTTCTTCTTGGCTGCTGGGGCTACCATTATTTTGTATATAATCATAATTCAAATTAGATTTAAAAAGTAATTTTTGCTAACTTCAAGGGGCGATCAGTGACTGCTCTTTGCACTCCTCTCTATCCCCCACCACATTTAAGGCACGAACTGGCCCAATGGTAGAGTATCAGTTAATTTATATTATATCCTACTCATTACTGTTGATGATGTATTGCTAGTGGATAATAACAAAAAAAATATTAGAAAACAGTAAAAAACAAAAAGAAAATATACAAAAAAGCTAAAAGGGCGTGGCAGTGGTTTAGCGGAGCAGCATAACCTGCTTTCAGTGGGTATTAGTTAGCCTTTGAAACGTTTGATTCTTCAAAGTCGTCCAGTCTTTTTGTAGACAATTTTTTGCTCTAGGAGATCGGATCACACAGCCAAACTTCTCTTATTGCCCGTGACGCTTACAAATTTTATGGGCTGGTATTAAAAATAAATCAGAGTCAAATAAAGAAATATAAAAGGAAATAAGAAACGCTTAATTTTTCAAATTATTTTTAGGAAAAAACCAGAAAAAAAATGTATAAAAAAAAGAATTTTTTTTAAATTATTAGCAGATTTTTTTAAAACATGACTTTTTTATTATAATTTTATGATAAAAATTTGTTGAAATGCCACCCAACCAACAAAATAACCAATGAGCCGACCTGTTTTTGAAAAAAAATTTACCAGCCTTCAAAAAATATTTTTTTTATTTCTTTTTGTTAAGATTTAATTAAATTTAGTTTTTTTTAATTATCGGCTGATTCCTTTTTTTTTTTGGTAAACTTTTTGTGTAGATTTGGTAGCAAAGGGTAGAAAAGTATAAATTTTAAAAATTTTTACATTTAATTTTCTTAAGAAGAAAAGTTCAATAAATTAAATAAAACTTTTTCTTAAAGACAGTTTTTTAATAATCTTTTGCTAAGTTTCTTTCTTGAGATCACAAAAAAGCCACAAACCCTTTTTTCTTAAAACAAAAATGCATTTTACGAAAAATATAATAAAGTTTTAAAAAATTGGTTATCAAACATTTCTTAAATGCACTGCCTTTATTATGTGATTTTTTATTTTAAGTTAGCTAAAATTTTGTTTCATAAAAAAAAAATTAATAGAAATAACGATATTTGAATTAATTTCTTTTAAGAAAAAAAAGGGGGAAAAATATATTTCAGAAACTTAACAAAAAAATTGTTTTAATAGTTTTTCCTAATATTTGGTTGAAATAATAATCAAAAAACCAATAACTGATCCGCTTTTTCATTTACCCAAAATTTTGCCCCTCTTAAATATACCCATGAAATTAGACTTTTTGGAATTTCGAACGTTTATTAACAAAATTACAAATTTAATCTTCAAAATAATAATAGCCAACGCTAGCGACACATTTTTCCCATCTCTCAGGCAATTTGTGGATGCCGCGCCAAAAAAAAAATTGGCCGTTTTTGGCCGCACACCAATCAGCGAGCCATTTTTTGGCTTCTTCGTGAGAATTGAAGCGCTGTTCGTAAAGTTTGTGGCCCATCGATGCGAACTAATTATAATCGGAAGGCGCCAAGTCTGGTGAGTAAGTCGCATGCACCAGCGGTTCCCAATCGTATGTCTCCACCAATTCCCGGGTCGCTCTTGTTCGATGTGGCGGTGCATTGTCATCAAGAAAAATTACTTTGTAACACCGATCGGCATATTCTGAGCATTTTCGGTGCATAGCGCTGTTCAAATCGGCCAATTGTCGTTGGTAGCGTGCACCGTCAACTGTTTCACCTGGTTTTAATAGCTCGCACCAGATCAAACCTCGCTGATCCCAGAAGAAACACAGCTTTGCCTTGCGACCGAAGCGATTTGGTTTGGCCGTTCTTTTTGGCTTGTGGCCGGGCGGACCATACGATCGTTTACGCTTGCGATTGGAGAAATACACCCATTTTTCATCACCCGTAACGATTCGATGCAAAAAAGACTTCCTTTTGAACTGGGAGAGCAGCATTTCACAAGTGGTTTTTCGATGTCCGCAAATCGTAGTTTGAAGGCACAAAATTCGTCATTTTTACGAGCGACAAAAATGCATTGTTGCATGAAACGTAACAAACAATGAACTGAATATTGTTGACAGATGATAGACGAAAAAACAAGACATTATGGAAGGTTTAAAAATACTCCTAGCGACATCTACGGACTAATAGCTGAAAGTCTCATTTCATAGGTATATACAAACTTTCCTTAAAGACATTTCTTTTATTATGATTCAAAAATTTTGGTAAAATTTTATTTGCGAATCAATTAAATTTTATTTCGATAATTTGAATTTAATACAATATAATTCTTTTCTTTAAACATAAAATTAGAAATATGAAATTTACACCGCTGTTTTCAGTTGAAACAACTAAATTTAATAAATACTTTTCATGGAGGGTGCAACCTTAAATCGGTTTGGATTAAAAAGTATTTATATTAAATTCTCGGCGCCTGTGAGTGACACTAATAACCGGTAATTGTTGAAGTACGGGCCGAAGTCAAATGAAATATGCTGCAAAATTAAACTGACAGAATGTCGGCTATGGTGGCCGGAATGTTTAGCCAGCTGAGGGAGCCACTTAAATGATTTTATATTTCAGAATTAATCAAAAGTTTTGTTAATTTCAGTGAAACAGATTTTTTTTTAATAAAAATAATTACAGGCTGTTTACAAAAAGAAGCCAGCTGCTGGCTTAAATTCAGAGCATTCAAACCTTAAAGAGCCAGCATTATAATCAATAATTAGTTGGCCATCAATAATGAGTACTTAAAAGCATCTCGCTGCTGGTGGCTTAGCATGGTAGTTGGGCTAGCCCGTGTACCAATACCTTTTTGTTCACTGCCAATAATGAATGGGTATACAAGCAAGCACTCGCGTGTATGCCTACATGCGAGGAACAGTACGAGTATATAATCACGCTTTGCTGTAAGGTATATTTATACATGTAGCCACTAGCTAATTGCACACTCCGGCTCGACTTTCCATTTTACTCAGCTACAAGTAACAGCTCGACTCACTTGCTCATAGCAACATCTGTGTATGTATGTTGGGGTATGGGAATGTATATAAATCTATGGACATGCCCAACTCTACAGCTCGGTTGTATTTGCTAGTCGCACAAGTCTATAACTCTTGTGGCCTTCTTTTACTCCGTACTTGCCTTCGATCTCTTTGCTCAGCTGTTTTCTTTTGTTTTGTGCTCTGCTGCTTAGTCTGCCCTTTTACTTATTCACTTATTCTTAGTTTACTATTTTGTTGTAGAATCACTTAAAAAGTTGACTGCTTTCAGTAGCTCCATTGCAGACACCCCTTTAAATGCATTTAATTACATTTGCACTTGATAAAAATCAGTGAAAAATTATACTTCATTAAATGCTTTTACACCTGCATTTCAATGTGTTCGTATTCGTGTTTCTTTCTGTGTGTGCGCACTCTCCAAGGATGTGTGCTTTGGTGTTGAATTCTAATTCGAGTTAGTCATTGGAGGCAAGTGGGACAAAGCAGTGGATAGATATCGGGATAGTGTATAGATATAGGGATAGTGGATAGATAGATGGGTGGCAGATGCTTAGCGTGTAAATTAAATTTACACTTTCTCTGGCGTAACTACATACATACATATATTATCAAAAAACGTATGCCAAGGGAAGTATGATAGGGATACGATAAATACACAAATAAATAATTAATTGGCACATACACTTCTATTAGATGTTTGGCCGAGCTCTTCCTCCTATTTGTGGTGTGCGTCTTAATGTTGCTCCACAAATAAGGGACCTACAGTTTTAAGGCGACTTCGAACAGCAAATTATTCTTAATGCTTTTTTGTGGCGGAAATGGACTCGAAGGTATGCCATTGCCTGCCGAAAGGCGACTGCTATTAAAAAACCTTGTTCTTCATATCGGTTTTTCATGCATGGCGATTCAAATCTAGGCATAGGTATATTTATGCAGTGAAAATAAAACGAATTCCTATACTCAAAAACTAAATATTTCGGTTATCGCTAAGTAAATTTGAGCAAGTGAAAGAAACGTTTCGCTGAAAGTGCCACTATTGCTTTTCCAAAAAAAAGGAAAAAGTGTAAAAAATGGTCGTAATTTTTAGCTCAGAAAGCATGAAATATATTTCAGAAAAATTAAAATAATTCAAAAACTTTGTAATATGTTTTTTGTTATGGCATTCAGAGAACGATGCAGTTGTTGTAATTTGTATTAATGTTGTTGTTAATTGAATCACTAAATTAAATTTGTGGCTGCTTTGGTCACTCTGACCAGTTTTACTACTGTGGGCAAAAAGTAAGGTGAATTTATTTGTCAAACTTCGCGGGATTAAAATTTCGCTCTAGTTATTTTTTTCATGAGTTGCCAGCACTGTTAATAACATCTGGGCTAACTTTCATGTGAATGTCATTATCAGTAATATATTTACGCTTGTGTTTACCAACCGACCAAGAGTGTATTTTTCGATTTTTACAATGTCTGATTTGATTGAGCAGAGAAGTGCCATCAAATTTTGTTTGCGGAATGGAATTTCGGCTGCGGAAACGTTTAGCATGTTGCAGAAGGCATTTGGTGATTCGACTATGTCGCAGAAAAATGTTTATAAGTGGTACAAAGACTTCAAAGAGGGTCGAGAACGTGTTGATGACTTGGAGCGCTCCGGACGACCATCGACGTCAACAGATGACCGACACGTCAATAAAGTGAAGGAGTTAGTACTCAAAAATCGTCGGTTGACCTTACTGATATGATCGGAATATCAGAAGGATCTGTGAAAACCATTTCGCTTGGTACCGAAAACTCTCAATTTATTGGAAAAAAGTCGTCGCACTGATGTGTGTGAAACAATGCTTTCAGACTATCAGCACAAGCTCAAATGCATCATTACGGGAGATGAGACTTGGATTTATGCTTACGACCCTGAAACAACCGACCAATCAAGCGAATATTGTGCTAAAGGCGAGGCCAGACCGAAAAGAGCACGTCAAAGTCGTTCAAAAATAAAGGTCATGATGACAGTTTTTTTCGATTTTCGTGGTGTGGTGCACTATGAATTCCTTCCACCTCGCCAAACTGTTAATAAGGAATATTATTTGAGCGTTATGCCTCGTTTACGTGAAGCAATTCGTCTAAAAAGACCAGAATTATGGGCCAACAACTCTTGGTTTTTGCATCACGATAATGCACCGTCTCACACTGCACTCGTTCTTCGTGACCATTTCGCCAAAAATTCCACGCATATCGCTCCGTAACCACCGTATTCGCCTGATTTGGCTCCGTGTGACTTCTGGCTATTCCCAAAACTCAAGAGACCACTCCGGGGAACGCGTTTCGAGTCGATTGAGGAGATAAAAGCTGAATCGAAGAAGGTGCTGATGGCTATACCGGAAATGGACTATTTGGCATGTTTCGGGGATTGGAAAAATCGTTGGCATAAGTGTATTTCATCGAGAGGGGACTGTTTTGAAGGGGATGAAATTGATTTACAAGAATAAATAAAGATTTTTCATTTTACAACCAAATTCACCCTACTTTTTGCCCACAATGTACTTCAGAAAACATTAAAATTAATTCACACTCGCCAAAAAAATCTCCACACCACCTGTGGTTACAAATTCTTGTATTTCTTTTTTTTTTAATTTATTTTTGAGGCATTTACAATAAAATTATAATAAATTTCCTAATCAAGGCCATTTATAAGTAAATATAATTTCCAAACTTGGTATGAAATTAAGAAAAATTAATCAAAGTTTCTGGAATATTTCCAACTTTTTAATCAAAAGTTTTAGAAAAATTCGGAATATGCCATTCTATAGTCCATTAAATTCTAAATTGAAAGCTGGAAGTACCTGGAGAATATTTTTTCTATCGATGGCGGAACTTTAAAAAAGTGTCACATATTGTTTGGGAAGTAAAATGGGGAGCAAAATATTTGATATATGAATTTAAATTTAAGAACAATTTTAGGCAGAGTAAGAAGTTCTGAGCGCATTCTGCTAGGTGCCTTTAATGAAAAGCCATAACTCACAATGTTCCATCTAGGAAGAACGAGAAAATATATAAATGTATATATTTCGGCAGGTCAATCATCTATTCTGTCAGAAATCAAAATAGTTTAACGAATCCAATGATAAGACTGAGTCTTTTCGAGATCCTATGCTCCCGAGGGGTGTGGACAAGAAAAAAAATATGTATGTATATGTGTGTATAGGTCTCAAAGGGTTATACTCTATGGTGACTTTAAAGGCAAAACTATACTTCAAAAAACGTGCTTTGACAGGCTTGTATTTGAAGTAGCCAGTTGTGTGTTTCAGTGTTCCAAAATGGATGTTCAAAGAGAGAAAATTCAATACATGATTCAGTAACTCTAACAAATTCAGTAACGGTAAAAAAAATGTATATGTTTTATGAAATTAAATCAGTACCTATTCAAAGAAATAGATTAACGATGGTTTCAACAGTTCTGCTTTGGTGGAAGAGGTACGCTCTGGTAAGCTAATTATTGAAAATGTAGTGAAATCTGATTGGTATGGGAGCACTTAATCCATTGTTCTGCAACCGAAGATTGTCCAGAAAAAAATTATCTAAACGGGTTAATCCAATATAAGCTAATTTGACATTTTTGAGGAAATAAGGAAAAAAAGTTGGGGACTAACCATTCGGCTACTTTTTGAAAAATTTATGAGAAAGCAAGGGGAGCATTTTTGTGGGACACTTTAACCCCCTAATTCTTCAGTAGATGGGCCTTGTTTGCTCTTTTATAGGGAAAGGGGAAAAATTCACAGAACGGAGTGATAAAGTGTTTTAAAATGTACAAAAATATTTTTGTAGTAAAATTCTACTGCCAATTCGTAATACAACAAAGCTCAAAATTTAGCTTAAGCGCAAGAAATAAGTAAAACTGGTAAATCGCCGCCTTTCTGTGTTAACCTCGTAATTCATTTCATTCATTTTTTTCGAAATTGAGATTTTTAGTGAAAAACTCTCCTTAGCACTCGTGTTACGGTATCTTACATAAAAATTTCTCCAAAGCAAATGAAATTGAACCTCAAAGCCAACTCGTTAGGACATTGCCGCCAATTCTTCTAGAAATTGGTGTATTTGTAGGCTTGAATATAAAGGGTTTTCTAAAAACAAGTGTTATTTTGAATAGCCTGTTATTTCAGTAGATGCCACTTTTGAAGCTTTAATTTTTTGACATTTGACAAGTAGAAACTACGTCATTAATAATCATGGAACGATATACGCTTAAACAGCGCTCTTAAATGATTAAAACACACTATAAAAATGGTGAAAATTTGGCAGAGACGGTTCGTAAAACTCGAACACTTTTGAGTCATCGTGAAGCATCTTGTCGGACCGCAATACAGAAATTAGTGAAGAAATTCGCGCTGTTAGAACAAGTTAGTGATGTGGAGAGTAAAACCCGTGCACGTCACTCAAGAACAGCCGAAAATATTGCTGTTGTAGCCGAAAGTGTTGAAAAAAACCCAGGTTTGTCCATTCCGCGTCGTTCTTTGGAATTAGGCATTCCACAAACGTCATTACCCGTATTTTGCATATAGATTTGGGTCTTACGGTTTATAAAGTCCAGTTAACACAAGAACTCAAGCCGGCCGATCATCAAAAACGTTGTGTCTTTGCTCATTGGGTCGTTGAAATGCATTAAAATGATCTGGAATTCCATCGAAAAATCATCTTGAGTGATGAGGCCCATTTCCATCTCGGTGGTTACGTCATCAAGCAAAATCTGGGGCTCAGAAAATCCTAGAGTTATTGTTGAAACGCCTCTCTATCCTCAACGTGTGACTGTTTGGTGCGGGTTATGGTCCGACGGAATCATTGGACCTTACTTTTTCGAAAATGAAGCTGGAGCAACAGTTACGGTGAATGGATTGCGCTATTGAGAGATGATTAACAATTTTTTATGGCCGGAATTGGATGGTTTTGATCTGGACAACGTTTATTTTCAACAAGATGGCGCTACGTGCCACACAAGCAACGAAACCATTCTTTGAATATCAAAATAACACCTCTTATTGGAAAACCCTGTAGTAAGAAATAAACTGAAGAAATTCTGAAAAAAAATGTTATAGCTTTGATATTTATGTTGTTGAAATTTTAGGTGTGACGCTTTTTGAAATGAAATAATAAAAAATAAGACATTTTTAAAATATTTTTGGTTTATGTTTTAGCATAAAAATACATATTTTTTTTTGTGAAAAGTTTTGAGAAAAACTCTCTTAAGCTTTTTTTTTTTATTCCTCCTGTAACAAAATTAGCTTTTTAACCAAAATTTCTATCTCTTTTCATTCCTAAAAAGATCGACAATTAGTCGAGTGAGTCTGTATGGGATTTCCATTCGGCTGGTGCAGGTTGGAAACAAACCATGACAGTGAAATAGCAATTGATAGAAAAAGGCTTTTCTAATGATGGCAGACCCTCAGTAAGCAGTAACAAGCCTCCAAGTGCATTTCTGTGCCATAAAGTTATTGAACACAAAGGGCATTTGCGCCTCTCGAAAAAGAAAAATTATTTAGAATAAAAAAAGGAGAAAATTAAAAAAAAAAAACAAAAAAAAAAAAAATAGTTTGAAGATACTTAATCCTTGAATTGGCTAATAAAAACAGTAATAGTCACGTATTGCACTCGACTTTACCCTCTCGAACTGATTGGCGCAGCCTACGGTTGAAACACTCTGAGAAGGTATTATTTTTTACTACTCAATTCAAACGTATTAAAGTGTAGAAAAAGTATGTGTATTTTCTTAAATTCCTTTTCGCAGCTTACCATTTTAGTACACAAAATTCAACGCTAAATTGCAAAAATAAAAAAGCTGCTGAAAAAAACTAAAGTCGGCAGCATAATAAAGATCGCATTATAGCCACACAATTCACGTGGCCTACAGTGGCGGTGGCAAGCGCGGGTATGAACACAGTGATACTCGTACGTATATACCACAAACACATAACCAATACCATTAATTTTAATACACATACACACATACGCATTCGTATTCCAGCCATTTGAACTTGACCGCCTCACTGCCAATGACGTGCCCAACCGCCGTCGTCATAATTCCTGTCAATGCCAATGCTAATTGTGTCTGTTGCTGCTGCTACTGCTTCTGCAGTTGATGTCTACAGTTAGCCACGCTTTTGCTGCCGACTTACGCCGTCATTTATTCAAAAGCCTACTTATTTGCTTGGCTGTCTGCTGTCTCAGTATGCATGTGTGTGTGTATGTATGTGAGCGAGTGAGTGATTGAACACGAATATGAAAAAAATCATATTAATAGGCTCAAAAGGGCAAAAATAAGTATATATTTGAGTGCCAAAGAGCCGCATACATACATACATATGTACATATGTATACATAATAAATCGCACTGTTCTGTTTAGTTACGCATGAGCACACACCCAAACAAGCACATACAAAGGCGCTGCATGCCGATTGAATAATTTGCAATAAAAAGACATAAATCAAAAATTTTGTATGGCAATTTCGTTATGGTACGGGTATGAAACGATAAAGTTTGGCTGAAAGGGAAAAGCAAGTACAAAGGAAGAACAATAAAATGAAAAACTAGTGGAGAAGGCGACTGTGGCAGTGGCAGTTGAGTTATGAATAGTTAAGAGTAGTTTAATGCAAAAAAGAAAAAAATTATTACTGCAGAAAGTTTGCAAAGCATAAGCAATGCGCAAATAAAAAAAATTTATGTTTTTGTGTTAAAAGAAAAATTCGAAACAAAAAATTTTTCCATTCATCTCGTATGACAAATGCCAATGACTGAATGCCAAAACGAGTGCCGCATGATCACATTTCTTTGAATTCGAAGTCTACGATTTAGCACCTCATCAGTCACCTGCCAGTACCCATACATTGGTTTTGGAAACCGAAAAAGTCAGTTTATCGAGATCTTTGCTAGCTGCACTATTCTTGGTAGACTACACCATAATTACGTATATTGTAGCTAGACTTAAGATACTTTAAGTTCTGAATGAAGTGAATTCCCCAAATTACCATTATTTCTTGATGTGGTTAGTCGATTTAAAAAATTTAAATTATCGTCATACCCAATTAGATTAGATTGGGGGCTGGACAAGTCCAAGCACTCAGTCAATAGACCATTGTACTACAACCAGATAGATATCAGTAGAAAGAAAGAGATAGGAAAAACAAAAAGGTGGATGGTAAAAATAGATAAATTAGTTTGAGGTCACTCTTCCAAAAATCTCGTGGATTCATTGATTAATTTTAAGAGATCCGGAAGAGGAGGAGTATGAACTTTGTCCATACTCAGTGTATCGTAACCCAATAACCTAAGTCTGATTCTGGGAAATGCAAGACAAATACAGTGAAAATGCTCTGCAGTGTCGTCATTCTCAAGACAGGATGGGCATATCGGGCTGACCACAGACGTTCTGCCCTATGATTACATCCACCAGTACTCTCAGGTCCTTCCTAGTGAGCTTTAGGTGAAAGGTCGCTGTTTTCCTGATTGGTTCTTTTACAAAGTATTTGTCTACTTTGCACGAGTTCCACTCAGAGCAACGATCTCTGTGAGTAGACCTCATGAAGTCGTCAATCCATAGTTGAATCGATGCAGAATTGACACCTAGAAAGGGTTCAGGGCTTAATGGCATACTTGCAGAGCCTTCATTTGCCAATTTATCAGCTAACTCGTTCCCTGCAATACCACAATATCCAGGCACCCAAGTAAGACTAACTTTGTTGTGTTTTGCAACACTGTTCAGTTTTGTCTTACATTCACCGACTAACTTCGAAGAGCAGCGTGGGTTAGCAAGGGCTTTGAGTGCAGCTTGACTGTTAATACAAATTCCAATACTGTTGCCCCGCTACTTTTTCTCAATTAGCCAGTACGCCATGAGGAATACCGTGACCATCTGTCCTGTGACATAGAAGTACTTAGTGTCTTCGTCTAAATACCATCCACATTCGCTACCATCACTGGTTTTGTATCCGTTGGTGTAGAAAGTGTTCTGATACCCCGTTAATAGGATTTCTGGACTTAACCATTGATCTCCATCTGGGATCAAAACGTCATACTTCCTACCGAAGCTAACGAAAGCCACCCGATTGTCCACCGGCATCGATAACAGTGTGCACCGTGGGCATTAAGGGCATCACCAGATGTTGTGCTCATGGCACCTGTGATACCCAAGCACACACTTCTTTGTAGCCTGTTTACGCGTTTTACTCTGGAATTAACCATTGTGGCTTTCCACCACACTACAGAGGCGTATGTAATAATGGGTCTAATCAGGCTGATGTACAGCCAGAGTACTATCGCCGGTCTTAGACCCCATGTCTTGCCCAAGGTTCTCTTACACTGCCAGAAGACTTTTAGTGTTCGAGAGACCTTCTGTTCGACCTGCTTCTTCCAGGTCAGTTTACTACCTAGGATTACTCCTAGGTATTTAACCTCAGAAGACAGCTGCAGTGTTACCCTTTCAATGTGGGTAGTAATAGGCCTTTCATATTACATTTCCTAGTGAAAAGCACTAAGGCACTTTTTGTAGGATTCACCGAAACACCATGCAATTCGCACCAATACTCAATCTTATTTAGAGCTACCTACATTTTATTGCATATAACTTCAAGTGATCGTCCTGAGATTAATACGCACTCATCGTCTGTGTAGGCTTGGATACGTCCAATTTCCTCCAGATTATTAAGAAGAGAGTCTACCACGAAGCATCAGAGAAGGGGAGAGAGTACACCGCTTTTTAGGCAACCCTTCTTAACCTCACCCCTGACTCCTTCATCGCTTTCTCTATCCATGATAAGCAGTCTTTTCGATCGCACAGAGTGGATCCAACTGACAATGATTTCTTCTACTGCATGACTTTTGATAGCAGAGCGCATAGAGTCAAAGGTAGCATTGTCGAAAGCTCATACCCAATTACTTTGAATTTCAATTATCATTAGATTTGTTAATTTTAGCTACAACTCCAAAACTGTTCTAGTACTTTAATATTTTTTACTTGAATTCAAGGGCAAATTCTGCCACAGGTTCAAAATCATTGTAATGAAGAGAAAGCTTAGAAGATCGTTTCATATATCCACCCGAACATTTCCAATTCAGCTGAATGATATGAGAATTGGGGACACATAGTAAAGTTTTTTTTGATTTTTACAATTACGGAGTCACATGTGTCAGTATGGATACTGATGTTCCAAGCTCAATGAACACGTCGGCACAGTATCGGGTCACAGATACATAGAAGATAACTGCAAAGGAGATGAACTAGCAAGATTGGGTACCACATTACGCATCCAAGCAGATGAAGCGAGCATAGATAAAGATAAATAATAGTTAAATACACCATCAAACCTGCCAAAGTGCTATGGACACAGTGCCTGACCTGTGCAATAAGTAGGATGACATGGCTAGAATGGAATATGGGCCGCACAAACCGATTGTTGAAATTTTACAGGAAGGACGTAAGAAATCTGTTTGGGGCTCTAACAGGGCATTTTCTTACCCTATGATCAAAAAGTGCCGGGAAGGTGATGCCGACTGTTTGCTTCGATTGCCAAGGCGTAGTGCACCATGAGTACCTTCCATCGGGTCAGACAGTCAATAAAGAGAGATGCTGTACGCCGCAAACGGCCGGAAATGTGAGTAAACAATTCTTGGATTTTGCATGATGATAACGCGGAATCGCACCGAGCCCAAATTGTGCTGGATGATTTGACCAAATACCAATTAAATACCATTCTGCAATCACCGTATTCACCTCATATGGCCCCGTGCGACTTCTTTTTGTTTCCCAAGTTGAAGTTACTATTTCGTGGAAGGAGATTTCAGTCGATAGAGGAGATCAAAGGGAATGCGACGAAGGAGCTGATGGCCATCCCTCCGTCGGCCTACCAGGGATGCATGGAGGACTGGGTTAAACGTTGGCGGATGTGTGTTGCCTTAGACGGGTCAAATTTGGCTCGCCCTAATGTGAATGTTAAAGGAAAATACTAGAACATTCTATTAATTCATTTTAGTTGAGATTTTATCAATAAGCCGTGTTCGGAATTTTTTATGAACTTGATTTTCAAAATTACATGTATAGGGTTTTTCAGTAAGAGTGCTTCAACTTTTCAACTTTTTTGAATAAAACACAAACGGTTTGACTTTTTTAACTAATTTTTTTTTTATTATCGAGTTTGAACATATACATTTAAGTATGAAATTCGATTTCTTTTGCATGACCACCGCGTGCACGTTTTACGAAGTCCAATCGTTGAACCCAATTTTCGACCACTCTTTTACATAAATCGGCCGAAATTCCAGCAATTTCGCGTTCAATATTGGCTCTGAGCTCACAAATCGTCGCCGGCTTGTTACTGTAGACTAATGACTTCACATAACCCCAAAACGGGACGGCTTGTTAAATGGACCGTAGAATGGCCGTAATGCTCTTAAAGTAGCAGCAACAGAACGATTATTTTCATAAAAAATGTGCACGATTTGCAATCGTTGCTCAAGTGTGTAGCGTTCCATGATGAAATGTATACTAATGAAGTTTACAAATGACAAGCGAAAAATAAAAAAATATTGCGTCGTTCGCCCTCCCTATCGAAAAAAAGTTGAAGTGCACCTATTGAACAACCCTATATTACGGAAAATTTCTTGGACGCAGCACCACGATTTCTGCTTATTATTATTACTGATTGGCTGTTTGTGCACTACGACCGGAATAGATCTATTGTGCAGCCACGTAGCCTACTTAAACAGTTTTAGGCTGTTAATAAATCCTAGAACTGCTGTAGACTTAACTCTACCAGGAGGTTTGGATCTATAGCCCCATTCAGCAGGCAATTTAGTCTGCGTCGTGCCACTGCTGGGTAGTAGTATAGAATATATTTTTCCTTTTCTGTAACCCTTTGCAGAGTCTACAAGAATCGCTCTGTATCGCACCTATCTTTTTCGTGTGATAATAAAGTTTACAGTGTCCTGTTAGTAGTTCAGTGTAACGTTTTATGTCTTTTAGCTTCGGTTAAGGATTGCTTCTGCCTTTGTCCGTTCTGGATCTATGAGCCTTTTCGACTGCCGCAGTAGTCGATTAGGCGTCGTTGTTCCTGCTGACATGGAAGGGCATTTTTGAAACTGTTACTTACCCCGCAGAAAGGTTGAGGACATATAAAGGGAATGTTTGTCCCATTATTGACTAACATGTCCGCAGTTTCATTCCCTTCGTGACCCTCGTGTCTCGGAACCCACATCAAGGTAACAAAAATTCTTGATGCTAGGGTGTCGAGGATTTTAAAACATTCCCAGACCAACTTTGATTGGAATGAGAAGCTATCCAGCGATTTTAGAGTTGCTTAACTTCTCATATACACTACCATAAATAAAATTATAAACACGCCACTATTTCAACTTTGTACAAAACTTTTCAAAATTTTCAGAATTATTTTGGACACGCAGTTTTTTAGCCTATTTACTTTTAGTTTAACAAAGTGAAAGTTGTAATGTATTATATATCCACAAGGGTTACTAATACATGTCCATATAACGGAATAAATGTTAGACTAGTAATTTGATGGAAGTAAAATATTCGCTATTATATCTTATAATTGGTTGACAGTTATGTATTGTACAATATTATGTGAATATATTTTATACACATACTTACGTACAACATCAATCAATATTAACTATGAAACTATTCTCTTCTTAACAAGAACCGATTGGCGTCATTTGTTTAGTTTATTTTATTCAAATCGCTCCAGATTAGTTTTGAGTGGGAGGTTCCCCATTCAAGTCTGCATAATTATATACACACATACATATAGTGTATGTGTAAATTCATGAACATTTTGTGATATTGTTTTTTTTTTGTCTTCTGGTTTTTACTTTAAACCACGTGCGTGAATCACCATCATTAATTTTTATATGCGCCCCATAAGCAAATATAAGTGAAAAAGAAAAATGATACAATGTTTAAGTAGCAAAAGCAGCTGCCACAAAATCATAGCTACGCCATTAATTAACATATTTTCGTTCAGATGTAAACAAGTTTCGAATGTGAATTAAAATTTATAAAAAAATATATATATAGGCATTTGCGTATACGCATATGAGCTGCGCTACGTCATTAGAATACCAAATTAGGGAAGTTAGACGAGATACAAATTAAAGTTGAATTAAGTTGAAATTTTTTGTTAATTTTATAACAAAAGGTTATGACTCTTAGTCATTTAAAATTGAGTAGAAGTCATATTTGTTTTTTTCTGCAGTTTCATTTTTGTTTTTTTTTGTTTTTGCAGAAACAGTAACGTTTTTTATTCCTTAAGTAACCTCTTTCTGCTAAAATTTATGTGACTACAGCAAAGTAAACTGAACTTTTTATTGGAACTCAGTTTCAACTGCGGTGCTCAGGTCAAGCATTCACGCCTAATTTGCGAGAATTAGATAACAAGAAACACTTTTATATGAGCTCCAGACATGCGAGTCTGATTCCAGCAGAATATTTGACTGCACAAACTATGAAAACTACAAAAATCTGAAGAGTTCTAATACCGCATTCGTTTAAGCCAACGCATCAGAGCTGGCCTTCTCCCACTTAATTTAGGACTGAGTGCATTTGACAACCATTCAGAGTCTACTTTGATTGAACTGTATGCACAAGAAATTTTCCTTGCCACTTTCAGCTGAATATTTTCCTACTTCCCTCTACTCACTTCTGCCTTCGTTCACTTGCCCAACCATTCCCCAACAAAGAGGCAATCAAAATGCATACCGAGCAACGTATTTACTCTGCATCCCATTCGCTTATACCACCGTTGAAGTTTTTCAATTTGAGCAAAGCTAAAAAAATAACATAACAAAAAATACAAAGCAACAGCTGAAAGGAAATAATTTGTATTACCAAAATGACCGCACTGTGAAAACTAGAGAAAGTGCAAATATAGGGAACCTGCCATGTGAGCATTTGGGATAATAGCCATTGTAGAAGAAAGAGCTAAAGTACCTGTTGGCATCCGATGTCTTAAGTTCTGTAGATGAATTTCGCGAAGAATGATAACAAAAAAGAAGAAATTTCTGTCGCAAAGCAAATAGAAAATTCGCATCACAGCATTCACGCCACTTTTTTAACCTTGGGTTAGGAAACCAGTTGCTATTGAGTAGTGCCGGGCGTTAACTTGAGCTTCGAAGTAAGCCAATTCAACGTTTTATTTATAAGACCTTATTCTGTGTGAGGCGTTTTAGTTTTACATGATTTCTTAGCTATGCTTTTATAAAAAAAATAATGAAAATTGAAAAAGGCAAAAGAAAAATAGTCAAAACTGGCAAAATTGTTGAGGTGCCATTGTTTCATTGCAGGCTTTAAGGCACCGATAACAAATATCATATGAATTTCTGTGGACTTACATTAACGAATTTCTCTGTAAGTGGGAGCAGAAGAAATTCCTTGAACAGTGGCGAAATTCTATCTATATATAATTCTATAAATTCTATCTGTTAGCAGCAAGCGAAACAATTTCTAACGCCGGGCAGAGATATTTTCGATAAGCTAATAGGACTATGAATAAGTTCGTGCGGTTTTTTTTCGAAATTTCAAACTTTATTGACGTAAAATGGTTACAAATTTAATATTCAAAATATTGTCCATCGCTTACTACTACTTTTTTTACTTTCGCTCAGCAGAGAAGACTTAAAATTTTTAACTGATTACTGTATAGGCCACTGTAGCCTCAGATATCATATAAAGCAAATTTATGTCCCTGAGACCGTCCTCTGTGGATTCTGCAGACTCGATTCTGGACACTGAAAATTCAGAACTCATTCTTTGTGATGTCCTGCACTAGGAAAAAGGCTTCACCACCTTGGTGATATTGCCGTGCATTCATATAAATTGTGGAATATTAAAACGCTGAATCTGATATATTAAAAAAAAAAACTTTAAAATATAGGGCACCTCAGCAGGCTTTGTGCAATGGATCTGCTTTGAATGTAGTTCGCAGTAGCCTAATAATAATAATAATAGCCACAAGGCTTGCCTGAAAGCCTAATGGAAAGAAAGAGAGAGAGAGAGAGAGAGATAATTAATTGTACTCATATCAATTTCATCTATATGAAAAATTTCCTGCCTAATTTTTTTCCTACAAAAATCACTAAACATTTGCTTCTAAAGATTCTTCGAACATATTGCAAGCCATACAAATTTAAAGCCTTTATAACACCTGTTGCTTTGAAAGCTTAGGGGAGGCTCTATTTCATCGTGTGTGTATATTTAAGTACATACATACATACATGTAAATAAAATTACACTCATTATTGCTATGCAGGCACGCACGTGTCCAGGCGCATTATCAGTTGCTCATTTCTGATTCATATTTACATGGTTATTACTGCTGCTCTTTTTATTTTGATACACAGCATCTTGTTAGCTATTCATATCTATGAACACTTGCCGCCCCTATTACCCCAAATGCTCACATATTTACTCAGCAATAGAGGAGTGGTGATGTATAAAATGGCACCACTACACCTTATTCCAAACTTCACCTGGCCACTTATGGCAGCAGTTGGTTACACAGGCAAGAACTTAATCAATTTGGTCACTTAATAGCTTGATGTTTGTTTCTTACATTCCTCACCCACTTTATCTTTATTCGTCAGGTCGATTTTTTCTGGCAATTTCTCTATTTTATTTATTATTCAGTGTTCCTATCATTTAGTATCTGTTATCTGTCATTTGTCATTTGTTTTTGTTTTTTTTTTTTTGCCTTCTTAGTATCACTTCTTGCTTCTGTACATTTCCCATTCCTCTGGCCGATTTGTTCACCTAATCTCTGCTACAATTTTTTGGTTTTCTCGTCTTTCACAAATTGCACAATGCCATAGTCCTAAGCTCCCCAACCAACCAACAAACGAAATCTGCCAGTGCGCAGTTCATCATAGTAACAAATTACTTGCTGTCACCAGCAAAAGTTGTTTCGTCATTTTTTTCTGACAATTATTCATGCTTTGTTCCGGACTCCTCACTGTTGTAGGGATTTATGGTGTGTTTGTTTTTTTTTTTTTTTTTTTTTGTTTTTTTAACAAATAAATGTATGTTTTACACAAATGTGAAATTTTTCTGCGTAAACTTGAGATTGAGTGCTTTTATTTAATCTTAGTTTTTTTAAGCTTTTTTGACTATTGTGTGACCAATGCGCTTAGTGGTCAGCACTAAAAAGTCATAATTCTTTTATAATGAAAGGTTTATTATAACTTCGTAAAAATAGGTATGTAATTAACAAGATGTAAAAAAGGGGAAAATTTATAAAAATTAGTGAAACCAAAAATAGAATAAAAATTTCACAAAAAAAAAAAAACAACATTACAAAATAGGGGGTATTTTGATTTAAATGAGTAGGAAATATAACTCAAAATAGGCACTGAGTAAGCAAAAAAACAAAGAAAAAATAAGCATTAAAAATATTCAAAAAATTACTATAAACAATATCAAATAATTTAGTTACTATAAAATACTTCAGATAAAAATAAGTAAGGAGCTACAAAGTAATTTTAATTATTAACACTGAAAAAGGAAAAGATACGGATTTTATTTATACCAATCTTTTTTTTCCTTGTTCACTCCACTCGGGAGTATAGAGCCTCGATACGACTCAGTCTTGCATTGGTTTCGTTAATCTATTTGATTTCTGACAGGGTAGGTGAATAGCCTGCTGCTATCAGTCTTACCAGGTGGGAATGCCCGCTTGTCATTGCTTAGCAAAAACGCCTTCTTACTGCTTGAAGCGCCATCTGTGTGTCACATTTTTCTGGCGGAAGGATCACACAGATGGTTGAAGACTTCGCTAAATTTAGTGTGCCTATGCTGTTACCCAGATTGCCCGCTTCCTCTTGCTGACGCCACTGTTGCAATGTGTAACTGTGTCTTTTTCTTGTTTTGTGCGGGAGTAAGGATTGGAAGGTTAAGGTTATTAGGGTTGAGGGATGAAATTATCATTATTATTATTTTTTATTATTATTTATTAATTTTAAACTTTTTTTTATGAGAATCTAGTAATGTAGGTAAGTTTGGAAAAGTGCGAGGACCATGCTTTACATGGGATTCGAACCCACAATCTCTGGGATGTCAGGCTAGTGCACTTACGCTAGACTACTGAAGCTAATTTCTACCAAAAAATTCAAGTAAATTTGAAAGTTATATAAATAAAATAAAAAAGTGACTATTAAATAATAATAAAATAAATAAGCAAAAATAGTTGGCAGAAATACACTCAACGGTTGGCCATTGCCTGCCGAGGACACACTTCTTCTGCCATTGGAGTTTCATTCACGCACTTCCGAATGGTAGTGACGCACCAATCGGCTACGGCGGCCGCCGTAATAAGTAAAGTAAAATATAATTATGTAAATTAATAATGAAAATAATATATAAAAACTAAATAAAATATGCTTTAGACTAACAAGAAATGAAAAGAGTTAAAAATAATAAAAAAGTAAATATGAAAATATTTAAAATTTCAAAAAAAAAAAACTAGAAAAGGATTAAAAATATGCTAAAACTTAGTTTTAAAGAGTAAAAAAAATTTTTTAATCTTAATAATACGGAGTATTAAGAAAAAATTATTAGGAAGTAAAAACAAAAAAAGGCACAGAAAAATTAAATAAAAATTTAGTGAATTAATGAACATAAAAATAATACTTTAAAAATATGAATAATAAAAATTTAACTAACAACAGATAAAATTAAGGAACAAGGATTATTATCTTAGAAATTAAAATACTAACCCCAAATTTGCGGAGGTCAGTGGCCTCCAGTTTAAATTTTTCTAATTAATAATAATGATAATAATATGAGATATCCTCCGTACACTAGCAATATTTTATAATTCTATATAAAATAACAAAAATAGAAGCACTAAACCCAAAACAAAAACATCTAATTTTTTTAGAAATAAACATAAAAAAATAAGAAATATAACGTATAAAAAAAAAAATTTAAATAATAAAAATAAACAAAACAGAAATATATTCTTAAAAAAAAATTAAATTAACCATAAATATTTAAAATAAAATATATGAAGCTGGAATTAAAAATTAAAAATCTATTTGAAACATATAATGTCTTTTAATATTAAATAAATAAGTTCATATTACCTTTTTATTGTAGTCAATTTATTATTTGTACGGTGTCAAATTTCCAACCAAGGCCACAATCGATCAACCGGAAAAGAAGAAAAAAATTAATAATTATTTTATTGTACATACATATATATATGAGAATTTACATTTAAAGTTCTTACTACAGAATACTTCAAGTATCCTAGTGCTTTTTTGTCTTTTGTATTCCAATAACGTTTTACAAAACATGAAGCGAAATTTTAAGCAATTTACTAAGGTGAACAAGATTCTCAGACGCCTCGAATAGGGCTTACAACAAAAAACAAAAAAAAAAAAGTATTAAAAAACAAAATATAAAAAAATTGAAAATATAAAAAAAAATTAAAAAAAACTTGGCAGTCTGCATTGTTATTGATATTGTAAAATCAAATATAATATTTAAGAATTATGGTAAATTGAAGAGTAGGTTTGAGGTAATCTGCATGAAATAATCGCTTAAGGGGGTAGTATGGTATTTTTTTTTTTTCATTTTTTTTTTTTTTTTTTTTAAATTATTCTATAACATCTTAAGATTATTGTGTGAAAGTTTGAAGTGCATTAGAGTAAAATTGTACAAGTACAATTAAACTAATATATGTATAATAAATATTCAAAATTTTCAAAAGGTGATCTTTTGAAAATGAAAAATCTATCTCAACAAATTTAGAGATTTTATTACTAATGGGAGCATTTTGAGGATAAAGAGATTTTGAGAGACCAAGATAGAAGAACTCCGAACTACGCAGAGCTCAGGCCGGAATATTGTGTGGGTCGCCATTTATTATTTTTACTATAATTTATTTATTAATTTAGTTTAATTATTAATTAATTATATTAATTTAATTTTTTCTGCGATCAATCCATAATGTTCTTTATGTACGCTTTTGGACTTTATAGCTGATTGCCGTAAATGGAATAAAAGCGAATCCGTTTCAATTATTAGAATTCGCGGAATTTATATCTACTCCTTTGCAATTACCTCCAATAACAACTCAACACAACTATTCTTATACTCTCGGGTATATACTTATATATACGTACATGTAAACGACGGATATTTAAGTTTATGAATTAATAAAATTCTTCAGAAATATATTGTTTTTAACAGAAAAGTGCCACTCCCAGAGCACAGAAATTCTCAGTAGGCTTAAATTGGCTTAAAAGAAGTTATTTATAAACAAAATTGGCAAGAGTTGAAAAAGAAAATCATCGAAGGGCGCCGAAAGCAAGCCTCTTAACAGCATTCTTCGGCCAGTCCCCAACGGATTTTAGCGCAAAAAAAAACATAAAAATAATTATACTATCAATCATAGTGATAAATCAATAATTTTTTATTATTAAAAATTTGTCATAAACACAAAAAAAGTCACGATTTTATTAAGTCATAGCGCAACTACGGCAAAGCGAGCTCAAAAGTACAAACACGCATATGGAATTATACATGTTATCGTACACCACATACAGTTAGTCAGAAAATCGTGCATCTACATTTTTCACTCTTTTTTGTTAGTCTTAAACCAGATTGGAGTTTTCACTAAAAATCGTGTTTATGGACTGATTTGACTCATATTCGAATAATGTATTTATTGGAAGTTGGTAGAAAAATATTTTCGTCTACACGATAGGTGGCGCTGGAGTTAAAATTACTATAAAATCGTATTTATATTCAGTTTATTTAGCGCAACAGAATTTTTGGGAGGCAAAATGATTCCAAATCAGAATAAAAGACCTAAATCCATATAGTAACGCTTCCAAATATTTTTGCATTCTCATTTGCATGTTTATTTTTGGCCATATAAAGTTTGCAATTTTCTGACTGAGCATTTTTAGAATACAAGAGAAAGGGTTAAATCCGTATCGGAGCGAAATATAGAAGATTTATATAATAAATTTTATGCGAGGAATAATTTTGTTGTACATTTTAATCTATTAGGTCTCTCACGAAATGATCGCTTAGACCTCTCTTTTGGAAAATTTAAATAAAAGGGCACTTGGGATGTCACTGTAGGGTTAAAATATTCCAGAAACTTATTCGGTGGAAAATTTCACTAGTGGAATTCTCAGTCAAAATCTTTATGCAAAAAACATAACAGTACACAGAAAAAAACAAGTACCATATATGTACTTTATGAAATATGCAACAACTTTTCTATGCGAGTTGCAAAATTAATATGACAATATGCACCGAAGGCCCTAGTAGCCAGTACACTCGTATATCCTCTACAAATAATAATAATAATAAAAATACGACAGTATAGAAGAAACTTTACTCGGGAATGAAAAACAGGTTTGAATATTGACTATTTATGTGTCTAGGTATATTCTAACATTAATTTTGAACTTCCTCTAAAGAAGAGGTATCTTTTGCCCTCTTAATTCGACTTCTTTGTAAATTTGGGTAGGTAAATAGTTTTTGATTATTCTTGGTTCTTTCCAAATATTTTTTGTGTTGTGTAATTTTGTAATGGAAAATGAATTTTTAAAATTTTTTTTCTAATAAAATCCATTACCATTCCTTCGGTGCAGAAAAAAAGGTCATTATGATTAATAAAATCACCTTAAAGTTTTCATTTCTAATTATAACCTGAAAAAGCTCTGACATAAAGGAGTCTGGAGGTGCTAAACAACATTTGTCAAAAAGGGTGGTACAGATTGTACGGATGTTCGCGACAAATTCAAAACTTCTTTTAATGAAAGGAAAGCCAATTGTATTAGAATTTTCGGGAGTTCCTCGTTACGCACAAAGTCGGATTCATCTCAGTCAACGCTAGACCATAACCCATTAGTTTTTTATAGAAATAAAAGTTAAAGAAGTTACATGAAAGTTTCCAATTTATCAAAAAAAAATTTCAAAGTTCAAAAAAAAATATATTAAAAAATTACCAAATTCAAAAACAAATCTTATAGAAAGCCGCTAGTTATTGTGGAAATAAAAATTTTAGAAGGAAGCTTTAAATTTTTTAAAAAATTTTCGGAAGTTTTATGAAAATTTTACCAAATTAAAAAAATTTTTCAATTAATTTAATTTCATTTAATTTTTGTTAGTAATAAGCCGCTAGTTTATTATAGAAAACAAAGTTAAAGGAGTATATATGAAAATTCCAAATTTTTCACAAAAATTTCGAAATTTCAAGAAAATTTTACCACATTAAAAAAAGTTAAAATTTCCTTAATAATAAGCCACTAGTTATTATAGAAATAAAAGTAAAAGAGGTATACATGAAGGTCTCAAATTTTTCAAAAAATTTAAAAAATTCGAGAAAATTTTACCAAAAAAAAAATAATTTAATCTTGTTTAATAATAATGAGTCTAGCTACTACTGATGCAGAAATTTTTCAAAAAGTTTCAAAAATTCCAAAAAATTTACAAAATTAAAAAAAAATTAATAAAAAGTCGCTAATTGTACATGAAAGCTACAAATTTAAAAAAAAAATTTAAAAACTCAAGAAAATTTCACCAAATTCAAAAAAATTTAGTTTTGTTTTGAAATTGTTTTTTATTTTTTTTAATAATAAGCCGCAGTTTATTATAGAAATAAAAGAGGTATACACGAAAGTTCCAAATTTTTCACAAAAATTTCGAAATTTCAAGAAAATTTTACCAAATTAAAGAAAAAAACAGTAACCGATTTTTGTACAATTAAATTAAATTTTTTGTTTTACAATTAAAGTATAATTTTTTTTTTACATTTTTTAATATTAAGCCACTAGTTTTTTATAGAAATAAAAGTAAAAGAGCAAAGATTCAAATTTTTGGAAAAAAATTCGAAAATTTAAGAAATTTAACAATATTAAAATTAAATTTGTTTTTCTTTAATATTCCTTAAGTTTAATACATTGATAATAGGTTTTTTTGTTTAATTATTAAGATTTACAAAAAAATATAACCAAATTTTTATTGAATTTTTCCCACTGACTTGACTTGCTATCCTGCTAGGTTGAAGCCTACATACGACTAGAACTACTACAAACTACACCAGAACTTAATAATTTAAAAAATTGCTTACCCGTCCAAATTAAAACAACGGGTTACAGTTTTTAAGCAATTCTTTTTTTAATGTTTTAAGTTCCTTTTCCGAATTTGGAACTTTATTTAAACTAAATTTGTTAAAATAGTAACTATTTTTGTAAAATAAATGAACAAAAATAAAGTACATTAAAACAAAGCATAGTTGTACGATTTTCAATAGCACCCACTGTACTTATACCTACATATGTACATGCACGTTCTATATGAAATATATTTATGTATATATACTTGAACCTCGAGCTCTCTACTTGAGATAGCCGTCAGCTCACGTTGAGTTCTAGGCATAAAAACAGCAGATTTGTTGGAAGAAATTTCAATTTTAAGTACTTTGATTTTATCTTTACAACATTTCCTTTCAAATTTCGATTCTTTTCGCATGCTGACCCATTGAACACATTTGGGTGTTCTTATTTTTTTGATCACACATACATACATGATCATATTCGAAATCAAAAAGCCAAAAACCACTCTAAGCTTACTTTGATTTATTTGTTGATTTTTTCTTTCTTCCATATTCAACATTTTATTTTGTGTATTTTATGGCCTATTTGGCTAACACTCCAGCGGAGTTTGAACCCGCCATTCAGATAAGAATCTTTGCAGGAAAAAAGCTGCTTAACTTCTTACCTATAAGTTAATTATTTTTTATTATTATTACAATTTTTTTTCTTGTGAATTTGCTATGCGAGTGGTGGATAAAACGAGAAGGCCTGTTGCAAAAATTTAAGCTGGTTTTCTGTAAATTTGAGAGAGTAAAGGTATTGGGCACAGCCGTTGGCGCTTAACTTAGAATATTTCTAGTATTGCGCAACCAATCTGAAATGGGCCTATCTCTTGGCTACGAGTATAATATGTGAATAGCTGGCGCCTATATTTTTTATTGGATGGAGATCTTAATGAGATGTTTTTTTTCTGGCAGTAGCATACTAGAGGGTTTTTGATTACCGACAAGATGACTGGATGAGTGGAATTTTTTTATTGTTTTTAAGCATAACTGGTGGATCTCTTTAAAGTAGCAATAGGAGAGCTTTTGATTATATTTTGATTACTCTTATTTTTAAAATTCAATCTGCTCTCGAAACGCCTGGCTGGGCTGGTTTGCTATCCTCATTTAACTATAAAGTTTAAGAGCTCTGGTTACATTGTTGCAATTCTGTGCTCTGCATGGCATTTGCTTAAATTAGTAGCTGCTTAACCTTTTTGTACACGCACCTAAAACAAATCACAGAGGCATATACCCGCTCATGAGGAACAATATTTTATTACAGCCTTTGGGAACGGAAATAAAATCTTCCAGTTTTTTCGATCCCACAGACCAATGCACGAGCATAGAAAGGTTAAATGATTTTGCTTTGTGTTCTATGAAGTATCTTACATATCTATGCAGCGATTTAAATATTCTTGCTGTTCAAGCTTTACATATATTCCTTTTTATTTTTCATTTATAGTCCGAAAAAATTCTTGTAACTGTCACTAATAATATTGCATAATTCGTCAGTTAACCTCTATAAATGGCTTAGTGAACCTTCAAACCATATTTATAAGGGGCAGCCACCCCGAACTGCCGATGACGATAAAGCAGTTTTCTAGACTTATCGAATTTTCATTGTTTCTGTTCGGAGCCTCGTGGATAATTTTTATTAAGGTATTCCCGCTGGCGGCCGTAAGTGTAGCAGTGTTGAAAACGATCCTCGACGATCATCATCCACTTGTCGGAAAAATCAAGGATTTTGTTATTCAGGCGTAATAACATCCGACTATAGGACACTCAAGACTTGACGCTTGAATTCTATAGGCTAGACAATATTTTTTGACTAGCAGCTGCCGTGGCCAAATAAGTTGGGTTCGAAAACCCAAAGTACCTCAGTCAAACGCCTATCAAAGAGTGTAAGCGCCTATATTTAATATATTTAATGGAAATGTGTTTGAAATGTCTCTGCATTAACTGCTTTGGATTTATTTCTAGCTTTTCTGAAAAAGCTTTTACTACTTAAAACATCTTATTTTAAGTGCTTAGCAATGAAATTTCACCAAATCATTTATTACACTGTTTAACTAAAGTTTCTCCGGTTCATAAAATTTTAAGCATTGCCTTTACCTTTAAAATGCTGCGTTATAGAGCTTTTAGTTGAGGCATCGAAGAGCTTTCGCTAAACAAGTTTGCTAAAGTTTTTAGGTGAGTATTACTGTTCCGAGTTGATCATTTCCAAATATTTTCTTCATTTGCGTTATGCCAAATTGTTAAGCTTTCACAAAACATTTTTATAATTTGAGCTGAAAAAAATACAGCTCGCATTTAGTAAATTTAAACATTACTTTTACCATTAAAGTTCTTCATTACAAGACTTACTAGGTTTTCAGTAGACGCATTGAAGAGCTTTTGCTGAACCGCTGTCCTACCTACCTTAATGGTATACTGCTTTGGCTCGATATTGAGCATAGCTTTCACTTCTTAGTGAAATCTTATAGAGCTTTTGGTTAATAAATTGCTGAGCTTTCGTTTAAAAAGTTCGGTAAAAGTCTTAGCTGAAAGGAATACAGCTCCGAATGGATCAATTTTAAATATTATCCCCACATTTATTAATTTTAAGTAAGCCTATACAGTGCTTTCGATGAGGAAATGCTGAACTTTTACAAAAAAGTTCTGCTGAATAAAGTATAACTATTATTTTATAAGTTTCGTACATTACACTTACTGTTAAAAAGCTTTGTTGTAGAGTTTATAGAGCTTTCAGTTGAGCCATTCTTGAGCTTCCACCAAACTAATTTGCTAAAGTTTTTAGCTTAACGGTATACTGATAACGGTTTGATAAATATACAACATGGCTGTTACGCTTATAGAGCTTTTGGCTGATGAATTGATAAAACTTTCAGAAAAATATTATGCTGAATAAATTTAGCGGAATAAAATACTAATACCATTTAAAAAGTTCTAAGCATTAATTTTACCAATAAAATGTTTAAATTGCCTAGAGAGCTTGCAATTGTCGCATTTCATTGCTTTCACTAAACTAATTGTGCACTATACATTTTAACAGAACACTATTCTTGATACAATTAGAACATTGCTTTCACTTGTGATGAACCAGAAGAGCTTTTTGATGTTGCCTTGCTAAGTTTTCGACAAGTGACTGTGCTGCAATTTTTAATTTAACAAAACATTTCTGCGTTTTATCACCGATAAACATTTAATTCGTTTTTATAATGCTTATAGAGCTTTCAGTTGATGCTCTGCTGAGCTTTCACAAAATGAGTTTGCTAAATCTTTTAGCTGAATAGCATACCCCACCGATTAGATAAGTATTAAATTTTCCTTCCCTTTTATTAAGATAGCAAAGCTTTTTAGTGATTCATTGCTGAACTTTCACTTATCCTTTTTGTTGAGCTTTTTAAAAAATTGTATGACGAAATCATCGGCTGACATAAGATTCAGAAGAATTAGTAATTCGAGTTAGCTTCATCGTGAATCCCATATAAACAAATCATTCCCATAAATTACAATGCGAACCAAAGTATTCCACTTTGTTCATCATAAATCTTCTATTATTACTTTGTTTTTTTAATTTTATTATTATTTAAAATCTTTATTTGCCATAAGTGGGTTATTGTTGTTAATATAAAGCGAGGTAATAAATTACAAAAAATTACAAAGCGAATAAAAAATATTAAAAATTTATTTCAACTCTCTTTTCATTTCATTACAAAACCATAAGTAGGTATGTATGCACATAATTAATACCTTTTTATTGTAGCTGCGGCCATATGTGTTAAAATGATAAATGTGCGCTAATTTAGACAAATAAAATGTGTAGAAAAAATACCAAGTGAATGCTTCACAAAAGTATAATTTTTTAATTAACTGCGAATATTAATGACTGCGGTGGGAACTTTCATTGAATTGAAGTGCTTGAACTTGCCTATGGCATGTCGCACGCTTCTCACACGCTTCCCACACGCACCAATGGGAAAACAAGCATGCAGATTGTACGGCTAGGAGCACTTTACATTTTACCGATGCTGATTTTGGCGTGGGTAGTCAGTCATTAATTGACATATTTTCGCTATAAATTTCAGATTTTTTATATGTAATTTTTTTTTCTTTTTTCAATTATCTCCATTAAGTTTTAATAGTTACTTATGTAATTAATAGTTTTAATGTGTTGATTAGCTAATTAATATTCATTGAAAGTTGAACATCAGCTTTTATAGAGGCATGGAGATTTTCAATTTGTATAGAGAGAGGTATTGACAGATACTGAAGTTTGTGCTTTTATGGGATGCGCATTTGCGCTACACTTCTTATGCTCAAAAGCAAATTATACAGAGGCGATAAGGTTTATACTGTCAAAACTGTTTGTGAAGGGTATCTTGAAAGAGTTCATTGTGTTTATTTCTAGATTCCTCAAAAATATTATTGTATTTACTTGTATGCGTACCTATTTTTTGCTTTACTTCGAAGAGGAAACTAAACTAGTTGAGATTCTCCAATTTAGATTGGATATGCGAGGTTTTGTTCATTAACGTTTATCAATTTTAAAGGAAATTGCTTAATTCAGCAATTGAAGAAGTACTCGTACCTACTGGTAAATAACTGGACCAGCTCAGTTTCTCTCTCTCTGCTTAGGCTGGTTTTGCACCATTAAGAAAGCTTTACAAACACTTGGTAAGGGTAATAATCGATTGGTACCAGGTCTAGGCAGCGGAACATATTTATAAAAATATGATATTACCCTGGTTCAAAAAATATTACTGTTTTAGAGGCTGTTGATATAGTTGAGCAAAATCAGCTGTACGTTCTGCGACGTGCAGAAAGTGGTTTTTAAACAAGTAATTCCTACACAAGCCATTACTTTCCTAGTTATATTGGAATATGTACAGCGAACTTGTGAAATAAGTGCGAAGTATTGCCCCAGCGAGGTGCTAGCAGATACGATAGATAGCACATATGTCCGTTTCAAAATGGATCGAGGCTTGAGCAGATACAGGTTATTTTTCACTGGTTCGCTGTAAGTCTTTGAATATAACTCGAAAAGTTATGGGGATCCCATTACGAAACATGCAAAGATTATTGTGCATAGTCTCAGCTGCTAATAAAAAAAAAAAAAACAAAAAAACTTAAGAATGAAAAAAAAATTGATTATCCAAAAGTTTCTGAAAAAAATCTCTAAAAAAAATTTTTTTTCTAAAAAAAAATTTCTCAAACATTTTGAAGAAAAAAAACAAAAACTAAAAAAACTAAAAACTTAATTTTTTTTCTAAAAACATTAAATTCAAAAATTTTGTTTTCTCAAAAACTTAAATTCTTGTTCTTAAGAATGAAAGAAACTATCTCACAAACGACCTCAAGAATGAAAAAAAATTGATTACCTAAAAATTTCTCAAAAAATCTCTAAAAATTTAATTTTTTCCAAAAACAAGTTTTTTAAAAATTGTGAACAAAAAACAAAAACAAAAATCTTATAAACGACTAAATTTTTTTCTAACAAAATTAAATTCTTGTTCTCAAGAATGGAAATAAACGACTCACAAAAAATTTCAACAAACATAATATATTAAAACATTTACAGAAAAGTAATTTACTTTTATGCCTTTTTTGTAAGCAAATGGGTGTTGAAAAATGAAAAAAAAATGGTTTCCCAAATTTTTGAACAAAAAATTAAATTTTCTTCTAAAAAAATTACATTCATGTTAAAGAATGAGAAAAAAACGATTTCACATAAATTTAAATCTTTTCGAAAAGAAAGTGGTTTTTGTAACGACATGGTGTGAAAAAATAATAAAAAAAATGGTTTCGCAAATTTTTTAACAAAAATTAAACGAATTTATAATATTTCACTTGAAAAAACGCAGTACCAAAATTTTGAATATTTAATAAATTTAAAAGTTATTAAATTTATTTTAAAATCTTTTCAGTTTTCTACTTATTACCTCAGGTCCACAAATAAAAAATAGTTTGAACGTGAAGAGTTGGAGGAAAAAATGTTTATATGCGAGTATAAGGTGGCACAAAAATTAATCAATGCCGGCAGCTAATCAGCTGATTCTTTCAAATTCGCTGGGAGACAGTTAACGGTCTGATCCTGGCCACACCATTTGAATTCTTTTCACTATGGCTTATTAAGAAAAACTTTACATTGAATTGCTACTTTGGAAAAATGCGATCTAACTCCAGGATACATTTTCCAGAACCAGTTAAGGGTTAAAAATTGATAGCGCCGAAGAACAATTTTTGAGCTAGAAACAATTCACGTAAACACTTTTTAGTGTATTTGTTGATGTTGTAGCAGCATAAACATTCCGCATGCATGCACAAAAAATGCTGCTGGAGTGACAGACCTTGGCCGGATATAAATCTGGGTCGTTCCGGTTGCATAGAAACAACTGTCGAGGGAATGTTTGAAATTTGAAAGGTCGAGTCAGGAAGCACCGATAGATTTGGTAACTCCCAAAACACTCAGGCTAAAAAGCCTAATGTATTTAAAGCTCTGGAAAGTGAAAGGGTAGATAGTCAAGGAGGAAAGGACGGAAGTAACAGAAGGAAAAAGAAAGGATAGAAAAGAGCTAGTTAAACCTTGTGAGAATTTTCCAGATTCTTTGATAAATCTGAAAATATCCTCCAGTTTGAGAGAACGAATTTTCCTCGTTCTCATGACATTTGAACCTAAAACTCGTTGCCTTGCTCTAGCAAAGGCGGGACACGCACAGAGAAAATGCTCAGTGCCATCCGCCTCCTCTAAGCAGGACAGGCAAATCGGTCCTTAATGATTCCAATGGTGGTCATATGTTGACCCCATGGGTTGTGTCTTGTAATAATACCGACCACCAACTGAACGTATCTTTTTCCAAGTTTTAGAAGAAAGTCTGACAGTTTTCTGTTCGGGCTTGTCATAAAACACTTTGGAGTTCTGCAGCATTCTAGACCGGACTATCGCTCTTTATGTAAATTTCATACATAATCAGTGATCCACTTTTTGATTCCAGTGGGGGAGCCGATGATCCACAGTTGGGCAACTCATGGGTAATTTTCTTCCCTTGAACCCCGCAGTGTCGTGGAACCCATATAAGTACGAGCTTATTCTGTCGTACAACAGAATTATGCTTCTTCTTATGAACTTGAACTATCTTTGAGGTTTGCTTTGCGTTCTCTAGAGCCTGACTGTCACTAAAGACTCCAATCTGTTTATTGTTCCATTTCCTCTCAATTGTCCATTCGGCTACTTGCAGAATGCCAAACATTTCCGTTTGAAAAACAGTTGCCATACCTCCCATAGCGTAATGAACCTGTTTCATTTTTGGAACCATCGGTAAAGCAAATATCCACGAAAGCTCTTTGAATGGAGGGAACGTGTAGTGTTTTTCTTGTTTTTCGGCTTCACTCGGATTTTAACGTGTTTTTTATACTTCAACTTTACTTTATAGTTTCGTATTGTTATTTTTATTTACTTTTTTTCCTTCCTTCTTTTTCCTCCTTTTCAAATTTTCATTACCAATTTGCTTACTTTGTAGGTGTTACTTGTTCACTTAGATTGAGTACGCACTCAACGTGACATTTCCAATAAATTTGTACATTTTCTTTGTTTAAGCAACAAATAACAAAAAAAAAATCACTTTTAAATCATTCGAAATTGCTGTCTTCTGCGCGTACTTGGCTACATTTTAATGGACTTGTTAATTGATTGTTTATCTTATAAACTTTCTCTTTTTACAATGGATGGAATATGCTGCTCCTCGCTGACATTTGACACTTGTCAATAAACCGACAGCTAGCTGCTCAAGTATCAAATACAATTTGAATTTTAAATTTTCTTTTTACCATTGACTATTATTTCACGCAATTCTCCATTCTCCAGGTGGATACACCTTTCTGCCAGTTTGCTGCAGCTTCTAGAGTTTACATCGTCTTTTTGCTTTCTCTTTGTTGAATAGTCAAACATCTTCATTTTAAACAGTTTCTCAATATTTTGATAACTATTATTCCTGTATGACCCCCGCACTCTTCCTCCTCGCAAATATCTCCACACAAAATAAAGCCAAAGCGCAGCGCTCATTTATTTCTGTCATCCACATTTTTTGTTGCCTCTTGTCGACGCATTTGTAAACACACTTGATAACGTCAAAATGTGCTTCAAATCTAAAAGCTACAACAACAATGTCAAGCACACATAACATCACATTTTGACAAACTCTACAAACCCGACAACTCTACTCACTCACTCTAAGCACCGTTCACTCACGCAGCGCACTTCTGCACTTCTATTCTTTTTTCTTCGCTTTGCTGCTTTGCGTTGCAAGTGTGCGTTGGCTTTTTGTTTACAGTGCAAACAGTGCAGATGGTGACTTATGCGCTCATTTCTTTTGTTTGGAATTAATTTTGACATCTTGGCGTGTGCTATTAAAATTTGAATATACAAATAAGTATATGCATTTATCGGTATGTACGTGCATGTGTATGTGTGCTTTTGGGTTCTTGACATTCATTGGCCTGTCATTCGCGCCTGTCTTCTTCTGATTCTAACTCGCTATTGAATTGTAAATTTTCTCTGCTTGTTTGGCAGTATTTAACGATATTTTCGACGGTAAGAACGCCTAGTTTGGTGTAAAATAAATTATTTTTCTTTTTTTTTTGTAATTTTGTTTTTATATCTTTCAATATTCTCATCAATTCTTGTGTGAACCCAGTGAGTTTTTGTAATGTACAAGGTGGCGCAAAATTATCGGAAGATTTATAATTTTTGCAAATGGCGTCGTGCGCTAATCATATTTCACATTTATGAAAGAGACAGCTGAAGTATACAAACAGAAAAGCAATGGATCGTGTAAAGTTCAAAATACAGATTCTCAACACTCAAAATCATTTTTTTTTTTGTACAATAGAAAATTTCTTCAACAACGAAATTAGATGATTAATTTTGCACTACTTCGTATTACAAGTTAGGCTAGGTTAGCCTGGTTGGCAACAAGCCACGCATAGACCTTTTGGTCCCTAGCGCTACCAGATGGAGATCGACCTCTCTGAATACTGAAAGTAGATATCATGTAGGATGTCAACGGTTTTGCGAATCTAAGCAGCGCTGGGAGATCCGCTTTTGAGACGTCTTCCAGACCCTCAAACAGTGGGGCTCCCAGGCATCTTAGTCGCGTTTTTAATAATACCGAAGAAGCGCACAGAAGGTGTACTAAAGTTTCCTCAACATCCTCTCTGTATTTCCTGCATTTGTCCGTGCTAGGAATCCCTATCTTGCACGCATGTGCAGCTAATAGATTATGAGCTGTTAGCATACCTATGATAGTTCTACAGTCCTTTCGCGAGAGCGTAAGTACGAGTTGAGTCAGTTTTTTGTCTTTAGTTCTACACATGACTTTTGCTGTTTTACATGAGGTCAGATTAGTTCAGCTAGCTTTCTCTTACTTGCTCATACAGTCGCCCATTGCATTGTATATTGTATTTAGCGGTTTTGGTGTGTCGTTTTCTTGTTCAAAAGGTAGTCTAACAGCACTTTTCGCTATCTCATATACTATTTCGCTCCCCATAATGCCTTTGGGACCAGGCACGCAATAGATATGCAGCCTACTGTTTGCGGCTAGCCTTTTTATGACCTCCCTGCTCCGTCGAACATTTTTGGACTTAATACAATATGAGCTTATTGCTCTTATTGCTGCTTGACTGTCCATGTATATATTAATTGTTGAGTTCTTTCTTGTTCTAGTGTAGGCTAGCTCCGCGGCTTCCCCACAGCAAAGGCTTTCGCTTGGAAAATACTGCTGTGGTCTGGCAGCTTGATAGACTGCCTTATCCCAGGTTTTGAGCAGTAAATACCCGCTCCCACTACGTCTAAAGTTTTCGAGCCGTCTGTATAGATGTGAAAAGTTTTATGGCCAGGCCATTGTGCCATTCCTCCTCTTCAATTGTAGTGCGAAACCTTCTCTCCCAACTGAATTGTGGAGTCATGTAGTCTGTGTAACCTGAGCTCCACTTTCCTATTGAGTGTATTAGAAGTTCAGTGAAGTCAAGTGATCCAAGTATGTAGGACGTTGTCGTAAATTTTTCTCAAAGTCGGTTAATATGTAGCCGTGAGAATAATAAGTAAACTGAAAAAATTTTGGAAAAAGAATTTATATTTTTAAGATTTACTCAATGTCGAACATTTTAGTATAGATTTTTTAAAAGCTTTTCTATTTTATTCTGTACTTTTTAATTTTTTTTTGTTTTTGACAAATATTGTAAAAAAATTATAAAAAAAAATAAGTTTGCTTTTCTTATTTCTTGCAAAACATTGTTTTTTTGGCATGTCGGAAAAAAGGTCCTCTGAAACTTGTTTCTTATGTTTTTAGTAATAAATTTTTAATTTAATTTTTGAAAATTTTTATTAATAGCTTAGCCGCTTCCCAATAATCTCGTATAGTTTCATTCAATTTCTTCAAATGCAATTCGGTGAAAAATAGCGCCAAAAATGCAAAAAATTTTAACAAAATTAATAAAATTTTTTTCTCAAACAATTTTTTTAAGCATACTTCACTGCCATGAACCCTCTAATAAAATTTTCAACATTAAATAAATATCAAAATACTGTTTTTTTCGTTTCAAAATTCTGACTTCTGTTTACACTCAAGTCTGCAAATAAGTCAACTTTTAGAAGAATTGATGGTAAGGCCCAAAATACTTGGATCACTTGGCATGGAATCGCGCTTCAGCAGAATTCGTCAAAAATTTATGAGAAATATTCTTTGCTGTTTATAATTTTTCATATATTGAGTTATATCAATATTTCCCTTTCGATTTTGTTCTCCATTATATTTGTTTCTTGCTATTTCTTTTATTATAGTTTATTTCCTGCACCCATCAAAAAGTATACTTTAAAAGAGAAAAAATTAAAAAAAAGCGCCCTCAGCATTGCTGGTCAACTCTTTTGCCACAAAGCAAATACAAACACCAAGCGCCATAATACACCAATCCAAAAGTCATCAAATGCCATCATTAACCAACTAGCCAATTGTTTATAGAACAACACTTGATTGGAATTTGCCCTTAAGCGCTTTCAGCACTTTTCACTAAACACTGTTTGTACAGAGCAAAAACCAAACAACAAGACAAATTTCAAAAAAAAGCGAAAAAAATACTAAAAGCAAATTGCAGTTAATTAAAAAGCAAACACCGCCAACACCAAAGTGCGGCTACATACATACGAGTACATACCCCATACATACATACATACAAACCCACAAAGGCCCTTTGGCAGAACGTACGAGTGTAACTGCAATCGAAAGCACTAGAAAAATTTGCGCCAAAAAAAAAGTGGAAAAATCAACATTACCCAAGCCAGATAGCCAGCCAGCTAAACGCTAAATAGATGCATACGACGGGTACTACTCATAGTTCTATTTCATTTCGAATGCGCATTCAAATGTTATTCTTTTTCCTATGACTTTTCGCCCATGCCAGCGCAAATGCAATCTTCATTACCAATGAGCTAATGGCTAAAAGTCTGTATTCGCTCTTACGTAGTGAGCGCGGATATTGGACACACAGGTTAGACAGGATGGTATGGCGAGCTAGCAACGGTAATTTGGTTAAGTGGCTAAATGGCAGTTGAATGAATGCCGAGCACATGCATGTATGTATGTATGCATCTGTAAAACCATTAATACTTACGCCATATGTGTCTAATATAAACCACTACTGTGTGTGTGTGTGTGTGCAAATGGATATAGGCTTTGGCTTTGACTGGTGCCAGTTAGTGGTGGCCAGCGGCCGCAATGGTCTAGATTTTTTATATGGACTTTAAAAACATCGAGAGACTGATTTCTAATGTTTGGCGTAAATGGATTTGCCTTTTAATAATTCAATAGTCAAATGGTTGGTGACTCCAAGAGTGCCGCATTTTGGTTGGATGTCTGAAGTGACTTTTATTTATTTTTGGCTTTTGCTATGCAGACCACGTTACACTCATGCATGGCTGTGTAAGTGTAAGTACATTTTATTGAAGTGTTTGGCTTTGCGAAAGAAAAAGTCAATTAGTCTGTAGTGCCTTTGTACTAATTTTTTAGAATTGAATATTGTTTGAATTGAAGTATTTGACCAAATGTTGGCTAAATGCACGAGAAAAAAAAAAAAAACAAAACTCACGCACCACTTGTGATTAAAAATTTTTGCATTTAATTTTCCAAATTTCATTTTAATAAATTTTCTATAAAAACATATTAAAAATTTAATACCTTTCATTTTATTTTTTTGGAACTTTTCATTCATTGTTTTACTTTTTTTTTTCTATTTGAATCAAAGTTCCAAACTTTATACAAAATTCAGAAAAATCCATCAAAATCTCCAACTTTTCACTCCGAGTTTGTATAAAACCTTTGGACACACAGTTTTTATATACTACGAGGTGTGTTCAAAAAATAAGGCGCATTTTCAAATTTCGCGGGCTACGTAAATTCGACTTTCAACTATTACTTTTTTATGTTGGTACACTCATCTCGAAGATATGTTCACGGTTTTAGTAATGTCGCATGTTTAGTTTGTTTCTGAGAGGCATAAATAAAAAGAGTGCTCTGCTTGCTTGGCGATTTTCTACTATCGAAAAAAATGGATCAAAGAACCTGCATCAAATTTTGTGTAAAAAAATGGAATTAAGTGGCGGAAGTGACGAAATGGAATTACGCCGCCGTGACTATCATTCGGAATTCACAGAGAGCGCGTTGGTTCGAATCTCGGTGAAAGATCAAAATTAACAAAAGTCGCCCCACAGCAGGCAATGCCAAACTTCCGATAGTATTTCTGCTATGAAAAAGCTCCTCATAAAAATATCTGCCGTTCGGAGTCGGCTTGAAACTGTAGGTCCCTCCTTTTGTGGAACAATATCAAGACGCACACCACAAATAGGAGAAGGAGTTCGGCCAAACATCTAACAGAAGTGTGCGCGCCAAATACTTGTGCTTAAAAACACTTGAAATGTTGACAGTGACATCTGGTGAGAGTACTCTAAGTCAAAAAAAGTTATTCAAAAAGAATATACATTGAAAATTCGCCTTAGTTTTTGAACAGACTTTGTATTTATTTATATATTTGGAAAATTTAGTCAAAAGTCGTAGTGATTTTTAATAATTTACTTGTTGATGGAATTATTAATTAAATTATTTACAACAAAATTTTTCAAAATCAACGCAATTTTTGAGACACTTCTAAACTCCACTTTATTGTACTAAAATTTATTGAGCTATAAAATTGCACACTCAAGAGATTTCTAAAAATGCTGATTAAAAAGTTGGAAAGTTTAATATAAATGTGCTGAATTTGTCTAAATGTCGTAAAAAGTGAGGAAATTTGAGCAATATGACTTTTCTTAAAGAATGGTGTATATTTTATTTGAGTGAAAATTTTATTTTAAAAAATTTAATGTCAAAATTTATTATCACAAGTGGCGCGTAAGTTTGTTTTCGACCAGTGAAGATAAAAGCCGGAAAACTAAATCGTTATTATTTTGCTTCCAGTACATGGCAGTGACAATTTACAAGTGAATCAATTTAATGTACTTATGAACCGCTTCTTTACATTGAAAGAGCCTTTCAATAGAGAAGCCACTGATTAGTTATAACAGAGTCAAGGCACATTCATTAAAGATGGTGGCACTAGACCAACAACAATGATTTGTACGTTTGATTGACAAACCAAAGTATTGGAAAAGTAGAAAACAAATAATGAATTCGCCTTGTTTCATTCTGAGCGGACAGCCACATAGACACGGCGAAAGAAAAAAGACAAATCAGTCGATTTACCGATACCAGCTTTAATAGATTCCCCTTGAAGAGAGTAAAAAAAAAAATGTATCATTTTTGATTGGAAGAAAAAGGCGACTATATAAATTTGACAGTATATTTTGCGTGAGTAATTTTTGTCGCACAAAGTTACGGTCCAGCCCGCCTCAGTTTTTATTGAAAGTGAGTTCCAATTTTTGGTCGCGAAAATCTTTAGTTTTATATTTTGTGTAAAAAGTGTTATAAATTTAATTCTATAGCAATATTAAAGCCAATTTTCTGGAATAGAATTTCATGACGATCATTTTTGTCGCATATTTCAACAATGTATCTCCCTTTTTTCTGGGTCAATTTGACCCCACTTTTAACAAAAGTCCGAGAATTCATTTAAAATAGGGAACATGGTGACTAAAATGTTCTACGAAAATGTTTGCTAGAAAATTTCAGTTGAGGTTGCCAAAGACAAGAAAGCCGTATCTACTCGTATGAGCGTTCACTTTTAACTGAGAGAAAGGCTCGCCTACCCATGAATAGCTATATGTGCAAATTTTTCCAATGGTGAAATTAGCATATCAAACGGATAAATACCCAATTCTAGCTTGATATTCCTACCTTTACTGTATTTCTGTTTAACAGGTTCGAGAAGTGTTCCCCCTTCTAACGATATACACTAAACATAACACTTTTCGTTAGTCAACACTCCAATATTTTGTTTAAGCAACGGCAGTACTTTCTTTTCAGCTATGACATTCCTTGATAAATGAATTGCTTAGTTCGAGTTGGTAAATTGGAGGTGGTTGCAATTTCTACTACACTTAAAGCTAGACCATTTGCATTGAACTGACTTTGCTAACTCATTATTTCGAGAGCCAGCAAGAATCCTGAATAAACAACTGCCAAAAATAGGCTTTGCTTTCTCTTTTTTTAACACACTTTTATTAGCTCGGGTTGTATGTATATTATGTATGTAACGGAATTTTTGAGCTTAATTTTCACTGGCTTCTAAAAATCTGATCGACTTGGAATTTTGCACACCTATCAAGGACCGATGACAATGCCATAATTTGATAAAAGTTTTTCATTATCCTTAATAGGATTGCTAGGATTAATATTTACTGAGGGGAAAAAGTAAGGTGAATTTGGTTGTAAAACGAAAAATCTTTATTTATTCTTGTAAATCAGTTTCTCAGGCTCCCTCCACGAAATAAGTTCTTCATCCCGATTACTTCTTTATCACGGCCGATAAATGCATAGCTTTACACTCACAGTCGATAAGAAAGGAATTAAATATAATACGAATATATCGAATCATTTATTCACTGACTGCAATGATAACAATAATTTTCATTCATAATAAAAAATAGTTAAAAAAAAAAAACTAAAAAACACGCTTTTTTGCTAATCGAACTAAAAAGTATAAAATAAAAAATAGTTTAAAAAAACTAAAAAACACACTTTTATTGCTAATCGAACTAAAAAGTAGAAAATAATATAAATTTTAATGAAGCGTGGGATGCATTTTGCTGCACATTCATAAATCTCTGTACATAGGTAGTTGCCAATAGAATGATTGTAATATTTACTATATCAAGCATGCCACGGTTTTAACTCGAATTTGAATTACTCTATTTGTATCTTAATTTTTGTTATAATTCTGTTCTGAGGTAGTTGACTATGACTGATCGTTCGATTTGCTATTACTTCATTATAGGTCTCTTTATTATTAAAATGTATTTTCTACTTTTTAGTTCGATTAGCAATAAAAGGGTGTTTTTTAGTTTTTTTAAACTATTTTTTATTAATTTATTGTTGATTGCTGAACGCAATAGCCGACAACTCGTTGATTCAGCAGCATCTACTATTGCACTCTACTATCAGAAAAATATTATCCTTTGTTAAGCTCTGAAGCACTTTTGGTCATAAGGCTACTAGTCCAGACTTTCCTAAATAATTTCCAGATTGACCATTGAAGCTTAAGTGTGCAAATATCCCTTTAAAACCAATACTGTAAAATTGTGATAAAGACCGTTAGGAATAAATTTCATACACATTATTAAGAGGAAGATTTCAAAAAATATTTATGGCAGAAATCTCAAACAAATTTCTATGAATATTTAAGTAGGAAAATTTCAAAAACACATTTATGGAAGAAATGTCATACATTTAATTACTTTTTTTAAAATACGACCACTTAGACCACGAAATGGGTCCATTGTGAGCCGCAGGGGCTGGGCTACATTTCCCTCTGCATATTAAACCATCCTGAGCTTTTGACAAAGTGTAAAAGGTTGTTGATACCTAAAGTGAATAGATTATCTATATTCGTTAAGAAGTAGGATTTTAAAAATCGATTCCTGCTTCTGGCTAGAGCTGGGCATGTGCAAAAAAAGTGTTGAAATGTTTCCAACTCCTCCTCATTTCTGCAGCTACGACAGAATTCATGCGTGTAAACGCCTAATCTCCTTGCATGATTTCCTATGAGACCTGTGTCCTGTGAGGGCCCCTACTAAGGTCCTGATTTGAAGTCTTCTCAGTTGTATGATACTCTTGGACAGACGTAAATTTAGCCTTAGCCATGTTTGCCTAGCAATTACACAGGTGTTAACACTATTCCGTCTTTGATTTGCAGAACTGATTAGTGCATCCTTAATGAGCAGCTTGCAAGTTGCGAGAGGTATCTCCATAAAATTACTTATGTCCGGCATAAAGGTACCTTCTCTTGGAAATCGGTCTGCCCTACAGTTCTCTGGTATATCTCTGTGGCCTGGAAACCAGCATAAGATTATACGATATTGCTTGGCCATCTCATTTAGAGATTGGCGACAACGTAAGACACTCCTTGATGTTGTTTGGAATGCAGCCAGGGCTCGTAGGGCAGCTTGGCTGTCTGATAGAATGCAGATATCCGTTGATGATATTCTGTTTATCTTTAACCATTTTAAGGCTTCATGAATAGCGTTTATTTCCGCTTGAAAAACACTACAGTGATCCGGTAGTTTAAAGGGTTCCAAGGTTCCACCTACACCGGTGTCCATTTTAGATCCGTCCGTGTAGATCTTAGCGGGTGTGTTGGGTGTTGGATCTTCTTCAAGCCATTCCAGTCTAGAAGGGATTTTCATTAGGAAGTTCCTTTCGAAGCAAAGAATGGGAGCGTGATAATCACAGTCACTGCGTATATGCATGTAGGAGTCTAAGATGTTGAATGTCCTTGTGTGATAGTCCTCCACTGTGAGCTCGCTTTGAGCCTTAAAGCGGAGCAGGCCGCTGAGTATTTGCAGAAGAGATCTAGGGATGGCAGATGTAGCATGATGTTCAAATCCATGGATAGCGTGGTTTTCATGATGCCACATATTGCTAATTCCGCTGATCTCTGCACCTTATTCAAAAAATTAGAATAGGTTTTTTTCTGCATAGCACACCACCAGACAACATTTCCATATAGAAGAATGGGTCTGACGACAGCAGTGTAAAGCCAATGAGCAACCTTAGGCTTAATTCGCCAAGTCTTACCTAAAGCTCTCTTACAGGCGTACAAAATTAGGTTCGCTTTCCTGACTATTTCTAAGATATTTGACTTCCAAGTAAGTTTCCTATCTATGTTTATACTTCAGGTAACGTTTTTCATATTTTTTTGGCAAGAATCTTTATTTTCTTATGTGTTAGCAAAAATAAGTAAAATTTCTCACCCTGAGTTACAAATAATTCACTCTTATAGCATTCTATGAACATTCCGAAGTAATGGAAAAAGTACTAAAAACATTGTGGCGTCTCCAGACAGACTTTCTGCTCTGGAAAAGCCTTCCTAGAAAAAATCTACTACTTACTATCCAATACTTAGAGTAGTCTAAATACCAAAACCCCTCTTTGAATCAAAAGCTTTCCATATTTTTAGCATCCGTCTTTTCTGTAGAGCAAAAATTACTGTTTGAATTAAATTTAAATTTGGGTAAATGAATGAATGAAATGATGGTTTGCACTTCGACCTTAGGACATTTTGTGCCCGAGCTAGGCTCAACCCAATTAGGTGACTAGAAAGATAAGCGAGAAAGCGAGCCATTCTTTAGTATTGCTGTTGGAGAATATACTTGAGTTGCCAAAGAGATTCCTAAATATAAGTACATGTACTGAGTATTTAAAAACTCCATCCCAACTTGAAGTTTACTTACCGCTGAAATTCCCTGAAATTCTTTCTTTACACGCTTCTACGATTAACTTGCGAAATTCTCGCTTTTAATTTATAACTTTCATGTTGATTGTTTAACTCGTTTTGGTTGCTTTGAATTTCCTTTTTTTCAGCTCCGTTTTTCTACTCATTAAAGCTGTTGGAATTTCGCGGGTAATTATTTGCATAAGGCAATATAACATACGTCTGTATGTCTGTACATATGCACATGCAAATGGGAGTACGTATAACGTTTTAAATTGTAAAACAGTTCGTATTCCTGTAGGAAAAGAACCGAAATAGTGAATAAATGTTTAGTACGGAACTAGTGCTATTTCGACTAGTTTGAAGTATAATATTTTGGTGTGAACTCTTTTTTTAATCGTTGAACTGAGGCGAAATAGGAGAGCTCTAATAAAGAAACAAATACATGCGACATCAGATACAGATATGAGACAACAGCGAAAATGAATCGATGAACTTTTCTATTTGTTTTAAATTTAAAATTTCTTGGCAATTTGTGCGCCCTGCGTAGTTAAAGAAGTAGTCTTTAGTCTTTAGTTGTTGGAGCGAAACTAAGGATAACCGATCTTTGGACGTTTGTGATTCTCTATTGTGAAGTGCTAACTGTAGATTCTAACCCTCTCTTTAAATTAAAGAGGCTGACAGAAAATTGTTCTTAATCTTCACGAGATTTCTGCCAAAATCGATGAAATACTAGATTTCGCAGGTTGGCCTGATAAAATTTGCGTAATTTGTGCTGACGTGAATGGAGACGAGATATGTGAGAGAAATAGGAAAAAAGTGGTAACACTCAAATATGAGAAGTTAGACTGGAATAAAGTTATAAAAAAAGATGGTCGAGAAGTAAATAGAAAGAAAGAAACATTTGTGTAAAAAACCAAATTTTAATTGAAAATTTAAAAATTGGAAATTACGTTTGCTCTGGTTGCATCTGGTTCTGTCAAATTCACTGAGGACCGACTAGCGCTGCTGCGATTTGTGTATTCTCAACTGTGAGCTTTTTCTCTGGCCGAAGCCGAATGGGTTGGTGCGTGATTACCATTCGCAATTCACAGAGAGGTCGTTGGTTCGAATCTCGGTGAAAGCAAAATTAATATAAACATTTTTCTAATAGCGGTCGCCCCTCGGCAGGCAATGGCAAACCTCCGAGTGTATTTCTGCCATGAAAAAGCTCCTCATAAAAATAAGCTCGGCCAAACACCTAACAGAAGTGTACGTGCCAATTATTTATTTTTTTTTTATTTTTAGTACTTTTTAATTTTAGATGGATGCTTTTCAGTTATTCTCCTTCAAATGAATTGCACCATAGGAATGCACTGAGAAGTAATTTTCACTTTCCTGTACCCTTTCGACCACTTGGGCCATGACAGATGTCTGTCTTCTACAGTTATCGGACTTTATTACTTTAAATTTTGTTTGTTTTATTAGAAAGATCAAACCTCTCGATTAATTTCAAAATTAAAATAGCTGCCTTACTCGGCTCAGCAACTGCCTGCATTTTGTTTGAATAGATTCTAGAACTTTAGCTTGTAAATGAAGCCGAAATGAATAATCATTTGCCATCAGCTTTTGTGTAAACTGAACCTTATCAGCGAATAAGTTGCAGTCTCTATGTAGTACTTTTATAAAATGCTTCTCAAAGCGTAGATAATCCTTAATTTAACGTAGGGTTCCTCATGTTGTCCTACAAATGGAGAGCCAACCTCTGCTTGTATGGAAAAAAAGAAAACGTCAAATCGAGTTTGGCATAAAAATATTAGCGAACAATTTTGCATCTGTGAATTGTGTCATATTGTTAAGGTAATCTCATCGCGATTTGGCCATCCCTAGTCCGAAAGCATCAACCCAGCACTAATTAGCAATCAATGAATTTTCCTGCAGGGATGTTGTGTGAGGCGTACTGTATGCGCACTGCATGCAGCATTCATTCAATATTTGCTTTGAGCTCATCACGTTCCATATTTACTCATGTTCAAGTACACAGAAAATTACTTTTTAAATGTTTTGCTTACATCACAAAAAATGTGAAGAAAGAAGGAGGAAAACAAAAAAGCTCAAGAAATTCAAAAAAAGAAAAAAAGTATTAATGAATAAAAGAAAAGCGCAGACTAACGCTTAACCCCAACGTAAGCAAACAAATAAATCAGCAAACACACAAACCTTTCGCAACACTTGCTCATATTTGCTTTCTTACAGTCATATTAAACTCACAACGCCTTCGCCTACGCACATACATACATACGCACATACATACCCACATCCTCGCACATACCTCGACTCATCCATGTGCTCTTATCTTTCCACTCCTCTCTATGCAAACAAGTAAACATTGTTACCACTTTACATGCCAGCGAAGCTGGAGTTTAGCTAAGGAGAATAAAATGCTTTCTTCAAAGCGCTGGCGAGTAGTCGGCGGTTGTGACTAGGCGATGAGCCTGAGCTGCCGCTTCTCGCGTATTGCAACTTTTATTTACTACCTCGAATGTAATTGTTGGCTTTCATTGCTTTGAACAAATATTTCCTTTTTTACTTTTTGTAATATTTTTCTTGACTTTTTACTTTACCGTTAACATTGCGATAACATTTGTGCGATAACGAACGCCACACTCCAGGCTTGCACTTGGCGGCGGCTCGAGATAAAAATTGCGCTGCCAATTCGTTAAAGAATCATGACAAACAAGTTAAGCATGAAGCTGGTTTTTCACAAGCCGAAACTTGCATAGGCCCGTTAGCGTAAATCCCTGCAGGGTAATTCATATGGATTCATATCGTTAATTTCTGATGGTGGTGTTCTAGGAAGTGTGCATCCCTTGTCATCGATTGTTCGGAACTGGTGCTAAATTCAACAGGTGACATTAAATAACCCGTATAGGTTTGATAGATTAGGCTAAGTACACTTTGAGTCGATTTTATGATGATTCATAACTAATACTAAATTCGACAGTTTATATTTAGTACCTCTGAACGATATGATATATCAAATTTAGTGCAGAGTGTACCATTTTATCATGGCTTGTAACTAGTACTAATTTCGAGAGATACCAAATTCAGCAGCAGATAAGATTAAGGACCTCTCTATAAATTTGTTTATGGTTGGATTTTCTTTGGTTCGTAACTACATAGTACTAAATCCAACAGATGGCATGGCATAACTACTAAATAGGACAGATTATATTGAGTACAATCTGGGACCAATTTTTGATGATATAGAACTAGTACTAAATTCAGCAGATACGATTTAGTACGCTCTGTATAAATTTGTTTCTGGTTCAATTTTCTATGCCTCGCAGCCAGTACAAAATTAAACAGATGACATTGCGTAACTAGTACTAAATATGATAGATGATTTTTAGTACACTCTGCATCCATTCCACGTTTCATATTTTGCAAATCTGCATGAAGTTCGCCTATCTTTGGTTCATAGCTAGTACTAAAATCGATATATTATACCTGTTATGCTCTGTGTACATTTTTCGATCATTTCTAACTAGTACTAAAAACTACAAATGAGATTTAATATCTTTCGCCTACATTTGCAGGTAGGTGGTAAGTAGTACTAAAGTCTATATATGAGATTTAGTACACAGAGCATCCAATTTTAGCTTGCACTAAATTTGATATATTAGATTTAGTACTTTTTGCCAGCACAGAATTAGCACAAATTTTTAAATATCCAATTTAGTACTCACCAAATAAGTTATTAAATAGTTAGTAACTTGTACTAAATTAATTAGATAAATTTGATAGGCTCTGCGTACATTTTTCGATAATTTCTAAATCGACTAAAATAGCTAGATGAGATTTAGTACGCTTCGCATTCATTTTTCTTCGTAAGTAGTACTAAAGCCAATATTTGAGACTTAGTGTGATTCGCATTCATTTTTCTGTAGTTCGTTAATTGTACTAAAGTTAATATATGCAATTTCGTATACTTTGCATCAATTGTTTGATGGTTAGTGACTTGTACTAAATTTGATAGATTAGATTTAGTAGGCTTTGGTAGTGTAAAATTCAAACGAACCTATGTAGTACTCGATGCATTAATTTTTTGATCGTAGGTCACTAGTACTAAATTAAACAGAAAGTAAAGTAAATTTAGTACTAAAAAACTCTATGTAGACAGCTTGAAGTGGGTTTAAATAATAAGATTTAGTAGATACCACTTTTTTCCATGGTTAACAGAAAGTAAATTAAACAGAAAGTAAACTAAATTTAGTACTAAAAAATTCTTCAGAAATTTGATTTAAATAGTAAGATTTAGTACATACCACTTTTATTCCATGATTAATTTTTCGATCATGCGAAATTAGTGCTAAATTAGCCAAAAGCCCTTCTATTCCAGATGACACCTTTCTTGAAAGTAATAGTGAAGTAGTCTGCAATTAGCGAAATTGTACTAGTTCCAAACTAGTCCAGCTTTCACCACAAGAAATAGCACAAGTTCCCTACAAGGCAGTTAACCACCTGCTCTTTAGTTGCTACATCAATCAGTTAGTTGCTATATCAAAAGTAAAAAGCAAGCCATACTCTCATTGCTCGTACTTACTTTAACATTACTACACTAAGTGGCGGTTGGAATAAAAAATATTAAAAAAATGCACTTCGTCGAGATTTAATGCTTTTCGATGCAGAAATGCTACTAATTAACACATTTGTTGAAAATTGGTTAGCAAAGTTTTAGAGACCTGCTAAGTTGCCTTAAAAAGGCAAACATGCTAAATTTCGAGAAAAATTATTTGGGCGTATCAAAATAAAAAAAATAAAAATAAATAAAAATAAAAAAAAAAAAAAAAAAGAAAACATATTTACAGGTATATATATTTGAGTTATTCATTACGTCGGTTTATATGATAAATTATGTTTTGAATACTAGCAGTGAAACACAAAAACTATTTGTTGACTCCTAACCTTATTGTATTGTAGGCCCCACCAGCTGAGAGTATTTCTTTAAGTCGTTTCTTTCAGCCGAAAATATGTTCCATGTCAAGTATTTTTTCGCTTTGAATACTTATAGTACTCTGAGCCTTATAGCAAATAAAAGTACGAACAAACGCACTAAATATGTCTCAAAAAACCAAAATTGCGCATAAATATGTATACCCAAAACTATGTAATAAAGCAGCAATCAAGCGCTCATTTCAAACACTCTAAACATTTATTATTATTAAACTTTGTAAATTTCATAAAGAGCCGAAATAAATTTCCATTCATTTAGCACCGCCTGGAGCTGACGGATGAAACATATGGCGCAAGCGAGTACTATATAGTGAGGGTGTACTTGCACATACGAGTATGAAACATGTGAAGCTGTACTTCTACATACAGTGAGTCAATAAAGTTTAAGTACACACATCAGTCAGATAAAAAAATGCATATGTTTCATTCAATTTACATAAAAATTTATTAGAGCTTGTATATTTCACATTGTAAATAAAGTAAGGAACATAAAATTATTCTTTTCAATTCACTACATACTAGCTTTAAAAAATAATAAGCAAAAAACTTTGCACTATCGTGATTTCACATAAAAAAAGTTTAAGTACACTTTATAAATAATATTAAAAAAAGAACAAAAACAAAAAACGTGGGATAAATTAATATTTTGTTGGTCCTCCACCTGCATCGATAACAGCTTGCAAGCGTCTACGCATGCTTCTCAACCTTTTAGTCTCATTTTCTGCGATTTTGCCCCACTCCTCTGATATCGCATTTTTAGGCGATCCCTTTGAGGTTATATTATGTTTCCGAGTTCTTTTTTCTAACAAATCCCAGACATGTTCAATGGGATTTAGGTCCGATGATTGTGGGGGAGTATGCAGTTGTTTGCAGTTGTAAAGGAGCCATTCCTTAACTAAATATGACGTGTGCTTGGGGTCGTTATCCTGCTGAAAAAGAAATGTATTTTCATCGAGCCCCAATTGCGTTGCACTTTGCTTAAGGTTGCTGCGTAAAATGCTTAGATATGAATGCTTATCCATAGTAGTTTCAATAAAGACCATTTTACCCACACCAGCCGCCGCCATACACCCCCAAATCATTATGTTACCGCCACCGTGTTTGACAGTCGGTATTAAATTTTTTATCTGCATCTCCTCATTAGGCTTTCTCCATATTTTTGTCGCTCCATCCGGTCCATAAATATTATATTTAGATTCATCGCTAAATAATACGTTATCCCAAAAGGAATCTGGCTTTTCTAAGTGCTCCTTTGCAAAATTCAAACGTTTATTTTTATTTTATTTTTATTAATAGGTGATATTAGAGGTTTTCTACGTGGAACTCTTCCATTGTAACCAGCTTTATAAAGTACATTTCAAATGGTCTGAGGATTGACGCTTGTTGCAGTTCCTTGTAGCAATTCATCACGTATTTTTGGAGCAGATTTTTTGGGATCAGCTTTGATGGCATTCAAAATATATCTCTCTTCCCGTTCGGAAATTTTTTTTGGACGACCAGAACGTGGTTTCTTTTGCACATTTCAATTGCTGTTGTGAAAGTTAATAATATTTTGTACGCTAGAATGTGTTTTTCCCACAATTCTTCCAATTTCACGCAATGATTTTTTTTCCAAATACAATTTGATGATCAGTTTTCTTATTTCCATCGATATTTCTTTACCTTTTCCCATTTCGTCCACTTTGAACTAGCGCCTATATACAAATGTACAAATTATCAATAATAAAATGCTTCAAACGCATTTCTACACTTGTTTGCTAAAACCCAAACAAATTTAAATCCGTTATTTTTACAAAAACAACAACGCAACAATACATATTTGCGTGTTGTACTTAAATTTTTTTTGCGTAATTTTAGCGCTCATTGAGGGTTATTTTACGTATGCATCTAAAATGTATAACGGGAACAACAAAAAAACCGGTTTTCATGACAACAATGTACTCTTTAAATGATACAAAGATATTGCATGAAGTTTGTTTTAACATAACTATGATAATTCTTAGTGTTTGTAAGAAATAACAAGGTGTACTTAAACTTTATTGACTCACTGTAGGTATAATCACATACATTTTTCTTTGTAGTGGTATTAGGGATGCCTAGTTTTTGATTTTCACGATCCCAAGATATTCGTGATTTCGTTATTGCAATCTCGGAGTCCCGGAGTTAGTCCCGGGAATTAAATAATCATTATTGCAACTGCTTTACTCGAAAAAAATCCCATGAGCATTTTTTGAGAAGCTGTGCTAATATACAATACAACAAATAATACATATATGAATGGATTTTAGATTTAGTTTTTGACTTAAAAAGGAAATCATTTTATAAGAAGCGAAACAAAAAGCAATATTTATACTAATTTATATTTATTTGTTTATATATTGTATTTATGTATTTAGCGTATACATATAGGAAGAAGTAATTCAAGGTATGCCGACAAAGGTTTGAATCAAGAAAACAGGAAAAGTAAATAGATGAATTTTGTGGTTGAAAGAAACTCATACAAGTATTCAATTCTATTTTTAATCTCGTACATATTAAACGTAGACCGACGTTGGTGCGAACCGACCAAATTATTTTTTCAAATTTAAATATTTTTAAAACTGCTGTTAATATTTATTTGCCTATGCTTTCATGACTTCTTTGCTCGATCATTGAAACATCGAATTGGGAAAGTTTCAGCTTTTTGTCTTGACACATCGGGTCATTTTCGACTTGTAATATTTTTACGTAGTTCGCACGATAATTTCATTTCTTTTTTACATATATCCACGTAGTTTATCAGTAAACTTATGTAAAATTATAGTTTGCACTAATTCAAGCACCGAAAAAGCATTACTTGGGTAAAATTTCAAGCCGAATGAAGAATTTTTGCGTTTGCTGTAAAAATCGAGTAGAGAATATTTTTGAGCTGGAAGTGGGGAAAAATTTATGCCCGAAGCTCTTGTCGTGATTGAATATCAACCAGCTGAAAGTGAATCTGAAGAAATTGATTGTCTAGTGAGCACTGATTCACTTTTCATTTCTAAAGATAATATGATTTAAACTTCAAAACCAGTGAATCCTTCCAGTAAGCTATTTTTCCTTTATTGTTTGTACTCGATTTGGCTTAGATATTTGTTTTCCCAATAAAACCAAGTGTCACTCGTTACGCTATTTCCCGTTTTAGATCTTTGATGGATTTGCTTCAACTGTGTTTTCCATCTCCAATTGAGAAAATATTAATCGAGAAAACGAATAATTTTGGCCAAGCAAAGTTCGACAATAAACAAAAAATAATGGACAAAAGTACGTGCATATGGGGACAGGGCCTGCAAAGAGCTCCCCATCAAACTCAAATTCAGGCTACCGGATCACTGCAGTGTGTTCCAAGCAGAGGTGGCCGCAATTAAAGAAGCAGCTGAGTGGCTACTTACTTGCGTAACAACTGTTAAGAGGGTAAATATTTACTCCGATAGCCAAGCGGCCATCAGGGCCCTAGGCTCTATTATGGTGCATTCGAAGCTGGTCAGGGAATGCCTGGTCTCACTCTCGATTGCATCAGAATTCTTCGACATAAAGATAATTTGGGTACCTGGTCACAGTGACATTGCAGGAAACTGCGAAGCCGACGAGCTGGCCAGACAGGGGACCTGTGAGGCAATGTGCCCGCGAAAGGAGAGGATCGGGATCCCCTTGACAACCTGCGCTCTACTCCTGGAAGGATGGGCTATGCACCAACTCAGCGAACGCTGGGCAAATACACGAACGTGTAGGGTCGCGAAGTCCTTCTGGCCACCTTTGGATAGGAGGCGTTCGAGGGATATCCTGGGAATGACAAAATGTCATCTCTCAAATTTCGTGGGCATCATCACGGGGCACTGTCCGCGAGGTACACATGCCGTGAGACTCGGAATCACTTCGAGTCCTTTTTGCGACAGCTGCATGGAGGATGAGGTGGAATCATCTCAGCATATGCTCCTTAGCTGCCCAGCCTTCGCGGGACTAAGATTCAAGTATCTTGGTTCTCATTTCTTTTCTGCGCCTGCTGATATAGCAGGTGTTGATAACAAAAATCTGATGAACTACATCAGCAGCATAATGAGGTTAACACAACCGCGGACTAGTCACCGTTCGTAGTCCACAATCACTCACCACTCCCCCATCCCTTCCCTTCCTCCCCCTTCTCTGTCCTTAAATGGTATCACAAAGGACGAACCAAACTATTTCGTCCAAGTGGGCCCTACTCTCTGGGCAACCATTATAACCTAACCTAACCTAACGTGCATATTTTGGCGTTTTGATTCTTGCGGGAGTTTACAAGTAAGTTTTTACGAAAGTGGAGTATTTTCATTCGGACGAATAGTTGATGTTCCTTAAAGATCTAAATCTGAACGAATCGAAGATTTGTTGACGCTGATTTGGGCCGCTATATATTTTGCGGAATTATGCCCAAAAGCTCTGCGACGACCCAACCGATTATAGACGGAATCGACTTGCAGAGAGGTATACATATGCTGATATTAGAAACTTAGGAGACAAAGGGATTGCATTGATGGATTCTTCACTACAATCTAGCTTCATGTATCGCAGTGGACGACCAATTATTAGGCTTCCAAGTTCGTTGCAATGTGGCAATCTACGTCAAGTAATTCAGGAAATCTACGCCAAGTAAATCGCAGAAATACGGTTCGATATTGTGCGTTTGTGCTAATGCTGAGTCTTCATACGATTAGAAAATTCAGCCGTATTTAGAAATAGAAGCCAGAGCTGCGCCTGCACCGAACCAAGGTGAAGGAGTACTTTTAGATTTAGTTGAAGAACTTAAAAGCCACAATGACACGATGGACGCTATATTTGACTATGGTTGGTATACTTCCGAAAAATAAAAGACGTATTTCTAGGAAACTTGTATTATAGAAATGGCAACCACTCTTTCAATCTACTTTTGCATTCACTGAAACAACTACACTGGTGTCTTATATTAGCATAAAAACAAATGCATTATCGTTCAAAGCACAATGGCGAATTCTCCTGATGTTGTGTCTGAGCCAAAGAAGATGATTCACATTATGGGATATTACCATAAGGCGAAAGGTGGTGTTGATAATGCTAAAAAATGCATGCCGGATTCAGTTCGAAACGAAAAAGACCTTGGCGAATGTTTTTTTTTCCAGTATTATCAATATTTCTGCCATAAACCTTTTTATAATTTATATAAATATTAATCCAACTTTGAAACTGCAAGAGGTAAAGAAAGTTGTAAGACAATTTTTCATGATATTGGTGTCAGTCGAATTCTCCTGATGTTGTGTCTGAGCCAAAGAAGATGATTCACATTATGGGATATTACCATAAGGCGAAAGGTGGTGTTGTTAATGCTAAAAAATGCATGCCGGATTCAGTTCGAAACGAAAAAGACCTTGGCGAATGTTTTTTTTTCCAGTATTATCAATATTTCTGCCATAAACCTTTTTATAATTTATATAAATATTAATCCAACTTTGAAACTGCAAGAGGTAAAGAAAGTTGTAAGACAATTTTTCATGATATTGGTGTCAGTCTGTCCAAATATTGCATGCTCAACAGACCTGAGCTACCTCGTAGTATATCTCCACTTACGTTTCTAAGAACGCTTACCAACTTCAACAGTGAGCAAGCAGGATTCTTCATGAATTAGATTCACCACCTACCAAGCGAGAATCTCCAAGCAACCTAAGAAAGTGTGGCAGATGTAAGTCGGCTAAAATATCCCAATTATCTTATATTGTATATTACAAAATTTTCCTCGGTTTTTTGAAGCAAACAAAATTTTTGTATGGTGTCGAAATCCTTTCAATTTAAGATTTAAAGAAATGAATCTTTCCAACTTTTGTTTTTGTTTAACAACCGACCCGGTTGCACTTGATACCATTGGCACTTGATTCCATAGAGAGGAATTATGGATGAGAAAATATAAATTATAAAATAATAAATACAAAATAAGAAACATAAAACATAAAAAAGTATAAAAGAATTAGCAAAATTGTTGAGTTAAGATTAAAAAGGAAAAAAAAATTATAATAAAAAAATTCCACAAATAAAAAAAATGAGGAACGTAGCGAATATGCTGAACTTTTGCGAAAATAAAATTCTTACGTAAAAAACCAAATATTCAAACGATTGTTTTGTTTTTGAAAATTGGCGTTGATAACACATTATCTAATATTTCAGACAGAACTGTAATCCGAAAATAAATGTTTATTTAATTTTAAGGTAATTACACAGCCCCACAAAAAAAAAAAAAATTTTAAGTCCCAGAAACTTGACCTCAGTTACTATATGTTTTTGGGGTCGCTGAATCCGAATCCGGGGTCAGTTTCACCCCATCAGGTCAATTTCAAGGTCAGTTCAAGCTCTAAAAAGTAAACAGAGTGAAAAAATTTGTTATAAGCTGAAACAATGTAAAAGGTATTAAAAAAAAGAAAATAACAATATACACACAAATACAATCCCGTCCATTAAATCTATATCACAATTAGATACATTAAAATTATTTAGAAGAATATGTATTTCACAATACTCATGAAAAATCTACTTTATTACTCTTTTTTATGATAACGAACTATTTTATTGTCAAAAGATCTACGTAGGGGGTTTCGCTTCCGCTTTTTGGAGTTCGATGGCAGATCTCTTTTTAACGACCAGCAGTAATCTGCTAACATATTTATATTCCATGTTCCTTGCTACCTCCGCTCCATTTCTTTAATATCTTGGTGAAACCTTTCTCCCTGCTCTTCGCTGTAATCTCCCAAGTTATTTGGAAAGTCATCTACGTGAGAATGTAAAAAGTGCAATTTCAGGTTCATTAAGCAGCCTTGATTTTTATAACTTTCCACTAAATTCAATACCATTTGTTTGTAGCCCGGGCTTTTTCGATTTCCTAAGAAATTTTCAATTACGTTTTTGGAACACAACCATGCTTCTTTCTCTTTCTCGTCCATTTTGGTAACAAAAACCTTATCATTTATCATCCTACGAATCTGAGGTCCGTCAAAAATTCCTTCACGTACTTTAACAACACTTAATTTTGGAAATTGATTCCGGAGATACCTAAAACAACTACCATCTTTATTAAGTGATTTTACCCATTGTTTCATAAGTCCTAATTTTATGTGCAGAGGTGGTATTAGAATTTTTGATGGATCAACAAGTCGTTGTTCTATTACATTCTTAGAACCCGGTTCGAGCTTTTGTCTCAAAGGCCAAATACTCTTGGAGTAATGATTTGTTCGATCCCTACTGTCCCATTCACATAAAAAGCAAGGGTATTTTGTAAATCCCGATTGTTGCCCTAGAAGTATTGTTAGAACCTTAAGATCACCACAAGTTTGCCATTGGTGTTCTTTGTATTTAATTTTACCTAATATTACTTCCATGTTGCAGTATTTCTCATCCAATATTACCGAATATCCTATGGGAACAGCTGCATAAACATTTGTATTGTGTAAAAGAACAGCTTTTAAACTTCTCTTTGACGAATCGATGAACAATCTCCACTCGTTAGCTTTATAACATCCTTGCTTGAAGCGATTCATCAATCCAACTATATCTTTGCAATACACCAGAGAGTATTCTGCATCATTAGCGAAATATTCACGAAATTCCTTATCCCTATCTCGATAGTAAGAAACTTTAATTTTATCAGCTACATTAGTATTTCCTTTTAGCCATGATGCTAGGTACTCTGCCCCGTCCTTTGGTAAACCCAAATCACGTATGAGATCATTCACATGCTCTTGTGCAATTGGACCTTTGCTATTCTCAGCATTATTTGGAGTGTACTCTTCGTCATCACTAGCACTAACAACGTCAGTGTCATCATCAATCGATTCGTCATTTTCTGTAAATCCTTCTTCATCAGGTACTCTTTCTATTTCTTCTACCAAACTCTCATCTGCATCAGTTTCCAAATTTTGCTCAACATCCATATGTTCTCACCTTGATTTGGCCGACGAAAGAAACGTCCATGTCGTTTCCACCGTCACCACGAGGAGGTACCCTGGGGAGGCAGACAAAACGGCAAAGGTATTTATAGAAAGTATAAGGTCTCTAAAAATGCATGAAAAGTCGATTAAAAACATAAAAAACCATATGTTAAATTGTTTGATATAGATATATTAGTACAGATTTTACAGATCTTCATGATTTGACCTTGAACTGACCTTGAAATTGACCTGATAGGGTGAAACTGACCCCGGATTCGGATTCAGCGACCCCAAAAACATATAGTAACCGAGGTCAAGTTTCTGGGATTTAAAATTTTTTTTTATTGTGGGGCTGTGTTATTTTTTGGTTCCCATAATTCAAGCAAAATTTGTTTCTGACAGCACAGACGGTGGGCAGAGCTAGCGAAATCTGGTATTAACCAGAAAACGTATTTGTGCGAGCGGGAACTTTCAAGCGTCTATTCTCCATACAGTAGTGCGACTAGCCTCAGCTGCAAATTCATTAAATTGTCACTAGTTTTCAACTAGTTGTTTTCGCATAAAACATGCAGCATAATTTATTTTTTGTAAATGCTTACAAAGTTTTTTAGTTGAATTTCAACCTCACTGAAGTCACAACTAATGCAAATTGCAAATTGTGAAATATTTCCCAGTAATGTAATGAACAAAATTTACATACATGTGTGCATGTGTGTGTGGGTATTTGAACCACTTTGTGAGCATGCCATGTGTTACGCATGTAATTCGTATCTAAATATACATGGCTGTATGTAAATTCATACTTAATGTTCTATGGATGGGAGCAACATGACGTATGAGTGACTTTTCATTTTTCATAATTTACCACATCCACGCATTTTATTTACATTCTTTTTTTAGGAATTCTTTTGGAATTTTTTCTTCAATACTTCTGCTTGTTGTGCGTTTGAAGTTTTTATTGATTCTAATGTTTATTTTATGAGTGCCAAAATTGGTGGGTAAACAAATGGGCGAATGTACGCATGCAATTATGGGTGTATACGGTATACTTTATGCGTATGTAGTAGGTAAGTGCGTCTTGCATATACACATACGCATATGTACAAGTAAGTGCGTCTGTGTGTTCTGCTTGAATTGTACGCCTGCAATAAATCTAAATTATTGCAGAAGTTCATAAATTATGCGTTGCTGGTCGTTTATATAAATTAGTGCGTGCACGTGTGTAGTGCGTGTATATATAAATTTGTCTATTTTACCCGTCTCATATATTATAGGATACGAACATGTGTAAAAATTAATGTTTTCCGTTTTATGCGCATTTTTTAAATGTGTTTAATTTTTCGATTTTAAATTAAGCGAAAAGGCTCTTAAATATGATTTGTGTGGCATATAAAAGGAATTCTTGAGAGTCATTTACTTTTTGAAGTCCACTTTTAACGTGGTAAGCGCGGTAGACGTAGTCAAGTGCCTAATCACACCGAATTTCCCGACAAGTGCTGAATTGCACAGTGTTCCAGAGGAGGTCGACTCAGACGCTTGAGTTAACGACTTACGACCATACAGACAAGACGGTAATACACATGACATTATCACCCCCTTTCAAAGTTCCAACTGCTTCATAAGGAAATAAATGGTGCAGACGGAACTTTGAACTCATGGGTAGAGAGCTTGGGCGCATGTTTCTTTTATGGTTGATAGAGACAATCACGGATCCACCGTCGAATATGGTCTCGGGATGGAACTCAACCGAAGAGGGAGGTTTATATTAGTGGGAGTATGCTCCACATATCATCAAAATGTTTCTAATACTCTTATCGGTCCCTTCCTAAAAACAGAAAAAAAATGTGTTTCCTGTGCTAAATCGTTGCTTTTGCTCTTTTCTAGTTAGTTTCGAACTTTTTCAGCTTGATGAAGTATCCCATTACCACCTTTTGGGTTTTTAGAGACACCAATTGTTGGGAGCGGCGGCCGCCGAATGGGTTGGTGCGTGACTACCATTCGCAATTCACAGAGAGAACGTTGCTTCGAATCTCGGTGAAACACCAAAATTAAGAAAAACATTTTTGTAATAGCAGGCAATCGGCAGGCAATGGTAAACCTGCGAGTGTATTTCTGCCATGAAAAAGCTCCTCATATAAATATTTGCCGTTCGGAGTCGGCTTGAAACTGTAGGTCCCTCCATTTGTGGAACAACATCTAGACGCACACTACAAATAGGAGGAGGAGCTCGGCCAAACACCCGAAAAGAGTGTACGCGCCAATTATATATACATATGTATTGTTGGGAGCACAGTCCCTGTATCCTTTGTAAATTTAAAGCCCGCTGCGAAATCTGAACCGATGATTGGCTATTTTCTCATTGCCGCATATACTCCAGATCCACAGTTCAGCAATTTGCCATATAGTTTCTTTCTCTGAACACTTCAGTGTCCAGTGTTCAGTGTGCAGCTTACAGGCAAGTTCAATTTCATTCCTCCTAGTGACGGAACTTAACTTCCACTTGCTTACTCCAGCACTTTTAAGACTAGCTCTTGCGGCAAAGAAAGTGGTAGAGGGTGTACTGGAAAACAAACTCATTTGGCGGGTGCGTCAGTACTTATGGCGACAACAAGATAATTTTAAGGCTTTGCCTTTGGCCAGTGCGAATTCAAGGAACCTTGCAGATATAAAGTAGCCACAGAAAGGTCGTAAATGACTAAAATGATATACGGTCAACAAGTTCTGAGACACTAAGATATAGAAAGCAATAAAAATACTAACAACCTGGTCAAAAAAGACGCTGAACTAAATGATTGATTCGCGTTAAGGGTTTCCATCCACCAACTGATAATTCTCAACTAGCGGGTAAACCATTAAAGCATACGTAGGACAACCCCTTAAAAGAGATCACTTGAGTCATCTAATTAGGTTATGGATAGATGTAATAATGTTTCGTGATGGCTCAGTTATCTAAACTTGGTTTTGCAAGAGACAAAAAGGTCAGACAATGCGAACTACAGTAAGAGATCGTAGAGCAAAAACTACATCTGTGCGCAGCACTCGGCAGACTTAGACTCTGGCTGCTTGGTAAATGACAGTTGCGAGGCAAAGAATAGATTAAGGCAGTGCTCCAAAGATATATACACAGATATGTTACAGAACATTGCTCCTGGTTAAGCAAATGCGGGTTAAACGTTCGTGAATGTCTCAGGTAACACTGCGGTTGCATATGGTTTACGTTAAATCAGCTGTTGACGTACCCGCTGAACAATGCTAGAAAACTCTAGTGACTAAAAATACCTCATTTCGCCAACCTTGCCATTTTTTTTTTTTAATTTTTTATAACGACCTCTTCTTCGATGACATTTAAGTAAATTTCTTGCTGATTTTTGCAATCAACAGTTTTTTGATCGAATTAAATGCTGATGAAATCTGTCGTAGTGGAATCCACAATTGACAGCACATTGACCTCAACACAAATTGCTTTACTTGAAAGTAGACATATCACTTATAGACATACACACACACTCTCACTCCCACCTACACATGCTTATATTGTATATTTTTACCCATGTATGCATTAATATATTTACCTATTTATTTGCGCTTTTCGCATATTGAGTTCGCTTTTTTGTTCATATTTTCTTTACCGATCGCCTGATGCGTTGACACAAGAATTCCATGGAATTATCAACACTTCCATCGTTTTGTCGTTTTTTTTCTTTTGATAGCTGCAATTTGTACAGCTATTTGCCTACTTCAGGTTTGCCTGCTGTTTTTCGGTGCTTTTCTTTTGTTTAATTGTATTTATTTTATACTTTGACATATTTTTCCTTTAATGTTGCTTCTGTTTTGTCAACGATTGTCAGCACTCAAGCGGTTTTGGTTGAATGCTTGCGGTTATTGCACCGGCTTAAAATAGGAGGAAAATACAACGGGAAACTGGTGAATGTAGGCAAATAAACAGCACCTTATCGTTTTAATGCGCACAAAATATTGAATTGCTCCATTTTCGCAGAACTTTTTTCTTTAATTTGTAGATCTTGCATAAGGAAGCTTTTAAGTGGCTGCGCATATGTCTGTCATAGTTATTTTTGCACGTAAAACAGAAGGCAATTAGTGTAAAAAATGAATGCAAGAAAAATTTTACTAAGTAATTATTTTTTATTTATTTAATAAAAAATGATTTCAACGGATGATAGGTTAGGTTAAATGGCTGCCCTAGCTAAAGGGCTCACTTGGACAAATGTTAGTAAATTCGTCCATTGTGGTGCCATATATGGAAGAGGAGGAGGGAGATGGGAAGGAATAAGGAGCCTTGGGATTAGAAACGATGATGACCATACATTTTTACGACGGCGCCGACGGGGGCTGATTTGCGTTCGTAGTTAGCCGTAACAAGCTACTAATGAACTTCACCAAATTTATGATATCTACACCGGATGATAAAAACGGATTAAAAAAAATTAAATTAAAAATCTAGAGAGCCATTAGTCATATCTGGTTGAAAGTTTACCCTTTCTGCATAACTTTATCTGTACGAAACTCAGCATTGGCTAAAGTACATCTCACACTACTGCCACTTATTATAGAAACGATTCTTAAATCAAGTAATCTAAGTAATTTGGACACTGTCGTAAAATTTTCTGAAAATTCGTTTGCAGATTTGAGTATGAAAAAATTTTGAAGAAAAAATTTATAATTTTGAGATTTATTCAATGTTGGAAATTTTGGTATGGAGTTTTTAAAGTGGAATATCTTTAGTTCGTTTTAGCTTTTAAACTTTTTTTTAGGTTTCGGTATAAAAATCCCTAAAAATATTTCGAAAAAAAGTAATAATATTCAGATCTGTGCAATGTTGAAAATGTTTATACAAAATTTTCAAAGTGAAATACCTTACATTTGCTTATAAAATGTACTTAAAGTTTTTTTAAAATTAAATTTTAGATTGTTTTTTAATTTCCATCATAAAAAAACTTACAAAAAAATGTTTAAAAAAACTAACCGTTTTGGGATTTATTCAATGTTGAAAATTTGTATATGGAGTTTTTTAAAGTAGAATACCTTTTTTCAGCTTTTAAACTTCTCTTTAGTTTTCGGGATGAAAAATCTTTAAAGGGTGAGCCTGTTAGGGGCTTCAAAACATCGATTTTGTTTTTGCATAAATGTCTTCCCAAAGCAGAAAAGCATTTTTTTGCATAAATGTCTTCAGAAGCAAATTCGAAATATTTTCGGAGTTGCAGAAGAAATTGTGAGCACGCGCCGAGCAGGTATACGAGCGGCCGGATCGCTCGTGCGATTTCTCGGATTTTATTTTTACGATTTTTCCTAATTGGCGGGAAAGATAGGGAAAAAGTTAAACGTCCTATCGAAACGAGATAACATTGATTGTATTCGGAATTAAATTCTCTTCTAGTTGAACCTAAAAAACCTTAGGAAAGTTATGATTAACCCACTTTTTAAATAATCTAAAGTGAATATGTTTTTCCAAAAAAATGATTTTTTTTTAATCTGCGAAAAATTGCTGAATTTCCCTTTTTTTTAATTTTCGTGGTTTAACTAGAAGCTATACTAAAATAAAAATTTATTTGGGTTTTTGGTTTCAGATGAAATTTGCGAACTGCATCTTTCCCGCCGCACGACACATGCACACTCGAGACGCCTCGGCAAAATGCTTGTATCAGGCATAATATTATATATATTTTAATGAAAAAATTTGAGAAGACTGCTGAAGTATATAACAATAAAACCTGAAAGTTTCGTTTCAATCGAATGTTTCTTTCTTTTCCAAAAAAATCCATGAAAAAATCGATGTTTTGAAGCCTCCAAAGCAGGCTCCACAATTTTCGAAGAAAGTAAAAATTTATTTAATGTTGAAAATTTTGATACGAAGTTTTTAAAGTGAAATACCTATCTTTAATTTTCTTCTAAAATGCACTTTTTTATTAAAAACTATTAAAAATAAATTTTTTTTTATAAAAAAATTATTGTAAAAAAATTAATTTTTTATAAAAATAATTTTTTATAATTAATTTTTTATAAAAATATTACATTTTTTTTATTACAATTTTTTTATAAAAAAATTAAATTAGACTATGTTTTTTAGACAATTTAACGAAATAAAAGCCACCACATATTAACTATTTACTTATATATTTATTTATTTATTTTATTTAAATTATTTTCTTTTATAAAAACATTGTTCATTCTATAACAAAGAGCATAATAAGCCATGTTTAAATCTTCTAAAAGGTTTATACAACTTCGACAAATTTTCATCGAAATTTCAAAATATTTAATCAGAACTCTTTTTTTTAATGTATGGCGCTGAGCTCGGGATATTGATGAACACCGATAGTCGGTTATTAGGAGCTTTAGAGAGAAAAATTCTTCCCACGGTCTATGGTCCGATTTGCGTGAATGAAGCCTATCGAATAAGATGGAACCATGCGCTGTTCGAGCTTTACGTCAACATCGACCTAGTGAAGCGCATTAAAATTCAGCGGCTGCATTGGCTAAGCCGTGAATGGGCAATCACGCTCCAGCAAAGAAGGTGCTCTTTTCGAAATGCACTGGTGGAACTCGCACGAAAGGACCTACACATCTACGTTGGAAGGACCAAGTCGACGACATCTTGGTATTTCTAACTGGCGTGAACGCGCGTAAAGCAGTGGCGATTGGCCCAAGATTTTGGCTAACGTACGAACTTTTTTTAATTTGGGCTCACAGTTATATAGCCCATTAAATTTTGGTATACAAAGTATAAGCTTGATGTTGTCAGAAAATCCTGTTGATTTCTTATGTATTGTTTTGTTTTACTTGATGAATATTTGAGCTTTCTTTATACAACGAAGGCTCGAAATTTTTGTATGTAGAGAACCTTAAAAATCAATTCGATTTTAACCTACTTAAAATTTGGGTTTTATTATACCAAAATTCCGTATTTAATCAGATTGTTTTTTTCTTTTATTTTCATTGATGTTTGATAATTTGCTTCCCTCCTGAGGATTCGCATTTTCGTCGTATACAAAAAAAGAAAGAAAACGAGAAACAAAAAAATGTCGAGATATGGAGAATTGTGCACTTTTCGCCAGCAAATCAAACAAAACAAAAATTCAAAAAGTTATTTTGCATTGACAGCCCAGATTTTTGCTCTGTTTTTATGAAACAAAAACCGCGCAACATTTATTTTCAATATACTTATGTGCAAATCTGTATACAAAATTAATCAGTAGTAACCAAACTTTGTTTTTGCAAAATTCTGACGACCTAAAAATATTAACATTCATTGATTTCTACTAATGCTCTGTAATCTTTTTGTATTTCGTAATTACGTGATGGAAAATTGCAATCGCACAAAAAACAAAAAAAAAATATGTTATTGAATAAATTTAGACATAAATTTGATTCATTTAATAAATGCTAAATAGTTATAAATTATGTGTATACCCACATACATACGTACATATACAGACTCATTCATGTATGTGTAGTACACGAAATTATGTATTTAGGTATATGAGAATGCCGTAAGTGCACTCGTGATTTAATTACAAATTAGTTAACTGTAAAATTGAAAATTATGTAGAGCAGTGCGCTGATAATGAAGTTGAGATGAGCTGTTATGCCTCGCAGTTGCGCTGATGTTGCGAAAAATATTGCGTGAATACCTGGTGAAAATAAGCGTTAAATTTATTTATATGTGCATGCATTTGTTTGATTCAAATTACGTCGGTTTTTAAGTGCATCAGTATTTTTGAAATGTGTAATGAATATTTATACATATATGATATCTAGGCTCTCATAAGTAGTGTGGCATTTGCGTATTATTTTCGAAATTTAACTTAATTTTTTAATTTGACAGTAGAAATTTAATTTTTTTCTTTTTTTTCATTTTGTGAAATCTTTCATGCAGACTAGAGGTATTTCATGGTAGAGTACACTTTTAGTACTAATAGCCCTCATTACTTTAGTATATAAGGCATTTATTTTCTCTCTCTCCCTCTGTTGAATGCTCTATGAGGGCAAGTAATGAAAGAAGAACTATTTGACCTCTTAAGTCCACAATAAAAAAAAGAAACATCTTTTTTATCCGCAATAATGTAATGAGCGATGGGTCAGTGCTTTCAAATGAATCATCACACGAATCTGCTAAACGAATAAGAAACTGATTGTAGCGGCTATCGCAAAATTAATCATTCAAATTGTTTTTGAATTACTTTTTCACTAAATCAAAAAAAAATTCAAGTGATTAAAATCTTTATTTTGATCTTTATTAGCTTACTGCACTGCATACAGAACTATATATTTGTTTTTAGTTACTTCCAAGCAACCTAAACCTTGAAATATCGAAAAAACTGTTTGCTAATAAAATAGCTGCCATACCTTCGTACTTATAAATAAAATTCCCCAATTCACTCGAAATACATTTAAATACATACGTTCAGTCTCTATTACAGCCTAATTAACTCATACAGTTGGCATCAGCAGCAGTAGTTTTAGCCTACTTAACCAACATTCTTAACTCGCTATCGCTCCTCGCTCGACTTGACATACCAATCGCACCAACAGTTGTGTCAAATATTTACTTTGCAAGCGTCATTAGAAAAACGCTCTGGAAATTCCGGCATTATCGTAGCAGAGTGAATGGCAAAGCAGTTGCATTTTATTTATATCTGTATACTGTAAACTGTATAGTAAAACAGCTCATGTCAACTTAGTTTTTTGTACTCGTTTGGTACTAAATAACTGGGCTTAATGCAACATTTTAGGCAACAATTATTGTTCTGAGGATTGAGCTAGTATTAAATTAGTAATAATTGCTCAAGTGAAATAAATATTTTTGGTGGGATTTATGTTTGTCTCCATGGCATCAATTTTTCTTTTATCATCTAGAATACCACCTCAAAGACCAAAGCTAAAAAATAAAATCTTAAGCCTTAAATTTTAAGTAAAAATTTTAGGAATCAGTTTAGTACCCGTAGAGTATTTCATTCCAGATTCCATCTCAAGTGGTAGAATTTTGTTTGACATTTTCTTAGATTTCTCGGAAAATTATTTCATTTGCAGGCTTGAGTATTATAAGAAGCAAACTTAACAGATTGCGAAAAAAATTAATAATTTCTATATTTATTATTTTTCATATTTCCAACATTGAAAATGTTTGTTATAGGCCTTTTAAAAGTAAAATACAAGGTGGCGCAAAATTAATCATCCAATTCTCTTCTTTTAGTTAATATAAAAAAAAATTGAGTTTAGTTAGTGGAAATCTTTATTTTTCCATTACGCACTTCAAGTATCCATATGACGCCATATGCAAAAATTTGCCGATGGGGTGATTAATTTTGCGCCACCTTCGGTTCTTCTTTAATACTTTATTAATTTTTTTTCTTTATTTTTTATGATAAAATATGTGAAAAAAAATTTACTTGCACATTAGAAATTTTTTGGACATTTTTTTTGTCATATTTGTCATGCTATTTTCAGGGACTACCGATCATACTTTCAGCTTATGATGGAGAGAATAATGAGCTGACGCCTATCGTGGCACCGTTACTTTGCTCGCAACGAATTTGGTAATACTAGCTGACTTTCGTGACGTAATCCTTGTCCAATTTGTGGTCAGTGTGACCAGATTACAATTTTCCTAATTTGATTTTGCATTTTTTTGTTTTCTACCCTCGCAGTTTTAGTTCTTTCTTCCTAGCAGATTTGTAGCCACTTCTGTTTAATTTGTAGTGTTTATAATTTTTTTTGAAATTGAATTTTTTTTTAATTAGTTCCATAATTCACTCAGTTTTATTTAGCTTTACTTTTTATTTATCATCTGGTCACATTGTCAGCGCTTACGTTAATTGTTGATGTTGGCTATTACTCGTGTGCTATTTGTGCGATGTATTAAGCAGGCCATAGACGTGAAACAAATCGAAACAATCGGTTGAAATTCGTTTCGTAACACACAAATATGAAAAAAAAAGAAAAATGTTTATGCGAATACTCATCTCGCCTTTTAAGTCAGTGCTGCACCTAAATTGAACGACTTCTTTTCCTTTCCTTCTTTTCGCGCACAAATAAATACCACACGTGGCAATAATTTTTTTACGCGTTCCATGTTCAGTCAGCAAAGAAAAAAACGTCAATAAATCCTGCTTAATTTTTGTGTGATATTTTTTCGCTTTATTCACATTTTTTCCTAGGTTTTTTCTTCTTCTTCTCTTTTGAGCAGTCAAGTCTCTCAATCAATGATTGACATTTTTTCGTCATCAATCAATCTCTCTCGCAACTGCAGTCCTGCCTAGTTTTGGATTTAAAAAAGCACTAAAAGTCCTGTATGGAAAAAACCGAGTTTTAAAATCCATCCTTGTATTTCAAATTTATGTTAATAGAATTTCTTAAAAAAATTGCCCGAAAAACACTTTTTATTTATATTTGAGGTTATGTAAGAAGATAAGGCACTCCTCTTTCAAAAATGTCGTTAAAGTTTCTTCGGGATTATATGCTATTTTGTTGTTGTTTATAGTCCGGGAGCCTGGGGTCGATTTTGGACTGCGTTTTTATATTTAATTATATTTAAATTCTTGACTATACTTGTGATTTAGCTTTCATGAATAACGAAAGTGAACGTCAGCTGGCGCACCCGCGGTGGGTGTGATTGTGGGAGGGTACGAAACGTGTCGAAAAAAAATTTCTACCAACTCATTTAATACCGGCTGAAATTTTTTTCATGTATTGTTGGCATTTAGTAGAATAAAAAATAAATAGTGAGCTGCGCCGTAGAGGGGGGAAATACTTCAGCTGAACAGGCGAACTTGTAAAATAAATTAAAAAGTAAAGCTACTTTATGCCGATTGAAATTTTTTTACATAATTTTGGACGATTATGAGAATATAATAATGATGGTAAGCTGCAGTTATAGCGGTGGGAAGACCGTCAGCCGAAGCAAGAATGCATTCATAGATCTAACCCTTTTTTTAATATTAACTTTTTTTTTAACTTAAAATTTTGTAACTTCAAATTGAAACAAGAAACAGACCGCTAGATTCGAAAATTCGCGCATTTTGGGTATAAAAAAGCACTAAATTCTTTACGAATAGTAAAGGTTTGGCAACACTGCACATCTACACTAATGTGATGTCACGCACTCTCTAATGATGGGCGCAATCTTGCTTCTATCATACTTGGTTTCAGCTATTAATGGCAAATATGAGAAGTCGATCTGAGAAGGCATGCTTTTCAAAAATGGCAAAATTAATTTCTTTCGCAAAAAAATGTGACTTTTTTTCCTTACGGCGTAAGGCACATACGTACGTAGTGAATATTTTTTTCTGGTACGGGCGAAATGGAATAAAAAAAGCTGTGTGAGATAGGTATTAACGAAATAATAATTTTTTTTACGGCCTTTGCTTGCATACCACGTATGTGGAATATGAACGATGGCAGACGGAAATGGCTGAGTACCCAATTTATACTTTGCAAAAGCACTGCTTTATAGATCCTTCTGAATGTAAGCAATGATCCTGTTACATGGACTTTAAGGGCATCAGTTGATTGCGGCTTATTGGCCAAGAAAATGACCTACTCACTGAATGTGTAGCCCAAGTATCATAACATATATTTGACCAAGAATTTGCTGCCTTGCAAATATTTTCAACGGTTTTTCCTGTGCAACTATTTTTAGTCATCGAATTGGCTTGGAAAATAAATGTGGAATTTTTTATTTTATTATATTTCGACTTGAGAAAAAAAAATTAAAAAATAAAAACTCAACAGTTAAACGGTTTCAATGCATGACCTTTAAAAAACTATTATCAAGTATTATAATAAAAATGAGTTATTGCAAAATGATTATTGTTGCTTCAGTGAATGCTGAAAACACCGGCAGCTACAGCGAGTGCATAGATAAGTATGAACAAAGAGGAGCAAAAAATATTGCATACAAAACGAAACATAATTTATCAATTAAAATGCAATTAGCGAAACATTTGAAATGCATTGAAAAAATAATAACCAAAATGAAAAAAATACAATTAAAAAAAATAAAAATAAAAATTTCAAACTGTGGAGTAGGAGCGCGAAATGTGAAAAGCGGCATATAAGTTCGCAAAAAAAAGCGCACATACATTACTAAAATAAAAAAAAGTCGAGTAGCGGAAAAACCAACAAAAGGCTGCTGACAGTAAAAACTAAAAGCGTGAAAAAAAAAAATAATAAATAAAAGAATAAAAAAATGATAGCAGACAAACATACAAGTAGAGCAAAAAAAAAAAATTGCCAGCTGCTGCAGCTAAGCGCTACGCTAACTACGCAGCATCACTTGAGCGCGCTCGAACTTTAGCATTTATTAAGTTAGCATACGCGCAGCTCTAAAGCTTGAATGCAGCTGAAATTTGCATAAAAGTTTGGAGGTTTACGATTTGTTGACAGCCGAATACTGTGTCCGAAAATGGCACGTGAATGGCGAGAAGTGAGTGCCGGTTGAGTGAGTGAGTGTCACATTATGTGTGTACGCCTCTCCTTCGCTCTGTGTGTGTGGCTGTATGTGTTTGCGAACGTGCGCTGCGACGCAGGCGCAACGACAGCAGCCAGCTAAGCGGTAGACAACGGCTTGATAGTGTGGCTTATGACTCAATGGTGTCTAAAAATACTTGCTGGCCATAAACTAGTATTCAAAAATGGAGAAAAAATTAAAAAAATAAAAACCAAAAAACAAAAACCACAAATGCATATCTATGGCATGTACAAAAATCAAAACGTGTCCCGTTAGTTTTATGGCGCAAAAATTGATTTTTACGCCTCATTATTTATTCGATTATCGGTTTTTCGAAAAATTTGCGTTTTTGTTTTTACTTTTTTATTTCTTTCTTTTATTTCTTTTACTTTGTCTCGAATACACACCTCTCAACAACCGGTTACTTTGGCTTTTGTGCTGCCAAAACAAAGCCGCTGAATTGTCTACGCTGTCAAGCCATTATTTATACTTTTGTTTTTGTTTTTGTTTTTGGTTTCTTTCTTTTTTCTATGACTATTTTATGTGAGTGCTGTTTTGTTGCTTCGCATCCAATCACAGTATTGACAGTAGTTAAGGCCAAAATAAATGAGTTAATAAAAGTTTTATTTATGCAAAATTGGCGACAATTGTTGCCCGTGTTTTTTGAGTTTGTAAAAAAGAAGTAAAATGAAAAGGAAAGAAAAAAGAAATACACACATACTTGAAATTTCATTTAAGCGTGGCTAACGATCGCTTATTGACCATTTGATTAGGTGCTATCTGCATGTTTCACCATTAGCCTGGCTACCACAAGCAAGTAAGCACATACACCGATTCATTGTCTGTTTTGCCACTTAAGAATTTTATTGTTATTTAATTTTTTGCACGCTTCTCTATGCAAAATATCAACTATGCAGGCAAGCGTACTAGTTCTGAGTCACTTCCATGCGACCAGTTTGTTTTGCAGTTAAAATAGTGTGTATGTTCTTTATGTGTTTGTACCTACATTTTATGAGACCACTTGCGGACTAGTCCACAGTGCATCCAAAAAATACTAGTCTATTTCGAGATGAAAATCACCAGTTTCGGGTGAGTTGTGAAAATGCATACAAATTGATAAATAAACGGCGCGAAAATACTTCGGTAAGAATTAAAAAATTGTGCAACAATTTTAAAAAAGTTTTAAAAACTTTACGTAGGTGAAATGGTTGAAGTGCCAATCTGGCACTCCTCAAGTAGCACTAAAGCGCCGTTTTGATACCATTATGAGACCTCCAACAGGCAGATATCTACAGCCAGCCAGAGCTGTTGATATAATGGAAGAGATTGACAGGATTTAGGCTGCCGAAGAAAGGAGCACCCCTTGACTTTAGTCGTCTAGCTACCAAAACCGGACATTTACAGAGAAAGTTATCAACAGCCTCCTTCTCTAAAAGGTCCCCACAGCTTCTGAAATGTGGGTTAAATGGTAACGCTAGCTTTTCCGCATGAGTGCCGATCATCCAGTGGCCGATAAACACAGCTACGAATTTGGAAATTGAACGGGAGGAGTCCAAACGACTTTCTGAGTCCTTCGTATATTGTACTGGGGTCATGGGGTTTTCGAAGTAGTACATGAAGAAATGGAGCTCCATCTTTCTTTACGCTTTCCAGAGAAATAATTTGTGCAGTTCCCCTTTAACAACTGTCAAGGGGATGCCGATGATTGGGTAGGAGGTCTCTGAGGCCAATTCAGTCCCCTTCCTAGCAACCTCATCAGCAATTTCATTTCCCTCTATGTTCCTATGTCCTGGAACCCTGATCAGAGAAATGTTACCTGCACAGCCAAGAGTTTTGATGTCCTCCTTACAGAAGTTGACCTGTTTGGATCTGCACCATGGCGTCGCCTTGATCGCGGCTTGACTATATGAATAAGTATGAATTAAAAAATTGTGCAATAATTTTAAAAATGTTTTAATATAAAAAGGACCAAAGATCTATAATATATCCAAATATACTAGTTCAGTTCGTAACGAAAATCACTAGTTTCGGATGAGTTGTGAAGGTGTATACAAATTGGTAAATGAACTGGTAAAAAAGTATTTTAGTACGAATTAAAAAGTTGTGCAAACATTTTAAAAAGTTTAAAAAAAAATTTTTTTTTTTAATATTTATGTATATTTTAATTTTTTTTTCACTTGGACTTTAAGTCTATTCTTTACACTACTTTTTTCAATAGCTCAACTATACCCAATTCTGTTGAGAAATCCTGATGGTACTGGCCTAGACTCAGGGTATGTGTCTGTTTTCGATCCATACAATGATGAGATGCTTATTTATTGTGGTATTCCCGACATGGCATCGCATTCGAGCCACCCCTGGGGATGAGTCGCAAAATCAAAAAGGGTCATTAAGCTATATCCCGTGTCTGTATACAGGACTTCGCAGTCTGTGGGGGCCACTAATAACGCCTTTGAGCATAGGCATTCTCAGGGAGATTTAAAAGCTTGTCGTCTCTTCTATCACTAAATAAAATTTGATTATTCAAAGTTTCATGCTCCAAAATTTTTATTATTTCGTAAGTTAATGCGAGCAACTTCAAATTAAAATAACCATACATATGTACGTATATTGATATATGAAAGCATAATAAATATAAAAAAAATATTTGTTTTGGCATACACCGCTACCATACAAATCTGGTCACTCTGGGACTAGTATGACTTCTTCCAAAAAATACCAACTGATGGGCTAGAAATGTCTGCTGAGTCGTTTAGTTTTGAACTGTAGAGAAACTACATACAAAATTACATCTATGAGTAATAGCTATGAACTACCATACCTCATTCAGTCTCTTCACGCTGACTCACTTTGCTGGCTTTGTGATTGCCGTCATTCCCGTTCATCCATTTAGTTTTGGTGGCGGAAAGCCCACTTCTGTCAGCAATTAACATAAGTTTGTATGCTTTTAGCATTTGTAATTTTTCGTCCACTACTATTACCACTTTTGTTTACTATTTTATAATTTTAGTAGTTAGGAGTTTATGCTTTTTCTTGTACCATACATTTTAATTGAGTTGGAATTATTTATTGAATAGCCGGCGTGCGCAAAAATATTTGCAGGGGAGTGATGGTCATATATTATTCATGCTGTGCGGTGCGCAAGACTCGTATGTGCTTGCTGGCAGTTCAAGGTTATTAATTGTTTGTGTTTTGGTAAATTGTTGTTTCAATCAGCAACGCTTGGCTTAAATAGCTTTCATTTTCATTCCACTTCTACTTGATCGGCTAAGTGACAATAAATAGAAACCCACTTGAGGCCAACTTTATTCAGTTCAACGCATAGCAGGTTTTTACCTTCCTTAACCACTCCTAGCAATGATATGACCTAAATTTATTTGAATCCGCTGTACTATTCTATTGCCTACAGTATTCACCGTAGCCAAAAGAAATTGCTAGAGACATCCCGATATTCTACAAAATCGGTATCTCGAAACCTTCAAGAGACTCCTCATCGGATGTTGTCATTACGTATGCTTCTTAAATGCTTCCAAATATACTTTTTCTACATCTGACTAGTAAGTCCTCTGAAATCGTTCTCCAGTTAACTGTGTTAGGTGACTTCGAAAATTTTGAGCATTTACTTAACGCTAATAGGCTGAGTAGCAATGAGAACACTCTGGTCATTGTATTAAAATTTATTGTGGAAGTTGCGTTTGGTAGAAATTCTCTAAATCCATGAAGGAGGCACAATAGATTTTTTTAATGGCAATGCTAAATTGCCTCATCGTAATAATTACATATAAATACGCTCTTAGGGCGAGCCAAGAAAAGGAAGCGAAAGTAGCAGTTTTCGTCTTAAAGATTTACCAAGCAGAGTCTGTTACAAGGATTATACTCCCTCAATATATTAATTTTGGTGCAGTTTTCATAAGACAGCTTAGGCATTGGAGGCCGGTACATAAAAACTTCTTGGCCTGGAGCCTGTCCGGGCAGAAATGGGGAAGATGGCGTTGTCTAAAAGGTTGATATAACAAAAAACAATTTAATTTTTTAATTAAAAAATTTTTTTTTTCCATTTAACAAAAATTTATTGAATTTTTAAAATTTATTTTTTTTAGTTAAAATTTTTTTAAAATTAAATATAATTAATTTTCATTTTATTCAAAATTTATTTTTTTTTTTTTTAATTTTTTTATATTAATAAAAAACGTTGTTTTGATTTTGTGTTTTTTTTGTAATTTTTTAATGCACAAAAACATTTTTTTAATTTTTTTGTAATTAGAAAAAAATAAAATTTTGATTTTTTAATTTTTTAGCTACAGAAAGTGAATTTTTTTTATTTTTATAATTTTTTTTATTAAAAAAATCCTTTTAAGTTTTTATCTTAATTGTCTCAAATTTTTATAAAAAAAAAACATAAATACAATGTCTCTTTTTTTAGTGCCATTCGGGTTTTGAATATATTTCCTTTATTTTAATAGACATTTTTTAAGTTTTTTTTGTGCAAAATAAAATGTAAGTACAGAAAGTGAAATTGTACAATATATATAAATGCGAAAATATTTCATATTTCGCGATCTCAATTCTTTTCTCCCACAAACTGTTAATGAGAATAAATTTGTAAACAAAAATGCGAAAATATTTCATATTTTTTATTACCATTGGGCTTTATTTCATTTTTATTTTTATTTGTGTTTCTACTCCGCGCGTTTCGTGTGCTTTATTATTTCCTTTAGTTTTTATGACGTCGAACAAAATATAAACAAGGAAAAAAACTAGAAATGTGCAAGTTTCAATTTTTATTTGCATGCATACATACAAATCAAGTTTATATTCCCTAATAAACAAAAATTTGAAATGCGTCATTTTTGTGGCAGTGGTTATTTTTTAATTTCTTTTTCATTTCGTTACACAAATGCAAAGCCAAATATTTATAAAAACACAGAAAAAAAATTGGTTTTGGAAGATAAAAATTTATTTTCGGTTTTAATATTTTTGATTAATTTCTCACCACAACTAAAAGTCCATTAAATTGTTAACTGCGAGTTGTTAAATGTGCTTTCGTAAAATTTAATGTTTTTATGGGTCATCAGGCGGAAACTGTGCTGGTTATTAATATTAGTTATTTTAATTGCTTTAATAATCTTTTTTTAAGCATAAAAATATTTGTATAAAAAGTAGTGTAGCCTAATATTTTAATGCTTGTTTCATTCATTTCTTTTTATTGAACGAAAACATTTTTTCAATGGACTCGGCATCAAAATGAATATAAAAAAAGTGCTGGTGAAAACAAACGTACGCAATAAATTTGTCAGAGTTTTAGGACAATCGCGAAAATGGAAATCCTAAAATATTAAAAAAATGTTACATAACCCATTTTACATTAATTGCCTTTCCATTCTCGTACAATGTATTTTATGATGTACATCTGCTGATGTTAGTTTGTATGCACAGTGAAGCACAAAAGTGATCGTTGATATTTTAATTCAGAATTCTGTGCCATTTAAGGAGTCAATAGCAAAAATTTACCCTAAGGTCTGGACATCCGGTTGTTTATTTTCTGTTATTTTGGTCGCCAAAAGGGTATACAATACCAACAACACAAAAAGCACACATTCAAGGCATTTAAGGTGAATCCAACTGCTTCAGGCAAAAAATTTGAAAATAAGAGGCTAGTGCTAACGCTTGTGTATATCCACCTGAGAAAGAACCAAAGCGAAAAGTAGCAAATTACAGCAAAATCTCACAAAATCTTCTCGACATATCGGTGCTTAAATCGATTGGGTGATATTGGCCGCTATTTAAGCGAGAAACTAAGAAGAAGGGCGAGACATGAATTACTTTTCAATTGAACTACAAGTGATAAACTCTCTGTTCTTCACAGTGCACCTAGGTACAATTGGTTTTAGGGCTTGTTCTTATTGTTGTTGTTGTATCTAAATTTGTTGGTGTTCCGGATGTTTTTGTTGTTGTGTACCCGATATAGCACTAACAATCATCGTAGTAGGAATTATCCATTCGGTTGATGCAAGATACGAACTATTCGGCTATTACGACGTGGCTGAACCAGACAGAAAAGTGTGTTAGATGAGTGAATATGTGAACAGAAGTTTAATACCATGCGAGATTTCTTTATATGCCGGACATATGAATGAGTTAGTTGTGAAAAATTTTAGATAAGTAGAATTTTAACTTAGTACAAAATATCCAAGCTGCAACTAAGCCAGAGTTAGCATTGATCTTACAAGGCGGTTGAAATCCTTTCTCTGTAATGGGTGATAAGTGAAGGCGGTGATGTTAATTAAAGACTCTCCTTTAACGCCAATACTCTATCACATTCAGTTGTTGCTTAATGTCCTGTGTCCCAAAAGGGAGTGAAGATAGGAAGAAGAAGAGGTTGTTTGATGTAGGCCCACCAGTGAGCCGATGAATCGTGAGATGACTTCTGACTAATTCGAACTACTTCGTCACAATTCGAACTACTTCGACACAATATAAACTACTTGCTGAGCAGAGTGCTATGCTCCTTAACGGAATAATGCACGCTGCACTATGTAGGTGGTGTTCGGGAACATTCGAAAGTATCTGTTCACAGCCCTGAATAAGGTCTTCTGAGAGGTTTATAGCTTCATTCATTGCGTATTACTATATTTGCATCGCTGACTAGACTAGCACTGCGTAATTTAGAACCAGTCCGTCGATTGCCTTAGACCTAGATTACATGTTTACTTAAAAGAAATGAAAGAAGTCGGGCTCACTTAGCCAGTTGAGGAGAAAATCTTTCACTAGGAAGAAAATAGAGATAGGGGCAAAGAACAACAATCGAACTTATTGTCGTACACAACGTTTCTCGCCTGAGTTTCCACCGACTATCGATTTGAGAGCTTTCTTACGGTTCCGAATTTTAAAAGTAAAAACGGTTGTGTGCGCCAATAGTCAAATCAGAAGCAAACTATTGAAGGTAATATCCAGGAACTGGGAGTTATTCACAATAGAATTGACATGTTAACGTCTTGAACGTTGGACTTTTTTCGACCGCGTAGTGAAAAGGTTTGTCGTGAAGTCTATAGAGGCGAGCATTAGGCTCCGCGTAGTGAAAATTCGAAAAGTTCGGAGAGATTGCTGCCCACTTTCGAACGCAAGCCATTAAGGCCGGGTGTCAATATCCAGCAATTAGCAGCGTAAGATCTCAGTGATACCCTCCCTAATAGTTGAGGGAACTTCTAGAAATTGGAGTTCCAAACTGGTCTTCGCAGCGAGTTGGAGTGGCCTAATTTATAATATGCAAGGAATTTGATTGCATTCAGATTATGCGACAGCCTTTTAGCAAATGAGAGGAAACAGATTGATGTAGCTATAGGTGCGAGGGAAGGATAACTAAGTTACAAAACAAAATTAGCTGTCAATGAAAATCAGAACAACCCCTATTTGGTTTGGAAAATCACTTTTTGTTTGAACTTTGTTTATATGTGAATTTTATTATATATGAGAGCGAATATTAAAAAAAAAGGATTCCAACTATTTGTTCAATTTGAAGTAGTATCACGTTCAGTTTTGTGAGTCACTATGCGTGTATATATATTTACATACATAAGTTGTAAGTCATAATTGCGCGCATTTTCCCCCATTAATTTGCATATAAATGTCAAATTTTACTAATTTAATGTTGCAATGATTTATGTTGCATGCACAGACACATTTATCACCAAGGTGTGTCGGATGGTAATAAATTTAAGCGAAATGTATCTCAAAATAGCAAATGCCATTTACGAAGTACAACAAAAAAATCTAAATTAATGTTATGGACAAAAAACAAAATTGTATGCTTAATTTGGAAACCACTTTCCAGAAATCTCCTTCTATTGGAAAGTTGATGGAGTTTTTGCCCTTTTTTGCCGATTAATTTGTAATAATAAAGTAAAAAACTTATCGTAAAAAGTACATAATTGGCCATTACATTTACGTAGTTATCTTTTCACCAGCAGTTTTAAAAAATATTTTTCTCATTGAAGCTACTCATAGATAGCAGTATATCTGCATTATCATGGTAGGGAAATTTTTTTGTGATGTATCATAAATAGTAGAAGTTGTTTTCCCTGCAATAAAAATTATCAGGTGAATTTAAGTGAGTATTGCAGGTAATCTAGAGAGAGAGGGAGAGCGTGAATGCCTTAAGTGCTTCTATGAAGACTTTTTGTTCTAAAGCATTATGAGAACACTTTTTTTGTTCAAAATTGTTCGACCTTAGTTTTAAAAAAGTAAACGAGCTCACCTTGAACCACAGATAACGCCACTGATCTTACACTAACCGCAATTCTCACTCTATCTAAACTAAAGAAGTATGTAGTATCTACCGTTATAAGCACCGTATTAAATTACACTGTAGAATATTAGGGTTGTCGCTTAGACCCCCAATCAAACCAAATTCTAAACGTTAGTATTTGCGCTTGGTAGTCAAAAACCAAAAGAATTTTTCAGCTCATCACAGTTATTGTGTCTTTTACATTGCATTAAAATTAAAATTTTTGGTCCAAATTCAAATGTTGCGTATAAATTGACTTCAAAAATAGTTTCTGTCCCGGGAGACCCATATGCAGGGAGACATTTTTTAGCAAAACTTTTTATCTCTCTAACTTTTATCTAAAAAATTACTTTTTACACTGTTTTAAAAGTTTATTTTAGGAGCGCTTAGAGGGTTATAATGCCCTACAAAAATTAAACTTAAAATTTTCAAGGGGATATATTCACTGCATCTCATTTCTTTTACTTTAAAGGATATTTTTTACTTCGTTTTGAAAGTTAATTATGGTGGCGGTTAGAGGGTTAAACGTAATATGACGATTAAAAAGTAAAAAATTCCAAATGGACATGATCACCTTATTTTTACTTGAATGGTATTTTTTTACTTTTTTTAGAATGTTAATTATAGTAGCTGTTAGAGGGTTAACTGTACTACGGACAATAAGGAGTATAAATTTACAAACGAATATGGTCACGTTATTCTGACTTAAATTACCACTTTTTCGCTGTTTTTAAAGTTCGCTTTAGTGGTCATGAGTGTGTTAAAATATACTACGAAAATTCAAAAAGGAAAATTAATAGCGGTGACTGTATCCGCATCCCATCGCTTCTACTTAAGAGGGTTTTTTTAATCTATTTGAAAACTCGTTATAGGACAGTTAGAGGATTAAATGTACTACGAGAAATAAAATTAAAAATTTACAGGAAACACGGCCACCACCCCTCTTCACTTCTACTTGAATGGGCATTTCTTACTCTGCTAGGAAGCTTTTGATAGAGACAATTAGAGGGTTAAAATGTTCTAAAAAAGTTTTCAAACGAAAATTTTCATAAAGGTCGCTATCGCCCAATATTACATACTCCTACGGGTGGGAGAGAAAGGTAATCGTACAGTTAGAGCGCAATTTTTTTTTTTTTAATTTTAAGATGGGTTTTGCAATATCCCACGGAAAAATTTCACGTGTATACTTTTTGAATATTTGAACGCTCTGGCATCTTTTTCTATTTTCGACTCTTTTTTTGTTTAAAGCTCACAAAATCTTTAAAAAGAATTTTTTCAATATTCTTTGGCGGAATAATTTTTGTTAAACATCTTCACCATCTAGCTTCCCTTCCTATTTGCCAATTTGACCTGAAAAACTTTATTCCTCTTTCTGTGGTGTGCTAGCTTGTTGTTGTTGTTGTAGCAGTACCTATGCCCTGTCAGTATAGCGTAATCACCGGTCGTCTTCGTCTAGCTCATCTAACGGTAGGCCCACTAAACTATCTGTTTCGACGGGTTCACAGGGAGAGGGGTGTTAGATGAGTGGGTTTAATGGTGCATGAGAAAAGGTGGTTAGTTTCGCGCGGGGTGCCTTCACATGCTGGACATATGTTTAGTATGTCGGGGTCGATCCTGGATAAGTAGGAGTTTAACCAGCTACAGTATCCAGAACGTAATTGTGCCAAGGTTACGCTGGGCTCTCAGGGAAGTTGGAGCTCTCAAGCTGGGCATTCCAGGGTCGTGAGCTTAAGAAGGTGGTTAGAGCTTTCCGATGAATGTCGTTTATGGCCTGTCTGTACACTGTCCTATCCAGTAGCTGTCTGTCTGTTTTGCCTAGGATATTGTCCGCGTAGTTGAGGAAATGCCTCCAGATGTGCCTGGGAGGTGGCTCAGACTCAAGCAGGTGTCCGCATGGGTGAGGCCTGCGGTAACACCCTAGCAGAAACTGCTTACTGAACAATTTGTTATGCTCCTTAACAGGCAGCATAAGGGCATCATCGTGTAGGTGTTGTATTGGTGACATCATAAGACATCCTGTCGCGGCCCTTAATGCAGTGTTTTGGCAGGTCTGAAGTTTCGTCCACTGCGAGTCACTATGTGCTAGCTTCATTGAATTTGGCTTTTAATGTCATTTTCAAATACTCTCAGCCAGGTTCAGATTTTGATTCTTTTCAGATTGCATCCTCCTCCTAACCTATTTACCTGGTGTTGCCCATTTCTAGGGATATAATGCAAAAGAAAAATCTCTAAACGTATTTTTGTCGAAATGATGTGTGACTTGCCGACAATGAAACTGAGGTTCAGTATTTGATTTTTTGTTTCTGTATTTGTTTTGTTTGTAGTCCGAACACTTAAGGGCCCCTCAAAGCATATTATCTATTTATTCTTGTTTTTAGTAATGATCTAAAAATAGTAAAAACAGTCTGTGTTTTCGAAGTTATCTTGACGGTCTTAATCACATTAATTACATATCTCCTCTTTGAAATGCTTGTGTTGCAGATCAGATGTTCCTGAAAGGCTACACAGAGATATTTTATCACTTTGCCAACCTTTGTCAACAAAGTCGCTTTAATTTTTTTTTTTTCGTTATTTCACCAGTAAATGAAATAAAAAATAATAAAAAGTCATTAGAGTGGAACAATTTTTCTCCTCAGTTAATAATAGCCACATTTCACTCACAAATTTCGTACAACCTGTTTCAATTTTAAATTTCAGGCAACAATCATTTTTATTTATCCTCGCATCAAAAACAGAATCAAAATTCTGCTGACGTACCATTTTCTGTATGTTTTTGATCAATCATACATTTTTTATTCTATTTCCAGAATTCACACAGAAAACTACCTTCATGCGTGTTCACCTTCACTGGCTTTCTAATTTCACCTTCACCTGACAAGAAACATCTGCTGTTCGAACTATCTAAAATCGCACGCAATTTAGTGAGTAATACAAAATTTGGTCTTTAAAGAATTTTCAAAATTTTCGTCCATGATTTCATCAAAGTCAGTTTATACAAAAACAAAAACAAAAATAACTCTGACTATAATCATTTATTTGCTTCACTAATACTCTTACGTAGTCACTACTTTTCATTTACGAGCAATTTGCAGTTGATTTCTACACCTACAACACTTTAATCATAATTTCCCTTCTATACTACCGACGAAAAACAAAAATTCTCCACGCACACTCCACTCTATTCTAGCCTTCACACTAACCCTCCTGAGCTATTAGCTTTGACCTTGGCATGCCTTCAATTCAATCGAATAAATCAAATAAACACATGTATGCCGAGGAAATTAGCTCAAAATTATGTGAATTTTGAAATAATAATTTTCTCTATTGCACGAAGATCAGAAAAACAGCTAAATTAGTATATTAAAATATTTCTTGATAAATGGCGATTATTATTAGTAAATGTTTCTGCGTTGAAAAGTTATGATATAAGGCTGCAAGCGCACTGTAGAAATTTTTGAGAGGCTCTGCAGGAAAATATCAAATTGGTAACTTTGCCCACCCGATACTACAGGAGTGTTTCATAGAATGAGGAAATAGATATGAACGCAAGAAAAGGTTTTCCGCCACAACTGCTGGAAGCAAGTCCAAGTGTTCAAGTCATTCTAATTGCAAATAAAGCACCCGTTAGTCTTAGAAATACCCGACGTTTAAAATAATCTATAGCGAATTATTCATTTCTCAGAAGTACTCGTATTCGATACTTTCCATCTTTAAATATTAAGTAACGAAGCTTTTTGAGTTACTCACAAATTCACAGAGTGTGAATTCATCCTTATGTTCGACCAGTGTATGACTGAAACCAAGTGCAAATGAACTAAAATTGAGGAATAAATTTTTGAGAGCTAATTACATTTACGTACAGCAATCGGGCATGAAAGAGAATTAAAAGTAGAAAAAAATTTTAAAATTTGAAAAGTTGAAAGAAATGATTAGCAGCAATTGTTAGCTGTGAAAGAAATAGTATCAGCCTCATAAAATAGCTGACTAATCACTAGTGGACTAAGAAAGAAAATCTTAAAAAAATAGCGTTACGCATTTAGTGGCTAAAATGTGTATTAGCCATTGTTTTTCTGCTTTAATATTTGCTGATCCATTAGACAAATAATAACGCGGGTGGGCGTACCCACGCGTTTGGCAAAGAACTTTCCACATTTTTTGCTGTACTTTTTTCATTATCTTTAGCGGTGCAAATTTGCCGTTTGAAGTACAAAACTATCTGTGCATGTTGTTTATTTTTTGTATATGTTTATGTATTTGTGTTCGTAGGCTTTTACAGTTTACTATCTTACATTTATTTGCATACACCACACGCATACATACCCATGACATACATATATGATTGTGATACATGACATTGGCGTCATCAGTTAATGACACAAACAAAATAATAAAAATGAAATTTTGTTTAAATTTTTGTACATTTCTAAAAACTTGGCTATGAAATGCGGTGGAAAAGTGTACCCAATATTTTTTTTCTTCCTTGTATGAAAATTGACAATACTAATAGCTGTCTTTTTAGCTGTTTGACTAATGATGAAGGAAACTTGAAACATAAAAATTTGAAAGTATATTAAAGGTAATTTGAAGGAAAAGATTCTCTAAATGGACTACTGGAATTCGCCAAGAGATCTGGAGTGTTTAAGGACATGAAAGGGTGGAAAAATCTTTCTGAGACACCCATCGTGTGGTTATCGTGTGAACTCTTTTTCGGAAAAGCTCGCCTAACTTGAAATAAGCCACCAGTATCAAATATTGGCCAGTTTAAAAAGTTCGACATCAGATTATCCCTTTATGGCTTTCCACTCGAATGCTACTTGTAATAATAATGTAAGCTCCTGCTTAAATTTTGAGATATGGCAACACCAGTGAGAAAAGGAGAAATCTGACATTATCAGTCTAAAGTTTGATATTGAGTGATTCCATGTCAAGTGAACTAAGTATTTTGCACATTGTCATCGATTCTTTTAGAAATTGGTTTGGTTTATTTAAGAAGTTAAGAGATTACTAATCCTGAGGGTATGAGTTTTTTTTCGGATTATTGAAGTTTTAGTATTGTTAACAACAGTACGAATAGTTTATCAAATTGCGTATGAAAATATTTCGAATATCTCCGATCAGTCTTCCACATCGGAATTTTTAAAGGAACTTTTTTTTTGGTGGCATATTTTAACCTTCTACCTACCCCTAAATAGGTAATTTTGAGCTAAGTGAAGTAAAAACACCAGATTGGGCATATTAAACGCACAGCAGTGGATTGAGAGTGTAATTTTTAGTGTATAGAGAACAACGGAATATCAGCAAACTTTCTACACCGACGGATCCAAAACCAATGATGGTAGCGGTTCTGGATGGCGCTTAGATGAAGACACTAAGTACTCCTATGTCACAGGACAGATGGCCACGGTATTCCTTATGGCGTACTGGCTAATTGAGAAAAAGTGGCTGGGCAACAGTATTGGAATTTGTATTAACAGTCAAGCTGCACTGAAAGCCCTGGCTAACCCACGCTGCTCTTTAAAGTTAGTCGGTGAATGTAAGACAAAACTGAACAGTGTCTCAAAACTCAACAAAGTTAGTCTTATTTGGGTGCCTGGATATTGTGGTATTGCAGGGAACGAGTTAGCTGATAAATTGGCAAATGAAGGCTCTGCAAGTATGCCACTAGGTCCTGAACCCTTTCTAGGTGTCTACTCTGCATCGATTCAACTATAGATTGACGATTTCATGAGGTGCTTCCAAGTGCTTTGTGAAAGAACGAAGCAGAAAAACAGCGACCTTTCTCCTAAAACTCAGCAGGGAGGACCTGAGAGTACTGGTGGGTGTAATCATAGAGCACAACTTCTGTGGTCAGCATATGGCTGCCATGGGGGTCGTAGATAGCCCAATATGCCTATCCTGTCTTGAGGATGACGACACTGCAGAGCATTTTCACTGTATTTGTCCTGCATTTCCCAGAATCAGACTTAGGATATTGGGTTGCGATATACTGAGTATGGACAAAGTTCATACTCCTCCTCTTCCGGATCTCTTAAAATAAATCAATGAATCCACGAGATTTTTGGAAGAGTGGCCTCAAACTAATTTATCTATTTTTACCATCCACCTTTTTGTGTTTCCTATCTCTTTCTTTCCACTGATATCTATCTGGGTGTAGTACAATGGTCTCCTGACTCAGTGCTTGGACTTGTGCAGCCCCCACAAATCTAATCTAATATAGAGAACAAATTATTTTGAAGTATCGAGAAAGGCAGCTTGGCTATGAATTGCGGTGGAATAATTTTAATAATAATTTTATAATAAAAAATAATTAATTTTTAATTTGTTTTTATTTTATGTTTAAGTATTTTTTTTTTAATTTGTTTGTATTAAGTTTTTTTTTATTATTATTTTTTTATTTTTTTTGCTTAAATGCAGAACAAATTTTCCCAACCACTCCATGAACTTGTTTTTCCCACACGCTGCAACAATTTATCATTTTCAATCTCCATAGGGTCACATGCTCCCACAGCTGCACTAATAAAATAAATGCATAGTGGACACAATAATTGATTATGAAAATTGATTTCTCACAATGGTGTAGGCAAAATTTACTACTTGTACCTGCACACAGCTGTCTGCCTATTTAACTGCCTGGCGTGCTGCTGTTGAAAGTAGAAAACCATGAAACTACCAGCAATTCAAAGTCAGGGCAGACACCCTCGCAAGCAAAGCAGTCGACAAATGACCGGCGAAATGTCGCTCTTGCCTTTACCGGCTAACTGCAACTGAACAAGTGCGGGCGTGTCTACAGCGGATACCTACAAGACCGCCACTTACTAGCAGCTGAAAGCATTTCGGCTCTTATAAGAACCTACACACATACTTTATAATATATTCATGTACACGTATGTGAGCTTGTCCAATGGCACCTACAAACCTGGTTACCCACTAAAAGCCAGTTAATTGAAAAAAAAATGTATGCCTGTTTTTTTCTTTTTTTTTGTAAGTTTCCTTTCTACAAATCCATTTATAGTGCCTGCTGTGCATTCAACTGTTTATTATCGTACTTTTAGTGTGCAAAAATGAATGGCATAAGAAAAAAAATGAAGTAATAGTACTCGTACAACATAACTGATCACTGTGGGTGCCAATACTGACACAGGAACACAATTTCTCGTGTTGCGAAGTTGACTGGTTGGCAAGGTGAGGCGTTGATTGATGGTCTTGCAGCAATGAAGTGACGGTCACCGAAGTGCATAAAGTGGAACAAAGTGTAGTAATAAATGAACAATACGGTACTCGTACATTGTACTTTCAAGCAGATGTAAATAAAAAAAAGCCAGATTAAAAATACAGTAAAGCTGAGCTCAAATAGACTGATGCACTTAGACTTGGGATATATAGAGTGACCAGATAGATATCAGTGATAGTGTTTTCAATTGTTACGTTGTAGCAGCTGTCAAAGTTGACTATGACATCGAGCAGTAAAAATATTCAAGGAAGAAGGAACCATTAAAGACGATGGGTCTCGGTATAGAGCGGTACTAGCCGATTTTTCATAGCCAGAGCTCGGCTATATCCGAGCTGTGGTTGCAATAAGACTGCAGCACATGCTGCACCAGCATCGCGATTTGGAAGAAGAAGTAGAAGTTTTACGACTGGTTCATCTCACGGCGAGCGTTCATCAACTGGCGGCCGCCATCCTGTGACTTGACACCTATCGATTATTTGCTAAAAGAATGTGTTAAATTTTGAGTATACGCTATCAAAAATTCACTGAGGAGGAGCTCCAAAAAACAGACGAGATGTTATTGCTGGAATATAGCCGCCCTCATTGGATCGAGTTATCAACAACTACATGTCCGCTTGAAATACTGCTCCCATTTGATTGATATGCTATTCCATACCCGATAGCATAAAAGTAGTTAAAATAAAGTCTGATTGATATCCAACACCCCTGCTGTTATACTATACGAGTGTTTGCGTGCCCAAGGGTATTATAAGTTTGTCCGCATAGTGGTTCTGCGTAACAGCATAATTAAAGAAAGCGAGTGAATGATGAGTTGACACAATGTGATTGGTAGCACTGGACATAGATGACTCCAACGACATCTATTGACAAAATGCGAAAAGACTTTTTCGACTACCCAATATAAGGCTTGAATAGATTTTGAGATTTATTCAAAGTTGAAAATTTTTGTACATATTTTTGAAATAAGCATTGTTTTTAATATCTACAGCTTTTTATTTACTTTTGGGATAAAGTATAATTTTTAAAAAGTTTTTTTTTGGTAAAAAATTCTTCAAAATTTTGGATTAACATTTTCTTTCTGTCATTTTTAATAAACATCTTACGAAAATTTGTTTCTGGTTCTTGTCTTTAACATCTAATATTACTCTCAGGGATGTTTCATAGTGGGATTCCCATACAACATGACAGGAGTGCCGGCTTGCAATTGTACGTAACGATGCTTCAATCAATTCGCAAACGGACGTAATACAAATACGTCTACTAGCGCTTCGCTGGAGCACAATTTTTCACTGGTTTCTCAAAGGTTCACTGTACATATTTAAACATAACTCGAGAAGTAATGGGAATAAAATTTTAGAAGTTTGAACAAAGAAAAAAAAAAACAAAATTTCCCAAAACTTTAACAAAAAAACAATTGTTTTTCCAAAACAACAAATTTTTTTAAAGAGTAAAATTTGTCCTAAAAAGTTAAAAAATGAGAACCGTAAATATTTCACTTTAAAAAACTATACTACAATACAATTTTTTACGTTGAATTAATGCCAATATTATTAAATTTTAAAAAAGTTCAGAAGAGTTGATGTCGATATTCACAATAGTTCGATCACTCTTAACTTTTTTACTATTCTTCCTGCCGAACATAGATAAAAAAGTTGCTGCTGAACCAAACCAAAAAATGCCCTCTGCCATACTTCAAAATTTTTGACCTTAATTTGGGTGCTTATTTACGTACTAAACTTAGGCCATGACCTATATGATTTTTGCGAATTTGCATTTTTCGTTGTTGTTATTTACAGATTTAATACCAAGTTCTTCAATGAAACTTTTTTTTTGAAAAAAAAAACAAAAAAATATTTAAAAAAAAATGATTTGTTCATATTTTTTGCTTATTTACTAAAATAAATGTACATCTACGTGCACACTCAAATACCTGCGCATTTAATTTTATTTCATTTACACACACACATAGGCATACGCTAGACATATGAAGGAAGTTGTAAACACATTTTGCCAAAATCTTAACAACTACAAGTGATTGTTATAAATTGAACAGGCGTATGCATGTATGTGTGTGTATTTGTAATAGCGAAATGTAAAATTACATTTGCACGTATGTATGTAAGCTGCCTCTAGGCAATATTATATGCTGATCGATTGATCGATCCATCGATTGATTGTTTTGCTTGATCGAGTCATATGCGCTCCGTTGATTGCCTGGGGCATGCCGTACGCTAAGGGAGGGGAAGGTGCGCATGTAGTGCGCGGTAGGTGTGCGATATTGCACGCATGAACAAATTTTTGGGTCAAATTAAAGCAACACAAAAACAAAAAAAAAAAAAAAAAAATATGCATATTCGGCAGATGAAATTGGGTGCCTCAAGTTTAAAAAGAGAGGCAAGGCAGTTAAGGTGTGTATGTATGTGTGTGTATGTGCTTGCGAGTGCAGATGTTATGGCAACTATGAAATGGGATCGCTTGGAATTGCAAAATATCAAATCAAGTGGAAGTGTTCTCAATTTTTTTCCCCGATATTCAGAACAATTTCAAGATAAACAAGCTGAATCGTGGAATTTTTCGTCGTCTGGCTTTTTGAGTTGAGTTGCTTGACCTCAATTGAATAAGGAAAACAAATTAGGCATTTGGAGAAGTCTACGGGTATATATGCACATATACATACATACGTACATATCTATAAATAAAATGTGAGACTATGCAATTTTGATTTTATATTAAGTTATGAGTTGTTTGAATGATTTGCGGAGCGAAAATTGGCATAATCTGTTGTGGGAAGTTTTCTGTTTTTTTTTTTGCTTTTGGATGTGGGCATTTCTGTGAATTTTATTGTGGCAAACGCAGACACGCAAACTTGCAAATTTAATTTTTAAGTTTTTAAATTTTTAAACAAAACTAACAACGAGATTTATATGAATTGGTGCAGCTGCTGCCTATAAAAATTGGGTACCTGTTGGAACTAAAAAAAAAAAAATATTTTAATAAATTAATGCTTCTTAAATTGAATAGCAGATAGCTTAAAAGTTTTTTGCATATTTATAAAAAAATTTCCATATTACAACTTTACTATTTTGAAATTTTTTCCGATAAATTTAATATTTATTGATGAAACCTATGGGATAAACTCAGTAGATAAACATAATTTGGGTTTGATAGAAAAATCACTTATGCCCATTGTGCTCCCTAGTAATGTAAGAGGTAGGCACACTTCACCACCTTAACTGCAATATATAAAAATAAGCTCACGTGCCAGTGACCTTGACGAAAGTGAACTGACTCCGATTATTGCTTAAATTAGATGAAGTTACTTGTAGACTGTCTGATCACAACCAATTCTGCTTTTCCACTATCTCTTTTCCACTATTTCAAGCGTTCTACCCGTGACTACCATGCGGCGAGTCTCAAGATGAATGCCCATTTGAATGCCCGCAGAGCTAATTTATGCCATGAAAGAGATCCTCTTGCGGCCGCCGTAGCCGAATGGGTTGGTGCGTGACTACCATTCGCAATTCACAGAGATAACGTCGGTTCGAATCTCGGTGAAACACCAAAATGAAGAAAAAAAAAATATTTTTCTAATAGCGCTCGCCCCTCAGCAGGCAATGGCAAACCTCCGAGTGTATTTCTGCCATCAAAAAGATCCTCACAAAAATATCTGCCGTTCGGAGTCGGCTTAAAACTGTAGGTTCCTCCATTTGTGGAACAACATCAAGACGCACACCACAAATAGGAGGAGGAGCTCGGCCAAACACCCAAAAAAGATGTACGCGCCAATTATATGTATATATAAAGAGATCCTCTTAAAAACCATCTACTTTTCGAAGGTCATTGATAATCGGTCAGCGATAAGAACAGAATGGATACAACAAATTAGAGCGGTCGGTCAGCTAAAAACCTAACTGGGGATGTATTTATCAATTATAAATCTATAGGTATATGGCGGCCGCTGTAGCCGAATGCGTAGATGCGTGATTGCCATTCGGAGTACCTAAGTTTGAATATCCGTGAAACTAGAAAAAGAAGAAAAAGTTTTTCTAATAACGATTGCCCTTCGACAGGCAATAGTAAGCCTCCGAGTGTATTTCTGCTATGAAAAAGGTACTCATAAAAACCCCATCTCCGATTCGGAGTCAGCTTAAATTTGAAGGTCCCTCGATTTGTGGAACAACATAAAGACGCGCACCACAAATTGGAGCAGGAGCTCGGGCAAACAACGGTGTAAGCGCTAATTATATAAATACATTAGTAATTATGTAAATTAGTAAATTATTTATACTTTTTACTGGGTTTGACTGCATACTTTAATCAATTCTGTCAGCTATGAACTAACGGTTATTTTTAGGGCTTTTTCGAGTGCAATTTTGTCGTAGAACATACTACTGTGGGCAAAAAGTAAGGTGAATTTGGTTGTAAAATGAAAAATCTTTATTTATTCTTGTAAATCAATTTCATCCCCTTCAAAATAATCCCCTCTCGATGAAATACACTTATGCCAACGATTTTTCCAATCCCCGAAACATGCCAAATCGTCCATTTCCGCTATAGCCATCAGCACCTTCTTCGATTCAGCTATTATCTCCTCAATCGACTCGAAACGCGTTCCCCGGATCTGATGGTCTCTTGAGTTTTGGGAAAAGCCAGAAGTCACACGGAGCCAAATCAGGCGAATACGGTGGTTGCGGAACGATATGCGTGGAATTTTTGGCGAGATGGTCACGAAGAACGAGTGCAGTGTGAGACGGTGCATTATCGTGATGCAAAAACCAAGAGTTGTTGGCCCATAAATTTGGTCTTTTTAGACGAATTGCTTAACGTAAACGACGCATAACGCTCAAATAATATTCCTTATTAACAGTTTGGCCAGGTGGAAGGAATCCATAGTGCACCACACCACGAAAATCGAAAAAAACTGTCATCATAACCTTTATTTTTGAACGACTTTGACGTGCTCTTTTCGGTCTGGCCTCGCCTTTAGCACGATATTCGCTTGATTGGTCGGTTGTTTCAGGGTCGTAAGCCGTAATGATGCATTTGAGCTTGTCCTGATAGTCTGAAAGCATTGTTTCACACACATCAATGCGACGACTTTTTCCAAGAAATTGAGAGTTTTCGGTACCAAGCGAGATTTGACTTTTCGTAGGCCCAAATTGTCTTTCAAAATGGTTTTCACAGATCCTTCTGATATTCCGATCATATCAGTAAGGTCTTTAACAGTCAACCCACGATTTTTGAGCACTAACTCCTTCACTTTATTGACGTGTTGGTCATCTGTTGACGTGGATGGTCGTCCGGAGCGCTCCAAGTCATCAACACGTTCTCGACCCTCTTTGAAGTCTTTGTACCACTTATAAACATTTTTCTGCGACATCAAATCACCAAATGCCTTCTGCAACATGCAGCTAGAGCAGCTAGAGTGTTAAACTGTTCCACAAAAATGGTCCTAGTGAAATTCTACTCCAGGATAATAAATATGATACATATAGGGTGGGCCATGTAAAATTTGCTTTTTGAATGGGCCATAAAAAACAAAACTAATCAATATTTTTTAAATTTTTTTTTTATTTTAAAGATTAAAGAACATTGTCATTTATGAATGAAAAATAATATCGTTCAAATCAACCCAATTTTTAAGCACATTTTGGATTGTTTGGGCTCCAATTTCATGAATGGCAACTTCGATTTCGTGTTTCAAAGCATCAATCGTCTCTGGATGGTTCGCATAGCATTTGTCCCTAAAAGCTCCCCACAAAAAATAGTTCAACGGGCTTAAATCACAGCTCCGAGGCGGCCAATTGATATCGGAATTTCGGCTGATTATTCGGTTTTCAAAAACGGTAGCCAAAAGTTTGAGTTTAACTTTGGCAGTGTGACACGTTGCACCGTCCTGTTGAAACCAAATGTCGTTCATGTCATCCTCTTCAATTTTTGGAAACAACTCGTTGAGCATGTCGCGGTAACGCTCGACATTTACTGTAACCGCGGCTCCTCGCTCATTTTCGAAAAAAATGGCCCGATGATGCCGCCAGACCAAAAACCGCACCAAACAGTGACTTGTTGTAGATGCATTTGCTTCTCTACAGTAACGTGAGGATTTCTGAGCCCCAAAACCGACAATTGACGTAGCCACCGATGTGAAAATCAGAAGAGTAGAAGAAGACTCACCACTTTGGAAATAGATTTTCAAAATGTTCAAGCGTATAGCGTCCTATTTCGTAAATGTCAAACCTTTAAGTAAATTATGAACACATTTGACATGTCATTTGTGTTACCATTCTCAAAAAAATAGGTGGTTCAAAAAGCAAACGCTATATGGCCCACCCTGTATAATCCTAGAGTAGAATTTCAGTTAAATATCGTCTTACTCATCTTTTTCAGTAGACTAAGTCTGGCTCACTGAAAGGTATCGCTACCCACACAGTATAGTAAATTCCATAGAGAGAAGTCGATATATGAAGAATTTAAAGATACAAGAAAGAGTGTTAATTTCAATCCAGTAAGGCAAATCAAATTGTATAGTCTTTTACGATTGAAAAGCGCTAACAACAATGGAGGAGGAAGAACAATTTATGTGAACGATTTATATGAAATAATCTCTAATACTTTCATTGAAGTTGCGCATTGAGATTAAGACCATAAAACCTAATTTGGGTTTGGCAATACTGAAAGCTTTGTGTAAAACATCAATTCACTTAGTGGATCATCGAGTTACAGGATTTTACATCTTTGATCAGTTCAGTTCTTGTGATATATCAGCCATAAAAGTATGGAAAAGCTTTTTTCTGCAATAAATGAAATTATGGTGTAAATACAACGTGGCGTATTAAGCATCCAATTTTTTTTTAAAGAATTTTTTATCAAAAAACAAGAATAAATTTGAGTAAATGAAATATTTATTTAGACCTTTCCGCGCTCCATATCGTCTGTTTGTATGCCGCAACTGTCTAGTTTACAAGTGTCAAATATGATTGCGTTAGGTATTGTATATGTGACGGAAATATTTAATCATCTACTTAATTTTGAGCTGATTGGTGATGGAGAAGAGCTAAACAAAAGACATTACCTGCAATAACTCCAGGACAGAATAAGCCAGCATAAGTTAAAAACATTAATAAAAACAACTTTATTAAACTTAGAAAAAGAAATATAAAAAATGTTTGAAATTTCTCAAAACAAATTTATTGCTTTCTTGCCTCCACCACAATTCAAGTGAACCGTAACAAAAACAATAGCAATTGCAGCATTTCCAAAATAAGCGCACGAATATTGGCAAAACAAAAACAGTGGAGCACCGTCAAATGGCAGCAGCGCATTAACCCACCGAAACACATACAATTTTCTATTAATTAAACTCACTTTTATTTGTGTGTGTGTATGCTGCCCTGGCCACTTCAATGGCTGGCACGCAATTATGACGCCACTAACTTTTAAAATTTACCCACGACCAGCCACCACTTCTCGCTCCACTCCAGCAAGTAGCCAGTAGCCAGCACTCTGCAGTCTGCAGCATTGAGCTCTTAGCGAGTCGCCTCCGGTCGCCGGCCGCAGGTCAACATACCACTTGATGACGCCACAGTGTGCTACCAGTGAACTACGAGCGTCATCAGCCTTTGCCAAACGGCAAACCAACAAAATGTGTTTTTGTTGCCAAATTTCTTTTGTTTTTGTTTTCTTTCTACTGCCTTCATTTTCGATAAACACATTGCAGTAATTTTTCGATATAAATATTTTTCTCTTTGAATTTTTGAATTTTTTGTGATGTGAAAATGTTTTTTTCGCTGCGCTAATTTTTCGAGAATTCTTGAAAATATGTATTTGCAGCTGCTTTTCAATGTTTTTGAGTATTTTCGTTGGTTTTTTTTTTGTTTTGGCTGGAGCGGAAGTGGAAATTATGAAGATTGCATTAATTCACATATTTGAAAAATTCGTTGCTACTCTCCTGGCTTTTGCAAATATTTTGTGTTTATGTGGGAAATAAATAGGAATTTTATTGTTCTGGGGAAATTAATTATGTAAAAACTATTGCGCAAATTTTCTGAAAAATTTCGTTTTCCTGGTATTTTTATTGCTCATACTCGCGTGCATGCATACGTACATATGTACTTACATACATAAGGGTGGCCGACACACTTTTGATTTGGCGGAAAATTTTTCACGGTTTCTTTATTGAAAGATGGAGGGTATTTTTCTGTTTAATTTTGGAGAGGAGATCTAAGTTTTGAGAATTTCGTGATATTTGTCTTGAAGATTAATTTCAAAAATTCATTGCTTCGGTCCACTAGAAGCTTTTTTTGAAGCTAAAATAATTAATAAGAGCAGGAAAAGCACGATTACGCTTAAAACTCGATTCAAATGCCTAATTTGGTTTACAACAATAGGAGAATTGTTCTTTTTCGGATGTAAAAGTGTATGAAAATAGTTAAATTCTCGGAAAAATTAAATAAGATCTAAGGAAGTGTTTATGAAAAGCCTTACAAATATCGGCCTATTTGAAAAATGAATCATATTTCAACAGAAAGTTTAAAGAGCTACCGCATTTCTATAAGAATTCAAATTGAGAGCTATGATCAATGCATCACTTCATTACTCAGTAAAATTATTAAGGTGGTGTATATAATTCAAATATTGAAGTATACGAGAGTATCAGGGACTTTTTTTAATTTTTTTCTTGTTCACTCCTGTCGGGAGCATAGGGCCTCGACAATACTTGTTTTGCGTTGGTTTCGTTAATCTATTTCATTTCTGACAGGATAGGTGATTAGCCTGCCGCTACCAGTCCTAAATAGTGGGAATGCACACCTGTCGTTGCTAGGGATAGATACAATACAATAGATGCAATTTTGCGTCAAGTGATTCAAGTAAAATACAACGGACAATGTCGCTAATTTTTCTAAAAATTCTTTTATGTGAAGGCTTGGGTATAAAAAAATTAAACAGAAATATTTAAAAAAATATTAATTTTTAAATTTTGAAAACTTTGGTTTTTGATAACTTTTTATACAAAAAAATTTTTTTTTTGGAAAAAAATTTTACTTCTTTTGAATAATCACCAGAAAATTATATTATAAAACGAAAAATTAAGACTTTTAGAAAAAAAAAATGGAAATATTTTCAGAAAATTTTTTTTGGTAAAAAAAAAGTTATATTTACCAAAAACAATTCAACAGAAATATTACGAAAAATATACTAATTTTGAAACTTTGAAAATTTGGGTTACAGTGTTTTTGATATTTTCTTATACTTATAGACATTTTTTTTTTGGTAACAATTTTTTGTTCATTATTCCAAATATTAACTAGAAAAATATTTTTTAAGAAAATTAAGATTTTTAGAAAAAATATAGAAATATTTTTAGAACATTTTTTTTGGAAAAAATTATATTTACCAAAAACAATTAAGCAATTAATCTGAAAAAAATTATATTTACCAAAAACATATTTACCAAAACTGATATTATATATTAAAAAAAACATATATATGTATATTAATTTTGAAATTTTGAAAATTTGGGTATACAGATTTTCGATAATTTTTTATACCCAAAAAAAATATGTTAGTTCATGATTCAGAACATTTACCAGAAAAATATTTTTTAGAAAATTAAGATTTTTAGAAAAAATATAGAAATATTTTTAGAAAATTTTTTTTTTGGAAAAAATATATTTACCAAAACAATTTTCAAAATTTTTCAGTAAATGGTTTTTGGTACAATTTTCAATATTTTGAAAATTACTTTTAGAAAATTTTGTTAGGAAATGGTTTTTGGTAAATATTTTGAATAAGGAAATAAAAGTTTTTCCAAAAAAATATTTTTTAAAAGCATAAAAATTTGAAAACATTTAGAAAAAATATAGAAATATTTTTAGAAATTTTTTTTTTTGGAAAAAAATATATTTACCAAATAAAAATTTGAAAACATTTTAGTAAATGGTTTTTGGTACAATTTAAAATATTTAAAAACTAATTTTAGAAAATTTTTTTAGGAAATGGTTTTTGGTAAATATTTTGAATAAAGAAATAAGATTTTTTCCAAAAAAAAAATATTTTTTAAAAGTCTAAAAATGTATAAAAATGTAAATGTTTTCCGAAAAATAATTGAATTCACTTATTTAAAAAATCCTTACTTAACATTTTTTTTGCCATTTCATTTTCGCTTGCTGAAATTATTATAAGGAATCTCTGAATTTTTTCTAAAAAAAAATTTTTTTCTTATTTAACAAAAAGGATTTTTTTCCATTTCTTTTTTACTTTTTGCATCAATAGCTCAGTCTATAATACGTAATCTCTTAACGGTTCATAGTGGGATTACATTACTTTTCGAGTTATATTTAAATGCGTACAGCAAACCAGGAAAAACTAGCGCAATCTACTGCACCTGCGAATCACTGGCATACTCGTACCTACTTATATTATGTCCGTTTGCAGATCGATCACAGCGTTGCTATGTACATTGGCAAGCAGATGCATCTCTCATGTTATGGAAATTGCACATGAAAATGTTATGAAAAAACATGACATGAAAAACAAAGTTTATTGAGCATGATTCAACTCTCAGCTATTAATATAAAAAAATAATATGAAAAATTAATTTATAACAAAAAACAAAAAGTGTTCTTCTGCCAGTTTTGAACAAAAGATGACAACTTTTTCTAAAACAAAATTTTTTAAGCCAATTAAAAACGAACATATGTAAAAATGTAGTCAATAAAATTGTCAAAGGTTTTCATTTCAGAAAACTATATACCAAATTAAAAAGAAAAAAAAAAACTTCTAAGTATATTTTGTAAAAAATAATAATAATAAAATTAGTAAAAATTGCGTAGGATGTTTCACTTTAAAAAACTGCGTATCAAAATTTCCAACTGAATCCTTAATTGAATAAATCTCAAATTATTAATATTATTTTTTTTTAATTTGTTCTAGTTACTCCTTAGTATGTTTTTATTCACTTCTTATTGTATTTTTATATAATTATTTAGTCTTGCAAAATCTATAATATATTCCAGAAATTAAGATTTTCATGCATTTGGTACATTTTTGCTATAATTTTTTTTTTTTACTTTTACTTAAGCCTACAAATAATCAAATTTCAGAAAAATTGGATCTGTTGACATGAAATCGCTCATTACTTGGAATTGATGAACTGCGGCTTGCAGTAACCCATCGTTCAGAATGAAGCTTGTAAGTCATCAACTGCAGGGTCCGGTATTCGAAGTTTAACCAATTAAAAAGTCTATCAATTTAGTTTGGAAAATTACTTCTATTCAATTCAAAGTAAAAAATGTGTGAAAATAATACAAAATTAATAACCAATTTTTGCTCGATATTACAACTTTTGCTCGATATGACAATTTGACGTAGATGGGTTTTAAGGCACTCTCTCTACGATTTGATTTTTCTAAACATTTTTCTAAAACATCGACGGTTTGTACTGTCAGAGTACTTTCTATTGCCGGATAATTTGCTGTTGGGTTATGTAATGCTATTATAAAGAGACTCGATTAGATTGCAATTTAGCAAATCGCACACTGAGTTTCTCCTTCAATCTGTAGCGTATTTCTGGATGTTATCGAGCCAATGGAGAAGCCTAGATTTGTAAAGGTCCTTCGAATGGAAGACGGTTGTTTTTGGGGGACTTATATAAATCAGAAAGTTATTCGAAGTTTTTCCATTGTCTGCCAAGGAACGAATGGTGCTTAATCTCTGCTGTGAGATTCCAGACCAGGATCAATCAAATGGTTGTGAAAATCGCAATCAGCGTAAGTTATGGTAGTGATGATCCTATTTTTAATGAGGCTGTTTAAATTGGGTGGTAAAAGACGAGAGAAATAAACTCACTTAGCACGGCTCGCTTCAGAACATTACTTTTTATGACAAGTAATAAAAACATAATATGATACTTAATTGTTTTTAGCATATGTATGCATATGCATTTCTATTCTATTCGAAAGTCTTTTTTTTCAAATTCCAAATGCCTAATCGTCTCGTAAACAACTAGAACTAACACCAAATCAAAAAAAATTAAATATAAAAATTAAGCAAAAAATAATAAAAAAGTAAGCAAAAAAAAAAACAAATTGCGCGAAAAAAGAACAAATAGAGCAAAAACAAAATAGGTACTGCGACGAACCACAGGTGTACGAGTATAAGTATCTATGGGCGATTTTCAGTATAAAACCACATTTTTTTTAAATTTTTTTTATGGATTTTTTTTAATATTTTTTTTTTAATATTGTACAAATCTGGTTCACTATCAATTCTTGTGACATTAAGTATAATAAATTTCATCTAGTTATATTTAATTCCACTAATAATTTATTTACATAAGATAAGCTACATTTTGAAATATATTTATATTTTGTGCCAAAGGAGTACGAAATTTATCCCAGCAGGCAAAACCTGAGTATGCGAAACAAATGTCTGGCTTAGAACAAGAGTGAATTTGCCAATGGAAAACTATTCTCATTTGCGAGTTGCGAGTATTGGCATTTGCACACATAGGAGGATAGTGTCAGAGCGAAGAATATACACAAACAATTGTCCTCCGTGCGCATTATGACCGTGGTGAGATATGCTGACTACGACTTCTAACGCAATAAATTTGCTGGTTCGACTAGGGCTTGAAGAAGAGGCGGTGTTTCAAATATAATATATTGCATGTAAGTTACTCTACCACATTTGAGTCGCCATGAAAATTAGATGATGAAGCTTTAAAAAAAACTATAACCCTGATTGCTTTTCCCAGAAGTTGAACATAGAACCCACCACTTGGTTGGTATGCAATTCTCGATTTTCGAGCATAGAATGCCAACTATTACTATAGCGTCAGAAATGATACATAGGTGCACTTTTAGTCTAAAAAGCTTGCATAAGCAGAACTGCATAGGTGGCGCGTCATGGCATGCTGTATAGCTATCAGAAATGCCACGGGATCCTGAAAATTATCATGGTACAATATTAAAATGGTTCTAGTTTTTTAAGAATTTAAGACAATTATTTTTTGTGGCAACTCCTGATATCACGGGATCCCGAAATTACTAAATCGGCAGTTTTCGGGTGTTTGGCCGAGCTCCCCCTCCTATTTGTGGCGTGCGTCTTGATGTTGTTCCACAAATGGAGGGACCATGTCGACTCCGAACAGCAAATATTTTTTATGGTGTTTCACCGAGATTCGAACTAAGTTATACTTGCAAAACAAATTATCTGCAAAAAATTTCGAATAAATGTTAGTTTCACTGGAAAAACAAAAGTGCCTGTTGCCAACCAAAAATTGCTTGTTTGAAATTCCAAATGCAAAACAGTCAATCCCAAATGATGTGCGAGAAGTAATTAATTGTACAAGAAAGGAAGAAAAACAATCATAAATTGATAAAGATAAATATTTGAATATGAAAGAGTAAGAAAAACATAAATCAACAGGCAATTTGGAATGTGAAGTAGAAGCAAAGCAATTCAATGCTGGTGGGTTTCCCTGCATAGGAAGCTAAAAAAAATTAAGCTAACAAATTATGCTTTAAGCAGCAACAGCAACGGCACTGCACAAATTAATTGAAGATCATAAACAAAATATTTTTAAGTTAAAGAAAAAACAAAAAAATTCTAAAAGACAAAAACATATTTTTTTTTGTTTCTTTTTTGTTTGTGACGAAAAACCATAAATAACTCGTTGATACTGAATTATAGCGAATAATTAAAAGATTTTCATATCATTTCCGACTGCTTAAAGAAAAAATCTTCAATTAATGCGAGTCACTTAAGAGCTTCAAAATTGTAACAATATTTTGTTGTTTTTATTTTCAGTTGTTTTTTGCTTTTTTTTTACTTTTACTCTTGTTTCGCTTTAATCGTCTCGTTTAAAAGGCTTGACGTCTACGCCGGCAAGTGTTCATAAGTGGTCGTCGCCAAGTGTGGTCGGCAACAGAGTGCAGTAGCAGCAGCAGCAGCGGCAGGCGCCCACGCGACATAAATTTTGCTTTTGGAAGATGTCACAGCCGCGTGCATTATAGCTGTATAGGAGGCTGGGAATAAGTGCTTGAGTGAGCTTATGAGTGTGAAATATGGAAGGCTATAAAAACGTTCATATGTTTGCTTATTACATATTAAATATTTTTTATGAGAGTGCCAGGGAAGGACGGACAGAAATGGGATCATAAGATTACAAAAAACCAAAGATTTGATTAAAAGGCCAGAAATAAATTAAAAAAATATAAGTTTGGGATTTTTTGTGCATGTGTTTACGAGGTTAATGTGGTAAAATAAAGTGAAAAGAATTATAAAGAAATTAAATTTTTTTTTTATTTTGTATGAAAGAAAAAAAAAAATATATATATATATATATAAAAAATAGGTAGAACGAGGTAAAAGAGATTAAAATTATTTTAAATTCTATTAAATTTTTATATATATTTTTTTTTTTTTTCTTTTTTACCCTAAAGCATGTAAAAACAAAATTTTATTTTATATTTTTTGAAGGTAATATTAATAATAATTTTTATTAATTTGTAATTTTAAATAATTTTTTTTCTATTTTTTATTATTAAAATAATTTTTCAAATCTGTTATACTCAAAAACATTTAATTTCATACTGAAATTAAAATATGAAGCATACAGCTGTAGAAAATAATTAAATAAAAATAGTTACAATAAATTATTCTTTTCAGAACTATTTTTTAACAAATTTATTTCAAAAAAATAAAGCAATCAACTGAATATCAGTTGAAGTGATTTTTTCGAAATAATTTTTTCACGAAAGAAGTGTTTTTATTTCATTAAAAGTATCAATGTTTGGAGGTACTCCCAAATCAGCGCCTTTTAATATTTATCCGAAATATTTTGGTCGAAGTCTCGAAATGTAATAAATCGTATGATTCTTGTGGAAAAACAGACGATTATTTTTAGGGGGAGGGGAGGTTGGACAACTAACATAACATACAGAGGTTGTCACAATAAGAAAAGAGCCACGTTTATTTAATTTTTTTAATACCATTTATTTTCATACAAACAAATGTCGAGCATTCGTTATGAGGAAAAAAATGTGCAAAACCGTCAACTAAAAATATTATCAAAAATTAGTTTTAATTTTGGAGTACTTCAAACTTGCAAGTTTAGCACTAAAATTTAATAGACCATGAAACTGCATAGCCAGAATTTTTCTTAATGCTCTGGCTAAAAAAATATTTGTAAACTTTTTAAATTTAATTGTTTTTTTTAGGTTTTAAATATTAATTAAATTTTGTAAGTTTTTTTATTGTAATTTCGCACAAAGTGTGAAACTTTTAGTTACATGGGTTTTTTGGTAGTATAACTTATATTTTTATGATAAAAAGCAATAACAACAAACAAAATTCGAAACTTTGTAAAATGCCGCCTTACTTTTATTATAGCCACCTCTATATAATATATATAGGGTGGCGCAAAGTTAATCACGCTATTGGAAGATTTATTATCATTAATTCTTTGGCGAACAATGTAAGTTTGAGTAATATACAAGGTGGCGCAAAATTATCACATCACTTAAAGTTTTTGCAAATTAATAGAGCGCGTTAAGCCCAAAATAAAGATTTCCATCGCTCAACATCACCTCTTTTTTATTTATTAAAAAAACTATTCTAAAACAAAATTAGACGATTAATTTTGCGCCACCTTGCACAATAATTATCTGATTTTATTGGAATATACAACAAAAGTATTTAACATATTTTGTTTTTGCATTTTGTTTACTTACGTGCTGATTCGCTGCATTCTCCTGCGACCGCCAAAAGTGCTAACAGCAAACAAATAATTTTATGAGCATCTCCTAGAGTTGCCATATTTTTATTCGATGAATATAAAACAGCTACTTTTAGAGTAAAAAAGCAACACGTTGCTAGTGACGCATGTGAAAAAGTCGTCCGGAGTGAAAAAAAAAACTCCAAATTAATTTCAAATATTTTCCGAAAAATTAACTATTTTGTTTTCTTCACTTCACCGCTCATAAAGAATTTATACATTTATTTATTTGAGAAAATTATTTGCTTTCGCACTTTCTTTGAACCACAGAGTCACACAGACACACACTATAGCACACGAACCGTTTGTGTGCCACTTCAAAGCACCACTTGATTGAGTAATAGTAATTTTTTATTTTATTTTATTGAATTTTTGAACAATTTCGCAAGCGAGTAAATCAAACGCCAATTGAAATGACCTCTGGCGCTTAGGTTATTACTTTTCTATTCTTTTCTTTCCTTCACAAATTCATTTACTGTTAGGTTTGTTGATTTTTGTTTGATTACTTTGCCAGCTTTTGTTTGCTCGGACGAGGTTTTGTTTGCATTGGAATTTTTGCAATGTTTTTTCGTGTGTTTTTTTGCTCCCTCTCTTATGGCTATTATTTGCTAATAAATAAATTAAAGCAAGCGTGTTGGCACTAAACAATTTTTTTTGTAGTTTTTATGCTATTAAGAATTACTTTGCACACACTTATTGATTTAATTTGCACATGGAAACATACACAGAAAATATTTATTTATTGTAGTTAAATTATTATTTTTATTTTAGTTTGTAGTTGCTCTTGTTTCTGGGCGGCTTTTTTTAGTACACATAAATATATTTATACCATACAGATATTCCTTGTGCTGTTGTAGACGGCTTGGCTGCAATAAAAAAGAGAGAAAAAAGGGATAAGAAATTGAAAAAAGTCAAAAAATATTTAAAAATAATTTTAAAGAAAAGCAGTAGCTATTTTTTGGTATAATTTTCACACAAAATAAAAGACAAAAAATAAATTATGCTTTTATAGGTTTTATATGGTAAAAATGCGTTTTCTTAAGTTTTTTTGTTTTACATTAGCAAGAAGAACTCGCTCAAAAGAAAGTTGTAAAATTGCCTTCAAAGCGGACAAAATAAACAATGAACAAAAAGACGCTTATTCGACTTAAATAGGAGTTTCTTAATCTAGCCGAGATGGATTATTGCGAGGCGCTCCACAGTGCGGCCGATTCCCAAAAAGCTGGCCAAAAGTCGAAAAAAAAGTTTCTAGATATAGTTTTTTTGTCTTTGGGTTGGCTACAGTAATGCCTTGAGTAGTGAAAACCGTTCATAGCAACGTCCTGTACCCTAAGTATCCTCTGTATTTTCAGTCGCAACGTGGCCTTCGTTTGAGCATCGTATTACTGTCGATGAATAGTGAAAGTTGTACACATTTGAAAGATTTTGTAATGGAGTAAATTGAACAAAACCAAATGGAATCATCTTCGGAAGGTTAGTAGAATACGAGAAATCTTTAGTACATATCAATACCTCGACACAAAATTTTTAGCTGCAGCAATACGTAGATACATTTTTTGCAATTTTTTTTTATAAAATTTGAGTTTTCAAACTGTATAGTAATACAACGCCGTCATATGCTGCTTTGAAACCTATTAAAGGTTACTCAAAAAAGTAATGGTTTCTGAATAAAACAAGATTCAGCTGTTACCACTTGCTACCTTGCGACCCCGAAAACATATAAATTTACATGCATCTTGATTATGTTCTTGAATATACGCTATTTCACGTGAGGGGGTGGCCAAAAGGGGTGGAAGGGGGTAGATTTTCAAAATTTTAAGATCAAATTCGTAATCAGCGACCCCGACAACCCCCGAGTGAGAAATTTTGAATCAATAACTTAATTTTTTGAGTTTTGGCCAGCTTTTCGGGAATCGGCCGCACTGTGCGCTCGTCCACAGAAGTGAACGACAGTACTTGGCGACGAAGTCTCTCCCCCACAACAAATCCGTAACCGAACTTGCGTTCCTTTACATGGCAGCTGTAGTAGACGTAGCAAGGCCCTACGCTTTTCTTGCCTTGCCCGTCCATCACATCTCTTGAATGGCAGTGATGTCAGCCTTTACTCTCACGAGGACATCAACCAGCTGGGTAGAGGCACCTTCCCCATTAGGGGACCGGACATTCCAGGTGCATGCCCTCATCGCCATCAGTATCGGTAGCTCTCATCCGATCCTTTGTATATCTTTTCATTGGGGGCGATTTTTAAGTGGCGGGTCCCAAACCCAGCGCACAACCAGCTATCCTGAAATGCTTCGCTTTCTCGTACTAGCATAGAAATAAAAATTGACGGTTTTGAATTTCACACTCTAAAAAATCGTTTTTTTTTTGCAGTTTTTTAAACAAAAATACGAAATAATTTAAATAATAATATTCGTCCCCTTAGTATAACAATAGCCTATGTGCTGATAGGCTATTATTTTTTTATTGAATTTTTGGATTCTCCATCGTCGATTTTATATGTGGTCAAAATTTTCTCAAATTTTAGTTCCACAAAGTCGGTCAAAACGTCAGTCAAAAAATAATAAATATTTACAGACATAACGAGATTTGATTGAGACCTACTTTCGACAAAAAGTTTGAAATTCATTTTCTCAAAACATCAAAAAATTTATAGGCTATTTTAATACTAAGGGGACGATATGATTCTAGTATGGGCGATAGCCACTGATGTTGTGAGCAACATACTAAAATTTCGGATGATTTGGTTGAATAGTTTTTTTCGGTTTTTTGACAACACCTGGCCGAAAAAAGTCGTTTCGAGATAAATGAGTTTAAGGTTTCAGTTACAGGAAATAATAATAATAACGCGAACCGCTCTCTACCTAGTTAATGGGCCGTAGAAGCTGTAATATTTGGAATTTCCGCATGAAAATTTCACAGTAGATTCCTAAGATACTACACTTTCGAAATATCGAAAAAAAAACAAAAAATCAATTTTTTTGAAATTTCTAGACCACCGGGTCCCCTTAAGTCATTGATAGGGAACATAATATCATTCAAATCACCCCTTTTACAGAAGAAATAATTTCTGTTTACTTGTAGACACATACTTTTCCGAACATGTCCTTTAGGTGCAAGAAAAGTGTCAACGCCGCATGCAAAAAAAAAACCAAAATTCAAAAATCAACGCAATATTTGAGCGACTTAAAATTTACACTTTTTTATACTAAAATTGTATGGACTATAAATGTGAGTTATAAAAAGCTGGAAGTGTGGATGATCATTTTTTTGGAATTTGTTAATTTTCTGTAAAGTTTGGAACCTACATTTATAAGATTTTTGTTATGCTTTTTTATAAAAGATTAATGAAAAAAATGTACCATGAAAAGCATTGCAAATATTGCAAAACGTTATAGCGACTTACACAAGGCCTCAACTTGGCAATAATTCCCCAAATATCTTTCTTTGAGCGGACATTTTAGAAATATTTCGACACCAGTGCTGCCTGAAGACATGACAAAGATGACAAGACATGATTAATAGATTTTGCCATTAATTGAGTAGAATTTCTTTTTGTGTATGTAAATTTGCTCCCGGAGGTTACAACTTTCAAAAATTCGGACAAAACTGAATGCAGTGTAGAAAATAAATGCATTTTTACTGATTGAATATTTTTCAAATTAACATCTTTTCTTCTTGTATAAAAATAATATGAGAAAGTTATTGGCCTAGTCTAATAAATGCAGTCGCAAATCACTGGCCGGAATTAGAAACTTGTTGCATATTTGTTGACACTTTGCACCCAGCAACATTTATTAAACAGATAAGAACAATAACAACAACAACAGTGTTACACATACTTACATACTTAAATAAGCGAACAGAATTGATAACTCAATCAGAGCGGTATTGACAGCGAATAAGCAGCCAAAACCAGCCCAGATATTTATGCACTTTTACTTTGGGTTGCAAATTTGCAAAAAAGTAAAAATGAAACGTAATGAACAAAAATATCAGGAAATAATTAAAAAATCAAATTGACCTTTCATGCCCTGCCCATCAATCACTGCAACACCAGCATGGCAAATTGATAATAGCGACGAAAGTCGAGTCCAAAAGCGAAAACATCAATGATACCGCGTTTGGACAGCCGTACAATTTCGAGTATGGAGCACAGGGTCAGGAGACGCAGAACTTAATCGCTCAGGCACAATTTTTTATAAGAGCGTACAATTGCTGGCGTATGCCGATGATATTGACATCATCGGCCTTAACAACCGCGCTGTTAGTTCTGCTTTCTCCAAACTGGATAAAGAGGCAAAGCGAATGGGTCTGGTGGTGAACGAGGACAAAACGAAGTACCTCCTGTCTTCAAACAAACAGTCGGCGCACTCGCGTATCGGCACCCACGTCACTGCTGACAGTTATAATTTTGAGGTTGTAAAAGACTTCGTCTATTTAGGAACCAGCATTAACACCGATAACAATGTCAGCCTTGAAATCCAACGTAGAATCTCTCTTGCCAACAAGTGCTACTTTGGACTAAGTAGGCAATTGAGTAGTAAAGTCCTCTCTCGACGAACAAAACTAACACTCTACAAGACTCTCATCATGCCCGTCCTAACGTATGGCGCAGAAGCTTGGACGATGACAACATCCGATGAAGCGACGCTTGGAGTGTTCGAGAGAAAGATTCTGCGTAAGATTTTTGGACCTTTGCACGTTGGCAACAGCGAATATCGCAGACGATGGAACGATGAGCTGTATGAGCTTTACGACGACATAGACATAGCGCAGCGAATAAAGATCCAGCGGCTACGTTGGCTGGGTCATGTCGTCCGAATGGATACAAACGCTCCGGCTTTGAAAGTATTCGATGCGGTACCAGCTGGTGGTAGCAGAGGAAGAGGGCGGCCTCCTCTGCGTTGGAAAGATCAGGTGGAGAAGGACTTGGCTTCACTTGGTGTGTCCAACTGGCGCCGGTTAGCACGAGAAAGAAACGACTGGCGCGCTTTGTTAAACTCGGCCAAAATCGCGTAAGCGGTTATAGCGCCAATTAAGAAGAAGAAGAAGCACAGGGTCTATGAAGTTAAAGCCTATTTTTTAAAAGTGTTTTGTTCTTCATACTAATCCAACGATTGATCTCCTCCAGTCCAGCGAACACGAAGGCCGCAGTCCGCCTGACGTACGAACTGTTTTGTTTTGATGTTGGGGCAAGGAAAAAAGGAGTTTGTTAAGCGTAAAGTAACGTCAAAGAAATGAGGGAAACAACGAGACTTTGTAAAGTCCTTCATTTAGACCGCTCAGTAAGGCTGGATTCCATTCGAAAACCTGAAGGTTCATACACCATTTCCAAATCGGAAACGTCTAATGCTCTACTCGAAACCCATTTTCCGGGTAGTAGAACTCTCTCTGAAGTTGAGAGTGGCATGAACAATAACGGTAGCAACGGTGGAACCTCTAGGTAAAACTGGTATACTGCTAGTCGGACAGTGACAAGGAAATCGATAAGGTTTTCCTTGTCTTCCTTTGAGAACTTTAAGTCCCCTGGACCTGACGGAATATATCCAGCAATGCTTAAAAAAGGAGGAGAGAGGCTGATTGAGGCCCTGAAAAGGATCTTCACAGCCTTTATCGCATTTGGTTACATACCATCCCAATGGCGACGTGTAAGAGTAGTATTTATTCCGAAACCAGGAAAAGATGACTATTCCCTAGCAAAAAGTTTTAGACCAATCAGTTTGACATCGTTCATATTGAAAAGTCTGGAACGAGTGGTGGAGAAACATATTCGAGTGGGGCTATTGCCGAGAAGTCCACTTAGTAGAAATCAACACGCTTACCAGAGTGGAAAATCATGTGAATCAGCCTTACACGATCTTGTTAGCAAGATTGAAGCCGGGCTGGAAGCTGCCGAATACACAATGGGCGTGTTCGTGGACATTGAGGGGGCTTTTGATAATGCCACTTTCGGCTCGATATGTTTTTCTGCCGAACGACACGGAGTTAATCAAGCCATTATAAAATTGATATATTCCATGCTCTCTGAGAGGCTGTTAACCGCTGGTGGGAGCAGAGATGAACAAATCACAGTCAGGGCCAAGCAAGGATGTCCCCAAGGGGTGTTCTTTCTCCGCTGCTGTGGTGCTTCGACGTAGACTCTCTATTAGTGGAGATGCAGGAACTCGGTTTTCACGTCCAAGCATATGCGGACGACGTCTGTGCGCTAACATCAGATAAATCCTTAAGGAGGCTTTGCACGAAAGTGCAGAGGACTCTTGACAAAATCGATGACTGGTGCATGAGACAAGGTCTTTCCGTTAACCCGAACAAAACAACCATAGTCTGGTTTACGACACTAAAAGGTGTGACACTTGGCCTTTCCAACGAAGTTAAATATCTAGGAGTAATCTTGGATAAGAAGCTGAAGGTGAATCGTGCATTGAAGATTTTTCAGCAATGCAGTAGAGCCTTTGGCAAAACTTGGAGTCTGAAACCTGTTTTGGTCCTATGGATATACACAGCACTTATCAGACCAATCATCACTTACGCTTCTGTCGTCTGGTGGTCCACAATCCGGGAACTATATAGGCTGCAAAGAAGTGTATGCTTATGCATCACGGGTGCCATGAGTACAAACTCTGGTGATGCCCTAAGTGCTATGCTTGATTTGCTCCCCCTGGATCTTAAGATACAACTGGAAGCAATAAAAGCAATGCGTAAACTCCATAAATATGGTTTCTGGCACGAAGATCGAACTTCGGGACACAGAGAACTCTTTAAGTTGTTGTCGGAGCAGTATCCACTGTTTTTGGCACCTAAAGATGACCTGATACCCACCGTTTCATTTGGAAGGAAATTTGATGTCAGATTTCCATTGCGTGAGCAATGGAGCAATCCAGAATGCATGCAGGGAGGTTTGACGGATATCTTCTTTACCGATGGGTCCAAGACTGAAATAGGGTATGGAGCCGGATGGTACTTAAACGATAGTAATAAGTATCACTATGCTATGGGGGGAATGGCAACTGTTTTCCAAACAGAAGTTTTTGCCGGTTACCGTACACTTTTCCCAATCCATTTTTCCCAAAAGTCATTTTTCCCAAAACTTTTGTTCCCAATAAAAGACATTAACTCCCAAACCAATTTTCCCAAAAGCAATTTTCCCAATTCAATTAAAATCCTATTTTCCCCAAACTTGTTTTTTTTTTGCGTAGAACTCCTTTTCGCGTGGGCGGCCTTCGGCCGCGCTTCAAAAAAATAACCCTCATCAGTCCAACTCCGGCTACGCAATCCACCGTATTTTTGCGTAGAACTCCTTTTTGCGTGGGCGGCCTTCGGCCGCGCTTCAATAAAATAACCCTCATCAGTCCGACTCCGGCTACGCAATCCACCGTATTTTTGCGTAGAACTCCTCTAAAGAATTTATTTTATTGGGAACAAAAGTTTTGGGAAAAATGACTTTTGGGAAAAAAGTCTTGGGAAAAACAGTTTGGATAAAAAAATTTGGGAACATTTGCCTTTGGGAAAAGTAAGCATTGGGAAAAAAGTTTTGGGAAGAATGGATTGGGAAAACTGGTCGGCAACGGTTTTTGCCATCCTAAAAGTAGCCGAATAATCGAGAGGAGATGGAGCGGGAAACAGATTGGAGTTTTCAGTGACAGTCAGGCTGCACTGAAGGCCATTGAGAACGCGAAGCAAACCTCAAAGAGTGTTCAAGAATGTAAGAAGAAGCTTAATTCTGTCGCAAGGCAAAACAGGCTTCTACTTATACGGGTTCCAGGACACTCCGGCGTTCAAGGAAACGAAATTGCCGATAAATTGGCCAACCGTGGATCAGCGGTGCCCACACAGACGCCAGAGCCAATAATTGGAATCCTTTTCGCAGGAATCATGAATTGGACCGGTCCAGAACGCTGCAGAACTGCAAAGTGTTTTGTGACAAGTCCGAACAGAAACCTGTCAAACTTTCTACTAAAACTTAGAAGGAAAGACATTCGGTTGATGGTCGGCCTCATTACAGGACACAACCCATGGGGTCAGCATATGACCACCATTGGAATCATCGAGGACCCGGTATGCCTGTCATGCTTGGAGGAGGCGGATATCACTGAGCACTTTCTCTGTGAGTGTCCTGCCTTTGCTAGAGCACGACTACGAGTATTGGGTTCCGATGTCATGGGAATGAGTAATATTCGTTCTCTAAAACTGGAGGATATTTACAGATTTGCCAAAGAATCTGGAAAGTTCTCACAGGACTAACTATCTCTATCTCTGTCTCCATTCTTTTCTATCTCTTTCTCTGATACTTTTCTCCCTCCCTCCTTGACTATCTACCCCCCTTTTCAAATTCAATTCAAGCGTAAAGTTCTAAAACTGATCAGCGACTGAAAAAATCATCAGCTTTTTAAAGTGAAATATCTTAGGTGCATTTTAGTATTTTCGAAATCTAGTTTCTTTTAATTTTTTTGCTATAAAATATATTTATTTAACAAAATTTTTCCTGGAATTGTTTTTTTCAAATTGTTTTTCCTCTTTCATTTCTTTTTTTTTTTCATTAGATGAGGCTCTGCTCATATCAAATTTGCGATATTGAATAAATCTCAAAATTGTTAATTTAAAAAAAAAAATTCCAGTTTACTAAAGACATCAAATAAACAAAAAAAACAGAAAAATTTAGGAAAATTCAAAATACTCTGATCACTTGATATGCATTGGCTCAGTTGCGTCTTTTGACCGATTTTAAGAAGAAGACATAGAATTCACTGAAATAAATACAATTTCACTTGACAATCGTATAATAAAAGGCAGCATTATCACGATGGACTGGCCTGAAAGTAGTCCCGAATTGAACGTTAACGAACAACATTTGGCTGAATATAAAAACCGAAGGGAAAGTCTCTTGTAGGGTTACCAAGTGTTGGAAGATGTGTGGTGCAATAAAACTGCGCCACCCCTTTCGTAGAATTTGGTTGTTTTAGTGCCTGATAGAATTCAAGTGATCATAAAAAGCAAAGGAGGACCTTAAAAAATTTTCAAAAGTTAGGTTAAGGATCAATGTTAGTTATATGAAAAAAGTATTCAAAGGAAAATAATTTTGCAGTAGTCATATATAATATAGGTATAAACGCATTTGTTCTGGGAGCGGTAATATTAACAAAAATTAATTGTTTTCAATGATAGCACAGTGCAACAAATTTCGACTAAACTCAGGCAATTATTAGTTTGGGGAATAAGTTCGTAGCGTTTTTACCGAAGATTTTTATTTAAACAAAAAAACCGTAATTATATCAATAAGTTAATATATATTATTACGCTGTGCCACACAAAAAATATTTACGCCATGAAAGATCCATAAAGGATTTTGCAAGTTTAGCGCGCATAACAGAGATAAGTCTCGATTTTAGGCAACATTCACGTCAGATTTTTGTTTTTGTTGCACAGTGTAATTACATAATTTCACTGATTTCAATAAAAAAAATTTATTTTTGTTTCAGAAATGTCATTAAAATAACGGAAAATGTAATTGTTTGCGGTGTTTACAGCTTCATGCCCACCACTGTATAAATAATTGCGCGTGCTTGCATTTGAGTTATATTACAAAAAAACAGCAAGCAGGTAGAACCGAAAAATTATATATATTATTATACCGAATAAATTCTATGTAATTATGGAATTCTTAATTTAAGAAAAAAAATGTTAAATTTATTTATTTATTTAATTCTTAATTAATTGAAGTCAAAAGGGCATGCCACTTTAATGATAAACCTGAAATAATTTTCCAATTGAGCAAAATGCAGGTGGAACCGGTAATTTTCATTTAGTTAATTTTTCTTAAAATTTTTGTTTATCTTTTAATTAAAATTATTTTAATTTTCATAGTTTTGTGTTTTTTTTTTTTACTTCCACTACTTCGACTTGCCTCAGTGGCAACAAATTGTCGCCATCGCCGCGCTGTCAGCCACTTGTAAGTCGTATGCTCACAAATTAGTTGCCGCCAGCTTTTTAATAGTTGTTATTGCTTTTGTCGCATAACCAAATGCATTACTCGCTTGTAATTGCTGCAAATGATTTGTTTTTCGGTACACGGCGCTGCTGTGGAATTTCAAGGTTGGCATTTGCAAATATTTTTGCTTGCATTTTTGATTATTTTTTTTTATTCGCGCTTTATTTTACATCTGCGTGCATGCAGAAGTGGCTCATAATTTTCGATGACATGCAAATTTTGCACGCTAAATTAAGAATATGAAACGAATAAGAAATAAACATCTTTTGAAAATATTTGTATACATTTTGCTGGTATAAAGAGAAATAAAGGTAAAAATTAAAAAAATTAAAAAAAAAAATGGCACTTACCTGTCGCCGTTATGCGCATATTTCGTGAAGGTTTGTGCAATTAAACTGCGAGGCTATTTATGATTTTATACGAAATTTAAAATGCTAAAAGTGCCATAACTAATTTTCATATAATATTTTGCACGCAATTAATTGATATGCAAAATCAGTAAGGCTTAGGCAATCCAGTTTTGACTAGTTTTAGTCACGAGATAACCCCACAAGTATCTGAGAAGCTGAAGGCTTTTCAATCGCTTGGCAGCACGAGAAACCAGTGCTGGTCTATGAGCGATCACTGTCAGCTGAGAGTGGTCAGTTCATGCTGCTCTGAACTATTGAAATTTGTGATTTTTTATAACCAGGGAATGTTGTCAGTTTTTATATGTTTTTCAGTAGTTCAATAACACTGTGGAACAAATTCAGGTTAGCAAAAATTAGGTCCATTCTGAGAGTGGCGGGTGAAAATGGAGGCGAAATTAGAAGACCCGTATTGCGCCGTTTTTTTATGTTAGTTCGAACTTTTTTTTAATCGGCCTTCGAAGTTCGAAATCGGAGCAAAATTGTTTATATGGTTTTTTGGCTATAACTCGTCGACTAATTGATATTTTTTCAATCTGTAAAATCAAAATTATTGCTGGAGACCTGTGCAACAATTACAATTTTTGAAAAAAGTGATTTCGAAAATTTTTGTGGGACTTATGAAACAATATACTGAAAATCGGCATTTGACTGCAAACTTCGAAGGCCGATTAAAAAAAAATTCGAACTAACATAAAAAAACGGCGCGATACGGGTCTTCTAATTTCGCCTCTATTTTCACCCGCCACTTTCAGAATGGACCTAATTTTTGCTAACCTGAATTTGTTCCACAGTGTAATTTCAGAAAATTGAATAACTCATACGAGTAGTTGAAATTTGTCTACTAAGCATACTGATATGTAAATCATATAAATGATTTGAACTTTATTCTAGCGTGTACTCGAACTCCTTTCAGCGAATATAGAAATCAAACAGTACACACTCTACTGATCCTCTGATCTCTGATCTCTTTATAACCCTCTTATGGCAATCTACATCACTTGTCAGTTTGGGTAGTGGCTAAAAAACTTTGCCAGCTTTGGTGCATTTTAAAGTTCTACAGCGTTTTTCAATCGGTGCGCTTCAACTTTTTTCCGATAGGGAGGGCAAATGACGCAATATTTTTTATTTTTCGCTTGTCATTTGTAAACTTCATTAGTATACATTTCATCATGGAACGCTACACACTTGAGGAACGATTGCAAATCATTGAATTTTATTATAAAAATGCGTGTTCTGTTAAGAAAGTTTAAAGTCGAAAAATTGTGTTCGGCGACGAAGCTCACTTTTGGCTCAATGGCTTTGTCAACAAGCAAAATATGCATTACTGGGCAGAAAGCAATCCACACGTGATTCATGAGGCACCGTTGCATCCCGAAAAAATCACTGTTTGGTGCGGTTTACATGCCGGCGGCGTAATTGGCCCATATTTTTTCGTTGACGAGAACGATCGCCACGTTACTGTGAATGGAAATCGATATCGCGACATGATAAACGATTATTTTTGGCCGTAATTAAATGGTATGGACTTAGACGACATGTGGTTTCAACAGGACGGGGCCACAAGCCACACAGCACACGCTGCAATTGATTTTTTGAAGAGTAAGTTCGATGAGCGCATTATTTCCAGAAATGGCCGCCGCGCTCGTGTGATTTGACGCCTCTAGACTATTTTCTTTGGGGTTATGTGAAGTCATTGGTCTACAGTAACAAGCCGGCGACGATTTGTGAGCTCAGAGCCAATATTGAACGCGAAATTGCTGGAATTTCGGCCGATTTATGCAAAAAAGTGGTCGAAAATTGAGTTCAACGATTGGACTTCGTAAAACGTGCACGCGGTGGTTATGCAAAAGAAATCGAATTTCATACTTAAATGTATATGTTCAAACTCGATAATAAAAAAAAAAATTTGTTAAAAAAGTCAAACCGTTTGTGTTTTATTAAAAAAAAAGTTGAAGCGCTCTTACTGAAAAAAGCTTTACTACTTTTTTCTATAAAAGTGTTCAGCTCCTTGCATGTGCTTATGACATCAACATCATCGGTCATACCAAGCGGGATTTTGCGGCCGGTTTTACGGCTATTGAAAAGGAGTCCATATGATTGGATCTGGCGGTAAACGAAGGCAGAGTCAAGAATATGCTGGCATCCTGCAGGAAGTCACGGCGTTTTGAATCACAGATCGAAGTTAGCAAGTATAAATTCGATGTGGTCGAGGACTTCATGCATCTTGGTTCCGCTATTACCAGCGACAACGAAGTCAGCCTTGAAATAAAGCGAAGGATAACTCCTGCCAACAGGTGCTACTTGGGCTTAGTGCGCAACTGAATAGTAGAGCCTTGACGAAAACAACACCCTACAAAACACTCATCGGACACCCTGGACAGTCCAGCAATCAGATGTAGCCGCTCACGTAGATGACGGTTACCGCATTCGATTGAACCACGTATGAAGCTGTACGAGCTTTACGGAGATGTTGATATAGTCAAACGAGCCATCCTGCGCCCACTAGGTGGCTGGGTCATGTCGTCCGTATGGCAGAAACTGCTCCGGCGAAGAAGTTTTTTGAGATGGTAATTGGCGAAAAGGAAGTACTCGTGTCCGGAGGAAGCGCCAAATTGAAGTTGACCTGGCTTCTCTTGGCTTAAGAAACTGGAAAAGGTGTGCGTAAAACAGAGCCACCAGGCAGTAACTCGGTAACGAGTTGTCACGGCCAATTGAATACATAAGTAAGTCTACTAATTGCACCGCTAACCTATCACTGACCATTTGACACAACTAAGTTTTCTATAATTCAAAACTTGGCTATCTTCTAGCTGAATTTCAGTTTAATAATCCAATTGTGTCGGCATGCCTCTCAAAACTCGTAACATAAATTTGCCTCCTTACTAAAATTTCTTTACTGGCATGCAAATAAAAAATAACAACAACAATTGCATAATAAAAACCAAAAAAAAAAAAAGAAACGAATTGAATATTTTTCCAGTTGATTTGAATGCTATTTATTGCTTTTTTTGTTTTGCTCACTTTAAATCAAATGGAATGCAGTCGTGGAACTTTATAAGTCAACGCCGCTGCATAACGACAAACAGTGGCACAATTCAATAAATTCATTAAATGAATGCCGTACGATCAATCGATAGGCAAATAAAAAAAGCTATCAAGCGTGTAGCGGTAAAATAAAAAGTAGATGTTTGGGAAAATGTACGCGTCTGTGATATGATTGTTGAAGCGATTGAAGGTGGCTGCGACGACTGGCCCCTGTAGTAAAAAATTGGATTAGTCTTCTAAATTACTAGTTTTCTACTGTCTTTAAACTAGTTCGAAATGAGACAGTTGGGGTTTTTATATATTGTAACAGTTTACCATAAATATTGTCTAGTGCTCCTTAACTGGCAAAGCTTGATTGATGTATTGTAAACCCAGGTCGCTCTGATAACATACGAGTGGACTGCCAGAAAAACAATAGCTCGTGGTCTTGGTGTGTGCTAGCCCAAAAGTAAAATCACAGATTCGTTCAGCAGCAGAAAGCTCACTAGTTGCCCATTACCACCGATAAAGTTATTTCCGAAATAAAGCTCCTAATGCGTCTGCTGTAGGTAATGACTACACAAAATTCATGAGACTGACTTGCTGGAGAAACTCCCTCAAGGAAGTTATGCGATAGAAACAAATTTGCCAAATTAGTGGGTTTTAAAATGAGTGTTAAATTCTCGAAATGTCAATGCAACCATAGGGAGTTACAAGTTCTGTGCGAGGTTTTGAAAAAGTAGATAAAGTTTTCTTTTCTTTCAGTATTACAGGCTAACTTTTGTTGGCTGAGTATTAAGCGCTAACTTTTGTTGCGTACGGTCAATTTTTGTTTTTGAGGAATTATCAAATGGTTGTCGAGACAGAGGGACTTAAAATTTTATTGATTTTGTGCAAGCCTTTTTCTTTGAACTGGAAGTTAAATAATTTTCTTTACAATTAATATATTATTATCCGATATAAAAGTAAAAAAACAAAATTATGTAATTTTTTAGAAAATTCGTTGTTTTTAATTAAAATTTTTTTCTTAATTTCGACATATTTGTTTTTCGCGTTATTGGTGCTTTGATGAAAGCTTCACATTTAAATTTGTTTTTCAATTCATTTTAAATTTCGAAAGTTTCAAGATTTAGAAAAAAAAATGTTTACAAATTTTTAGAAAAATTTTTTTACACATTTTAAAATTTTTTTTTTACATTTCGACAGATTCCATTTTCACACTTTTGGGGCTCAAATGTGAGATGACATTTAACATTTTTTTAAATTTATTTTAAATTTCGACAGATTTCATTTTTAAATTTTTGGTGCTTTTTAGTAAAATTTTTTTAGAATTGTTTTTTGTAATTTTTAAAGTTCTTAGAATTTTTTTTTATTTTTTATTTTTAAATTTTGGAATTTTCTTTTTTTTCTAATTTTGACATATTTCATTTTAACACTTTAGATGCTCAAGTTTATGGAATTCTTTAGAAAATCTTTTTTTAATTTTTTTTTTTAACTTCGACATTATCAGAGCCGATTAACATTTTTAGTTCTAAAATTCGTGGAATTTGTCAGTATTTTCTTTATTTTTAAAATTTTTTTTCTTATTGCGACATATTTGATTTTGACATTTTTGGTGCTAAAATTTGTGGAATTTTTTAGTAAACGTTTTTGTTAATTTTTTAAATTTAGTTTTTAGCTTTTTGTTTAATTGTGACAAATTTGATTTTCGCATTTTGGGCGCTCAATTGAGAGACGACATTTTTTTTTTGAAATGTTTGTTCTTTTATTTTTTTTTAATTCGAAATACTGGGTTTTGAAAGTTTTAGTGCTCAAGTTTGTGGAATTTCTTAGTAAACATTTTTTTGTTATTTTAATTTTTTTTTAATTTCGATAGACATTTTCATATTTTTCGTGCTTAAATTAGAGCTTCACGTTTTTTGAATTGTTTTCTCTTTTTAATTTTTTTTTTAATATAATTTCGACATATTTTATTTTGACGTTTTTAGCCCTAAAATTTGCGGAAATTTTTTGGTAAATTTTTTTTAAAGTTTCGAAATTTTTTGTGTTTTTTTTTGTAATTCCGATATATTGTATTTTCACATTTTTGGTGCTCAAATGAAAGCTTTTACAAATTTTTTTTTTATTTTTTTTAAATTTCGATGTTTTTGATTTCCTTTTAGTTAAGATGAAATGAGGGTTTAAGATTTTTTTTAAAATGGTTCCTCAGTTTTATGGAGAGAAAAAAAAATCATTGTTGTGTGGAGAGCTGTCAAAGTCGAAAAAAGCCAATGGTTCAAATTCCGGACGCCAGATGGAGAACGCTCTTGATTTTTCTACCCACACTCTAAGGATGCTATTTTTCCTATAAAAGTGAAATAGGCCATAATTCAAATTCCGGACACCAGATGGAACACCCATGTATTTCTGTCTCTAACCACAAACTAAATTTCTGATATATCACGGATGTTTTTTAAGTTCTCAAAGTGGAAAAATCTATTGTTCAATTTCTAAAAGCGTGGTGGATCCCCCTGTGATTCTGCCTCGAGTAATAAACAAACTTTCTGATACATCACGGATGGTATTTTAGCACTCGAATTAAGAAAATTAAGAAAACACGTTACTTTAAGCCCCAAACGCCACCCTGCATAGCTGTCACTGGCCATGAATTGAATTTCTGACACATCCCGTTTGCTATTTGAACTGCCAAGTTAAAAAACAAAAATCTACAGTTGAAACTCCAAAAGCTTAATGTATCACCCTGTTACCTATTTAACCACCCTTTACTTATTTATGTGTTTACACTCCTATGTATACGACTCGTAAATGTTCACTTTTATGCTGCCGCAGTGGCAATGAAACGCAATGAAATGTGGCATGCAATTGTAGAGCGTTTGCGCGATGCCTGCCAAACCCCAGGCAGCAACGTCAATGTTAAGCGCTTGAGACATACATATGTATAAGTGTGCACGTAGGTATGTATGTATGTTCAAGTGCCAGCCAAGTGCGGGAATACAAAAAAACTTAATAAAAAGTAATTGTAGGCAAAGGCAATATGAAATGTCACTGGGTGTTAAGTGGTGATAGAAAAATGATAATAATAAAAAAATAATAAAACGGAATTTCAATTGAAAATCAAAGCGCTATGTTTGTGTTGAATAATTGCCGACATAGCGTGAAATGAATTAGAGGCAAATAAAAAGGCAATCATTTGAGAATACGTAAGTTGTGGCGTATAAACAAACAATAGCAAAAAAACAAAATTAAATAAAAAAAATGAAACAGCAATCAGAAATCAGAAGAAAAAAATCAATTTTCAATACTGGTATGTGAATGTCTCTGCAGGCATGCATGCTTCCTTACAGGCATAAATTAGCATAAAAATGTAGATTGCAATTGATTGCGCACAGCTTGAGGCCAATGCAGCGGCAGCACCAGCAACATGTTGCCGTGCAACATAAAAAAGAACAGCAGCAGCAGCAGCAGCAACAACTTGGCAAGTGAAGGAGTGCTCGACTGCCAACCTATTTGAGATTCAAACGAAACGATTAATAGATAAATAAATGCAAAAAAGAGAAACAAGGCAAAATAGAAAAGATATCGCGCTGCGCCAAGTCGTGCCTCCACCTTCGAAAGATTGACAGCAAGAAGGCGGTGACGCTGCGAGTGCAGCAATAAATGCAATGCTACAAAGTAAACATTTCACTGTATCTGTATCTGTAGCTGTGGCTGATGATGGTAGTGGCAAACGATCGGCAACTTGATTGATGTGATTATGCAGGCATTTTGATGACAAGCAATTGCGCAGAGCTAGCACACTGACTGACTGGCTGACTGGTTGGCAGACTGACCGATTGACAGTTAGACTGACATACCACTTGTCTTTTCAACACCTCTCTCAGCCATTGAGTAGCGCATCTGCCGGCCAGCAAAGTGCACAACACAGCTGCACACACGCACATGGACGCATACATACATACATATATCAATGCACAGTTGATCGACTTTTTTCGCCTCGGCCCCAGCCTCACCTTCAGCATGTTTTCCTTACTACCTGTTCACAGCTGCTATCGGCCTGTAACAACGCCAAGAAGGCAATACAAATAAGTGCAAAAACTTCCGAAGCTCACTTGAATTCGTATTAATTGCCATTCAATTTGATTGAATAACTGAAATTTTTGAGCGCGTGCCAATTGCGCGAAGGCATTTAAATAGAGGCGAGTGCAAGTATGTGAGAGATGCGATGCTATGCGTTGGAATGCGAACGCACCTGAAGTAAATCAAGGTTACAGTGTAATGAAAATTTAACGAGTTTAGTGATTGGTAAATGCTTTTGTGATTTTTGTTGTTCTTGTAGCGACGTGAAGTATGTTCCACAATCATTAGGGAATGTTGCTGCCCTTAACAACATCAAGGAAAAAAATGATCAAAAATTAATGGGATTTTTTAGTAGCTTCAAGCTTACACTTTATTTTATAGAAATTTAATGGTCTATCAAACTGCGTACCAAAAATCTCTCTCACTCTAATGAACAACCGTGGAACAGGGATGACAAGTTTCTGGAATTTTTCTAATTTTTGTATAAAATTGGATTTATTAATTTATTTATATTAAAAAAAAAGTATCGATACTGTATCGTCGTAGAATGTAATCCGTATCATTTTGGAACGTAGAAATAACGGTCGTGAAATACCAGTACCATGCTCTTTGCCTATGCCTAAAGGGTGCACCTAGATACGGTTTTAAACAACATACGAATTCATATTATTTCAGGTCTCACTATGTTTATTTAAGAAGCGGCTCTATAGCAGGTCTATAGATAAAATCCGCCAAACAGTTGTTTCACGAATACTTAATTGTTGATATGGTCGGTCTATCGATCCTGAAGGCTGTTCAGCAGTACTTTACGCTACAGTTTTTGGTCTAGCAGCCCTTTTTCTATTCTCGACAGAAACAGTTTCTTGAAATTTGTTCACTAATCTTTGAATTGTAGACTCATTCGAATGATTATTTCCACCAAAAACATCTAGAAATTTGTTCTTAGAGATCGACCATTTTCATAATAACTTTCAATCAGTTTGACGCGTTGTTCTGTCGTGTAAAATTGTACATCTGCCTGCTTAAGTAACCCCTTATGGGTTTCATCGGGTAAAAAAAGGCCTATTTTCAATATTTTTTTTTTCTAATATATATAAAAAATTATTTATTTAATTCAAACTTTTTTCAGCCTTATAGATACATATTTAAAGAATAATTTTTGAAATTAAAAAAAAAAAAAAAATAAAACTCCCCGCATTGTGACGTCCGGTGACCCCTGGAAAAAAAGGTGCGTCCGCGTTGTCAGCGCAACTCCTGACAGGCTCATCAAAAATGAAAAACCAAAAATAAGTGCTTTAGTTAAGACCATAAACTCGTGCTTGAACGAAGGAAAGAAAAAAAAGTGAAAATTGGAATTTTTACAGACATTTTTCCAAAAAAATTAAAATTTCGGGCAAACTTGCTTGACATTTTTTTTTTTAAATAGTTGTAATTGAAAAAAAAAAACAAAATCCTTGCTTCAAGTACGAGTAAATTGTATTTCGAACACCTGTGTAAAATTTCATCAAAATCGGTTTAGTAGTTTTCGAGAACATTTGACAACCGACTTTGAAAACACAGTTCCGAGAAAAACGCGTTTAAAGTTTTCAGTAACAATAAAAATGGCTTGGAGCGCACACCTTCCAAAGGCTGTATCTCCGAATTTATTATTCGGATCGACTTGAAAATTCAGGATAATATTCCTGAGATGTTGTAGAAATTAATAAGCCAAAAAAAAAAAAAAAAAAATCGATTTTTTGAACCAACGAAACCCATGTACCCCCTTAACAAGTGTTAAAGAGGGCATAAAAAAAGATACCAGCTAGAAATTATTCACCACTGATATCTTAGCGTCACTTTTAAAAGACCCTTTAAATGTGTTAATAACAGAATTTCAGAAACGAAACAAAATCTAGCTAAATTTAAATAATTAATTCTTTTGCATCGAAAATGGGAGTTAAGTCTATTGGGTACTAAATCAGATATCCAGTTAGAAATCATAGCTTACTACTGGACTCCCCAGCAAAAATTAGTAGATGTTGAAATACAATGTTGTTGTTGTTGTTATTGTTGCCGTTGCAGTAGTTTATCAAACCCTGCCAGATATGACCCCGCCGGTCATCGTCGGTGATCTTATCTCGCGTTAGCCCAAAGAATCACGCTGCTTCGGCAGAGTGGGTCTAACAGAAGAGCGGAAACTCTTCGCTTACGATGGGTTGTGATTAGACACCGTTGACGACATTTGCAGGGCGGGAGCTTAAAAATATAAAAATATGATATGCGGCTCTCGATGTATGCCGTTTATAGCCTGCCTAAAAACTGGTGAGTGAAGTGAGAATTGTGAAAAGTTCTGTATCTAACCGAAGAGATTCCTTCTGGGAAGTGACTCAGCATCTAGCAGGTATACGAGTATGCAGGGGTGATTCCTACGTTAACAAAATGGGAGAAATTGCAGAGCTGGTAGTATAATAGCCTCGCTAGGCATATGTTGGAAATGTGACATCAGAAGGCATCCCGTGAATGTCCAGAAGGCAGTATTTTGATAGGTTCTGAGAAATATTTATGAAAATCTGATACAACTAAAAGTCACCATGGTCAAGCCATAATAAGTTATAGAATTTGTAATAATACATTTTTTCTTGAACATTCTTCGCACACTTCTTTTACATAAGCGATTTTGTTTATAAGAAAGCATAAAGAAGCTCCTATTAGGTCGATAACTTTCAAAACTCAATGTGATGTAAAGAACGTTGTAATTTTATGAAGCGAATTCTCAAGAAATTGCGCCAGAACATTTTTTTTTTTAATATTAATGACACAAATAATAATTTGGTAAAGTTTGAACAAAATAAAATTTGAATCGCTGACATTTATTTTTCAACACTTTGAGAGTTTTGACTCTTACACGTACATATATTATATTAAATTTTAGCGTACAGAATTTTTTTCTTTAGTTACAGAAATGCGAATTTTTTATAACTCTGCAAACCAAATATTTTTATCAAAAAGTTTAGTATTTTCCGGCATAAACTCACATGTAACGTCTTTATTAACGATTTTCATTGTTCTTTATTCAATGGAGCGGAATTAACACATGAAATTTTTCAATAATTTGATCAACCCACCTCGACTGTTGGAGTTGAAGCATCACATTTTGCCACTAGAAATGTTTGTATAACGAGTTTCAACGTGACCGTCAATCCTTGCAGGACGAATTTCGTGATGGCCGTGCAAAAAATGGTTATTGTGCCAGAAATAATCGACGCTGCGCGCCAATTGATATCGCAGGATTATCATGTAACATATCGCGATATATGTAGAGGCATCTTTGGGCATTAGTGGGATCAGCATAAATTTAATATTGCTTCCACATTTAGTCATTAAGGAGAGTTATACTAGTTGGATACCGCATAATTTAACAATTGCTTAAAAAAGGACTTGTGTCGATAATGAAGAAATTTAGCCTCGATGGTTCAAAGCACTTCAATGACATTGAATCGGGTGACAAATCTTGGATCTATGCATATGAGCGGGGAAGAAAACAATAATCGACAGTATAGCTGTTCCAAGCCGAGCTTAATCCAAGAAAATTTATTCACGACAGAGACACCACACCACTGGTCTTGTTCCTACTGTATCACTGCAGAAGCTTAAAACAGTCAATTTTGAGGGCTATACAGCCATTTATTTACCAGAAGTTTTCGGAGAATTATGGTAACCCAACCACCGAAGAAGAATCATCCTTCACCAAGGCAATACAAACTCTCACATAGCGGCTCAGGCAAGAGAGTTTTAAGGCACTTAAAGTATCGAATTAATGTGTCATCCGCCGCACAGCTCTGATTGGCCTCTAATGGTTTCTGTTTGTGTACGAACATCAAAAATTAAATGCGAGCTCGACATTTTGTAGCAGCTGAAGAAGCTTTTAAACATCTTTTTTGGAGGTATCAGAGTGGCAAAAATGCTTTGAAAATTAGTTCAAGCGAATGCAGCATTATAGTGACTTCCAAGGAGAATATTTTGACTAACAATGTAGCCACTTTCATTATTATTTTACTGCATTTTTATTATTTGGCGCAAAATGTAAAAGCCAACTCTGGTAATAGCCCAGAGTATGAGAAATATTTGAGTTGAATTAATTTATTTCAATTCACTCCACATCTCATGTTTATTTTCAATTCATTCCAACTCGTGACATTTCATTTATTTACTTTGTACTTATAAAGACGAGAAGCTGTAGCTCCGGTTGACTCCGCTAACTAAACTCGCCCAGCTTACCATAGTCTCCAAACAAGCCACAATTGGTATCTAATTTCACTCGTATTTGAGCGCACTGCACTTAGGTGAGTCTGGCAGCGGAACATTTCAGCGCACAAACCCCTATTGGTTCTGATTTCAGTTCTATTTAAATTAGTTGGTTTTTCTGCACGTCAAAATGAACTGGATGAGTTTGGGAGCGGCTGGCCACTCTTCCTGTCTTTACATGTTCGTTGCGCATGTGAGCTTCGCAGTTGTCTTTTACTTAGCTCATTTCCCTTCAATGCGCCATGTATCATTTTAATTTCTTATGCTTGAACAGCCCCACTATTATTTGCTTTCATTTCGCACTCTCATTAAGCCTGACTTTTTGCTCAACTTGTGGCGAGTGTAGCCTTCAATCGTGCATTAAACGCTTTCTATCAATCTGTGCCACCCCACTGCTTCTCTTCTGTGCCGCGCACCTGTCACTTTCGCCGACACATTAATCACAATCCTGAACTATCTTCTACACACACACACACATACACGTGTACATATAAATGTTTGCATGAGTAGTTATAGGATTTATGTACTCATTGGCATGGCACTATCAACAAACTTTATACACTTTATACTTACTAAGCAGAAAGTAATTATAAATAAAAGTTCAAATGCGACGGTGTGGCTATTTTTAAAAATGATTCAATGCCAAGCAGCGCGAGTGAATGTGCCCGACAGACGCAGCAGCTAGTGGACGCCTGTTCGGTTGGGTTGTTGTTTATTTGGTTGTAGTGGCCGGTTGGTCCGACTGCCGCAATGACTGTCTGATCGCGCTGATGGTCGGTGAACTGGCGGCGGCCAATTAAAATTATCTCTTAAAGTGTAATATAGTTTTTTGCCCAAAATTTTATTTGTTTCTAAAATGACTACACCAGCGGCAGCAACAACAAGTACTGCCTAACACACACAGATATGCTGAAAAAACATACAAAATTACAAAATAATACAATTTAAAAGCAAAAGCTGAATCTGCATAAATGTTGCGTGAACGAATAGTTATTTGTGTGACAGCAAACAGCAGCAGAGCGAAATGAAAACAAAACAAAAGGCTTTTTAAATAAATAAACACTAAGCAAAATTGAAATTGAAGCAAAACATTGTAAAGTAAATAAAAGCTTAGAGAAAATTTATGCGTACATACTTACATATATATGCGTACTTACTATACATATATACGAGCTAAATTTATTTTGCTTGCGGCTATAAATAAAGCGAATCTATTTCAGTTATTGACTAAATGCACGAAAAAATTTAACAATCGTAAGAGGTAGAGGGAATAATAAAAGTACCAGTAATGCTATTTTTTTGTCTTTTCTAACCTCCAAATCTCAAAAGTGCCTTAACCTCAGGAGCTGTTATAGTACATCTATTTGAAGGATAATTGTTTCGACCACTTTCTGGGGTTGCAAAAAAACTTTTCAAAAATTACTTTTGCCTTTGACTTCTGCTGCTTGGCTGTTATCGATTGATTAGAATTTAACAAATAAAATATAAAACATATCTTTTAACTTTTACTACCATTCGGAAGTGCCAGGTTCAAATCTCCGTGTACGAAGCACAAACTCTCATATAAACACTTGTTTCTAATAGCGGTTGCCCCTCGGTAAACAATGATAAGCCTCCGAGTGTATTTCTGTCATGAAAAAGCTCTTCACGAAAGAGAAGTCGGCTTAGAACGGCAGATCTCTCCATAGAGATAGAGGTAGAGGTAGAGATAGAGACAGAGATAGAGATAGAGATAGAGATAGAGATAGATATAGATATAGATATAGATATAGATATAGATATAGATATAGATATAGATATAGATATAGATATAGATATAGATATAGATATAGATATAGAGATAGAGATAGAGATAGAGATAGAGATAGAGATAGAGATAGAGATAGAGATAGAGATAGAGATAGAGATAGAAATAGAGATAGAGATAGAGATAGAGATAGAGATAGAGATAGAGATAGAGATAGAGATAGAGATAGAGATAGAGATAGAGATAGAGATAGAGATAGAGATAGAGATAGAGATAGAGATAGAGACAGAGATAGATAAAGAGATAGAGAAAGCAACAGAAGGAAAAGAGGGAGAGAGAAATATATTTCTCGATAGAGACAGAGATAAAGATAGAGATAAAGATAGATACAGAGATACAGATAGAGGGAGAGATAGAGATAGAGATAGAAATAGAGATAAAGATCGAGGTGGAGATAGAGATGGAGATAGAAGAAAAAGAGGGAGAAAGACATAGGTTTCCCGGTCAAAGAGCTGCAGAAGCTGTATAATCTAAGGCGAGAAATACCGTCCAGTGTTATTAAAAAAGAAGAGAGACAAAGAACCATCAGAGAGAGAGAGAGTTTGCGCAAATGGTCATTGGACGCACAAACTAATACCAAACATAGCAAAATGGTATCGAAGGAAGCACGGGGAGTTAATTTCTACGTGACGCAACTGCTGAGCGGTCAAGAATGTTTTAAAGAGTCTTCACATCGTTTTAATTTGGAAAATGATCTCTTTTGCCCGATCTGCCTTGACGAACCAGAGAGTTCAAGGCATATCCTATTCTGTTGCCCGCGTTTCGATACCCAAAAAGAATACCTTTTGCCGGGATTTTAGCGAGCATCCCACAGAGGCAAACCGTACGATGCAAATGTGCGATAAACCTGGAAAATTAGGGGCATTAAGTGGTGTAGCAGTGCGTATAATGAAAACGCTGAGTGATGAAAAATGGGTCCGAAAGACGAACCTGCTCCAACTATAGTTTGATCTCCAGGCTGATAGAAATGCTAAAGAGTCGTTGCAAGAGAAACACCGAACAGGTTCTCGTACTGACATAGACTGACTGATTTGAGTTAATATACTCCATAACGGACTCACGACGTATTAATTAACGGCAAAGTTCCGGGAGGAGCAACCGTTCGGATAAGAGAGGGTTTTACTTCGGTTTAGTGTCCCACACTACGGTCACAATGGCCTGGGCTTTCGATGCTTTTATCCTACTAAAAAAAATAGAGATAGAGATAGAGATAGAGGAAGAGATAGAGCGAGATATTGTATGATATAAAGAGATGAGAAAACAAAACCTAACTTAAAAAAGGTTGAATTTAAACCACTGAGCGAGCACTAGTTTCTAGAAAAGGACTTTTACTTATAATATTTTTTTTAATCGGTTATAACTACACTTAAATCTAATAGAAGTTTTGAAATCTTAATAAAAATAACAATATTTGTTACCGGAGAAAAAGAGAAAACAGTTTAATCTGCCTTAAGTAATGGCTTTTCTTAAATCCTTAATCCTCTTTATCCTTAATGCGGATATGTAACCAAAACTTTGTATAAAATACCCAGAAAGCTAATTCAATTTTAAATTTTTTTCTTTCGATTTTTTATTCGCCTGTTAAAAATGTTTCTAATTCATTTACGTAACTAGTAATTATCAAAAATTACTTCACTAAGTTTCACAAGGGCACTGAATACTTACTTTACTTTATCTGTACTTAGATTCGTAAGTAGCAACCTCGATAATCAAAATGTGTACGCTTTGGGCAAGAATTCGTAAATAAAAAAATTAAAAATTCACTCCATTTTACTCAGGCCCACCATTTGAATTTGATTTGAATGCGTCACACCAAAAAAGCTCACCAAAGTAGATTATATCAATTAACTTATCTTATTTAGAAATAACAGATTCCTCAAAGGGAATTATTTGCACTGATCACAAAAAAAAAAATCGCAAAATTATTTAAAATCCTCACCCATTTTTCAATTTGCAACACATTAGCCAACTAAACGAACTGTAGTTGGACCCCCCGTACATAACTATATTCACACGTATACATGCCCATAACAGAGAATACGAACCAAAAAGTCTAAAAGTTGAAATAATTTAAGAAAATAAAGCTGTCGCCCGAATTTATTACCAACCAATGTTCTTACCTTGCTAAGGTACCTAACTTAATCTCCAAATTAGTTTGCTGCAATCAGCTAAATTCTTTAGGCACATTCGTAAAGGTACGGACTAAAAAAGTTTGGTAATTGAGGGCATTTTATGTTCCACGAAGAACAGTTTATTAGTTATTTCCTGGAATGTGATGCTTAATGATTTCAATACCCTCAAGGCTTTGCAGGAATCGTCTGCACACAATTGAATGATGTCATAAGAAAGAATGGACATTGCGGAGTCGAAGCACTCAATAAAGCAGAGTTTAAGATTTTTTTTTTTTGCATTTCAAGAGGCAACTTTAATAAAATATTGTACTTTATATAAAGAATAGTTGAAAGGCAAAAAATGTTGTTGAAAATAAAACTAAGCGAACAAAATTGTATTTCTTTAGCTGCTTGCGGTACACTTGGCACGCATGAGAAAATCAATGAGCGCTTGATAATTGGGCTTATTGGTAACAAGATTTTTTTAAATGAACGCCAAAGTCTCAAGATTCGTAAAAATATTATTTATGTAAAAGTGCGTGCTAATATATCATTGTTGCATTATTATATATTACTATTTTATTATAAAATAGATTTCATTAAAAACATTTATTTTAAAATTAAGTATGAAATAAACTAAAATAATAGTTTGGTTTTTTGATTAACTATCAAATTATAAAGAAAATATTTAAAATCAAATGGGCTATTTTCATTGAATTTTGTTTAAGGGTTCCCGGTGGCTTAGAGCCCGAAAACATAGTTAATGGGCTGTAGAAGCTATAATATTGGAAATTGCAGCTTGAAAATTTCACAGTATATTCTTAAGAACTAGACTTTCGACATATCGGAAAAACAAAAAAATAAATTTTTTGAAATTTCTAGATCACCGGGTGGTCCTCTTAATGAAAAAGTGTAATGAAATGAAGAAAGAGAGTAAATACCTCTATTTCACTTTTAAAGAGTAAAGTAAAGGTAACAATTGAGAGCGGAATATGATGGAAATTCAAAAGTGTTTAATATTTACCACATTGATTTTTAAAACAGATGAAAAAGTACTTTTGAAATTTGCATATTTCGATATCTTCATTCCACTCTTTCAGTGGCTAATGCTTGAGTTCTTCACGGAAAATGCAAGGAAATTGCAAGCTTTAAAAATTCCACTCTTTTGTATCAAAATTTCACACTTTGTTTTAATTTCGAGTATACAGTTTTATGCCCCATTGAATTTTGATTTAATAATTTGCAAATTTCAATTTCTCAAAAAACGTGTTGATTTTTAATTATTTATTTTGCTGACGGTCTTCTGCATTTTCTCCATGTAGCGAATGCTCGACATTTTTTATACAGAAGAAAACACTCAACTCTAATCTAATAAGTTATTAAATTTTTTTGTTAATGCTAGTTTTTCTTTCAAATTTAAGTGTAATTATTTTTGTTACAATTATTTTGATATTTAGTCTAGTTTGGATGGAACGATGGAACGATGAGCTGTATGAGCTTTACGTCGACATAGACATAGCGCAGCGAATAAAGATCCAGCGGTTTCGTTGGCTGGGTCATGTCGTCCGAATGGATACAAACGCTCCGGCTTTGAAAGTATTCGATGCGGTACCAGCTGGTGGTAGCAGAGGAAGAGGGCGGCCTCCTCTGCGTTGGAAAGATCAGGTGGAGAAGGACTTGGCTTCACTTGGTGTGTCCAATTGGCGCCGGTTAGCACAAGAAAGAAACGACTGGCGCGCTTTGTTAATCTCGGCCAAAATCGCGTAAGCGGTTATCGCGCCAATTAAGAAGAAGAAGTCTAGTTTTATAATTAATTTCTATTTTTTCATTAAAAAATAGGTGGCAAGGCCAGTGAGCATAATTTTTTATTTAAGTTCTTTTGAACATGTTTCGCTTGATACGTTAGTATTTAATTCAGCTGTGCCAGAATTTAATATTTTTTGCCAAAAAATGTAGGTGGCAACTCTATAAAAATATTTTTTTTTTAGTTTTCCAAGCACTTTCGCTGTTGTAATATTTTCTTGTACTTTTATTGAGTTACTTGTTTTGAATTACTAAAAGGTTGCAACATTCGGCTGCAAAGAAATATATTTTTCTTAGGTTTTAGCAAAGGTGCTTGCTGTTCAAATATTTACTTCTGATTTTTACTAAGTTACTTGTTTTGAATTACAAAAAGGTGGCAACACTCGGCTGAAAAAAGATATGTTTCTTAGATTTTGCAAACACCTTTGCTGTTGAAATACTTACTTCTGAGTTTTAATGCGTTACTCGTTTTGAATTATAAAAAGGCGGCAACAGCTTGCTGAAAAAAGTGCTACCCTAAACTATTAACAACCAATAAGCTTTAAAACAAAGTAGGAAAATGTTAAAATCGGTACATTCGTAGCTCCCATAAAATTCCATGCCTGCATTTGTGGAGCAACATCAATAAGAAACTAAAATAAATAAAGATTAAAGTAACAAAAAAATTGTAAGAGAAGTTTGACCAAATACATACATCTACTGATATTTACTTTCAGTTTCTATGACTGTGGTATCCTTCCACAAACTGTAGCAACAGTTTGTCACTGATATTTCAATGAATATTTGATTACTCGGAAATACTCAATAACTTTTACTTTTTCTGCAAATTCATACACATTTTCCTTGCATAAGCATACGGCCGACCTACTTCATCTTCAGCATTCGTAACCAACTTACCTTATAAGCTCCATTCTTGGTAGAACGTAATTTACTAGCACTACAAACCTTCACACACACACACACACTCACACATGAGGACTTCTGCTGATATGCTATTGTCCACACAGTCCCATTCGGCTAGTCGGTCAAGCGTGCCTGCATGCCTTTCCGCATTCTTGGCTAATGAAGCTACTGCAAAGGAGGTTATGGCACACACTCTCACATGCATGAACATACGAGCATATGCACACATAAGCAAGAAATAACACTTAACAATTTGCAAAACACTTCTGTTCTGGCGCTATTGTTATACCTATGTACCTACGGGTCGGTGTATGAACTTCGGAAAGGTGCGCGACATAAATAACCAAGGAGTCTTAATGCCACCGAAATAAAATGTCAAGCGTTCGTATTGCCTGCGCTAAGTGTTGCGCTTGCTGTCTGTCCTATTCCCCCATTTTTCATTGACTGTGTACCGCATCCATTTTGGTTCCTTGAATTAATATTTTATGTCACTCTTTTTGATTATTTTTTTTTTGTGTTTATGTTTTATTTTTTCTAGTGTTGTTTCTATAAAAGTGTGACAAAGCATGTCTCATTGTGCTGTCCGTCCATGCTACCACAGGACATGGCTACAATGGCCAAATAAAGCACTGGAGGCTTAACACTCTTTCGTTGTGCTCTTGTTTCCTTTTGTTACTCAAGGCAATCAAATTACATTTTAGCCTTTAAAATTAAAGTCAGGCCGCCAACTGGCGAACCTGTGTGCGTTTCTCAACTTTATGCAATTTTTGTATTAAATTTTATTCTCTTTAAGTATTGTTTTCTTTTCCATTTTTTTCATTTCTAGTTTGCTTTGCCGTTTTGTTTTGTACTCCCCTTTGATTGCTGTCCACTTTTGTCCATTTTGTCCATTTTGCGCTCAAACAAATCTTCAACCATAAATCATGGCCAGTGGCGGCAACTAGGCTGTAGCAGCACAAAAAAAGGGGCACGAATTGAAGTTAAAATAAAAACAAAGCGTATCGTATGCGGCGCTTTTGGTCTACGACAGCGACGCAAATGCTATTTTTCATTTTTTGTTTTTGTTTTTGATTTTTCGACCAGTTCGCTTTTACTAATATACATTTTGCGATTTTAGTTTTATTTTCTCTACTCTTTCGCTTATTTGCGCTTCTACAATGCCTTTTTTTATAAATTTGCATGCTCAATATGCCACAACAGGTAAAAAGGCATGCATAGGTACTGTAGAATACTATTTCAAAAGTGACTTGTTGGTGGCATGTACAGTAACTGGCCAACGAAGTATGAACGAGGGGAAAATATTTCCAACACTAACCTCGGGAAGCAAAATAAATGAAGTGCTGAAGTGAGTCAAAAAAGTTGAGTTTTATTTCATTGTTATGTCAAAGAAAACGAACTTTTGAATGCAGATTTTTTACGCTTCAATAAAAATCTTATTTACGCTGACATACTGTATACAGTAAGTGGCACTAAAAAACGTATAACTACTTATTTGCTAAAACTTATTTTTTTTGTTGATTTGTTTGTCCATACTATAAACTATATATTCGAACCAAAATAGAAAAATTCAAAATTCCAAAATAAAAAAGACTTTAAAAAAATGGAAACAATTTTATTAAACTTCGAAAATTTTATTCAGATTTTAAAGAATTATTTGGTTTACGCAGGTATGTATCCTACTGTATTTTATATAGTAGGTGCCACTGAAAATCGTACAAATTTATCAAAGAAATTTCATCAGATTTTAAAGAATTTTAGATGGATTTTTAAAAAGTTTTTTAGATATAAAGTTAATTGAATTAAATAAAAACAGTTACGGATTTTTCTCTGAATACTTTCACCATAAAACACATCCACAAAATGTTTATTTTTGGAGAAAACTACGTAAAGGCACCATACCTCAATGACCCCAAACTGTTAACACGTTGCGAGCCAGCGTATAATAATAAAAAATTACCTTCCCAATTGCCATTTTAGTGAATAGTTGTTAACTCGAAGTTTTGTAATTATTTTTTTAAACTAAAATATTTTTTGATAAATTGGACATGGATGACCTCAAATTTATAAGTAATTTAAGCTTTTCCTTGGTGAAATAAGTTCGCATAAATTTTTTCTATATAGTGTTACTGGAAATAATAACTTCTTGCTAAAAAGCAAAATAGAAGTGTGATATTTTTTAGATATTTAAATGCTTTTAATATACAATTGGTAATCAAAATTCGTCAAGCTCGGCTGTTAACCTGAGAAACAAGAGTTATTTCACAGATTAAGAAATTCCCGCTCTGTGATGGGCGTTCCTATTCCATTGGAGGCATACTGTACGCAAATATGTTTACACAGACATACTCACATACATACGTGCCCATGTGCATACTGGTAATATGTATTCGCCCAGCATTGCTTAACATTATTATGGATCTGGCGTAGCAAAGTTCTATGTTTTATGGTTTGTTGTCGCATGCTTTTGTTTGCGGCCCTTTTAAAGACTTTTTGTTTTATTTTCTAATTCGCCTTTATGCGATTTTAAATTTCTGGTTTTATATTTTGCATCTCTTTTCTTTAAAAAAAAACTTACTATGAGAGTTGTTAACTTTTTTACTACTATTTTACATTCTAAATGTGTGATAGTGCTTTTACTATGCCTTGCACACTGGTCTGCTCGCGGAGTTAGTTAAAGTTTAACATATTTTTATTTGGCTATAAAGGCAAAAGTAAAGATAAAAAAAAAAACAAAAAAAATATCTACTTCTAAAAAATAAGCTGAAGTTCAAATACCAAACGTTAAAATTTTTGTATTGCATTTAAATTTTTATTTAAAACATTAATAAATATAAAAATTTATATATGTATATGAAAAATTAATCAAATATTGAGTGCAACTAGAATAAAACATCACATACAATTTTTCTGTCAAAGATATTGGTTTTGTATCTCCGTGACTATGAAGGGCGGTTTGTTCATAAGTAGAAAGAGCAAGATTTGTACCTAATTGACATTAGATTGGAATACAAGCAATTTGAAAATTAAAATTGAAACAGAAAATTATAGAAAAAAATATAAATATGAAGCTTATAAAGCCCAATAAAAGCATAGAGTATTTATAAGAGATATCTTACGAAACCCTCATAAAAATTACCTGTTAAAATTTTCGTAGTATAGTTCACTGGCTTCATAAGGAAGAAGAAAAAAATAGATACACAAATTATAACTGAAAAAATATAAAAAAAATAATAATTAATAAAAACTAATATATTTCATGATCCATCATTTCGGTTTAAAATTGGCAAGTGTTTTACCAAGGTAACTGTTAAGTGTGTATTATGCTTTCAAATAAAAAAAAATTACAAAAAAGAATATTTTTCTTCTTCAAGAATGTTATTTCAATAAATGCAGAAAAAACATATTACAAATAATTAACTCATTACAAAAAAAAAATAATAAATTCGTTACAAAACAAAAGAAGAATAATAATGTCTTCAAGAATGGTACGAGGGGTGCCTTTTATATGTCGGGATTAGAGAACAAAAACAAATTTTAATCATCGAAAATCACTTTATTGTTTTTCAAAATATTCTCCATGAAGATCTATACACTTTTGCATGCGCTTGAACCAATTGTCGAAGCACTTTTGCCTCTCTGAATGAGGTACCTCCAAAACATGCATTCTGAATGCCGCAACCTCTTCTTCAGGTGTCGAAAAACGTTGACCTCTCAGTTTGTTTTTTACGTACGGGAATAAAAAGAAGTCATTCGGTGCCAAGTCAGTACTATACGGCAGATGACCCATTAATTCGATGTTTTGGGTGCTCAAAAATGCAGTTGTTTGAGCCGATGTGTGAGAGCTCGCATTGTCCTGATGAAGAGTGATCCGTCTTTGGCGATTGGTTTTCCTAATTTCTTGGAACACAACTGGCAAACAAATGGTGGTGTACCACTCAGAATTTACTGTTCTGCGTTGTTCTAGTGGTATGGTTGCGTCATGTCCAGTTTTTCCGAAAAAACAGGTGACTATTTGCGTGGAAGTGCTTCGTGCGCGAACAACTTTTGTTGGATTTGGCTCATCTTGAAACACCCATACAGTCGACTGCTGTTTACTTTCGGGCTCATACGCGTAAATCCATGATTCATCACCTGTCACGATGTCATAGACGTGTTTCGAAGCCCCGCGATCGTATTTTTTGAGCATTTCCTTCGACCAATCGACACGAGCCTTGTTTTGAGCGATTGACAAATTGTGTGGGATCCAACGCGAACAAATTTTTTTGACAGTCAAATGTTTATGCAATATTGAATGTATACTCACTCACTGTCCCACTAGTGCCTAAGATTGTGTCAATCTTACGATAGGTCACGTGACGATCTTGCAATATCAGTTCGCGCACAGCATCAATGGTTTTCGGAACAACAACTGATTTTGGACGACCTTCACGAAATTCGTCTTGGAGTGAACTACGACCACGATTGAATTCACCATACCATCGATAAACACTGGACCTTGATGGAGCTTCATCGCCAAAAAATGAATTAAGTTTAATTTAATTCCATTTTTGGACCGAGATGAGTCTTTTAAGTTACTGTAAACAACACAAGTAGCGCTGGTATTTCAAAACGTTCTGAGTACGTAAAAGCCAAAAAATTTCAAACTTTGCGAGACAGCTGCCAGTAGCCAGATTGCAACACCAGGGTTGCCAAATCCCGACATATAAAAGGCACCCCTCGTACTTCAATTTGTTGAAAAATGGAAGAAAAAAATGTTTGAGAATTTTTCTTCAGTTTGTGAAAAAATTTTACAAACCATATTTCTCATTCGAGAATGTTTCTTCAGTTCGTCTAAATTAAAAAAAAATGTAAATACTTATAAAACAATATTTCTTGTTCAAAATTGTTCTTCAATTCATCGGATAAGTAAAAAAAAAATTTGTTTCTTCAAGAACTTTATTTTAATTCGCTTAATATTGAAAAAAAAACATTTATTCTTCAAGAATGTTTCTTCAATACGTCGAAAAACAAAAAAAAAAATGTGTTTCCGATTCGTTACAAAAAAAAAACAAAAAATAATTTCTTCAAGCAAGGTACTTCAATTTGTCGAAAAATAAAAGAAAAAAATTTATTCAAGAATGTTTCTTCAATTCGTCGAGAAATTGATACAAAAATATTTTTTTTTTACAGCCGAAGACCTTTGTTGCTAAGGAGTTATTTGTTAAACAATTTATTACTGTACAAATGTTTAAAAAAATAATAATAAAAAAATTTAAGAAAAAAATTAAAATATTTTTTCCTCCAGAATGTTATTTGAGTTCGTCTAAGAATACAAAAACAAATGTTTTTTCAAGAATGTTTTTTTTTCAATTCATCTAAATACTAAATAAAATATATTTCGTCTTCAAGAATGTTTCCTCAATTCGTCGAAAAATGTAAAAAACAAAATATTTTTTCATCCAGAATTTTTTTTTAATTCGCCTAAGTATTAAAAAAGAAATATTTCTTCTTTAAAAATGTTTATTCAATTCGTCAAAAAATTAAAAAGAAGAATTATTTCTTCATGATTGTCGAAAAATTTATTAAAAATATAATTACTTCAAAAATGTTTTTTACAATTCATCTAAATATTAAACAAAAAAATATTTCTTCTTGAAAAACGTGTTTCTAATTCGTCTAAAAATTAAAAAATATATATTTTTTCTTACAAATTTTCTTCATTCGTTGCGAAATTTAAAAGAAAAAATATTTGTTCTTCTACAAATGTTTTTTAAATTGGTTGGAAAATTAAAATAAAAAAATTGCTCTTAAAGAATCTTTCTTCAATTCGTCTAAATTAAACAAAAAACTATCTTTTCTTAAAAATATTTCATCAGTTCGTTGGCGTGTGTTTTTTTTTTTGTTGTGCCACAAATGGAGGAACCTACTTACCTTTAAGATGACGCCGAGCGGTAAATATATTTTATTAGTATATTAGCTTTTTCATGGCAGAAATACACTCGGAGGTTTGCCATTGCCTGCCGAGGGGACACCGCTATGAGAAAAATCAATTTTACTAAACTTAAAAAGTATTAAAAAATAGCTATAAGCAAAAATTAAATAAAGTATTAAAAAATAAGAAACAAATCCGCCCTTTGGCCTGTAGTTACCACACAAATTAGAAGATACGCCCCACCATTATTGCTGTTATTAACATAATTTGTCAATTTCCAAATTCGCTACAAAAATTCTCAACAAAATTTGCGTATGAAATTCTTCTTATCAATCTAATAATTATGCAAATCAGCAAAGTTAAAAAAGGCGAATAAATCAATCCCCTTTCATACAAGAAAAAATAACAATAATAATAAAAGAAAAAGCGCCAGTGTAAAAGAGGAGGAAATAAATAAATCAAAGCTCATTGGCGGTCCACTTAGAGTCGAGAAATACATTTGTATATGAATATTTATATATGTCTGTGTGTGTTCATATCTATTGCATATATGTAAGTTTGTTAATTGTGTAAATTGCCGCCATCTATAACTCGAACGTGACATGCAAAAAGCAATTGCAACAAATACAAATACAAGAAACACTTTATTTTGCCACTTTTTCCAATAGCGCGAAATTCGAGCCTACAAGCGCTTTTTCGCCGCTCGATTTCATATCGCACGATGGCACATTTTTCAACCGCTGACACTTAGGCTTTGTCGACAATGCTTCTACAAATATTTCCATTTGTTTTGTATAAATAGATTTTTTCTTTTTGGATTTTCTACACTTTAAATTGAACCGCAGCGCTCGAATGAACCGTAGTGAGGCGAATAGTGAATGGCAAAAGGCAAGAGGTGAGCTGAATATGAATCCCGTAACGCGTCAGACGACAGAGCTTTATGATTTTTCGTTTTTTTTGCTCTTTTTTTAATTTTTTACTTTTTTCAACTTCACTATTTCGCTTTTAATTTTGTTTCAATAAATAATTCAATTTTATCTTTTTGAACACCTTCCTCCGCTTGTTGGCCGCTTCTACTACGTAGTTGCCTATCTTCGCATATAATATTTTGTACTATAACTTTTGTTGTGCCTCCCTCACTCTACTCTGCGGAAATATTTTGTGCCTTCTTGCCTTTTTTATTTTGCTTTTTATTTATATTTAGTATTCTTTTTTCCTATGTGCTTTGTATCCACCACGAACTCCAATGACCTGGGACAATATATCTTCATGCAAGCTTTGGAGTTGCTGACCGCGTCACAGGCGGCAGCCAACGCTCCAGTCGGCTAGCGATAACCTCTTTGGGTCTTTTGGGCGGCACGTAGTCGAGTGTTGGTCGGGAGTTGTGCGAGTGTTAGTGTGGCTGATTGGCCAAAAAGGATTTTAGTTGTTTCATTTTAATTCTTTTTTTTTTAACTTCTATGCAAATTGCGTCGAAATGTTGGCTTTGTCTGTTGATTCCATATTTCATCATCTACTTAGTTATTGTTTAAAATATCCTTTTTTGTGCCAGAATAATTTCAAATTGAATATCAAATGTTGAAAATCCCAAAAGACTGAGAAGTTTGTGTCGCAGGGGGGTGTGTATGTTTTTCGCACAAATTTATGTGTGTAGTAAATTTTGAAATTGTATAAATTAAATTTCTGTACCAGATTCGTTGTGCGCCAACTGGCATTCGAAACAGCTGTATTGTGAGCTTATCAGAACAACTACACAACTACAAATACCCTCATAAGCTGCTTTTAGCTCCTCAAATTCGCTCGACTTTTCCTCATTTCTTCTTATGCTTTCATTTCCTTTTTTTTTGACTTGACAGACGTCAGCTTGCATTTCTGCGTAAATTTGTAAGGATTTCCCACATATTTGTACAGAGTATTTCTAACACATGCGTAAATATTTGTACACACATATGTATGCATTTAAATAAAAAAAAATTGTATGCTTCTAACGAGAAATCGTATTTTTTCTTGTTGCAAAATTCATTTTTAATATTGCAGCGGGTGCGACCTTCTTATGGCTGGACTTAACCTGCTTGTGTTGTATTTGTACACAAATATATCTGCGCTTAGTCGATGCTTAGTAAATGGAAAAGTGTTTCACAAAGTAGAGAAAAGAGGAGATAATATAGGAAAAGGTTAGTGAGTTGTTTCCTTGCAACTACGAGTATATCTTTATTTAGATCTGAAGCTTACATTTTTTTTATCTGAGTATGACAACTCAGAGGCAAAATTAGGGTATTAACTGGGACGCCGATTAAAATCCAATGCTGTTCATCCCCATTGCCAACTTACCAGAAAATACTCAATACTTTTTTTTCGAAGTAGCTAATTTTTTTACACGACAATTTTTTCGAGCTTCGTACTCGATATTGACACTTTTTTCTAGTATTTGCTATATGGCAGCTAGCATTCAGCACAAATTCGTTCCATCCTGTCAAAGCAGGCCATGTAAACTTCAAGTGTCATAATTTTTTCGTGTATGCTTTTCTTTGCAATAAAAAATTATGACATTTGTGAGAAATATAAGCAAGTTGTTCTAGACAACTCCAAATATTACGATTACATTGAAGAAATGAGTCGCTACCTGAATTGTGAGGTACCTAATTAAAAAAAAACGAACTCTTTAGAGGAGTTTAAAAGAATAAAACTTTCTCTTCCGTCCCTTCATAGAATTTCATGTGCGTATTTAGTTGTGGTTGTTGTTGTGGCAGCATAAAGATTTCCCATACATATATGGAAAACTGTGCTAGACTGACAGTCCATGGCGAGATATAAATCCGAGTTGCACCTTGCAAAGGACCGGCTATCTGGTAAATGTTTAGAGAAATTGCTTTTTTGTACAAAAAGGCCTCTTATTCCTTTCCCTCGGCATTAGTGGTACATTCAATATTGCATGAATATTTGGTCGTCAAGAAGATTTGTTCTCGTTATAATACCGCATAATTGACAATTGGCATAAAATAACTGCTTTAGATTGGTGTAAAGAAATGTTGGAAAAATTCAGCCTCGATGGTTCCAAGCACGTCCAGGACATCGTAAAAGGTTGCAAATTTTGGACCTGTGCATATGAGCAAAAAAAAAACTAAAAAGCAATTGTCTGTACCAAGACGAGCTTAATCCAACAAAAGTTGTTCGGGGAAGCAGCACAGTGGTCACATGTTTTTTCTTTGAGAAAATCTGGTTATGTCGCTACTACTTGAGAAGCTTAAGGGGGGAGCCTGGTTTATGAGGACTAAAAATTGCATCTCTTTGCGATTTTTTTTTTTAAGGAAAAAATTAATTTAGCACTGCAAAGTTTTTTCTATCTTTTAATGAACATTTAAAAAGTATAAACAATTTTTGTACTGGTTAAAATAAGTTGAAAAAAACGTTTAACATAGAAATTAGTAGAGCGCTGCAACGCTGGAGTTTCCAACTGGCGTACAAGATACAGCTCGTAATTATTATCTAAAGCAAAAAATTCAAATTAATTTCTAATTATCATGATTTTTTATTCTAGATGAACTAAGAAAACTGAGAGAAATTCCAAAATTTCAACTTTTTGGAGGTTTTAAAGAAAAAAAATGCCTTTCTATAAAAAAAAAATTCACTTCAACTTGGTATAAAAATCTTGAAAATTTTGAGAATTTAATACTGAAGGCAGCAAGCTATGATTCATTTCAAAAGGTTCATTCGTTTTTTTTCATTCATGTACGCCAATTCAAAGAAATCATAAAAATGAAAAGTCGAGAAAAGAAGATAAAGTTTGTACTATAGCTGTCCGGTCACAGCGAAACTACCTAACGCTCGCCTACCTTTGGCTTTGTATCTACGGAAATATTGAGAATTAGGCTCTGTAACTTTGTGTGAATATTCTGAAATATATTGGAATCGCTTAAAATGAAAAAAAAAAAAAAATAAACCAGGCTCCCCCCTTAAAACAGTCAATTCTAAGTGACACGAAACCTTTCGTTTGCTAGAATTTTTTGGAGAATTAAGGAAAACCAACCGCGGAAAACGTATCATCCTTCACCAAAACAAAGAGAGCCCTAACGTATCGGCTCACGCAAGAGAGTATTGCATACAATTAATTCTAAACTCTACTGAAGATGGCAAAACACCACAAAACTCCACTTCACTCTATTCAAAACCTTTCGATGTTACAGCTTTTGATTTAGTCATCTTCATTTTGTGTAGATTTCGTTTGCAGAGTTCGAGTTTAACCTGGGAGCTGCCTTCAATGCCTAATAAGATTGATAAAAAAATATGGAAAGCTTGTGGAGAAATAATGAATCTTCACTCCACCTTCTTTTCTATGTACTTTAAATCCTCTATGTTGATCTTAAGTGCAATGGGCTACAATCCAAATCAAAATCAAATGAAGATGTCATCACTTCTGAATTCAATTGCGGTATTCTGATAGAACTTTAAAGCCTCTACAATTAGTGTAACTAATCAGTGCCCGTTTAAAACTCACTCACTTGGATTAATGCTGTGATAGTAGCTTGACAAACCCTGTCTAGGTTAGTGTATCCATTATCTATCAGTAGCCATTGTCAATGCCATTCAGTAGTAGGTCCGCGGAGAAAGCTGTTTCGACGGAGTCGGCCCAAAAGGAAAGGTGGTTTATATATGTAAGTTTAGTGGCGAAAAGTCAAGAGATGACCTGCAATATCTAGAACGTAGTTCAGATTAAGCACTGAAAGTTTTACAAGGCAGCTGAAGCTCCTTGTGCGCGTTCAGTGGTGATTGGCCAACGAATAGGGTGTTCTTTGAACGAGAATCAGGAAGCTGCTGATGTTATTTCGCTGAATGCAGCTAAAGAGATGAATATATTACATCCAGCTTAGTGCTTGTGCGATGTATTTCTGAACATGTCCGTATTTGGCTGATGAATTCACATTTCTGGGAGGCGGCATCTTGGCATCTTTATTGATTAGGGCGGCGGGAATTTTCTTTGTGATACATTTTTTTGACTTGCAGTTTCCTGTTGTAGTGGAATATAAAGGAATTGTGAATGACTGAAAATTTTCCCAGCCTTCAGACAATATTTCCCACTACACTTAAGGCCCGGAGAGAGGATTTAACGTAAAGAAAGGAATAGGTAGGGCGCGGATTTATTACTGTTCTGCGAAGTTTACATATTTTTTATGAATCTTAGCAGTTTATCAGGTGAAAGAGAGTATAATTTGTCTATTCTTAGCTTTTCTCTCACTTTTTGTTCACTTTTCATCCTCATAACCAAACAAGCGCTGATTCTTTTGAATCTTATTTTCCAGTATTATTCAAAAAATCTTTAGCGGCGCTTCGTTCCAACTCTTTGGAATGCGGCCTTACCTCACTTGTAATATTAATTCGCAATTCAAATTTTTAAATCACACAAATATTTAAATTCTCTACATTTATACTCCCCACATTGTTCTCCAATCGTCCTCCCTTAACTAAAACTCTTCCAAATTCAAACTAAAATATCTTCCTTCCGTACATTCAACGCTAAATTTTGTTATATATTTGCGAGCGAAAATTTTTTGCAAATTTTTATTTATTAAAAAATTTGTTAACGAAGCTCTGCGCTAATGCTTGGCGCCACAAAAATTTATTTATTTATTCGTTTCAAATACAAAGTTGCTCTGTACAATTTAGCTTCGGCACTGATTTTTTTATGGCAAAATATTATTGCATGGCTTTGCCTCGTCTTCTGTTTATTTAGGTATGCACAAATGGAATTTTGGGATTGTGCAAATTTTTGGTAAATTTCAATGAATGAATCTGGTGGACTTTGATTTCGGGTTGTCTGGAATGTAATTAAATTGGGTCGCGAATATTTTGAGCGAATTTAGTTATTTTTTGTTATGACTTTGATTGTTTGATACAGAAAATTTCAGAAATTTATTAGTATACAATTGAGAGCATAATTAACTGTAAGCAATTGTATGCAAAGCTGACTTGAGGTTAAATGGAACGGTTGTTAGCAAATTCGTGCCAACTGAAATTTGCGAAGGTAGTTTCATTGATTTTTTTTGTAGTTTGCCCCAATTCTAGGACCTTCACCTTTATTCCGAATACAAGAAATATTTAATTCTGCGATATTAAATAAAAAAATATTGAATGAAATTTTATAAATTTTAAATTTTTCCTACTCGACTAAAATATAAAACCTATTTTTATATTATTATTTTTATTCAACAGTTAGACTCATAAAGTGAGCAGTTGTTTAAGGTCTTTCGGGTATTGGTTGATCACTAATAGTAACCAATTAGGTAGCTAAATATAGGGTGGCCGGCCAGTTTAAGATTTTCTGGTATATTTCACATACAGATGAGAATGGAGGAAAGGACAAGTCGTTACTAAAGTAGTCTTTCTCTCTACACTGACGGTACTGTTGGGTCGGAGGTATATTAAGAGTCTTAGTCTTTAGGGCTAATAAACCATGCGTGCATCTTCCAAGGAAGAGCTAGACCCATGCAAGGTACTGAGCAGTAGAAACGCTCCCATAAGTGAAGCAGTAATATGTAAATCGCCCTTTATTATACATATCCAACTTGTCAATAGTGTGAACGCTAAATAAAGTCAGTGACTCAGTTACTGGTATCTTCTCTTGGTTACCAACCATAGCAAAAACCGAGGACGTCGGCAAATTGTCTACTGTTGAGCCCTTCTAGAGGAAACCGCATACCTCCACTCATCCTTAGTCGTTCCGAAACTGAAATTATTTTGAAAAACTCCCAGATTGCAAAAACTTCTGACTAAAAGCACTTAGTAGACCTCAAGATAGATATGAAAATCCCCAAAACGGCCTCTCGCACCTACCTCACAATGCATTTTGGAACTTTGCGTGAAGAACGAAGTGTTTATTGCACATATGCTTTAACTCCACGGAATATTTGTACAGTTTTCAACTACATAAGGGGACGTGGTATACACGGCAAAAGCCTTTACTGTTTCTTATTAGGAGATTTTTCTTGTCATACAGGGTGGGCCATATAGCGTTTGTTTTTTGAACCACCTATTTTTTTGAGAATGGTAACACAAATGACATGTCAAATGTGTTCATAATTCACTTAAAGGTTTGACATTTACGAAATGGGACGCTATACGCTTGAACAAAATTGGGAAATATTGAAAACCTATTTCCAAAGTGATGAGTCTTCTTCTTATTTTCTGATTTTCACATCGGTGGCTACGTCAATAATCAAAATTGTCGGATTTAGGGCTCAGAAAATCCACTCGTTACTGTAGAGAAGCAAATGCGTCCCCAACGAGTCACTGTTTGGTGCGGTTTTTGGTCTGGCGGCATCATCGGGCCATTTTTTTCGAAAATGAGCGAGGAGCCGCGGTTACAGTAAATGGCGAGCGTTACCGTGACATGCTCAACGAGTTTCCAAAAATTGAAGAGGATGACATGGACGACATTTGGTTTCAACAGGACGGTGCAACTTGTCACACTGGCAAAGTTACACCCGAACTTTTGGCTACCGTTTTTGAAAACCGATTGATGCTTTAAAACACGAAATCGAAGTTGCCATTCGTGAAATTGGAGCCCAAACAATCGAAAATGTGCTTAAAAATTGGGTTGATCGAATGGCCTACTGTAAAGCCAGTCGTGGCAGTCATTTGAACGATATATTAACGATATTCATAAATGACAATGACTTCAATCTTCAAAATAAAAAAAAGTTTGAAAAAATATTGATAAGTTTTTTTTTATAGCCAATTCAAAAAGCAAATTTTACATGGCCCACCCTATATATACAGTCGGAGATTTGCCATTGCTGCCGGGGAGCGACCGCTTTAAGAAAACACTTTTACTATCATTCGTTGTTTCATGCCAGGAGACGCGAAACTGGACACTTCTGAATGGTAGTCACGCACCAACCGTTCGGTACGCCAGGCGGCGGCATATACAACTAGAATATTTTCCTTTATAAATATTTTAAGCGCTGTTTGTTTAGCTTCCTTAGGAATATTTAATTTATTATTATTTTATTTTTTGCAGAATAATTTTCTGAAACATTTCAATTCTCTAACGACTTTGCATATCTGTTTTTAGTGGCGTTCCTTGAAGTAAGGGGAAAACAATCCTTTTAGATGGTAGCCTAACCCTTTGGCTACGAGAATATTCTTCATGAAATATTCTTGTATATAATTTCAAAAATATACAATATGTATTTTAATCACTTTTTCCACTTTTTTGAAAACAACATAGGACGTGTCGTCGAAAATTTAGTAGGCCATAAAAAGTCGATCCAAACTTCGCGAACACATCCAATGTTTTATTACTGGACGGGTATACTTTCAGAAAATACTTGACGCAAACGAAACCCATTTCTTTCTCGGTAGATGGCTGAATGATCGAAATCTCGTGAAACATCGATCAGACCATTTGAAGGTAACGTCCGTTGTCAAGGTGATATTTCACACTAAAAAAATAGTTTGCGGTTTTTGTTTATTCCTTTCAGTTGTGAGTTTCAGGGTGTTAACAATGGATGTCAACGAAAAAGAAAATTTCGGTACATTTTACAGTTTTTCTTCGATAAAGGCGAAAATGCAAGCTAGGCCGCGAAAATTTTGAGTGGTGTTTAGAATCCCGATACTGTAACAGTCGATTCTGTTTAAACATTTTTGATAGTAAAACAAGTGTCGAAAATGTGGATAAAATCACAGAAATAGTCGAAGTTGATGGGCATGTTAGAAGTCATAGCATCGCCCAGAACCTGAAGATCGACCATCAAACAGTTTTAAGCCGTTTGCGCAAAGCTGGATTCAAAAAGAAGCTCGATGTTTGGATGAGCTAAACCAGGACTAGCGACCAGTAAGGTTCTATTGTGTATTTGGTGGGTCTTGAAAGTAATTAAATTTCTACTGTCAACCATTGAACCGTTTGAGGCTAGCGATTGAATAGAAATAGCTAGAATTGGACAACAGAAAAGGTGCTTTGTTCCATCAGGTCAATGCAAGGCCACACACATCTGTAGTGACTCGCCAAAACTCCGGGAGCTTGATTGGGAAGTCTTAATGCATCCACCGTATAGTCCGTTTTCTCTCATTGCAAATCGTTATGGGTGATAAAAGGTTGGTAGTGAAAGAAGAGTATGAAAATCGATTACTAGAGTTTTTTTGCTAAAGAGCACCAGAGAGAGAGAGCGAGAGAGAGAGAGAAGCATTATGAAGCTACTTTTAAAATGACAACAAATTATACAATAAAACGGTGCGTATTTGAGCCAAATCGGACAATCCGATTAAATGAATTTTTGACTTTTACGCAAAAATAATGGATTTCGTTTTCCCCAAACTAATATATATATATAAATAAAAAACACCGTATCGGATGACTTATAGTTTCCGTAAATGGCGCGCAAATGCCAAAATAGAAATTTCCATCAAATCATTTTTTTTTGATTTAGTAAAAAAAAAAATTCAAAAACAAAATTGGATGAATTTTGCGCTAATAAACTTCGAATTTTTTTTTATTTATTTGTTCATCTATTTAAAGTATCAATTTTTTTTTAACGCGTTCCTTTTTTTAACACCTAAACAATTTTTTGATTTATTTTGCGCTAATAAACTTCGAAAATTGTTTTATTTATTTGCTCCTCTATTTAAAGTATCTAATTTTTTTTAACGAGTTCCTTTTTTTAACACCTAAACATTTTTTTAATTTATTTATGACAAGACTTCGGGCACTAAAAATGTGTGAAGTAGTTATTCTTTTGATCTCCCCGCGAAAGGAGAGAATTGGGATCCAACTGACTACCTGTGGTCTGCTCCTGGAAAGATGGGCTTCGCGCCAACTCAGCGACCGTTGGGCAAGTACACAAACTTGTAAGGTCGCGAAAGCCTTCTGGCCACGTGTGGACCGGGGGCGCTCGGGCGAGGTTCTGAGCTTCAGCTCTCAAATCTCATGGCTTTTCTCACAGGTCACTATGCGCGAGGAGTGCATGCTGTGAGACTTGGTACTGGATGTATGGAGGATGAGGTGAAATCATCTCAGCACCTACTCCTTAGCTGCCCTGCTCTGGCGGGGCTAAGATCCAGGCATCTTGGCTCTTAATTCTTTGCTACGCTTGCTGATATAGCAGGCGTTGACATTAGAAATCTGATGAATTTCATCAGTAGCATAAAGCGGTTAACGCTTAACGCTTAAGGGGTCCCGGTGGTGTAGAATTTTCAAACAATCGATTTTTTTTTTTGATATTTCAAAAGTATTGGCTTTTAAGAATATACGATCACGTAGAGTCATATTCGTCGCGCGGCGGCATCAATGGAAAATATACACTCTCAAAACATCAAACTCAATTATCTCAAAATTACTTTTTTCGGCCTGTTGTTTAAAAAAAAAACAAAAAAAAAATTATTCAATTGAATCGTCTGAAATTTTAATTGCTGTTCCTGACGTCAATGACTATCGCCCATACTAGAATCATATTTTTATTTCAATTATTTCGTATTTTTTATTAAAAATCTGAAAAAAAAACGATTTTTATAGCGTCAAATTCCAACCCGCGTCATTTTGTTAAGTTTTTTGTCTTTATTCTAGTACGGGACATAATTACAGTTATACTGATTAAACAGTTTTTTGGTTTTTGTGTTTCAGATAAATAAAAGAGCCAAAATGGACAACAACGTCCAGATCCAATTTTTCGGAAGGGTCAACTTCAGCGCCGTTTCTTAAATTATAAGAATAAAAAAAAAACAAATGGTTTTCATATTTGTATGTAAAAGAAGTTAAAAAAAGTGTAAAAAATTTAAATATCGTTTTTAATTTTTTTTATTGTAAAAAAAAATTCCTGGAAATATCCTAAATTTGCGAGCTCTAGACTACCGAGGCTCCTAAACATGGATTTCGAAAACTAGTTTGTGGTTATAAACTTTCAGAAAAATATGTACTATTGTTGTTGCTGTCACCAGTCTAATTACATAAGGCAATCGAAAGAAAACTGCGGCAAGCAAAGTAATTTCTGTAGAACCAGAGTAGAACAGCAATACGCTTAACTACATATGTGAGTACACTAATACATACAAAGCATATCCGTGTAACCGAAAATTCGAATGCTAAATAAGTAGGAAAAGGGGCAAAAAACAACAATAATAACAAGAAACAAAATATGTTAATGCGACATTCACAATGTGGCGCTTTTCTTGTTGTTGTCAAATATGGCGCAACGCAACGCCACGAACGCCAACAAATAGACAAAAGTTGAAGTTAAATTTTCAACAGCAATTTTTCACCTTCGCACCGCACTCCTCTCGTCACACCTTTGCGTCATTATAGACACCACTACGGTGTCAACTATGTAATTTGTAAGTTGACAAAAAGGTTTATGGCGGCGCTTGCACACACACTTACGAGTATCTGTGGCAGGTTGTGAAATAAAAACTTACAAATTATTTTTAAAAAAGAAGATAACAAAAAACCATTTAATGTACAAGCATGACAAGTAAATACTATAAAATGCACGACAACAAATCTTTTTATGGCCCCAACGCTGTAATTTGTTTAACGCAATTGCTTTGCGCTTTGTAAGTGTGTGCGTGTGTGTGTGTACGCGCAATGTTGTTCAGCGCTTTGCCAATTGGTTTCTCTAATTTGTAGTCTGTGCCTATGTGGCGATGTGGAAAGCAATTTGTCTGGAATAGCTTGATGAATGCTTCATAAAAAAGAATGCATTTTTTAGGTAGTTTGGATATTTTTCCAGCATCTCAAAATTGTTTGCTAATATTTGTAATTTACAAAATCCCTATTTGAAGTATTTTACATGACTTGCAGCTTGTTAAAATTATCTGCGCTTTACACTTCTCAAGTGCAGGCCAATCATGGCGGCCACAAACTCAATTCTCATGTACGGCAGCAAAGTATGGGAGATGCGCATAACTGCAAAGCCAAGCGCAAAGCATTGGAAGCTGTTGCACGAACAGCGGCACTCAGAGTTGCCTCAGCCTACCGCACTGTCTCTGGCGCTGTAGTCTTTGTGATCAGCGAGGAGATACTCGTCGACCTCACGGCCCGGGAATGGGTAGATGTGTGAGATTACAGGAAAAAATACGTCATCACTAGCGTCATCACTAGCGTCGAACGGAGATGCCAAACCGTGCAGAGTTGGCAAAGCCGATGGGACACTAAACCGAGATGGACGACGAAACTTATTCCAATAGGCAAATGGAAACAAAGGAACTTCTAAATTTAGTTCCTCCCGAGCCACTGATACTTCCGAAAATACCCATGCCACATGGGAAAGGTAAGCGATCCCAAGCGCATATACTGCGAAGCGCTGAGCGATGACCCCGAATACACATTCTTTAGTTACGACAGATGGCTCGTAGAAAGAGATGCTCTGAGGTAGCAGATTGACGACATCGCGCCGAGTAACATAATCAGCAAGATATATGAACGCGAGGACAGTTGGAATGCTATGGAGAATAAAGATAGAGCTCGAACGAGAGAGATAAGAAGGCGCGCCTATAGCTACAAGAAGGCCGCCGTAACCGAGCGGATTGGAGCGTGACTACCATTTGATGTAAGCGCCAATTATGTATATAAGCGTGGTGGACCCAGACGTGGGCGAATAGAACTGGTTCATGTTATGGACGTCATTGTTGGCCCGCCAGAAGTAATGCAGAAAATAGTCCCTGGAAGAGAGTATCCACAAAAGAGGAGGAGGAATTGTTTTAGACAACAATCAACAATGGGGAGATACAACACTCGACGCAGTAGACGACGATCGCTGTAAGTGCGCAAGCATTTTGAACCCTACCTCACCTATCAAAAACAAATAAATTGTCTCGAGGGACGAGCGCAAATTTAAGATATTTGGAAAAAAATTAAGACACCTGACTCCAATAGTTTGTCGCTTGGTTCGGTTTTCCCGCAAAATAACGATCCCAAGCACTGTTCTCGATTAGCAAACGGGTGGAGTAGCGCCGATTTTCCAAAGACTCTTGTGTGACCGCAAATCCCGACCTAAACCACATGGTGAGTTAGTGGAGAATCATAAAGAGAGCAGTAGTTGCTAGTAAACCCCCGTTGTGCCGAATAGGGGGTTGTGGCCAACATCAGACCATTAACTGGCTCTCAGCGATTTTGAAGGAATTTGCTGATTTGGTGATCAAATCTGTGTTGTTGATGTTAAACGGGGTTGATGTGGCAGTGGCTTGCTTACGAAAAAACTGAGATTATGTTTGTGATATACGAAAAAAATTAGAGGAGTTGTTGCTTCATTGCAGTCTGATCGACGACTGATTGGACGAGTGTGTGAATACGTTTGAAATGAGCGGACAGAATTTTGCTGCCGAATTACTGATGACGTGGCAGGCGAAGCTACGCTCACGATTTTGCTTCGGATGGCCAAACCTCGTAATCTATCACACTTGAAGAAAACCGATCAGTGAGGCTTCCTTACTTAGGTGCAATGGCACAAGATAACTCCAAGTCAGTGCCATGATCTGCTACACTCTATGAATAGACGATATGAGGAAATTTATTTATTAGTGAGCCATTGAATATAACAGATTCTTGTAGTTTGAGTGGGCATGTTAAACAATTTAAAATAAATATTTAAAAATTTCAATAGGCGATCTTTTGAAAATGAAAAATCATTCTCAACAAGAGATTTTATTAAACTCAATTATGGCTTTAGTAACAGGAGCGTTTCGAGGACAAATAGATTTTGAGAGACCAAGCATAGAAACACTAAAAAAACGACATAAGGGGTCACCACCAAAATATTCTTTGTTAATTAAATATCAGATGGTTCCACGCAGAGAGTAGGCGCATTTGATAAAATAGCCAGAATAAGTGCACCCAGGCAATTGACACCTGACGCATTTTGAAGGATAGTCCAAAGGCCACTCAAACAAATTTTTCCATTCTCTTTATACAAATCTTTTAGTTAAAATACTTAGTTGAGTAACGGTAAAAGATGGCTAAAGGTATTCATATCAATAAATAGTTTTAAAAACTTCTGCGAAAAGAAACAAATATTGGCTTACTTGTCAAAAGATCTCGAAAGGCAGCAATATTTGGTAGAAAATTGCAATCTGAAAGTACAAGAAAAAATGCAATCAATTTATATTAAATTTATAATAAAATGTATGCACCCAAATATTAGCAAAACCAACAACATGGAGAATAAATTTATTTTTAAATGTCCACAGCATTGAGAAAAGAAAAATTGCTTACTTTCTAATGGAAATAATGGAGGAGATGACAACTACCTGAATTTCGATTAAAAAGCCTTTTATTTGGGAAGCTTAAGGATCCAGTATTTATTTCTTATCTTATTTTATTAAATTTTATATAAATAAGCGAGAGTGGATTTCTATATTAATATTTTTTATTGAGTGCTGCCAAATAAATAAAAATTAGGGTGGGTCAATATGTATGGAATGAGATTTCTTGATATCGTCCTTTGCAGATTCGGATACTACAATACATAAAGTTCTAAAAAAAAAGTACATCACAGCGCTAAAGTAAATTTCCAGCTCCCCAAATTCTGAAAGAAGTGAATTAGTACGAAAATTAAAAGGGAGCTTTGCAATGAAGATAGAAAATATACGCCCTATGTTGAAAGTAAAAAGGATCTAAAACCAAAATAACCGCAAATAAGTTGTTGATTGTTCTCTAATCACATTAAAAGATGGCGAGTTTCAAACGAAAATTCGTTCTCAGACCATCGGTATATTGAATTCGAAATCTACACTAGGTCTCCCCAAGTTAGTCAGTTCAGGAATATACGGAAAACTGACTGGGGAGTTTACAATAAAAAATTAAGAGCTCTACTGCCAAAGAAAGCCCCCAAAAACCCCACTACTTGTGGGGAGTTGGATAAACTGGTTAATCAGGTAACTAAAGCAATGAATAGCTCGTTAGCAGCCAGCTGTCCGGTTGTCCGACCCAGAGGGAAGTCTAAACCACCTTGGTGGTCCAAGCAGCTAACCTCGCTACGACAATCCCATAGAACACTATTTAATCTGGCCAAGGCCACGAGAAGGTCAGAGGACTGGCAAGCCTATAAGGCTGAATTGAAAAACTACAAAAAAGCAGTTAGAACTGCGCAGCGTGAATCATGGCAAAATTATTGCAAAGAAATTGAGGAGACTTCAGAAGCGGTCAGATTAAGAAAAATTCTCTCAAAGACGCCATGCAACCTAGGCTACCTACAAGGTCAAGGGAATACATGGACTACGTCAAGTGAGGAATCATTAGGTCTTCTCCTAGACACACACTTTCCAGGAAATAAGCCGGTGGAACAAAACCATTCCGCCAATAATGAAAGGCAATCCGACCTAGGAAATCTCTAATCACACTCAAAAATCGAATGGGCTATTAATACTTTTGGTCCTTATAAATCGCCAGGAACGGACGGTATCTACCCCGCTGAGCTGCAGCAATCACGGGGCATTGTACTACCGTATATCAAAATTGTCATTAGAAGTTGTCTTAACATGGGCTACATTCCGCTAGGATGAAGGGAGGCAAAAGTCTCCTTCATACCCAAGGCAGGTAGGTCCTCACACACTAACCCTAAAGACTTCAGACCCAGACCAGAGAGAATAATAGATGAATACATACGGGGTGTCGTGCCTTTAAATAGACTCTCTTCGGCGCAACATGCCTATACTAAAGGGAAGTCCACAGAAATCGCCTTACACTCACTAGTCGGGTTGGTGGAAAAAAGCTTATCAGACAAAGAGTTTGCATTGGTTGCTTTCGTAGACATAGAAGGCGCCTTCAACAATATAAATTCAAACGCTATAGTAGATTCATTAGAAGATTTTGGAGTTGAACCACATGTCGTAGCCCTGATAGAAGATATACTCATCAAAAGAAAGGTAACGGCTAAATTAGGAAGCACTACTCTAAGCAGAAAGGTCTGCAGGGGCACACCGCAAGGTGGAGTCCTCTCCCCTCTTCTTTGGATTTTGGCAGTAAACTCCCTGTTGCTGACCCTGGAAAGAGGGGGTTGCCACGTCACAGCTTACGCAGATGACGTAGCAATCGCCGTTAAAGGCAAATATCCTAACACCCTTATGGATATTCTGCGCTCTAACATGGCCACGCTTAGAAGCTGGACTGAGAGCAGGGGACTCGATATAAACCCCTCAAAAAACTCAAATAATTCTCTTTACAAAGAAACATAGGCTCCCTATAATCTCCCCGCTAACTTTTAAGGGTGTGGAGATTCCTTTGAAAGAGAACGTCAAGTACCTAGGACTCATATTAGACAGGAAACTCACATGGAAATCTAATATTGAGGAAAGAGTAAAGAAGGCCAACGTTGCATTATACACTTGCAAAAAAGCGGTCGGTATCAAATGGGGACTAACACCCCGTATTACGCACTGGCTCTATACTTCGGTAGTTAGGCCAATCTTAATGTACGGAATACTTGTATGGTGGCCATCTGCTCAAAAGGCGACTTACGCTAAAACCATGAGTAAGGTCCAAAGAACAGCTTTTTTGTGCATCTCTGGCGCCTTAAGGACTACTCCAAACAAAGCGCTGGAAGTGCTAATCAACTTACCTGCCCTAAATCTGGTAGGAAAACACGTGGCCGCCGCTCAGACTAAAAAGTATGGCGCTATGGAAAGACCGGTGCTTTGGCCACGCTTCCATTTTGCACTCTCTGAATAGTCATAAACAAGAAATAGACTACTCTATCCCTAGACTCACCTTTGAAAGACTCTTCAAGACGAGTATACCGTCAAGAAGGGAGTGGCATACAAGAAGGCCATGGAGAAGGGGGGAATTAAACTTTTATACAGATGGCTCCAAGCTAGACGATAAGGTTGGCTACGGAGTTTTCTCGAAGGAATTAGGACTGGAACTATCCGTTCGACTACCAGACTACTGCAGCATCTATCAGGCAGAGGTATTAGCTATAAAAGAAGTGGCTACATACCTAAATACGCACGCCCTAACAAAAACGATTATAAATATATTCTCGGATAGCCAGACGGCCATCAAATCAATGAATGCGGCATTACTAAGATCGAAGGTTGCACAGGAATGCCGGGCAGCTCTAAATGATATTAGTGACGTATTCAAGGTCAGCCTTATTTGGGTTCCGGGACATAGAGATATTGAGAGAAACTGTAAAGCTGATGAGCTAGCCAGAAAGGGTACCGCTCTCCAACTGCTGAGTGATAAAAGTACCATTGGAATACCCATGGCCACGAGTAAACTAATAATAAAAAACCACTTTATCCAAGAGGCCAATAGGTCATGGAGAAATGAAGATACGTGTCTAACAGCTAGGCTACTATGGCCGCAAATAAACAAGAAAAGAACAAAGGAATTGCTTAGTCTCTCAAGAGACAATATCTCGAAGGTCGTGGCTTGCTTAACCGGTCACTGGCTATTTGGCAGGCATTCCTCGAGACTAGGAGTCTTCTCCCATGAATACTGCAGAAGTTGCAGAGATGAGGAAGAGGAAGAAACAGTTGAGCACTTCCTCTGCAATTGTCCAGCCCTAGCTAAAATCAGAGCAGGTTGTCTTGGTAAATACTATGTTAATTCTCTTACAGAACTGTCTGGCGTGGGGTTGGCATCAATACTACGCTTCATAAGAGCCACGAAATGGTTCCACGAAGGAAGATAAATGAGGTTCCCGTGTAGCACAGTGGTATCACAACGGACCTGTAAGGTCTAAGTGAGTTGGTCGTGCAGACCGACTACCACCATAACCTAACCTAACCTAAGTTGTTGATTGTAAACAACGAAAAAATTAATGGAATTAATGGAAAAAAGCAGTCAAAAATAAATTTTTGTAATAGTGTAACATTTTATTGCTTTTGGGGTTTTCCAAGTTTAGTTTGATTTACATAAAAAAGGCCTCTTTCCTATCAAAATATTAAAAATTTACATATAATTTGCTTTGGCGGTCGCTGTAGCCGAATTGGGTGGCGCAAGACTACTATTCGGGAGTGCCCAGGATCGAAACCTCGGGCATGAAAAATCCTCCGCTGGTATTTCTGCCACGAAATCCTGCCATTCAGGGGCGGCATACATCTATAGGTCTCTCCATTTATGGAAAAACATAAGGCGCACCACAATTATGAGGAGGAGCTCGACAAACACTTAAAAATGCGCTATTTATTATTGTTGTTATTATTTTTCGCTTCGTAGATACATCATAGAGTTCTTTAAATAAAAGAGAGATAGCAAAAGTAAATTCTACGCACCATAATATTTTCGTCAATTTCCATCTCCATATTAATTTCGTATTAAGTAAAGATAGCTTCTTTTTATCTTTGGGTAGCTCGAAAATGGCTTTAGAGTTATGTTCTATTGTACACACAGATGGCTCAAACCTCGAGGGTAGAGTGGGCGGATTGGGCGAAGGTGTATATTCCGAACATCTGGGGATCTGCTTCAGTTTTCGGCTCCCCGAATACTGTAGTGCCTTTCAGGCTGGACTGATGGCAAAAAAGAAAGCCGCAACACTGATATAGTTTGATGCGATACTTCTAGATGATATCTATATTTTCACTGATAGCAAGGTGACGATAAAATTTCTCAGAATACAGTCAGGATTTCACCTCTAAGGTAGCCATGTAAGTCCGCACGTCTGTTAACAAGATGACTGAGTAATTTCACCCAAAACTAACATGGGTTCCTGGCCATTGCGGCATTGAGAGTAACTGTAAGGCCGATGAAATAGCAAGACTTCACATCAGATTGACTGATGAGTACATAGATAATGACATAGGGATACCCTTAGAAACATTTAACGTACTCATCATTCAAGAAATTGTAAGGAAAGCAAACGAAAGATGGCGTAATGAAGCAACCTGCAAAATCGCCCGCCACCTGCAACTGTGGCCGACTCTAAGTGCTAAATGCACAGAATCTCTGGTAAGCCAAATTAAACACAGTCTTAGCACATCAGCCAAAACGGGGCACTGCCTAAAAGGTAGACACGCCCAAAGGATGGGTGTGCAAACACATGACTACTGTAGAAGTTGTCTTGTTGAGAAAGAAGAAGAGACAATCTCGCTCCTAATGTGCCACTGTATTGCTTTATCTAAACGCAGGTTTACTATTCAGGGTTAACAATTTTTTAATGAGTTGGAAGATCTCAGCTCTACAGAAATCAGAGATATTCTAAAATTTTTGAAAAGCACACACTGGTTTTAGAAGAGATAGGCACAATCTCCCCACGCGGCATCACATTGGGCTATGAGACTGAGTGTGACCCGCAGGACAACCGTTTCAACCTAACCTAACCTAATATGTGTTCCTGGTCATTGTGGCATTGAGGGCAACTGCAAAGCAGATGAACTAGAAAGACTTCGCATCAGGTTGACTGATGAGTACACAAGTAAAAATATTGGCACGCTAAGCGTACATAATCTCTGTTAACCCAAAAAAGTATGTACAGTCTCAGCACACTGACCTCAGTTATAATGGGGCACTACTAATAGGTAGGCACGCCCAGAGGATGGGTGTGCAAAGACAAGACTTCTACAGAGGAAGGAGCGAACTCGCATCTTCTGTGCCATTGTCCTCCTCTATTCAGACGATTGTTTACTATTCTAGGTAGACAATTTTTTAATGAATTAAGAAATCTTTGAAAAGCACGCACTCGTTTTAGGAGAAATAACGAAGGATAAGTTCCCCACGCAGCATCACAATGGGCTATGAGGCTGAGTGCGTCCCATAGAATAACCTCTTCAGCCTAACCTAACCTAAGCTATGCTCTAGTAGACTTTTCTTCTTATATCTTAATGTAGAATCCGAATGCTGTCGAAAAAATATTGACCCGCCCTTATATACATACACATATGTATGTATATAAATTTTGGTATACAAATGAAAATATTCCAGCCATGTCAGCAATATATGTATGTGGTTATGCAAAATTAATATCTCTAAATATCTACATATTTGTGCATTACAAATGAAAATTTATTTACCGTAAAATTTTTACTGCTTTCTGGCAGCAGTCGGCCACATAAAATTTTAAAATATTTCGCAGTAATAAAAAATGCTCTTATTCAATTCGCAAAGCAAGAATATTAATGAAATTCTAGAAATAAATATTTGTATTTACTTGTAAAAGCAATATGCATATTCATATATGTACACTAGCGCTCACATAATTAAGTCAATTTATACTCTTGCAACATATTTTGAATAATTCTTTTTATGCTTAATCTTTTTCGTTTATATTTTTTATAAAAGTATAGCCCTTTGCATAATAAAAGTTATATAAACTTAAATTAAAAATATAAATATTTATAAAACTGAAATTTAAAAAATAAAAAAAAAAATGGACGCACAAGTTTTCAACTTTTTAATCAGAATTATCAGAAAATTTGTGGGTGTGAGGTTTCATAGACCATTAAATTTTAGTTTAATAAAGTAAAAGCTTAAAGTCGCTCAAAAATGGCGTTGAGTTTTTAAATGCGACGTTGACAATTTTCTCCTTTCTGAGAGAAAATTCCCAATTTCAAACGCAAAAAAATTGCAAGAAATCAATGTATTTTTTTTTGCGACATTAAACATACACTTAGTTATGGGGTTAGGGCTAGACAGAATTTTCAAAAAATTATAATTTTTTGCATTTTCTTAAAGTATAATATCTTAGAAATATTGTGTGAAAATTTGAAGTGAATCCGGCAAACACTTTTCGAGTTATTCAACAATTCACAAAGGGCGCTCCGGAGCTCGATAGCAAAACTATGTTTAATGAACTGGCGATCACCGTAACTTAAAACCCGCTGGGTATATTTCTATAAAATTCATACTGCTTTTGAAAAACATAAAAAACTCGTTTTTTTCCAAAATTTCGGTTTTTTTTAACACTTCACGATAATCTGAAAAATATTTCCTGAGGCCGCCATTTTGTTAACTTTTATCAGGCACAAGACTATCTATTAGTAAAACTAATTTCTTTTATCCGATTGATTTTAGATGAATCTCCAAGGACTTGTGATGATCACCACAAGGGATTTCTATACAGGCTACAAAGAAGTGTACGTTTATGCATCGCGGGTGCCATGAGTACAACCTCTGGTGATGCCCTAAATGCTATGCTTGATTTGCTCCCCCTGGATCTTAAGATACAACAGGAAGCAATAAAGGCAATGTGTAGGCTCCACAAATATGGTTTGTGGCACGAAGACGGAACTTCGGGACACAGAGAAATCTTTAAGTTTCTATCTGAGCAGTATCCACTGCTTCCTTCGTTAGGAAGAAAACTTGATGTCAGATTTCCATTGCGTAAACAATGGAGCAATCCAGAATGCATTCAGGGAGGTGTGACGGATATTCTCTTTACCGATGGGTCCAAGAATGAAATAGGGTCTGGAGCTGGATGGTACTTAAACGATAGTAATAAGTATCACTATGCTATAGGGGGGAATGGCAACTGTTCTCCAAACAGAAGTTTTTGCCATCCTAAAAGTAGCCGAATGGATAATCGAGAGGAGATGGAGCGGGAAACAGATTGGAGTCTTCAGTGACAGTCAGGCTGCATTGAAGGCCCTGGAGAACGCGAAGCAAACCTCAAAGATTGATCAAGAATGTAAGAAGAAGCTTAATTCTGTCGCAAGGCAAAACAAGCTTGTACTTATATGGGTTCCGGGACACTCCGGTGTTCAAGGAAACGAAATCGCCGATAAATTGACCGACCATGGATCAGCCCCACAGCCAGAGCCAATAATCGGAATCATTTCCGCAGGAATTATGAATTGGAGCAGCGATTATGTAGGCAATCTGCATAAAGAGCGATGGTCCGGTCTAGAACGCTGCAGAACTGCAAAGTGTTTTGTGACAAGTCCGAACAGAAAGCTGTCAAACTTTCTACTAAAACTTACAAGGAAAGACGTCCGGTTGATGGTCGGTATCATTACAGGACACAACCCATGGGGCCAGCATATGAGTACCATTGGAATCATTGAGAACCCAATGTGCCTGTCATGCTTGGAGGAGGCGGATAGCACTGAGTACTTTCTCTGTGAGTGTCCTGCCTTTGCTAGAGCACGGCTACTGGTTTTGGGTTCCGATGTCATGAGAAGGAGTAATATTCGTTCTCTAAAACTGGAGGATATTCACAGATTTGCTAAAGAATCTGGAAAATTCTCACAGGACTAACTATCTCTATCTCTGTCTCTATTCTTTCCTATCTCTCTCTCTGATACTTTTTTCCTTCCCTCCTTGACTATTCACCCGCTTTCAAGAGGTTTAAGTACAATGGACTTTTCAGACTGAGTGTTGTAGGAGCCACCAAATCTCCTGGTTCGACCTTTTCAATTTTCAATTTCAAGCGATTTCTGGAGAAATGGGCGCGACACAAACAGCGATAACTTTTACAATTATTAATTTTTTTTTTTGAAATTTTGCTTAAGTCAAGTCAAAACGTGATATACTCGTATTAATGCTATGTTTTTATTTTTGTAAAATAATGGAATTGACTAGCAAAAAAAAGTTATTGAAAATCATCATTTTTGCGGTTCTCTGACTACACCTAACCCCTTATACTAAAACTAAATGGGATATAAAACTGCATTCCAAGAACTAATTAAAAATTTCTGATTAAAAGTTTAAAAATTTTAATGCAAATTTTCTAACTTTGTTAAATTTTTGTGAATTTTGTGCAAAGTTTCGAACTTTGATCTATAAAATTTTTGTTACATAACGAAGATTGTTAAAATATAGTGATTAGAAAATTATGTGAGCCCAAGTGTATGCGCATAAATCTAAGTTTACCTATGCATAAGTACTTATACATAGAAGCGAGTTAAGAAAATACTCGTGCATTTTAGTCGGTCTTCAAACGGCCGTGTGAAGAAAAGTTCAAAAATGTGTATGAGCATGTGTGTGTATGTATATACGTTTATATGTGTTGCACTAATGAAATTTCTATTCCATGTCTCGCGGCTGTATATGCAATGCTATCAACGATGTAGCTTCAATGTAAGTTCATATTTCAAATACTCGAATTAGACATTCAGTTATGCTCATTGCACAATTCTAACAATTTAATTACGAAATGACAGCAAACGCTGTGATCGATTGATTAAAAGACTAAATGTAATTGACATACCTATGCTGTTGTCATAGTAAATGCACTCATATGCACACATTTGTATTTGTAGATGTACTTTGGAGGCATATAATTTCCATTTCAGTTGCCATGAATATAATTACTTGCATACACACCGATGTGTGTGTGCGTATAATCATTTATGCCACAACTTGGAGATTCAAAATTCGCTACCTAGTTTGAATAGCTAACTTCAAGTTAACGGGTTTTGCATATTATAATGCAAGTTATATATTTTCATGTCCAAATTAAAAATTTTAAAATTTCGCCCAAAGGACATATAAAACCATTTTTTAAATATAGAAATAGTTGACACTGTATAATAGAAATATTATCAAAAAAATAAATTTATAAAAAGATTAAGATTAAATAAAAATATTACCTTAAATACTACAATCAGACCAATTTCTTAAAATATTTGCCTGTTTAAATATCCGTCTCTTTGAAGCTGTTAATCTCTGAAAGAGATGAACCGTATTTTACGGGACTTGCAGGAGTGGGTAGCAGAATTTTCTGAGCAGGTTATAGGCTACACTTTTCCTTAAAGTGGTTACTCTTCAGGTGGCGTTGCTGTCAAAATATTCCTAAAAGTCATAGCCAGTTAACTCTAATTCAAAACAAACATACATACAATGAAACCGATAAGTCTTATCTCATTTATCCTAAAGGTGTTTGAAAGATTGATTGATTTTCATATCCGATAGCACATCGAATCCAAATTATCTCCAGCGCAACACGCTTACCTGAAAGCGAAATCCCCGGAATGAGCCTTACACGAGGTTGTAGGTACTGTGGAAAAATGTCTGAAGGGCAAACCATTCAGTTTGGCGGCCTTCATATATATGGAGGCTGCTTTTAATAACATTAGGGCGGAGTCAATTGTCACTGCATTAGATAGACTAGAGGTGGAAAAACCTATCTGTCTCTAGATCTCGTCCCTGCTTCACTGCTGGGAAGTAAATGCGGTGGAAAGAGTGCTAAAGTGACTAGATTCGTGCACAGGGGGATGACGTAGGGTGGTGCCCTTTCGCCCCTACTTTGGCTAGTTGCTATTGATGAAGTTCGGAAAAGAGTAAACAAGGGTGGGGCTTAAGTTAATAGCATACGCCGACGGCTTGGTCCTAATGGAAGCAGTCCCGGGGTGGAGGGAAAAAAATCCAAGGGTAGATGAGGGATATTTTTAGTGGAATCACCACACACGTAGTAGCGACGGTTACTATGTGGTGCGAAGGCAGTTTTAGCCCAAACTCACCGCCAAAAAAAAAAAAATGGTATCGGGACCGCTTCCCTGTCATGGTTGAGATTATGGAAAGATAAAACTCGCCCCAGCGTTGCCCTGAATGTCGTTTTGCACTTACTTCCCATCGACTTTTACATTATTTTCATCGCAGCACAAAATGCAATCAGGTTAAGGGAGGTTGGCCTCTGGAGGCAATCTCCAAGGGACATGGTAGCATTTTGTGACAGTTAACACTGTATTTCTCCGAGCGTCGGATAGATCTCACCATTCGCAAATAGGAGTTTGAAGGTCATGCTAGGGCAATCTTTCCAAATAGGCAAGATTGGATAGAGGGAAAACCTGCACCGAAGCTGGCACCTCTGCTTCACTGACGGCACTGATGGAATCTGGAGTCGGAGCGGTGGTTCTCTCTAAAACAGGAAATTTATCTATCTCATTTAAACTGCCAAATACTGCAATAGTATTTCTCAAGCAGAAGTCTTTGCGATCCTGCATGTATGCAAAATGCTTAGGGAGCGTGGGACCGAGGATATTAATATTTTCTTCGATAGTCAAGCCGCAATCAAGGCTTTAACAACGCCATGGTGCAGAACCAAACTAGTAAGCTACTGTAAGCAGAAAATCAAATTCCTTGGATATGCAGGTAACATTGCTCTAATCTGGGTTCCATAGCAACATAGAGGGAAATGAAATTGCCGATGAGTTGGCCAGGAAGGGGAATTGACCTTAGGGCCCTCCTTGCCGTTCGTCAGTATCCGACTGACAGTATCCGACTGACAGTTGTTTAAAGGGAACTGCACAAATTATTTCTCAGGAAAGCGCAGCTCCTTCTACGGATAATTCAGAAAGTCTTGGGAACTCCACGCCATTCCATTTCCAAACTCGTAGCTGTGTTTACCGGTCTTTGAGTGATCAGCACACACACAGAAAGGCTAGGTTTAAAAAAAATTAGTCATATTGTATTTGAAATCTTCTAACTTTATCTCAAATTCGGGCACTTCAAAATTCTATCCTCAAAATTTCAAACCATCATATATATTATAATATTTTTTTTAATTTTCAATCAATTTTTTTCTCAAATTTTTAACGTAACATTTGAGACTATAAACATTTTTTTCTTTCTTTGTTGCTTTAAATTTTAATTCATGTAATTCATATCTAAATTTAAGAACTAACAAAATTTATAGATTTATTTATTTCCTTTTAAAGTAAAAAAAAGTATTAAGGACAGATATTAGATTTAAAATTTTAAATGGATTACTGTTTTGTGCGTTCTATTCACTGCATTTTTATTATAAAGTAGAACTTAAACATACAGGGCCCGGTACTCGAAGTGTAGCCAATGAATTGGTCTGAAAAATTACTTGTATTCAGTTCAGAGTAAAAAATGTGTGAAAATAATACAAAATTAAGAATCAATTTACTCGATATGACCACCTTTTGCCTTGACTATGGCCTTGAGACGGTCCAAAAACGAATCGAATGTGACTTGCAGGTATTTTGGCCCACTCGAGGGCCTGCGTCTTTTTTCAGCGCCTCGAGACTGCTGAACCTTTTAGTTCGGACCTTGCTTTCCAAAATGGCCCAAAGGGAATAATCCATCGGATTCGCGTCTGGTGAAATTGAGAGCCATTGTTATGAAGTTCTGAACGATGTTTTTGGGCCATTCTTGGTTCCCTCGAGCTTTGTGAGGGAAGCAACGTTCAGAATACTTTCCCGATAATATTTCGCATTTACCTTAACGCCAGGCTCGATTCGAGAGCGCATATCTGCGGTTACAGTGGCCCAAACCATTACCTGTGGCGGGTGTTGCCTTCTGGTGGCTAATCGATGACTCAAATTCTCGTATGAACGGTCGGTAAAATAAACCCTTTTATTTTGGGTGTTCATGAATTTCTCAATTTGAAAAATTTTCTCGTCAGAAAACGAAATGTTCGGAAAGTGACCGCTTTCGGCCAAGCGAAGCAACTAAAAGGTTTTTCAATTGGCGCGGGTCGATTTTGGCGCCCTGTGGCAGCCATTTTATTTTGGTGAGATCTGTCAAATCTTTTGATTATTATTCAGTTGTTTATGCCAAATCATCATGGCAAGTTACACGATTGAACAGCACGTTCAAATAATAAAACTTTATTATCAAAATGAGTGTTCATTAACGCTAACGTTGCGCGCATTGCGCCCATTTTGCGGTAGACGTGGTGACCCTTCCAATTTCTTGCCCATATTGAACCATATGGATCTAAACGACATGTGGTTCCAGCAGGACGGCGCTACGTGCCACACAGCAAACGCCATTTTATTCCATTTCAACATCTACCCGCCCTTATTGAAAAACCCTTTACTTTGCTCTTTCCAGTCTGACTTGTTGCTGCTTTGTTGTGAGTTCTTGCGCCTTTCGGATCTTGTAAGGCTCCACTTGCGATAAACAAAAACTTTATTTACTTTAAGGTGCTTGAGCTCACGAACAATGGCTGGTTGTGATTTTCCAGCCAAATAGACTGCAGTCACACTGAAATACACTCGGAGGTTTTCGATTGCCTGCCGAGGGGCGACCGCTATTAGAAAAATGTTTTTCTTAATATAATTTTGGTGTTTTCACCGAGATTCGAACCGACGTTCTCTCTGTGAATTCCGAATGGTAGTCACGCACCAACCCATTCGGCTACGGCGGGCGATTTTCTTTTTCTACTCTAGGCAAAATGCTTCGGCATTGGAATGACATTTAGCCAACTAACAGACAGCTCATGCCCGTACATCAGCTGCGCGTGCGTTCTAAAGTTTGTTACACTTCGATTGCCGGACCCTGTATAACATATTTTAGTAGGTGTTTTTTGTTCCATATTTTATAGTGCACGTAAATAATTTATTTATACTTTTAAGCTGATTTTAGTGTTTGTTTTTCGGTACCTGTAATCTGATCTTCAATAACTGATGCTAATAGGTTGCATTTTAAATACATTTTTTTTTTCAAATAAAAACATGAAATTTTATTAAACTGAATAAATAAACAGGAAAAGAAAAAATAATAAATTAAAAATAAAGGAACTGCATGAGTTACTTTTTGCTTGATTTACTTTTTTTCATATAATGTCTTTATCTTTTATATAATATTTTAAGCTTTATTATAAAATTAATGTATTTTTTGTTTTTGCTATTATTTACAATCCATATTTTATCAAATGCAACTTTTTACTATTTTCCAGTGAAAAGCTACTCACGTGGCAGTCGCTGTTAATTGAAACCACTTTTTTGCCAGCCAATTTTTTTCAAACTCTATTCATTTATTTTACTTATACAGCTGGAAATGGCCACAAGCGCGATGTGCTGGAAAGGGGTACGAGCGAATGCTGAACGTTGACGTTCCTCAAACAGAAACACTTTTGTTCATAAATGAGTGGTCATGCATATAAACATACATACGTACACATAAACACTCGCAATAAATGGCAGCATCTATATTTGCACAAAAATGTCGATTTCGCGTCAATGTTGGCATAAATGTTTCCGCAATAAAAATCAAATTTAATTACATTGATACATAAATACACACACACACAGACGCATTTGCTTATGCACCAAATTATCTAGTGCGACATGTGAGCACTCATATCCATATATAAGAATCTAGGTATGCGCTATATGCATGACTATTTGCTCATACTGTATGCACACAATTTTCAACTTTTTATTTTTCTTCTTTCCTCTTAACTTTCCCATCGCTTGTCGCAATTTCTCAATTTTTTCTTCAATACTTTTGTTGCTATTGTTGTGATTCGCGGTTTGACATGCATTTGATTTTATGTGCAGCGCACACTAAAATTAATTGAAATGATTTTTACAATGGTGCAGCGTTTGAAATCGTAAATTTTTACTATTTGACGGCCAACGAGCAAGCACATGTAAATGTTTATGTATGCTTGTATGCATGTATGTATGTATGTATGCATGTATGTATGCATGCTTGTATATATGTATGTATGTATGTGAATGTGCAATTGTCAAATCTGGGGTACGGGTAGTGGAGGAGGGTTTGGCGCACGTATTTAAGTGAATGAGTGAGTGACATATTTACATATTTATGTGGGTAATGGGTGTTTGGGTTGTGTAATGCATGAATGTAAAGACGAGTATGCAAATTGCATTGTTTCATTAAAACAGCATGTTTACTTGCACGCACACACACACAACCAAACATGTGGATCATGGTATGCGAGGCATTCCATGGCTAGTATGGGCCGATCTGTGAAATTTCCTCTTCAATTCGCGGTGTTCAGAGTGTTTACGGAAGCTAGGTAAGGGTGTTGCTGTTGTTGTTGTTGAAGTAGTTGAGTATTTCCACTGAAATAATCCTAATTATTTTTTTTTTTTTTGTTCTAAGTCAGATCCATTTAGTGAGGTCCAAGTATAGCAGCAAATTCTTTATCTCGTTGTCTGAGATCTCATTACTATGCTGCAAGAAAGGCTTACCAAAGGAGCGGAGTCGTGTCCTAGCTAGCTCTGGGCATTCACATAAGTAGTGGAAAAGACTTTCCTTCACCCGTTGTGCTTGACAGCTTCTGCAGATGGGATTGAGAGGGAGGTTGAATCTGGCTGCATGTTCCCGTACTCTTCCAATGGCCTGTAAGAATTGCAGTGATGCGTGATATGTTTGTCCGAGAACATCCTAACAGATCATTCGACCATCGACATGAACTAACAGGTGGCGCTAAAGTAATCCTCCTATCAGAAAATGGTATACATTTTGCGATTGGCCCCTAGTGTCAGTTCTGTTTTGACATTTGTGTAGTAAACTCATGCGAAATACACGTTAATAAACAATGTTACGCTACACTGCTCCAGAACGCGGAATATTGCTGCCTATTTATTTGACCAATAATCGGTCGGTGACTTTGGCACGACGTGAATTTCGTCGCAGATTTCCTCGCCTTCCAACGCCTACTGGTGAAACACTGCGATGTTTAGCCGCTCGCCTCGAAGAAACTGGCACAACACGAGATGCTGCCAGGCGTGGTAGACCCCGGAGTAGCCGTTCTGCAAAGAATATTGCTGCTGTAGCCGAGGATGTCATGGAAGCGCCCTCGACATCGACCAGACGACGTGCCACGCAAATGGGTATCAGTCGACGGTCTTTACAGCGAATTTTGGTACAAGATTTGAAGATGCTTCCGTACAAAGTCCAGACGGTGCCTCAGCTGTTAGCTGCTGACCGCCAATCGCGTCTAACATACGCTCAAGCCATCCTTAATCACCACCAAGAGGAAGATGATTTTTCATCAAAAATAATCATGAGTGATAAGGCCCATTTCCATCTTAGCGGGTACGTAAATAAGCAAAATTTACGCTTCTAGGGCACTAAAAATCCACGTGTAACCCACGAAGAGCCATTACACCCGCTCAAAGTCACTGTATGGTGTGCTGTTTTCGCTGGAGGAGTCATCGGACCTTTTTTCTTCGAAGACGTCGCGGGTCAAACGGTTACTGTGAATGGTGAGCGCTACAGAGCAATGATCAACGAGTTTTTGGGATTGGAAAACATGTGGTTCTAACTTGACGGTGCAACGGCACACACTGCACGTGCCACAACCGATATGCTGAAGGATGCATTTCACGGGCGCCTAATCTCCCGTTTTGGCGATTTGCACTAGCCAGCAAGATCGCCTGATTTGACCGCTCCAGACTTCTTTTTGTGGAGCTTTTTGAAGTCCGGGTTTATGTCAACAAGCCTCAGACTCTTGCAGCTCTTAAAAATAATATCTGTGAAGAATGTGAGGACCTATCGCCGGAAGTTTTGGCCAAAGTGATGGAAAATGCCATAAAAATGGCTCAAATGGCAACCAACTGTGGCGGCGGCAATTTACATGTCATCATATTCTCGACTTGATGTAAAAAAAATTAAAAGTCCAAATAAAAATACTTCCACAAGAAGAATCAAAGTTTTTCATTTTTGTTTTAAATTACAGTCAAAAAACATCGCAAGGTTACTTTTGCGCCACCGAATTGACTGAGATAGGTTGAGCGGCTCCGAATGGAAGCCAGCTCCCACACCACAGTTCATCTTAGAACCCTCGGTATAGATTTCGATATCGTATCTTAAAATCACCTTCCCTTTGCTCCATTCGGCTCTCAGTGGAAAACGTACCGTAAAGGCTTTCTTGAAGTTAAGGTAGGGTACTGTGTAGTCTGATCTGTTTTTGAGCAGCGAGGGTCCCTGTAGGAGGAGCTCACTGTGACCGCACGACGTTGTTGTCCAGCTTCCTATATCTCTGAGTCTCACCGCGCTGCAAGTAGCTATTTTTTTAATGTGTAAATCTAATGGTAGCAGATGATTTAGTAAGGGTGAGGTACACATTTTAACCTTAAGCCTAACAAATTGACAAAAAAAATGTGTGGCTCAAAATTTTGGGCAAAAAAATTTATTTTTAAATTTCTTCCAAACTTTTCCAAACTCCAGTATGACGTGCTGTGACCTTCTATGACTGGTATGATACATTTTGATTTGTGAATTTAGAAATTTTTTCTTCTCTTTCAGTGTTACAGAGCATTTTCGGAAGCTATGAAAGGATGAGATAGAAATTTCGACCTTAAATCTAACAAACTTACACAAAAAAAGGCTTGCGAAAAAATTAAAAAAAAAATAAATTTCTTTCTAAATTTGCTAAATTTTGTTTTTATTTTTACTATAATTTAATCTATTGGGTATGGGAATAAGTTTCCACGCTCGTAAAAGAGGTGTCTCTGCTGATACTATTTTTGTGTTCGTTCTGGTAATATACTGGTGATTTTAAGATGTATATATGAGGTCTCGATCGCAGTAGTTCACATTCGTTTGAAGCGTAAATATCCTTTTTTATCTACTTTCGCCCCGAAAAGAAAGCATTTGCGGGAAGTCATGATCCATTATTACCTTTTGAAGAAAAGTGCCGCTGGAACGTGTCGTATATTAATCAATATTTCATCCCGCTCCATCAAATACAACTTGTCATTTGCTCCTTGAGCGGCAGAAAAGAAAAGGTTTTCCTCATCGTATCGTCACTGGCGATGCAACATGGATCTATTATGATAACCCTAAGCGTCGGAAATGTTGGAGCCTTCTAGGTGAACCGGGCCCATCGACAGCGAAAAAAATATTCATGCTTCAAAGGTTATGATGTGCATCTGCCGGAATCAGAAGGGAACAGATCACTTACGAACATTCTAGTATCCTCAGAAGTTTTGGGTTCAACCCTGACATTGCGAGAAACTGCGAAGCGAACGAGCTGGATAGGCATGGGACCTGTGAGATAACTTTTCCGCGCAAGGAGAGAATTGGAACTCCCTTGACAAACTGCGCTCTCCTCCTGGCGCGATGGGCTTCGCGTCAACCCAATGAGCTCTGGGGAAGTACAATAAACTTGTTATTACTTCGAGTCCGCTTTGCGTTAGCTATCCTGCACACGGCTGGAATCCTGCACAGTCATCCTGAACACAGTGGAATCATCTCAGCGCCTTCTGCTTAGCTGCCCTGCTCTCGCGAGACTAAGATTTAGGCATCTGGGTTCTCACTTCTTTCCTACACTTGCTGATATAGCAGGCTATGATAACAAAAATCTGATGAACTTCATTAGCAACATAGAGCGGGTAACCCAAACACCGTTCGTTATCCACAATTGCTCAACCACTCTTCCTTCCCCCACCCTATCCTCTCTCTCCTTTCGTCCTATCGGTTTTCTTCACCTCCTTTCCTTTGCAATAGTATCACAAAGGATGAATTTGATTGCTTTGTTTAAATGCGTCCTTTCTCTGGGCAATCATTATAACCTAACCTGACCTAACCAGCTTTGGCCAATCGAAGCAAAGTTGTGAGAAGAACTGTGGCATCAAAGGGATTTCGAAATAGCATATGAAGAAATGGAGCTCCATTTTTCTGCTCTTTCCTGAAAAATAAGTTGTGCAATTCCCCTTTTACCAACAGTCAGGGGGTTGCTCATGACCGGGTAGAAGGTCTATGAGACCGTTTCAGTTGCCTTCCTGGAAATGTTAGGAATTTCAAGAAAAAAGTAGATAATAAAAATTACTCATATCTGACAAGATCCGATGAGGCGTCCCTTGGAATGTTTGAGAGAAACATTTTGCACCCTTGTGCGTTAGCAACGGCGAGTATCGTAGGCGATGGAACAATGAGCTGTATGAGCTTTACGACGACATAGACATAGCGCAGTGGATAAAGATCCAGTTGCTACGTGGCTGGGTCATGTCGTCCGAACGAATGGAAATGCTGCGACTCTATAAGTATTCGATGCGGTACCAGCTGGTGGTAGTAGAGGTAGAGAAAGACCTCCTCTGCGTTGGAAAGTTCAAGCAGAGAAGAACTTGGCTTCACTTGGTGTGTCCAACCGGCGCCGGTTAGCACCAGAAGGTAACGACTAGCGCGCTTTGTTAAACAGGGCCAAAATCGCTCCAGTTAAGAAGAAAAAAAATCGAAAAAATGTCATGCCTAATAAGCATACCTTGGTCATGTTAACTTTTTATAAAACCTTCTTCATTCAAAGAGCATCTTGACTTGCCTGCAATTCAACAAGAAATTCCAACATGTAATTTTCCGATTCTTCTTCCACAGCCTTTCCCAACCATGAAATTTTACATCGCAAACATGAGCTTGACACTTAAACGGTTTAATGTCAAAGCTCGTGTAGAAAATGTGGTAGACAAAAGAAGAACAAGAAACATATACCATATAATTACACTCCACCAAATGCCATATCATTACACACAGCGCTCCTTGCGCACTTACCGAGCAGACTTAGACGCTTATTGAGCAGACTTAGATACTGTCTCTTAGCCATGACACTGCAAAAAGCGGCTGTATAGTGCTAAGCACAAAAGCAAACAGGGGGAAAAAAGCCGACACGAAAGGAAAAAATTAATAACATTTCATTTAAGCAAAAATAAAACCTAAAATTATAGCCTCAGTAGATGCCATTACGAGTGTCTCGGAGTGGAAAAAATACATATTATAAATATATTTTTTGCATCACTGCCACCACATACGGCTAAACCGGTAGTATTGCTTTTTTGACAGCTGTCAAACTAGTGTTAACCGCCAAAGCAGCAGCTAACGTCGAGCTACTAACGGCGGCGGCACGACCAACACACACTGTACCAAAATGCTGCCGACAGTTGACTACGTGCTACTCTTTGCTAAAGTGGCAGTTCGACTACCACACCAACAACTATCAACTGCCAAAACAACAACTCACTAACAACTGTTAAACTGTCAACTCGCCGACTGACTCTTCTGCCACACTTTGCTTCTGTGCGAGATACTTAATGACGACTGGCGCAAATTACAACTTCACTCTAAGTAATAAATATATTTTACTGCAGACTTTGCCGAAAGTGGCGGGAAAAGGATGAAATAAAACAGACTATTAAATAAAATATGAAGCCAAGAAGTAGCACGATTTTGATCTTTTTCGCTGAATTTGTAGGATTTTTTTTGTTTAAGCGATTTTTTTTTTTAATTTACTCACCAAGCGACGACTTGACTTGTGGTTTGTGGCATTTCTACGTAGCTGTCTGGTTTTTTAGAGAACAAAAAATTTAGACAACTTGTTTGCTTTGGCGTGTAAGTGGTAGAAAGGTAAGTTACAACACTCAAGCGTTCATTGTAGTCGAGTTTTAGATGTCTTAAGTAGAATCAGATTACAAATACCTACAGGAGTAACCTTTTTACGGGTAAACTGGAACTTGGTTAGGTTGGAAAGCAAAAGAACTAGCAGAGGTTACGAGTATTGTGTCCCTGTAGTGAAAAACCAAATTTTGCACTAAATATTCTACTTTTAGTGCATGAACAGGTATTTGATAGATGCAGCCATGCTAGTTCGGAAGTGGTTAAAAATGTACCATTTCCAAAATCACACATTAAACTCTGCGAAGAAATCAGACGCAGTACTGAGTGAAACCAATTTTTTTTATTTAATACTTTTATAATCCGGCACACATAACTTTCTTACAGAATGTTATAATGAAACTAAGACTAGTACAAATATCTAAACGAATTAAATTTAGTAAAATCTAGTTTTTGCTAAATAAAAATCAATCAAAACCATTTACAATCCGCGATTCAAAGATATTTTAGGGAAATTGTATTATTGTATACAAATCTAATAAAGTAATTTTGTGTATGTACATTAGGCCGGGTCGATTTGTGGGGAGACAAAAAAATCACCCATTGCTCTGTGAAAATCATATTCTAGGGATCAAAATAAGAAACTTTGCCGAAGGAACCATACCTCTAAAACGAATTCTGATGTCCCCCAATTTGGGTCGAACGAAAAATCCCACTTTGACCCATTTAGAGTGCTTCAATCGAGTCCAAATGTATGACCGACCCCCACTAACTTTGGACGGCCGATCCACCCATACCAGTGGCACACCCCCTGGAACTCCCCTGGGGGGTTCCCCATACAATCATTTCAGAATATCACCATTTTTGGCCTTTACACGAGAAAAGAAACTAAAAAGTTCGACCCAAATTGGGGGACATCAGAATTCATTTTAGAGGTATGGTTCCTTCGGCAAAGTTTCTTATTTTGATCCCTAGAATATGATTTTCACAGAGCAATGGGCGATTTTTTTGCCTCCCCATAAATCGACCCTGCCTAATGTGTGCATTTACTCGGCAGATACAAAATTTTTGTTTTTCCTTAAAAGTCAGAAAGAAAAAATAAATAATCGCAGCTACTTCATTTCATCTAATAAAAAAGATGTAAGCCTTCCCTGTACCATTTTGCTATTTTCTCTTTCGCTTGCCAACTTTTTCCAATGTCGTGCACATCTGCACATGCACACATATGTAGAGTATGTATGTATGTATGTTAACCGCAAAGTACTCACGAACTCATAAATTCTCTGAAGCTGGTCAGTAAACAATTGTTAACAAGCCAGTTGACGGCAGTGAATCGGGTCAATGGTGCTATCACGATTCGGTCATATCGCATACTTTAATGCACTAGACATATGGATATATACGTACATATGTATGTATACATAAGTGTACACACATGCATGAGGTGCGTAGCCTGTAGGGAAAACTTGAACTAGTGACTGAAATTTCTAGCTCAAAACAAACACAATTTCAGCAATTGCGGGTCACTTTGCTTCTCATGTCGCAAGCATGGTTGGGAGAGTACGGAAGTGGCGCATAAAGCAGAACTACTATTCGGTTCTCAGAGTATACGACAGAATCAGCAGCTGAGACCAGGCAGTTGTTTAGTTTATGAAGAACTATGGTTCTGCTATTTTTTATCTATTATTTTTCTAAATAACATAGTTGGTGTGTGGGGACTTAGCACTGTGACCTGCCGCATTATTTTCTTAAGCCCAACTTTCTCAATAAATTTTAGTATTTTCCCTATTTTATAACTCCTCCTGCGATGCTATTGACGTATGCTGGCGATTTTGATATTGTCGGCTTGAACAACCGCGCCGTATGTTCAGTTTACTTCAGCCTGCAGAAGAAAGCAGAAAAAGTGGGTCTTGCGGTGAGTGAGAGTAAAAAAAGTGCCTGGTGTCAGCATACAAAGATTCATCGCATCTTGGGCAACACGTCACTGTTGACAACTGTGAATTTGAAGTGGGAAGGACTTCGTTTATCTAGGCACCAGTGTTAACAGACAGAACGACGTCAGCCTAGAGTAACTTTCCCGCACTAAATCCACGGCGACCCTCTTTACCACATGTACAAAGGAGGTCAAACTGCCCCTCAAGATAAAAGTCGATGATACACCAATTTCGACGGTAAACAATCCCACAATTTTGGGTGTAACTTTTAACAGTTTGCTCTCTTTCTCTGCGCACACAACCGCAATTGCCACTAAAGTTCAAAATTGCAACAAAGTCCTCAAATCGCTTGCCGTCATCACTTGGCGCAAAGGCAAAGAATTGTTGCTATCGACATTTAAGGTGATTGGCCGGCCGGTTCTAAACTATGCTGCATCTGTCTGGTCGCCTGGAACCAGTGACACGCAGTGGGTAAAGCTCCAGACATGCCAAAACACTGTCATTCGGACAGCGACGGGTTGCCTCCTGATGTCCCCAATACAACACCTTCACGACGAGGCTAATATGCTACCTGTTAATGAGCATAAAAAATAGCTTGGCAAGCAGTTCCTGTTGGGTCCTACCGTAGGTTTAACCTTTGCAGCCACAGCCGCCTCCCAAGCAGTTCAGGAGACACCTACTACCCTACGCCGACGAGATCCAGGACAAAACAAACAGACACCTACTGGACCAGACAGTGTTTAGAGAGGCATTAAAAGACATTCACCGGGAGACTGTTACCACCTTCATGAGCTCCCGTTCAGTGAATGCCGGAATCGGAGTCCAATCACAACCCATTGCAGATGAAGAGCTCCAGCTTTCCCGTGAGAGCCGCGTAACTCTGGCACAATGACGTTCTAGACACTGTAGCAGGTTAAACTCCTATCCAGAATCGACCCCGACATACCAAACATATGCCCCGCATATGTTCCCGCACGACACTAACCACCTTTTCACATGACCTTTAAAACCCACTCATCTAACATTTCTCTTCCTCGGGGCAGAACCTGTCGAAACAGCATGTTTCCTGGGCCTATCTTCAGATGAGCTCTACGAAGACGACCGGTGATAGGCTCTAAATTTACGGGGTTTCTATTACTGCTACAACAACAACATCAACAACAACGTCAGCATAGAGATTGAACGAAGGATAACTCTTGCCAGCAGGTATTACTTTGAGCTCAGTAGGCAATTGAAGAGTAGCGAAAGCCTAATCATTCCCGTCCATGTATACGGAGCAGAAGCTGGAATGATGACGATAACTGATGAGAGAGCACTGGGAGCATTCAAGAGAAAAACTCTCCGAAAAATCTTTCATCCTCTTCCCGTAGACGATAATGACTTCCATATCCGATGGAACTGCGAGCTGTGTAAGCTATACCGAGATGTGGACTTAGGGAAGCATATTAAATACAGCAGCTACGCTTACTAGGTCATGTCTCGAGGATGAACAAAAGTGCCCCGGCACGGCAGTCCTTCGAGAGAGAACCTACTGCTGGTCGTAGAGGAAACCCTAATCTACGTTGGGGAGACCAAGTCTCGTATAACCTGACAGCAGCGGTGACACCGAGTACCAACTGCGCCAGCAAGCAGCAAACCGAGCTAGATGGCGCAATGTTTTAGATTCGGCCAGCCAAATCCGACATACGGTTTTAGTGACATCTAAGTAAACTTCTCCGCTCACATAGGCCATTAAGAATTGCGTTACCGTAAATTAACGCATTTTACGTCCACTTTTATCTTTGTTCTTCTGTCGCATGTGACGAAGACTACTTTCAGAGCATTGTATGTAGTATCAAAGACGCCGAAAAATAAATGCGAGCAATCGCTCTATTCCTAAATTACGATAGTGGCTACTTGTGATATCTATTGCTTCTGGCATAGTTGCTAACCTGCTTTGTGTCGGGAGATGAATTGATTTTTGAAATTCAATAAAATATTGTTTTCACATACAACCTTCGAAAAAGCTATACCATCACAATATTGTGACCAGTTTTGACTACTTCTATTTCTTGTTTTTTTTTGCATACAGTTTTTTTATAAAACCATAGTTCATTCCACACTCTTCTTGTTTTAAGTTTTATAAATTTTTATAAAAATATATTTCATTTTACAGCAAATATTTTATAAATAAAAGTACTAGATATTGCACAAAATTCACAAAAATTCATCAAAACGAATGCACGGAATTTTTTATATGGCGCAAATGCCCAACACCGTTAGGGGGAAAAATTATTAAAAAGCAGCGAGAATTTTGAGCCACTTCAGATTTGCACTTTTAATTTTAATGAACTAAAAAACTGCGTACAGAAATTTTTACTGAAAATTAAAATTAAACACTGAGATTTTGAAAAACATTTGAGAAAATTATTTAAATGTTCTTCAAAGTTTGAAATGTTGCTTTATATAATATTTGTTGTAGAATGGACTTTGGTTTTAAAACAAAAGCAAAAATATTAAAAAAAACAGAACAAAAGCGGTCAAAATGGATCACAATAATGGTGCTAATTTTTATCGAGTTCTGTCTGAATTATTAATTCCAAAAATTGAAACAGAATCATAAAAGAAATATTTCTTATTGACTGAATTTTTTTTTCTCAATTTTTTATCTGAGGAATCGAACTAAGAACTTAGTATAGTACACCAATATTTTTATCTATCATAAAAATCACAATGAGAACTCTGATTTTTTTTTCTAAATTTTTGTCTGAGGAGCCGAACTTAGAACTTCTAGTACAGTACGCCAATATTTTTTTATCGATTACTGCGACAGTACCAGCATTATGAGCTAAGTTCCTATTAAAAAAAGAAACGAAAAAAAAAAAATGATTGGCGCATACACTTCTTTTGGGTGTTTGACAGAGCTCCTCATCTATTACTTACTAATAATTTATAAAATTTTGAACTGGTCTGCACTTATGAAAAGGGCACGCAGAACGTACCATATCATCTGTCGAATAGCGCACTAGGTCCGAACTATGAGGAAAGTGATGCAGTGGGAGAAAACGGTCACCTGCTAAGATATCGCTTTGCAAAATTCAACAGTTGATGCTAGGAAAAGATAGAAAGGGCGACCAAGTTATGCATACCTATAAACTCACTAGTAGCGCACCAGTTCGGCACTAGTGGATTTTTCCTGCAGGGTTCATATGAATATGAATGAGAGTGTAGTCTTACAGAATTTTGCGGGCGCTGTTCCAATTTAGGTCGTCCAGTGAGCTGTGACAAAAACATAGTCTGATGGGCAGATAATAATTGTTATATAAGTATTGCAGAGATGTACATATCGTATGTGCGTGTGGATGTATGCCAATGGATGTGCATGTATTTTAGGGCATGCCGTTTTATAGGCCACATGTGGTTGGTTTTTTTTTCTTTTTGGTTTTTTTGATTGTATCAGTTTACGCATATCACGAACAGTGTGTAATTAAAGTTGAGTTAATTTTACTGATTTCTGTTGGCGTTCTGGCAATTTCAGCTGATTTTTCATTTATTTTTTGTTTTGTGCTTTTGAAATTTCGAAAAAGGACACGTGTATTAAATGTCGCAAGCAATAATCAGATCAGATTTTCAAAATATTTTATGATACTTTAATTATGAATTTCTCTTATACATATATTTTTTTGTTTTTGTACATATTTGCATATGTATGTGTGCTACATCACTTCAAAATGTAGTTGAAAAATAGAAAGTTCGATAAATTCTTCAGCACCACTACAACCATAGCGAAAGAGAGCAGCAGGTGACCAAAGAAATTGTTATTACTTAATATATATAATATATGCAATGTAGTATCGAATGTAATTGCAAAGCGGTGATTTCAATATTTCTATTTTAGTTAAATGGTTTTCGCTTAGCCTTCCAAGAGAGGATATCTCGTAGCTTGTGGGTTGTATAACCGGTCACTGGCTATTTGGCAGGCATTCCTTGAGGATGAGGAAGAGGAAGAAGATTAAGAGGAACAGGAAAAGGAAGAGGAATAGGGAGAGGAAGAAGAGGAAGAGGAAAAGGAAACGGAAGAGGAAGAAGAGTAAGAGGAAGAGTAAGAGTAAGAGTAAGAGGAAGAGGAAGAGGAAGAGGAAGAGGAAGAGGAAGAGGAAGAGGAAGAGGAAGAGGAAGAGGAAAAGGAAGATGTAGAAAAAGTGGACGAGTAAGAAGGAGAGGAAGAGGAGGAAGAGGAAGAAACAGTTAGCACTTCCTTTGCAATTGTTTAGCCTTATCGAAAATCGGAGCAGGTGTTCTAGGTACAGACTTTTTCAACCCTCTTACGTAACTATCCAGCGGGGGGATTGGACCAATTCTGCGCTTCATAAGGACCAAAAAATGGTTTCGCAAAGAAAAACAAATGAGGTTCCCGTGTCGCATAGTGGTATCACAATGGACCTGTAAGGAGTGGCTTGGTCGTACAGACTGACTCCTCCATAACCTAATCTAACCCAACCGAAATGAGCATCGAATATGAGGTCTGTTCTGACAAAAAACTTTTGGTAAAATGCTGACTAAATGCGATTACTTATTACATCGCCTAGGAATTGAAGATTAGACAGAATATTCTTTGGAATCATATGACGAATAATTATTTTAACTAAGTTAGTGTTATCGTCAGGCTAATCACCTACCCTGCCAGAAAGCAAATTAGATTAATGAAACCAACGCAAGACTGAGTCTTGTCGAGGCTCTATGTTCCCGAGTGGAGTGAACGAAAAAAGTGAAAAAAAATTTTATCGTCAAAAAACGAAAATCAGAAAATAACACATTGAGAACTCTGTCAAAGTATTATCAAAATGGCGCTTTAGTGCCACGTTGGAGCTTTAAGTCTAGTACTTCAACCCATTATATCACCTAATGCCATGGCTCGAAATAGCGTCAGTCATGAGCTAGATCGTGTCGAAAATACCTTTTAAAATAGAAAAAGGAAATAGAAAAAGGAACATTTTAAATTCATATTTTTCTATCATCTAATAACTCATTTTTACCTAGTACTTAATGTCTGTCAAAAGCTCTGTTAAGTGCCACAGACGTCAAACACTTCCATTGCAGTAGAGTAAGTCGCGGTTTACACACTGAGGCATCTGGAAGGGACACACTGGAGATTTTTGATGTTTCATTCGCGGTCACACGAGCAAAATTGTTATCGGTAACATTCATTCTCTTTGGCATTTATTGCTTTAGCTTCTTTTGCTTCGAATATGTTCTATTATCGACGAACATGAAAAACGAAGAACGCTCGACAACAATTTCTTAAATATTTCAATGAAGAAGGCAAATTGGATTGGTTAAATAATACAATAAATATTTTTTTTATTAAATAAACTTAACTTGAGATTAACTCGAGTATATAGAAATGGAAAAAAAAAATTAGAATTCAACAAAATATGCTCCATAAGTTTTTTAAATTATACCTACCTTACTAGCAAAAATCATCCTGTTTTTCCCAAGCAGCGTTCTAGTGTTTGTCTTCGTAGACGTCTTCCATTTGATTGGAAGCCAATACATAACTTTCTTACACACTTGTACCAAAAGGTAAACCATACAAAAACCCACATAACGGACTTTATAAAAAAATAATAAAAATAGGGTAACCCGACTAGACGTCATAAAGTTCGGGCGTCTTCGTCTAGGGCATACAAAGACTGCACATGGACATTTCATGGCCAACACCAACCCAACTACGTGCACGTGCAATCTGGACGTAAGATGTACCATACCCCATATCCTCCTTCATTGCCCATTATACACCGCCCGCAGAAGACAAATCTTCAGCAACTCACATCCAATGACGCATCTATCTTTCCCAACCCCCGACCCAATATCTTTAATAACCAAATTCGTTAAAATAACCAACCTATACCATAGAATTTAAGACACAATACAAAAGCGCTCCATATACACAGTTTAAGCGTGAGGCCTCGACGCTATCGCTTTATGTTACAATTAGCTTGTAAGATTTACTCTTTAAGTCAATTTTTTTTAAATACAAGAAGAAAACCACAAGAGAAGAAAACGAATGAAGCAACTGCCAAAATTGCTTTGCAGCTAACTTTAAGATTGAAAAAAGCGCATAAGGAGCACAAAGTGAGTTGCCAGTACGAGTGACAAAAACCCCTCTCTCTTCCCTGTCCGTCATTCTCACACCAACAAAATGTTTCCCTTCAAAATGTTTCCCTGTGTAAATCGGCACTAATTAACAGCTAAGTGTTGTTTACATTTAAGCTTTGCTGACAACAGATTCCTACCAGAGCGGTATGTATTCTTACCTAGAGGGATTCATGTGCAAGATTCATGGCAGTTTCTTTTATAATGGGAGTATGCAGTTATTACAGAGAATGTATATTTATAATTATCTTAAAAATTAGTGAAACACTTGCTTTAGTATGAAAATTCTTCCATACATTGCATGAGAAGTTGTGCCTCTATTTGCGCCTGAGAGTAGTTTGTTGATTATGTAAACGTTTACATTTGTAGCAAGACTATTAGTGTCGGCACAACAGTCCGCTGTTAGTACAGGAAAGTTGAGTAAACTCGGTTGTAAAGGAACATTTACGAAGCCTGACACAACAACAATCTTTCTTTACTGCATGAAACAAGTATTTTTAGAGACGCTACACACAAGGGTGCGGTTTGATCTTGGCTAATTATCGTAAAATGTTATTATCTGCATATTCTACAGTTGGACTTCACTTCACGATGCAGTCTTGTAATGGGGTAACAAATGCCGTAACATGCCGATCCAAATTAAATTTTAATCACTTAAAAATTTCTTTGAGACTGAAATTAAAAAATTCATTTTTTTTATTTTCACTAAATTATTCATAGTTCTCATGTGTCAAGTATATAAGTACTCATAGATGTATCACGCTGTACAGACAAATATACCAAATTATCTGTCTTTCCTTGTTCATTAATTTAATTACATCTTATGTGTTTCTAAAAACTGTATTTCTTCTACAATATTTCATAATTTTTAGTTTTTGTGACTTCATTTGCATATTTGCATATTCACTATTAAAATCAATCCCTTTGCGCTTATCGCCCTGAAATTCGAAAATAAATAAATTAAGCAACTACAAATTATCTCCCATTAGCCGCTTAATTTCTGTCAACGAACTGATAAATAGATTTTGTGCGACTTAATTTATTCAAATTGACATAGGCACATACATACATACATATGCGTCATCAGTTTCTCTCGCGCTCACATTAGTAAATCCAATTTATTTACATACTCACGAACAAAGTAGACTTCGGACTTATTTAGTTTACGGATTTTACAGATTTGTTATGGTTTTTGATGAGTTTAATTTATTGGTGTGAATTTGTTGGTTTACTTCATTCACACTTAATTTTCATAGGGCTAAAGTAGCCGGATATTGTTTTTGTCCTCGGCTGTTGTTCTTGTAATAGCATACAAAATTACTACAGAACGATCGTATTCAGATATATGTAAATCTGGGGCATCCTGGTAACCTGTATGCGGCTGCTTTTCTGAATATTTAAATCGTTTTCTTAGTAATCTTCGTAAAAAAAATGTTAATCGAACCAGAGTAGCTGTATATTGGGTAGAAACAGAAATACAGGGTGACTCAAGTGGCGTTTGAAATATGAACTAGCGATTTATTTAACAGTAATAGCTAAAATAACTTCCGTGATGTGTCAGAAATTTAGTTTGTGGTTAAAGACCGAAATACAGGGTACTCCATTTGGCGTGTCAAAATTGAACTGCTAATATTTTTGACAAGGGCAGTTACAATTACAACTGCGATGTATCAGAAATGCAGTTTGTGGTTAGAGACCGATATACGGGGTGCTCCATTTCTCGTTTGAAAATTTAACTGCCGATATTTTTGTCCAGGGCAGTTAAAATAACAGCCGTGATGTGTTAATATAGAAATTAGTTTGTGATTAGAAACAGAAATACAGGGTGGTTCAACTGGCGTTTGTAATATGAACTATTTTTTTTTTTACTTCTACAGCTAATGTGATGTGTCAGAAATTGTATTTGTATGTAGTGGCAAAATAAGCAAAATAACAACCGAGTTAGGCTAGACATTTAGTTTTTGATTATAGACATAAATGCAGGGTGTTCCATTTGGTGCTTATAACACATAGTTCATATTTTTGCTACCACAGCTAAAATAACATCCGTGATGTACTCGTATCACATATTTATTTTGTGGTTACAGGTAGTAATACAGGCTGCTCCATCTGTCGTTTGGAATTTCAATGATCGACTATTTGACTTTGATAGGCAAAATAACAACCGTATTAGGCCAGAAATTTAGTTTGTGTCTAGAAGGAGAAATACAGGGTGATCCATCTGGAAGAATAGGAACCCACCCCTTGGAATTGTTTTGCATTGAAAGAAAAAAAAATACACGTTTTATTTTGCTATCGGCTGATATATAAACCCACGTCATGATTTACTTCTTAGATCCTCTTGTGGGAAAAAGTATGTAAGAAGTAAACTTGCCTAAAATTGAGCAATGGAGAGATCCAGACATTCTCTTGTTGAGCTCGGTAAAAACTTCCTATAGCGACTGGTACTGGAGCTGGATGGTGTATGAGCAGAAATTTCCGATGCCTTGCTGCTTTAGATATATAGGGGTTTTCAATAAGGGCGAGTAGATGTTGAAATGGAATAAAATGGCGTTTGCTGTGTGGCACGTAGCGCCGTCTGGTGGAACCACATGTCGTCTAGGTCCATATGGTTCAATATGGGCCATAAGAAATTGGAAGAGCCACCCCGTCTACCGCAAAATGGGCGCAATGCGCGCAACGTTTGCGTTAATGAACACTTATTTTGATAATAAGGTTTTATCATTTGAACGTGCTGTTCAATCGTGTAACTTGCCATGATGATTTGGCATAATAAACAAAAGATTTGACAGATGTCACCAAAACAAAATGGCCGCCACAGGGCGCCAAAATCGACCCGCGCCAATTGAAAAACCCTTTATATAATGAATTCGGTATTATAATCAGAAGTTATTGCAATACTTAAAATAGAACTGACAGCCTCTTCAAAAACAGTGCAGGAGTGCAAATTGAGGCTGAACTTCGTTCCAAGGCAGAATGAGTTTGAGTTTAGGTAGGTGCCGAAACACTTTGGTATTGAAGGCAATGAGCTGCATAGCTGATGGAATGGCCAACTACGGTACTTTGAAGCGTCTAATGGAACTATAGCCAGTTTTAGGGTTAAGTATAGCAAGACCAGTAGGCGTTAGAGGCTTTCATTAACAAAGCTCCCGATAGACATCGGTACAGTGCTGACACTTGCAAAAAAAATCAAAGGCCAAAGAAAGTGGTACCAAAATTCCCTTTCAGGTAGAGTAAAAGTGAGCTACGTGCCCTTATAGGACTGATTACACAGCATAACTCCAGGGGGCGACATGTGGTCAGCAAAGGCATTATCGATGATCCACTGCATCCATTATAACAGAGCAATTGTCGCTATCCGACTTAACAGGTATATTTTTCGGTCAGATATACTGAGAACGGAGGTGTTGAATTCTCTTTCCGTCCAAAAACTGCTGAGATGCATACAAAAATGTAGGAGGAGTACAGAGGATCAAAGAATTCCTAACTCATTTTTTTTTCTTATCCTTTAAATTATCTCTTTAGACCTTAAGAGCTCGTGGAATTGTTAATGATGATGCTCGGAAAATTTTGGTCATTTACAATTTCATTTTATTGCAATGGTGTCACAAAGGCCATGGAGGTTTGAACGTATTTCGCCGTGAGACAGTCAAAATTATCCAGAAAAAAAGTTATATGCACATGCAGCTCTAGATTTTATAAACTAATACGACATACGCAGTTTTTCGTTTTTCCTTAAATTACATGTTTTAAAAAACTCTAATTTTTCCATGGGTATTAGATGAAAGAGGATATATCCAGTTATTAAAAAGGTGTTTGCTTACTTAATAATATTTCATTTTTTTATTGTTTTATAAAAGCGTAGAAAAGTAATTGGTATTTCCCTTTATAAAATGAAGTATACGAAATAGATACTAAAAAAAATCTGTGTTTGCAAAAAAATTTAAAATTTTTTTTATATTCCTCTTTCGTTTGATATCCACATTAATATCATAAAGTTAGTGTAAGTACTTTAAGCTATTTATTGAAAATTTATTTCTGTGGAACCTTTAAGTCATTTAAAAATTTGTATGTATTTATGAAAAAAATGTAAAACTGAGTATACAGCTTTGATGATTGACATCAATCTTGAAATATGATTTTTTTTTGGATAAGGGAAAAAGTTGATTATTATTGCACGGTCTTTTAAATGGCGCTTATGTGAAAATTTGGTTTTATATAAAAATTGATACTTTTTATACTAACTATATGTATTACGTGAGATGAGCGACAAAGCTGTGAAATCATACTAATTTTTTTTCTAAAAAAAAAAATAAAAAATAAAAAAATTACTTACTTTGCTTTACGTGACTGCAAAGTGAGTTCATAAATAACCTTATTTCTTAGTTTTTACTTACATTTTTAATGAACGAGATTCAACTTAAGGGGTGTGCTCTCGCTTATATCTAATCAGCTTCCTTCCTATTAAAGGCAGACTAAAGGCTGATAATCTGACAATGACACTTCAATCATTCCCTGCATGAGCTCAGTTGGTGTAGTTGCAAGTCAGTGTGTTGAGTAGCAGGAATATGGTATGAAACTATTGGAGGTTGAATTAGTTTTAAAGGTGACACACAGATGGCGCTATTTATCACTTTATCGCGTTGGCAATACTGAATATATATTCATGACAAAGCCTCATCCCTAGGCTTTGTTTATCAGTATCTGTCATTTCGCTGAAGTATAAACAACGCAGTGTTTTCGTGCTCCGAGTATGTCAACTTTCGTGCCGTCGAAACGCAATTTGCGGGAAGCTTTGCTTTTCTGCTTCAATTTGAAAAAAAATACAGCCCAAGCCCGTGAATTGCTGCAGGAGGCCTACCCAGACCATACTCCGTCGATTTCAACATGTGAGTACTGGTTTCGACGATTCAAAAGTGGTGATTTTCACACCGAAGACAAGGAGCGTCTTGGCCAGCCCAAAAAGTTCGAGGACGCGGAATTGGGGGAATTGGTAAACGAGGACTCGTGCCAAACCCAAGAAGAGCTTGCTGAATCATTGGGCGTTGATAAATCAACCGTTTGCAAGCGTCTAAAAGCGATGTGAATGATCCAAAAGCAAGGACATTGGGCCCCGTACGAGTTGAAGCTGCGCGACGTCGAACGGCGATTTTTTAAGTGCGAATTGCTGATCGAGCGACAAAATCGGAAGGGTTTTTTGCATCGGGTGGTGACTGGCGACGAAAAATGGATCCACTACGATAACCCAAAACGCAAAAAATCATGGGGTTTGCCCGGCCACGCATCAACGTCGACGGCCAAGCAGAATATTCACGGCAAGAAAATCATGCTCTGCATTTGGTGGGATCAGGTCGGCGTCGTATATTTTGAGCTGCTCCAACCGGGCGAAACAATCACGGGGGATCGTTACCGACTGCAATTGATGCGTTTAAGCCGGGCATTGAAAGAAAAACGGCCGGAAACGGTAAAAAGGCACGACAAGGTTATTTTGCAACATGACAACGCTCGGCCGCATGTTGCTCAACCTGTCAAAAAATACCTTGGAACGCTTGGCTGGGAAGTGTTACCCCACCCGCCGTATAGTCCAGACATAGCTCCCTCCGATTATCATTTGTTCCGGCATATGAGTCTCGATTTGGCGGACCAGCGGTTCTCCTCGTACGAGGCTACCAAAATATGGGTTGAGTCATGGATAGCCATGCAGCGGCCAGAATTTTGGAGAAACGGCATCCGGAAATTGCCCGAAAGATGGGCGAAAGTTGTAGCTAGCGATGGCCAATACTTCGAATAAAATATTTTGTACCGTTTTTTCACAATAAAGCCCCAAATCTTCGAAAAAAACCTTTAAAACTAATTCAAACTCCCTAAGTTGTGAGTGGCTTGAGGCAAGCTATAAATGCCTTGGCTGTAATTTAAGAGTTCAATGCAAATATTCACAAAAAATACTCTATCACTTCCTAGTGAAATTGTTTCCCTATGATAAATCTTGTTATTTCCAAATAACTGCAAAATACTGGCACTTAATTGAAATTATTTGCAAGAAAAAGCAAAAGAATAAACAAAACAATTGAGAAATTTCATTGAAAGCGCAATTGCTTATTTGAGTATTTCCTGAAATGCTCGTCGTTACGCTGAAAAAGTTCTAGGTAATTTTCTTGACCCTACTAAACTGATTCACTTTCTTTGCTAACTGAATCATCTGCCAGCAAGTGTAGCCAACAGAAAGCCTAACAAGATGATACAAGCAATTAAAACGTGATAAAATTAATATTTGCTTGATGATTATGCATTTGATAGTACGCACACACACACACCCACTCTCACACACTGTTACGTACGCATGTAAATACTCATTTGTGATTGAATGAGTGTCCGCAATTTGTCAAAAACCAATTAGATGTGGCGTAATAAGACTTGACTCTTGCCGCTTTTGAAAGCAAACTTTAATGACCGTATAACACACAAAAATTAATGGTCGAGTGAAGATAGATAGCTTGAACTCTGGAGCAAAGCAGAAATGAGGAAGAAGCAGCAGCAAGAAGAAATAGCACCGATGTATGCTAGGCCACATCGAGGCAATGGAATGGCAACTCGAATTCCATAAGAGGTCAACTGCGTTGCGTGAACTAGCAAATGGCATCAAAACTATACTCGTATGGAATGCTTGTATGTATGTGCAGGAGAATGTGAATGTGTGTGTACTTGTAAGTATGAAATTTTGTAGTCTTAGCTTAGTGAGCGGTGGCACAGTGCTTGTTTGTGTGGTGTGAAGTCACATTTGTTTTGTCACAATTTTTTATTTTTTTTCATTTATTGTTTTTTCTTCTTTTTTCATTTTTTTATACTTTGGTCCTATGCTTCACATATTCGCCCATTCATTCATCAGCCATAACAAATCGTCGGGAGCAGCGCTGTGTTCAAATTTTGTTTAGTTTAGAAAATCGACTGTTGACCAGAGCAAATAAATTCCAAAGCAATTACAAATGCAATTAGAGCAATGAAAAACAGAAATTGAATAAATAAATAATAAAAAAGAACAACAACAAAAAATACATATTAAAACATAGCAACAAATAATATGCACGCGCTGGACACATAGCAGTAAATGTCAAATTGGTGCAACGCAATAAATGGAGTTGGACAAGCGAACAGCGTGAGGCAAATTAAATGGAGTAAATGAAAATAATGGACTGGCGAACGAAAGAATGCTGTAGGCCATTGATGAGGAGTTCGCTGAAAGGGAATGCTCGCTGTTAAAAAAAAAAAAACAAAATCAAATGGAAATAAATTTCGGGGCATTTTTGTAGAATTGATGATGGAAGTGGTTGAAGTGTAGAAATCTATGCAGCAATAAATTAAGTGGTGCATGTATGAGTGCATTAGAGATTTGATTTATTTATGACTAAAGGCAGCAATTGAAGTATACGAGAGCAGAAGGGCTGTGAAAATTGAGCGACAATAAGTCTGCTGCGTTATTCAGCTCTTTCCCTAGGACAAAACTATGACTAGAAATTTTTGAGTCAAACTGCATAACTCAATTAGTATCCACCTTCAATGGCATATACTCGTACAAAAGTATACTGGAGAAAACGATAAGAAACACATAAGAGTGTTTGAAAAAGAAAAAACTCAAGATGAGAAATAGGTACGGAGAAACTTGCATTAGCCCACAACGAATTGCAGCACTTTTTCAATCGGGCACCAGAAAATACATTTGAAAATATTAATATTTAGCGAAGTTGTGGAAACCTCGAGAAACTTTTTATTATGGAAGCTATTAGCACTTGGCTAGTACCTCGGCTATGAAACACCAAATTATAGAAAAAGATTTTTTAATAGAGGTCACTTCTCGGTAAGCGATGACAAGTTTGCGAGCGTTGTTCAGCCTTGCAAAAACTCCTCATAAAAATTTACCATTCGGAGGCGGCAGAAAACTGTAGATCCCTCCAATTGTGGAAAAATACCAAGACGCTCACCATAATTTGGAAGAGCAGCGGAGCCAAAAAACCATTTCATACTACACACAAATAGGCTACCTGTCCTAAGTTATTCCATACAGTCTTTCAACTAAGCAAAATAAAAAAAAAATGTGGGTACTTAAAATTCAATTTTTCAATAATTAGCAATAAAACTATTTTTTTTTGGAAAAGAACCTGGCAAAGCTCGAACTTTGTTAGGCTAATAAGCTGCCGTTGCCACTTGTGGACCCCTGCTGGTCAACAAAATAGTCCCAGATCGACTGGTATCAACCCGGTGCTTAATGAGATGACACTCAATGAAATTTAACTGCCCAAGGGTGCCCGGCAGGTAGTAAAATAAAACTTTAAGCGATCATCAGGGAATGAAGTCTGGCGTTCATTTATTACAAGAGATTCAAAAGGGGAACAAGCGACTTGAGCGAAATCCCCGACGAAGTGCCAAAGACGAAGTACCAGGAGCTAGCATCCGCCGCCACAGGTAATGGTTTGGGTCGCTGTAACCCTAGATGGGCACTCTATAATCGTTTTCATCGAGTCTGACGTCAAGGTAAATGAGAGGTAAAAGTATTCTGGAGTTTACATTGAAGTCGTGGCCAGATAAGCATTTTGATGGCGGACCATGGACGTATCAACAGGGCTCGGCATCGTCCCACAAAACTCGAGTGAACCAAGAATGGCTAAAAATCAACGTTCCAAACTTCATAATGCCAATGGCTCTCAAATTCAGCGGACACGAATCCGATGGATTATTTTCTTTAGGCCATTCTGGAGAGCAAGGTTCGAATTAAAAGATTCACCAGTCTCGAGGCGCCGAAAAAAGCCATTGTCGGCGATTGGGCCAAATACCTGCAAGTCTCATTCGAGTAGCTTGCGATTCGTTTCTGGACTGTTTCAAAGCCATAGTCAAGGCAAAAGGTGGTCGTATCGAGCAAATGTAAATTGATTCTTAATTTTGTATTATTTTTACTTATTTTTTACTTTGAATTAGATAAAAGTAATTTTCCAAACTAAATTTACGGCATTTTTAATTGGTTACACTTTGAGTGCCGGACCTTGTAATGTCGATGAAAGTCAAAAATTCTTGATTATTTCATTGCTGCTTCACTGAAAGGTCAAGCAGACTGGCTAGAAACTGAAGTTGGAAGATCTCAGTACTGTTTCAATTAAAGATCTGCGAAAAATTTTCAAAAGTTCACACTACTTTTAGGAAAGATAAGGAGAAGTTTTCCGCGTCGCACCACAATGGGCTATGAGCCTGCTTGTCTTCCACAGTGAACAATCGCTGCAACGTAACCTCACCTAACCTAAGAGGATTCGGAGATAATTAAATATGCGTAGTTGATAAAAGAGCTTTACAAAAGCTCGCGGAAAGATGCTTTCGCAGGTCTAATTGTCCCATGACTTCAAAGTTAATTGCACTCGAGCGATTGCTGAAACTCAACCGGAATGGTGCAGCAAAGTAATTGAAAATTGGACCTCTCAAATCTGCGTCAAAGTGCAAAGTTCCAGCAGATCTATGCTATATTTCATATTTAATGGCACATATTGGCGTCCACCGTAACCGAATGCGTTGGTGAGTGACTACCTTTGCGTAGGAGGTGCGTAGGTACAAGTCTACGTCCAGGGAGCACCAATATGCAACATATATGATAGGACAAGTTTTTCTAGCAGCGGTCGTTCAACAGCAGACAATGGCAAACCTCCGAGTATATTTCTGCAGGAAAAAGCGCCTCATAAAACCCATTTGCCGTTTGAAGGCGGCACAAAACTGTAGGTCCCTCCACTTATTTCGCACAGCTTAATTTATTCCAATTCTACCTGCCTTATTGGAGAGCCCTTTATTTATTAAACGCTTTTGAGCTGCTTAGCACGACTTACGTCAGCGCTTGTAACACCTTAACTTTCAAATTGTTCACATATCCATAAAAAATATACAATAAATTTTTTTTCAAAAGCTTTACAAAATGGCATTTCCATGTAACTTTTCTATTTTTAAATCATTTACAATATATTTTTCATTATTTTTTTTGCATTTGGTTCTTAAATTACAATTAAACCTACAATGAACACAAAAAATTTCTACAAGTAACAAGAAAATAACAACATTTTTTTCGAAACAAAATTCTTACTCAACAAAATTCTAATAAAAAAAAAAACAACTTAAATACAGAATTTAAAAAAGGAAAACCAAAACCGCAATACGAATGCGAATCTAATTTTTAATTGGAAAATGTTGTCTAAAAACATCAAACAATATGGCAAACGACTTAATCAAATTCCCGTAAATTTCAATTACAATTCAAAAACAAGTACAATAAAAACTAAATTACAAAATTGCCGGCAAGGTTTGTGTGTCAGGTTTGCTGTTTGTGTTTTTGCTTTTGTTTTTTGCTCCAACTAGCAGCTGTATAAGGTCGCATGTATTTATCTATTGTCTGTGCCTTTACATTTACACACACATACATAAAAACATACTTGTATGTAGATATATATATAAAAATGTATTTGTGAATATGTCTGCACCCATTTAGGGAAGCGCGTCAGCTAATTGACAAGCCGGAACGAGCATTTTTCAATCACTTACCGCCCCCAGCCCCCAGCAACAGCCCCTTCGTCCATTCATTCTACAGCTGAAATTTCTAGCGAGCAAAATAAAAACGGGCTATGAGCTGTGCTGTCTGTCGATTGCCGACAAGTGTCGATTTTGCAACTATTTTTAAATCGTAGCAGGAAAAAACCAAAAAAAAAAACCAAAAAATTCACATAAACAGAGGAATTGTATGGTGTTAGGTGCAGAGCATGAGAGGGGTGTTAGGTGCAGAGCATGAGAGGGGTGTAGAGGTGCGCAAAGGTTGCTTACTGTCTCTGTTGCTGCTCTGTATGTACATAGGTGCTTTGGCGGCAGGGCGGCTGCTGGTGCAGCAAAGGAGAGAAACCGCATGAATTCTGATTATGCCCTGTAGGGAAAACGTGAAATAGCTAAGATAATCCGTGGTTACGAACCAATACAACTTCGAAAATTGCGGGCCACTTGGCGACTCATGGTAGGACGAGTACCAACTCTATACAAAGCTTGAATGTCATAGAAGTACATGCTAACGATTGCATTTCGCGTACAGGAAGGCCTTGAGCACGTATGATGACTACGACTACTGCCATAGTAACTTGGCTGATTCTAGTTAAGTTTCGAAAATGAGGTGCAAAAACTAACTTGACATTAACGTTTGGACACATTTTATTTTAAGTAAATCATTTAAATAAATTATAAAATTATAAAAAATAAATAAAAAATATAAAAAAATAATTTCAAAAATATAAAGAAATAATTTTAAAAATATAAAAAAATTTTAAAAAATTCAATAAATTTAATCGAAATATTGCTATTTTGACTTTATTTTATATAGACTCCTTTTTTATTTATTTTGAATTTCGTTTATTTTTGAAATTGTGGAAAAATCCAATTAATAAAACCGAATAAATTTTTAAGTAACATTTTTATATATTTATTTCCGTGCTTTAAAATATAATAAATAGACTTTTGAATATTTTTGAAAATAATTATTTGTTGCTTCTTCCACAAATCGATCCCAGTGTGATAACAATGAGTTACCTCAAGAACTAATTCTAGTAGTAATACCAGGGCAGGCAGGAAGCTAAAAGTGAAATCAAAGTGTATCAGTTTAAATTTGCCCAATTTAGTCCTACTTACGAATTTAGTACTAAGTAGTCCCGAATGGGTTGGTGCGTGACTACCATTCGTAATTCACAGAGAGAACGTCGGTTCCAATCTCGGTGAAACATCAAAATTAAGAACATTATTCTAATAGCGGTCGCCCCTCGTCAGACAATGGCAAACCTCCGAGTGTATTTCTGCCATGAAAAAGCTTCTCATAAAAAATATCTGCCGTTCGGAGTCGGCTTGAAACTGTAGGTCCCTCCATTTGTGGAACAACATCAAGACGCACGCCACAGTTAGGAGGAGGAGCTCGGCCAAACATCCAAAAAGAGCGCCACTTATATACATATATCTATAGTCCCGAACTTATGTAAGAGAAATTCCAAGCGTACTAGATTTTATCTGCCTTGCTCATTTCTATTTTCAAAATGTTTGCAGATCTCATCCGTCGAATTTAGTACTAAATAACTACTATACTATAAATACACGACTAAATATAAATACACAACGTTCTAGTTCTCATCTATATTTCATTTCTATTTCCAAAATTGTTACAGGCATACTAGATCTCAACTGACGTATTTAGTACTAGTTTCGAACTAATGACAAATAAGTTCTTCTTTTCTCTCGTACTTATTTCGAACTAATGAGAAATGGATGTAGAGGGTAATATATCTATTATTTTAGCTGATGCCCTAGTCGCTAATGCTTTTTAATTCATTGTGATTGCAATTCATTACTTTTCCAATTTTCAAAAAAAAAAAAAAAAAAAAAAATATTTAGACTAATTTTCCGTAACCTATTATGTATAATTTAGAACTAATTTTCAGCTTCTTAAATATTTCCTATTGAGTTTAATTCTAATTTAATAATTGATTTAGTACTAATTTCCGGCCACCTAAATCTTATCTGTTGAATTTAGTACTAATTGCGAACTAATTAATAATGGATTAATTACAAAAATCTCGTGTGCAGAATTTTAGTACTAAATTCCGAGCTAATTACTAATGGATACAAAGCATACTAGATCTCGTCTGCCGAATTTAGTACTAGGAAGAATTATATAAAATATCAATGCAGATTACTAAATCTCAGCTGTTAAATTTAGTACTAATTTACAACTACCTAAACCTTATATGTTGAATTTAGTACTAGATTTCCGCCACTTAAATCTTATCTGTTGAATTTAGTACTAATTGCGAACTAATTAATAATGGATTAATTACAAAAATCTCGTGTGCAGAATTTTAGTACTAAATTCCGAGCTAATTACTAATGGATACAAAGCGTACTAGATCTCGTCTGCCGAATTTAGTACTAGGAGGAATTATATAAAATATCAATGCAGATTACTAAATCTCAGCTGTTAAATTTAGTACTAATTTACAACTACCTAAACCTTATATGTTGAATTTAGTACTAGATTTCCGCCACTTAAATCTTATCTGTTGAATTTAGTACTAATTGCGAACTAATTAATAATGGATTAATTACAAAAATCTCGTGTGCAGAATTTTAGTACTAAATTCCGAGCTAATTACTAATGGATACAAAGCGTACTAGATCTCGTCTGCCGAATTTAGTACTAGGAAGAATTATATAAAATATCAATGCAGATTACTAAATCTCAGCTGTTAAATTTAGTACTAATTTACAACTACCTAAACCTTATATGTTGAATTTAGTACTAGATTTCCGCCACCTAAATCTTATCTGTTGAATTTAGTACTAATTGCGAACTAATTAATAATGGATTAATTACAAAAATCTCGTGTGCAGAATTTTAGTACTAAATTCCGAGCTAATTACTAATGGATACAAAGCATACTAGATCTCGTCTGCCGAATTTAGTACTAGGAAGAATTATATAAAATATCAATGCAGATTACTAAATCTCAGCTGTTAAATTTAGTACTAATTTACAACTACCTAAACCTTATATGTTGAATTTAGTACTAGATTTCCGCCACTTAAATCTTATCTGTTGAATTTAGTACTAATTGCGAACTAATTAATAATGGATTAATTACAAAAATCTCGTGTGCAGAATTTTAGTACTAAATTCCGAGCTAATTACTAATGGATACAAAGCGTACTAGATCTCGTCTGCCGAATTTAGTACTAGGAGGAATTATATAAAATATCAATGCAGATTACTAAATCTCAGCTGTTAAATTTAGTACTAATTTACAACTACCTAAACCTTATATGTTGAATTTAGTACTAGATTTCCGCCACTTAAATCTTATCTGTTGAATTTAGTACTAATTGCGAACTAATTAATAATGGATTAATTACAAAAATCTCGTGTGCGGAATTTTAGTACTAAATTCCGAGCTAATTACTAATGGATACAAAGCGTACTAGATCTCGTCTGCCGAATTTAGTACTAGGAAGAATTATATAAAATATCAATGCAGATTACTAAATCTCAGCTGTTAAATTTAGTACTAATTTACAACTACCTAAACCTTATATGTTGAATTTAGTACTAGATTTCCGCCACTTAAATCTTATCTGTTGAATTTAGTACTAATTGCGAACTAATTAATAATGGATTAATTACAAAAATCTCGTGTGCAGAATTTTAGTACTAAATTCCGAGCTAATTACTAATGGATACAAAGCGTACTAGATCACGTCTGCCGAATTTAGCACTAGGAAGAATTGTATAAAATATCAATGCAGATTACTAAATCTCAGCTGTTAAATTTAGTACTAATTTACAAATACTTAAATTTTATATGTAGAATTTAGTACTAGTTTTCCGCCACTTAAATCTCATCTGATGAATTTAGTACTAATTGCGTACTAATTAATAATGGATGCAAAGCGTACTAGATGTTGTCTGCCAAATTTAGTACTAGTAAGAACTATATAAAATATTAATGCTGAGTGTACTAAATCTTCCCTGTTGAATTTAGTACTAATTTTCGGCTACGTAAATCTTATACATACATCGAGTTTAGTACCAATTTTCGGCCATTTGCTCAGTTTAGTACTTATTCCGAACTAACCAGTAATGGATGCATATCGTACTAACTAGTTCTCGTCTGTTGAATTTAGTAAAAACTACCTAAAAATTAATGCCTAATATCTAATTTGAATCTGTTAAGAGCTATCGAAATAGATTAAAGTGGGTACTAAGCCTCCCTTGTTGAATTTAGTACTAGTTCCGAACTACCTAAATCTCTACTGTAGTGCTAATTCTGTGGAGCATAATAAATTTCAGCTATCGAATTTAGTACTTACTGCGAACTAACAAAAAACAAATCAACAACGCCCTGCACCTACATAGATTTCCTTTATCGTTTTTAGTGCTGCTTCTAAGGCGTGTAAATAATTCCTAGAAGATCGAAGTGTAGGTTTCCACAGCCGCTTTTATGGAAAACATAAGTAAGGCGAGGCTTAAAATTCAAATAAGTTGCTAAGTTCGGTACCAAATGATTTCCAGCAGGGCACATAATATGTATGTGTATGAATAGGCTTGTATGCATGTCAAGTTACTCACGCTAGCAAGTTTGGTCGTGCATCAGGAGTAAAGGTATTTTCTAACAATTTTTTATAAAAAAATATTTGATTTTTTTAGAACCCACTTTTCAATGCATGTGTTTTTTTTTGTTGTTCTAAAACACATATTCTATCACATGTATCTAAGCATGAATGAGTTGACCTAAAATTTTCAGCCCTCGTCAAGGCGATGACACAAAGTCTATCACTGATGTTAAACATTCGATATACAAATGAGCAGGGGGGCATGAAAAAAAATGTTATGTTGAGGCAAAATAAGGAAGACAAAAAATACAAAAAAATATGTGCGCACTTTTTTCTGTATAATTTATTTTTATTTATTAATTCACGCATTCAAACACCGATGAACTCAAACAATTGACGGCTGCTATGGTAAAAACTTATTTTCAAATGAATTTAAATCGTAATTAAATAGCAATAAGCTGCAGGTTTTTTTCATATAAATGAAATAATTGTTTGTAGCGACTCTGATGGTATATGAAAATAAAAGTAACAATATGAGTTAATTTACAAAAAATATATATACAATATATATACATATATATACTAATAAAAGCTCTGAAGTTTTTGTATTACAGATTCATTACAAATTGTGAACTCTTTAAAAAAACTCATTAACAATTTTGCTATTTAAAATTTCAGTAATATTTAAATTCCTCAATCAAGCTGCACAATCAATATTTTTTCAGCTAAGTGTGCTTTTTTTTGTAAAGTAAAATTGAAGTTATTGTTTCACAAGTGAAGGTTAACAATACAGACGTTGTCAGAAAAACGGAACCGCGATTATTCATGAACTATTATATAAAAGATATGTATTTTAAATTTTTATTTTTTTACATGAAAGTATGTACAAAACTACAAGTCGCAATTACTCAACAAGCCGTGTAGTCGTCATCATTGTTGAGTATAGCTTGGAATCTTCTCGGCATGCTTTGAACCAGTTTTTCTTCGTAGCTCGTCGACAAACAGGACTAGATTTTGCAAACTTGACGCACGAATTGATTCAAATCATGGACTGGCTTTCCGGCAAGATGCGTTTTCATAGTTCCCGACACATTTTCAATGGACTAGGCGTCTGGTGACTGGGAAGTTCAATACTGTGACTCAATTTTCTTGTTTTGTTGTTTCTCAATGTGTTTTTCTGAGAGCAGTGGTTTTGATGATATGGGACGGTAGGATATGTTCGCCTCCTTCAGTCGCGGTCGACGGTGTTTGATACTCACATCTATTCCCTTTTCAGCATAGCTGATCGTGCTTGGCGTAGTCATAAAGAAGGGTCCCCATTAACGATGCCGTTGGGTGATCACTTTATCCTGCTTTCTTGTCGTCACTCGCTTCATGCCGAGCTCGGAAAAGTTATCAACATTTTTGTACGCCTCATACTGCTGATTCTTTAACACAACAAATATTCGGCCCTTTGGAATGCGTGCATAAAAGTACCGCCTCAAAACGCTTTGCGTACTTCTCACTCATTTTTGTTTGGTTGCGTTGGCGGGAAAGTTTCGAACGATACTAACCTGAGTTAGCACCGGCCTTGTAGTCTGAGTGGTACTATTACGCAGCAAAAAGCAAAACGAAGTATATCTTGAAGTTACAAGAAAAAAACCCGTTTCTTTTGAGAAAAATTAAAAAAAAAAAATAAATAAATAAAACAAAAATGTTCACTTTACTAACAAATCGAACTTAGCATAAAAAATAAAATCCAGTTATGTGAAAAAAAAAAAACAATTTAAATAAAATAAATTTTTATAATATAAATAGAAAAAAATTTCGAAAAAATATTGTAATAAAGGAAGTTCAAGAATTAGAAATATTAAAAAAAAATAAAAAATGTTTCTTCTTCTTAATTGGCGCGATAACCGCTTACGCGATTTTGGCCGAGATTAACAAAGCGCGCCAGTCGTTTCTCTCTCGTGCTAACCGGCGCCAATTGGACACACCAAGTGAAGCCAAGTCCTTCTCCACCTGATCTTTCCAACGCAGAGGAGGCCTTCCTCTTCCTCTGCTACCACCAGCTGGTACCGCATCGAATACTTTCAAAGCCGGAGCGTTTGTATCCATTCGGACGACATGACCCAGCCAACGAAGCCGCTGGATCTTTATTCGCTGCGCTATGTCTATGTCGTCGTAAAGCTCATACAGCTCATCGTTCCATCGTCTACGATATTCGCCATTGCCAACGTGCAAAGGTCCAAAAATCTTACGCAGAATCTTTCTCTCGAACACTCCAAGCGTCGCTTCATCGGATGTTGTCATCGTCCAAGCTTCTGCGCCATACGTTAGGACGGGCATGATGAGAGTCTTGTAGAGTGTTAGTTTTGTTCGTCGAGAGAGGACTTTACTGCTCAATTGCCTACTTAGTCCAAAGTAGCACTTGTTGGCAAGAGAGATTCTACGTTGGATTTCAAGGCTGACATTATTATCGGTGTTAATGCTGGTTCCTAAATACACGAAGTCTTTTACAACCTCAAAATTATAACTGTCAACAGTGACGTGAGTGCCGATACGCGAGTGCGCCGACTGTTTGTTTGAAGACAGGAGGTACTTCGTTTTGTCCTCGTTCACCACCAAACCCATTCGCTTTGCCTCTTTATCCAGTTTGGAGAAGGCAGAACTAACAGCGCGGTTGTTAAGGCCGATGATGTCAATATCATCGGCATACGCCAACAATTGTACGCTCTTATAAAAAATTGTGCCTGAGCGATTAAGTTCTGCGGCTCGCACGATGCTCTCCAACATCAGGTTAAAGAAGTCACACGACAGCGAGTCACCCTGTCTGAAACCTCGTTTGGTATCAAACGGCTCGGAGAGGTCCTTCCCAATTCTGACGGCGCTGCTGGTGTTGAGCAACGTCATCTTACATAGCCGTATTAGTTTTGCGGGGATACCAAATTCAGACATCGCGGCATACAGGTAACTCCTTTCCGTACTGTCGAATGCAGCTTTGAAGTCGACGAAAAGATGGTGTGTGTCGATTCTCCTTTCATGGGTCTTTTCCAGGATTTGGCGTATTGAGAATATTTGGTCAATGGTGGACTTTCCAGGTCTGAAGCCACACTGATAAGGTCCAATCAGTTGGTTGACGGTGGGCTTCAGCCTTTCACACAATACGCTCGCTAGAACCTTATAGGCGATATTTAGAAGACTAATCCCGCGGTAATTGTCACAAATTGCAGGATCGCCCTTCTTATGGATTGGGCAGAGCACACTTAAATTCCAATCGGCAGGCATGCTTTCATCCGACCATATTTTGCATAGGAGCTGATGCATGCACCTTACCAGCTCCTCGCCGCCATGTTTGAATAGCTCAGCCGGCAGTCCGTCGGCGCCCGCGGCTTTGTTGTTCTTTAGCCGCGTTATCGCTATTCTCACCTCGTCATGGTCGGGTAACGGAACGACAATTCCGTCGTCAACGATTGGGGTATCGGGATCTTCACATTCTCTATGACATGCGCAGCTGTCACCGTTTACCAGGTTCGAGAAGTGTTCCCTCCATAATTTAAGATTGCTCTGTACGTCAGTCACCAGATCGCCGTCTTTGTTCTTACAGGAAAATGTTTACTTCTTCGTAAAATCGTACCTATAATATGAAATAAAATACGAAAAAAATGTATATAAATTTGAAAAAACTTCCCAAAACCTTTTTAATATATTTTCTTAATTTTTAATTATCTTTTCTTTTTGAAAATTATTACAGTTTAAGTTATGGATATTATGAGTTCTATTCTTTGGGAGAAAATTTTTTTTTTTTACGTTTTATTACTTCTTTTTTTCTTTTTTTTTCTTTTCCTTTTAATTTCTTGCAAAAATCGGACCCATTTCGGATCCTTCTTACCAATTTACCTACCAATAACCGATCGTATTAACTATTGAAAATAAAAAAAAAGTTAATTAAAAAATTGACTCATTAACAAATACTCTTAGAGTTTTTTTCCAGTTTTGTAAATGAAAAATGATGTACTATATGAAAAAAACTAGTTAGTAACAACTATGATTCCTTAATTTAATAATTTGCCTTTTAGTATTTCAGTGGAGTCCGACTTAAACTTATAAAAATCTAAAAGGTCGATACTAAACAAAAAAACCATAATTTTGTAATTGAAAAGAAAATAAAAATACTTTTAAATAAAGTTTAAAAAACTGTTTTTTTTTATTTTTTGTTATACCTCTTTTATTAAAATTGTTTTTTTTAATATTTTTTTTTTAATTCTTATAATTTATAATTTTATAATTTTTTTGTAACCTATATAAATTTTGTTTTTACTAAAATTTTTATAAATTTATTATTTTTCCGAATAAATGTTTGGTTTTATTTTTTTAAATTTGGTATTGTAAAATTCTGAATAAAATAAATCAAAAAAGTCGATATTAGAGAAGAAAAGTTTTTGTTTAACGAAAAAAAAATTGAAAAATCCATTTTACCAATTTAAATATCAAAACAATAAATATCAAATGATAATCAAATTTAATTTTTTAAGTTTTATAAGAATTTGTTTTTTTTAAATATTCATTATTGGAAATAATAGTCATGCAGTTTTTTCTTCACTTTTATTTAAGCATAATTAAAAAAAGATAAAAAACCCGATATTACACAAAAATACAAAATTTTGTATTTAAAAGAAATCTAAGAAATATGTCGAATAAATTTTATAAAATTTTTTTAATTTTATAAAAAACATGTTGAACAAATCTGATAATTTTTTTTTCATTTTTATGAAGTTTTTTTTTAATTTTTGCAATTCTTATAATTTTTTTTTAATTTATATAAGTTTTGTTTTATTTCAATTATAAAAATTTTAAATTAAATTTAACAAAAAAATTTTGGATTTCTTCTTTATTTATTTTTTATCGCAAAATACGGATAAATTTTTAATGAAAAGAAAAAACTAAGAAAGTGTACACAACTTTGGTTTCGTGCTCTTATAAATTTTTTTTAATATGTAGATACAATATGAAATAGAAATCAGAAAATTTTTTCTTTACTAAAGGTTTGTTCTCATTTTTAATGAATGCTTTCATTTAAACATAATTAGAAACCCAAAAATCAAAAAAGTCGATATTCGACAAAACAAGAATAATAATATACATATAAATAATTTTGTATTCAAAAAGAAAAAAACATTTAAATAAAACTTACCACATTTTCTTGTTTTTCTTTTTAATTTTTGTTTTTTACAAACTGTTCTTATAGATATTAATTTAATTTTTTTAGTTTGTTTATACATTTTTTTTTAATTATATAAATTTCGTTTTTTTTTGTTTTGTAAAATAACGCATATTAAAATTTCAATTGGTAACATTTTTCTAACTTTTTTTTTATAACTAAACTTTAGCAATAAAATTTTTAGATTTTCGTTTCTTTCATTTTGTGTGTCGGAAAAGACGGAATAAATCAAAAATGTCGATATTAGGCAAAAACAAAAAAAAAAATTTTACCTAAATAAAAAATTTTTAAAATAAATAACATAAATAACACATTTTTTGGCAGTTTTATTAAATTGTTTTTTAAGTATATATAATTTTTGTTTTTAGTTTTTTAATTTTTTTTTTTTTGATTTTTATAATTTTTTTTTTATTTTTATAATTTTTTTTTGTATAATTTATTTTTATTTTTATAATTTTTTTTTTATTTTTTTAAAAGAAATTTTAAACAAAATTTCACCAAATTTTAGATTTCTTTTGGTAATTTTCTTATCGAAAAATGTGAAATCACATAGCAAACCAGTATTTTCTTTTCTCTTAGGCCGACATTTGAAATGCTAAGAAAAACACAAACCTTAGATCTCTATATCTCTGTACCTCCTAAATATATATACACTTGACATGTTTTGCCTCTGGTGCCCTGTAAACATTACGGGGTTGTGTGTATATATTATTGTGCGCAGATGAAAGCTGAAATAATTATTTAGAAATATAGTCCAGTTAATCAGTCAGTCGCAGGTCAGTCATGAGACGTTCGGCCTCTAAGTATAGTTTATCTTATTACAAAGTATGACTCGATGCATGAAACACCAACTGGCAATGCTGACAGACTTTCAGGCTCAGACTTTCTGACTGATTTGTATTTGATGAGCATTCATGTGCTTCTAGGTATTATTAAATGGGTTGCCTAACTCCTATAGGTAAGCGCCACGGCCAGTCAATGGTGTGACACTGAGTTCTTTTGGCCTAAGTGAGTACTTCATGTATATAAATTTTGGCCCACTTAACCTAAACTGCCTGCGATTGGCTATGAAGAGAGGAGCTGGAATTTTTTATAAATTAATGGAATATTTCTTTAAGTAGATTCAGAATTTTTAACAATAAACATTTTTGTGTAATTATTCTCCTCTTAACTGCTTTCATTACACCAAAATACTCAAGCACTTGCAAGATCACAGAAGCCAACCATAAAATTTGCTCTTCAGTTAGAAAGCCCTTAAAGTCTTCAGGTTTCTTTTGTACGTATGGGCATTTAATTTAAACAAAATGTGTTTGATGTTTAAGAATGTCACAGCATAAAATAGCATTCACTTTTTACCCACGAACATTTGAAATTTTACAACCAAAAAATACTACATATTTTAAGTACCTGCATATGTTGTCACACATTCACTCCGCACTACCCATTTGCATATGTCCATTATATAATAAAGTACATGAATTCGTGTTGGCCCTCGTAGAACGTGCCTTTTCACCCAAGTGCTCTCTGCTCACATTTTATGAGCTCTTAATTCAGACATCAATTTGTGGCAGAACCTGCTTGACATGGCGTAACTAGTAAAACTTGACGCCCTCGCATTGACAATTCTAATACAATGGCTTGATTGACGGCATTCGCGACATCAATGGACACAGTTTTACGTATATCCATACATTTCCCATTCATTAAAACATATGTAGCAATAAACATACTTACACATATGTCAACATATGTGTGCATATGTTTGCATATGAGCTACTTGTATGCTCATAGAATACAAAAGTCTGTAATTTATGCCCTAAAAGCCCTTTAAATTTTTTATATCCATGCGTTTTTATGTTTTCTTCTTGGTTTGTTTGTAAACGAGCATTGATTTTTATGTATTAGTGCCCATTGAAATAAAATTTAGTCATAAAATAATTATGATAATTTGAAGTGTCACATTTAAATAAGAAAGAAGCGTTTAATATGTAATGTGTATATGTATGGACATATTCATTGGCGGCGTAGGCGAGTGCTCGTAAAAAGTGTTTTAAGGAAAATGGTAGGAAGGAATTTTTGTAATATGCCATAAAGTGAGAAATTTATATATGCACTATTCAGTTTTTTTTTTATATATTTCTTTTTTCAAGAGAATCACGATTACTTTTGTTCGTTTTGTCGCGTTGTCTTTTTTATGTTAATACTTTTTGATTAAAATGTACCGGAATTGGTTAACAAAATTTAAAAAAAGTATTTACCATTAATTACAATTTATGGTTGCACCTTCTGAAATGTTTTTGGTTTACTTGTGTCAATGCATAACACAAAATATTTTTCTAACACATTTTACCAGAATTAACATCAGCTCTGGCCGTGAACTCTCTTTATGATTCCCTTATGTCTTTTACCAACTGAAAATGGGTATCCCGTTGTGATAATTTGGGTTTTGGAAAGACGAAAATGTCACCAGGGGCCATGAATAGAAGCTATCTTTTCATATCTGGGTCAAAACTGTTTTCTCAATAACAGCCTTGTGAGGCGTGGAGTGGCAGTGGTACAAAACTCAACAGTTCTTTTTCCACACAATTGGATGAATTTGCCAGCTGAATTGCCGCAGGGTGCCCAGGAATTTTATTTTTGCGTCACTAGATTTTGGTAGGTCGAAGGTTCGAAACCCACTGGAACATGAAAAAATGCATTATAGAAAAAATGGTCCCTAATACCATTCGTACCTCAGCTGGCAATGTCAAAGCCTCGCCTCCATTTTCGGCGTGAAAAAGTTTCACAAAGCCTCATTTGCAGTTCAAAGCAGGTATAGAATAGGAATGTCATCCTGGAATTCCACAATTCTGGTATATATTAAGTCCCAAAATTTTCGGGATTATTTTAAAAAATCCAGATACTCTAATTTACTAATTGACGCTTGCACCCTTCATCTCCGAATACAAGATGGTTTTTATGAGGAGCTTTTTCATGACAGAAATACATTCCGCGGCTTGCCATTTTCTATCGAGGCCGACCGATATTAGAAAAAATCATTTCTATTATTTTGTTGCTTCGTGCCCACAGCAGGTTTCGAACCCGGTCTCTTCCGAATGGTAGTCACGAACCAATCTAAAAAAGCTTAAAATATTTGGTATAGCCATTTGAACGTACTTGCAGATCTGGGTTCGTTATCAACATTACCAAAATACTCTCGGGCTGGAAAAATATTCATTAGTTTTGATGAATCTTTCTATGGGGTTCGGACGTTTTCCGGCAACTGACCAACCCATGATATATATTTGAGAACATGCTGACTTCCGTGAGTTGCCAGCCTATTATTAAGTCTTTATTTTGGGGAGAAGACGAGTAGCTATAGCAAAACAAAGCAGGAGAGTATAAGTAGTATAATTAGAGATCATTCCAGTATCTTATATCTACCGACTATAGGACGATAAGAACTGAGATATGAAGGATAAGTGCATTTGTGGTTAATGAACTTAGAAACAAACAAATTTTCACCTTGAGACAAAAGCTTCTATGTATCATTCTTTCTGATAGGTTAGGTAAGGTTAGTTTAATAAAAATGGTTGCCCAAATGAGGGCGCACTTGGACAAAGAATTAAATTCGTTCATTGTGTGGTAAACACAGAAGAAACAGAGGGAGAAAAGCAAAACAAAAACCGAAAAGGGGGGAAGAAGAAAGAAGAGACTTTGGATTGCATGATGATGACAAGATGATGACTAATTACATTCCCTTAACCGCTTGAAGCTGCCGATGAAATTCACAAAGTGCCTAATGTTTAAACCTGCTATATCCGCAGGCGAATCTTAGTCCGACTAAGACAGGCAGCTTCTAGATGGAGGTACACCGTACACTAGAGAGAACACTAGCCAGAACTTAAGCTCCCGACCCCCGTATGCCGTTATCGAAGTTCAACCACCACCCTTAGCAGATGAAGATCTTCAGCTACCCCGAGAGACGCGCGTAACCTTGGCACAATTACTGGATACTGTAGCAGGTTAATTTCTTATCCAGAATTGGCCCCATATACATACACATATGTCCAGCATATGAAGGTATCCCGAATGATACTAACCACCTTTTCACATGCCCCATCAAACCCACTCATCTAGCATCCCTCTTCCTCTGGACTCAACATGTCGAAACAGCAAGTTCCCTGGGCCTACCGTTAGATGAGCTAGATGAAGATGACTGATGATCTACATACGACAGACAGGGTTAAGTATGCTGCTACGACAACAACAACAACAGACAGCTTCTCCATAAAGTTCTTAAAGCAGTTCCAACTCTCATCGTTCTATCTTCTTTAAGATCCGATTATAGATGCTGAATAAATGTAAAAAGTACCGTAAGTTCGGACAAAAAAATTAAGGTCTAAATTTCCTTCGAATTGAAAAACTTAATTAACAAAAGTTTAACAACTTTTGGTGGACACTAATTCATTGACATTAGGACGGTACGTTAGGGTCAAAGGAACAAAGCTCTGGTATTTTATCTTATATTTTATGTGAAACTTCGAAATCATGCCGGAAATCGTATTGAGATAAGAAACTTCAATCTAAAGTAGTGACTTTTACATGAACGAACATCTCGTCCTAATTCCCACCAAGCAAAAAATTGTCCCACTTTTCGTCCAAGCCTCGACGAATGAAAAATGTTTTCTCTGAACGCATGAGTTTATTGCTTTTGATTTTGCTTGAGCCTTGGATAGCTGCACGCTTTCAAGTAACTTTGGTTTTATATAATTCTATTTGGCCGCTCCACTGTGAGGTTTTCATATCTTAGCTTCCTACATTTGTTAAGGTATAATTGATCTAGTTTGCGGATATTGTAAACTGAGCTGCCTAATTATTTTCACTGGTAGTTGAAAAGAGTTTCTTAATTTTTTTTTTTACTGGCAGTTCTCACTAGAAATTTAATGCTGTAATATTTTTTTCTGAGCTTTAGTTTCTCAGCTATTTTCAAACCTCCTCTATTACTATGAGAGAGTTGGTTTACTCGTTCTTCATACAGTTTAGCTTGATAGTCCGCCTTTCACCTAACAGCTTCTAGTCTGCTATTAGTTGGAAGATTTTAGATGAAAACTGGACTGTCATGGTGGACTAATTAACGGCGTATATATCTTTCACTTGGCTAAATTTGATTGCACCAACATAGTCCTTACTATACCATCTTCTCGGGCGACTTATGGGAGTTGAAATGACAAACACTTGTATTTCGCCTAGATTGTGAAAATGCTGAGCTCAACAATGATTCATGATTTGTGTTCGATATTATTTTTAATGCCAACAAGTTTTATTTAGTCATCCTTATATTGCTTTTTCCTTAATTTTTACTGTTTTTTTACTATTATTTTTTTGCTGAACTTTCCTAGTTATTGCATGCACCCAACCCACATAATTGTTTTCATTTGCAGTTTAGTACAATACCTTCGATTGAGTGCTGATTTCGTTTAACCGAAGTAACAGATGTTTGTGTCGCAACAGTCTGACTCACTGCCACTCAGCGTGATTTGTTGGATATGCAAGCAGATGACGAATATTTAGCATTTGATGCAAGTCTGAAAAATTACAAGACAGAAAAGGTGGCATTAAAGACAGAAGAAAAACACATGGCAATTAACGTAATATTAGCATAAGTAGAAATACAAGGTAATGAAATTTTATTGCCTGATTATGACTAAAGCTCTCTTAACAACTTAATAAATTGTTCATAAGAATTTAATGAGTAAATGAATAAATGCGAGCTATAAAAAATAGAAATTAAAATGAAAATTGAATAAAATAGTACAAAAAACAAAAACTAACACAAACCCTGTACAGTAAGCATTTTTACGCGCTGAGATAATAAATACAACTTTTTTGGTATTTTTTTTTTAAATTTTAATGCAACTGAAAAAAGTGAAAAATACACTGATGGAAAAATGAAATATATTTTTAAGAATTTATTTATTTTTTTTAATTTGTAAATTGGCAAAACAATTACAATAAAATCAACTACTAAATACCTGGGAATTCATTTGGATTCGAAACTAAATTGCAGTCACCACATAAAGCAAAAGATCAAACAAATGAAAGAAAAACTTCGACAACTTCATTGGTTAGTCAGCACAAAATCCAGACTTAATATACAGAACAAGCTGTTAGTGTACAAAGCTATGATTAAACCAATCTGGCTATGTGGACTACAGGTGTTGGGAACGGCTAAAAAGACTCTTAGTAAAAAATCAACGACAACAATCGAAGATTCTTCAAATTTGGACCATGTCTGACAGGCACAAGAATAATGATGACATTCACAGGACTTTTAATATAGCAACAGTGGACGAAGAAATAAAAAAAAAATAGCAAGAAGGCACTTTGAAAAAATACAAGAACACAATAATGCAGAAATCAACAAACTTCAAGCACAAAAAGACGTCTAACGAGAACTTGACCAAGCGACTGAATGAATGTTAGAAAATAATAAATATGTTAAAATAGTTGTATTGCTGTTATATTGATGTACAATTGTAATTATGTAGAGTGAAACTTGTATTGAATATTATTTAATTGTATATTAATTCGTTTATTTTAATTGTTATCGCGTGGACACTGGCCATTAAGCGATGTATGTAAATCCTGGCCAAATTGTTAAACAACGTACTTAATGTCAATGGACAGATGTATAAAATAAAGGGGAAAGAAACAAAAAAAAAAAAAATTAGATAAAAAAAATTGTTTTTTCAGTAATGGAAATACAAAATACATTTTTGGATGGCTCTTTTTTATAAACAACTATTTTTTGCACTAACTGAATAATTATTCAGCCTAACGGAAGATTTAAAATTTTTGCGAGTGGCATCGTACGTCAATAATATTTGGTACTTGTGAACTAGACAATTGGAGTATACAAACAGACAAGTTAAAATATGCATTTCCATCACCCAACATCATATTTTTTGAAGTGAAAACTTCTTTAGAATCGTTGGGAGTGATTTGAGACTCGATGAAACGAAAAAGCGACACTCTTGGCTACGAAGCGTTATATGCTGATATACGTATATGTGTGTGGCTGCGTACTGCTGAGCCACGCTAGTATAGTGAGTATTGTAGTATGTATACTACACTGCCTATTACTTGCTTTGGTGTTTAGTTCAAGCGTCATACGTATGTATGTTTGTATGTATGCTAGTACGTTTGTGTGCGCGCCTGCGTATTACGGAGCCACGGTGAGCGAGAAGGCATTATGTATACCTATACTACACTACCTAATACTTGCTTAGACCAAGCGTCCTACGAATGTTTGTGTGTATGTTAGTACGTCTGTGTAATGTACGCGTTACGACGCTCATAATAGCAACCGCGTGTGCTGTATTGCGTCCGTATTTTTATATTCGTAAATATTTTCATTTTTAAATATTTACCGCAATTATGCCGAAAAATAATGCGGAAAAGTGTCGTGAATATCGACAGAAAAAAAAAAACAAAAAGAAAATAAAACTAAAAAAAACGCAAAGACTTCAACAGAACGTGTACGTGAATTTCGTGCACGCCGAAAAACATTACGAAATGCGCAACCTAGTGTTTCTATTGTGCATAACAATGCATCCACTGTGCAAAATAGTGAAAACGATCATCGTAAGTACTTTAATATGAACTTTATAGCAATATTATAATGAACCTATAATTATCCCGCTCCTAATGCTGCTTTCGTCTCATTCTCTCTCAGTTTGTTTTACGGAAGGTTTCACTTCTATCGCGTCTAACCGTTAGACTGGTATTTTTTTATTTAGAAAAAGTTCTTTAAGAAAAAAAGTGGGCCACCTTATAGAATTTGTGCACTACGTAGATTTTTTATTCCTCCTGATTTTCTTTATAATCACCTCTCCACCGATTTTTATTGGGTGTCTATGTCAAGTGAGCCAAGTATTTCCGACATTTTCAAAGATTTTTCAGAATTTTGTTTTTTTTTTGAGCTTACTAGTAATAAACTGAAACGTTTCAAAGACATTTTGATAGTTTTCAAAATGAAATAAAATAAAAATGAAAAAAAAATTTTTTTTAATACGGGCTTTTTGAAGTCAAATATTTGCGGTTATTTTTCATATTTTTTTAAATAATTTTTTTTTGTATTTTTTATTATAAGACAAACCTTTTGAACATTTTTTTTTAAAGTTTTGGCATTTTTTGTTTTTTTTTTAGAAAATAATTCATTTCATTCTTAAACATTTTTGGGGTGTCTTTTTGAAGATAATTTAATTTAATTAAAAAAATTTTTTTTTTTTTTACGCTTTATTATTGTTTCTATTTCAACTTAAAATATTTACAATTTTTCTTTCTTTTTGGGTTTCAACAGTATTTAGAAGCCAATACCACTATATACATTTATCTAAGAAAAAACAAAAAATTAACTCGTTATTTAATTAATTTAATTATTTAGTGAATAAATATATTCATAAAATTGTGACACCATTTACATCTGCAGTTGGTCGTTTGCGCTTAAGTCTCCTCGTCTCGGTTTCCTCTTTTAATGGAAGTTGCCGAATTTCCCTGTTAGAATGTTCTAGTAGTCGGTTTGTGTGTCTTAAGCTGTTATTACGTATTTCTTCATGGACAGTTTTTAATTTAAGGTCTCGATGGAATTATCATTTAGTATATACCATTCCGCTTTTGATATTATGCGAAGTATCTTACTTTGCGTTTGTTGTACAATTTTTATATTTGTACTGCTTGCGGTTCCCCCAAGCTCTGAGTCATATTTCCATGTTGGTGTTATAATTACTTTATGTATTAGTATATTATTTTCCAGTGGGAGCGTTGAGACAATGAAGTTGTTTAAACTTTGTCTTCTATTTAAGTTTATTGCCTATAATCATACCCAAGTATTTTGCCCTTGTGTCGTGGTGGATTTGTTTATTCTTTATGAATATTCGATTGTATTGTTTTTTTCTCTTGTTAGTGTATGTGACGTGGGCGGTTTTATCTTCGTTTATTTTGATTCCCCATTTCTCGAACCATTGAGTGGTGTTGTCAAGTAATTCCTGAAGTTTATAAGCAGCCGTTCTTGGATCTTTGTCTGATGCTAACAAGACAGTGACGTCTGCAAATTTTGCTATTAGAGAATTCTTAGTTGCCGGTGTAGGGATATCAGCTGTGTAAAGAAGGTAAAGAAGCGGCCCAAGGACACTACCTTGCTGTACACATGCTTCCATTGTTAGTATATCAGAATACTTATCTTCGAATTTTACATAAAATTCTCTTCCAGTTATATAACTTTTCATTACAATAGTTCGTAGTAGTCTGTTGGTAAATAAGTCAAGAGTTTTTGTAAAAAAATTTGGAACTTCGTTTGCAAGCTAATTTAATTTAATTTTTATAAAATATTTGGGATTTTTTTCTTGAAAACACTTTTATTTTTATAAATTTTTGGGATTTTTTGTTTTTTGTTAGAAGAACATTTTACTTTATTTTTATAAATTTTTGTAATTTTTTGTTTTGAAAATAGTTTAATTTTATTTTTAAAATGTTTTTGGGAATATTTTTTCTGTCAGCGCAAAATACAATTTTAAATAGTTTCTTTCAGATCCTTTTTCTATTCTAGCGAAGTTGCGCTACGTACATTAGTACCTTAGTCCTACGTTTGGAAATACTACTATACTTGTAAAACTTTCAGGAATTAATTTGTATAGTCTCAACTAGTTCTGCCTACTCCAAACTGGATAAAGAGGCAAAGCGAATGGGACTGGTGGTGAACGAGGACAAAACGAAGTACCTCCTCTCATCAAGCAAACAGTCGGCGCACTCGCGTATCGGCACCCACGTCACTGTTGACAGTTATAATTTTGAGGTTGTAAAGGACTTCGTATACTTAGGAACCAGCATTAACACCGATAACAATGTCAGCCTTGAAATCCAGCGTAGAGTCGCTCTTGCCAAGAAATGCTGCTTTGGTCTTAGTAGGCAATTGAGTAGTAGAGTCCTTTCTTGACAAACAAAACTGACACTCTACAAGACTCTCATCATGCCCGTTCTAACGCATAGCGCAGAAGCTTGGACGATGACAATATCCAATGAAGCGACGCTTGGAGTGTTCGAGAGAAAGATTCTGCGTAACATTTTTGGACCTTTGGACGTTGGCAACGGCTAATATCGCAGACGATGGAACGATGAGCTGTATGAACTTTACGATGACATAGACATAGCGCAGCGAATAAAGATCCAGCGGCTACGTTGTCTGGGTCATGTCGTTCGAATGGATACAAACGCTCCGGCTCTGAAAGTATTCGATGCGGTACCAGCTGGTGGTAGTAGAGGAAGAGGAAGGCCTCCTCTGCGTTGGAAAGATCAGGTTAGCACGAGAAAGAAACGACTGGCGTGCTTTGTTAAACTCGGCCAAAATCGTGTAAGCGGTTATCGTGCCAATTAAGAAGAAGAAGAAGTCTCAACTATTAATTATAAAAATAAAAAATAAAAATTCAGTTAGTTTGCTTTTGAAAAATGACACACAAAAAAATGTACTAAAATTATAGCAAACAAAAATCTATCAAAAATTATTAAAAAAATTATAAAAAAAAATGGTTAACTATAACTATTTAAAATTTAAAAAAACTTTATGATCAATTATCTTTAAAAAGTATTGTATATTTTATTATAAAAACAATTATAAAAATTTTTTAAAATTTAATTAACTCTGCAAGAAAATGTTCCTTTAAAAAACTCTATGCACGACTTTTTAACATGGAATAAATTTCAAAACTTTTCAAATCATTTTTTTTCAGTTTGCTTCTATTTTTTAAGATACATTTTATTCAAAAAAATAAAAATAAGTTACAAAAATGTGAAAACCCGAACATATTTCACCTTAAAAACCAAACCAAAACAAGATTTTCCAACAAGGAATAAATTTGAATATTAATAATAAATTAAAAAAACTGTTAAGTTTACTTCTTATTTTAATGTTTTATCAAAAAAAAAAAAAAAAAAATGTATTAGAAAACTGTAAAAGCCCAAATATATTGTGTTTCACTTAAAAAACCAAACCAAAACAAGATTTTCCATCATGGAATAAATCTGAAAATTCATAAATTAAAAAAAAAAAAAAATTAAGGTTACATCTTATTTTAAGGGATGTTTTAGCACAAAAAAAATATTACAAAAATGTAAAAACCCAAATATATTTCACTTTAATAACTAAACCAAAACAAGACGTTTCAACATAGAATAAATCTCAAAATTAATAAATTTTTTCTAGGATAAAAATTACAAACATTTTAAAATCTGAGTATATTTCACTTTAAACATTTCTGTGCAGGCCTTTGGAAAATTAAATAAATCGCAAAAGTATATTAATTAACTTTTTTCCCAGTTTTTTTTAGTTTAGTTCTTTCTTAAAATATTGTTAAAATATAAAATATTACAAAAAAAAAAAAACAACAAATGAACACACCCGAATACAATATATTTATTTCACTTTAAACTATGCAAAACACTCCAACATTGAATAAGTCTCAAAATTAACAAATGTTTTTCCAAACTTATTTCAGTTTACTTATTTTTTAAAGGGTATTCTATCCAAAAAATTATACAAAAAAATTAGAAGAATATGAAAACGCGAATATATTTCACTTTAAAAAACTCGATGCAAGACTCTTCAAAACTGAGTAAATCTCAAAACCATCAAATATTTTTTAAAACTTTTTCAGTCTACTTTTCTGTACTCAAGCCTACAAATAAATGAATTTTCAAAGAATCTATTAATATTTCCAAAATACTTTGATTAATTGATATATAATCGCTTTTATGTGATACCTTTTGCTGTTTCTATTGGAGCATAGGTGCAGTTTGGATCCTAAACGTACTTCTGCCCCTTAACATTATTTTTCAGATTTACATATATGGCACAGTTATAATACAAAAATCTTCGGTTTGTTGTAAAATTTGTTATATACTTTTCAACTTCACCTCATATAAGTAAATGTGACAACTACAATAAGTACAGCATAGCTTACAAAAAAGTTTTGGATTGCCTGTGATTATTTTATTAACAGAGATAATTTTTACTACGTCTTTTATTTTTCTTCCCAGACGGATCTACCTAATGATGCTCATGTGTCATTTCCTTTGTACATTAAGAGATCATTAACGCAGCACAATGCCAAAATACGCTCATACATATAAGTGCATACACAATCACCTGACAGCTCATCAATTAAAATCGTATTTCAATAAGTTAATTCGCTGCAAATGTTTCAATTTCCGAACAGCATAATAACTACATATTAGTACATGAGAGTACATATGAGCACAACAAAGTAAACAGCGCAACAAAAGCTCATAAATATCGGGCATCATATCATCATTAAAGCAGCAGCACTGCGCACAGCCCCAAAAAGGAAAGAAAAAAGAGATATAAACGATGAAAAATCTGAGAACAAAAAGCGGCCCACAAAGTTGCGTTTGTAATAAAGGAATCAGTTACTAAATAAATGCACGTTTCAGTTTCTTATTATGCGGCATTTTTTGTGAACATCCTTTTTAATGTTTTCCTACCCTGTTTTTGTTTTATTTTCAGATCGAACTTTTTGGCGCAATTTAAAAGTTAATTTAGCACTGCTGACCGCAGGGGCCATCCAGGCATGACCAACGCCACCCAGTTGACTGGCTGGCTGGTTGGTTGATTGGTTGGTTGGTTGGTGTGCACGAGCCCGAAAAGAGTAGGGAATGTGCGGCAAACAAGCCGCTCTGGTCGGGAAGAAAGATAGTTAATAGCTGAGCAGTCTGAGAACACCAACAAAAATCGGCAGGAAGAAGACAAAGTTATACAGGTCATTTGGTAAATGCGGCATGACCGAACGGAAGAGAAAAATAGTGTGAAGGGGAAATGGTCGGCCAACAGCCTGCAGCTGGCATAAATTGACCACCATGAAAATGTTGCTCCGCCATGCAACACTGGTGGCAATAGCGATACAGACAAACTTTCAAGTATAAATGGCAGGAAACGAAAACTAACGAAATTGAGCAAAAGCGTAAAAAACAAAAGCCAGCAACTGCAAGTAATAAGAATGATAAAAAAAATAATAAGAAAAAAAAAATATTTAATTAAAAGAAAAAAATTGTAAACCCACTGGTCTCGTCTACGCCTGAAAAGTGCAGAAGCAGCAGAGCAAGTGCGGCGCAAAAAGGGAGCACAAATGCCCGCAAGGTAGTCAATGGGTTCCAAATGCAGGGAAGCAAGCATTTTTAACCTCTTACGCGTTTTGCCCTTGCCTTCCATTTTCGTGTTGCTCTTTTTGTTGTTGTTGTCATTGATGCTGATTTCGGCGCGCATGGCTTAATGCGCTGCAATTTGATGATTAAACGTCGTGCAGCCGGCTGACTAGCTGACGTACTACATGCAATACTTTTATCTGACTACCCAACTGATTTCAACGACGACAAGCAACAATAACAATCCAGTATTCCAATCCATTGAGCCACTGAGCCGGGCGCTGGCTCGCACATTTCACTCACTTCGCTTTCGAACCTTGCTTTGTTGCCATCGATATGCTGCTTTAAGCCAGCTTCGTCTGAGTACAGCCGCCAGTGATACTGCAGTGCTGAGTCGCCAACAGTGGGTTCTGTACAACAACAAATCGTAGCAACTGCCGGTCCACCACCGGCGAGCCACCGAGTCACTCAAAGAGCTTCATCAATGAAAGCGTGCAACGGGCGGCCGTAATGGGCAAATGCAGTCATCAGTGCCGCTACCTACCACTGCGGCTTCCTCTTGTTTTGGCGGCAGCGCTCCTCAATGCATCGACCATTTATGTGTTGGCCCTTTTTTCGTTCGCTTCGCTACATGTCGCCGCTGTTTTTTTTTTTGGTTTTTGTGATTCTTTTTCCCTTTTTTACTTTGAAACTGAAAATGAAAGCAAACCTGTTAAGATAGCAACACCACACTTGCCACTGCCAGTAGAAAGATTTAAGAGCAAACAAAATGAAGAAAAAATAATTCAAATGAATTTGAAAAATCGTCAGTAACGACCTCCAACAGAACATCAATTATGCTGCAGGCGGTATAGTGTGTTGATTTTATGAAATTTGTGATCAAAATACTTGAACAAAAGATCGATCTGATTCTGTCAAAGAATTTAAGATCTATCTGACTCTGTCAAAAAAAGCCTACATACAAGCAGAGATACCGACACATTTTTACTTTTGGGGGAATCAAAATTTGCCCGTTATTTTAATATTTAATTTTTTTCTTTTGAGAAAACACAAAAATGTATTCCGATATAACATTTATTTCCTTGTTTCCAAGCCGTTTAAAGTTGGCGTGCCAGTGAATATTTTTTACAATCTAAATAATGAAATATCATCCAGTGAATACATTTTTTGTTTTGGAAGGGTTTTTTCTGCTTTTCATTTTTTACTTGTCCTTTATTCCAAAATATTCTCTAAGTCTATAGAAGAAACTATGGTGAAGTTTCAGACGAAGGCGTGAGAAAATATTCTCAGGCTGGAATTGGCAAATCAAAACAAAGCACACAAGCTACACTGGGTTTTCAGTTTTAATAATTTAAAGAGAAGATTACAACAACTAGTAATAACTGGTGGACTCATATGAAACCTAACGAGTATTGCTTTGGCCAACACTCGATGAACAAAAAACATCCGACTCACCAAGCAATTAAAAGATAATTTACATCAATGAATTCTAACGAAATTCTTAAGCCAAGCAAAAAGAGTGGAGAGGTGAATGCTGCGGAGTCCATTTAGCAAAAAAAGAGTAGAGGGTGAATTTCATTTCCATTCAGCACTTCATACTTGAAGCTTACAACTTAAAAAATCTGCGTGGGGCTGATTAGCGTTTACAAATATCGTCACTATTTCAAAATATGTTACAGGAGTAGGACAATGTTTCCTGGTTTTTTTTTTATGAATATCTCCTCTAATCTTACCAATAAGTAACAGGTTTTTAAAGAAGTATAGTTCCCCTAGGGAGTAGAGTATCCCGAAACTTTTTTCAAACTGAATCTCTAAAACAGTATGGTAAGGAGCAAATGCTTATACTCGTCGCACAAAATTTTGTATTCAATTCAAAAACCAGTCTAAAATGATTGCCTTTTAATGAATGAAGCAATCTGATCCTAGAGCAAGACCTTCACCTGCTGAGATTCTTGCTATTTCAATTTCCGGTTCAGACGGTGCCAGTGTATAAGGGAGTTGGTCGCTGCTCTCTTAATTTTTATCATATTTAAGGCCTTTGGCCTGAGTTCCTTTCTTGCTGAGTGAACTTTAAGATTAGAAGAGCAGATGGTTCAGGTCACTTTAAAATAACAAAAGAAATCAGCAGACGCTCTTCGCCTCCAACAAGCTATTGTTTGTCTTCCAACAAGACATTTCTAGGGCGGAAGCTATGCAGAGTGGTTAAGTTATTTCTTGGAATTCAGTTGAAATCCTGTCTTTTTTTCTTTTAATCGACTCCTAGAGCTGTCCTCAATACTGTAGATGCCTTCTTAAATCTGTCCTCCAAGTGGCGATGAAGATTGTTAGTAATGATATTGTCATTGGTATTGCGTGGTATGGTACAGATACTCGTAATGGTATCAGCATTCGGATTGGTTTTGGTATTATTATTAAATATTATTTTTATTGGTATTCCTAATGATATTAGTTTGGTATTGGTCATCATATTGGTACAGGTACTGATAATAGTATTTGTGCTGGTATTGCTATGATATTAGTTTGGTATTGGTACAGATACTGATAATAGTATTTGTGCTGGTTTTGGTATTGGTATTGGTATTGGTAATGATATTAGTTAGGTATTGGTATTGGTATTGGTATTTATATTGGTATTGGTAATGATTTTGGTATTGGTAATAGTATTGGCATTGGTGTTGGTATTAGTATTGTTATTGGTATTGGTGTCGGTATTGGTATTGGCATTGGTATTGGTATTGGTATTCGTATCGGTATTGGTTTCGATATTGTTTCCGGTATTGTTAATTACATTGGGTTTGGTATTGGTAGTGAGTTTGGTATTGGTAATGATATTAGTTTGGTATTGGTATTGACATTGGGATTGGTATTGCTATTGGTATTGCTATTGGTATTGGTATTCGTATTGATATTGGTATTGGTATTGATAATATTGTTGCTGTTGGTATTAATACTGGTATTGGTAATGTCATTGGGATTGGTATTGGTACTGGTACTGCTATGAGTATTGGTATTGGTATTAGAACTGATCATAAGTACTGGTATTCGTATCGGTATTGGTTTCGGTATTGGTTCCGGTATTTTTATGGCTTTGGTATTGGTAGTGATGATGAGTTTGATATTGGTACTGCTATTAGTGAACTGGTATATGGATAAGTTTTGGTACTGGGATTGATGCTGGTATTGGTATTAGTCTAAAACCATCTATTTGTTCTCGTCACTAGTATTGCTATAGTAAACTGTAAAGCTATTAATATTACTAATATTTTTTTGAATCGCCTGGTGTTCCTTACCGAATATTTTTTACCTAAGACGTGCACTTTTTTAGTCCCACTACTTGTTCTTATCTCAAACGACATGACACTACACAAAACAACATATCAGCGCATGCGCGACAGTGTAAAGACCAACGCTCGCCGCCCGCTGCCATTTGGCACATAAATCAAGTGTTGACAGACAGACAGCCGAACGCACACAGACGCAGCAAAGACGAAAAAGACACAACGGCGGCCACCTTGTGGCTGTTAATTCTTAGTGAATTTAATGGATTCTTTCGTACCTCGTTTTATTTCAAAGGCTAAGGCTGAGTATTTTTATGTTTTTTTTGTCTCTGGGCATTTGCATTTTAAATTTCAACTAATAAAATAAAAAGGCTGAACTTGAAAGCAAGAAAATATATCTGGCATTTGACTCCCGCTAAAATGAATTGATTTGCTTCTAATTCAAGCGCAACGGCAGCGTAAAGGAACTAAGAAAGAGCGAACGAGCAAGTAAGTTGGATGAAGGAGCGGAGAATGGGGAGGCGAGGGTTAGTGAGAATGCAGGCAATGCATTCTCAGACAGGCGGGCAAACAAGCTAACAGACAGTCGGGTAAGTGAACAAACAATTTTTATGCGGGGCTGTGTGTGTATGCACGAGTATGTTTTGCGTATGTGTGTGTGTGCGTGTTTGTACATTTAGTTTTGCATCATAAAACCCATAAATAATTGCAGTTTTTAAACGCCTCTAAGCCTTGGCAGTAACTGCAAAAAATAAATGGCAGTGTTTGTAAAAGTTGTTGCTTTTGTTTGTTTTTTGCGTATTTTCAACTCATTTTTTTTTTTGTTTTTGGCTATGGCAGTTTGTTTTCGCATTTAATTTTCTTTAATTTTACGACTTGCAATTTTTATTGCAAATACGAGAATTTCATTTTGGTCCACATTCACCTCAGCGGGTTGCATCAACAAGCATACATAATTACATACGTACGTGCATTTGTGCAACAACTACTAAACTGCACTCTCTCGCATGTAGCATTTTTGCGAAAATAGCCACTGATGTCATCTTTCGCCGAAAACTAAACAGCAACTAAGCAAACAATTGCAAAGACGTCTGTATGTTTGCCTGCCTATTTGAGTATTTATGTGGCTCGCTCGCACATTGCAATTCTACGTAACAAAAGCAAAAACAGCGGATTTCGATTTGTAATTCACTTTTACAGGCAGCAAAGCAAACTATAGTGAAAGGTAAGCGAACGTGTTTTTTGCTCATGAACAGTCAAAACAAATGTGTTTCTATGGAATTGAGGAGCAAAGTAATAAAACTTATGAAAATTAATGCTGGACGATGTAGAAAAAAAGTTGAAGTAATGAATTTTGATATCAAATAGCAGATAATACTGTGAGATGCGCTAGAGAGTGCGGTAAAAGGTGTGTTCCAAGGTGCACAGGATTTTGAAACAGAGTCTTTTCTGCTGGCGTCATCTGTATGTGACACTGAAATTTCAAAAATGGTAATATTTTTCAACCAGCAGTAAACATCCCATGAAGGGAGGCTTGGAGTGTTCGAGAGAAAGATTCTGCGTAAGATTTTTGGACCTTTGGACGTTGGCAACGGCGAATATCGCTGGCGATGGAACGCTGAGGTGTATAAGCTTTACGACGACATAGTTATAGCACAGCGAATAAAAATCCAGCGGCTGCGCTGGCTCGGTCATGTCGTCCGCATGGGTACAAACGCTCCGGCTTTGAAAGTATTCGATACGGTACGAGAAAGAAACGACTAGCGCGCTTTGTTAAACTCGGCTAAAGTCGCGTAAGAGGTTATCGCGCCAATTAAGAAGCAAAATGCAAAAGTTGCGATTTTGCTGAAAACTTTCAACTTTACTCGGTCACCTCATCAAATGATACTCGCTTGAGGTTTTAATACAGTTTAAACAAAGTCAGACGAGTTGTAAGTTGTAAGTGTAACTCGACTTTACAGCCAAAAAACCCAAGAATCTAACCATCCAAATCGGTTGCTGAGTCAGAAAATAATTTTTTCTATCAACTACGGGGTCGTTCACATAGTTATTTATTAAAAAAATCAAAATAATGTTATTGATTTATTCCAAAGCGCAATTATTTCTGCTACTGAACACAATTTCATACATTCTCTACAGCGCGTTCTTTTAAACCAGCTTTCCAAAATCTTGCTTACGATTTCTGGCTCTATCTCACGAGTTATTTGCTCGATATTCTCCTTAAAAAACTGAATCTTTATTATCAGGTTTGCATAACATCGGTACCAGGGCACAAGGGACTAGAGGGAAATGAGAGAGTTGACCAGCTTGCTAAGGCAGGTACCCGCTTGCCTAGGATGAGTACGGCGAGCATATATCCTTCACACTCAATTTTGAACTACCTCTCAAAGCACCGTCTACATGGGAAGCTTTGGCCTCCCACAGCGATACCAAAATAATGCTACGAACTTGCAACACAAAAAAAACTTACTTTATTTTATCACTCCGAAGGAAGGAATGTAAAATCTTGGCTGTAGTACTGACGGGATATTGGCTCTATATCACGCATCTAAAATGGGATTGGTCGAGAACGACGCGTGTGACTTATGCGAAGAAGAAAACGGTACTTTAGAATATCTTAAGCAGAACTCGTTACGACTGCCTGGGATCGGTATACTTTTAATCGCTGAAGGACATTGCTGAGAAAAGTTAGAACTCGCAAAGGCATGTATCACAATGTATGTTTAACTGGAATCCAACAACACACAACGGACCCTTGTGGCCTATGTGAAATTTATTCAGATCACTCAAATGTACTTAACCCAAACTAACATCGGTCTTACCCGGCATCACTCAAAAAAGTAACTAACGGCATCACATGGCAACTCTGAGATAGACAATTGACATTACCGGGACGGTAATACCATTACCGGACCTGGCGCAAAATAGATCGATTGTGTGGTAAGGCGAGTCAAAAACAAAAAAAGTGGATTACCCTGCCACTGGCGCTTCCAGCAGTATTATCAAAGGAAAGTGGGCCAATAATGCCACCGCTTCAAATCCACTCCAAACTGTCATTTTCTGCGGATGCAATGGCTTCTTGGTGATCGCGTGCGATCTGCCTTTTTTGTGGATTTTCGGACTTAGCGATCGATTTTACAAAGAAATTGGATGGTTTGGTTTTGGGTAGAAAAAAATCATTACTTTATGATGTTAAAAGTAAGGAGAAGGGGCTAAGTTTCAACATTTGTTATTAAACGAGAAATAATCCATTCTACTCAGACTACATTTTTCAAAGCTTTTGAATCCGAGTCTGAACTCAGCATAGCACCAGCAGAGGATATTCCATAAACAAAAATTGTTTACGTACGAAAATGTATTTAAAAGGGAAAGAGTTGTGCCAAGGAAGAAAGATAGTAATTGTGCCTTTCCTTTTCTTCTTCGCGGCCGCCGTAACCAAATGGTTGGTGCGGAATTCCGAGAATGTTTCTTCGAATCTCGGTAAAAGAGCAAAAATGAAGAAAAAAAAAGAAATATTTTATAATAGCGGTCGCCTCTCGGCAATCAATGAAAAACCTCCGACTGTATTCCTGCCATGGAAAAGCTCCTCTTAAAAGAAATCTGCCGTTCGAAGTCGGCTTGAAACTGTATGCCCCTCCATTTGTGGAAAAACATCAAGACGCATATCACAAATAGGAGGAGGAGGCCGGCCGAACACCTAGAAAGGGTGTACGCGTCAATTGAATATATATTGAATATATATATATATATATATATATATAAAGGGATTTCCAATAACAGATGATACAGGTGAATGGATTGCGTTATCGAGAGATGATTAACGATTTTTCATGGCCGGAATTGGATGGTATTGATCTGGGCAACGTTTATTTTCAACAAGACGGCGCTACGTGCCACACAAGCAACGAAACCATTGATCTCTCATTAATCTCTCGAAGAGGTGATCACAATTGGCCACCGAGATTTTGTGATTTAACACCTTGTGACTATTTTCTTTGACATGAAAGAGAAGCCAATAGCCCAGTGTCGATTAAAGACCTCAAAGATGGAATTCGTGAGGTTATCGAGCACATAGGGCAGCCACTTTGCCATTCGGTTATGGAAAATTTTATTTTATTTTTACGCTTGTAAGCGTAGTCGTGGTGGTCATTTGCCTCATGTTATCTTCCACTATTAACGGCATACCTTCCTCTTTATAATGAAATAAACATCCGATCATTTATATTAAAAAATAGCATTTTTCTTTGAATATCACCTCTTATTAAAAACCCTTTATATATCTCGACAAGTTACATAACCTCAAACATAGCTAAAGACTACTTTTTTTTTAATTTTAAGCTTGAACATCGGGAAAACGTGTCATGCTGGGATTTAATTGTGATTAACTTGAATCGCCTTGGCTTTCTTTCCGTTTGCATATTCATCGCCTTTTTTCATGTGGTCTCAAAATTTCGTTCTATGTAGTTACGTCCCAACAGACCGTCAAGTATTTATGGTTGTCTTAGAATTATTTCTCTTTTCAGAAACTTAATCTAGCCTAACCTCGTTGAACTATCAATGCATAATAAAATTTGCGAAATTTCCGAACAGAAACTGTTATAGCTGCGACGCTTTCTAAAAATAGTTGCTGATCTATTCGAAATGCTTACTTTATTACTATATATTTTTTTCAAATAGAATCTAAAATAAACTTTTAAAATCTACGCCACATTCTTCAATATTTACACACGTGGTAGTCACTCTCATTCTCATTCGGCTGCTCTCTATCATTCGCTCTATTTTTGTTTGTAATTTATTTTTAACAATGATATCAGCAATTAACGCAAAATTTTCGTTATCACTCGTCTGGACTATGCACAACAGCTTATAAATCCCAGCCCTTATCTCCAACTAGGCATCTGTATTGGTAAAAAGCCTCGGAAGTGTTATATGCAAAACCATTGAAGTCCATATTTTAGCTCCACGCTATCTACAGACCATATACCTACATATATGTAGGTATGTACGGGGAGCCGATAAAATTCCTATTAAATGACAACAAATGGATAGTCACTACATTCCAGAGATAAGAATTCTAGCCGGGTGTACTAAAGCCCCTGCATAATATGTACTTATATATACGTATTTGTACTAGCACAAATGCAAACTCAAATTTTTGTTTTGCCATGCCCGTATGTAGTGACTTGGATACTAATCGAGGCTGCATGCCGCTTATCTATTTTGTATCGAAGAAGAAGGTGAGAGAGTTTAGCTGGAAGTGGTTCAATAAGTGGAATACTCCTCTATGGCTGTGAAAGATATCACTTGCATATGTATTTACATATATATGAGTGCAAGTGTGTAAAGGTTGCTTAGCAATGACTTAGCCGAATGTGGCATGTATGTATGTAGCTGCAATGTATTTAGCTAATTAAAGTGTACTTGAATCAAATTTGAGGTTTATGAAAGGGTTAGGCCACTGCGGAAATTTCAAAAAATCATTTGTTTTTGTTCCTTACTTAAAAACCCTCATAGGGTTAGGCTACGATAAATATCTAAACGCTTTCATTTTTGAATTTTGGCATAGCCTTACTCAGTGCGATTCAGATTCATTTACGATTTGTGAAAAATTACTGAAAAATTTAAATGCGTTCTTCTCGAAATTAGATTTTCCAAGTGGACCGGATTCACAACTCGAGCAAATTTTGATCTACTGACTTGAAATTATATTGAAGTATTTTCGCAATTACATTTTATTTACAAACAGCGCGAGGTTTACTGGCTTCGAAAAATTGTCGTATTTTTTTTGTTCCGAAAATCAATAATATTTTCTCGGACTGTGTAATCAATAATATTGGTATGCCTCATAGTCTTTCATAATGATTTTTTGAAAGATTGTTTTCGAAATAAGAAAACAAATTTGGCAAACATTTTTCGAATAAATAGTTAAACAAAAAAAACTTTTTGAAAAAAACTTTCTCAAAAGCTTCAAAACAGCAAAAACAGTACAAAATTATTTGTTTTTTTTTCAAAAACGCGTTTGAAAACGAATTTTTTTTTTTTTCAAAATAAAATTTTATTTTTTAACTCAAAAATTTTATTTTTCCAAAAAACTTTAAAACAAAATTATTGTTTTTCAAAAAAATTTTTTGGAAAAAACCAAAAAAAAAACCTGTTTTTTTCCAAAACTAGTTTTTTCAAAAAGATGTTTGTTTTTGTTTTAATAATTTTTTTTTAAATAGGTGTTTCAAAAAACTTTGAAACAAACATTAAGAACAAAATTGTTTTACAAAACAAACTTTTGGAAACAAACATTTTTTTTCCAATTCAGAAAAATTGTTTTTCCGAACAAAAAAACTTTGACCATGAAATTCAGATTCAAGAAAAAATGTTTGAAAAAAAATTATGAAAACAATTTTGAAAAAAAATTTTACGAAAAAAAATGTTTAAACCAAAAAACTCTACACTTCAGAAGAAATGGTCGGAAAAAATTATGTTCGCTAAATTAGAAATTCCAGAATATAGGCCAGCTGCTATTTTCCGAAAAAAAGGAAAAATAAGAATAAAAATGTATACAGTTTATAAATTATCTTTTTCAGAATTTTGATTTATTTCATTGTTTTGAGGAAAATGTTCCCAAAATATATTTAATTTTTTCGCTGCTGGAGTGGCCTAGCCACTTAAGGGGTAACGTTATCGTTTGAACGACTTTTTTCGAAAATAATTATCTTTTTCTGGAATGGCCTAGGGGGATTGTTATTTCACACATTTTTAATGTATTCTGCATCGTAAAGACGTTTTCGCGTTTATTTTTAATTTTTTTTTTAATTTTATTAAATATTAACAGAATTTATATTTTGTATTTTTCCTTATCCCGCTATATTTTACGATTTCAAATATTTAACGAAATTTTATTCCGGTTCAAGATTTTACAAAGTTCCAAATTAAATTCAAAATTGTGTTTTAAAATAATATAAGCTTTAAAAATTCTTTTTTTAAGTTTAAAGGTGAGTATAAAATGAATAATTCGGATTAGTGCGACTTCAGCTTCGGGCATTTGATGTTTAATTTTAGGCCAATAGTCCGAGCTACCAGTGCCTTTCGTAATGTAATACAATTATCCATAATTTTATTTCTAATAAATAAAAAATAATTTTCTATCTATGAGGTTTTCAGTAAGTGCGGTTCAACTTTTGAACTTTTTTGAATAAAACACGACGTTTTTAACTAATTTTTTTTTATTATCGAGTTTGAACATATACATTTAAGTATGAAATTCGATTTCTTTTGCATGACCACCGCGTGCACGTTTTACGAAGTCCAATCGTTGAACCCAATTTTCGACCACTCTTTTACATAAATCGGCCGAAATTCCAGCAATTTCGCGTTCAATATTGGCTCTGAGCTCACAAATCGTCGCCGGCTTGTTACTGTAGACCAATGACTTCACACAACCCCAAAACGGGACGGCTTGTTAAATGGACCGTAAAATGGCCGTAATGCTCTTAAAGTAGCAGCAACAGAACGATTATTTTCATAAAAAATTTGCACGATTTGCAATCGTTGCTCTAGTGTGTAGCGTTCCATGATGAAATGTATACTAATGAAGTTTACAAATAACAAGCGAAAAATAAAAAATTTTGCGTCGTTCGCCCTCCCTATCGGAAAAAAGTTGAAGCGCACCTATTGAACAACCCATTACATATCTTGATTGGTATTGCCCATTTTTTACAGGTATGGCATGTTTTTTTTAATCAACTTAATTGAATGAATTTCATATCTCTGTAATTTCTAGTTTTGCTGGCATCCAAGGTAAGGCGGCTTTACTTTGCTTAAAATAAGTGGCCAGAAGTCTTTATAATATTATGTAATAATCTCTAGAAAAAAAATCAGAGAAATTTTGCTTCAGTGGTTACCAATCGGCAGACGATTGCGTACCGATGGGGAAAATGACTTGTTCATTGAAAACTACCTACTTGTAGAGACCAATGACCAAAAACAAAAGTGATTCAATAAGTATTTATTTATAATACAAGAGTTTTTCAACTTCTCCCGCATTCATCTTCATATACCACCACCAGTAATCAATGCATCAAACACCTTAAGTGTTGAGGGTGCCAGCGCAGCTATTATTTCGCTACACTATGTTTATGTCCTGATAAGTTTCATATACCATCATCAGTCCACCAGCTGCGATACTAATCGTCGCTAACGCATAAAGGCCCATATATATTCCACTGTATCGTCGTAGACTCGGAGCCGTCCAAAAAAGTTGGCCATTATGATAGATTTGTAGATTTACTGCTCGCTTGGCTATTCAGTTCAAAGAAGCATTTATTAGTAAAATATATCCTCTAATGGATTTCATGGCTGACAACATTAGTAGTAGTCAATGCTAGCTTCCAAGTAACATAAAAAAAAATCTCTACTATACAATTTTAACTGCCTACAGTGACATGGGTGCCGAGATGCGAGGACGTTGTGTTTTTGTTTAATTCTCCATTGGACACCTTTCATGGGTTCAATGGTCACACATTTCACATCAAAACGGCCAACAAGTCGTTGGACCTTTGCTTTCCTTTGCAACATGTTGGATATAATGACGCTGGCAACGTTTTGTATTTGCGAGGAAGTTGATGGGCTCAGAAAAAGTGATGCGAGATGAAATATTTTGACGACTTTATCGAACACGTTGGTCCGTGCAAACATCGAAAATCGTATGAATAATTCAGCCGTTATTTCTCAAAACACTACTCGTTGGGCTATGGAATCATTTTTCAACACGATTGTCTGTTCAAGATTGTCTGTTTTCTCTAAAAGGAAGCGAAGAGTTTTGTTAAAAAATTCCTTTCTATTGTATTGTATGCAAGAATCCAGTATGTCAAAAGCACTCAAAAATCTCTTATACATATTTTGTTTGCCTGCCACCGCCATAACATATAATATTTTATCGTAAATTTCATTGTTATCAACTTTTTCTTCTTCAACCTTCTCCGAAATTAATCAAAATAAAGAACAAAACAAAATATTTTCAGCGATTATATTTGCTTCTGTAGGTAGCTCAATGCATACCAAAACCAATGGAAAAGCTAAGAAATTAAAAATATATACCATAAAACGTCACATTTGTCACATATTCCCATACAAATGTTTATAAATACATAGGGTCCAGCCATACCCGAAGTGCCTAATCGAGGATGTAACTTTTTAAATCCTTGTTTTAGTCCTGTTCGAGGATCCTTTTGTAGTGCCAGACCCGAAGTGCCTAATTGAAGGTGTAACTTTTTAAATCCGTCCTGTTCGAGGGTCCTTTTTTAAGGGTTATGGTACATCCACAAATGGATAGAAAATTAAATTTTAGGAAGCTATCTTAAGCTCAAGTCGTTAGTTTTAATCGAAAAATTTTAAATTCACGTCCAAAGTCGAAAAAGGTCTGGTCAGAGCCAGGTGCCGCCCGGAGTGCTAATGAAACGAAATATTTCATCTTACACTGATTCATCTCACTGCATTTTCTCCACGCTCTTGTCCCTCAAACTTCTTACAGAAATGCCTGATGTGGCTTACATATGCCATCCTTTTCTATTCCAGACTTTCTAAAAATTTATCTCCAAAATTTGAGATAGTTTAGTGAATGGAGTTAATCTTAATTTCTAGGCGAACCTCGGCTTCAGAAAACAAATTTACTTTGAATACGAACACTCCTACTGGTATGATTGTGCTGATTGCCTGCTCATGCCGATTTTTAAGTACCTGGCTGAAGCCAAGGTGACGTACGCAAAGGGTTTGTAAGCTCAAAGCACACTACCACTTCCTCCTCCTCTGCAAAGCAAAAAACAACCTTATAAATATAAAGCCTATTCGTTGATTACAACGTTTTTCGTACCTTTGCTAGCAGGTGGACAGTGGAGATGAACTGTTTTAGACAAACCTACGACAGATACAGACGCTTGAGCCAAACACTCACAACAGTACCGATCTGAAGACAAGACAAAAGTTTGTGAGTATCGGACTATTGCATTTTCTCCGATGTTTTATTCTCCCCACAACCGCTTTCAAAGCCAGTGGGAGGAGTGATTACTATCGATGGCGTAAAATCTCCAAACGTCCACAGGAGCGGAACCTGAACGCAGGAACCTGTTGTGTCAGTAGACATAAACGCGGCTCCACCTTGAAGAAATGCTAACGCGGGTCCAAGGTGGAAATCAGTCCAGGAGGAGGAATGTTATAGTGTTAGAAGGAGCATGCCCACATACCATTGGTGTGACGGCACCCTTGATGATGTTTCAGACATTTGTATTTACACCTGCTGACTAAAAAAACAACAAAAAAGAGCTCAAAGCACATGTAACGAGTCGTGAATGAGTGTGATGAGAATTATAGCTCAAGCTTATAGATCAAGCGAAAAAAAATGTTCTTGAAAAGTGAGAATTTCAATAAAAAAAAAATATTATATGGTAGCCAGATGCGCCATTGAAGCAAAAGTGAATATTCTTCATTTAAAAATTCGAATATGAATTATTTCAGAGCGTAATGAATTTGGCGTCATACACGTGTAAAAGTCATTCAGTGCGACCCAACTGCAATGCACAAAAATAGCCAAAAAGAAAATACATGTCAAACATACTTACATAAGTATATATTTGTATTCGTCAGTTGAAAAATGGACAGTGGAAATGTTGAATGCGCCAGCATCGTCTAAATGTGCGGCATTTCGATGGCTACTGCCAATTCGAATGCCACTGACGCCTGCCGCCGCCACCTTACATTTAACTTTTCTTTCTCTTCAGCTGCTGTAACATTTATGAGTTTTTTGGTTTCATTGCTTTTGTGATTTGCTGCAGCTTTGTGAAATATTTATTTTAAAAATATTCGTATTTTCTTAAAATTATTTTCGTTGTGTGTTTCTGAATTCATTTGCATGTATTTTTGGCACAATGCACACCATCAGTGTTGGAAGCGCAATATTTTTCCAACTTTCATATTTGCTTTTGTAAAACATTTTTGAATTATGTTTAGATGTGGATTAAAGCAACAATGAAGATATAAATATAAGTATGCATGCATGAATTTATGTAATGATCCGCGTGAATGACAGCTCGTCGACTGGCGGCCGCCGTGACTGGCGAGATGCATTTGGTGTTGGTAATGATGAAGGCAGAGTGTTGAGTGGAGGGCGAACTAATGACTGCGTGATGTCGTCGTATGAGTGCGTGAGTGGGTGTACGCTGATATTTATTTATATATAGTTATGTATAGGTATGTATGTATTTATTTCTTTGTTGTTTTATAAATAACTTAATTAGTTTTGGGCTTAGCGTAATTCTTTGTTCCGAGCGCATGAGATACGAGTTTGTCAAAGGATTTGTGTGGTAGATTTTCAAAGATACTTTGAGTGCGGAATGGTGATAAGGATGTCTGATTTATAAAAAAAAATATAATATAAATTAAAAATTAAAAAAAAAAAAATTTTTAAAAATAAAAAAAATAAATAAAAAAAAATTATTAAAAAAAATACAAAAATGCGAAATAAAAAGTTTTAAAAGTAGGCAATAAATGGCAAACGTGCGTCAGGTAAATTTTGTAAGCTGCAACCCACAGGCCACTAAAGTGACCTCGGAAAATAGACGGGTTGGTTAAAAGCACTGAAGGCAACACTTATTAACCAGTAAAGAAGTCTAAATTCATAAGCATTTTAATGTTTGTAAAATATTTTTTAGACACAAGAGAACTTCCTTTCTAACACGCACACTGTGGCCATTGCCACTCCTTTATTCCTTTTCAAGTGCAGAGAAGCGAATATCGAGCTATGATTAAATTCCTCGTTTTGGAAGTTTTATCAATAATAGAAAGTCATAAGAAATTACTGAAAAGGTTTAAGTCCATTCCCTGTCGATGTACATGATTTAGAGTTCAATCATCGCACGAACGCTGAAGATGATTCAGAAGTCTACAAATCATTGCGCAACTTTACGTGCGCTATCCTCTGTTACCACAGTCGTTGAAAAGTAAACGCAAAAATAAATAACTACTTCATTGTTTGGGATAGACTTTTAATTTTTCGACATAGTCTCCTTTTCGGCTTAAACACTTCGCTTGTTATAGTTTGTTGATCCCTTCCGAATACTAGGATTTGTCCAAGTCTGAAAAATAGCGATTCGTTTGTGCAATCACCTTCTCGTTTGAATAAAATCTTTTTTCCCCGCCAGCCATTTCTTTAATTGCCGAAGAAGGGCGATGTGAAATGAGTGTGAGGACTGCTTCTATTAATTTTGTGAGCACAACTGCTGAAGCATGAGCTGGTGCGTTGTCGTGATGGAAAAGGAAAATCACGCGATTGCCTCTATTCAAACGAATGTCAAACACTACGAAAAAAACCGACCTGGCTGGAACTTGGTGTGTGTTCTTCCAAGAGATGCTACTAAATAAACAGAATCCCGATATGCGCCAGTAGTGGCATCTCGCTGACTTTGCACGGACTCTTCAAATGAATCTTGTAAAGCGCACCCTTACGATTTCTTCTCATATACACTGCATTGCAAAATTATAAACGCACAACTATCTTTTTTCATAAAAATATAGTTCATAATACAACACAAAATATCTAAAGCACAGTTTCGAAACGTACAATTTTTTTTTAATTTTTAAACATTTCACAAAAACATTCAACTTTTTGAACAAAATTTTTAGAAACTTTCTGTGAACGCAGTTTTATTGCCCATTAAATTTCACTAATGAAGTACAAATTTCAAGTGTTTAGAAAATATCGTTGATTTTTGGAAATTTTTTTCTTCACTGTGCTAGACTTTTTCTGCCATTGTATGGAATAAAAGTCGTGACATCGCTGTAAAAAAAATTTCAAAAATCAATAGTATTTGGTAGGGACGTTAAACTTGCACTTTCTAAAATTTAATGGATTATAAAAGCGCAAGCCAAGAAAAATTCTACAAATTTTATTTCAAGAAGGACGGCTACGAAATTTGGGTTCCGATGTCGTGAGAATGAGTAATATTCGTTCTCTAAAACTAGAGGATATTTACAGATTTGCCAAATCCTCACAGAACTTACTATCTGTATCTCTGTCTCTATTCTTTCCTATCTCTTTCTCTGATACTTTTCTCCTTCCCTCCTTAACTATTTACCCTCTTTCCAGAGCTTTAAATACAATGGACTTTTCAGCCTGCGTGGTTTAGGAGCCATCAAATCTCCTGGTGCTCCTTGGCTCGAACTTTTCAAATTTCAATTTCAATGTTTCAGGAATGCTGAATGTTTTTATGAAGTTTGGAAAAATATTATAAAACTGCGTTCATAGAAAAATTTTATAAATTCTGGTTAAAATTTTATGGGCTATTGAACTTTTGGTATGCAGGTAAAATCTAATCAGTCCTAAAATCTAAAACGATTCTAAGAATTCTAGTTAAAAAATTTATTTTTGATGGTATTTCTGGAACAATTTTATTGAAAGAAAAATATGAAATTTCGTACATTTTTTGTATAAAATCTAATAAGCTATAAAACTGCATACAAAACTCTTTCTAGAAATTCTAAATAAAACCCTAAGATCGGGAAGTAAAGTTTCTAAAATGTTTTAAATTTTTGTATAAAATTTGGAAATTAAATTTTTGCGGGTTTTGTTAGAAAATGAGCTGAACTTCTATAAAATAATAATCAAAACTGGGCAAAATGATGCTGGATGTATACGAGGTGTGTTCAAAAAGTATCGCGAATTTTGTCTTTTTTAAAAATTATTTATTTATTCTTTAATATCTATTTTGTCCCCTTCAAAGTTATCTCCATGAGATATTATGCACTTGTGCCAACGTTTTTTCTAATCTTCGAAGCACTTCAAAAAACCAATCGATATATCTGGGTCCTCAGCAACTTCCCTAACGGTGATTCGACGACTGGTTAATACCATTTTCTTCACTTCATCAATTTTTTCGTCTGTTGTTGAAGTGCTCGTCCGTCCGGCACGCTTTTCGACGTTCACATCTTTTCGGCCTTCTGAGAACATTTTGTACCGCTGATAAACGTTGCTTTGGTCCAAAGTAGCTTCTCCGTACGTTTTTCACACAGAATTTGCTAGAAGTTTTTTGTTCCATTTTTTTGAATAGGTAAAAATCGAAGACGAGCCGAAACACGTGCAAGCGAAGCAGCTATCACCAATTAACTGAGCATTAAAAATGGCCGAACTCGTCGGCATAAGTGAGAGACATGAGTACCAACATATCGCCACAAAAAGTCGAAATTCGAATATACGTAACCTGCGAAAATTCAATATTCTCGATACTTTTTGAACACACCTCGTATATGCATACTCAATTTGGAAATTAGAAGAGCTTTGGGTTTCTTAAACTCGAATGAACCTCGGCTAAAGATGCACTCCTACAAGTACTGAATTGTCAAGACCTTGATAAACAATTTTCTGCCGATTATCAGCTAATCAATGTAATACGTTAGGATACCTGAATAAGGAACAAAGAAGCGATATTTTTTTTTTTTTGATATTTCTACTCCTTGATTGTCACAGTAATCGTATGAGCGATTTTGGGCGAGTTTAACAAAGCTCGCTTAACAAAGTGCCAATTAGGCATACGAAGTGAAAATTAGTCCTTCTATACTTGGACTTTCTAAGGCAAGGGAGGCGTATTTCTTCATATGTCACGGCCAGAAACTATTTCAACAAATATTTTTGAGGCTGGATTATTTCTATTTACGCGTACGATGGCAAGGAGTCACCTGATTGCTGTGAAGCTCACAAAGTTCATAACGACATTTCACAGACCGATTGTCAAGAAAATTCATTGGACGTCGCATTGAATGCTGCCCATATTTCAGCGCTATAAAATATGGTTGTCGTGATGAAGTACCTGACCGTGGAGTTAAAGTAATAAAATGAATTGCTTACTCAGTTCGAAGTGGTACTTAAGACACAGGAGAATCTCTTCATGCGACGATAAAACCACATGAGCTCAACGCTGAGCTTCCTTTTTCCTTTGTTTTTGTTACTGCTTTTTTCCGTCTGTTCTTCATACATATTTTAGAAAAATTGTAATTTTTGGCAGAATTGTCGGCTTAAAATGGCATAAAAAGCCTTTAGTGAAAGTGTAAATTCCACTATCAAGAGACAGAGTAGCACAGATGCAATGTGGCGCAAAATTAGTCATCCTTTATATTGGAAATAAATACAATAAAAATGCATCAAATCTTAGAAAAGATGTCAGAATTTATCTTTTCTCCTTTCTCTCCCTCTCTTTTCCTTTAATCTTTTCTCCTCTATCCCCGCTGCTCAACTTTATTTAAGTTTCTTCATTTAACCAGCTTTTTTGTTCTTCTTTCTTTGTATCAGAAAAGCGGAAGAATATTTATTTATGGTTTTGAAAATTATACTAAATAGAGAAGCTGGGTGAGGCTTAGCTCATCATGGCCATGGCTGGTCCAACTAAGTATTACAAATGTTTATAATTTTGATGTAAGCTAATAGACTTCACCTACCTACTTTACCTAAATTTACGATCTGTGTGCTCTGTAGAATATTTCTTGTCTGATTGTTTTTTAGCACACATATGACTATCAATAGAGTAATATTTTACCAAATTAGCAAGGCTAACCAAACAAACAAACCAAAAAAAAAAAACAGAAAAAAAAACTGCTTCAACAACTGAGAATTTGATTTTTATTTCCTTGATGGCCACTAAAATTATCGACTATACAATTTGGGGGTTTCTTATGCCTTTGAAGTGCTTCGACTCGCTAAACAGAAACAATTAAAAAAAATTCTCCATTCGAAATCAACAATTCAATAGGCCTATGAAGTGCTCATATCTCGCAAAATAATTACAAGAACACCAACAAAGGACAATAGACAAAAAAAGAGATAATATCGCATTAACGCCATTGACCACAGCGCAGCGTTGAAAAAAATCCCCAACTTCCCAGTTTAATTGCTTTGAGGCTTTTTGTGATTTAGTAATTTCAGATTTTAATTTTTTTAATTGTTTTTTGTTTTTGCGTTATTATTTATCACTATGGGCCGCACAATATTGAAAAAGTAAATAGGTGATATTGCAAATTAAAGGGAAAAGGTAAATTCAGGTATTATTACAATAAAGGCAAAAATATAAAAAAAAATAGTTAAAAAAATTAAGACGCACACAATAAGCGGCTAATTAAAAAATGTACAACAAAAAATTGTTGGCAAAGGGAAAAAATAGTAAAGAAGAAAAAAAATATGTGGCAATGAAATGGTCGAAAATCCAATTAGTTCAGATCAAATGGGTGAGCACTTGCGAGGGGAAGCCGAGAACTGCACAGCATAAAAAGGCAGAGGTGTGAAATTAAATATGAAATTATTTTTATTTTATTAAATATTCTCTTTGAAGCTTAACGCAATTCTTGAATAAAAAATAAACAAACAAAAAATTGTTATTTAAGTCATTAAGAACAATTTTTTTTTAGGTCTTCAAATTGGGGCTTCACAACCAGTTTCTTCGGAGCGGTTTCATAATTTTTAGAAACACAGGCTGCCACAAAATTAATCATCTAAAAAATTACAAATCATCCTAAAGGGTGATTAATTTTGTGCCATATTGTAGGCATTGGATTGGGGATTAAGTGCATAGTGGTTTTATATTTTCTTCTACTTTACAACGATTGGTTTGCTATTCATTCGATAAGCGATGGGCAAAGGGTAAGTATTCATTCGGTAGAACTATTTTTACTCAGCAAAATTATGTTAATTGTATTTTTGAGTTGTTTAATTGTTTATTAGTTTTGAGGCTTAGAAATTGAATACCCAGAAGGTAAAAATTAACACTTTCGACACCTGCTCTTCTTTGCTTTTCATCGAAATCAAAAAGCTGTCGAAGCAGGAAAAATACTTTTTCTAGGCCTTCGAACTGGGGCTTCACAAATAGTTTCTTTGAAGAACTTTCTTCATTTTTAGATATACATATACAAGGTGGCGCAAAATTAAACATCCAAAAAATTACCCTAAAGGGTGATTAATTTTGCGCCAACTTGTATGTATGTATATTAATCTGAAGAATGGTTTCTAGCTGCTTCAGGTATTGCAACAGTATCGAGTTTTGAGTAAATTGCCGTAAAAAGTAAGGATTACTGGGTTGTTCATTAAGTTTTACGGTTCAATAAGAGCGGGTATTTATACTAGCATAAATTTATTTTGTTATGTTGGCACACTCTTCATATGAAGTTTCATTTTAATCTGTCAATTCATTATTATTTGTCTACAAGCCATTTAGCCACGACATGCCACAGTACAGGGTTGCGAATATTCGATGGACCCACCTCGCAACCCTGTCTCTTTTGACAGAGACGTCAGATCGCTTAATGACATACCGCGTTGGAAGTGTCAGTCGAGACAGATTTTTACCATGGAACAGTACATGCCACGCGAGCACTCCCAAATTGTTGAGATTTACATTCAATAAAATAAGTCAATTGTCAAGTGCGTATAAAAAATTAAATAATGTGAAAAGTGCGCCTTCTAAGAACACCATTAAACGTTTGTAGGAAAGGTTTTCGACTGGTGATGCTCTTTCTAATCCAAAGAGGCTAAATCGGATGAGAATATTGCTCTTGTACGGCCCAGTGTTGAGACGTCGCCGAGGACATCCCAAAATCGCTGTTCTCAGCAGTTGGGCATTGCTCGGACCACTTTACAACGAATTATCCGCATTGATTTGCATTTATTCCCGTATAAGATTCAATTGACGCAAAGACTGTTGCCTGCGGACAAGCCTCGTCGATTGGAGTGGGCCCAAAGAGTCATCGAAATGGCTGAAGATCCGTCGTACTATATATGGGCAACCCTGTATTTTCTACAATGAAAAAAGAAAACCAAGTATTTTGCAGTGACTGAATTTTTATTTTTGGAAGGTTTAAAAGCAAAGGAAATTTATGAACAAATGTTGAAAGTGTATAAGGATCAATTAGTACAATATAAAAATGGGTTGCTGAATTTAAAAGGTATCGTACAAGTCTTGGTGATGATCCCCGTCAAGGACGCCCAAAACCTGGTTTTGCTGTTTTGCCAGAAATCGTAGAAAAACTACAGTTTGTCGTATCGGAAAACCGTCGATTGGCTGAAGCAGATTTAGTGGAAGCCATAATCATCTCATTCAGCAGGGTAAGCAATAGTTGGCTAAAGTTTTGGGTTTGAGAATGCTGTGTGCACAATTGTAAAAAAACATATTCAAATGCGACTTTCTTAGCAACATTTAGAGCTATTTCCGAAAGGATAAAGCGGATTTTATGCTTCGATTCATCACTATTGATAAGAATTGGGTCTATCATCACAATCCTAAATCAAAAGAAGAGGCTAAAGAATGGTGTGAACCTGGTTCTACGGCTCCGAAACTAGATTTAAGCAGGAATTTTTGGGAATGCGAAAGGAATGTTGTTTGTGGATTACTTGCGAATTGCTAAAACAATGAATTCTAATTATAAGTGTAACCTTTTAGACCTGCTGTAGGAAAAAATTTGAGAAAAAAAAACCCAGTTTGCAAACGAAAAAAAATATTTTTCCTTTGGATAATGCACCGCGTCACAAGCGTCATTTTGGAAATACCTAAAATCCATGAATTTAAGTTCGAGTTGTCTTCACCGTATTCACTAGATTTGGCCCCAGCGACTTCCATCCACTGAGCTTAAAAAATGCATGCATGGAAAGCGTTTTTCATCAAATGATGACGTCATAACAACTGTGGAAGCGTATTTTGCAGTCCTTCCAGATTCTCACTTCAGGGATGAAATTCATAAATTGGAATCTCGTTTGAATAAATGTATTGATGTTCAGGGAGACTAGGAGTGTATTTCACACCATAAAGGTTTTAGGTTAGGATTTGAATATCCTTTTTTTCCTTGTTTACTCCACTCGGGAGCATAAGGGTTCGACAAGACTCAGTCTTGCGTTGGTTTCGCTAATCTATTTTATTTCTGACAGGGTAGGTGATTAGTCTGCCGCTATCAGCCCTAAGTAGTGGGAATGCCCACCTGTCGTTGCTTTGGAACAACACCTTCTTACTGCTAGGAGCGCCATCTATGTTTCACATTTTTCTGTCAGAAGGGTCACACAGATGATTGAGGACTTCGCTAAATTTTTGTGTGTCTGCACTATTACCGAGATTGCCCGCTTCCTCTTGCTGGCGCCACTGATGTAATGTGTTTTTATCTTTGCTTTTGCTTGTTTTAGCAGCCACAATGCAAGTAGTGCGCTGAATTTTGTGCGCGAGTAAGGATTGGAAGGAAGCCCCTATTAGATATTCAAGTATTGAGTAAAAAATGTGAATTGTAAAAAACGGAAATTTTTTTTTTTAATTTTACAAAGAAAATGCGCAAAAAATAGCACTTTTACATTTAATATAAAATATTAAGAAAGAAATTGTGGAAGACAAAAAAGTAGTCCCTCTAAATATTTGCTGGATAGGCGGATATATTCCCTGCTTTCGGTATAAGTTTTTCGCAGTTAATAGAATGCTTCACTAGCAATTAAAAAGCTACTAGCATAAAATCAACTGCACTTAAAAATCTGCTTTTGCTGTGCTGTGCAAGCAATTCCTCTTTTGAAAGCTTTGACGACTTCGCTTTGCAGGGCACCTGTCGACAGCTAATTCGTAGTATAACAGAAGCGTGGGTTCCAGTTTTTTATTGTTTTTTGTGTTTTCTTTTAGTTTTATTTGTTGCCTTGATTTCGAAATTTCAAACAGTTCAGTCACAGCTCAGTCGCAAACACTAACTTAGAATCGCCAGCTGTATCGGTAAAAACAAAAATTCTTAAAGATCTGCCTTTTTCCCCTTAAAACACAAATACAAACATATATTCCTCTTAATAAACTTTTTTCATAAAGCAGCTTTTCAAAATGTTTACATCTTCAAGCATTATTTTAAATTTCAAATTCACCAAATTCCCACAAAATCTCCGACAAGGCTACGCTTTGCATAAAATTTGCTATTAAATTCTCGTAATTGGTTTTTATGCTGTTGAGCTGGGTTTATGCTGTTGTAAATTTTTTGTCGCATAAATTAATTAATTTTACGAGAATATGTAGCTGCTGCATGTGAAGGCTTGCTTCCGTCTGTATTCAGCCTCCAATTGTTTAAGTAAAGCGTGCCACAAAATGCGGTGGAGGGCGCGCACAAAAAAAGGAAAAAAAAAAAATAATAAATGAGTAAAAATGCTGAGGAAGACAAAAGCCGGTAAAATTAAAAAAGTATTGTGCCAAGGTTGCAAATGTGCACAGATATGTAAAAATGCATACCTCAACCGCTATGCAGCGCCCTTTAAAGCACTTCAGACCATGGAGCCATTATTCTCCTCTGCCTGTTGTAATGAACTTAAATCGCAACTCTAACAATGTCACAAATTTTAATTATGAATTTATGAGTTTTTACAAGCGAACCAATAAAAATGTCAAAACTGCTGTCACAGTGCTGCGTGGTAACATATGGGAGTGTTGAGTGTTGAGTGCTGCCGAATTAGAAGCAAGAATTTATGCTTAAAAGTAAAAAAAGGAAGGGCAACTAAAATTGGAATCGGAAAAAAAGCAAAAATTAGAATTCACGGAATGTTTTCAAGTTATATTTGAAAGTTTTTTTGCAAGTACAGGGTGCTTCATCTAGCTCTTGGATTTTGAGCTCCAGATTTTTTTGGCTTTGAACGCTAAAATCTCATCCGTGATGGGTCAGAAATTTGGTTACTGATTAAATAATTACGTTGTGGAGCCCATTTTGAATTAAAAATATTGAGAAACATCAAAAACAAGAAAAACGAAATAAAAAATAAAAAAGCCACTGCAAAATTTTCATAAAAAGTTATGAAAAGTGAATGAAAATTGCAGTAATTTTGCGAACTTTTTAGAGAATTTATTTTATAAATACTTTTAAGATTATATTAAATCGTTCCTTCAATCGAAATTATAAGATTTATTATATTTAATGACGTCAAAAATTCAAAATATTTAAAAAATAATACTAAGATTTACGAGAGCTGGGCCGATTACCAATACCTCGGAAAATTGAGGTTTTTATGAATAAAATAAGTAAGTTTTAATTTTTTTTCAAAAGAGCGTCGCTCTTTCTCAGCGTACGGCCGATCTACTTCCAGTTCCTTTGACGTATTTCGGTTTTTACGTTCATAGTCCGGGAGCCAGGTGTCATTTGACCTCATCATTTCATGCCGACTGATTTTAATACTGAAGGCAGACGCCATCCAATGGATGACGAAAACAACCATCACCTGGTGCAGTAGCGGTGGGTACGTGCGTGGGATGCTGCGAAACGTGTCGAAATACGGGGAAATACGTCAGCTGAACAGGCGAACTTGTAAAATAAATTAAAAAGTAAAATTACTCATGCCGATTGAAATTTTTTTACATAATTTTGGACACATATGAAAATATAATAATGATGGTCAGCTGCGTTTATAGCAGTGGGAAGACCGTCAGCCGAAGCAAGAATGTATCATTGCGTTCAGCTGTCGTATTTTCCCCCCTCTACGGTGCAGCTGACGATTTTTTTATTTCTACTAAATGTCAACAATACATGAAAACAATTTCGGCCGGTATAAAATGAGTTGTTAAAATTTTTTTTCGACACGTTTCGTACCCTCCCAGAATCACACCCACCTCAGGTGCACCAGCTGACGTTCACTTTCGTTATTCATGAAAGCTAAATCCCAAGTGTAGTCAAGAATTTAACGGTATAAAAACGCAGTCCCAAATCGACGCCTGGCTCCCGGACTATCACCTGTAAGATGTTCCTAAATAAATCCGCATTGGTGATTGTTCGCAGCCAGAAGACAGCGGTTGATAAATTTTTGTAGTCATTTTATTTTGGACATAGGTATGTATATTTGGGAGTTATGGAGATGAGAAAAACTAAAAAAAAAAAACTCAGCTTAGCGAAAATTTTTATCTAGGGCCACTGCTTGCGAAACGAATGAAACCAAATTGTATGGGGTTAATTTTTAGGGAACTATGGCATTCCAGATACTATCGATACCAGTAACTGATTGAGTTTCAAAAGACAAAGATGTGAAGAATTGGAAAAATTTTTGGTTTCTATGATTTGCCTCGAACCAAACAATATATTATATAATACTAATGAATTGAAAAAAATTAAAAAAAAGGGGTTTTAAAAAAATTTGAAAAAAAAAAATTTGAAAAAAAAAATTGATAAATTTCAAATTCTTGCAATGTTGAAAATTTTGGTATGGAAATTTTCCAAAAGAAAACTCTTCCGTTCTTTTTAAAATATTATATATTAGTTTTTTATTTTTTAGGGTGAAATATTCTTTGAAAAAAAGTAAAAAAAGTGTGTAATTTTTTTTTATATATTTGTCCAAAATTTTTGAGAAACATGTTTTTGTGTTGCTATATTTGGGAAATACTCCCGCAGATTTTGTTCTCTTTGTCATTGATAGCTTAACCTATGTTTATTAATCATAGTGGGATTCCCATAAAATTTCTTCTTATATTCAAAGTGAAAATTCCTTGTGTATCTGCTTACTAAATTCGTTTAAGTTTATTTTATACAAAAATTAAAAAAAAACGGTTACAAATGTTAAAGAAAACCGACGCTATTTCACTTTGAAAACCAAATTTTTCAACTTTAAATAAATTTCAAAATTATTAATTTTTGTTTCAAACTTATTTCAGTTTACATCTTCTTTTTCCTTGTTCATTCCTTTCGGGAGCATAGGACCTCGACAAGACTCAGTTTTACGTTGGTTTCGTTAATCGATTTAGATTTCTGGTCGAGTAGGTGATTAGCCTGCTTGCTACCAGTCCTAAATAGTGGGAATGCCTTCCTGTCGTTGCTTAGGAACAACGCCTTCTTACTGCTTGGAGCGCCATCTATGCTTCAAATTTTTCTGGCTGAAGGATCGCACAGATGGTTGAAGGTTTCGCTAAGTTTGGTGTGTTTGCGCTATTACCTCGGCTGCCCGCTTCCCCTTGTTGGCGCCACTGATGCAATGTGGAACTGTGTTTTTTCTTTGTTTGGTTTAGCAGCCAAAACACAAATAATGCGCTGACTATTGTGCGGGAGTAAGGAAGGAAAGGATAAGTTTTTGGTAATGATTTTTAATTTTTTTTAGAAACAGGAAAAGTAGGTAAATTTGAAAAAGTAATATATATTACGAAGACCGTGCTTTATGTGGGATTCGAACCCATAACCTCTGGGATGACAAGTTTACTTCTTATACTCAAGCCTATAAATACACCAACTTTCAGAAAATTTCCAATAATGTTCATGTCATTAGACATGGAATCGCTCCAATATAAGTTAATTTATGCTAAGCCCTGAGTGCGTGAGAGTAGCCATTTAATAAATTCCTCGCCCTTTTTGTCCCCAAAGGTGCTGTGGAAAAAATATACCATAAATAATATTTGTACGACCATTTTAAATTTTCTCACAATTTGTTAGGCGAACCGCGGCATATGGCATTCTTTGAAGTTAGTGGTCTGTGGACATTTTTTAACTTCACTTATCTACTGCACAATAACAACAATTATCATTTAGCTTAATAGCTTATTTTTCCTACATTAATAACCTTTATTTTTCTCCTTCCACCTGGCACCTGGAACCTTTCACTTTTTCTCTTCTTTCACTCTTTCAATCAATCGATTTTATTACCTTGTTTTGGTTCGTTCGGAAATTATGAACTACATTTTTTATTAACCGAGACTGACATATCTGTAAGCAATGTACACGTAGATATGTACGAGTATATCATTTATGTACGGAGGTTTGATTTCCTGATTGGGCATATTTATTGATATTTCCCTTCGGGCGTACATACATTTCTGATCATATCTGATAAATGCAACACCGATAAGAAAATGACTGGTGCTGTGAAGTTGATACAACGAGTAGTTTATTATGTTTACAAGACCCAGCAAAAGCAAAACTCCACTCCAGTTCGATGAAATGAACGCGAATCCGTTTGTCACTCGGTGAAGTTATTCCTCGAATTAATTTTTTTTTTATTGAAACGTAACGGAGCAAAAAACAGGCTCCAATTAATGTGTAAATACATACAATGACTGGAATTGTTACATGAACTCCTTTCTTATTTGATATGCTTGTATGTGCATGTATGTGTGTGTGTGCGCATGTATAATATGTACTTGCTATGTACAGCTGTGCGACAATCAAAATCAAATAATTTACACCTTTATTGTGAGTAATTATGCCGTAGACGCACACGCATACGTACAAACACATAAAAATATGCTTTTATTTATGAAGAGTGGATGATCGGTCTTTTTTCACCTTAATAAATATTTATATTTCTGAAAAGAGTGACAGAAATCCACAATCAAATTTTCATGGCATAAAATAAATCCGTCTATGATTGAGACAAATTTTCGAAATACCGTAAATTTCACCTTAATAAATATTTATATTTCTGAAAAGAGTGACAGAAATCCACAATCAAATTTTCATGGCATAAAATAAATCCGTCTATGATTGAGACAAATTTTCGAAATACCGTAAATTTACTTCAACTTGCTACCAGATGGGGGTGGATCTCTTTTTCATTGATCTCTTTTTCATTGAGTTGATATCTTCGGATACTTTGTACTGATGTGTGTTCCAAATTTGGTATACTAGAAAAGTACACACAATTTTGACAATGTAAGGATCACCAAATTCCTAAGACCAGTAAAAATTTCAGTTTTTCTAATTTGGCATTAACCTTTTTCTATCTTGAAGTTCATCTATAACAATTTTTACAATATTTATCTCCCTCTGTTACAAAAAATGTGAAGATAACTAAACTGAAATCCTGTCTTTCTAACGATACTCTCCTTATTGAAATTGTATCAGAAAATGTTGACTTATAAAAGCGTGATCAGATTGGAGGTACTTTCTCCAAGAGGGTTTTTTGACAGATCTCGCGTTACTACTGTCAAACTAAATACATACTTTTTTCAGTATTCTTAGACATTCCCCCATGGAAAGACTTACACCTCAACAAAGTTTACGAATCGCACAATTGTATTACGAAAATTTACGCTCTGTTAAAATTGTCCATCGCGCGCTCAGGCCAACTTACGGTGTACATAACCGTACTACCGAACGCACAACTTGGCAAACCATCGGAAAATAGCCTAATCGATCGAGTATCATCCAATAATGTGAAATTATTCTCAATTTTGCCGAGAGAATAATTTCACATTATTGGATGATACTCGATCGATTATGCTACCTACAGCCCGATGCGATGAGAATATTGCTACTGTAAATAAGAATTCCGATCTGAACAACTTGGCCTATTTTATGGCACTATTTGGGCGATCTTACTTAAAGATTTTGATTTGAAAGCACCTAAAATACAGCTAGTCCAAGATTGCCAGTCATTGCGCTCTTGAAAAACTCGTCGAAGATCCGCATTTTGGCACCCGAATTTTGTTCAGCAATAAGCAAAGTTGCCGTATTTGAACTGAAGAGCAATCCAAAGCCATTACATCCATTGCGAAAAACCGTTTGGTGTGGTCAAAGGCGAAACTGACGCTAATGTAAGAGAGAATGGAAACGCTATCGCGCCATGATAAACGACTTTTTGATGCCGTATGCTGGAAATTGAAGCTCGTGATCTACCCAGTATTTGATTCTAACAAGACGCCGCTACTTGCCATACAGCCTGTGAAACAATGAATTTACTACATCGTCGTTTCGGTGAGTAGTTTATTTCTCGTCCCGGACCAGTCGATTGGCCACCGAGATCATACATTAAGGGTTACAGAGGAAAACAAGTGTGCCAAAATTCGCTCAACAGTACATCTGCAATAGTATCTGAAGTACACTAAAAAATCACTGAAGACTATGAATGACCTGCAGAAAAGCAGAGTGGACTGGTTCGATACTTAAGATCTTATGCGATCTTAGGCGTAAAATGATTCAAATTTTACAGATCGTTTATTCGTGTTATTCCTACTTCTTCTTGAAAATAGAAGCGATGACCGCTTATGTGATTTTGGCTGAGTTTAACAAAGCGCGCCATTCGTTTCATTCTCGTGCTAACCGGCGAAAGTTGGAGACACTAAGTGAAGCCAAGTCCTTCTCTAGCTGATACTTACAATACAGAGGGGGCCTTTTTCTTCCTCTGCTTTCACCAGCTTTCAGAGCGGAAAATTTTCAGAGCCGGGGAGTTTGTATCCATTTCGAACGACATAACCCTGCCATTGCTTCTTTATTTGTTGCGCTATGTCTATGTCGTCGTAAATCTCATACAGCTCATCGTTCCATCGCCTACGATACTCGCCGTTGCTGACTACAAAGGCCCAAAAATCGTCCGCCGAATCTTTCTCAAAGACTCCAAGGAACGCCTCATCGGTTCTTGACATCGTCCATGCTTCTGCGCCATACAATAGGACGGGCATGATGAAAACCTTATAATGTGTTGGTTTTCTTCGCCAAGGGACGACTTTAATACTCAATTGCCTACTTAGTCCGAAGTAGCCCTTTTTAGAAAGAGAGATTCTACATTGGATTTCAAGGCTAGGCAGGATAGATTTTAAGTTGGATGTTTTATATTATTCCACTTAATCTAAAATATCTTTCTGCCGCATGCTAATAAAAATCAAGAAATGACGCTAAACAAAATCAAATTGTCAGAGGAAAATTTGACGCATGCAAATTTAGTCTAAATATTCCATAAATCAGTCATTTAATTGAAGTGAGCAGTGTCGTATTTGTCTTATCGCTCTTACCAAGTAATCTGTTGTTAATTAAGGCCACTCCTTTAGTTTTATATTTTGACGGCCGAAATTCATGACATGCAAGGCAAAAACAAAAAATTAACTAAGATTTCCTAAAAAGAAAAACAAATAATTGCTAGTCACCATTCACAGGTAGCCCATATCCCATAGCACACAGTCACAATGCGTACAATTGCCCTCCGTCCCCTCTTAGAGTTGACACCCTTCCCAACCGTTTCGTTCAGCATTTGCCACTTTCATAAATAACTACTACAACACAAAAGGCTAACTTGGCAACGAGCCGCTAATTGAATTTGGTAGCTGTTGTTTGGCACTGAGGGAATGTACAATTGACGGACTGCCAGACACCCAGACAACCGGCGAGCATTGGCTGAGCCAGACTACTTATGTGTGTAGTTGATTTGCTTGTGAAATCACTGCTGTTGGGTACTTTGGTGGCGGGGGTGTCTGCAATGTAGCCGTTTGGCGTGTTTGTATATTGAATTTTGTATTCGTTGCAACCTTTTCATTAGTGCTTTAATTAATATTGGAAAAAATTGCGTGTAAGTGTTTATGTATATGGGTGTATGTAAATGTGTGTGTGTAAACTGGATTTCAAGTAATTTTTACATATCGACTTTTGCATAATTCATGTGTTCGCACAGCCGCAGGGCGAGCGTCTAAGTGACGAAATACTTGTTGAAGTGACAGAGGGGAAAGCAATATGCAGGCTATGCAAATACTTAATAATAAAATGGAAATTTCACAATCATAATTTTTATGGTGTCAATTCTGCGAAACGGGCGGCACTTTCAAGTTTTATTAACTCATGAAGTTCGATTGAATTGCAGAAAACGATTATATATGTAACAGGAGGAATCTACAAGGTGGCACAAAATTAATTATCCAATTTTGTAGTTGAAGAAAGTTTTTTTTTTAAATAACAAAAAGGTATTTTTAGTGATGGAAATATTTATTTTGACTTTCACGCGCTGCATTGCCTGTCTGTTTGTCTACTGAAGCTGCATAGTTCCCAAGCGTTAAATATGATTGACTCATGCCATTTGCAAAAGTTCTAAGCTTTCCGGCAGGGTGATTAATTTTGCCCCCGAAAGAGTCGCATATCCTTTAATGGCAAGTGCAATGCGAACATAGTCCTTGGGAAAATCTAGAGAGCGAGCTATCTTAAAGCTGGGAATGTGATTTGGTTTGGTTGGGTTTACGTTCCGTTGCTAGATTAAAACTGAGTATTGGATCCACCAAAGTGGTAGTGCCTAGTAACGTAATGCTTGCTTCTTTCTTCTTGTCAATATATTCACTACTCTGAGGTTGGATACTAGAACTAATTTTTACATACAAGTATTACGAGCGTCTGTCGTATATGCGAGACTATTGTTTGATGACTCCCTTCCACTCCTAATAGAGCAGTAATGACCAGCTCTTGTTGTTGCACAATATTACAATTTAATTAGTTGCTTATTAACACGGCAATAATTAAACGCTTTAATTTTCATTGCATATTGTTTTTTATTTTTTTTTTTTGCATTATGGAAACACAGCCACTACCACAATTGCAGCCATATTTTCCAAGCCGCAGTCAGAAAATATCCATCCAACAGCAACAACACAAACAATTTTATTATGAAGAATTGCAGTATTTCACATTTTTAAATTTATTTTTTCATAACGCTGTGAAAAGCCTATGTACAGTCAGCGAAAAAAAAACAAACCTTAATATTTTGCTAAGTTCCGACTATTCTTTTTTTTTTTTGTGATGTTCATTATTTTTGAAGTGAAACTTCTTAGACGTCGATGGAAGAGCGAGAATGGAGAGTAAAATTTCAAGGCCATACAACGTTTTGGGCATTTTCGTTACGCGAGAGAGAAAAAAGATAATACGTAGAGGAAAAGGAGAGAGCGCGCTATACCTTATATGGTATATATCTTAGATAAACATTAAGCTATTTTTTCCTGCGTTTTTCTTTGGGGTTGCTAATTTCTAGTGAGAAATAACACTGCCTACTTTTTGGCGCTTGTTTGTTGGTGCAAACTTCTAGGAAATATATTTTTGGTGCCTACTTTTTGGCGTTATATTTCCTTGGTGCCTACTTTTCGCCGCTTATTTCCGTTTCTTGGGTAGTGCTTGTGCGTACCATAAAATTCTATCCATTGCGGCGTCGAATTTATTGGTATTGCCTTGGGGTAATTTGTGCCGTTGCTGTGGTCCTGGAATCGCTGCGTTTGTGCAGGTGATAAACGCTCCGAGTAGTGCGCGATGTTGCCACGATTTGTGTCCGGCGTTTACCTACACCGGTCGACCCTACTCCGTTTTTTGTAAATTTTGTCTATTTGTATTCTATGCAAATGTTGTGAATTTATTTAGATATATATTCTTTCTCTCTCTCTCCCCCTCTCTCTCTCCCCCTCTCTCTCATTCTTTCTCGTTTCTCTCCCTCTTTCTTTGTCTGCTTTGAAAGATTCACTTCTATTATGTGTACTATGCTGTACTCACTTTTTTTTATTATAGCCTAAACGAAAACCATACAAATCAAAATTTCAAAATTTATACAAAATGCTGAAAATTCGGCCGAATTTTCACCAATTTTGGGTTCGTAGTTTTACCCATAAAATTTTCCATTCTATAAATTTAATTAAGACTACTTTATTCCAAGTTTCAAATCTTATGCAAAAGTTATAAAAATTCGATAGAATTTCATCACTATTTGTAATCGAAAACACTGGGTACGCAGCTTTAAAGCTCATTAAATGTGAGCATAAAAAGTGTATTATTATATTATTACTCTAAATGGCTATTTGTGCACTGCGATCTGCGATGTAGTCTACTCGAACAGTATTAGGCTACTAGTAAATCCTAAAACTGCTGTAGGCTTAATTTATACCAGGAGGCTTGGATCTGTAACCCAGCTCTCCTTGCAATTTAATCTGTGTAGCGCCACTGTTGTGCAGTCACATAAAACATGTTCTGTTATTTCATGTGCCTCTTTACAGACTCTATAAGAATCATTTACTACCAATCCAATTTTTTTCGTGTGGTAATTGAGTTAACAATGTTCTCTCAATAGTTCAATGCAAAGTTGTATGTCTTTTCTGCTGAGGTTTAAGATTGCCTCTACTTTTGTACGTTTTGGATAACTGAGTTTTTTGATTGCCGCATGCCCCTCCATGGGCCCTCCAGTACTCGATTAGACGTCGTTGTTGCCACTCACGTAGAAACCATTTTTGAAGCTGTTTTTTGCTATACAGAAAGGCCCAGTATCTATGAAGTGGTGTTTACACCCTTTTTCGCTAAAGTGTTCGCAATTTCATTCCCTTCATGGTGATATTGATACCACGCGTAAATCTACGAAGACATTCTTCGGGACAAAGCTATAAGGTGTGGCCCTCCGCCTGAGAAATTGAAGTCGTTTTTCCCATTGCAATTGCCTTCTTGAAATGTGGTCCGACAATTCCAGCCACGGCACTGCCGTCTTACATTGTGGACTCATCAGTAAACAACACCAGTGCGCCCTGATTTAAAATTAATTCATTATTTCTCCACACTGATGACTCCCTTGAAACTCTTGGAGAATTTTAGTTTGCTTTACATATTATCATAGACCGTCAGGCACGGAGAGTTCAGGATTGAATCAAGAATTCTTACATGTCCTGTAAGATTGCCTTCTTTCGGATGAAATAAATTAGGAAGCCTTAGGTCTGCACTAGCTGCTGATTACAAGGTGGAGTGGAATTAGTCCAGTACTATTCCTAAAGCCGTTGTGGAGTAAGCTTGCATTGCATCCGTTGCACTCAGACAGGATATACTGCATACCTTGTTAAATGTCATCTGAGTCTTAGTTTGGTCTACTTTTCGCCACTATATCAAAGAGGCGTTGGTGATCAATTGCACCATTATTATCGTATAAGACCATGCCATCATCTTTGGCCGCAGACCCTATCTTTTACCGTAAAGTCTATGGCACGTGTATGTTGCTCTCAAAGCTTTATTTGTGATGTATGATAAATAATTTTTTAAGTCAAGGTTTCATCAAGGATTACTTCCAGATAGTACATACCTCCAGAAAGGTAAGTTTGATTTTGCTAGAAAATACGGTTGATTTTTTTTTTCTTCGACGCTAGGTTTTTTCTTCATGTAATAAATCTACGATTTGTTTTATATGGAAAAATACGTAACATCGTCAGCGAAAAAATTGTCAAAAATCCAAAAGAATTTTGAGCCACTTGAAACTTGCAGTTTGTTACACTAAAATTTAATGAGCTGTAAAACTGCTTACTCAGTTTTATTTTTAATTTTATGAAAAATTTTGAAATTTTAATTAAAAATTGGCCAATTTTTATAAATGATGTAGGAAGTTTCAAACTTGTATTAAAATAGTTTTCATTATAGAACGATCTACATTTTTTTCGCAGGCGGTAGATGCGTATTACATACATATATAATATATGCATATAAATACAAACGCAGGCATTGTTTTTTTCATATAAATTTTCGTTTTATTTTTTCTGCCACTTTTTCTTCCCTATTTACTCGAATTGTTCTTGCCACTGTCGTGATTGTTGTTATGTAGGCATATCATTTTGATCAATCGATTGCCAATTATTGGCGCTCATACACGCAATACACTTGCGTGTGGGTAAATATATTTTATGTAGCAAAATCAAAAAACAAAAAAAAAGTAACATATGCGCGTATGAATGTGTATCTTTAATTATTGAAATGTATGTATAGTATGTACAGACATGCGTGCGAATGCCCCTGCGGGAAAATCTATTATAGTCCTCTAAAGAGTTAGTGCCTTACTATGAACTACGGACTACCCGCAAACTAGTGCAAAAGGAATGCAGAGCAGAAAAAGGTGGAACAGACTGATTTATTATTTAGTTTTGCGCTAATAGCGTCGACTTGTGTGCAGCTCATGTTTTTATTATTCAAGCAAAAATGAAAGTGCGCAAATCGCTTCTTGAGTTGACTATGATTTTTGAAGCAATAGCTGAGTAGGTCGGATTGCGATGGAGGATACCAAATTTTGGATATGTTTATGTTAAAAAAATATTCATGGAGTGTAGATATTTAAACTTAGCTTTGTTCCATATTCCGTACATGAACAGAAAAAAAATAAATATTCATAAAAGAAGTAATAACAATCTAGCATATTGTTGCTTGTAATTTAGGACTTCCGAAATGTAACGAATATATTCCATCCCATCTCTCTGCCGACTCTGTACGTTAATGCTCGCTAAGCTACAATTTCGTTTTTTGTTCCCACAGAGTTCTTTGCAATGAGGTGTCCGACATTTGTCATTTTGTAAACCATCCCCTTGTCACGGTAAAAAGTTCAATATAAGGCGGCGTAATCGCGCGAAAACCGATACCGCTTTTAATAAAGGGGTTACATACGTACAGAATTTTCAAAAGCTATTTTTTTTCATTGTACTTTAGATTTTTCAAATACTAATTTTTGTAAAGAAAAATTAAAATAAATTTTTTTATAAAGTTTAAGTAGATACCAATAAATAATTTGTAATTTTTTTATATTTATTTCTTTTGTTATCCCTTTTAAAAACAATTTTTCTTTTACCTTTTTGGCGCTGCTGGACGTATGTAACCCCTTGTTGGACGTATGTAACTCGTTGCAAGCCAAGTACTTCGATTTCCTGCCGGGCGTTTATACGCTGTGCAATTGCTTGTTGCTAGGACTGTAAGATACGCACGCAATTTATGATACAGCGCAATGAAATTTGTCAATAAATCGAAAAATATTTATTGGCGAAAATGTTGTTTGTCAACTAAATTCAGATAGAAAAAATTATTTGCGAAAAAGAAGAATTTGAAATTTTATTGATCGCTACTTAGTTGAGTTGTATGTAAAAGTATTTAATTTGAGACTTTGGTGCGTGGAGGTAGAGAGTCGCGGTCAACGCTGGTGCTTAGTTTAATAAAATTGCATGAAAATTATTTATTCGTCGTAACAAACAAGTAAGACTAAAAACTAATATAGTCAGACAGAATTAGTTAACATGGGTTGTACAACCTAACTGCTAATAGGTAACAAAAAGAAAAAAAAAAAAAAATTGTAAAATTATTAGAAATAAGCGCTTAAGTGGAAAATCATGCTTTTGAAAAAAAACCAAATATTTTTTTCAATTTAGTTAAATTTCGAATCGATATCCAAGTACATTTTTGTCATTGCCTGCCGCGGAGGGATTGCCATTAGAAAAAAGAACGCTCGGTAACGGCGATAACTGATAAAATATGTATTAAAAAAGGGAGCAAAAAGGAGTGGAAAAGTAGTAGTAAAAAGAAATATAAAAAGTATTAAAAAAAATTACTACAACAAATGTATTTAGAAAAAGTAACAAAAAAAATAGCAATACTTACTAAAATGTGTCAGTAGCGGTAAAAGGTACTAGAAAATAAGTACCAAAATACTAAAATATTAATATAAAATTGCATATTTATATGCACCTATATTAATTTATTCCCTCACGCAATAAATGCCAACGATCAGGCTTTTGATTTTTTTTCATTCTGTATTTTTTAAGTACTGGCTGCTAAAACGATTTTCATTTCAAACATTTCCAAGCAAAAAAATGCACTCGGAGTTTTAACATTCCTACCGTGCAGCGATATGGAAAAAAATTATTCTTTCATTTAATGCTTTATGCTCATAGTGGGTTTCGAGCACGCATGAACCACTTGGCTGTGAAAGCTGGCTATTCAGAAGTATCACAAATAAATATCAAGGCAAAGAGAAAATAGTGTAAATACGCGGTAAAATATTGTTACTAAAAAATAAGTGAAAATTTGTAAAAAGATGTATTCGAAAATAGTAGTACAAAAAGGAGAAGAAATAGTAGTAGAAAAGGAGTGAAAATAGTAAACAGTAAATTAACTGACAAAGAAAAGTATAAAGCATAACTAGCGAAAACCCACACCAGAAAAATATAGCATAAGAAATCTAAAACAAAATAGCTGAAATTAATGAAACTGGAAACTATTGGACAAAATTAAAAGGAGAAAAACTCGCCAAACACCACAAAAAAATTATAGAATAAAAGTAGGAAAAGACGCTAAAATAAGTGGCCTAAATGAATACTAGAAAATATGGTACTGAAAACAAGTAATAGTATAATGTAGAAGAAAATAACTGGAAAAAAAGTATTAAAAAGTCAGTCGAAGAAAAAAAGTAGTAGAAATAAATAAAAATGAGATAAATATTTAGTAGCAGAAGGAAAATTAGAAAACAGCTGAAAAAGTATTAGCACAAAAAAGTACTACAAAAAAATGTTTAGATCAAAGACTGGAAGATAAGGAAATGAATATCAAAATGTGAAAATAAGTAGCAAAGAAGTATTAAACATTCAGTCTAAGAAAAAAGTATTGGAAAAAAATATCTAGGAATTCATGTAGTAGAAGGAAGTCTCGAAAACATTTGAATCAAATATTAGCAGAAAAAGTATTCGAAAATAAGTAAAAGAAAAAATATAAACTATAAAGAGCAGAAATAAAACTAGAAAAGCCAAAGCTGAAGAATTTTACAAAACGGGAGAGAAAATATGGAGCAGAATGTTGTAAAAGAATAAAAGTGGTAAATGGTAGTAAAATATCAGTCGAAGAAAAAATTACTAGAAATGAGAAAAAAAAATATATAAAAAATTTATCGAAAGCAGCTGAAAAAATAATTAGCAGAAAAAGGTACTAAAAAATAAGTATCAGAACAAAATAAAAAACATAGGTGGAAAGAAAATTAGAAATAAGTAGCGTAAAAAAAGCCATAGCTGAAATTTTTTAGAAAAATGTGTTTAATTTAGAATTAAGTAGAAGAAAATGAGTGTAAAAAAGTACTAAAATATCAGTCGAACAGAAAAGTATAAGAATAAGTAAACCAGTAATGGAAGCAAAACTCGAAAAGAGCTTTAAAAGCATTAGCAGAAAATGTACTAAAAAACAGGTGTCAGTACAAAATATAAAATATGAGTAGCATAAGACAGAAAAATAGAAATAAGTAGCAGAAAAAACATAGGCAAACAATTTTTTGAAAAAAGGTTGGAAAATAAGTGCCAAAAATCGATTCATATATCAGTCGAAGAATAAAGTACTAAAAATAGTATAAGCTGCAAATGAAAGATTCATTTAGTAAGTAGCAGAAAATGAGGAGTAGAAAATCTATTATAGGAAGGAGATAGAAATTTAGAAAGAGGGCTAGAAAATATGTAGTAGAAAATATATAATAGGAAAGAGGTAGAAATTTAGAAAGAGGGCTCGAAAATATGTACAGGGTGAACGATATTAAGTGTTACCAACTTCACACAGCTTGTATCTGTAAAACAGCTTATGACACCAACGTCAAAATTGTTCTAATGAAAGTTCAACATATTGTTTATAAGCCATCAAAAGCATTTGCGTCTCAGTTTTGTTGAATTTTTTTTTTTCTGTGATGGAATTCAAACGTAATAGTGTGATTGCGTTATATTTGGCTGGCAAATCACAACCAGCCTTTGTTCGTGAGCTCAGTCACCTCAAAGTGAATAAAATGCTTGTGTATCGCACTATAAAACGTTACAATGATACTGATAGCATTGCAAAACGATATGGAGGTGGACCAAAAAAAAACCGCAACAACGCTAGAAATGGTTCGGAAAGTGAAGGCTCGACTTGAACGAAATCCACGTCGAACTGGAAGAAAAATGACAAAATAACTGAAAATATCGCAAAACAGCATTCGACGCATATTGAAAAATGAGCTCAAGGCCAAGGCTTACAAGTTCCAAAAAGCACACGATCTTTCACCCCACCAAAAAAAAAGTTCGGTGCGAAAGAGCAAAGGACTTGTTGCGCTTGCATGAACGGTGCGAATTTCCTAACATTGTGTTTTCTGATGAAAAAGAAATCCCAATTGAGCCGTTCATAAACACTCAAAACGGTCGTGTTTACTTGACCGAACGCTCATACGAGAATGTGAGCCTAGGTATGGCCACTCGAAGCAATTTCCCAACGCAAGTAATGGTTTGGGCCGCAATGACCGCTGATGGACGCTCTCCAATCGTTTTTATCGAGCCTGGTGTCAAAGTGAATGCGACTTATTATCGGGAACATATTTTAGAAGCTGCTTTAGAGCTGTGGACACGCAAACATTTCGGTGGTAGACCATGGACGTTCCAACAGGACTCGGCACCGTCTCATAAAGCTCGTGCGAACCAAGAATGGTTAAAAAATCATGTTCCGCACTTCATTTCGTTCACACAATGGCTTTCGAATTCGCCATTCGCAAATCCGATGGACTATTCCATTTGGTCTATTTTGGAGAGCAAGGTGAGGACTAAAAAATATGCCAGTACGGATGCGCTGAAAAAAGCGATTATACGAGAATGGGTCAAAATACTTCAATATCACATTCGTGCAGCATGCAAGTCATGTTTTGACCGTTTGAAGGCTAGAGTGAAGGCAAAAGGTGGTCATATCGAACTAAAGTGAATATATGTTAAAATTGTAATCATTTTTTAACAATTTTGTCTTTGAAATCAATAAAAACTAATTTCACACAAAAAAGTTATGGTGTTTGAATAGGTAACACTTAATATCGTTCACCCTGTAGGAAAAAAATAGGAAAGAGATACAAATTTTGGAAAAAGGGCTAGAAAATATGTAGTAGAACATATGATGCCATATTTTTCCGAAAATAAGACATCTGTACATAGCATGCAGACTACGATTACCTGTGTCAACTGGTGGACCAGGGAAATGAGAAAAATCGCATAGTTGGATTAGGTCGGCAGCCGTTATTTTCTGAGTTGGAAGATTGCAATGGGAATCAATTGAAGGAAGCAGAGCAATGGCTTTGGTTGTGTGCAGGGCTGATATTCAAAAATTTGCCCCTGAAACTGCAATTCAATTTGATATATCCACAGAAGAATTTAGAGCATCGTCACACTGGTTGGAGAACTTCCTTAAACGATATGAACTGTCTCTAGGGAGATCAACAACATTGTTTAAGCTGGAAGACAACGAAGTAGTTAAGCGTGCACTTGCGTCTAAGCCTTTTGCTGATGGCATCGATTTTTCGAAATACCAACTCTCCAACATGATTGCTATGGATGAGACCGCAGTATTACTAAGCCAACGAGCTCAAAAGACGGTTCACCACAAGGTTTTTTCGACAATTTACGACCCTTCAACCGATTACGATAGTGCACGTGTTACCTGTATTTTGGAGACTCGTCTAGATGGCAAGAAAGTATCGTAATTTTTAATCACTAAAGGTAAAAAAAAACAGATTCAAAGTGTTTCAGGAATTGAAATTGAAAAAGCCTGGTGCAGCCAAGCAGTTATAAGAAAGTCGGTTAATTTTATGCGGCCACCACTGTTGAGGGGCCAGAATAGGCTAGTTTGGGATTCAGCCAGTACTCACTGCGCTAGAAACATGAAAAACTTTCTTGCTGAGGGGAAGATTAATCAAATAATGATTCCGGCAGGAATGACTGGTTACCTCCAGACACTTGACATGGCAATAAACAAGACATGCAAGGATCATTTACGGATGGAAATGAATGAATATATTGATAGCTGAATGGTGGGAAATCATCGAGGTAATTTTGTAAAACCAGGCTTACAAGAAATTGTGAATTGGGTAAAAAAATCGTGGGACAAAATAACTGATAATTATGTTTCCAATGCACTACAAATAGGCTACTTAGAAGTATTCATTAAACGGTAGCTAAAGGGTGTTTTTTTTAGAGGTTAGGTTTTCAAGTTGGCACTACTTTTTTCGTAGATGGTCTTTTTGACAGCTGTCACTTGATTTATGCTCAGTTTGGTTTGCCATTTCATAATGAATAGACTTACACCTGAACAACGTTTGCAAATCGTGCAAATTTATTACGAAAATAATGGTTCGGTTCGCGCGACACATCACAAGAAAATTTTGTTCAGCGATGAAGCTCACTTTTGGTTGAATGGGTATGTCAATAAGCAAAATTGTCGCATTTGGAGTGAACATAATCCACAAGCCATTGCTGAGACGCCGTTACATCCTCAAAAAGTCACTGTTTGGTGTGCTCTATGGGCACAGGAAATCATTGGTCCATATTTCTTTAAAAATGAAGCCGGCCATAATGTTACAGTCAATGGAGAGCGCTATAGAGCTATGATTAATGACTTTTTCGTGCCTGAATTGGACGATGTTGATGTGGACGACCTTTGGTTCCAACAAGACGGCGCTACATGCCAAATAACCAACGCAACAATCGATTTATTGAAGGAAACTTTTGGTGAGCGCATTATCTCGCGCCGTGGACCTTTGGCGTGGCCTCCAAGATCGTGCGATATAACACCGCTGGACTATTTCTTGTGGGGCTATGTGAAGTCGCTTGTCTACGCAGATAAACCCGAGACGATTGACGTCTTGGAAGAGAATATTCGGCGCGTTATTGCTGACATACGGCCCCAATTGCTGCAAAAAGTGGACGAAAATTGGACCTCTCGGCTGGAATTTATTCGAGCCAGCCGCGGCGGCCACTTGCCCGAAATCATTTTTAAAACATAATGGCAAACCCTTATCTTTATAATAAAGCTAAATTCTTGGCCATAACATTAAATTATATACGTTTTCTTTCATCTTGAAAACCTAACCTCTAAAAAAAACACCCTTTATATCCCATGATTCGGACCAATGATTCAACAGGAAATAGATTTGGAAGAAAATCAGAATATAATTCAGAATTTTATTAATGACGATGTTCCAGAGGAAAATGATATGACTGTAATTGAATAAAATGAAGTTTCTGTATTCTGTGTAAAATAAATATTAAATAAAAATATATAAATATACTTTTGTTTTTGCCCTCCCCCAAAATAAGACCTAGCGCGTATTTTGAACAAAAAAAACAAAGTATGACAGTGTCTTATTTTTGAAAAAAAAACGGTATATAATAGGAAATAAATAGCGTCAAATAGTTCAATACTTTAGAGTTTTTTATCAACTTACCAGTTCATGTAAACTGAGATAAATATTTTACTGCTGCTTTTCAATGTTGTCGACGCTGGTTATTTGCACTTTGATGTATATTTTGAGGTCTTTGATTTTTTTTTTGATTCCTGATATTAGCAGTTAACTTTCAAACACTTCACTTTCAAGTTTTATATCTTTTACGTGATAAAAACTAATTTCTGAATATAAAATTCATATAGACTTATAGATTTACTATTTTAATTTTATTTGCTTTCCAACACATTTGTTTTTCTCTATACGAAATTTATCAGTTCACACTGCCATAATCACTACACAATCGGCCAAGGAAATTTAATTAATTGAACGCAGCTAAACCTGAAAAAAAAGAGTTGGAAAAATAAAACGATTATTACCTTTGGATACAACAACAATGCAAGTACGCATGCTACTCGTTAGTGTAAACAACAAAAACAACTAACCAACAACAACTGAAACTTTATCATGACGAAATGTACGCCGCAGTACGAATGTTTCGAGCATTGCAAACGTACTGACATCCATACAAACACACATACATACACACACGTATACACATACGCACTCTACCTTAGTACTAAACGTGTTATTTGCTTATCTTATCTACCTAGAATAGTATAATGCGTAAGTAAGCACGCAACGACACCGCACCACCGTGCACCGGTGTTTATACTGTGCGCAGATACTCGTGCACACACACACACAAACTTATGCGCACATGCACGTACTAGCGTAGTGTGGCTAGTAGGCGCGTTCGCGGCGTATCTTTTAGATACCAATTATCATTTTATAATGCTACGAAAAAGTGCTAGCGGCTGCAGCAAAAAAAAAAAAAAAGAAAAAAAAAAAGACAGGAAAAAAAGCAACAACAAACGCAACTAATTCAGTTTTTTGTTACGCTCGAATACCGCTCATGCTGGCGCGAGCAAAACGCTTGTGGCCGTACGTGGAGCTTGTTAGCGTGCCTTTATTGCCACATATATGAATATTTTAGTGTGAATGTTTGCTGCTTGCATTGGTATAGGTGCGCACGTGTGCGTGTGCGCGTTTTACGGCTGCTGCTTTTACGCACTCAACAGCGCGACACATCGCTTTAATTTTCTCTTATTTATACATTTTTTATTTATTTATGTATTTTTTTATTAGTTTTTTAACACTCTAATGACTTCTCTTGGCGCTACTGTGCACTATTCTACGCTGCCTGGCTGCTGTGTGAGAACCAGTGTTTTTTTTTTTGTTATTACTATTGCTTTGTTTTTGTTTTTCTGTGGTTTCTTTTTTCTTTTTAATTTCTACACATACAAATGCTGAATTTTGGCGCTATGGAATTAATAGTTTGCGGATATTTGATTGTTATAAAGGGTGGTTAAATTTGAAGGTCCGATGTTGAATGTAAACCACACTTAAACGTCAAGTGTTTTTATGCATTCCATTTGACTTTTTTCAATTTCAGACTAACTCAATTTGAACCATGGAAAGACATACAATCGAGCAACGCGTTAAAGTTATTCAAGTTTATTATGAAAACGGGCGTTCAAATCAAAATGCATATCGCGCACTTCGTGAGTCAGTAAGCATAATTGCCGCATTTGGGCGAATGATAATCCAAGAGTGATTGCCGAAAAACCAATGCACCCACAAAAAGTGACTGTTTGATGCGTTTTTTGGGCCGGCGGCATCATTGGGCCGTATCTTTTCCAAAATGAGGCCGGTCAGGCAATTACTGTGAATAGTGTTCGATATCGTGAGATACTAACGAACTTTTTATGGCCCGAATTGGAAGATATGGATATGGACGATATGTGGTTTCAACAGGACGGTGCCACTTGTCACACAGCTAACGAAACAATGGCTCTTTTGCGCGAAAAATTTGATGACCGAATAACAGAATAATCTCACGTCGCGGCGATGTCAACTGGCCGCCAAGATCATGTGATTTGACACCGTTGGACTTCTTTCTTTGGTGTTATTTGAAAGAAAAGGTGTACGTTGATAAGCCAGCAACAATTCAAGAGGAAGGATAAGATATTCGGCACATTAACGGTATAGAACCTCAATTATGCCTCAGCGTCATCCAAAATTTATACCATCGGATGGAAGTGTGCCGCCGAGGCCACAGCGGTCATTTGACCCATATTTTGTTCTGTGCATAAGTGAGCCATACCAATATTTTCATAATAAAGAGAAATGTCAATAATTTCTTAAAGAAATTATATTTTATTTTAAATCAATACCGGCCCTTAATACTTAACCACCCTTTACAATTTTTCGCATGAATTGTGGGCGATTTCTTAGTTTAACCCTTAGAGTACGGAGTGGGTGACCTTAGGTTTCTCAAGATTAGTTTTTTTTAATAACAACAAGCAGAAAATACTTTTTCGGATATTGATATTAGCAAAGATGATGTTGCCTTTCCTTTGGATACTGAATATTATACTGCGAAGCCATTTCCACATACACGTAGGTTAGCATGCAATTATGTGAACGCAACTCAGGAGGTACTAGTTACATGAGTGCTACACACAACCGAAATTGATGATATATTCAAACATCTAATAACACCAATGATGAAAGAGAAAATCTGTCTTCATACTAACGTCGAAGCCAAAAGAGTATTTGATAAGTACAATGAAAATTATGCCCAGAGGCAAAACAAAAACTGGAAAGTAGTAACTGAAGGTGAAGTAGTTGCCTTTCTCGGAGTACGTATAACAGCTGGGGTGCTACTTTGTAGAAGAGAAATTGTGAAAGAAATGTGGAGTACTGACGAATCCATTCGAAAAAATATATTTAGTGCATTCATGGCTCGAGATAGATTCATTGCATTGTCTAAGTATTTAAAATTTGATGATGAAACTACCAGAGAAACTCGAAAAGAGACTGACAAGTTAGCTGCCATAAGGGAAATCTGGGATTCTTTTGGCGCGATAACTATTGATGGAAAATTGGTAACATTTCATGGAAAATGTATAAAATACATTTACATAAAAAAATATATAAAATCAAAATCTGGAAGATATCGTCCCCTTAGTATAACAATAGCCTATGTGCTCATAGGCTACTATTTTTTTATTGAATTTTTGGATTCTCCATCGTCGATTTTATATGTGGTCAAAATTTTGTCAAATTCTAGTTCCACAAAGTGGGTCAAAACGTCAGTCAAAAAATAATAAATATTTACAGATATAACGAGATTTGAGTGAGAGCTACTTTCGACAAAAAGTTTGAAATTCATTTTCTCAAAACATCAAAAAATGTATAGGCTATTTTAATACTAAGAGGACGATATGGTACAAAAAATTTGTGTTGCCGCTGTGTGAAAACCTCATATTTGTACAATCTGCAGGTGTATACGACAAAGCTTTCTGGTGGAAATGTAGAAAAAATCAAAGTGCACGGGTTGTTAAAGAACTCGCTGAGCTTTTATTTGAATTCCGCATGGGAATAACTACTGATAATTTTTTTACAAGTTATGATTTGGCAGAATTCCTTCTTACAAAAAAAGGCCGCTCTTGAGTACTGTTAGAAAAAACAAAACGGACACACCCAACAATTTGACATCAGCACAAAATCGGAAGAATACTCCTTCGATATTTTCTTTCACAAAGACCTTATCTGTGGTATCATATATTCCTAAAACGAACTGGATGGTACAACTTTCTGTCTTCCCAACATGCAGGCAATTCTGTTTCAAAAGAAGTTCATTTCAAGCCACATATAATTGTCGCAGTTTTTCGCCGAGAAGTCACAAAAGTTTAACACTGATGGAATAAGGTCTGTAGAATAAAAATGGTAAAGGGTGGTCGGCCAAAATGGTACATATTTGGTTTAATAAAGTTGATTATAAATATAAAAAAATGAGTTGAAGTTTGACTAAAATTTGGCATGTGAAAGAAACAAAAAAAGTTATCGAGCAAGATTCGCCACTAGCGAGTATGGTCATACCGTATAAACTGGTCATTGTTTAATAGGCAGCCAGGCTAGAAGGTTTGGACTCCCGTACTTCGATTTCTGTAGAAGCTGTCTTAATACAGAAGAAGAGGAAACAGCCAGACACCTTTTATGTGAGTGTTAAAGCTTAGCTACAAGGAGGCTCCGCACTCTTGATACGGCTTTCTTAACTGAAGTAGCGGACATAGCGCATCTAACACTAACGAAGCTTTGCTCGTTTATTAAAGTTCGCGGATGGTTTGAAAAGGAACACGTAGGGTAAGGATAAGCTCCAGTGGTATCACAATGGATCTGCGGAAGGTCTAAGTGTGTCTTACGACAACCACCCTACCTACCTACCTACCGTATAATAATGGTATAACTCAATATTTTCAATACTGCCAATTCTCTTTGAAGAGAGTTTCAGAATTTCATTAAACCGCGTTCATACAGGCTTTAGTCCTTAGTTGCTTCAACTTTGCAAATTATTTTTTGGTGTTGACCATGGTGTTCACACACGCAACTCCGTTGTTTTCAATTGTTTAGTTTTTAATTTGCTGTTAACAACACAATTGAGAAAAACAAGAACACAAAGGGTGTCGACAGTGCATGAGCGTCACAAGTAACAATCGCGGTCATTAAGTGCTTCCAGCCAAATGTATTTTTTTCAGCTATTTTCCAGCGGTACCAACACATGATTATTTGTACCAGTTGCTTCATCTATTCGCCACTTGCTAACGCTTTGCGAATCTAAGAGGTGTAAGGTTTGGCCATCCGAAGCAAAATTGTGAGAGTAATTGCGAGCACCACGTCAAAGGGGATCGGTGCTGCTTTAGTGTTCGTTTCATGATTTTTAAATATTTCGACAATAAACTCACATTGTTCTATTGGCAACACTTTGAAAAACTATTTAGTATATATGGTTTGGTTGTCTGTCTACTGGTTTTGTGGTATCTGGTTGACACTGACAACTCACAGATGTATCTAAATAGACCTTAAAGGTTTAAGCTACAGGGAAGAATTAAAAAACTCGATTTCTTCAGATTACAAGACGCTATAACATCTCGAATAAATGTTCAGGGATTAAAATGGGAATACGAAATTTTCAATGTGATGCGTATGAAAGCTTAACTGTAACGGAAAACTTTAGATGCGTTGTTTCCGGAATTAAATTTTAGGTCGAACAGATAACTCGAAAAATTCAGTGCCAATTGACTTTGAATGTTAATTGCATATACATAATTACATACAACAGGAAAAAGGATATATTTTTGGATTCGTTTTAAGCCTATTAATAAAAGCAAAATCGAAAATTTGTTTTGAAAAATTCTCATATTCTGATTTTGCATAAATATCATGCACTTCTAAAGGGTTTTCCAATAACAGGTGTAAGGTGTTAAACAGGAGAGATAATTAACGATTTTTTATAGCCGGAGTTGATGGTATTGGTCTAGACAACGTCTATTTTCAACCAGACGGCGCTACGTGCCACACAAGCAACGAAACCATTGATCTTTTACGGCAAAAGTTTCCGGACCGTGTTATTTCTCGAAGAGGTGATCACAATTGGCCATCGAGATCTTGTGATTTAACACCCTGTGACTTTTTTCTTTGGGGCCACGTGAAAGAGAAGGTCTACGCCAACAGCCCAAGGTCGATTCAAGACCTCAAAGATGGAATTCGAGAGGCTAACGAGAACATAGGGCAGCCATTTTGTTATTTTCCACTATTAACGGCAAACCTTCCTCTTTATAATGAAATAAACATTCAACGGTCATTTAAATAAAAAAATAGCATTTTTCTTTGATTATCAAAATAACACCTCTTATTGGAAAACCCTTTATATAAATATATTAATACATACATATATTTAACGAATATTTTTTTGTTTATCATAAATTAAAAGCTCGAGTTGCTTTGAGGTGGTCCAGTCATCAAAAAAAAAAACAAAAACAACAAAAGAGAAAAAGGGCTTTCGGCGCAGAAGAGCCGTGCGGCCGCAATTTTCGTTTATATTAATTTAAAAAAAATATCAGTTTGGGGGAAAAAGAATTACACTATTTTCTCGGTAGATGGCTGTAGGATCGATATCTCGAAAAGTATCGATCAAACAGTTTAAAGTTTATTCTCGCTGTCAAGATAACATTTTACACAAAACAATTCTTATACCGTTTTTTTTTGTTTTTTTCCATTCAGTTGTGAGTTTCAGGGTGTTAGCAATAGAGGTCCGCAAAGAGAAAATTCGGCACATTTGAAAGCTTTCCTTTGATAAAGGCGGCAATGCACGCCAGGCCGCCGAAATTGTGAATGGTATTTATGGTGTCGCTACTGTAACAGTCGATTTCGTTCAAACATTTTGATGTTAATGCAAGTATCGAAAATGTCAATAAAATCACAGAAATAATCTAAGTTGACCGGAAAATTAGTAGTCATAGCATCGCCCAGGAGCTAAAGATCGACCATCAAACAGTTTTAAATCGATTGCGCAAAGCTGGATTCAAAAAGAAGCTCGATGTTTGGCTGCCACACCGTTTAACACGAAAAACCATGATTGATCGAATATCCATTTGTGAAGTCTTGGCCAAACGGAATGAAATCGACCCATTTCTTAAACGGATGGTCACTATGGATGAGAAGTGGGTGATATACGATAATATTGTGCAAAAACGGTCGTGGTCAAAGCGTGAAAATACAGCTCAAATGGGGGCCAAATGAGGGCTTAGGGCCAGGAAGGTGCTACTGTGCATTTTGTGGGAATTGAAAGGAATCATTTATTATGAGGTGCTTTCGTATGGCCAAACACTAGATTCAGATCTCTATGGTCAACAACTGGACCGTTCGAAGCTGGTGATTGACCAGAAATAGCCAAATTTGGAAAACAGAAGAGGTGTTGTGCACCATCAGGACAACGCACGGCCACACACATCTGTAGTGACTCGCCAAAACTCCGGGACTTCCCAATCAAGGGAAACTTAATGCATCCACCATATAGTCTGGACCGGGTACCAAGCGATTACCATCTTTTTCTCTCATTGCAAAACTTCTTGACCGATAAGAAATTGGTATCAAAAGAAGATTGTGAAAATTGAGTACTAGAGTTTTTCGTCAATAAGAACCAAGGGTTCTAGTAGAGAGAGATTTTATGAAACTACCTTTAAAATTCGGCACCGATGCACCTTAAATAAAGCATTGAATTTTACGGAAAAATAATGGATTTCTTTTTCCCCAAACTAATATAATTTATACAGAATAGTGATTTTCTTTCAGAATAGTGACTTATTTCATTGTCCTGCGGAAAGAAATTTTCAAAATATGCTTATTTTTGCGCCGCTACAGTGGCACTCTTCAAAAGATTTTGCTCACTGTGTCGTTTAACCACTCGCGCATGGTTCTTATATTTCAATTTAATCTGAGTATTAGCGGTCACCTAGCCGAATGGGTTGATACGTGACTGTCGATTTTCGGTGAAACACCAAAATTAAGAAACATTTTTTTCTAAAAAGGTCCTCATAAAAAAATATCTGCCGTTCGTAGTCAACATCAAGACGCACGCCACAAATAGGAGGAGAAGCTCGGCCAAACATCCAAAAAGGGCCAATTATATATATATTAGCAATTACAAAAACAATTATATATATATTAGCAATTACAAAAACAAAGTACGTTTAATTTACTTTAAAAATAATTTTCATATACTCTTTTTTAACTAAACACATTTCGGACCGTCAAGATTTGCACGTTTCGTTTTTCAATAATTTATTTCTTATATTTTTGAAAAGCTTTGTTTTTATATATTGTTTTTTTTTTGTACATTGTCTTAATTTATAACATTTCTAATTTCTTTATTTTCCCATTCAAGTTTTCAAATGATTGCGTGAAACACCTGTTCTTCGTTTAATTTATTTTGTCAACAAAGCTGTCATTCGCTACAGCGGAGCTTTTATTTTATTTCTTGCTATTATTTCTATTCCATATTATATTATAATACGTGCCTGATTTTCATAAGAAAATGCAGAATTTTATCTTTGCGTATATGCGAAGCGTGGACATTCTTCGGTAGCTGGCCGATATCGCAGTTCTGCTCACTGTTGCACTGACACTTTTCAGTAGCCTAGAAGTGGATTGTCGTGTTTTCAATGACTGCTGATGTGACACATGCGCTCGCGAGTTATGATGGCAATTCATCACGAAACAATTTTCAGTAACTTTTTAAGAAAGTGCGTCGACACCCCCACTGACATTATAATAATTGGCTAATAGTGTTCCTGGTGCCTCTCTGGAACTCTGTATCCAACCATGTCATTGATTCGGAATTCGAAAAGATAGGTATAAATACAGTAAGAATAAATAGGTTGTGCCCATCCGAAATGGATTCCCTCAACACTTTTCAAATATTTGTTTATCGTTGCTGAAACGATGAAAGCTTCCAGGCAATACAAAACCAATACATTTATAGGATAAAGGTCTACCCATGCGATGAGGCCCTTCTTGAACAACAAACTAAAATTCATTCATTATAATACTATACAGGGGGGCTGACAGAAGGAAAAGAACCAAATAGGTAGAAAAAGAAAAAAGGTGCTTTAGATTAGAGAATGACGACCAATAGTGGCTAATTACGTTCGTATTACCCGCTTCAAGCTACTGATGAAATTCATCAGGTGTGTGATACGTATACCCACAATATTCTCAGGTGCAGCAAAAAAGTGAGAGCCCAGATATCTAAATCTTTGTCTGGCGAGAGCAGGGCAGCTGAGAAGACTTTGCTGAGATGATTCCACCTAATTCACCAAACAGCTTCACCTAACGGATAGTTTCCGGTAAGGAAACCTACCAAGTTCGAGAGCTGCGGCTTTGTAAGCCTTAGAAGTTTCATTAAGCGGAACCGATCTACCCGTGGCCAGAAGAATCTCGCAACTTTCACGTTTACGCACTAGTACTGCGTTGGCGTGAGGCCCTTCTTTCCAATAGTAGACCACAGGTTCTCAAGGGTACCTCAATCATCTCATTTTGCGAATAAACCGTCTGCAGTGTCCCCTGCCTAGCCAACTCATCGTACTCCTGAGTAATTTATACTACTCCTTTATACTATTGAGTAATTTTTTACGGTAATACCAATCGCTGTTGTGGTTGCTGTAACTGAATACAAAAATCTTTACATTTTTACGGAATGCTGCTGAACTGACAGTTCTGGGTCACATGCAAATCTGGCTCGTTGCGGTAATATATAGCTAACAGTCGTGGATACTTGGCTAGTGGTCTCATCGTTCGATGTATTGAATTCTTCTAAAAAAATTGTATTTTCTATATTTAGTCTTTATTTTCGTTCGTGGAGATTCTAGTTTTGGCAAGATCTTAGATATTACCCTTGTCATAAAAAATTTAATTAGGGCGGAAAATTGGAGTGTCTCCAGCCAGAGACACAATTGAACTGAATCTAAAGATTTAAGAACCAGCGCCTTATAGGAACCCTAAGAGAGCAGACTGGCGGTCATTTAAGCATATCACTATGTGCAGACTACGTCATATATATAGATATATAGATTCACCATCGGGTGTGGACCGATTGTTTAGCTTCAACAACAGCATTCATAAGAGCAAGATCTAATCACGGTGAGCCCACCTAGTCAATCAGCGAGCGCAGATTAATAGCCAAGAAGGTGTTGTTGTGCTATCAATGTGTGTGGAAGCGAATCGTGTACAAGGAACTCCGCCTCTTCCCATAGAAATACTCAATTCTGGTCTCTATTGTCAAAAACTGGCAAGATTGAAGTAGGCAATGGACCAGAAGTGGCTAAAATAAGCCATGATTTTCGTTAGAGTTTACTTTAAAGGTTTCCCGTTGTCTTTTGAAGGGCATAGAGTTTTCCTTCTGCCAGGAACAACCGCTTATTCTGGGTCAGACCCTGAATAAACAACCGCTGCGGGTGGAATTTTATTTCCCACTTACCCAACATATCCGTCAAGCATTCCCCAATCCGATCCGTCACCTGGGGACGCGTCTGATGGGAGACTGGCAACTCCACACGGAATAGAAAGAATGCTGTGTTGCATCAAAATAACAACGAGTTGTTTACATCTCTAACGATGAGTCAGAAGCTCCACAGCTTGTTGGGGGGCTCCTATGCATTCAAGTTCATTGCAGACTAGCATCAAGCGACTATAAGTTGAAATAATTTTCAAGCATTCACAAAGTTACTTGATGATAGAGAGCATCAAAATCTTAAGGGAGTCCTGCAAAATATTTACCAAAAGGACCGAGGACTTCTTCAATTGCGGAATTATGAGTATGGTATGCCTTCAAAGGGGCCAAAGTTTTGAATGTAATGGAAAGTCCTACAGCTATTAAATTTTGGCGTCGAAATGAGGAAAAACGAGGTCAGAACATTTCGGTTGAGCTAGAATCAGAGGTAGAGGCCGGGTTCAAAATCCATTGTGTGCACTAAACCTTAACTGATACGATATTTTTTTCTAATAGTGGTAAAAATGCAACAACTGTTGCTGCAGAAATAAACACTGTTCACGGAGAGGATACCGTGAGTGAAAGGACTGCGCAAAAGTGGTTTTCAAAATTCCGAAGTGGTAACTGCGACGTGGAGGATGCCCCGCGCGCTGGTCGTCCTGAAGTCTTTAACTCCGACGCCTTGCTTGAGCTCGTGGAAGCTGAGCCAAATTTGACCGTCGATATGATAGCTCAGAGGTTAAATTCATCGCATGGAATAGTTCATAGGCACCTGGTTCAGTTGGGAAAGGTTTCAAAGCTGGGGAAATGGATTCCGCATAGACTTTCCGTCGCCAACCTGAACGAGCTCGGATGGGAGCTAATGCCGCATCCACCATACTATCCGGATATTACACCTTGTGATTATCACCTTTTCCGTGGACTTCAATCCCTTATGAGTAACAAGAACTACTCCTCAAAAAAAGCTATAAAAAGGGATATCGAAGCGTATTTTGGATCCAACGACAAAAAAGTTTTTGAGCAGAGAATTAAAAATTTGCCTAAACGTTGGGAAGACATTGTTAATAATGAAGGAAAATATATTATTGATTAATAAATACTTTGAAAATTTTTTTTATTAATTTTAAAACCTCTTTTAAAAAACGCACGAACTTATGGACGGACCTGATATATATAAAAATATACTTGATTTATTCCAAACTAATTTTGGTTTATTTTTAATTAATTAATACATTTTTGATTTAGTCTTATTTTATTGCCAGTCTTAATTTTATTTTTACTATTACTTTTATTTTTATTGTTGTTTTTTTATTTTTATTTTTATTCTTGTTCTTACTTTTTTTACTTTATTTAAATTTTTTTTAATCTAATTTCATTTCAGTCAACAAGTAACAGTTTGGGAAAAATAAATCCATTATTTTGTCGGTATGTGGCTGTCCCATATTTTAAACTCTGAATTTGACTAAAATTTTTCGTAGGTTTTTCACGCACTGTAATACCTCAGTTCTTGGTTCTGAAAGTTAATCAAATTTTGTTAGCCAATGTTGAAAATTTTTATATTTTCTTATTTTATATTTTTCTCGATTATTTAACAGCTTTTCCAATTTAATATTATGCAATTTTTATTGTTGTATTATATTTTTATTTAATTTTCTTCAATTTGTTCAACTAAAATTTAGAATTTTTCATTTTATGCGATTATTTCCCAATAAAATAATTAATTCACTCTGGAAATTTGAGAACCTGGTTTACACTACACACGTGCCCACTATTTTTTTATTCAAAACGCTCATTTAAATGAGTATAACGGCAGTTTTCCATTTGCCATATATAAACAACCGCAACTAAAGCGTCATATTTAGTTACATAAATGCATATTTTTCCACTGCACTGTTTGTTAGTCAAATATTATTTTCTTATTCAAAAACTTTTGCTAGATGTTGTAGAATTAACAACCAAAAATCTAAATGGATTTAATTTTTACTGCGTTTTATTTTCGCAAACAAATTTTTCACACTATTTTGCCTTGGCAGCGCAATATTCTAAGATTTGCAATTCCTAGCACTAAAATCCTTATTTGCACTCATTAGTTTTCTCATATTTTTTTATTATTTATTTTTCATTAAGCATTTGCGTATTTAGTTATTTACATTCACACCACTGAACGCTAATATTTTCATTATTTTTCACACCACTGCCATTACCTTATGTAAAAACGTAAATAAGTATTTCGTGATTTTTTTTTCATAAATCAACTAAAAGAATTGTTCGTGTACGAAAATCATATATTACACAATATATTTTCCGCAAACAAATGAAATTTTACTATTGACAAATAACAACTTAACTCCTATTCGGACGTTTTCACGCGCTCGCAATTGAAGAAAGACTGAATGGCTAGCAGACGACACGAAAAAGTTAACGCTAAGCGCTTACGCTGCTGCCGTCGTCACAGATGTCGTCGCATGCTGCCCCGTATAGCGCTGCTTGATCAGCCCGACCGGCAAACGTGATCGCAGAACCGGCTAAAACGAGCAAAACGAACGAAATTTACGAACAATGGCCCTGCAAAGCAGTTGGCCGGCCGAAAAACTGGCCGACAGACGAACCCAAATTTTTAGTTAAGTTTATTTGTGTGCTGTCAACGTTGCTGTCGCTGTCGCTGTCACTGTTTGCTACCTTATCGACTTTGACGGGCAGCCGGTAAAATGCGATCAGAAAGCGATCACTTGTTGCTGTTCTATAGTTTTTGTTTGTGTTGTTTATATTTGAGCACATATTTCTATGCCTCAATTATTGGAATGTCTTGCATTGTATTTACTTACCTCTCCCTTGCTTAATTAGTTTTCTCTTAACAAACGTTTATTGTCTCTCACTCTCTTATGCCAACTAAGCAGGAAGGCATATCAATAAGTATTGATTTTTGCTTACTGTGGGCGAGTGCTGTGCAAAGCTCTCTGCTCACATGCGCCGGTATAGCTGTGCTTTTTCTTTTCAGTGCTTGTACGGCTCTCTTTGTGTTTTGAGTGAAACGTTTGGAGCTTTTTGAGTGTGCTGATCGTGCGATGTTTTTCTAATAGGGAAAGCTTTATTTCGTCTAAGCTTTTTCGATGTGATCTTTAGGTACAGAGAAAAATATTAGTAAACTCCACTAGTAAGGGAAAGTGACTGCTTTAGCAGAATACCATTGATTTTTACGAAATACTTTTAAATGAGCTCTTACTGATTTTGCATTTAATAGGAACTTGAGTTTAATTAAAAATCTGAATAGCGTTGAGAAATATTCAAGCCGAATTCTTAAAATTAAGAAGCGCACAATTAGCTTTTTCTTTTCAGGGATTTTCAATGAGACTATATGATTTTGTCTCTTATAATATTCATCGAAAAGTGTACGACGCACAGTATGGATTTTTTTTTTCAAAAATGGATACAGGCTCCAATATTTGACAAATTTTCAATTTCTTGTTTTTAGCAATATTTTTTGGGTTTTGGAGGATATTGTCTACGTCCGAATTAATTTCTTTTTAGTATAAAAACCCTTCTCATTATCAAATTTTTATTTCAATTTTACTATCAAAACACCCACACATTTTTCCGGTTAGTATTCCGGTTTGACCGTGAACTGACTCTAAATTTGACCCTGCAAGGGCAAACGGACAACGCATTCGGACTCAGCAATCCCAAAAACGTATGTACATATAAATTTTTTTTGAATTTTTCCGGTTAATATTCGGGGTTTGTTTTTGAAAATAATAATGTTTTCAAGTTTTGAGGTATTTACGGGATGATTTCAATGGGGATTAGAAATTTGCGTGCGTGCCGTAATGAATTATCACTAATTATCAAAAACTGCCTTCTGTGGGGTTTTTGAACAAACTTGGTCGAAATATCGCCATTGTGCGACATAGCCAAGTGGGTTGATGCGTGACTTCCGTTCGGCAGGGCTTGGATTGGAAATACCAAATGATAGAAAAGGTTTTTTCTAATACCGGTCGCCTCTTGGTAGCCAATGGCAATCCTCTGAGTGAATTTCTGTCGAATAGGAAGAGGAGCTCTTAATTGATGAGATGAGTGTCGCCCAAGCCCCATCAATATTTCTACTCTTTTTAGGCCGAGGAAAGCTTTAAGAATATTATTTATAAATAAATTCAATGTTTAAAGTCAAGGTTTAGCCCATTTCCTCTGGTGGAAGTAAAGTTTAATCTTTCTTCATAAGTATCAAGGCTATTTAAGACCATTCATTCAAAAAACCTACAGCGGCTGGCAAAACGAGATTTGTAGCTCGCTTAATTTTAATTCACGCTTATATATATTACAGTTAGATTTATTCTGTATGTTTAGCTTGTCTGTGTAATGTACGCAAACAAAATAAAAAAATTAATAAATAAATAAAAAAAACTATAAGCCTAAGAAACCATTTCGTTTGCTCTGTTCAATATTTTGACTATTTTTCGAATACCTTAGGTTTGTTCTGATGTTGAAAAAGTTTCTATGCACCAAAAATTGGTGAATCGAGTAAATTGCGCATAGATTGACCGATTTTAATCTCCAAAAGTCTCCAGCCTTCGACAAAAGAGCACCTCAACATTTTCTGTTACCATTTTTAGCACTTCAATAGAATTTTTACCAGTTTTGACTACTTTGTTTTGGTTTTCGTTTTTTTGTGTTTGTTTTTTAGTTTATGTTTGGTTTTCTTGTTTATTTTTGAGTGTTCATTATTTTTCTGTATAAGAGAGTGAAAAAAATTCACAAACTTTTCACCACAATTCCATTTATTTTCTTAATTAGAATATCAGTTTTATATTGTAGCTCATAACTTTTAGAATAGCAAAATTCAAATTTGAAGTATATTTTCTCTATGTGACAAATGCACGACATTTTTTTATTTTTTATCCCTTTCCGAATTTCATTTTTTTAATCAAAATTAAATGATAATATAGATTTGCAAAATAATTTGTAATAGAAATTAATGAAAAAATAGAAAAACAGTACACGAGATCTACTGGCTTGGCTGGGGGCGACAGGTGATAGATACCGAGAAAGATGGAATGACAAGTTCAAAAGCGGCTATCTTACTGGGCTGTCTTCGTAACGCAGAGGTACAACTGCACAAGTTGCTTTGAACTCGAAGTTGGATAGATTTTCGTTCCATTTACTTAAGTCTCTTGATCATGGGAAGTTTAGTACCTCGAATTGAAGTCCTTGAAATATTTTCTTTATAGGCATAAATTATGATGAAAAAGTAATCAATTCGAGGACTATTTGGATGGTAAATCACTGCAAGCAAAGACGTTCAGCAAAGGCCGATTTGGGAGTTTCTCAATGCCTGCCATTGCTACCCACAAAGAAGAAAATTGTTGTATAACAACAAAGCCGTTTTAATATCAATTATTATTTGTTTGTTAAGATTAATTAATTAAATTTAAATAAATAAATGTAATTGAAAATAAAATGAATAATCCGCGGGGATGAACTCGAAGAGTTTTTGAAGGAGGCTAGAGTGTACGTATTTTAAGAATAGCTTATGGCCCGTACATCCCAATCTGATGCGTGCAGTGGAAGTTCTTTCTACAATGTCCAATTGTGTTATAAAGTCAAAACGTAACTTTAGGCGAGAGGCCCCATCTTTTGCCGTTAGCGCCCCTACAGCCATACTAGATGACTGTTGCCTTCGTAATTCTCTCCTCAATGTTGGACTTCCCTTTTAGTCTTTTGTCAAGGATAAGTCCCAGGTAGTTCACCTTGTCAGAGAGCTCCAACGAAGTGGGCCCGCTTTTGAGAGGAGAAATACTCAAGGTATTTTGTATTTCCTCATAACTAAGACGAGTTCCATTTTCAGAGGATTTATAGAGAGACCGCACTATGTAGTCCATTTCGCAGCATATGGACGCGTACACCCTTTTTGGGTGTTCGGCCGAGCTCCTCCTCCTATTTGCGGTTTGTGTCATGATGTTGTTCCACAAATGGAGGGACCTACCGTTTAAAGCCTTATTCGAACGGCAGATATTGTTATGAGGAGCTTTTTCATTGCAAAAATGCACTCGGAGGTTTGCCATTGCCATTGCCGAGGGGCGACCGCTATTAGAAAAATGTTTTTCTTAATTTTGGTGTTTCACCGAGATTCGAACCAACGTTCTCTCTGTGAATTGCGAATGGTAATCACGCACCAACCTATTTCTATTATTTGATGTTCATGTACGGAGATGCGAACCTACAGACTCCTGAGAGGCAGTCACGCACCAACCTATTCGGTTATGGTGACCGTTAAAAAATAAAAAAAATAAAACAGGTCCGCAGCATTCAGCTTCTGCAAATCGAACCCTATTCTTTCGCCTTACCACATAGTTGCTTATGAACTAGGCTTGTCATCTTCAATCTAACTTAAACTGCTTTCACTTTCGTCATCATCATCATCATCTTTTGGCTCTACAGCTCTTTGTGAGCTTTGGCCTACTGCACGTGGGACCTCCATACGTCTCGAACGCTTGCGACTTTTTTCCAGTTCGTTACCCTAAGTTTCTTGATGTCGTCCTCTAGTTCGTCGGTCCATCTTGTTCTCGGCCTTCCTCTTGCTCTAGTGTTGAACGCTCTGGTTTCTACGATTTTTTTCTGCGCCCTCGTACCGTCCATTCTTGTAATGTGACCCAGCCATCTTAACCGCTGCGCTTTGATGAATCGTATAACATTTTCGCCCTTTATCAGTTGATCTAGCTCGTCGTTCCATCTTATCCGCCACTCGCCGTGATTTTTGATTGCTCCGAAAATTCTTCTGAGTACTTTTCGTTCAAAGGCTAGCAGTTTTGTTTTATCTGCTTCAATTATCAATTCACTTTCGTCTAGTTTGATATATTTGGTAGCTAACTTTAGTAACGACACGATCTATAAAGGTATAGTTCTTTACCTTTGCTTCGTTCAGTACTTTTACAAGTCCGTTGACACCTTGGAAATTAGGAAAATTTGCGAATATAGTGTATATGAAAGAGTACAAATTTGCTTCCAGCACAGATTTGACTTTGTACTTCCCATATTGTGTTTTATTCTATCTCTCGTTTCGACTATCTTGAACGATGACAATATCCGTTAAGGCGCCCCCTTGAGTATTTGGGAGAGAGATTCTGGAGGAGATTTTTAAACCATGGAGCTGTACGAGCTTTACGACGACATAGTACAGAGAATAAAGATCCTTGGAATAAAGAATTGGTTTTCATATGGTGAATCCAACTGGCGCCGGTTAGCGCGAGAAAAAAAGCGACTGGCTCCCTTGGTTGAACTTGGCAAAAATTACTTAAGCGGTTATCGCGCCAATCAAGAAGAAGAATAAGTCCTCGGCAAAGCGTTCCTTCCGTTGATGTAGGCCATCTATTTATATATGTATAAGTATAGCTTTATTAAGTTAAGTAAATGGCGGTAAAGGAAATTGCGTTAGTCTTTCAAAATGGGTTGATCTGCGTTGAAATCACACAAGACAAACTAAGTAAATATGAGGGTTTGAAGTTTTTTGTTTGATTTGAAAATCTCTTGATGCGAATGCATTTTTGCTTATTTTCGGTCATCAATCAAATAATCTCCAAAAATCTGCATCATGGCAATGACCAGAAATCCCCATTTATCAGTGGCAAATATCAGTGGCTACTTGCGGGCACTGACATGTAACTGCGATTTAGAATATCTCACAAGAAAAAAGTCTAGGGAACTTGGATCGCACGATTTAGGTAACCAATATCACTCTACTACGAGCGAGATACCATACCTCAAACGGGTTGTCCAATTTGGCTTCCACTGCCTTGCTCGCAGCTAGATCCGTTCAGCTAGAGTTCTCTGACTTTGACTTGGGGCGTCAAATATTTCGTTAGCAAACAGATCGACAAGCATCAACGCATCAACCTTCGAGCACTCATAAACATATAAACCAAAATTGTTCGCGGTGGTTGAAAGGTATGTGTGCGCTTACTATTCGGTAGAGCCCGGGTTGAAAGCTGATGTGGGCATGAAATAGCAAATGATAGAAAAGTTTTTCTAATAGCTTACACCTTTTCTCCCTGCTCATCAAAAACCATCTGCTGAACGCAAAATACATAACACAATTGGATTAGAAATTTTGCCAAATACCCAAAAAATAAATTGCCAGTGGACCATCGGGTGCCTTTCGTTAGCTTCGGTAGGAAGTATGATGTTTGAATCCCAGATAGAGATCAATAGTTGAGTCCAGAGAACCTATTTACGGGACATAAGCATACTTTCTACAGCGATGGATGCAAAACCAGTGATGGTAGCGGATCTGGGTGGTACTTAGATGAAGACACTAAGTACTCCTATGGCACAGGACAGATGGCGACAGTATACTTTACAGAAATCTATGCAATCTTCAACGTGGCATACTGGATAATTGAGAAAAGTGGCGGTGTAGCAGTATTGGAATTTGTAGTGACAGTCAAGCTGCACTGAAAGCCCTTGCTAACCACGCTGCTCTTCGAAGTTAGTCGGTGAATGTAAGGCAAAACTGAACAGTGTTGCAAAACACAACAAAGTTAGTCTTATTTGGGTGCCTGGACTTTGTGGCATTACAGGGAACGAGTTTGCTGGCAAACTGGGTAATGAAGGCTCTGCAAGTATGCCATAAGGCCATTAACCCTTTCTAGGTGTCAACTCCGCACCGATTCAACTTCATGAAGTCAGTCTACCCATAGAAGACGGTAGGCTGAGTTGTGCTCCTGCAGAGTAGCTAAGTGCTTTCTGAAAGAACCAAACAGGAAAATAGCAACCTTTCTCTTAAAACTTAGCAGAAAAGACCTACGAGTACTGGTGGGTGTAATCATAGTGCACAACGCCTGTGGCTGCCATGGGGGTCGTCGACAGCCCGATATGCCTATCTTGTCTTGAGGATGCCGACACTGTAGAGTATTTTCTCTGTAGCTGTGCGGCATTTTCCAGAATCAGACTTAGGATATTAGGTTGCGATATACTGAGGTCGGAAAAATCTCATACTCTTCCCCTTCCGGATCTCTTAAGATTCATCAATGAATCCAAGAAATTTGTGGAAGAGTGACCTCAAACTAATTTTTCCGTCTTACCACCCACATTTCCTCTTTCATATCTCTCTATTCTTTCTACTGAAATCTCTCCTGGTGTAATACAATGACTGAGTGCTTGGACTTGTCCAACCCCCCACAAATCTAATCTAATCTAAGGGTTCAGGGGGGAAAGTCATTGAAAACTTTTTCATTCCGTGAATATCTTTATTCGCTATTAACAACCACATCACCCTTGACAGTTAACTTTTTTTTTTGAGTAGTGGAGAGCCTCGTTTGTCTGGAAACCAATAGAGGAATATGCTTGCCAAGAAAACCAACTTTGAATTGAGTAGACGCTTGGGAACTAAAATCGATGCACAACTGAAAAATGTGACACTTAATACGACTTTCATAATCAGTATCCTATTTAGATAGACCAGAAACTTGAACAATGACAACATTCGATGCGGTGGTCCAAAGATTATTTGAGAGAAAAATTTGGTCAAAGATTTATATCCGTTAGCAACAACAAATATCACTGATTACAGAACTAGGAATTGTATGAGAATTATAGCAACATAGGCGTACTGCAAGAAATAGAATTACAGTTGCGGTAGCGTGAAATGGTAGTGGCGCTACAGCTGGTAGGGGGCAATAGAAAACGTTTGAAATTTTTGCAATAGAATAAAGAAGCAGATTAGAACTTAACCTCATTTGGTATTTCTAGTTTTACGAGTAGTTAGTTAGTGCGTGGAAGGATAAATGACTGGCTCGCTTTGCTGAACTCGGCGTCCATCGCTGAGGCGGTTAGAGCGCCAATCATGAAGGGGGAAGAAGAATAGTAATAAATAACCACATATATGAGTCATTCGGCACCATTTTCAAGTAGCCATTTTTGGCATATGGATTGTAAGATTTTCATTTAGATAAGAAAGCTTCCGCATACGCATTTTGCGCTATCAACAAAACGAGCAAATAAGTCATATTCATGAGCTACTTACTGAAAGATGCATTTCGAAAATTGTGAGCATTTTAAACGGAAAGCATGATTAAGAATATCAGCGCTGCATCATTGCCACCTCATGGCCGTTTTTATTGCAGCAATTCGAGAGTCTGAAGCGAGTGCAATCATACACACGAACCTGTGTGTGAATGCATTTGGATAGACACACACACACAAACAAATATGAGTTTATTTGCCAGCAGCTTAAGTGTTGCTGATTTTGTGGTTGATTTGTTGTTGTTGTTGTTGTGACAATGGGTGCTGCTGCTGCTGCCATAAACTGTCGTTTATCTTAGCCAAATATTTTCGAGTGCACAAACTCATTACTGCGTTGAGAACAATGCGATTTTTCTTGTTCACTGGCTGTTTTGCTTTCAAAAGAATTGTGTTTGCATGCATGAACTTTATCAGAAGTGCTCTGCTTGTTTCGCAATGTAATATGAGCAATGTCAATAAGTGGATATATTTTATGCATACATATACACACACACATATACGCTTTTATATTGAATGTGTAAACATGTGTTTAAAAATATCAATTATATGCCCATCACTTGACCTCAATTGCAAAAGTGCCAGCGTCTATTGAACCTGGTGGTTTGGGGTTTTTCAATATTTCCTATTAAGAGTTTATGGGGAATTGCAATGAATTACAACACATTTTTTTATTGAATTTTTTTAAATTTAGATGCTTATGCTCGAAAGTCTTGCGGTGAATACGGAAAAATTAACTTATAAAAAAAATGGTTTTTAATGCACTCAAAAATACTTTGATTCGCACACACCCTCGTACAATGGGAGCATGCAGTGGATGACCAAATAACTTGCGACTGTCACATTTTTTAACATTTTCATACTTAAAGCGGGCTCCATTCAAAGAAACATACTTTTTACTTAATAATTGTTATAATATTAGTCTCCAGGCGTACCTCCTTGAAAAAATCTTAAATTAAGACTCTTCTTCAGCATATGAATCTCTCTCAAAGAAAGATAACAAATATTGCACGTGTTTTCAAATCTGTAGCTAATAAAGCGTTTTTCAGTAAGAGCGCTTCAACTTTTGAACTTTTTTGAATAAAACACAAACGGTTTGACTTTTTTAACTATTTTTTTTTTTTATTATCGAGTATGAAATTCGATTTCTTTTGCATGACCACCGCGTGCACGTTTTACGAAGTCCAATCGTTGAACCCAATTTTCAACCACTCTTTTGCATAAATCGGCCGAAATTCCAGCAATTTCGCGTTCAATATTGGCTCTGAGCTCACAAATCGTTGCCGGCTTGTTACTGTAGACCAATGACTTCACATAACCCCAAAGAAAATAGTCTAGAGGCGTCAAATCACACGAGCGCGGCGGCCATTCGACCGGTCCATTTCTGGAAATAATGCGCTCATCGAACTTACACTTCAACAAATCAATTGTAGCGTGTGCTGTGTGGCTTGTGGCCTCGCCCTGTTAAAACCAAATGTCGCCTAAGTCCATACCATTCAATTGCGGCCAAAAATAATCGTTTATCATGTCGCGGTATAGATTTCGTTCTCGTCAACGAAAAAATATGGGCCAATTACGCAGCCGGCATGTAAACCGCACCAAACAGTGATTTTTTCGGGATGCAACGGTGCCTCATGAATCACGTGTGGATTGCTTTCTGCCCAGTAACGCATATTTTGCTTGTTGACAAAGCCATTGAGCCAAAAGTGAGCTTCAATCATTGAAGATGATTTTTTGGAAAATCATGCTCTTAAAGTAGCAGCAACAGAACGATTATTTTCATAAAAAATTTGCATGATTTGCAATCGTTGCTCAAGTGTATAGCGTTCCACGATGAAATGTATACTAATGAAGTTTACAAATGACAAGCGAAAAATAAAAAAATATTGCGTCGTTCGCCCTCCCTATCGGAAAAAAGTTGAAGCGCACCTATTGAAAAACGCCTTAGAATAAAGAACAGCAGGGGTTGAAATCAGCCCATTTCGCCAAAGATCGAAGGTCATTGTAGATATTGTAGATGAAAATGCATAACAACGTCACGCCCGATCAGGATAATACGAGAAATCTGCAAATAAAACCGAAAAAAAACGGCTGTACTTTTCACGCAACTCAGTAAGTTCCAATTGTGCGGCATACCAGTTTCGAGGAGAACTATGTTGAGGAGTTTAGCAGAGAAAGGCTTGGTAAGTCATCGTTCTAGAAAAAATACTTCGGTTGTCTGATGCTTGACTGAAGAAAAAGCTGCTTACCTAGGCTCGTGAACACCGCTAGATGATAGTTGAAAACTGGAGTAAGGTCAGTTTGCATTAAGATGAAAAATGTAGTCTCGACTGTATTATGGAGAAAGTAAAACAAAATAATATTGTGATCAGTCATAAGCGCTAAAGTATTGGACCCTCCACATCGTCCAGCGAACCATGCCACAAAACCAATATCCGATTGTCTATATATAATTCTACGTTACGGCCAAGAGCTGTTTCTCCAGCTACATTCCCTGTAATTGTGTTTGGCGAGTATTTATGCTGTTACAAGAACAACAACCAATATATACAAGTTTTACAAATTTAAATATTATAAACTGTAAAGGGTTGGTTCAGCCGGCCCAGCCGAATGTGTTGATGCGCGACTACCATTCGGGAGTGCGTAGATTCGAACCTTCGTGTATGAATACCAATAAACAGAAAACGTTCTTTCTAATAACGGTCGTCCCTCTGAGCTCCTTATAAAAACAATTGCCATTCGGAGTCTGCTTCAAACTGTAGGACCCATTAAAATGCACGGCGCAAATGGGAAGAGAAGCTCAGCCAAACATCTAGCAGAAGTGTAAGCGCTAATTATTAATTTGTTTTTAAAGGGTTGGTTCCCCGGTGGTAACCATGGAAACCCATGTTTATGCATGAGTCATACGTTTGTACCAAGTTTTGGGTAGACCACAAGAGTCGTATTTTACTTTGGCCTGGCAATTCGCCTAACACGAACTCAATCGAAATTCTATGGAAGATCACCAAGATGTAAATAGCCAAAGATGTGATAACTCCAAATGTAAGACTAATACAAAAGCGAAGCTATGTTTGGCATCACGAACTCAAAGTAAAAGAAAGTCTTAACAGTGCACTGAAAGCATGGCCAGGCGCATACAAGCCATGATAGCGGCGAAAGGAAACGATACATAGTACGAGAGTCGTTTGAAAAGCCCGTGCAAAAATAAAAACGTCAAGGTCAAGGCTTACAAGTTCAAAAACGCACACGATCTTTCACCCCACCAAAAAAAAGTTCGGTGCGAAAGAGCAAGGGAGTTGTTGCGTTTGCATGAACGTGGCGAATTTCCTAACATTGTGTTTTCTGATGGAAAAAATTTCCCAATTGAGCAGTTCATAAACACTCAATACGATCGTGTTTACTTGACCGAACGCTCATACCAGAATTTGAGCCTACGTGTGGCCACTCGGAGCGATTTCCCATCGCAAGTAATGGTTTGGGCTACAGTGACCACTGATGGACGCTCTCCAATCGTTTTTATCGAGCCTGGTGTCAAAGTGAATGCGACTTATTATCGGGGAAAATGTTTTAGAAGCTGCTTTAGAGCCGTGGACACGCAAATATTTCGGTCGTAGACCATGGACGTTCCAACATGACTCGGCACTGTCTCATAAAGCCCGTGTGAACCAAGAATGGTTAAAAAATCATGTTTAACACTTCATTTCATCCACACAATGGCTTTCGAATTCCCAAGAGGCAAATCCGATGGACTATTCCATCGGGTCCATTTTGGAGAGCAAGGTGAGGACTAAAAAATATGCCAGTATGGATGCGCTGAAAAAAGCGATTATACGAGAATGGGCCAAAATACCTCAAGATCACATTCGTGCAGCATGCAACTCATTTTGTTTGAAGGCTGTAGTGAAGACAAAAGGTGCTCATATCGAGCTAAATTGAACATGTGTTAAAATTGTAATCATTTTCGAACAATTTTGTCTTTGAAATCAATAAAAACTAATTTCACACAAAAAAGTTATGGTGTTTTGATGAGGTAATACTTCATTTCGTTCACCCTGTAATTTTTACATAATCATCTCACCTTATCCTCGATATAGTCATTCTTATCTCATCTCATCTCATCTCGTCGCATCTCATCTCATCTCATCTTATCCCATCTCATCTCACCTCATCGCATCTCATCTCATCTCATCTCATCTCATCTCATCTCATCTCATCTCATCTCATCTCATCTCATCTCATCTCATCTCATCTCATCTCATCTCATCTCATCTCATCTCATCTCATCTCATCTCATCTCATCTCATCTCATCTCAACTCATCTCATCTCATCTCATCTCATCTCATCTCATCTCATCTCATCTCATCTCATCTCATCTCATCTCATCTCATCCAATCGCATCTAATCTCATCTCATCTCATCACATCACATCTCATCTCATCTCATCTCATCTCATCTCATCTCATCTCATCTCATCTCATCTCATCTCATCTCATCTCATCTCATCTCATCTCATCTCATCTCATCTCATCTCATCTCATCTCATCTCATCTCATCTCATCTCATCTCATCTCATCTCATCTCATCTCATCTCATCTTATCTCATCTCGTCTCATCTCATCTCATCTCATCTCATCTCATCTCATCTCATCTCATCTCATCTCATCTCATCTCATCTCATCTCATCTCATCTCATCTCATCTCATCTCATCTCATCTCATCTCATCTCATCTCATCTCATCTCATCTCATCTCATCTCATCTCATCTCATCCCATCTCATCTCATCTCATCTCAACTCATCTCATCTCATCTCATCTCATCTCATCTCATCTCATCTCATCTCATCTCATCTCATCTCATCTCATCTCATCTCATCTCATCTCATCTCATCTCATCCCATCTCATCTCATCTCATCTCAACTCATCTCATCTCATCTCATCTCATCTCATCTCATCTCATCTCATCTCATCTCATCTCATCTCATCTCATCTCATCTCATCTCATCTCATCTCATCTCGTCGCATCTCCTCTCATCTGATCCCATCTCATCTCATCTCATCTCATCTCATCTCATCTCATCTCATCTCATCTCATCTCATCTCATCTCATCTCATCTCATCTCATCTCATCTCATCTCATCTCATCTCATCTCATCTCATCTCATCTCATCTCATCTCATCTCATCTCATCTCATCTCATCTCATCTCATCTCATCTCATCTCATCTCATCTCATCTCATCTCATCTCATCTCATCTCATCTCATCTCATCTCATCTCATCTCATCTCATCTCATCTCATCTCATCTCATCTCATCTCATCTCATCTCATCTCATCTCATCTTATCTCATCTCGTCTCATCTCATCTCATCTCATCTCATCTCATCTCATCTCATCTCATCTCATCTCATCTCATCTCATCTCATCTCATCTCATCTCATCTCATCTCATCTCATCTCATCTCATCTCATCTCATCTCATCTCATCTCATCTCATCTCATCTCATCTCATCTCATCTCATCTCATCTCATCTCATCTCATCTCATCTCAACTCATTTCGTTACACTCTATCATATACTTTATCTTCATAAGCATCCAATAAAGGGCTAATTTAGGTATTTAATTCATATGCACACATTTATTCAACCATAAAATTAACGTCAAACTCATTGCCTACTTACTGGCGCTTTGAGGTGGATTAAAGCACAAAGAACGGAGGTCGCGTTTAACCATAATAATAAATAATATCAACGCAGCGCATACCAATTTATACAATACACATTTATTAAACGGTCAACATAAGTTTTGCATAATGATTATGTAAACAACAACAATAATAATACGCGAAAAGTAAAATATGCACGCCACAAAGGGCAACAAATAACCAGCAAAACGACAATAACACGCATATCAGGCAATGATAACGATAAAGGATAATATGTAATAATGTTATGTAGCGGCATTTATGTAAAGAACAACAAATTGGTGGGTGTTAAAGTGTGAGTGAGGTGACGAGACAAAATGTGCGTGTGAAGCATAGAAATGGAATTGAAATGAATGCACACACAAACACACATTCATAAATGCGAGCATGAATTCCGGCTAAAACCATCAACAATTTTGCCTGTCGCCGCTGCTCAGTTTACGCACACATCCGTACATATCTTAACATAACTGCTTTTGTTATTGCCTAATATGAATGAATATGATTATTCTCCTTTTGTTGGCTTTTGTAATGAGCAAATGCGTTTGTGTATGTGCGCTTCTGCTCACTTCTGCAGCAGCTGGAATAATACATAAGTACAAGTGTGTATGTGTGCTCGTACACCAATACACGTACAAAATTCATGTTCATAATTTGGTTCATTTTTATGTGTGTTTGGAAGTATGGGTAAAATACGCTCATTCATATTCCAGCGAGGTCTCGCCATGACCTTTATTCACTTAACTTACTACCCTCCACACCGACCACAGCTTACCACAACTCACCGCCAAAGCTCGGTTTTTATGCCAGAGTAGGAAAATTACTGCCAGAGAACAATGAATATCTACATACATATATATGTGAATGTGTGTATAAAATTCTGTTCGATAGTAAAAGCAATAGGGGGACAACTTCATAAGCACGCGAAACTATTTCTTTAATTGACGTATTTAATTTAATTTTTGAAAGCACTTTAAAGTTGCATAGGACTAAATTTTCAAATATTGATTTTAAATACTTATTTATACCCGTGACATAGTGAGATGGCATTGAATTTTTCTTCTCCCAAAAAGGGGTTGCATGCACGTAAGAACACGTTTACAGTGGAATATGTCAGATGAGCGATTCCTAATAAAGAGAAGATGGTGTTTTTCTAATTTGCCTTACGTCCACTGGATTTCTTGCAGCCTATGCATTCGTATATTGCACGTTTAGAGCTGCTCAATTTGTAATCGCTAGGCAAAAGAAGGTTAATATTATTTTTAACTATTTATTTTGCATTATACCAGGAGTTTATGACTGTCAGTCCCTTTAAAAAGAATACATTTTAATTTTCGGCAGGGGTATCTTCGCGATCCGTTGCCTTTCTATGCAGATAATGTTTGAACGAGTTATGCCCGTAGTGCACCTATTGGAAGGGCAATTTGCGAAGTTTTTTGCTAAGTTAACTAAATCTCAACGTCTATCGAGCTTGCTTTTTCTTTGACAATTTTTAATGGTATTCTGGTACGATGCCCTAATTTAAAGGGTCGCGGTGGTCTAGAGCTCGAAAATTTAGTGTATTTTCAGGAATTTTTTTTTAGAATTAAAAAATGAAAAATGATATTTAAATTACTTAGGCCTTTTATTTAACTGCTTTTACATACAAAAATGAAAAAAAAAAAATTTAATATTAATAATTTTAAAAATGGCGCTGAAGTTGACCCTCTCGAAAAATTGGACCTGGACGGTGTTGTCCAGTTTGGCTCTTCTATTTATCTGAAACACAAAAACCAAAAAAAAATATTAATCAGTATGACTGTAGCTATGTCCCGTACTAGAAAAAAAAAAAATTGACAAAATGGCGCGCTTTTGAATTTGACACTTTAAAAATCGGGTTGTTTTCAGCTTTTTAATTAAAAAAATACGAAATAATTCAAATAATTTGGTTCTAGTACGGGTGATAACCATTGATGTTGTGGACAATATATTAAAAGTTTAGACGATGCGATGAATAGCTTATTTTGTTCTTTGACAACACCAGGCTGAAAAAAGTATTCTTGAGATAATTGAGTTTAAAGTCACGGGAATAGGAGCGCGCGGACCCCTCTCTATCTAGTTAATGGGCTATAGAAGTTATAATATTGGGAAATTCCGCATGAAAATTTCACAGTATACTCTTAAGATACTGTACCTACTTTCGAAATATCGGAAAAACAAAAAAATCGTTTTTCTGATATTTCTAGACCACCGGGCCCCTTAAGTATAATTGTTAAATAGTCTGTACAAAATTGTTGTTTCATGGACCAAATATACAAAAGTAAATAAATAAAAAATTAGTTTGCCCAGCCTACATAACTATAAAAAGAAGTTATGTTAACTGAAAATAGGTGGACACATTTTGTTGAGTTTCAGATTGAGTGAATTTTGAATTTTGAGCTTGAGATAAAGTGAACTGAGGCAGAGAGTTTTAAGTGAAGTAACGTCGGTGCATTTTAAAGATTTCACAAAAAAAAACTTTTTTAATTTTTACGAAAAAGTATTTAAGCTTTCTAAAAGAATTATTTGAAGAAAAATTTACATTTTTGGTTTGAGAATTTTTGAAAAAAAATTTGTAAAAAATATGGGAGAAAAATTGTTTAAAAAATATTGTTAAAAATTTTGATATCCAAAAAAATGTTGAAAAAAAATATTTTATGAATAAATTGTTATGATTTGGAGATTTAGTCAGTATTGAAAATTAAGGTGGGTTCTTAACTGAAATATCTTCGGTGCTTTTTAATAATTTCACGAAAAAAAAATTTAATTTTTAATATCATGTATGAAAACTTTCTAAAAAATTTATTTGAGAAAAAGTCACACTTTTGGTTTGAAAAATTTTTGGAAACAAATTTGCAAAAAAAAACATTAGGAAAAATTGTTTAAAAGTATTGTGAAAACATTTTATTTTCTCAAAAAAACAAAAAGTTGTAAATAGAATATTTTATGGACAAATTTTTATGATTTGGAGAATTATTTAATATTGCAAATTAAATTTGTAAAAAACTTTGTTTAAAAAATATTGTAAAAAAAAATTTATTTTCAAAAAAAAATATTGTAAGGACAAATTTTTATGATTTTGAGATTAAGTCATAAAACAAATTACGATGAAATATGTAAACTTTCTAAAAGTATTATTTGAAGCAAAATTTTTTATTAATTTTGGGTTGCAAATTTTTAGAAAAAAATTTGTTATTTGTCCAAAATAGTCCAAATTTTTAGAAAAGCAAAATCTGGAAAAAATTTTTTAAAAAAAAATAGTTTTAAAAACATTGTAAAAAAATGTAAGTACAAATCTTTATGAATTTGGGATTGAGTCAATATTGAGAATTTAGGTAGAGTTCTTAAGTGAAATACTTATGCATTTTCGGTGCTTTAAACAATTTCACTAAAAAAAATTTTTTTTTTTAATTTTTACGGTAAAATATGTAAACTTTCTAAAAGTATTAATTGAAGCAAAATTTTGTATTATTTCTGTGTTGCAAACTTTTAGAAAAAATTTTTAAAAGAAATTTGTATAGTTTGAAAAATATTGTATTTCAAAAATATTTTTGAAAAATAAAAGTATTTTAGAAAAAGAAATTGAAAAAAATGTAGAGATTAAAGAAAAGAAAACACATTAAAAAAAATTGTTTATAAAAAAATATTGTAAAAAAATGTATGGACAAATTTTTATGATTTTGAAGTTTAGTCAATGTTGAAAATTAAGACAGAGTTTTTAAGTCAAATATAAAACATTTGAACTTTTTCACAAACATTTTTCGTTTTATTTCTAAAATAAAATTTATTAACTTTTTCGAAAAATAATTTGGGGGAAAAATTATATTTTTTAGAGAAAAGTTTTTGAAAAAATGTTGTAACAACTTTTTTGTAACAAAACGTTTTTGCTCACTTTTAAAACACATCATTCAGCTTTTTTTTTAATTTTTTTCTTAATTACATTTTTTTTTAATAATAGCTGTTCATATACTTGGTAATCTCTGCAAGTTTTGTGATGCAGTTATATTCAAATACGTACAGCGAACCAGCAAAAAATTTCGTATATCTGCTTAAAAACATACATAACGACGCTCCAATGAAAACGAGCGCAATTTACGCATAACTAGCAAACGCTGATAACTAATGGTCTCTAGCACTTCGCTGATACCAAATGGCCCAAATGAGTGTTTCTTCAGCGTTCCCAATTTTCTGTACTACCCTGTTTAACTTCCTCCTATCCCATCCCATCCCATATCTCATCCAATATTCCGCCTTATATCCACTCTTATATTATTATATTATCGCTCATTCTCATATCTCTCATTCTATTGCACATCCTTATGTTCTCTCCTTTTCTATCTTTATCTAATGCGTCCTATCCTTTCTTATTTAATAAATAGTGGTATATCATATGAAACGTTATTTTTTGCAATGGTATCCTATCCTGATTATCTTACTGTGTCTTATACTCTCTTATTTTTTAATATTCTTTCCTGATATATGCCACCCTGCCTATTCTAATACTATCCTATTCAATCCCAGTATGTCCTATCCTATATTCTATATTGTACCCTACCCTTTATTCTACCTTATAACTTCTATACTCTACTACCCTATCGTAAGATCTTCTAATCAATCCTATCTCGACAGTCAGTTCTACTTTACCGGAACGACCCGCATTTGTATTCGGCCAAAAACTCTCCAACGGCTAATGGAGGCCGCTGTAGATGAATGGTTAGTTGAAAAAGTTTTTTCTAAAAGCGATCGCTCCTCAGACGACAATAGCAAACCTCCTAGTGTATTTCTGTCATGAAAAAAGCTCCTCATAAAAAACCGTCTACGATTCGGAGACATCACAAAACAGAAGGCCCCTCCACTTGCATAATAACAGCAAGAAGCAGGAGGAGCTCGACCAAACAACCAATGAAGGGTGTAAAAGGTAATGAGTGTCACATGCATATATTGGGAATATTTATGCTGCTATAGCAAAAACAGCAACAACAATATATAATATTAATACTATCTCACACTCTATCTCTCTTTAGCTTTACCCTGCCTAACCTGCCTTGTCTTAAAATACCCTTGACTGGGGATCTTTTCCGACACTCCTTTGCTTTTTTTTTTGCTTTCATTCCTTGTTAAATTATACGCTTAGATCTCATCAATTGAAAATAAACAAACTACAATATATAAGAAAAAAATATCATAATACAAATTATATCGCTCCTAGTCGAAACTTAGGTCGGAAACCAATTTCCTCCAACGATTTCTGTCAGCCGCTATGTGTCTGATTTGGTTCCAGGTGGTGGGAGATTGTACGCACCCAGGCTTGATGTGGACTTCTGCGTCGACTTCCTTGCCGATTCCATTGAAAAGCCATTTTGGCAACATTATCGTCTTCTCTGCGAATAATATGACGAATCCAATTCCATTTTCGTCGTTTTTAATTCTGAATTAATTGGGCAGCTTTATAGGAAGCAGGCAGCAAGACAGTCGTTCTTACTTGGCTGCTATTCAGAAACGAAGCAATCCGACGCCGTTGGTTGCATCAATTCATCAACGCTTTTCTCAAGGACACCTTTTCTCATTTTTATTTTTGGGTAAGAGCTCACGTTGGCATCGAAGACAATGAAATTGCGGATTCGCAGGTCAAGGATGTTACTAATTAACTTTCTGATTTATAATATTATACTCCATGCCCCCACTTAGTTACACCAGGCGTCAAATTCAGTCAGGTGCGTTTGAAGAGTGGTAACGGGAATATGAACAAGAGGCGACTGTTGTAGACGCACGACAATGCAGGGAAAATGTTGATATTTCCTTCGATCTGACCCAGATCTTCACTAGGTGCAGTTTCAATAAAGCACATCTTAATTGATTCAAGACCATCAGTGACGATCATTGCCCATGCGATTCACTCTCCGTACAAACAATGAATGCATCTTCTCAAGGACTATCCCCATTATGACTATGCTCGAGAGCGATATAAAGCATTCCAGGTACAACACAAAGTGCCGCCCTTTAACATAAAGCGTGACAAAATGTTATATTACAAGAACTGCAGAGTTCTCAAAGTATGCCAAATATATTGTGAATAGTTTAAAAAATGTCTATACATACACCAAACTCTAACATGCTTCTTTTAAATTAAATTAAATTCGTAAACCTTGTATTTTTTCTTTCAAATTATACCTGTGCATTCTTTATCTGTGGCTTAAATGCCCATTTTTGCTTCAATTACAGTCAGTGTCAGGAGAAAAGAACCGGTTTTTTTCTTCTCACTTCATGATACATTTCGTTCTACTTTCTACTGCGTGATAGTCCCGCTCAAGGGCCACAACGCCAGTGCTAACCCAGGTTAGTGTCGTTCGAAACTTTCCCGTAAACGTAACCAGACAAAAATGAGTGAGAAGTACGCGAAGCGTTTTGAGGCGCGATTTTTATGCACGCATCCGAAAGGGCCGAAATTACTTTACGTCGCGGCTGCAAAAGTAATGAAAAAATCAGAAAAAGTTTGTTGTGATGTGCAATCAGCAGTATAAGGTGTACACAAATTTTGATGACTTTTCCGAGCGCGGCTTGAAACGAGTGACGAACAAGAAGGAGGTTAAAGTGATCGTCCAACTTTTTAAGCGGGACCCTTCTTTGTGACTACGCCAAGCACGATCAGTTCCTGCTAAAAAGGTAATAGATGTGAGTATCAACACCATCGAACGTCGACTAAAGGAGGCGAACATATCCTGTCGTCGGACACCATCCAAACCACTGCTCTCTGAAAAACACTTTGAGAAACAACAAAACAAGAAAATGGCGTCACAGTATTGAACTGGCCTTCCCAGTCCCCAGACGCCAACCCCATTGAAAGTGTGTGGGGAAGTATGAAAACGCATCTTGCCGGAAAGCTAGTCCATGATTTGAAGCAATCCGTCCGTCAAGTTCGCAAAATCTAGTCCTGTTTGTCGACGAGCTACGCAGAAAAGCTGGCTCAAAGCATGCCGAGAAGATGCCAGGCTATACTCGACAATGATGAAGACTAAACGGCTTATGGGGAAATTGCAACTCGTAGTTTTGTACATACTTACTTTCATGTAAAAAAATTTTAAATATATATCTTTTATGCTTCATGAATAATCGCAGTTCCTTTTTTCTGACACAGACTGTAGTATACTTAATCCCAAAACTGGTATAACATTTGGTATAACAAACTGTAATTTAAATCAATAAAATACACTCCTTTTAACGTGGATTAGCGATAAGGAAGGAAGAGAATACACTATTCTGTCCTCCTCTATCCTGCCTTTTCTTATTATATCCAAATTTCTAAAAGTAAATGCCAATACTATCATATTTTGTTAAAAATTTCCTCTCCTATCGAATCGCGCTCTACACTATCACATTTTATCTTATCATATCTTTTCTATCCCAATAAGTTCCATTCTATCCTGTCCCATCTCACCTTAACTAACCTTATAATTACCTGCTTATTCAAGCACATTCTTTCCTATCCTGAATTTTATTCCATCATATCCTATCGCATCCCATTCCATTCTATCCTAATCACTTGTTTAACATAGTTTACTCCCTTACTCCTCTACTCTCATATAATATATCCTAAGCCCCTGCATTCTAGTCTCTGCTACTGCAACCTAAAAATTCCTTTTCTGTAATTATTTGTGCGTACTAAGCAATACGAGTAACACCTGATGTATCTCTTTTTTTTTGGTTTTTGCTCTTATATTACTTTTCCTATATGCAGCACCGATCATCTATTTAATGAAGCAAAAACTAGCGACCACTAAAATCGATGTGTTTACTACTTAGTTTGTTAGCAAATGCATACATTCATACTTATATATCGGCCAATGTGTTTCTATAATTTTTGATATTTCCCCCGATTGTTTAGTCTCATTGTACTTGTAAATTTACGCCCCCCTCATTCCACACTTCTCTCGCATTACCCAACCATCGCAAGTCCAAAATCTATGACAGAAACATTTTAATGGGTGACTGCACTGCAGCAACAACATCAATGGTTGACTGCGCATCAATTACTATTTATGTATGTATTTACAAGCACACATATACATGCATATCTATGCATATTTGTGAGATAATAAAACAGTGCTAGAAATGCGCAATACAAAATTGACTCTATCAGCAAAATTCACAATTCGCGGTTGTCCGCCAATTTTCCAACGGATTGCGACATTTGCAGCGGCTCCTAACAATGAGCAACTACACATATGAGTACACATACATATGCACACGAATTTAGATTTTTTGTTTGATTTGCATATGTGTTTCTATCATTATGTATCGCCTTATCTGCGGTTTTCCCTTCTGGTCAGCAGCAATTTTGTGTGAATCTGTTGTGGTATTTTGCGCCGGAAATCGTTTCGATGGTTCACCGTTTTTGTGCAGTTTTGAGAGTTTTATGGTTGCACACGAGTATATTTCAGGCGATAATCGCACTGTTTTGTGTATAATTTGAGTGGCGGATGATGGTCTGAAATAAGTAATGGATAATAGGGAATTTGGGAAATTTAAAATAAAATTGAAGCAGTGTTGAAAATATCATAAAATTGATGTAAAATAAGTTCATGATTATGGCATGACACTGAAGGCTTTATTTCGCATAGTTCGAATGACTCGAGTTAGTTTACATATGCATCGTTTTTTAGATAGCGTATTACCAACATTTCGAAGGCAGTTCTATTATAATTCTACCACGAGAGCTTTGGTCTCTATAGGTAAAACCCTGGGAGAGTCGACTTTCACTAGCTTCATTTGAGACGAATTAGTCATTACCAAAATTATTCGTTATGCAAAGGAAAAAATGGTTGTCACTAGTTGACTGGAATGGAGTAAAAGAAAGCGCTTGAACCAAAACGTTAAGCTTTCCAGGCTGATTGGTTTATGCGACAAGCGCTGACATTCAGAAGTATCCTTAAAAATGAACGAAAGAGAAAACTGGTAGCAAAATGGCAGCAAAATGGCAGCAGTGTAAACTTATCCTTTAAATGCAATGAATTTAGTTAAGAAACCTTACAAATTTAGTGAGTTCAGATCCAAGTTCTTTTAGATCATCAAAGTCGATTTTCTCAGAACCCCGATTCAAGTCTACTTGTATTTCAATTACAAATTTCCTAATTTGATGAAATGTGAGAAGCGATCTTCGTCTTCTTTTTGATTGGCGCTGTAACCGCTTATGCGGTTTTGGTCGACTTCAACAAAGCGTCCTGTGGTTTCCTTCTCGTGCTAATCGGCGCCAGTTGGGCACATCAAGCGAATCCAGGTGCTTCTCCACCTGATCTTTCCACCGCAGAAGAGGTCTTCCTCTACCTCTGCTATCACCAGGTGGTACTGCATCGAACAGTCTTAGAGCCGGAGCGTTTGTTTCCAATCGGACCCAGCCATGACCTAGCCAATGAAGCCGCTAGATCTTTATTTCCTGCGATGCGTCTGTGTCGCCGTAAAGTTCTAACAGTTGACCGTTCCATCACCTACGATACTCGCTATCACCAACGTGCAAAGGTCCATGATAAATTTTACGCAGAATCTTTCTCTCAAACACTCCAAGCGTCGCTTCGTCGGATGTAGTCATCGTCCAAGCTTGATGAGAGCCTTACAAAGTGTGAGTTTTGTTCGTCGAGAGAGGCCTTTACTACTCAATTGTCTACTTAGTTCACAGCAGCCCTTGTTGATAAAAGAGATTCTCCGTCCCATTTAAAGGCTGACATGTTTATCGGTGGTAATGCCGGTTGCTATGTAGATAAACGGCGTCTCTTGCAACCTCCATCCAGCGATCCTCTAAGGGGGATTATAATGGTTGTGTATTATTTGACACTAAGAGAGCTGCAACTACCAGCAGATGTTTCGCTCAGGAAATAGCCAAGTTCAGCCAATATTTAAAGGGTCACTTCGTTATGAAGCTAGGAGCTAGAAAGTAAGTAACTCTTCTGATTCAGATATCTCAGACAGTGGAGTTCACGTCAAATTCATCGGGTAAACGTATCAGAGCTATATTCTGTGACGTTACCTCGTATATCCTTTAGTGCAAGTCTCAAAGAGCCTTCTTAACCTTATGTATCCATCATTGCTGCCTGGATACTTTAAGAAAGTCTAGGCCCGGACTATATTTGCATGGATTACTTACAAAGATGAAGTCGGATAATTGTAGCCCCCATGGTATGAAAGATCTCTGAATAGATTACCCCACCTACTACGCATTCCGTTTTTTAGTCGTGCGTACCTTAATGTTTTCAAGCTCTGGACAAATAGTAGTTACATTAAAAGCTTTATCAAGTCGATAATTGGATTTGAAGAAGTCCATATGGATGTACTTAAATAGGCTAGAGTTACTGTTCCCATAGCCTTAGAACAAATTGAGAAGTAGTTTATTTGAAAAATAGTTCTAATATCCGTGGAAAGTCGGCATGAACGCTGATATCTTTCAGATGATTGTAGATCTTTTCAAGGCAATGTATAATACAATCGAAGTACCTTGCAAAGCTGGTAAGAATGAAGGCGTTTACTCTCTCAAAACTCGTTTTTCCTACAAATAGTCAACCCGCAATCAACACAAGCTCGCTAGAGACTGACTCGATATTTTTTCAAGAATATCGGTTTCTTGAATAGTAAAACGACAATCTGCACTTGGTGTGGCGAATAGGCGTCCTTCCAGGAATGAAAAAACAGAAGAGGACATGCGAAAAGTGGTTGACAGTGACGAGTAGGGCCATGCACACCGATTAACTTGAAAAGACAAACATTTTATATGGCATATATTACGCAGAGCTGCTTTTTTTTGCCTTGTTGACTAGGCTCGGGAACATAGGGTATCGACAAGTCTGTTCATCGTACACATTTCTGAGCGGATGGTTTTGTGCCGTCCCATGCGATGTCGGAATCTGCTCGCTGGCGCAACACCGACCTTTTCTGACTATTCTTTGGCCTACCGCGACCTCTGCTCCCTTGCGGGTTCCAGTGCAGTGACATTCTCGTTATGCCATCTGGTGGTTTTCTAAGCCCGTGAACTATCCATCGCCACTTTTTGCGTTTGATTTCCCATAGGATGGCCGCACTCATTCATGGATCTTCACAGCCCGTCGTTGCTGATTGTGTTCGGCCAGAATATTCTACAGATGATTGATGAATGTTTTTAGCCTCTGTGGGAGGCTGTTAGAGAACTCTATGAGAACTGTACGACGAACTGCCAGAACTGGGAAAAAGCTCGCTCTCAACGCATCGGTGCGAAAATATGCAACTGCAATAGCAAAATTGTATGACTTATGTTATATTCTCGTACTTCATACAGCATGTCTTGAGATTTAGTCTTCTGCGACTATATTCTGCGTTCAAATATGAAAAAGTGGCTGATGATAAGAGATTTGTTTCATATGATGAAGTCAAGGATAGAGCAAAATCTCTTGCTGAATAAGAAATTGGTTGTTTTAAGAGATTTAGAAACTGGATAAACGGTGAATGAAGTATATAGAGCTAAAAGCAAACAAAAATAGAAGTTTTTTTGCAAAGCGCATTCTTTTATTTAAATTTTTTTCGCTGTTTTTTTGATGAAAAAACAACTTTATTCTGAAAAAATGGTTACAAATGAATCATTGCCATCGCTGGCTACTACTTTCTTCCATCTTTCTGTTACGTCGCGGTAAAACTGTTCATCTTTTGAGGCTATTCACGGAACAAGCTATTTTTTGATGTTTTAAAATGAATGGAACTGCTGGTCAGCTATACCATGTGCCATCGATCGGAGCAGGTGATAATTGGACGGCGCAATATCTGGAAAAAAATGCGAGTGGGGTAAGATTTCTCATTTCAGTGTTTCCAGGTAGGTTTTAACGAGTTTGGCAACGTTGCCAAGCGTTGTCATGCTGTAGAATCACTTTTTCATGCCTCTCCGCGTATTGCAGCCGCTTCTCGCGCAGTGCTCGGCTAAATCGCATCAATTGAAGTCGCTCCCTAGTGATGGATGCGCTTGGCTTTAACAGTTCATAATAGCATAAATAGCAGCGGCAATATTCGGCCAAGGCGACGACGTAGAACCACGACTGAACAGTCCTCTAGACTTTCTTTTCTTTGAATTACTGTAATGAATCCATTTTTCATCACCAGTCACGATGGGATGAAGAAATCACTTCCTTTTTTGCCCTTGGTTTTAACTCATAAGGAACCCAAGTCCCTTGCTTCCGAATCATTCCCAAAGCATGCAATCGCTTCGCAATTTTTTTTATTTTTTTTGTCATTTCTTATTTTCGTATTAAAATGGAATATACAAATAGAAAAATTAAGTTACAAAAAAAAAAAAAAAAAATTTTTCCAACTCAGTTTAGTTTGAGTATTGGAAAGTCAATCCTCTATCTTACAGCTTTTTCTTTATTAAGTTGTTTTTTACCATTCACTCTCCGAAATTTCATGAATTTCCATTAGGTTGACATTTGGTGTTGTTTCTTCGCCATCATCAACTAGCTTCCGCATAAAGACGTTCGCTAACAGCTACGCTTTTTGCTACTAAGCAACGCGCTCGTTATTCTTCTTCCTTTATCTTTTTCCTTCACTATCTCTCTTCCACTTCCTTTGGCAAACTTTGCTCATTTATATTTGCATTGAAGTCCTTGCACGACCACCATAAGTGTCGATATTCAATTAATTTTCTGTCACTATAATGATGTCACTCACCCCCACACCGACTTGCTTTACGCTTCGCTTTTATAGATTATTTTTGTGTTTCGTATTTGTTTGCCTTCAATTTCAATGGGGTTATTTGGAAATTTGCGTAGTTACTCTGGTTGCACTCTATATTTGGCTCTTCAATTTATTCCACTTCATTTGCTGTGATACTGCGTTTTCTTTCGTGGTTTATTTTTTGTTTGTTTTGCTTTGCTCAATTTAATATTACTTTGTTGTATTTGTATGCCGGCGTTCTGGCGTCTGCAAGAAATCTGAAACTAATTTTTGACGTCGAAGTTTTTTCTGTGCTTCTCATCGTCTGCTCAAGCGTTCAGGATTTCTGTTTCATAAGTTGTTTCCACCATTTATATAACTTCATACATACATGGCAGGAGGGCCCAGACAACAACGTAGGTTGCTGTACGCAAACGTGGTAAGAAGTGTTCTTTCGTAGGGTGCACCTATCTGGGGATAGAACCTCATATGCACACGAGATGAGATCCTTGTACCGGCTTTGGCGAGGGAAATGGCGATGGAGTTTGCTGAATGCTCAAAAAATAAGGGGAGTCGTCAAGCAATGAGTAAGAGAGTTGCTGGCAGAAATGCCAGAGTTGATGGAGCAATTCCCCTATCGTTCGATTCCTTCTGTACGAAGTTGGCCAGACATGGGCAAGTGGATTTCTACCTTAACCAAATATTTACAGGGGACGGGTGCTTGAAATTTTTTTAACATATATTCGGACATAAAGGCGACCCATACTGCACCTTCAGTGTAAATGACGTTATTGAAGACGCAGTTTGAAACCGAAATGGTGACTTGTGCAATAAGGTGGGGAATCCACTTAAAGTTAACAAACCGGTTGATATTATGTTTGAGTAAAAAAAAACTGTTACGCTCTTCACAATGTGGCAAATAAAATCATCGCAAAGTTGCAGACTTGTAATTTCTTAGGAAGCGTATGAAATGGAGTTAGAAAAATCCCGTTTTATAGGATTACAGAAAAAGGACCATTGCACAGTTCTTTGCGTTCACAACAGTTTTGTAGTAGGAATCAGCAGGGTTTCTTGTGTTCGATATGAAAGTCGTGAAAGGTCTGCAATATTTATAAACTCAATTGTTTTCGTTTGTCTTGTTAATAATGAAGAAATTTTCGCTTCAACTAAAAAAGTGTGATTGAAATCCACTTCTTTATTATTTACTAGATTCTAGAAGAGCGCCTCAGACAGTTTTTTCGAGTTATGTTGTTGAAAATAATGAATACCTATATCTCTGCACTAGTCCCAATATTCTCGGGTTGTATTGACGAGATACCGAAAATCGTGCGGTCGTGAAAATCAAGGAAAATTTGAGTCCCTAATAAACCAAATTTGAATTTTTGAAAATCAGCCTCCTGGCTGAAAACCTCGAAATTAAAATCTTGATCTTGGATATCTATTCTTTTTCCTCTAATTGGCGCGATAACGCTTACGCGATTTTGACTAAGTTTAACAACCGCTTCTTTCTAGTGCTAACCGGCGCCAGTTGGACACACCTAGTGAATCCAAGTTCTTCTCCATCTGATCTTTCTAACGCAGAGGAGGTCTTTCTCTTCCTCTGATACCACCAGCTGGTACCGCATTGAATAGATTCCGATCCGGAGCGTTTGTTTCCATTCGGGCGACATGACCCAGCCAATGAAGCCGCTTTATCTTTATTCCCTGCTATGCGTCTGTATCGCTGTAAAGCTCTAACAGCTCATCGTTCCCTCGCCTGCGATATTCACCATCACCAACGTGCAAAGGTCCAAAACTCTTCACCAGAATCTTTCTCTCAAACACTCCAAGTGACGCCTCATCGGAAATTGTCATCGTCGAAGTTTCTCCACCACATCTTAGGACGGGCATGATGAGAGCCTTGTAGAGTGTTAGTTTTGTTCGCCGAGAGAGGAACTTTGCCTTTGTCTACTTAGTCCAAAGTAGCACTTGTTGGCAAGAGAGATTTTTCATTGGTTCCATATATAAAGGGTTTTCCAATAAGAGGTGTTATTTTGATATTCAAAGAAAAATGTAAGTTTTTATTGTAGTATAACTGATCGCATGTTTATTTCATTATAAAGAGGAAGGTATGGCGTTATTAGTAGAAAATAACGTCAGGCAAATCATCACCACGACCACGCTTACAGGACAATATCCTTTTCATGAAATTTTCAATAACCGAATTGCAAAGTGGCTGGCCTATGTCCTCGATAGCCTCACGAATTCCCTCTTCGAGGTCTTTAATCGCCCTTGCGCTTTTGGCGTAGATCTTCTCTTTCACGTGGCCTCAAAGAAACTCGTCACAAGGTGTTAAATCACAAAATCGCTGTGACCAATTGTGATCACTTCTTCGAGAGATAACACGGTCCGAAAACTTTTCCCATAAAAGATCAATGGTTTCGTTGCTTGTGTGGCACGTAGCGCCATCTTGTTGAAAACAAACGTTACCCAGATCAATACCATCAAATTCCGGCCATAAAAATCGCTAATCATCTCGTGCTAGCCTTTTATATAATATATTGGAAAACCCTTTAGAAGTCATTAATTGCCATTCACTTGGGAGCGACTAGGGCGATTCTTCTACATTTGGTTCAAGTAGCTCCTAACTTCCGGGCTTACCACAAGCATGCTCTGCGTAGCTTCCGAACACACGTTCGAGAGAGAGCTAGTGCGAGAAGGCGAAGTAGGGTAGCTGGTTGTGCGTTCGGTTTGAAACCCACTACCTCACCAAAGAAGTTATCGTATACCTTTATCTCTTATTTCGATGAAGAAACCGGGAGGAAGATTGTTTAGCTAAATCTTAAACGCGTCGGTTTATAAAATAATGACCGATTTGAGAATATGAGCCCCAATATCCGAATAAAATTAGGAAGGATGTAAATTAATAGTAAAAAAAATTCTTTTTAAACACGCCGGTGTTCGATGTTAGGTAGGTAGGTTGGGTGGTTGTCGTAAAGACAAACTTAGACCTTTCGCAGGTCCATTGTGATACCACTGGAGCTTATCCTTACCCTACGTGTTCCTTTTCAAACCATCCGCGAACTTTAATAAACGAGCAAGGCTTCGTTAGTGTTAGATGCGCTATGTCCGCTACATCAGTTAAGAAAGCCGTATCAAGAATGCGGAGCCTCCTTGTAGCTAAGCTTTAACACTCACATAAAAGGTGTCTGACTGTTTCCTCTTCTTCTGTATTAAGACAGCTTCTACAGAAATCGAAGTATGGGATTCCTAACCTTCAAGCTGGTTGCCTATTAAACAATGACCAGTTAATACCCCTATCATTTTTCTCATAGCTTATCTGTTAAATCTTAACAAGCTCTTCGATCGACCGCTTTTCCAATTCGGCCATATCTGTCTGCTTAGTTCGCATGTTGTGAGGATTTAACAACTTGTATTTACCGTACTGATGGTTTCCCTATTTACTGTCCGTTGTGTCAGGGGATGCGGGGGAATGTGGGGAATTGAAGAGTGTTCTTTCTGGATCGTTCTGAGTAGGCCGATTTCTTATAGTCTGTGAGCTGCTTTGGCAGCTGTTTGCTTACCGAATTGCTCTATTGCTAAAAGGTTAAGCATAATATTTAGTGCCTCTGTGGGTGTGGTCCTAAGGGCCCCGCAGATGCAAAGACTGGCCATTCTTTGTATATGTAACATGGATCTTTTAATGTATAACTTATCTAAAGCCGGTCACCATACTAGTATGCCGTCTGTTAGGATTGGTCTGACAATTGCTGTGTACAGCCAATATACGATAGATGGTGAAAGGCCCCAACTTAGTCCTATCAGCTGTTTACAAAAGTAGAGTGCTATTGTCGCCTTTTTTACTCTATTTTCGACATTTGCCTTCCAACTTAGTTTTCTGTCTAGTAAAGGTATTAGACCTAAGTAGCGGGCCTCATCACTAAATGACAGTGCCGTTCCACCTCGAGCCGCGGGAGCTATATTTGGGTTTTTATGTTTCCTGGCAAATAGGATGAGCTCAGTTTTATTGTAAATCTTGATTAGTAAATCTTGCATGACTTCTCTAAGTATATTGGGAAATTTTCCTCTTGAATGCGTTTCCTCATGTCAACACAATACAAGTAAAAATGGCCGAAAATCAACGATTTCAGAAATTTTAAATCAAGCCAAAGAACTGAACATACTCATGTCACCAATTCTCGTAGAAAAACCGTCTCATCCAGAATGGATCGTACCAAGCTATTTAGCCATAAATAATTTAATGCATCATTAAAAAAATATTACTGGCCCCGATGAATTCAAACAATTATATCTTGAAACTGTTTCTCCTTTGAAATCAGACTGGGACCTGTTATTCACTGACGGATCTAAAACCGATACCTGTACTTCATTTGCCGTAACAAATGAAATAGGTACCACTATAACCGTTGGAGTTTTACCAAGTTACTGCTCAATTTTCACAGCAGAAGCTGCTGCGTTACTTGAGGCGGTACACTTTGCGTCCCAAAAAAACCATCAATATACAATATGCAGTGACAGCAAATCAACAATCGAGGCTATTCTGAACCCAGCTGATAACTCTCCAGTAACAACAAAAATGCGCAACATGCTCACACAAAAAAAAGGTTCAATCAAACTTATATGGGTCCCGGGTCACAGTGGCATCAAAGGTAACGAACAGGCCGATAGTAGAGCTAAGGAGGCAACCAAAGAGCCATTGTACATGTTCGAATACACTCATCCGGAAGATATAAAAAAGTTGGTAAGGCGTACCAATTATGAAAGTTCCCTGAACAAATGGAACCAGTACCAACATCAACGTCAAATCCTTCAATCTCTCGAGATCGAAAAACCAATACCCGTCAAATTCTTCATGCCGGAATATTAAGACCGTTGTTCGTCTAAGAATCGGCCATACAATTTCAACCCACTCGTATTTGCTAAATGATTTGCCGAAACCCCCGTGCCCGTTTTGTGGATTTAGCGAATTCACCGTATCGCACTTCATGGATATATGTTCAGGAATCCAAAATATTAGATCATCGGTGTTTAGAAATATCAAACCATCTGAACTTCTGAAGCAGACAACGGACTATAATATTAGTATCATAAACCAATTCGTTTCTTGCTGTAAATTAAAAATTTTACTTCATAGACTTCTAAGTTATCTGGTGTGTATAGTAGTGGTTAACTCCACATACCTTCTATTGTACTATCTTCATCTTCTCCAGTGTAGATATAATATATTTTTATCTCGAATCTAGCGTATAATAAACCTAGTATAATATAATTATTTCCTTCTCTCGTCTTGATATATAGTATTAACCATTTAAAACAATAGCCGAAGGCCTAAGCAGCCAGTGCCTGTTCCTTTTTTTTTCTTACCTTTAAGTGGAATAATTATTTATAATTATTACTCATTTCAATAAATAAAAATAAATAAATATTTTCCTCTTACTACCATTGCAACATCATCCGCATATCCTACGACGTGTTGTCCTCTCGCCTCTAGGCTCTTTAGCAAGAAGTTTAATGCCAGCTCCCATAAGAGAGGGGAGAGCACACCGCCTTGAGGTGCTCCTCTGCTAACTTTTTTCTTGATCTTTGAGGTCCCTAGGGTTGCGATCACAAATCTGCTCAATCGCATGTTTTTGATGAACTCAACCAGAGCGCCAGAGTTCCCGAAATCCGTCAGTTCCTTTATTATGGTATCCGGTAGGATGTTGTTGTTCGATGTTATTTCATTTTATTTTTTTATAGAGTTCGAGTAAGATGTAGCATTTTTATATTAGTTTTATGCTGGCGGTTTTGGTTTAGTGCCTTGTCTTTGTATAAACAAATTTAGATCAATGCCAATACACTTTGCATGCAGTCTAGGATCTGTTTTTTTCTCTTCAGATTAGGAAATATAAATATTTTCTGAAATCTGAATCATGCAATAAATTTGACATCAATAAAAACGGAGATAGTGCAAGAAATCTGTTTACTTCGATTACTCCTCTGGTAATACAACATCTCCATTACCCCGCCCCCGGTATGTCATTGAGACAAAGCAAATACAGCAGTGAGAAATAGGTTGCAATTACTTCCGGTAATTTGCCATTAACGTACAATTAATGTCAACTGGAAGCTATCGCTTAACACAAACCTGCTTAACATCCAGCACTTCTCACTAGCAAGAGCAGCCCTCCTCCCTCCCATTTTAATTAAATTTCATCCATCTCAATTTATCGCCCCCAGCTTCTGGATTCTCAATTGGAACAATTCAATTAATTCACCATTAAATTTGAATGCCACATTAAATTACGAAACAAAACCGCTAATTGTCAGTTACATACGAACAAGTTACATAAAATTTATGTGTGCTGTTACATGAGCAACATGCGGATAAAGGTGAATTAAAGGTAAAACAACACAGACAAAAACGAAAGCAAAACAAAGCTAATGCAATGATAATGGCACAAGCACCAACAATTAGAACGAACATTTAACAAAGCAACAACAACCCTAACGAGCATATAAAAACATATACTGAAGATAAGAACAGCAAAAGCAATAAGAGCAAATTAGCGTTTGAGACAATGCAATAACAATTTTCTGCGTGAACTCAAAACAACGAAGAAAATATGAATGAAGTAATGGTGGCAGTTAAGCTCTCGTGATAAGCGAAAAAGCTACGATAAGAATGGGAGGTGAAAATAAAATGACGTGGAAAAGCAAATTTCTGCGAAAGAGTGGGAAATGGAGGAATCGTAGAAAGGAAAGTGAAGTAAGGCAGATTTGATTAAGCAGGGAATTATTAGCTGAGCAATATTAGAAGAGAGAAGGGAGAGATCTTGCCTTAAAGAGCAGAATACTACTGATATAGGGTGTCGCTTTTGAGACTACCCATTTTGAAAAAAAAATATATAAATTTTATAAAAAACACTTAGTGTTCTAGATTAGATTAGATTTGTGGGGGGGTTGGACAGAACCAAGCACTCAGTCAGGAATACCATTGTAGTACAGGGCCTGGCACTCGAAGTGTAACCAACTAAAAAGGGTATAAATTTCGTTTGAAAAATTAATTTAATTCAATTCAAAGTAAGAAATGTGTGAAAATAATACAAAATTAAGAACCAATTTGCATTTGCTCGATTCACTCGAGCTTTGTGAAACGATGCCGAGTCCTGTTGAAACGTCCATGGTCTGCCACCGAAATATTTGTTTGCCCACGATATCAAAGCAACCTCCAGAATAATTTCCCGATAATATTTCACATTTACATTGACGTCTGGCTCGATGAGAACGCTTGGAAAGCACCATCTGCGGTTACAGCGGCCCAAACCATTAACTGTGGCGGCTCCTGCTGGCTCCTGCTAGCGAATAGTTCATTCAAATTCTCGTATAAACGGCCAGTCAAATAAACTCTTTCATTTTGGGGGTTAACGAACTGCTCAATTTGAAAAATTGTCTCATCAGAAAACACAGCGAAATTTGACTGCTTTCGGCCAAGCGAAGCAACTCCTTCGCTTTCTCAAGTCTGACTTGTTGTTGCTTTGGTGTGAGACTATCCGCCTTTTAGATCTTCTAAAGCTTGACTTTGAGAATATTTTTCAGTATGTGGCGGATACTATGGTCAGATATTTTCAGTTATTTCGCCATTTCATTGGCACTTCGTCGGGGATTTCGCTCAAGTTGCTTCTTCACTCTTTGAACCATTTCACGTGACGTTGCAGTCTTTTGATGACCACCTCCATGACGTTTCGGCATGCTACCATTATCATTGTAACGAGTATTGATGACCAGTATCATAGTAACGATGGACAAAAACTTTATTTACTTTAAGGTGCTCGAGCTCACAAACAATCCCTGGTTGTGAATTTCGAGCGAAATATAATCCGATTACACTTTTACGTTTGAAATCCATTACTGATTTTCTTTTATCGCGTTTACTCTCGGTAAAATGCTTTCGCGCGCTTGTAAGCGATACTCTGGACTGACATTTAGCCAACTAACAGACAGCTGATGCCCGAATTGTTTACAGTGGAAAAATAGAGAGATAGGGTGGATGCTGTATGGATGGTAAAACTGAAAAAGTGGTTTGGGGTCACTCTCCCGCGAATCTTTTGGACTTATGGATGAACCTTACTTAAGAGGTCCAGAAGAGGGAGCGTATACACTTAATCCATACTCAGACCATCGCATCCCAATAGTCTCAGTCTGATTCTAGAAAACGCCAGACAGCTACAGAGAAAATGCTCTGCAGTGTCCTCTTTCTCACGGGAGAAGAGGCACATTGGGTCGCCAATGATTCCCATGACAGCAATACTCTGACCATAGGCGTTGTACCCTGTGATTACATCCACCTACCACGAAGTTTTAGGCGAAAGGTTACTAGTTTCCTGTTTGGTTCTTTGATAAAGCACTTAGCGACTCTCAGGCCACCGACTTTTATGGGCAGACCTCATGAAGTAGTCAATCCATAGTTGAATCGCTGCAGAATAGGCACCTAGAAAGGGTTTAGGGCCTAGTGCCATACTTGCGGTGCCTTCGTTGGCCAGTTTATCAGCCAACACTTTCCCTGCAATATCACAATGTCCAAGCACCCAAATATAAAAAGCTTTGTTGTGTTTTGCAACACTGTTCAATTTTGTCTCACATTCACCGACTAATTTTGAAGAGCCGCGTGGCATATCAAAGGCTCTTAGCGCAGCTTAGCTGTCACTACAAATTCTTGCTACCCCGTCACTTTTTAGTATTTAGTTATATATAAAAAGCTCTCATGATTGTGGAATTGGAGACTTAAGGGAATTGACTTTTTTAATGTTACCCGCAAACTTGTTGTTCTTCTTCTTTATCATCTTTATTGTAGGAGGAACTCCAGTTTTTTAATTGAAAAGCATTTTTTTCGGTTTTCTTTTAAATAAATTATTAAATATTACGGATTCGGATCATCGGATCCGGCAGTTCGTATTATTTTAAGCTGGCCTGTCTTCACACTCTTTGCCAACCGATCGTCTCCCATTCTATTGACGTGCTGGTTCCATTATCTGCTTCTTTTGCGCCTCCACTTCACTACGTCAGTGGTTTCGCACATTTGTCGTACAGCCCCGTATCGTCTATGATCGCGTCTTGTGCAAGCAGCTATTGCTCGCAGAATTTGCTTTTCGATAGTGGATATTATTCGCTCTGTTGCAATTGTATCCGCTCGAGGTCAATTCCGTAGGTCATAATAGGATTTACCTATGTCTTATAGGTATATGCGAATTTTGCTCTTGATGCCATGTATTTGTTTTTCCATCTAATATCGCGCATACACTCGGTCATCCATATGACCGTTTCGGATTGATTTTGCAATTGAACAACAACATTTTTTTAAGATGTTATTTTTGCGCTCAGGTAATTAAATTCCATGACCTGCTCGATGCTTTTGTCATATACGGCTAACTTGCTCGTTATGGGTAAATGGGTTACTCATCTCCTCTTTGATGAGGATATTTTTTAGAAGATTTTTTTAAATAATATAGTAAACCGTGATCATCTTCTGTATTCGCCAGGAGCACTGTATCGTCTGCATAACGTGTAACATTTTTAGCTGAGTGCTAGAAATATTGATATCCTATCGCCTTGTCGTATGCCTGTTGCAATTGGTAGCTTGCAACTGAAGATGTTGTTCGATTAGATATGTGTGTTGTTGTCGTGCTTCATGTCCTCTATGACAGATATAATATTATGTTGCTATTGACACGTTGCGTAAGTATGTCTAATATATAACATCTCTAAGGAATACTCTGTCCAATGCCTTTTCAGGGTCTATAAGGCATTTCTATTACATTAGTTGCCAATTGGTTCTTCCTGCAGCCTTGCGCTATTCTTTATTTACACCCGCGCATGCTACTCAGCGAGAATTTTTATAAATAGCTTTAACATAGAGCTAAGTATAAACCCCGATAATTACTTCGGTGGTCTTTCTCACCTCATTTAAAGAGGGATATTAAAATACTTTCCTGCCTAGTCAGCTGCTTGGTTACTTTAATAGTTTTTTAATTAATATTTTCCCATGCCACCAATGCTTTGAAAATTACCATTGAATTTGCATAGAGAGAAATGCACTTTTCCATAAAAAATAAAATTTTTATAAATAGCTACTATTTAATGTCACCTCTCAATTGTAATTGTTGTCATCAAGACAACTTCTACAGAAGTCATGTGCTTGCACACCCATCCTTTGGGCGTGCCTACCTATGAGACAATGTCCTGTTATGACTGAAATCAGTGTGCTGAGACTGTGTTTATTTTAGCTTAGCAAAGATTCTGTGCGTTTAGCACTAAGAGTCGGCCACAGTTTATGGGCGATTTAGCAGGTGGCTTCATTACGCCATCTTTCGTTTGCTTTCCTTACGATTTCTTAAAGGATAAGTAGCTAACATGTTTGTAAGAGTATGCACTATGTCATTGTGTATGTACTCATCGGTCAACTTGGTGCCGAGTCTCGCTAGTTCAGCGGCTCTACAGTTACCCTCAATGTCGCGATGGCCAGGAACCCATATTATCCTTAGGCGAAATGACTCAGCCATCTCGTTAAGAGATGTGCGGCATTTCATGGCTACCTTGGAGGTTGTCGACTGTTTTGTGAGGGATTTTATCGCCGCCTGGCTATCAGTGCAAATGTAGATATCATTTCCGGATATCGCATCACACTGTACCAGTGTCGCGGCTTTCATTATTGCCAGCAGTTCGGCCTGAAAGACACTGCAGTAGTTGGGGAGGCGAAAACTGAAGGAGATCCCCAGATGCTCGGAGTATACACCTCCACCCACCCTGCCCTCGAGCTTTGAACCATCTGTGTATACATAGATAGTCTTGCCCTATCTTACAACGTCCCGTTCCCACTCTTCCGTTGAGGGTAGGAGGGTCGTGAACGTTGTTATGGCAAGTGTGGGCTGGAGTGCATAGTCCACCAATCCGGGAATCTCCGAAGTGCCAGCCAGGATTTTGCCGTGACCGTAGCTCTTATTTGACCACTTACTTAGAGTTTTCAGCCTTATCGCCGTGCTACGCGCGATATATTTTGCCTGCAGATCTACCGGCGGGAAGTTTAATGTCGCATATAATGCTTTCGATGGTGTGGTTGACATCGCGCCAGTTAACCAGAGAACCGATGCTGGTCTCTGAACCTTGTCAAGTTTTTTGATGTTCATTCCCTTCTCAAGGGCATTCCACCATATTGCAATACCATAGTAGAGAATAGGCCTAACCACTGCTGTGTATAGCCAGTGTATCATTCAGGGTTCCAATCCCCATTTATTTCCAATTAGCCTTTCGCAGGAGTGCAACGCCATCATAGATTTGCGTACTCTATCTGCTACTGTGAGCCCGCAATTTAGCTTCCTATCCAGTACAAGTCCTAGATATTTCGCCTTTTCTGTTACTCTAAGTGGTTTCCCTTCAAGGAATATGTGTTAAAGAGCAGGTGTTTTATGTTTTCTGCTAAATAGTATCAGATCCGTTTTTTCCGGATTTACTTCAAGCCCTCGACTTTTACACCAAAGTCATAGTCTGTTGAGGGATCTTTGTTGTAGATCGTGTAAAGTTGGAAGGTGTTTCGCCGAGATTGCTATAAGAATATCATCGGCATATGCGATTATTTTCCCTCCCATTTTTTCAAGTTCTTGAAGCAGATTATTGACAGTTAAGTTCCATAGAAGTGGAGAGATTACCCCACCTTGGGGTGTACCCTTGATCGGGAATTTCTTGGTGGATGTGTCACCCAGATTTGCGCTTATCGTTCGCCCAGTTAGCATTTGTTCTATAAACGAGACTAGTGCCCTGTTCACACCCATCTCCGTTAGCGAATTTGTAACAGCCTCCGGATATATATTATTGAAGGCGCCTTCGATGCTTAGAAAGGCAGCGAGAGTGTATTCCTTACAGTAAAGTGACTTCTCAACCGTGTTAACTAGCGCGTGGAGCGCTGTTCGCTGCCTCGCTATAAAAAGTAATTACTTTTCTGGGCTATTACCTTAAGCTGGGAAAAATTTACCTTAAGCTCCGTGAACTCGTTTTATTGCAAAAAGCCAGTTTTTGGCTAGTTTGATGTGAATAATAATTCGCAATTTCGCAATTTCGCCAATTCTTATTTGTTCTAACATTTTTTTCTCATGCTAGCATATTTCTTCTTAAACATTACACAAATTTTTAAAATAAATGTGAAGGTGTCACGTGAGTAAAAATAACGCGTTTGTGTTTTTATGGGCTCTGTTGTGCTATATTAAACATAGTTAGTCATTTTTATGGTAGAAGCTCTGACAAATACTGGCTGGTTTTCCGACCACGAAGTCTATTCCGCTAATAAAACGGAGTTAGTTTATGTGGCCTCGTTGGTTGCGTATACGCACTGGTGTTAGTGGAAATTGAATCGCTTTATAACGTAGTTAATGGCACACAACTTGCGGTTGTTTACAGTAAATGGAGTGTCTTCTACATACAGTGGGATGCTGTGAAGAAGGTTACCACAATTCACTCATTTAATAAAAGGTGTTTCGTAATGGTGTATTTAAGAATTTATATGTGTGAGAAGCCTTACCCTGGATATTTCTAAGCATCCGTTTGTTTGGGGCCTTAAGTATAATAAGAAGTAACCTACACAATTTTTGAATACAAAATTTATAATTTTGAGCTTTAGTGAATGTGGAAAGTCTTCGGTAGCTTTTAATATTGCAGATCGCGCCCAGCACTGATGCATAAGCGCTACAAATACCTGGGTAAACATATGTGACCAGAGAAGTAAATAAAACTCAATAAAATAGGATACATACTAAACATTTTTCATGAAGTTAAGGTCAGAAGCAACTTGTAACCTTTTTGTTATGGGCGCACTAATCAGTTTTGTAAATCAAAGATGGATTAGTGCCAATACCTACGAAATTTCTGGGCAAACATGGGCAATACTAAATCTACGTCTGTCCAAGAATATTATGAAATTGAGTAGACCTCAAATTAGGACCTTAGTAGGGGCCATCACAAGACATTGCCGCATAGGAAATCACACGAGGAGATTATGCGTTTACATGTATGATTTCTGTCGTAGCTGCAGGAATGAGGAGGAGTTGGAAGCAATTAAACGCCGTTTTTGCACATGTCTGGCTCTAGCCAGCAGCAGGAAGTGATATCTAAAACTCTGCTTCTTAAAGAATTAAGATAATCTATACACTTTAGGTATCAACAACCTTTTACGCTTAGCTCAAAGCGCAGGATGGTTCAATCCGGAAGGGGTAATGTAGTTCAACCGCTGCGGTTCCTAACGGACCCATTTCGTGGTCTAAGTGGCATCGTTGTCTCTATGTGCGATGCGGCTGCTAAACCTAACCAAGGATCAGAAAAATAACTTGAATCCATCAAGAATGCACTACAGATCTTTCAAGCCGCAGTGCTAAATCCCTTCATAATAGCAATAATCGTGAGTTTATTCAGAAAGTCACTTTTTTGAAGAACAAGTTTTTAGGATATTTGCACTTTAGAAGAAATCTTTCACTAAATCATGCATATGCATCTTACGAAGCGGTAGGACCATCTTCATAGGAACTATAGGAAATTAGGGCTCTTTTTCACTTTTCGATAGGCCCCTCCAATTTCTGAGACATTAATTAAAGATTTCAGATACAATATTGTTCAAGAACAAATTAAAAAAGTTCAAACTTTAATGGGGGAAAAGTTCACTATTAAACCGGTTTTCTTAAGTACAACTGAAACTACCAACGAAGAAAATAAAAAGAAGTATAAATAGCAGTAAGAAAAACATAAACATTTTAAAACTTGGGTATTTCTATTTGATTACTTACAACTTCCTCTCACAACTATTCATATTACAATTCATCAGCTAACTCACGCAACTTCACTTTTAAGTGATCACTTATAACGATAGTGTGGACTTTTTTGATGTTTTCTGGTGTTGCCGCCTCATTTAGACGTCCACTGCGTTGTGCATCATCGGAGTCTCTACGATCACGTTCGAAGTCAGCAAACCATAGTTTTATTGTTGCTTCTGATGGAGCGGAGCCCCCATAACACTTTTAAGTCCATTGCTCTGCTAGAAGGGTATATTTTCCCAGCAAAAAGCAGTGAAAAACTAAAACACGAAATTCTTTTTGATCCATTGTTTTGAAAATAACAAGAGAAACGTCACTGTCAGCACAACTCACGAACTAATGAATAGAATATCATAAAATTGTAACTGCTGTGTTTTTCATTTTAGTACTAAGTGAAAAGAGGTGAACACAATAAAACTAGTATCGTCTATGTGTTAGGACCGGGACTTTTCAGCCCTTGCATTAAGCAGAACCACTTTTGCTTGTCTATAAAAAAAAGCAGAATTAACTTGATTTTCGGAATCAGTGGAAGCTTCCATATAAGAATTGGTTCGAGGCATTCGTATCGAAAAAAAATACAATTTGTAATTGGTTCTTGTGATTAAGATGTTCAAGTGACCAAGCTGTGTCTCTTGGATGGAGTCCTAGTTATTGTTTGCTGGATTTATTTTCTCTGTGCGATTTTGTTTTATATTTTCAGCCTCTGCTGTACTATGATTGCTTAGAATTTTGCACCTGGTCACTTTGAAAGTCTCATACGGAAATAGCAACTATTTCTTCTCACCGATCACACACCAGCAAACATAAACATCGGTAATTGGCCTTAAGAACGTCTATTTGGTAACTGCTTAAAGCAAGGTGGGCGCTATGTTTAGATCAAATATCTGGTTTATTGTTTCTCAATATGGAACTTACTAACAATGCCGGCCTAAGAAAAATCTATTGTATTGAGTAGCGAACAGCGCCGACACTGAACTGAAAGATTGTTTTATCTTTTTAGCAGACATCAAGCATGGCGTAGAGCAGCACTTCAGTCTCTCCGCCTTGCACATAATGTGAGTTCGCAGCTGGAGTATTCAACTGGAGATACATTTCAATTTTCTTACTTAACTCCTTCGATTTCCTGTTAGCCTTTAAGAAACAAAATTTTAATTGAATTGGTGCCTTAGCTATTTCATAGCTTATTCATTTTCGTATGTGAGACTCGCACGCACTAAAAAATACTTTCCTCATAATAGACTTAGATCCATGTTTTCCCATAACTTCTGTGTAGAGTTCCACTGCCTTGCGGAGTGCAAGTGCCCACGCTGTACCTGCGTCTAGGTTGAACTTCTTCCTACATAGAACGTTTTCTATTTATATGGAAAGGTATCTTCTCCCGATTTTCTTCTTTCACATTCAAAAAAATGTGTATCTTTCGTCATTTGATAAACTGTCGGGAAAATTCATTTTGTTTATTTTGAAAATTATTGCTTCAAATACCCGGGGGCGGGGAGAAACTGTGTGATGAAAAAGTTTTCTTCATCAAATTTGAATGTCCTGCAGCTTCAGCGCGCCATCTGTATAACCACTAGTGGATTCTTGTACTCTGATTTCTTGCTAACAGATTCAGGAATTACATTTCAGAGCCTCCCAGCATTAATGAAGAGCAACCTTCTTCATAGAAGCTGGTTCAATGCGTTGGAATGATTCGGGGTTTTCCCGACCAAAGGCTGCTTCCCCAGTAAATAGCGCTGTTCAGTGAGCTGAACTTCACCCGTCGCTTATCGTCACCGGAACAGCTCCAGCCAGCAAGGCTGCTCCCATTACTTCTTCTTAGGGCTGACTGTAACTTCATCCTAAGTTTATTTCTGTGCTTGCGCTTGCCAAAAAAAGTTGCACCCAAACTTTACGAAGGTTCGAATAATCTGTACATTGGGACGTATATCCGCATATCCTTCAACTTTCCCATCTCTAAAACCTCGATTGTATGGTCGCCCATTGGTAGTAGACTAATTGTTTTCCTTCCAGTTTAAGTTTTAAAGCAAACACAAAAAAAAAAAAACAGAATAATAAATAGCCTGTTAAGTTTTATAGAAAGAAAATACTACTTAACAGTAAACATCCTTTATATTCTCTAAGCCCCAAACTGGGGAACTCACTGCCATTACCTTGGTAACTTTTAGGCATTAAAACACAATACTTTGACAGGATTACACTGCCGCTACTAAGGTAAAGTGTAAAATACTTCATAGTCTCAGCTCAGGCGCCACGCATTCAAAGATTCCTACTACGTTTTACTCACTTTTCTATTTAAGCCTTCAACTTCATTTAAGTCGACTTTTCTTCTTTTCCACGCACTCTCTTTCCCGTCTAGCATTCGTTTACCTCTTCGAATTAACACAAACTAAAACCCAACTAACTGCTTATTTACGAGCAAAGTGACAGTTGGCAGAGATCAACAATAAATAAAAGTTTTGCCTGACGGCGACTTTAAGGTAATAAATACAATTTAGTACTTTTTGTATCATGTAGTTGACTGGCGGTCGTCATTGCGTATGAGTAACTTTGATCATTTACTTTTACTGCTGAGTGTTGTCTGGGCAAATATCCTTAGTTAATTTATTGATTATTTTCTTACTAATTATTGCTTCAGGTGAAATGTATTTAATTGGACAAAGCAAGATGTTGGCCTGGTTTTGTCGATGTTGATGTTCGGGTTGCTGTTGCTGTTGCTGTTGCTTTTGCTATCGCTATTGTCATTGTTGTTGGTGTGCCTTTGTTCCTGGCATATTGAATTCATTAGTACTTCATTAAAGAAATGGCTGTGGGCTGTTTGGAAATTTGTACATCTGAAAGCAAATCAATTCAAGCCTAAAGTCAAAGAGTAACATTGTGGTAATTTACAGTTTTAAATGAGCAATTTACAGTTAGGCGGGAAGTGGATAAATAGGAAAATTTACTGAAACGAGGAGAACGAACGGGGAAGCAGGCTCATAGATAAAATTAATATTTGTCGAATATTCAAGCAAATAAATATCAAATAAATAGTGGGCGCGTACACTTCCGTTAGGAGTTTGAGCGAGTTCTCCGTCCTATTTGTGGCGTGCGTGTAGATGTTGCTACCCAAATGGAGGGATCTCCAGTTTTAAGTCGACTCCAAACGGCAAATAGGGTGAGTATTAAGTCCCAAAAGATCTTAAATTGCTAAAAATTGAAAATTAAAAATATTTTCTGGGCTCAGACAAGCGAAAAGCCAATGCGCGCCTCTATGAGAGACTAAAGCAGTTGTAAGAATTTTCAAGGAAATGAAATAATATTACCGATGCGCTGCTCTACCGTTAAGCCAAATTATATGCCATATATATGAAAGGACAGTAGGCAAAACAAATCAGCAGGATATTAAAGAGCATACACTTTCATCTTTAGTTAGACTGTGAAGTTTGGCTGACTTTGGGCTTATACCAGAACTGTTTTTTTAAGTCCGCCTTCTGTTTAAACGAACATAATTGATAAACTTAATTCTTGTAGATCGGTTGTGAACATTATATGGCTGTAAACAAAAGAAAAAACGGTAACATTTTTGATTTATTGCAGTTTGGAAATTAATTTTATGATTTTTTAATACATTTGGCTTTTCGACCTGCCTGTTTTGTAAGTTTATGAAATTTATGTCGACAGAAGCTTTTCAGTAGGGAATAGCTTTAAAGTGCAAATTTGAGCATTCTGTGCTTATTAGTTAGTTTACATCGGCCATATCCAACGTTATATATATATAATTGGTGCCTACACCCTCTTTGGGTATTTGGCCGAGCTCCTCCTCCTATTTGTGGTGTGCGTCGTGTTGTTGTTTCACAAATGGAGGGAACTACAGTTTGAAGCCGACTCCGAAGGAGTTGAGGAGCTTTTTCATGGCAGAAATGCACTCGGAGATTTGCCATTGCCTGCCGAGGGGTGACTGCTATTAGAAAAATGTTTTTCTTAGTTTTGGTGTTTTGCCGAGATTCGAACCGACGTTCTCTCTGTGAATTCCGAACGGTAGTCACACACCAACCCATTCGGATACGGTGGCCAACGTTAGTATATGAAATATTTGATTAAAATGTAGTGATCTGCTCTTTAAATTTGCACAGGGTTGCTAATTTAGGTATTCTGCGAAATATCATCAGAAAACGCTAGCCACATTAGCGGTCCAATAGTAGGCTGATATAATGTCTGATCTACTCTCATGATTCAATTATTAAAGGTTTGCTCACTAGTGACATTCGATTTTTGACACTCCCTTAAAAAAGGTTGTATTTAAGAAGGTGAATAAAGTGGAAAATATTAAATTCTTTTTGGTAAAAATGGTAGCAAAAAAGTCTTTTCTTACTTAAATTGAAAGAAACTGCGAACGGTTTACAAAATATATTTTAATTGATATTTAGATGTAGATAATGGTACGAGTACAAATAGAAGTTATTAGCCTAATATACGCCAAGTCTAATATTAAATCAAGAAATTATTTCCCTTAATACAATATTTTATTTTTTGAACTAATTTTTAAATTTAAAACCGATCGCGAGGTAGCGAAGTTTCGCCAATATGAAACTTTTTTGTTAAAAATAAATAAATAATTGGCTCGTACAGTTCTGTTAAGTGTTTAGCCGTGATCCTCCTCCTATTTGTAACGCGCGTCTTGATGTTATTCCATAAATGGAATGTGGAGCTTTTTCATGCTAGTACTGTGCTTTGCTAAGCCTCCTCTGGACACTTCATCCATCCATGGGAAGGTGGGCTCATTGGAAACAAGTTCCGTCAATCCCAACTTTGTTATAATAAGGTCTGAAATGTTATCGATTGCGTCGGGACTATCCAATTATTCTCCCTGTCGTAACTCTTTGGGAAATGCTAGCTTTTTGCAAAACATGAACTCTGTCTAAATCACCACATGATAAGAAATAAAGCTTTGTAAATTCTCCACTCATCGATCTCGGATTGCCTCAATTACTCTATCATGTCCTGACTTAAGCAGTATGTATTTCATGTCATACTACCATAGCCCCGAATATACCGTTGAAAACTCTTTAGCAATTTGTTGCTCGTAAGTAAACCATTTCTACAAATTTTACTTTTCCTCCACTTTTACTCAACATTTTTAGAGCGAGCAACCCAGTGTCTTGCTAAGGGAGCCGATTTGTCAATAGAGAACGAGAAAGCTGCTTACTGAGCAAACCTTTTATCATTGAATCATGATCTACTCTCATATAGTTGTCGTCCTAACAGAAACCTGTATCCAGAAGCTTTGATGTTGGCCTACGTGATTCAATTCTATGCTACTCCTATGGGTACTTGATATACGGAGACTATCCCACGGTCCAACTTACCCTCCCACTGCATACGCTAAGCATTTAGTGTTATAGGAATCAATGCCGTCCAACTTCTTAGAAATTTTCATTTTAACCCCGTTTCAAAAAGAAAAGAAAATTCTAACAGAAAAAAAAAATGCTGAGATAGTCAACATGAGTCACAATGTTGGAGAAAGTGCCAAACCCATATACTCGTGGAAGTCTCAAAATCGCGCGGATTGAACAAAAATACAATTTTTGCTGGTATCGTTATGTCCAGAGAAACCCTGAACCCGATAGGACAAAGTCCTGAAAATCGTTTCGGTGCCGAGGCACCTAGGTCGACCTCAAAACACATGGACTAAGCAGATCGAAAGCGTCGTTAAATATGCGGATTCAAACACTGAGAGAAGCCAAGATAGAGAAATTTTCCGATTTCGAACTGGGAGAGCTGAACGCAAGGAAATCCGGTAAAAAACGAGAAAGAAGAAAAAGAACTCTGGACACAACGTTCTTCGATTGGCATGTTCGAAGTCGAGCATCAATATACACAAGTCTTAGGTACAGATTATCTGCTTTATCTTTCTCTCGCACTGACTCAAACCCAAATCTCGTATTGCTGCATCTAATATGGAACTCCATTCCTATTCGGCAGATTGTTTGAGCTCGTTAATTGGGCATGATTGTATAAGCATAACTGCACTACTTGACCACTCAAAGGCATTCGATTCAGTTAGCCATGTATGTTATTGGCAAAACTCGACAAATTGTTCGGGCTTTCCTCTAATTATATTCAGTTAATTACCACTTTTTGGAAAGAGGCCACAAGCTGTCTATAGTTGGCCACTGATGTCATCTATTTTAGAATTACACAGGGGAGTTCTGCAAGGATCTATTATTGGTCTTCTCTTGTTTTTAGAACATCCAGGATCTTTCAGCAACCTTTACCGCAATGCGTTCTCACTTGAGTGCAGATGATGTCCACGTTTATCGATATTGCAAGATCAATGATATAAATGACTTCTTTAAAATAAATTTTTAAATTCACAGATTGGCTTAGAGAAGATTCAAGTGTGTAAAGTACCGAGCTCCAGTGGGTTCACAATGAAACTATTCAAGTCTGTCGGGTGAAATCCACTCAACTGAACCTAACGTAAAATATCTACGTAAATTTTATAAATTGTAACCTATTGGGACTAGCACTAATAATTATAAGGATTACTGTGACAAGCTTGAAGCACTTAAAAAGAAATATTGGTTTATTAAGCTTTAATAAAAAAATTGTATGAAGAAATTTCGTAAAAAAATTTCTAAACAAATTCATAAAAATGTCATAACAAAGTTCCACGAAAAACATTTGCTAAATAAATTTCATAAAAAAATTACCAAATATGTTTCAAAAAATGTACATAAAAAAGTCTTATAAAAATAGGTAAATTAAAAAAGGTTTCATAAAATAATTTACTGAAAAAATCGTTAAATTAATTTCTTAAAAAAATTAAACAAAAAAATTTGATAAATAAATTGCATGATAAAATTTTATAAAAAAGTTTCATAAAACATGCATAACAAAAAAAAATTTATAAATAAATTTCATAAAAAATTTAGCAGAAAAGTTTCATAAAACAATTATAAGAAAATTTCATATAAAAATTTGATAGGCAAATTAAACTTAGTTTCATAAAATAATTTAATAAAAAAAATTGTTAAATAAATTATATTACATAAAAAATTTACTAAAAAAATGAAGCAAAAAAATATGATAAATAAATTTCATAAAAACATTTCATAAAACAAATTCATAAAAATGGCATTCAAAAGCTTCATAAAACAAATTTCATAAATAAATTTCATAAAAAAGTTTAATAAAAAAATTTAACAAAAAAAATCTATTAAAAAAATTGTATTAAAAGGGTGCATAAAATATTTATAAAAAATTTAACAAAAAGAATTTGATAAATAAAAAAATAAAATTTAAGAAAAAAGTTTCAACAAATTTGCATAAAAAACCCATATAAAAATTTAATAGGTAAATTAAAAAATTAATATAAGGAATTTGTTAAATAAATTTCATACAAAATTTTTATAAAATTTGATAAATAAATTCTTATAAAAGAGTTTAATAAAAAAATTTAAGAAAAACATTTTAGAAATAAATTTTATTAAAAAATTGTATTAAAAATAAAAATCATAAAAAATTTATAAAAATTTAACAAAAAGAATTTGATAAATACAAGAAAAAATTTAACAAAAAGTTTCAACAAATTTTCATAAAAAAATACATATACAAATTTGATAGGTAAATTAAATAAAAATTCATAAAACAATTTGCTATAAGAAATTTGTTAAATGAATTTCATAACAAATTAAAAAAAAAAATAAATTATAATGAAATTAAAAAAAAAAAATTGATAAATAAATTTCATATCACATTTAACAAAAAAGTTTCATAAGTTCATAAAAATATTGTAAAAACAATATTTATAAAAAATTTCATAAAAAATTTGTAAAAAAATTTCGTCGATCATTAAAAAATTTCATAAAAAATTGAATCAAACAATTTTATAAAAGAATTAAAAAAAAAATATGACAAAAAAATTTCTTAAAAAAATTCAGAAAAAAAGATTCATAGAAGAATTCTAAAAAAAAGTTCATAAAAAATATCAATGAAGAAGTTTCATAAAAACAACAAAGCATTCATAAAAAATTTCATAAAAAAATTCAGAAAAAAAATTACAGTAGGTTCTGTTTTTATGCGGAAGATACGTTCCGCAAGAAACAGCATAAAAAAAACAGCATAAAAAAAGCTACTAGTTCTATAGTAAAACTATAGATACGTTTCAAAATGCTTAAACCGCATAAATCTGAAATAATGCAATAAAATCGCATAAAAAAGGGCACTAGTCCCATATTATAACTATAGATACGTTCCGTAGACCGCATGAATCTGAAATAATTAAATAAAATCGCATAAACAAAATGTTGTATTTTTGAAAATTATATCTTTATTTAAGAAACGTCAGAATCGAAAAATAAATTTAAGTCAGAAATAGAATCAGACAATACCCACATGTTGCGCGTTCGTTTAGGATTTGGCGTAAAATCACTTTCGTCACTTGAGGAAATGTACACGTCTGATCTAGATAGTTATGCAGGCGGTTCCATACTTGTAGGGTTAGCATTTCTGATGTAATCTGTGATGAGTTTTTGCTTAGCTGGTTTAGAATCTTGTTTATATGTACAATTCCCGATAGGTCGATATGCATTTTGTAATTTAAAAAAAAAAACCGCACTATTTCAAAATCGCATAAAAAAAAAGCCGCATAAAAACAGAACCTACTGTATAAAAAAATAACAAAAAATTCGTACAAAAGACAGTTCATAAAAAATTTGATAAAACAGTTGCATGAAAAGTAAAGTTTTGTAAAAAAATTTCATTAAAAAATTTCCTTAAATAATCTCAATAAAAATTTGATATACAAATTAACAAAACACGCTATTTTTTTCTTTGTGTTGCTATTCTAAGGCCTCCTAAGCATACTTTTTTATGAGCAGCTTCTGAAATACCACTGGATAACAGATATTTTACGCTCATGTAAACTTGTCACCGAGACTACCCGCTTTTTAGTATCTCTATGACTTATGAAAACAACGTAAAGTCTATTTTAGAGAAGAACGCAGAATACAGCTGTAATGAGCAGCCAATCATAAATCTCCATTTAAGCAAGTAAATTTCATTTGAATAAAAAAGAAAACAAATATAAAACAATTTCCACAGTTACTTTGCTTGCTAACAAAATGAGGAAAATTAAAATTTATACGAATGAGAAAAGAACAACAATGCGCAAAGAAAACAAAAAATAAAATCATTTCACGATATTTACTCGAACTACTAAGGCATACCAGCCCATATCGACTTCCTGCAGTCAGCAGAGAGTAACAAACACACAAAAAAATCAGAAAAAATTAAATCGCAATAAAACCATAATAGGCAAAGCATGTAAGGAAATACAGATTTGCGAGGTCTGTGAGGGGATGCAGTGACCACTGAAGTGGAATGTGAACAATTTTTATGACCCTCAGGCATTTAGTAACTAGCCAGCCAGCTGAATGACTAACAGACTGACGAACGGGCAGGCAATTCGCCCGACCAAGCCCGAGGGGCAAGTGAACTGACTGACCAAAGTGTAGAATGTGGGAAGCGCTAAAGCAGCACAAGAAGTGAGGACTTGCTTTGAGGACTTCTCATTTTAGAATTCGGTAAAGTGGGTAGCAGGATAAGCGAGGTGTTGTAATAGGCTAGTATTCAGTGCTGCAAGGCAATCAGCAGCCGAGGCGTAGCAAGTGTGTACTACAGACACTTTAGCTGCTGGTCTCTGTATGCAAGCTGGCTTGATTTGCTGTTTTATGGTTTGGAAAAGCAAATTTTCGAAATAATTTTGGCGTCACTTGCTTTTGGCTGTATTCGCTTTATATTCTTTTCATTTATATCCTTTGCACACATTTTGATTGTATGTGTATTAGTTTTAAGAAAACAAGCAAACAACAACAACTGAAATAATATAATGGAATTTTAATCACTGTCGAGTTTATTTTGATTCAATTTATGGCCCAAATTGCTTTCAAAGATTTTGCAGACGAAAGTGGCAGTTTGAGCTGCACGGTGAAATAATAAGAAAATGCGTAAGAAATTAAGAAAAAAAGTAAGTATTAAGAATTCGCTTAGTCCTTTGTTGAGATTTGTTTAGGGTTTGTCTTAACAATACACAATTGAGTTGAAAGCCCATTAGGAATTTATTGTAATAAAGAGTTTGGAAAGGAAGAAGGGAAAGGAAAATAGCTAGTTGGATAACTGAGTTTTTATCGTTAAAAAAAATAACTTCTGGTACATTAAGCAATACGCTGGTTGGTGTTTTTTGCTCTTCACTCCTTTCACATTTTTAAACATTAGCACTCATTTATATTGAGCTTTGCTGTTTTTTTAGGACCAAAAGGGAATTAATGTATTTCGAAAAATTCCAAGTTTATAATCGACGCTAAGGAGTTGGAAGCACGGCTGCTAAGAACTAAGCTAAGCAATTCTTTTTGAAATAAGACAGAGAGATGAAGAGCCTAAAGAATGAACGGGTGTCAGGAATAGAAATAGTAAAACAAAATTTTTGTTTTAGTAAAAATTATGCCTTTCTTAGGTTAATAGGCACATTAGTAACGAGATGAAAGTGACCGTTTTATTCATCTTGTGGACTAATGTGGCTCAGAGTATTTTCATTTAGGGAAAGTTCGCTGATTCGTATTTTTTTGCAAACAATTTTTTCCAATAGTTGTAGCCGCATTTATTGAATTCAAGGGGACTTTCGACTACCTACACTGGAATTTCAAAGCTTAGAGAAGTTTGAATATCCTGTTCAACTCCACTTTGTGGTAGAGTAATTTTTCAGAAAGAAAATACTCTACAGTTGCAACGAGTGGTAGTGGGAAGAAATAAGTGACTGGCGACTGCCCCAGGGCTCCATTTGTTGCACATTTATATAGAACCTAAGAAGGGACACTCTGCTTCAGCCGCTATAGCCTCTTTGTAAATGATGTGCGTATGTGAATGAACTTATCATTTTGATGCTGAGTTAATCAAAAGAGTTGGAGTTTGAACGAGTTGGCAAGCAATTGGTGCTAATGGTGCTACATGTTAGACTACCATCGGATCGTGCACCGATTTTACACCGGCATCTGGTATGTGACGTAAATTAAATACCAGTGAATGTAGATTACGACATGCACGCGTGTTTGAGAAAAAGTATTTTTTATAATAAGAAATCGTAGGCAGAAAGTGGCTCCTATTCGCAATGCTCTTCTACTCTGATTTTCTGGCAACATGGCATCTAAACTCATGCTTAGTAAACCACAAGCTATCTGACATGGTTTCAAATACAAACATTGAGCTGAATACAAATCTCGAAGATGCAAAATCCCGTGCCGTGGATATTTTTGAGCAAAAAGTTATGCGTTGCCGATGCTGACCGAAAGCCCTTATTGCACTTTTGTGAAGTACGCAATAGTGGTCTCTTCTCAAACAGATCCCAGCTGCCTGGATTTTGATGTCAGCTTCTTCCGCCCTTCTACTCGCATACGTGTATTGATTGCACAAATTTCTTATTCTTCCTGACAACGTGACCAGATATAGTTTTCCAACAAAGATTCAATAAGTAAAATACGGTTAATCCATTAAAGACTGACAGCCATTACTGGAAACTTTACTGACGGTCGATTTTTCACAAGCCTCGGCAATGGATTAAGCGCGTCGTAAACTTACTATGGGTCTGCTGATATGAATACATTTCTGGGAGTTGCGCCTTAATAAACTCCACCCGAAATCCCGGCGTTAATTTCATGTATCCATTATTAAGGTCCAGCAAATATTAAATGAAGCATGGAACCCATATGTTGCGTCATTCGTCATTTCTAACTAATAATCATTAAAAAAATACATAAATCTGATTTCACTTCATCGCTCTTTTATTGCTAGATTTTTCAGGATGTCGCAGCCAAGTATGTTTCTTTTCAAACAATTTTTGCCGTACATTCCACGCGAAAAAGGATGTGAATAGCATCTAGCGTCATTTCTGCTACAAACATGCCCTTGCTAGAATATGTCAACTTTATCATGGCCAATACCTCTTTTAACTGCCATCGAGCTTGCACTCAATGGACATTTTTTTTTTGGAATATTAGAAATTTCATAAGGAAAACACAGTCCTTCACTCATATTGAGATCTCACGGGCATAGTATCTATTTTAATAGGCCCAATAGCAGAGTAAGGTCGTGGGATATCGTGGCGAGGACAGCCACTTAAATCCAACTTAATTTAAGGACGTATTTATTTTCACATGTATTAGAAAAAATAGTTTATAATAATTTTTTTGTTCACTGTTATGTTGAACACATTGAGTGCTATGCGCCGCTGGTGTACTTACTTGGTTTTTTTTTCTTCTTATTTCATAACCTTTTTTTTGGGTTTCCGATTTTAATTTTTATTATTTATTTATTTTTGTTTTTAATTTGATTATTATTATTATACATTTATTTAAATTTCTATATACCTATATTTTTAATCTTTTTGCTTTTGTTTTTTGTTTTATATTTCTATTTTGTTTGTAATCTCTGTTTTGGGTTTTATTTCTATAATTAATTTGCCTTCTAGTTAAGTTAGCTTAATATTTTTGATAAAATTTGTATTCATATTTATATTTGTTTTTAATAATATTTTTTTGTTTTTTTTTTGTTTTTTTTTTTTTTGGTTTAATTTTAATTTTATGTCTCTGTTGTGATTTATTTAAAAGCTTTATTTCTAAATGTCTTTCTAGTTTTAGCTCAGTTTCCATTGTTATTGTTCCGCTTTTACCGCTTTTATTTTAATATAGTTTAATCTTTGTTTCATTTTTATTTAGCTATGTTGTATATTTAGTTGTATTTTTATAATTATATTATTTATAATTATATATTATCTCATTTCTCTTTATTTTTTTAATTTTATTCACAAATTTATTACTTCATTTATTTTGTTTTCATTTCTATTTATATATTTCCTTTTAGTTTTATAAAGGGTTTTCCAATAGCAGGTGTTGCTATCAACAGGATTGCGCTATCGAGAGATGATTAACGACTTTTTATGGTCGAAATTTGATGGTATTGATCTGGACAACGTTTATTTTCAAAAAGCGCCGCGGAGCCACACAAGCAACGAAACGGCGTGTAAAATTGCGGCCGCAGTTTTCACCTGAACACACAAAAGAAAAATATTGTCTTATTCAGAAGGCTTTCCCACATATTATATAATAGACTACTCTTGTATGAAAATACGAAAAAAGGAACACACAATTAATTATTGGAAAAAGGGATTTTTTCGCTATTTTTTTTTTCAAAAAAGGTGTGAAATAACATTAAAAAATTAATTTCTTTTTGTATTTTGTTAGTTAATTAGTTGCGCATTTTAATTATCTTTATATAGATTATCGGTTTGAAGCGATAACTTTCGTCGTTTTCTTTAATCTTAAACGCCATTTTTCAAACACGGTTTTGAGAAAACGTGTTTCATAGTTTTCAGACAGTATACTCACACGAGGGACAGTACACAGGCCTGTAACTCATAAATCGCTTTGAATTCCGCTATAAAAGTTTGAGGGCATATTCTCCTATAATATATCTATCGACTGCAGTCAAAAAAATCGCTTTTTTGAAGCCGACTTATAAGAGGACTCACTTAACACCTTGTGACTTTTTTCTTTGAGGCCACGTGAAAGAGAAGGTCCACGCCAATAGCTTAGGGTCGATTCAAGACCTCAAAGATGGAATATGGGAGGCTATCGAGGACATAGGACAGCGATTTTGCAATTCGGTTATGGAAAATTTTATGAAAAGGATATTGTGGTGGTCATTTACCTGATGTTATTTTCCACTATTAACGCCATATCTTCCTCTTTATAATGAAGTAAACATCCGATCATTTATATTAAAAAATAGCATTTTCTTTGAACATCAAAATAACAAGTCTTATAGGAAAACCCTTCATCTAGTTTTATTTCTGGGTTTGGTATATATTTATATATTTATATTTTTATGTTTTTTATTATTTGTTTTTTTGTTTGTTATTAGCTTAATTCTTATATTGTTTTTTAAATTTAATTTTTACTTAAACTTTAGATTTTACTATTACTTATATTTTAATTATACCTTTGCTTTTATTTATTTTTTTTTAATTTTTTTTTTTTTATTTTTAATTTTTATCAAAACTGTTCTTTCCTTTTCTCCTAACATGTTTATTTCTTCTTAATTTTGTTATCCATTATTTCAGTTTTAACTTTTATGTTTATTGCTATTTTCAGATTTATTTTTATTTTCGATTGACTTTTTAGTTTTACTTTAATTTATTCTTATTTCTGTATTTATTTACGATTTTTAGTAAAATTTTTATTTCCTTTTATTTTTACATTTATTTTTATACATATTTGTTTATAATATTTCCATTTTTACTAAAATTTTCATTTTCTTTTGTAGTGAAATTTTTATTTTTGTTGTTATTTTTTTAGACCTATTTTTGTCTTAATTCATATTTTTATTTTGATTTTTTGCTTTAATTTTATAATTGATTAAAGTTTGTTTAGTTTTGATCCTTTTTTTATTTCTTTATATATTTATGTTTGTTTCTTTTTCTGTTTCTATTAAAACTTGTATTTCTATCTTTAGTAAAATTTTTATTTTTCTTGAAGTGAAACTTCTTGGGCGTCGATGGACGAGGGAGAATGGAGAGTAAAGTTTCAAGGCCATGCAACGTTTTGGGCATTTTCGTTCCGCGTGAGAGAACAAAGATAATACGTAGAGGAAGAGAGAGAGAGAGAGCTATACATTATACCATATAAAGAGTTTTTCCATTGGCGCGGGTCGATTTTGGCGCCCTGTGGCAACCATTTTGTTTTGGTGACATCTGTCAAATCTTTTGTTTATTATTCAGTTGTTTATACCAAATCATCAAGGCAAGTTGCACGATTGAACAGCACGTTCAAATGATAAAACTTTATTATCAAAATGAGTGTTCATTAGCGCAAACGTTGTGCGCATTGCGCCCATTTTTCGATAGACGTGGTGGCCCTTCAAAGTCGACTCTTCAACGTTTGGTGGCCAAATTTGAAACGACCGGGTCAGTAAACAATCAGCCAACACCCGTACGTTCAAGGAACGCAAGATCAGCCGAGAACATTGCCGGGGTCCGTTAAAGGGTACAGCAGAACCCGAGGCAGTCTATTCCTCGCCGTGCACAAGAATTTGGCCTTTCGCAGACTTCAACTTGGTGAATTTTGCGTCGGGAATTGGGCCTACACCCGTAAAAGATCCAACTGACCCAGGAGCTCAAAGTTGATGACCACAGACAACGCCGTGTGTTCGCTGACTGGGCTTCGAATCGTTTGGAAGAGAACCCCAGTTTTGGATGAATGGCTGTGTTAACAAACAAAATTGCCGTATATGGGACGACACCAATCCACACGAGGCTCACTAGGTGATAATGCATCCTCAAAAAGTTACCGTTTGGTGTGGATTTTGGGCCGGCGGCGTCATTGGTCCGTACTTTTTTGAAAACAACGTTGGTGAGGCGGTTACCGTCAACAGCGAGCGCTACACAACGATGATAACCAATTTCTTATGGCCCATATTGAACCACATGGAGCTAGACAACATGTGGCTCCAGCAGGACGGCGCTACGTGCCACACAGCAAACGCCGCGATTGACATTCTGCATGCACGATTTGAGGGTAAGGTTATATTTCGCAGGGGTGATGTGAATTGGCCACCAAGGTCATGCGATTTGACCCCGTTAGACTTTTTCCTGTGCGGTTAATTGAAGTCTCAGGTCTATGCAAATAAGCCACAATCGACCGATGCTCTAAAGCTGAGCATAACACAGGCCATCGCTCAAATTCAGCCGGATCTATGCGGAAGAGTCATTGAAAATTGGACCACTCGGATCCTTTCCACCGTAAGAAGCTGAGGCGGGCATTTGAATGATGTCATATTCCACACTTAATGGCATATATGCGCCTTTCAAATAAAAAACTAGGGTCTGTCAGACTCTCGCACGGTAGAAGTGAAACTTCTAAGTTGGTTCTCCCATGCATGGGAGCCCCGGTTTAGCTCTCTCCCCCCTCTCTCGTGTTAAATTCAGGTTTTCATTTTTTTTTTTCTATATCACTCCACATAAATTTGTACTATTTATTTTTGTCCTTATTAGCTTCAAATTTGACACTTGGGTGCAGTGTTGCACTTGACGCTGACATTTCTTTGCACTTCCAATGTTATTTTTTGCCTACTTTTGGCGCGTTAATCAATTTGCTTTGATCACCGAAACGGTTGAAATGTCATTTTACAACCTTCTACTTCAACTATCGTCACTCGTTTGGCAAACGCACTCATTGTATCGCTTCGTTTCCTCCATACCTACCATCTATTTACTTCACAGCAGTTTCTTATTGCTTTCCCGCTTACACACATTCAATCGGCGCTTTATCTGATACTCACATACAGCACTCATTTGCACGGGCTATGGTTATCTTTAATACCCGTTGTCGGTTGCCTGCATGTCGCCAGTCTACTTCAATGCTTACTTGTGTGCTATATACATTTCAGTTCATATTATTTCGAAATTATTCGCTACAGGGTGTGCTAGAGACGTTTGCATTTTTGCACTGGTTTATCTTCTAGAAGAGAGAGCGACAGAGAGAGCGAATAGGCGAGAGTGGGAAGGAGCAGGTGCTCCTTGGTCCCGCCCATTTGACGGATTTCGGTAACGCTCCGAACTTACCGTTTCACTCGCCTATTTTCAATCTGCCTTGGGGCCCCCGACGCGCCTAAAGAAGTTTCACTTCAAAAAATATTTTTGTGAATAACTCACACACAGCTTGTTTTATTCTATTTCAACATCTACCCGCCCTTATTGAAAAACCCTTTATAACACTTTAGGCTATTTTTCCTGAGTTTTTCGTTGTGATTGCTAATTTCTAGTGAGAAATAACACTGCCTACTTTTTGGCGCTTGTTTGTTGGTGCTAACTTTTTCGCGTTATATTCCTTTGGTGCCTACTGTTTGGGGCGTTTTTTGGACCCACATTTTTTAGCGTTTATGTTTTGTGTCTTTCGTTTTTGGCGCTTATTTCCGTTTTCTAGCTAGTGCTTGTGCGTACTATATCCATTCCGGAGTCGGATTTATTGCCTTGCGGTTATTTGTGCCGTTGCTGTGGTCCTGGAATCGCTGCTCTTGTGCAGGTGCTTGGAGTAGTGCGCGTTGTTGCCACGGTTTGTGTGTGTTTACCTACACCAGTCGACCATTCTCCGTTTGTTGTAATTTTGTCAATTTGTATTCTCTGCAAATGTTGTGAAATTATTTAGATATATATTCCTTCCCTCTCTCTCTCTCTCTGTTTGTCTCTCTCTCTCTCTCTCATTCTCTCTGCACAGTCCATTAAGCGTAATATGGATTTTAATATCTGTTTTATTTTACTCAACACTCCGTTGGACATCTTTTTTAAAACCTTCGGTTGGTCATCCGGATTTGGCCTCCTTTCGTCCTGTTCGGGGATCTTTCTTAAAAGGTTAGATACTCAAGGGTTGCCATTACATGCCGAGGGGCGGCCGCTATTAGAAAAAACTTATTCTATTATTTGATGCTGGTGCACGGAGATTCGAACCTACGCGCTCCCGAATGGTAGTCTCCCACTAACCTATTCGGCCACGGCAATTAAAAATAAAATAATCTGTTTTAATTCTTATTTTTATTTTCATATTTCTTATTTTTTTTTTTTTAATTTTTGTTAATTTTTTTTGTTTCTATTTTTCTATTTAATTTAATTCTCTTTTGTTATTCTATTTTAAGTTTTGCTTTTGTCTCTATATTGATTTATATGTTAATTTTTATTGTTATTGTATTTATATATTTTATATTTATTTTCATTTTCAGGTTTATTTTTGTTTATACTTTTATTCTTTTTTCCACTTCTATATATTTTTATTAGATTTTTTTCCCCCAAAGTGAGATCTTAGATATGTTTAAACTGGAGACTTCCTTTAATCAAACGCTCTTTATTGTAGGATTTTAGGAGTCTAACTAATTTCACAACCAACTTGCGCAGAGTTAGTGTACATTAATTACTTGGCTTTATATTGCCGCCATTCATATCCATTCATATTTAGTCCGACTTCATTACTTTAGTTTTAATGAATTGAGTCGAAGTTCACTTTGTTAGAGTTATAAAAGTTCACACTCTCCAGTTAAAATTCTCAATACAAAAATCTCGTTAAAATACTTTTGAAAACTATTCCTTTGCCTACACTAGCACATCCTCATCGCTCATTATTTTTCGAATGGTTTGCCGCAACCACTTTTCAACTGTCATTCAACACTTCTCACCTTTGATGTTAACCATGAAACAACTTTTCTGCACTTAATGGACTGTGCAGGTTGTTTTTAGTTTTTTTGCTCTCGTAAGTGGAATTGGTGTCACCACCGTGGCTATAAAATGTGTTACAAAACTATTAAAAGCACACACCTGGCGTTGCAACTTACACCTATGTGGCGATGGGGAGAGATAGAGGGAGAAGCGAAGGGGCAAACAAAAACAAAAAAATCACAAATATAACTTACCACCGATGCGTGCAATTGCACATTTTACACCTACCTTGCAATTCGCGTTTGTTTGTCCGTATGTGTGCATCAGCCTCTTCTGTTGAGTGAGTGAGTATACGTGCTTTTTTGTGTGAAATCGCATTTTAAATGGACAGCCACAAAGCAATCAAATATTTTAAATAATGTTGCAAAAACTGCACATGCGCTAAAGGTTAAGTGGATTTTTTTATGTGAAAACTTTTAACCATAAAAATTGTATATGTGTATGTTATAAAGAACGATTGCGTGTGAGTATGTATGTGTGTATACAGGAGTTGTGGGTAGTACAATTAAAAAAGGTTAAACTTTCACACTCAGCCGTAATCGCGCCTAAAGGTGTTGATTGTTGTTGGGATTGATAAACCTACAAATGTATATGTTGCACATTAATGGCCTGTTGCGCATAAATGCGGCAATTGGATATGAAAAAGATATAAACTGCAGCCTGTGTTTGTATACAGTTTTATTTTGCCACAAACTCTGGCTATTTTAAAATGCATTTAATTATAACAAAAACAAAACAAAAAACAATTTTATGCAAAAAAGTTTAAGCTACTGAATTTTCAATAGAATTCATATAAAAAGTTTTAATACTGGCACTTATGTGGGATTATATTTATTTTTTAGCCAAAAGTTAATATAAAAAATTAAAGTTTTTGAGGTTGGCATTCAGCGTTAATACACCGATAAAATGGCACATGCACACTAGGCCGGGTCGATTTGTGGGGAGGCAAAAAAATCGCCCGTTGCTCTGTGAAAATCATATTCTAGGGATTAAAATAAGAAACTTTGCCGAAGGAACCATACCTCTAAAACGAATTCTGACGTCCCCCAATTTGTCTCGAACTTTTTAGTTTCTTTTCTCATGTAAAGGCCAAAAATGGTGATATTTTGAAATGATTGTATGGGGAAGTCCCCAGGGGAGCTCCAGGGGGTGTGCCACTGGCATAGGTGAATCGCCGTCCAAAGTTAGTGGTCGGTCATACTTTTGGACTTGATTGGAGCACTCTAAATGGGTCAAAGTGGGATTTTTCGTTCTACCTAAATTGGGTGACGTCAGAATTCGTTTTATAGATATGGTTCCTTCGGCAAAGTTTCTTATTTTGAGCTCTGGAATACGATTTTCACAGAGCAACGGGCGATTTTTAAATCGACCCGCCCTAATGCACACACGTAAATATATAAACGCGCCAATGACACTTTTGATTATTTATAAAATTATTACAAGTTAATTTTTCAACTTTTTGCTCTTTTCTAACAAAACATAGCTCATACTATATTACAATAAAATCCATATAACTCAAGACTCCAAGCAAAATAGAAAAATTAAATTTTCACTAAAATTTTAAGCATTTTATGCAGTTTTCTAAGGCCATTAAATTTTGCAATTTATGTAGCTCAGAATTTAATTTAATTTCAATTTTTTTCAATATAGTGAACTATCAAAATTATTAATACGCAGAAAATGCACGAGACTGTCACAAAGCAAAAATTGTCAAAACTGAAACTGATTTTCGAGTTATTTAAGACTTGCACTTTGTTGTACTAGAATTTTTTGCACACCCAAACTGCATAGCTAGAAATTTCTTAAAAATTCTGGGTGAGCTATAAAACTGCATGTCGAAAATTTTTGTGAAAATTCTAACTAAAAGGTTTGAACAATTAAAAGTTTTTTTTTATAATTTTGTACAAAGTTTCGTACTTTGTTACTGGTTTTTGTTGAGAAATAAAGTATATTTAACAAAAAAAAAAAAATGTAATATATAAATGAATATTCAAAACCTTCCAATATGTCGGCCTGCTATTATTGCGAATACAACTTTTTCACTTTGCACTGTGTAGGTGATATATGAATTCATGGAGTACTCGATATTACACACAGTTCGTTCCGTGTAATGTTTTTTGATAGTAATATATAATACAACAGGAGCCAATAAATTTGATTAGCTTAGGCAGATCGGGTGAATGGAAGATTGCGCATGAAGGGAAGGTTGCGGGTGAACGTAGAATTACAGGTGAAAGAGAGAATTGCGGGAGTACTTATCAACTGCACTCCGGGGTAAGCTCTTTTGCGGTTTTATCTGTGTGCGCTTTATAGCTCGCGGGGTTTATTATTAAATTGAATACGTCTTGTTGCTCGGAAGGCTTTTGGATGAAGTCGTTCCTAACGCTTGATGATGCTGTGAATGGCTTTAGCACTCGTATGTGCGGAGTGTACGCTTTGAATTTACCATTTCATGAGCCGCATGGGAGGCGCACTGATTTGCCTGACAAATGAAATGATGAATAAAAAGCTCAATTTGCTGCGTACTTACAGGCGATGAGGAAAATTAAAGCAACTCGCACGGACAAAATTGTGTATCTACAGAAAAAATGTTCCTTTTATTTCTCAGTAAAATTCGTACCTTGTTATTTCTGTTTTATGTAAACCTATTTTCCTTCTTCATCCAATGCTACTTCCCTGGAGTAGAGATTTTTTAAACTTTATTTTGATGTGAGTTATTCCACTAATGAATTTTTTTATTTATTATTAGAGACAAACACTTCAATATTAAATATTAAATGACATTAATTAAAGCACTAAATTAATACTGCAAACATATTTTTCTAATTGAAACTCCAGCACCAATTTAGTAGTAGCGGTAGCAAATACTAAAATGTTTTCACTTCATTTGCTTTGACTTTGCTGTGACTGCGAGAATATTCCAAACTACCAGCAAACAAAAATGAAGCAAAAAAATAAAAGAAAATGGAATTGGAACTGAAAACTCCTTATATCTAAGTCAATGCAATTAATTTATATTATACGATAGTCAGTCAAATTTCTAAAATATGAATAAACAAGAACGCCTATCGGCCATCAAAATCTGTGGTGGCCCAAATGGCAGCGCGACAGCAAGACGATAGAAATGTTCCACTTTTGCTGTCGCTTTGCTCTCTCTTTTTAAACGACTTCATGGAGTGCATGGTGTTGCCTCCAAATGAAAGCTGCGTATTCAAGTTTGGATCAGACAATCGCAAGAATGATGGATTTATAAGGTTTACTCTTCAACTATAGTGAAAAAGATTATTTTGAGGGCAACTTCGGCTGCCACGACATTTGGGATATTTGACAACAGAATTCTGCACGGTGATTTCATATGTAATCTCACACTCACCCAATCAGATAGCAACGCAGTGTAATTTTTTTTTTTAGTATTTATATCACCAACACCACCAAATGAGGTAAACATATCCCGAGTGAGGCCCGTTAGAAGTGTTTAAGCGAATGTGAAACAACGAACGGAATAAGTTGAAGCAGGTAACTTTCATTTTTTATAACTTCAAAATAGTTAACAAAAGTATGTTTATGAAATATTTCAATCTCAAATTCAACTCAGTTACCTACGCTTTTCAACCATAAAATATTTAAATGCATAATTCAACCCACAGTTTCCAGAAAAACTAAATGTTTGTAAAATGTACTCATATATGTAAACAAGTTTACGATTAAAAGTAGAAACCGAAAAGGATATAAGAGGCTTTGAAGAATTCTATAAACACACTTTAGTTTAAATTATTAGGTTTCAATTGAGTTAAACACATAATCGAACTGTTTCCGATAGTTGTTTTTGGTGCCCTAATTCTGGCAACCCGCCATTTCAACTATCAGCTGTTCAACAGCCCAGCAACTGGCAACGCTGCCAAGTATTAGACCGAAGTCCCAGGGCGCGGTCTCCCACATTATCTATGATCCGCAGGCTATGAGTAGAACGTATCCAGAGGCCTGGGTATCTTAGCATAAGCCACTTAGTGAGAGTTTTTAAATTAATCTATTCGACCGCAACGTTGCCTAAGCACAATTTCGTATTCGTATGAGTACCAGCAGCGGTTTGTTTGCTTTTGTTTGATGGAATTAAATGGTCACAATAATAATATGACTTTGCACAAAATGTAATCAAATAATAACTCATTTGTGAGGCATTTAGCGAGGAAATTTTCAAACACTGGAGCAACGTTTGGGGAGATTTTATTTTTAAATCAGCGAGACGATTTAATGTATTACCGATAATTATAATAAAAGCGATACTGCAAATGTTTAAATGAAACATCCATTGAAAGAAATACTGTTTTTGGAAATTTTTATACACTTTTCAGTCATGTTGTAGAGATCGGCATTGCGACTTAAAATTTTGTATAGACATTTATTAAATACATGTTTGTTGTTTACAATATAAGAAATTAAGTCAAAGCAACAAAAACAAGAAACAAAAAATCGGCGTCCAACGGGTTAAAAAATAGCCGATTGTTAAAAAACTATTCACGAAATGTCTTAAGCTATATTTAACCTTCATGTGCCCGGCTTACTACATTTGTAGTAAATTGTGAAAAAGGTGAGATAAAAAAAAAATTTCCGAAACAACAATGCCCGAATTTTTTAGTAGCTTCCTGATTATCAAATCTAAGTCAATTAAGAGTATAATAACACTCGAACTATTATTTGCCTGACCTCTAGACCCTACTTGAAAAAAACATCATCTTGCGGCCGACTTACTACATTTGTAGTTACCATATAAAATGTATGCAAAATAGTATTTTATAGTTGACTTCAGCCATCAATGCTTCAACAAATTCTAGTAGATACGAATGAAAAAGCGCGAAAAGGAGATAAAATAATCTGGGAGAAATTAACCTTAATTGAACTAACCTTAATGACGAAGATGTGGATGTGCTATGGAGCCAAGAATGCATTTGCTTTTATCGAGCAGTAATGCCTAAGTCACGCTTCAAAGGAATTGTTCGATTCATTAGATTTGACAGCGAGCGTACAAGAGCAGTTAGGCTAGAAGCCGATAAGGCTGCTCCAATATCTGAATTGTGGACACAAATAAGCGCAAATCTGCGCAAATATTACCAACCATCTGGAGAAATTACTGTAGATGAACAATTATTTGCTTATCGCGGTCGAACTAGGTTTACTCAGTACATACCCTCTAAGCCAAGTATGGGATAAAGGTTTGGTTTGCATGCGATGCTAAGTCGTTCTATCCACTCAAAAGTGAAATATATACTGGAAAAAACTCAAATGCTGGTCGAGCAAATAACGTAGGTGAAGGTGTTGTGCAAAGGTTAGTATGCCATTGGGAGAACACCAGAAGGACTATTATTTGTGACAATTTTTTTACATCGCTAAACTTAGGCAAGTATTTAATGTCCAAAGGTCTTGCTATTCTTGGTACTGTTCGTCAAAATAAAACGTTTGTACCATATGAAATGAAGGCTGACCGCAATCGTGCTGAAGAATCTTCCATTTTCGGGTTTCTCGATGGAAAGTTTTCTTTGGTATCTTATGTTCCAAAAAGAGGCAGATCAGTTATAATACTTGCCAGCACACCTTTGACAAATTCAATTGTAGCTGAAAAGAAAAACAAGCCGCAATACATCCTTGATTACAATGCAAACAAAGGAGGCGTCGACGTAATGGATAAAATGCTTTCTGCATATTCAACGAAACGCAAAACATTTCGTTGGCCCTTGGCCATGTTTTATAACATGCTGGACATAAGTGCACTTGCATCATTCATCATTTACTCGGAAAACAATCCATGTAACCGTCGCACAGACGCGCGACGAAAGTTCTTGCGGAGCTTGTCTAAGCAGCTTTTTATGCCAGCAATTGAACAGCGCTCTCAAGTTTCCCGGGTGCTGGGATTCCATCAAACACGTAAAGCTATCGAAATGGCACTGGATCGATCCCTTTCTGCTACATCTAATGTTGATTCATCTATTTTACCTGATATTTTCAACGATAAACAACCAAAATATCCTGTACCTTGTCAATACTGTGGAATAGGAAGTCGTAACAACACTCGAAAAATCTGTAGTTGGTGCAAAAAAGCAGTGTGTAATGCACATGCCGAAGTATATATTTTGGGAAAATGCTGTTCAACTCCAGAAAATTAAAACATTTTTTGTGTTAAAATTATCACCTGAATTCAATATTTTTAAATAAAAAGGTTATTACACACATACAAGTAAAAAAAAGCACCATACAAGTCTGTTTTTCTTAACATTACATTGGTTTTGCATGCAATTACGTAGTTACTACAAATGCAGTAAGCCGACCGGGTACGTAAGTTTTATATCCCGGGCACATGAAGGTTAAAGAATCCCAGAATCAGTGAAGCATCTAATTTCAGAACAAATTTATACAAAACTTAATAGTTAAAATGCTATATCCCTAATAATAAGTGGAGTAAGTATTAATTTATAAACCAAACAAGCATTTAGAGTAGTCCTTCTTTGACGAAAATTATTTAGATTGGCTCAAATTTAGAGGCATGTAGGGTATGCAGCTTGTGTAATATTATTTGGAATTCAATTCATTAGATCTTCGTTTAGGCTCTATTGGGAAGGCATGCCTTGGACTAAACCCATCTAATCACCATATTGGAAGATTTGTAATTCCTACGTTAATTACATTCGACACGTGTGAACTAGTTAGCTGCAATATGCAAGTATACAAATAATGGAGCGTGTAAAGGTCAAAGTAAAGATTTCAATCACTCAAATGAGATGTTTTTTATTTAGTAAAAAGAATAGTTTTTGAAAAACAAAAATTATGATTAACTTTAAACAATTAACAGAAATATTCCCACTTGACTACTATATATTACTGTGAAGTTACCTAAGCGACCGGCACTTCTATGTTAAATATCAGGACGAATGCAGTCTTCACTCAAAACGTAAAAGCTAATTACCTGGGTATGATCATTGATGCAAACTTGACCTGGAAGGACCATATAATCCAAAAAGGGAAACGATGTGAAAAACAGATTCAGACAACTGTATTGGCTACTCAACAAAGACTCCAAACTGTCCGTATACAACAAACTACTAATATATAAGACCATGATTGTCCCCATCTTGAGATAGAACTAAGGGCGACAGGCGACAGCATGCAATTCAAATATACAAATAATTCAACGACTTCATTTAAAAATCTTAAGGACTATCGTAAATGCACCCTGGTATATAACAAATGAAGACTTACACCGCGATCTAAAAATTCATCCCATAAAAGACGTAATCCAGAAATACAGCATGAAACACACACAAAAATTACTAACTCATTCGAACAAAGAGATACAAAAAATACCGCACATGGATCTGGCGCAGAAATTACGACTAAATAACGAATCACACCAACAGTTTTAGCAGATACAAAAACTAGTTTAACAAACTAAAACTAAGTAACATATATTACTGTTGCTACAATATTAAGTGTAAGCTATGTAACTATTCATTGAAACATGTTATTTAAATGCTGGTTTCAAGTAACAATTAATCTCCCATCAAAGCTATAAAAATTACTAAGAGTCCATGGACAGAAGTAACAAAAAATTGGGATGTAAAAAAAAATGTATTTTTGCGCTACGCTCCCTATTCAGCTCTCTCTATATACCTATGTATAGTATAACCGCTATTATTAAATTTTTTTGTGTACCTTTTGGACAAAATATGGAATAATAGTGTCCTTTGAGAAGTTGTCCTAAAATAGCCTTGAAATTTTCTAATGAACTACTGAATTGCAATAGTTTGGAAATAATGTATATCTATATCTATCTATATATATATATGTTAAAGGTAAAATGTGTGTAGTAAAATGTACCTAAGTTTATTTTTTCTTGCTGTTTTATAAAAACGTGAAAAATGTAGTTGAACATTCCTTCCATAAAATAAAGTATACGCAGTGGAGACCTCTGCTTATGCTTCCTGTTTGAAACTTTAAAGCCCTTTAAAAATTCCATTTATTAGCAAATAAAACACTTCGATTGAAGCATTACTATATAAAAGTTATAGTACATATGTATTAGGTGTGCAACTAAGTTCTCGCTGTTTTTTTGATGAAAATACAACTTTATTCTGAAAAAATAGTTATAAGTGAATCATTGCCCATGGCTGTACTGGCTACTACTTTTTCCCATCTCTCTGGTAGATCCCGTATACCGTTGCACTAAAACTGTTCATCTTTTGAGGCTATCCACGGATCAAGCCATTTTTTGATGTTTTTATATGAATAGAACTGCTGGTCAGCTAGACTATGTGTTATCGATCGGAACAGGAGATACTCGGACTGCGCAATATCTGGAGAATATGGCGGGTGGGGTAGGATTTCGCATTTTAGAGTTTCCAGGTAGGTTTTAATGGGTTTGGCAACGTGAGGACGAGCGTTGTCATGCTGTAGAATCAATTTTTCATGCCTCTCTTCGTATTGCGGCCGCTTCTCACGCAGTGCTCGGCTCAATCGCATCAATTAAAGTCGATCGGCTCCCCAGTGATGGTTTCGCTTGGTTTAACAGTGCATAATAAATAACACCAACTTGGTCCCACCAAATACATAGCATAACCTTCGGAGCGTGAATATTCGGCCGTGGCGACGACGTAGAACTATGACCGAACAGTCCCCTAGACATTATTTTCTTTGAATTACTGTAATAACTCCACTTTTCATCACCCGTCAGGGTGCGATGAAGAAAACCCTTCCTTTTTTGCCACTGGAGCGAGGCGAATAAATGACGTTCAACATCCCTTGATTTTAACTCATAAGGAACCCAAGTCCCTTGCTTCCAAATCATTCCCAAATCGTGCAATCGCATGGAAATGGATTGGCGGGTAACTCCTAACGTTGAAGCAAGCTCTTCTTGCGTTTGACACGAATCCTGAGCAATGCCTCCAATTTAGTGTCTTCGAAGATGTTTGGCCTTCCTTCACGCGGTCGGTCGTCAACATTAAAATCAGCGTCTTTGAAGCGACGAAACCAATCTCGGCATGGTGTTTCACCTAAAGCAGCATCTCGATAAATTTTTTGTTGCTCACAATGCGCTTCAGACTCCGTAAACGAAAAGTATATGATTTCAAAATAAAATCACTAATGTTTCGAAGCAGTTTGTTTGCCATTTGTCTAGGCTTGATTTATGACGTTTAGGTTATGTTAAGATCGACCAGCACTCACTGCTGGCAGCATCTATTGTCAAACAGCGAGAACCTATTTGCGCACCTAATGGTCTGAATAACAAAATATTTTGATTTTTCTCACATGGTGAATGGTAAATTTGGTGATTGTCAATAATGATGGATGCACAACGCGTTGAGAAAATCAAAAATTTCGTACCTAAAAATTTACGATAAAAAACTTCGTTGATGCTGTTAAAATTTCAAATAAATCACGCTAAACTATGGAGAAAGATGTTTCTTACGCCACAAAAAAATAAAATCTCGTTTGGTGTCAAAAAAGTCCTTTTTATTAAAAGCACCTGCTTACTTTATATTAGTGCTTTGACAGCATTTTACTCGAAACCCACCGAATATCAGTCATTGAACGTAGCACCGTGTGCGTTCTGGTAATTCGCTACGTTCAAGAGACTACTTGGAGATATAGCTTCAAATCGATTGAAGAGATAGAAGTCGAATCGCTGTGGACTTGGAAAGTCATTAAGGAAATTGACTACAAAAATTGTCTCTTGAATTGGATGAAATCATGCCATAAATGTGTAATATTTTATCAGAGGTGGGAAGGAACCACGCAGTTGAAATTGAAAAGATTAAATCAAGATTTTAGAAATTATAAGCAATTAACTACACCTTACTGACTGATAACATTAATGCATATTAAGTGCCAACACTCAATTAAAATCCCGAATACTCCGAAAGAAGAGCCTGCACCTTTTTAAACAAAAAAGCACAAGCAAAATTTATTTACATAAGTCCATTAGCGTTAAGGTATTGTTCATACCCAAAATTGAGCAAAGTTGAGTGATTTTTTCAGCTAACAGAATCAGTCAATCCCCCTTCTCCTTACGATCTTATGACGGTTTGCTAACATATATATATATATATATGTTTATATATGTACATAAAAGAAAGGCAATCCTTTAAATTGAATGCAGCAGGTGGGAATCAAATTAATTTGCACATTTAACGTACACAAAGCCGATTAAATGTCAATCTACTTTATTGCAAATAGCACACAAATACATTGTGACAAGCACAACCAACACACACAGTGACACAAGAACGTTGAAAAGCACTCACCTGAAAGCCTTACATAATCAACAAATGCGAGTAACGAACGACGAATTCAAATTACAGAAGACACTGCATACAAAATTTTCACTATATTTACGCATATGTGTGTGTTAAGTACATATGTATGTGTGCGTGTATGTGTACACTGCACGGCTGCTAATAGGATTTGGCCACAAGGCAGCGGTTGATGTTGAGGGGCGAACACACTGAGTTGCACTGCCTACAGCGGCGGGGAGCAGGTGTGCTGTGAATATTATTAATTATAAATTTGATTGTAGATTAATGCGATGCGCAGGAAAAGAAAGTGAGTACGAAAAATTTAAAATTGACTGCCTCTTTTTTATTGGCAGCAGATTTAGAAATAAAACGAAAACGCTTATAATTAAATGAAATGGATGATAAAATTACTTTTAGTGAAAACCAATTATAAGTAAATGGATTTCGTTGATTTAATGCGATTTAATGCAATTTCGGTTTTTACTATTTTACACATACCACTAAAGTGCCCGACTGTCATTTGTAATTTTTTGGGACGGCAAAACTTGACACGAAAAGCAAATGCACTGTCACCTTATCATGGACCTGATGTAAAAGGCTAAATATTAGCAAATATACTAATTCTTGATATGTTATATGATGGAAGAAGTAATACTAGTTCGAGAGTGACTAGTTGTATACTAGTTGCAAAGTGACCAAAAAGGGTCACTGCAAAAACGAAAATATGTTAAAAATAAAATATTTTAAGAACGCTTTACGGATGTGCGCAGTGAAAATAAGACGAATCTAAATATTGATAGAGTCAATCATCTGCGCAGTGAATTCTAAAAAAAATTGAATTTCATTACTCGCACTTGAGCGATTCCATGTCAAGCGATCCAAGTATCTTGCCGTCAATTCTTCGAAAAATTGGTTTCTTGCTAGGCTGAAGTATGGTAGGAAGTATGGTGTACTGAAAAAAGCTTAAGAATCATTTTATACTCTTGAGATTCCTTCAATGTTGAAAATTTTGGTATAGATTTTTTTTGCGCAAACATCTTCGGTTCGTTGTAATTATTTTCGGAACATTTTAGGATAAATTGTACTTCAAAAAAAAAAAAAAATACTTTTATAAAAAAATTCCAATTACGTTGAATTAAACTTAAAAAATTTTGTTTCGTAGAGACAAATAAAATTAGAAGAAAAATTTTAACAAACAAATAAAATTTTTAAACAAAAAAACAAATTTTTTTCCAAAATACTTTTTGTAAAACATTTTTTTTAAGTATACATTTTTTTTTATTTCTAAAAAATTTTTTTTTTCTTTTCTGAAAATTACTTCCGGTGAGACTGAGCTCAGTAATCACTGCAAGTTTCAGCATAATTTCAGCTATTTATAAAAAAATAAGAATAAAATGTAAGGTGGGATGTTATCCAAAAATTTCCAAAAGAAAGTTTTTCTGAAAATTTTGAACCTAAATATAGGGTGGGCCATGTAAAATTTTCATTTTGAATCGGCTATAAAAAAAAACTGATTAATATTTTTTCAAACTTTTTTTTTATTTTGAAGACTTAACATTGTAATATCGTTCAAATGACTGCCACGACTGGCTTTACAGTAGGCCCTTCGATCAACCCAATTTTTAAGCACATTTTCGATTGTTTGGGCTCCAATTTCATGAATGGCAACTTCGATTTCGTGTTTTAAAGCATCAATCGTCTCTGGATGGTTCGCATAGCATTTGCCCTTAACGGCTCCCCACAAAAAATAGGCCAACGGGCTCACAGCTCCGAGGTGGCCAATTGATATCGGAATTTCGGCGGATTATTGGGTTTTCAAAAACGGTAGCCAAAAGTTCGAGTGTAACTTAGGCAGTGTGACAAGTTGCACCGTCCTGTTGAAACCAAATGTCGTCCATGTCATCCTCTTCCATTTTTGGAAACACAAACTCGTTGATCATGTCATGGTAACGCTCGCCATTTACTGTAACCGCGGCTCCTCGCTCATTTTCGAAAAAAAATGGCCCGATGATGCCACCAGATCAAAAACCGCACCAAACAGTGACTCGTTGTGGATGCATTTGCTTCTCTACAGTAACGAGTGGATTTTCTGAGCCCCAAATCCGACAATTTTGATTATTGACATAGCCACCGATGTGAAAATCAGAAAAGAAGAAGAAGCCTCACCACTTTGGAAATAGGTTTTCAATATTTCCCAATTTGGTTCAAGCGTTTAGCGTCCCATTTCGTAAATGTCAAACCTTTAAGTAAATTATGAACACATTTGAAATGTCATTTGTGTTACCATTCTTAAAAAAATAGGTGGTTCAAAAAGCTAACGCTATATGGCACACCCTGTAGAACCACATTCCCTGTGGAATACTCGAGAAATGCCAATTCCATCGCTAGAGATCTTTTTCAAAACAATTCTTATGCTATGGCATACTCCAAGAAACTGAAGAAGTGTTAAGATGACTTTTTTCCTCAAAGCTGGTAGACGCGGTCACGATACAGCGAAAGACTTCAGACCCATTAGTATATTCTTTTTTATCCTCGAAACTTTTGAACGATTGCTCGATGCATACTTAGAGAGAAGTTCAGAAATGCTACCATTTTAACATTCCAACATGCCTATCTCAAAGGAAAATCTACAGATCTTCATGAAGTTGTAAGTACGATAGAGAGGGGCACAGAATACAAACAATGCTCATTTGTCTCAAAAACAAATCAGACTTCACAAGCCCCGAGCTCAACTTCAAGGAAGAGTTTACGGTACGTTTTCCACCGAGAGCCGAAGGGAGGAAAGGGAAAGTGATTGGTAGATTTCATATCGAAATCTACACTAACGGTTCACTGACGTCGTACAACACCCAGATTACGAACTACCTGCTAGGATGCTTTCGCTCAAACATTTCACGTAGTACTGCAAACCTCACAGGTCACTGGAAAGTAGGGGATTAGGCAGCCAGACTCAACATTCCTTTCAATCCCATCTGCAGAAGCTGCCAAGCGGGGGGTGTGAAAAAAATTCTTTTCCACAAGACTTCGCTCATTCGATAAACATTTTCTACAGCAAATTAATGAAATCGCGGAGATAGAGATAAACAATTTTCTATTATTTGTGGATTTCACGAAATTTGATTTGGATTTGACTCAAAAAAAAAGCAACAAGGACATTACACTAATTAATACTATTTCGTACAAGTACTCAACCGCCTCAACAAGCCGAACTATGCATTTATAAAGCGTGGTTAAATTTTAAGGGCCGATGTTAAATGTAAGCCACACCTAAACGTCAAGTTTTTCTTCATTTGATTTCAGACTAATTCAATTTGAAGCATGGAAAGAGACACAATCGAGCAACGCGTTAAAGTTATTCAGGCTTATTATGAAAACAGGCGTTCAAATCAAAATGTATATCGCGCACTTCGTGATTCAGTGATTAGGCACATTTTCACCTCAGTAGATTCGTCAATATGCAGAACTTCCGCATTTGGGCGAATGATAATCCAAAAGTGATTGCCAAAAAACCAATGCACCCACAAAGAGTAACTGTTTGGTGCGGTTTATGGGCCGGCGGATCATTGGGTCGTAATTTTTCCAAAATGAGGCCAGTCAGGCAGTTACTGTGAATAGTGTTCGCTATCGTGAGATGGTAACGAAATTTTTATGGCCCGAATTGGAAGATTTGGATGTGGACGTTATGTGGTTTCAACAGGACGGTGCCACTTGCCACACAGCTAACGAAACAATGGCTCTTTTGGGCGAACAATTTGATGGCGGAATAATCTCACGTCGCGGCGATGTCAATTGGCCTCCAAGATCATGTGATTTGACACCATGGGACTTCTTTCTTTGGGGTTATTTGAAAAAAAGGTGTACGTCGATAAGCAAGCAACAATTCAAGAGCTAAAGGATGAGATAATTCGGCACATTAACGGCATAGAACCTCAATTCTGCCTCAGCGTCATCGAAAATTTATACCATTGGATGGAGGTGTGCCGCCGAGGCTGCAGGGACCATTTGGCCGATATTTTGTTATATGCATAATTGGGCTATACGAGTATTATCATAATAAGGAGAAATGATAATAATTTTCTAAAAAAATTGTATTTTATTCAAAACCAACAACGGCCCTTAAAACTTCACCACCCTTTAGTTACCATCTTCATTAGATACGCAACACTTTGTACTCGTTCTTTATATGCATTTACGTTGCGAGTGCAGTTACCTGTGTTAGAAAGTAAGGTCAAATACTCATTTTTTATAGATACGTTTTAGGAATTGTTTTTTTAAGAAAATAAAATGTGATCGTTTTGATTATATAGTGGCATTAAAGTTAGTGTCTTAAAACAAAAATAGGTGTCTTGTCAACAAGATTTTGGCTCTTCAGGACATCTGGAGGGAAAAAGTTGCACTGATTATTATTCTGTAGGCTTGTCATTCTGGCAGGAGCTACAATGGGAATTTTTATTTTTTAAATAACAAAATGGCCGACTTTTGAAAGAAAGGTATGTTTTTCGGGTGGAAATCCGACTGTAGTATGGAAAGTTAGCGCTGAAAAGAAACGAAACACTACTACATAAATATATGTAAAAAAAAATTATTTTTGTATACTATTTGATGTCAATAATAACATACTATAAATCAAAACGATCGCATTTTATTTTCTTTACACAAAAATTCCTAAAAAATATCTTTAAAAAATGAGTATGTGACCAGACTACTATATTTTTGAGGATCTTAGAAGTAGATTTGCTTGCTCCGAATCTCTTAGCAGTAGGCGTCAAATTTATTGAAAAGAGTAGCTCGTTTAAGGAGCGCTTGATGTAATGCAGACAACGCAGATACCTCTAGTTTGATATTGCATAAGCGATTCAGGTGATGCAGCGCTGAAATGTTAAGCCAAAAGCTCATAAACACTCATAGACACTGCGTACTTAAAATTAAGTCAAATGAACTCGCTGGAACACATCACAAACTTATTTTACGCTCTGACAGAGTATACCTCTCAATTTTGAGAGATAATAAATTTGTTAACTGAAACCTGTTGAATGTTACCTGTCATCATAGTAATTATCTTCATAGAAATTACAACGTGGGGTAAGCCAATACTTGCTTTACTATTGCGCTCCATAGGTCTCAGTTCATTGCATGGCTTCTTTGTGCTGCGCAGGTTGTCTTCCACAACATCTTCCCGCATACTCAGCCCGCGCTTTCTGCTGCTCAAAAAGCAAAAGTTAAAAGCCTTCTTTGCAATTCTGTGTGGAATGGAGTACGGGTCTTAGTCATTGAAGAGGTTGCGCTTTCACAAAGTGCATTATGTTTTTCCCACTTAAAAGTTCTTCGATTTCATTGCTACGTTTTACCAAAAACTCTTTTCAAATCTTAAGGTCAAAGCTATATATATATTTAAAATATCAGAAAAAATTTTTGCTTAATTTTGGTGTTTCACCGAGCCTGCGTTCTCTCTGAATTCTGAATGGTAGTCACGCTCCAACTCATTCGGCTACGGCGGCCACTAGTTTTTCATATAATATTAATAGTCAGAAGCCATGTTACAAATCCATTCATTTTTATTGGTCTCATAAAGGCCCCTATAGATTTGTAGCTTACATATCCACGACAAGAGCAGTTCCGGGTGTGCGTAATTACTTTCATCTACAGCCTTAAGTATTATATAAGGGGATGTGCTGACCTAATTCATTTTACTCCTAGGTACTTAAAGGTTTCAACTGTTTTAAATATGTCGGGCCCGACTTTCAAATTACCGTAGTGACCATTGCTTTACGATCTAATAAAGTTTTTGGTTTTTTTGTATTGACCTCTAGACCAACTAACTTTGCTTTGTTAATTAGATTTAACCCATTAAATCCCAACCTTATATAAAACAGTTTTTTTTTAAATGCGTTTATAAAACGTTTATTGAAATAATGTAATTAAGCTCCTTAAAAAAAAACACGAAAAAAAATCAAAGAAATGCATTTTTTGGGCTGTACCCAATCGAGTACAATGGGATAATATGTATATACATTGCCTGTATATGAAAATATGGAGTATTAAATAAAAAGACACTTTCAAAGACTTCCTTGGTTATTAGTTCGGTTAACAGCATGGAAGTTTTTGAAACATTCTCTCTCTACGCAAAGGGCTACATTGCATAACTCGCAAATCCATCGAATTCTTTGGTGACACTCCCCGCACTCAGCTGATTCGATATCCTTTTGGGAAAATGGTTATATGAGGAACCAGCTATTGATGCCGTTGTCGATTGTTTTGAAGATATGTCCCGGATATTATAATTGCGTAAATAAAATCGCACAATTTCACGTTGGTATTGCAATAAGTCGCATTGACTCTTACTTGCCATTTTATAAAGCTTCCATGCGTTTACTACGCACGAGCTTATCATTGTGGAGAAAAGAGGCCACCACCATTTCTTTCCTCTAAACTTTATATTGTAAGTATTCAAAGCTTGGTCGTGGAGGTCAGCTCCTCCCATTCCTGAGTTGTATTCCGCTATCAACTTCGGCTGCTGGGCATTCACCTTGCGCCTCTCTTGCCTTGACCATCGTTTGACGGTATGTAAAGGTTTAATTCTATCAAAGTTTGTTCCCACTGTCACAACGCTATTGTCATTCCACGTCACAAAAAGTATTCCTGAGTCAGAAAACCTACAAAATTTGATACAAAACAACTATTCAAATAAATCATTATGATAAACTTACATAAAATCAAATGGGGAGACCGTTGCTTCTTTTGTAGTTCTTTGTTCGTTTTCAGAGGACATTTTTTGGTCCGCCGTTGACGAACAGTCCCAGTAGCCTTAAATCCTTGTTCTTTCAAAATTCTAAGAAGGTCATATGACGTAAAAAAGAATCGAAAAATACGATTCCAAGGTTGGAATATCATCACGCAATATATTATCCTCTTCAATGTCCTCCTCATCTGTGTCACAGTGGGTATTTGGCGGTATAATAGTGAAGTCGAAGTGACTACGGTCGCTTGATTCAATATAGTCGGTGGCCGCAGAAAGGTTATGAAACCTCTTTCCGTAAAATTTTTTTACATTCATTACCAAATCTACATGAAATATGCACACAAAATATATATGAATGTTCCCACTGTACCCATGCGAGTACACTAGAATTTAAACCTACGGAAATGCACTTTTCTACAACTTTTTTCGTTTTTTTGGTATAAAGTATACAAATTATATGTATTATGAATATTACAACACTGAACTTTTTCCGTGAAAACTTAGATTTTGTCAAGGTTAGGTTAGGTTAGGTTGAAGCGGTTGTCCATTGTGGACACACTCAGGCTCGTAGCCCATTATGATGCCGCATGGGGAAACTAGCCCTTATCCCTCCTGAAACCATAGTGTACTATTCAAAAATTTTGCTAGATCCTTAATTTCGACAGAGCCGAGATCTTCTAATTCATTAAAGAAATGTTTGCCCAAATTGGCGAGTCTACGTCTGGATAGAGCAGGACAATGGCACAGAAGGTGCGGAATCGTCTCTTCCTCTTCCTCGTCTAGACAACTTCTGCAGAAGTCATGTGTTTGCACACCCATTCTCTAGGCGTGCCTACCAATTAGGCAGTGCCCCGTTATGACTGAAGTCAGTATGTTGAGACTATGTTTGTCTCTCCTTAGTAGAAGTTCTGTGCGTTTAGCATTGAGAGTCGGCCACATCTGTCGGGCTATTTTGCAAGTGGCTTCGTTTCGCCATCTTTCATTCGCTATTCTTACAATTTCCTCGTGGATATGTAGTCTACATGTTTGCAAGGGTATACCTATATCAGTGTCTATGTGCTCATCAGTCAGTTTGGTGCCGATTTTCGCAAGTTCATCGGCTCTGCAGTTCCCCTCTATGTCGCAATGGCCAGGAACCCATGCTATCGTTAGGTGAAATGACTCAGCCATCTCGTTAAGAGATGTGCGGCATTTCATGGCTACCTTAGAGGTTGTCGACTGTTTAGTGAGGGATTTTATCCCCGCCTGGCTATCAGTGAAAATGTAGATATCATCACCAGATATCGCATCACACTGTACCAGTGTCACGGCTTTCATTATTGCCATCAGTTCAGCCTGAAAGACACTACAGTAGTTGGGGAGCCGAAAACTGAAGGAAATCCCCAGATGCTCGGAATACACACCCCCGCCCACCCTGCCATCGAGCTTTGAGCCATCTGTGTATACATGGATGGACTCGCCCTGTCTTACCACGTCACGCTCCCACTCTTCCCTCGTGGGTAGGAGGGTCACGAACGTTGTAGTGGCAAGTATAGGCGGAATTGTGTAGTCCACCTGTCTGGGAAGTCCCAACGTGCCATCCAGGATTTTGCCGTGGCCATAAATTGTGTTTGACCACTTACTTAAAGTGCTCAGCCTTATTGCTGCACTGCGCGCCATGTACTTTGCCTGGAGGTCTGCCGGAAGGAAGTTTAGTATCACATTTAGTGCTTTCGACGGTGTGGTTGACATTGCACCGGTGATAAGAACAGATGCAAGTCTTTGGACCCTGTCAACCCTTTTGATGTTCACGCCCTTCTCCAGGGCATTCCACCATATTGCAATACCGTAGTAGAGAATTGGCCTAATTACTGCTGTGTACAGCCAGTGTATCATACTGGGCTTCAAACCCCATTTTTTCCCAACGAGCCTTCCACAGGAGTATAGCGCCGTCGTAGCTTTGCGTACTCTGTCTGCGACTGTGAGTCCCCAATTCAGCTTCCTATCTAGTACAAGTCCTAGGTATTTAGCGTTTTCTGTTACTTTAAGGGGTTTTCCCCCCAAAAGAATTTGTTGAAGAGCAGGTGTTTTGTGTTTCCTGCTAAACAGTATCAGTTCCGTTTTTCCCGGATTTACTTCTAGTCCTCGACTCTTGCACCATAGTGATAGTCTGTTGGGAGCTCTTTGTTGAAGATCACACATAGTTGGAAGGTGTTTGCCAGAGATTGCTATTACAATATCATCTGCGTATGAGATTACCTTACCTCCCATTTTTGCAAACTAAACCATGAAAAGAAGAAAAATAGCAAAGGTGCACGCAAAGACAAGTGAATAACGGATAACGGGACTCAAAAAAAAGAAGGAGAAACATGTGTATTCCTTTTCGACATTGCTCTGTATTATAAAGTGGCGAGTACATTTAAAAATTTGTAAGCGTTGGCTTTTGACGTCGTTTCGAAAAAGATGCTTTTTCTGTACTCAAGCGAGTACAATGGGATCGAATGGGTTAAAGCAGTGCCGACAATCATCGGCATTTTAGCAATATTGTCAGCATAGCTACAGATCTAAACGCTCCTTGAGAAAATATTATACTTTAGTCGTACCAGGGTCAATGCAGGTGATAACAAAGTTGAGAACTAAGTTAAAAATAACAGCGGGCAATGTGCCACCTTGCTTGATACACGAGAAGTCATCTAAAGAGTCAGAGGTTTTTCCAAGTACCATCACTTGTTAGATATAGCAACTAGGGAGACGTGGTTCAGTGGTATCCCTGGCCGCCGCAGAATGAAAGGTGGCTTTTGTTCCTGTCCATGCTGTCAAAATCCCTTTTGAAGTCTGTAAAAAACAGTGAATATCGACTCGTTGAATTTTTTAAAAATTTGGCACATTCCATGCATTGATCTGTTATTTATCTACTGATTCTAAATCCGTATGGATACCCGCTTAGAATATCCTCTGCACCGGATTAATTTTTGTCGATGTGTATGTTGCTGAATACTTTGTAGGCCAGTGCTTAAAATAGAGATACAACACGCAGTTGTTGTTATTGTTATATATGTTATAATATACTAACCACCAGTTTCCAAAGTTTTAGCATTTTCAAGTAGTGAGATACTCTTTTCACCACCTGGTATTTTAAAGAATTCCAGCTAAAAATGCAATACCAACCGATCAACTTTTAAAACTGCTCTTCATGACACAAAATCAAACTCCTAGCAACTTACCACAACCGACGAAATAACTTAAAAGTTCAGAGTTTTCACTTCGTATTTGATTGAAGTGCAGAGTTTGTCCTTAACGACGATGACGATGATGACAATAAACTGACATTGATGATTGTAATGACACTGCTGCAACTGCCGCTGCTGCTGCTGCTGACGATGATGATGTTGATGTCGTACAAAATTGATAAACTTCTTCAACAACTAAATATTGTATTTGGTGTTATTGTTGTTGCTAATGATGTGCATGTTTTTGAGTTGTTTTGCTTGCTGTTGTTAATTGAAAAATGTTGCATGTACAAATACAACATTGCACATTGTTGCTGGAAATGCAGTGCTAATGAATTTGCCGGGACACACATTTCCTTTGAAATTACAAGAGGCCAACAAGAGAAAATCGAAAATAAATTTATTGCATAGGTAGACTGTAATGTACTCGTAGTAGATCAATAGTTAGTACACGAATGGTCATATATACAGATACTTAAGGGCGTATGTATGTGTGCGTGTACTTGTTATATAAGTGTACGTTCATATTGTCTACAAGCAGCAGCAAAACAAGTGTAAATGCGATACTATAGTAAAGAGCAGTGAAGCGGTGAAATGTACAAAACTTTAATCTCAATGCGATTTGTTGAAATTTGTTGATGCAACGAAATGCTGGAGAGGAAAATATTCGAGCAGGAAGGACTGCAAAAGTTGCGAATGCTTTTCCGCCTCAAAGGAGCAAATTTAACATACATTTATGAACCACTGTAGTTTTACAAACTCATTTACTTAGCACAGGATACGTCTCCATACAGTATACGCGTTTAAAAGGTGGTGCAAATGCATGTTTCTTATAAATAAAATAATATAAAAAAATTTCTTATTTTGATTTTGTTAGAGAGCATACATATTTCCACCACTTATTGGTGACCTAAAAAAAGATGTTTGTTGTTGTTTATTTTAATACTAATTTATTTAAGCTCAATGAGACTTGTTTCAACCGCTTTTGGAAGTTGGTGAATCGCAAATGGCAACTTTTTACCTTAGCTTCTAATGTTTACTGTTTTCATTTTGTTTTGGGTTGCCACCCGCTGGCATTTAAAAACCAGTTACTTCATAAAAAGTTTATATATTGTATATATTACAGTATACATATTTAAAATCTGTTCTTTAAAACCAATTATTTTATGGCGTTGCCACCTAAATTTTATTCCAAAATTAACAACTTATAACAAATTTCAGTCGAATAGGAATATAAAAGTACCAAATGAAAGCTATTTAAACAAGCTTTAAAGTTTTTTTTTTTTCGGCATTGCCACATGATTTTTATTGTTAAGGAGCAACTTATATCACAGCTTATTTGAGAATAATGAGTAAATTTATTTAATGAAACAAGCGTTAACAAAAATGATTTAGCCGGTGTTGTCACCTATTTATTTGGAAATCATAAAAAAAAAATATTAACTAAAAAAGAGGTTGTCTGTAAAGTCGGTTTACTGACGATAGTTTAACGTGACAACGTCATTAGAAAATATTGATGGAATGGTTGCAATTTTCAAAACAAAATTTTAATTTTATTTGATTGATAGATATTTTGTATGTATATAGAGGAGGAGGTAAATGGAATTGCAATGGAATAGGTCAAGTTACATTTACACAAACGTGAAAAATGACGAAACATTTATCAAATTCATGAAAGATATCATCAATTTCGATTGTGCATCAGACGTTAATGAGTCAACAACACTAAGAGGCACCATCATCGATTTGCCTTTTTCAAGACACTTTACACTCGAAACACTCCCTTTCATTTCCTACTTTTTCTATCATCGTCCTATTCCCAACAGAGAAATGGTTCATTACCATGCACACAGGAAGAAGGCATATGCAAATACAAGTATGTGAATTTATATACAAATGCGCATATACATACATATATATGCTCACTCAAGTAGGACAGAGCCAGATGTCGAACGTTGCCGAACTTGGGGGCCGATTGTGCTCTTTGTCGTTCGTTCCGCGCTCTCGCTTGCAGTTCAAGCACATTAGCTTGCATTTGCTTGCGTACGGAATAGATTCGTATATTTGATATGTCCATATGATTTGTATGCATCTTTACATATAGATTTGTTCTTTTTGAAAATTTCGCGAAATTGTATATGTATATGCATGTTTACATACATATATTTGTATACAACATATCTTATAAGGTATATGGTAAATATTACCATACATTTTTTCCTTCATATATAATAAAAAAATTAATAATAACACTAAAACAACAGGTATTATTAACAAACTTGGTTTTATTTTAAATTCTTCAAGGAAATCAAATTAATAATAATCGATAAGAAGGCATATGCAAATACAAATACGTGAATTTATATATGTACATATGCGCATATACATACATATATACGCTCACTTAAGTAGGAGAGAGCAAGATGTCGAACGTTGCTTTTCGTTTGCTTTGTTTGCTTTGTCGTTCGTTCCGCGCTTTCGCTTGCAGTTCATTCAAGGTAACGACAATAAGCAAGGTAACGACAAATGAGCAAGGTAACGGCAATGAGCAAGGTAACACTAATGAGCAAGGTAACGACACATTTTTTCGTGCGTGCAGCCTGTTAAATCGAATTATAAGACGTTATCACGTCGAAAATTAAAATTAATGGCAAAATTGAATAAGAGGTGAGGATAAGAGTACCATAACGATGTGTGTCCAAAAAAAGCAAAAACTTCAGTAAAATTATTTGGGTATGGCGTTGCCACTTAATTCTTAAGGTGAAAATGGCAAATAGCAGAAAGCATGAAGAAAGCTGCTGCTTCAACATTTATGATCAATCTAGTCAATTTATTACTTATTTGGTGTCAAAGGGTGTCGTATTTACCCAACTCTTTCATCATTCCTTTTTATACTTCGTGTAAACAGAACTTTTTGCTGAAATAATATAATTTTATAAAACAAATTTTTTGCAACAAAACTTTGTTCCTCTACGGTAGTTCCAATATTTATTTGAAAGAGGTATATATATTTTACATCAAATTAATCCAAATTATACAATTTTTTTATTAATTACGTAGGGTTGCTAGCAAAATATGGGATGACTAATCAGATAATGAATCGGATGCAATTGATATGGAACTATTTGACAACGAAAGTGAAATGGTAGTAAAGGAGATAACCTTCATTAGATAGTTGTAGGAATTTCCACCGAGAAAGCTGCTGATGGAGCTTTATGGAAAGTAATAAACGAAGGTAGAGATGGTGGGTAGATTACCATGTTGTAGGTACCGTATTCAAAGAGGTCTCGGGTCCAACTGCCTATACTCAACAGTCATATTGAGCTTGATTCAATAGTGCTTTCAAATTGATTGTAGGCGCAGGCATTAGGGCGTATATAAAATCTGTAATGTAAAACCTTGTAATCGATGAGGAATTGTTCCCAACTGAATTTGTTTTTTGCAAAAAGCTTCCATTTTATTTTATGAGTCAAATTAGCTCACTTAAGTAAAAAAAAGTTTATAATGAATACTCGTAAATCTAGTATTAATATTCAAGTCGTTTGTTTCGATTGCAAACTGTGGACAAACAAAAACGGTGCGCACAGAAGGTCCGCAAAGGTGAAGAATAGCAGTTGCTCTTCATTAAAAATTGGCCTCCAATTGGATCTTCTGCGCAGAAGGTTCAATGTGAGGAACATCCTTATACTAACATCAGTATAGATGTAATTACAAAGTAATCATATTTCTTCAGTAAAAGGATCAGTTGGAAATCTTACTCATTATCTTTCGCCTTTCATTGTCCATCATTGTGTTGAGGGCTGTGTAGCATAGCGCATCATCATAAGGGGAGAAGTTTTTTCAAGCTTAGCTCTTAAATTCTTTTCGCAAATTGTGGGAAATTATAGCTCTAACCGTTTCGTAAGAAATGCTGTTTCCTGTAGCACTACAAAAAGGTGTATTATTCGAAATTAATGCAAAAGTGTTAGTACCAAAATATTTGATGGGTTAAAACTTGCATTAAGACCACCCTGTATATGCGTTCACACAATTTGTAGTACTTGAATACCATATTGCATGTATGTATGTAATATAGTATTGTATGTAAGCATATGATATTGAGGCTAACATTACAATGTCTACAGACATCATAATCGCCTTACATTTCTGATTTTCAGTCACTTAAAGTGAGGCGATGCTCAATGCGTTAACTCAAAGCGAGTGTAAATTATCTAAAACACAAGTACAAAGAACTGCTACAGTACTTGCTCATGTTGTGAGAAAGTTAAGCAAGCAAATGATTTCCTTTCTATATTTGTAATCGTGTGTGTAAGTTTAATGCCATGATAAAGACCTTAGGCAATTAGAAACAAATTACTTGGGTATTAGTAGCTGTGGATTAGATTGGATTTGAGAGCCAAAGAGTAACAAATTTTGGTAGTTTATAAAGGACGAAAGATAAGTGATAAGCGTTAGAAAAATTTATTGAAATTGAATTAGCGAAATGATTTAAGGCATGTTTGCCGTTTTTTCAGTGGTTAGAATTTCATTTGGTTTAAATCAGATATGCGCCATTTGAAGCATTTTTTACACTTTTAAAGCAGTTCAATAATTGTGCCGCTGAGGAGGCAAGTTTTTCTCGATTTTGGTAAACTACTTGACTAGCTGTGCCATAGATGAATGGCGTTTAAGGTAGAACGACGAGCTAGACCAGCTTATAAATGGGGAAAATGTTATACGTTTCGTCAAAGCGCACCAATTAAGATGGCTGGGTCATATAAAAAGATGGAGGGCGTTGAAGAAAAATTTAGAAGTCAGATTGTTCAACACTAGAGCAAGAGGAATACAGAGAAGAAGATGAGCCGACGAACTAGAGGAGGTCATCAATAAACTTGGCATAAGAAATCGGAAACGGCCGCCGTGGCCGAATGGGTTGGTGCGTGACTATCATTCGGAATTCACAGAGAGAACGTAGTTTCGAATCTCGGTGAATCAACAAAAATAAGAAAAACATTTTTCTAATAGCGGTTGCCCGTCGGTAGGCAATGGCAAACCTCTGAGTGTATTTCTGCCATAAAAAAGCTCCTCATAAAAATATCTCCCGTTTGGAGTAGGTTTGAAACTGTAGGTCCAACATTAGGACCCACACCACAAATAGGATATATATATTATATATATATAAGAAATTGGAATAAAGTCGCAGACGATTGAGCTGTACGGAAGTCCCACGTGCAGCAGGTCCAAGCTGATAAAGGGCCGTAGTGCCAAAAGATGATGATGATGGTGATGCTTGACTATTTAATTTCCACAAGCCTCTCTTCCGATCAGTTTTGCACCTCAAGAATATATTTGTAAATGCTTCTTATGATAATATTCGCTTTCTCCAGGTCGGGATGTAATGGCGGATACAGTAGAACTTTCTGTTCATGCTCTTTTAGCTTCGTTAAGGAAATATGAGACCTTGATGTAATGCAACACCCTCTCTATTCCCCAATTCTAGTCATTTTTTAGTCGATTTTCAGCTTCAATATGGGCCGCTGCTGACAGTAGAACTTTTAATGAGGGTTTTGATCTGATGCAAAACCTTCTTGGCAGTTAATACGAGATTGGCAGTTTCATGGACTGGCTGTGCGCCATTTGAGCACCATTAGTTTCGGCTGTTGCTCTTGTACGCGACTTAATTATTACCACTGTTTACTAAATTCATCCAAAAGTTCGATTGAGGCATTGGAAGCGAACATTACTAAAGTTTTTCACGAGATACCGACCGAAGTCCTCCAGCGAGTCATTCAAAGTTGGTGTTTACGGCTGGACGAATTAAGGCGCAGTTGCATCCAACATTTGGCAGGCATTATCCAACGAAAAGAAATGCCATGAATGGCTCTACACAAAAATAATAAAAATTTCCCAATACATTTGAATTTTCGTTGTTTTATTTCAATTTAAAATCCGATATCTCTAAATTGATTACCCTTAATTTTGTTTCTTGGCTGCCCGTTGCAACTTCTCTGTTCTGGAGAGAACAAAAATAAATTATTGACTATGAACTCAGTACTGTACGGTGGGTGGTTCATCATTTGTGGTTTTCATCAGTCAAAAATCCTTTGGTTATCGTGGATGCGTGAGAATTCACATTGACTTGGTGAAGATTGATTAAACACTTTTTTTATTTTTACGAATTTCATCAAATATTTGTGGCAAATATATGACACTGTGCGACAGTGATATTATACGTGTATGGAGACCTAGCACAACTTGTAGATATAGAAAACCTAAAAAAATGGTATAGGAGAAATTTCCAATACACCCCCAAAATCTCATTTTATGGCCAAAAAACCGTTTTTCAGTAGGTTGATGTGAATAATCACTCCTAACTTCGCCTATTTCCATCCGATTTATAATTTGTTTTTTTTTTTAGTTCGAAAGAACAAAAAACAAGCCTTTAGCCTAACTGACGAGACTGCAGTTGGAACTTTTTGGATTCTTTTGTTTTTTTATCCATTTTTTCAATTTTGACATCATTTTTACGATATTATCCGATATTGAGGATATTTTTTAGTACACTACTTTTATAGTACTTTTTATAAATACGTCGTGAGATATGACTCCCTAAAGGCAACTATGGGTGCTGCCCTTTGTTTAATAGTTACCATTTTTTGTTATATGAGTAAATGTTGGACATTCTTAATAGTTTCTAGAAAAACGTTTGTTAGTCATAACAGTTTTTTTAAAATTTTCGCTTAGCGCTATCTAAATACAGTAATAAATATTTGTTGCAACTATGCGTTGTTAGGAAACACTTAATTCAAATTATAGTTAATTCCCAAAATCATTTTCCTTACTTAAGCCACAATGACCCATTCCTGCGTACATGCCGTCCCCATCATTTCATTTACTTTGCATGGATAACATAATCGATACCGCAAATTGTATGCTCTCATTGAATGGAGCAATTTGCAATATCCCGCATAAACGACTTCTCAAGACGTTCTTCACACACAAAAATCTACACGATGAAGCTTGCGCTGTAATAACAATTGAAAAATCAAATGCAAGCGCACGCAGCGTTGAAAAATGCAATGTAAAAAAACAAAATAAAAAAATAAGACCTGAACAATTTTCAATACAAAGCTCTACATGGAAATTCATTTAACACTTTCCTTGGTGCTCGTTAAGTTACAGCCCCCCTCAAAGGATGCGTTCTGATGCAATGTTCAAAACGAGCGGAAAGTATTTTAAATGCTCCTGCAATAAAGGCAAAATAGCAAAATTCCAAGCGTTTGGTTAAGCGAAAGCGTTTATGAACGTGCTGCGGCGATTGGAATGGCATTGCACAGCTACAAGGGCATATGTGGGTGTATGTGTGTCTTTGGCTAAAGTGCTGGCACGCGTGCCTGCACTTTGGCGCCTTCTGCATTGCGGAGCATTATTGGTATTATCTTGATGCAGCCATTGGCAGCCGATTTTCATGGAGCGGGTATACACCCTTAGCAGCGTTATGACGCCCGCATACACTCGCATGCGATTATCATTTGTGCGTTGGAAATTTTAGCACCGTGAAACAATGTATCGAACCATAGATGCGAAAACAACGTGAACGCTCAAAAGCAAATCTTTGTAGGAGGGACGGTTTTGCTGAAATTCCGTATTTTGGAGTATTCCTGCAGGTTAAAAATGGTTGAATGCACTTTAAAAAAGGTATTTTTAAAGTGGTTTTGTAGGTCAAAAAAGTATTCTGGTTTTTTTTAACATTGGATACCTCAACCATTGCAGTCAGCTCGGGTTGAAATTAAATGCAGACGTACAGCTAAGAAAATAAATAATTTTCCTTAAATAATATAATTTTGCTTAGAATATATAATAGTATTGGTAGTACGAATCACTGGTAGTTCAGCTGAGGATTTCCGGAGATAAATATTTTCAATTATGTCAAGCTTTTCGAGCTGCGAAATAGTAAAATGGTTGTTGACAAAGCTAAAGTGGGAACCGATGAGGCAAAATCACATGCAACTTAAGCCAATTAAAAAGCAATATAAATCGTTAATTACCGAAGTATTCGGCCTATAAAAGATGGAATAAAACTAAAAATCTACAGATAAGAAATGTAACAAATTTAAAAAAATTGTAATTTGGTTAAATAATTCGTAATTGAAAAAAAAAAATCGCTTATAAATATAACTCGGAAGGTAATATAAAACAAAAAGTCGATCAAAATAAATAAATATGTAAGGAGTCAATAATAAAACAAAAATCGATAACATTTACAAAAATAGTAAATTGTATGGGAGGTTGAATTAGTTTTAAAGGTTTTTTTCGAAGATTTGGGGCTTTATTGTGAAAAAACGGTACAAAATATTGTATTCGAAGTATTGGCCATCGCTAGCTACAACTTTCGCCCATCTTTCGGGCAATTTCCGGATGCCGTTTCTCCAAAATTCTGGCCGCTGCTTGGCTATCCATGACTCAACCCATATTTTGGTAGCCTCGTACGAGGAGAACCGCTGGTCCGCCAAATCGAGACTCATATGCCGGAACAAATGATAATCGGAGGGAGCTATGTCTGGACTATACGGCGGGTGGGGTAACACTTCCCAGCCAAGCGTTCCAAGGTATTTTTTGACAGGTTGAGCAACATGCGGCCGAGCGTTGTCATGTTGCAAAATAACCTTGTCGTGCCTTTTTACCGTTTCCGGCCGTTTTTCTTTCAATGCCCTGCTTAAACGCATCAATTGCAGTCGGTAACGATCCCCCGTGATTGTTTCGCCCGGTTGGAGCAGCTCAAAATATACGACGCCGATCTGATCCCACCAAATGCAGAGCATGATTTTCTTGCCGTGAATATTCTGCTTGGCCGTCGACGTTGATGCGTGGCCGGGCAAACCCCATGATTTTTTGCGTTTTGGGTTACCGTAGTGGATCCATTTTTCGTCGCCAGTCACCACCCGATGCAAAAAACCCTTCCGATTTTGTCGCTCGATCAGCAATTCGCACGTAAAAAGTCGCCGTTCGACGTCGCGCAGCTTCAACTCGTACGTGACCCAATGCCCTTGCTTTTGGATCATTCCCATCGCTTTTAGACGCTTGCAAACGGTTGATTTATCAACGCCCAATGATTCAGCAAGCTCTTCTTGGGTTTGGTACAAGTCCTCGTTTACCAATTCCCCCAATTCCGCGTCCTCGAACTTTTTGGGCTGGCCAAGACGCTCCTTGTCTTCGGTGTGAAAATCACCACTTTTGAATCGTCGAAACCAGTACTCACATGTTGAAATCGACGGAGTATGGTCTGGGTAGGCCTAATGCAGCAATTCACGGGCTTGGGCTGTATTTTTTTTCAAATTGAAGCAGAAAAGCAAAGCTTGACATACTCGGAGCACGAAAACACTGCGTTGTTTATACTTCAGCGAAATGACAGATACTGATAAACAAAGCCTAGGGATGAGGCTTTGTCATGAATATATATTCAGTATTGCCAACGCGATAAAGTGATAAATAGCGCCATCTGTGTGTCACCTTTAAAACTAATTCAACCTCCAATAAAATATAGATAACTGGCTGCACCCGGCTCGCGTTGCTACGCCAACAACTAAAATAAATTTAAGAAAAAACTTAAAAAAAAAATCAGTACACAAATATTCAATTGATTCTAAACCATTTATTGATTTTGTTTGTTTCGAAAAATTGTGACTGTAATGTCTAATGTTTAGTTTCAATTAGATGTTTATTGAAGTGCTGTGCCCCGCACTTGTAACGATTGCCCTTGTGCTTTGTTAATAGTCATTGCGAAAGCGAGTCGCACTGGGAACTGTAAACGTTTGAATTCGAAGGGCATATCTGTCGGATCATTGGGATACGTGGCAACAGTATGTCTTCACCTTTGAATTTTCCAGTCAAAATTGTTGCATCGATAACATTGTTCATAATTTTCTTGACTGAGAGTCTGGTTCCGTTGCAAAGTCGTGGTGGATTTTTGGTATGTTTCGAAGAAGAATGATGGGTACGCCAATTTTCAATGTAAGAACGTGCGGCGGCATGCCTGGCAAATCAAGCGAATTCAAGAATTCAGCTGGATAGTTGACAATCTCGTCTTGATTCTCCACAGTATCGATGGACTTATATGTTGCCGTTTCACTGGGTATTTCATGCTGAATGGTGAAGTTGATGATATTGACATCGATGTTTTTGGCTGCTAATATAGCACGCGTACTGAGACACTTGGCTCCTCTGTGTAAAAATACATGGCCATACTGATTTTCATGACAATCGGTTGAACGGGGTAGAAGTTGCTACTCTACAGCGCCACCTGGTGGCGAGTGGCATCAATGCCGTTCTATAAACCTTCTCCGTGGAAAAATACATATATATACCAATTTTTATAATAATCGGTCCTGTAGCTTTTGAGTTCATCGATGACATACAAACAAACATTCATTTATATATGTATGTAAAGATTGTAAAAAAAATTTATAATATAATAATAATAACTCATAAGGTAGTAAAATATAAAAATAATAATTACTCCACAAAAACAGATAAATAACCTAGAAATAATCGATAGTAAAAATAAAGTATTGAAATATAATAGGTACTATAAATCGATAAAAGTGGATAAATGATCAACGAGCCCACTCCAGAAAAAATTCCTAATACCATTTAAATACATATTTTATAGAAACAGAAAATCGATAAGTATAACTTGGAAAGTAATAAAAAATAGTACATTCAAAAAAATAGATCAATGGGATAATATATCGGAAAACATTGACAATTGGTTCAATAATTCATAATTGAAGAAACTGGATAACAGAAATTACTCAGAAAGTAATGCAAAAGAAAATGTCCAGAAATATAAATAAGTAGTCAACGAACATATTTTAGAAGAAATCGATAGTAAAAATAACCCGACAAAAAATAAAGAACTGTCCTCTATAGTGTCTCAGAGTTTGAGCGCGATCTGTCAATTAGCTTAGGCATTTAATTATATCAGTCAACCGCAGCACAATGGGCCAGAAGACCCGAGTGAGTGGCCAAAACTCTTTTTTCTTAGGAAAAGGCCATAAAACCGATTAAAACCACGTTTATTATAGTTTTTTAACTCTATGAATGCGAATCTGAAGTCAAAATTAAAAAATTCAAAATGGCGGATCCAAAATGGCGGACATGAATTTTAAAAAATCCGTATTTTTGTTTCAAACTCAGAATCTAGGGGTTTAGAACAATGCACATTACGAATATAATGTCAACTTTGAGAAATTCAAAATGGCGGATCCAAAATGGCGGACATAAAATTTAAAAAATCAGTATTTTTGTTTCAAACTCAGAATCTAGGGGTTTAGCAAAGAAAATACGACTAGAATTAGCTGTACTCATACACCCAGGATACACCGCGAGGAGGATTCTAGTACGATTTAGTATCCCAATTTTTTTTTGTAATTTTTGTAATTTATAATTTTTTTTTGTAATTTTTGTAATTTTTAATTTTTTTTTGTTGTAATTTTTGTAATTTTTAATTTTTTTTTAATTTGACTTAATTTTTGAATGTGCATTTAAGCTCAATTTATTCAGAATCAGAAGTTTCTTCTTCTGATAGTTCAAGTTCATCTAGAAGTTTGTGAACGTCACTAGACGCAATCATTTCATGATCGCGTTCGGCCTCTGTTTCATCTTCCGATTCATATTCGTCTTCATTTGCACTGGCACTGCTATGATCATTTTCCATATTTTGAGTATCTAACAAAAGTAACTATTTAACTTCTGCTGAAAGTGGAAAACGTCTTCTGTTATTAGCTCTAGACAACCTGTTCATACTAGACAGTAATGGATCAGAAGTATCTAGTAATCGATTAAAGAGATCCTCTAAGTTTGTTTTCCTATCACATTGTCTACTGTGCCTGAGTCTGAAGTTTCTGTAATCTTTGTTTCTCGATTCAGATGCCTCTTCTCCATATACACCAACTGGTAAAGTACAATTTCTTATTATTTCTCCAGCATGAATCAAGATTTTATGAAGAGTTGCTGGCATTGGATACCAAGGATACAAGGTAACATACATGCTTGCAGTGGTTAAGCAGAATTCTTCAAATTTTTCTGTGTTGATTGGTAGCTGACAAGAAAGGCAAACTAAAATAATTGTCAAATTATTTACGAACTGGCAATCAATCTTTAAGCATTCAGCAAAAATCTCTGCGTTTTGAAATGCCTTACGTGTGGAATTTCCGTCGTTAGTTGTACCAGAACCACCTGCTTTTGGTATATCAACTAATAGTCCCAACTTTTCACGTAGAATTTTTTAAATTTCAGCTTTCCGATCTGCAACAAGTTTTTTATCCTGAGGCGTACCTACCCTCCATTTCTTAATATTAATTCTGTAAGCTATATGCAAACAACATTCATAAAATCGAATCCACGCATGTAATGGGCTAATACCATATTGAAGTGCATTTTTATCTGGAAGGAATACGCTTGTTTTTTTACTAATATTTTTTAGATCATTGAATTGTTTTGGAGTTGCCTTACAGATTGGACAGCATTGTGATGATTTTGTTCCTGTTAAAATATTCAAAATCTTCCCATCAACTAAAGACAAATGTAAAGAGAAGTGAACAGTAATTTTGTGACTCATATTAATAATGTTTAAGACCTGCAGGCTGTTAATCTGGCCATCCATTTCAGTTTGTTGGGACAAAACAATGTCTGCTGATTCTTTAACAAATTCTAATTTAATAGGTCGACAAAACCGTGGAGATTGTGAATCATGATTTTACCAAACAATGTGTCCATTTTGAGATGTTAATTGTAAAGGGATGAGAGTAGTAGCAAAGATTCTTTCATCGTCAAAATTGTCGACTTCTGAGCTATTTTCAGAAGATTGCTTGTATCTAGAGTGTCCTGTACTTCCGTCAAAGCCCCTAGAGCAAGTTAAGATTAATTCTATTTCTGTTAAAGAATTTGTATCCATGATTTTCAATAAAATTTGTTCTTGGATTTCCACTATTCGACTACCAGTATGGTTCAGTAAAGACTGCAGACAAACTTTTGCCTCGTGTTCATTGATTTCAATATCATCTTTTGTAGGTCTTAATATTTTTTTTGCCTCTCTAACTTCATTATAAGCAGGCCAAATACCAGCTCCGGATAATTTACATTCGTGTCGCATACTAATATAAATATCCTTAGATAAAGATTTATCCAGTAAATAATTTAAAGCCTGTAATGGAGTTTTCTTTATAATGATATTTTTTCACTATTCGCAATTAATTGTCTTATATTTAAAGCACTAGCAGAGCTCATTTTAAGTTCATCAAGTACAGCTCTAACATCATGCTGTTGCATATTATTAGCTGCATGTCGAGCAGCCAATATGAGTCTTTGAGGATCATGGCAATTAATAGAACTAATTGATGGAACCTCGCGTCTTTTGGATCGATCTGATTTATCAATATAATCCAGAGACATTCTACCAGTGCTTGTTTAAACTTTTTGTGGAATGAAATGAAGTGTCATAAATTCTGAATCAAGCTACTTGCTGCATTATATTTACTTTTATATTTTGATTTTAAAGTTTGTAATGCTTTCTGTATCTGTTACAACGTATTTTCATTTATATCTGTTAAACTTTTATTATGTTTATCCAATATGTATTTAATTGGATCTGCATCCGGTGATTTTAAAATTAAATCAAGAATCTCTTTTTTTGTGATTTTCATTTTAATGAGAAAAAAACAAAGCAATTAAAACAGCGTTTGAAAATGCTCTACTCTGGCGGATTTTTCAATTTTGCTCTTGCTCAAGTCAAATTAGGACTCCAAGCTATGACTCTAACTGCGCAACAAGCAGAGTCAGAGTCATAGTAGAAAAATAATTGCGTCGTAGTTTATACAGGAGCTCATAGTCACTAAAATAAAATGCGCAGTAGACCAAAAACAGAGATTGAACTTTGTTCGCTCTCGCTCAAAATATGACATCGCGAAATGACTTCGTAGTACTGCAAATAGTCGCTCCGCAGTTTTCGTGTACAAAATAAAAACGGGGGTGGGGGCGCACATTGACCGAACGATCTGCTGAGAGTCTCTCACTCTCTGAGGTACTGGACAGTTCTGGATCTTTCTGGACAAAGTTCAATCTCTGTTTTTGGTCTACTGCGCATTTTATTTTAGTGACTATGAGCTCCTCTGTAAAACTACGACGCAATTATTTTTCTACTATGACTCTGACTGTTGCGCAGTTAGAGTCATAGCTTGGAGTCCTAGTTTGACTTGTGCGCTATTAGCTCTACTCTGTAGCTGACAATGTTTAACTACATAGTTAGAGCAGAGCATTATTTGGGGTACTACTGCTGCTCTGAAGTAGTAAATGCAAACACTGAATTAAACTCGATTTTCCCTCGGTAGTTTTGGCTCAACCATTAATGGGTCAGAATTATTTGAGATTTCTCTCACACTAATATCGATATTTCAGACATGTTTATGAAAAGGCGCAAAAAGGCGCATATATACCTTATTTAGTACTTCTTTACGAACAATTTGGCATAAAATTTAACTCATTTGATAGGGGAACTTCGGGGAACTTTGTTTTCAAAGTAAATCATGTATGAATAAAAAACAGATTTTGTTGATTAAATGTTAAAAAAAAAAAAACTTATTCAACATAAATACACATGGTTTCAATTATAAATTAGTTTTTGATATCCATAAAGAAAAGTTATGGACGATAATAACATCTTGAGTAGTATTTTTCATAACAACTTATTGATAAACATTGTTTGAAAGTGTTAAAAATCGAACTAAAACTTTGACTTTGAACTGTTACATAAAAAAAACTAATTGATAAAAACTAATGAAACTTCATAATTTGGTGTAAAAAATTACTCAAAATAAGATGATGTTATAAATTTTCTGTTTAAATTAAGTCGAAAATTTTTATTTTTGGCCACTCACTCGGGTCTTCTGGCCCAGTGTGCGCAGGTGTGCTGTGCAATTCTCACTCGGGATAAAAATATCGAACACAGAATTTATCTTAAATTTTGTGTTTTGAACGAGATTTTGTGTGCCGAATCATTGAAAATATTGCCAAAACCCCATGGCGAGTGTGCTTTATCAAAAACATGGGTCTACGAGGGGTGTGCGAATTTAGCAGAAGGCCGAGAAGTCGTGGAAGATTTGCCCCGATCTGGTTACCCATCAACGCCTTCAACGACTGAAAACGTCGACAAAGTCAAGGAAATGGTGCTGGAAAACCACCAAACTATCATTTGAGTTTGAGGGAGGTAGCTCGTTACCTTGGCGTGTCTCACGAATCAATCGCAACATTTTACACCATCAGTTGGGAAAGAGACTCGTTCCAAGTGAGTTGAATGTGATTCAAAAAATTCATCGGAGAAAGTTGGCTGAAGACATGCTTAAGCAAGGGAATACAGACCCAATTCCAGAGCATCATAACAGGAGATGAGACGTGAGTTTGACATGTAAACCAGTCAAGAGGCGGCTAAATGACGCTATCCACATGAGTCGAAACCGAAAAAATTACTCCAAAGTCGGTCGAAAGTGAAAGTCAGGCTACTCGTTTTCTGTGATTATTATGGTGTTGTGCACTAGGAATTCATTCCAAATGGTTCTATGGTAAATAAAGGAAATTATTTTGAGGTTATGTGACGTTTGAAAGAGAATGTGCTAAGGAATCGGCCTGATTTGTAGAAAGAAAACTCATGGATCGTGCACCATTATGACGCACCGTCTCACAAGGCTCATATTGTGAACACTTTTATGACCAAAAACTCAACAAATATCTTCGAATAAAAACCGTATTCACCGGATTTATCCTCCTCTGACCTTTTCCTTTTCCCAAAACTTAAATTGCCACACCGTGGACGCCGCTTTCAGTCGATAGAGACCAGCTCTTCAAATGCGTTGATGACTGGACTAATCGTTGGCACACTTGTACATATGTGTAGTGCTTCGAATAGAGCCAATTTTGAAGGCAACAAAATAAATTTTGATGTCTAAACAATTATTGTGCGTTTTATTGGTACTATGTTTAAAAACTAGTCGCCTACGTTATTTTCGCAATCAGGGATGGATGCAATATGTGCTGCTGCCTATCTTTGGAGTCCCTCGTCCTCCATATAAAATTTAAAAATAAATAAATAATTGGCGCTTAAACGCTTTTTGGGGTGTTTGGCCGAGTTCCTCCTCCATATAAAAAAAGCTTTCAGTTTTCAAGTTTCATTCATTCAAGTTTGGTACATTGAATGATTCCTCGTAAGCTCAACGCTTTGCAAAATACGACTAAAGCTAAAACCCAAGATTCTCAGAGAGAAATTTATATTGCAAAATGTTTCCAAAAAATTAGTACAAGTGAGACTTTAAGCATAAAAATGTTAAACTTTTTGAAGAGGATTTTCTCACTACTTTAGTCATTCCGCAAGTTCTTAATTTCATCTTCAAAAGGCATACGAAATTTCATTATTTTGATTCCGTCGATCAAACTTTTATGCTTAAACTCTTCTGACATTTGAGGTGATAATTTTTGAGTGATAGTTTTTAAACTAAAAACAAAAAATCGATTTTCGGAAGTGTTTTTATTTGTTTTATTTTATAAAGGTTTACATAACAATAAAATTATTATACAAACTGAAAGTAGTGCAGCGCTAGCATCGTTTTTGAATAGCTCCAGTTCAAGTAAATCTTAATATTTTTCTAAAATATTTTGCCAGAAGTCTTGAAATGTAATAAACTTTATTATACTTCCTTTGATGATGCACCTTAGTGTACATTTAAAATCTCTTTCGGTAGAATTGCATATTCAATTTAAAATTTTCCCTTTTTTTACTATTGCAAGGTTTTTTTTTAAATTTTTTTTTGCAGAAATTGCGTGCTTGGCATAATTTCGACGCAATCAAGCAAGTACATGCATCTATCCGATGCGTATGCGTGTATTTAAGTAGGTGTGTATGTATGCGTGTAAATGCTGGCTTAATGCTCGCAATTGCGCTGCCGCTCTTCGCATAACAGGAAATTAAGCAAAGGCGAGTTAAGTGAATCGAAGGCGAGAAACCATGAACTACGCGCTTAATTGGCAATTTGCTTCTGCTATGCAGCTATGAAGTGGGTAAAGTGCGCGGCGGGAGGCAGTGTTATGACAGCCGTTGTTTTGTTGTGGTTGCTAAGTGACAAGAAGGCAAAGTGAATGTACTTTTTTTTAAAACCAAGTGCAACAGCAGAAAACTAATGGAAATTGAAAACTGTAAAACACGCCAAGATCGGATATTGAAATGGTTAAAAGTGCTACTTAAGTAGGGTAGAGGGGGATGTAGAGTAACTGTAAATATAATTTTAAGTTCACTGAGGGCAGTGCAGTTGTACTAGCGAATTTTCGAAGCGCCAAAGGTTTTGCTTTTGGCTTTTTATCTTTTATTGTTTCGCTCTTTAAGTTGAATTTAGCTTTTATATCTTAATTGAACTTTCTTCCATATCTACCTTAAACTGGTAGGAGTGAATAGGAGCAGAGTTTTTGTCTTATGAGTCCTTGCGTCTTATTACTGTTAGAAGGATTGTATGAAAAAAGAAAAACGCGCACATCTTTTTCTTAGAAAGTAATTTTTAATTTTTCTATAATAAAAGTAGATAGATCTCAGCTTTCTCCATCAATATTGACAGTATTTCTTCATGATCGTCTATTAAAAATCTTTCTGCCCTGCTTCGCCTTCACTGCGTACTGCATCAGGCTTTTGAGGAAAGGAGCACCCAGTGACCTTAACCGTCTAGCTCCCAAACCCGCACTTTTACCGAGAAAGTTCTCAACAGTCTCAGCTTTTGCAATGGGGGTTAAATGGTAAGCATAGCTTTTCCGTGTGTGTACCGACCATCCAATGACCGGCAAATTCACCTAAATGTTTCAAAATTGAAAGGTGTGGAGTCCTCACCACTGTTTGAGTCCTCCGTCTATTGTACTGGGGTCAAAGGGTTTTCGAAGCAGCACATGCAGAAATGGAGTTCCATCTTTTCTGTGCATTCTTGAAAAATAGGTTGTGCAATTTCATTTTAACAACAGTCAAGGGAATGCTGATGGCTGGTTAGGAGGTCTCTTAGACCAATGCAGTCGACCCTTTCCTGGCAAGCTCATCAGCAGTTTTATTTTCCTCTAAGTTTGTATGTTCTGGAACCCAGAGCGGACAAATGTTACTTGCACACCCAGAAGATTTGATCTCCTTCTTGCAGGAGTTGTCTAAGCTACTTACTTTTGATCAATTTAAAAGAACAGCGAAATAAAGGTGGTGTGACGAGAGTTTACTTGCAGAATCACTTGGAAATTGTCGTCGACTCTCATCGCTGAATGCATTCAAATTTCCGTTACAACGGGGTCTGCATAATCGACAGCCGCGCTTAGAGAGTGAGTGTGCAGACGCATGACTTCTGCGGAAACTGTCTAGATGAAGAAAAGGGAGAGAGAAAATTTTGTCACTGTCCTGCTCTATCTAGACGAAGATTTACCCTAAAGTGGTAGACTACGCCTACGGCGGTCGCCGGTGGTTAGGTTAGGTTAGGTTAGGATAAATGGCTGTACAGGTGAGAGCACACTTAGACAAAGAATCGAATTCGCCCATTGTGATGCCATACAGAGGGGGAAGAAACAAAAAACCGAACAGAGGGGAAGAAGAAAGAAGCGGCTTTGTGACTATAATGGTAAATTAGATAATTCTTTAATGAGTCGAGGCATTTCAGCACTGTGGAAATCAGGAATCTTCAGAAAATTCTGATCAATTCACCCCTGTTTTAGGAAAAGTTGTTCGCTTTTAATACAGCTTGCCCCTTTTTTGAGAATAACTTATATACCGAGCTTCGTTGGGGTGTCTTCTTTTTATGCTTAAATTAAGAGCTGTATTTAGAAATTTTTACTATAGGTCTAAAGGAGGTACCTCTAGGGAGTGACCGATTTCCACACTTTTTGGATTTGTTTTTAACTAGCTTACTATCCTAGGACCATTCGGCTGCGCATCGTGTAGGCTAAATTTTTCAGACAATTGAAGTCACTGGGACTGCAGCAGCCATCAATTCATTTCAGCTGGCAATTTTACTTAACTCTCCAGCAAAATTGCCCATCAAAGGGAAAGAAGTAAAATTAAAAACCAACACCAAAACTTCTCTCTTATGCCACTCATTCCTCTCATTTTGCGCACTAACACAAAAGTAACTTTTTAATTGAACTCGCTCGTTCAAAGAGTTCGATGTCGATATGCAAAGAAAGGAATTAATGTAAAACAAATCCCATCGGAGCAAAACAGACATGCTTTATTACAACAAAAATTGATTTGCCAACAACAAACTGAATCACACATAAGCACATAGGTATGAGTTTGCATGTGTATATGTGCATGGCAATAACGTTTAATTGTGAATAGTAGCAGCCACAATTACAACATGTAACACTTCGGTAACGACCGGTAGCGGGCTGCCAATAACAAGAGAGCAGCACTAGGCAACAGCGCACAAAGGAAGGCATTTGAACTGGAAGAAACTGGGCATGAATGGAATCAAGTTCAGCTGAAGAGAGGCTGTGAGTGAGCTAAGGCAGCAGTCAGTTGGCAAAAGGGACACATGTCCGTTACGCCACCGAACCACTGGGCCGTTTTGCACTGTTGCACTGCGGCCACAGTGGTAGCTGATGCACCAGCTTCCTTTAATGCCAGGCAGCACTTCATTTGCTGCACAAACTGTTACGAGTATAATTTTTGATTTTTTTTTTGCATTGCTGAATCTTTCAGGCATTCTGTTGCTTGTGATACGTAAAAATTTTCAAAAAAAAAAAGCTTTGCATGCACATATTAAAATAAAATTAAGAAGGAATGCAATGAAAAATGATACCATAGGGTCTTTTAAGTGCAGTTATGTTTATCAAATTTACATTAAATGCAATAGCTGAAATGTTTTGTTTGTTTATTGTTCCAGGTGCTTGTAATAGGGGGTAGGTATAGAAGTTATGAACGATAAATTATATTTTCTAAATTCTGCACGCTTTCAGAGGTCGATCCTTTTGGTGAAATAGAAAAATTCTCGTTGATATTTCGTCATGATTGGGGATCAATCTTGGAAATTTTGCGCTTAGCGGTATTTTTCAAAGCTTTAATTGCTTACATTTTTTACGTTAGGGTCTTTTGATGACCCAAATTGCACATAACATCACCGTATTTCTAACTGATGGAATATATTTGAAAGGTCTTACTACTCAGTGCATCAATTGTTGAAATATATTGAATTAAATTAGTTTTATCACAATTTAGGTTTAGAAAATTGTTTATTGCAAGTGCTTACGCATATCATGTTCGGATCATTTTATGACCCCTATCATATTTGTAAAACGAATAGTAAATATATAATGTAATATCCCCTGTTGCAGAGTCATCGTCTGAAACACCTCTGAATGCTGGAATGCGTTTACAGTTATAATTTTTGTATTCAAAACAACGAAACCAAATACTTTCAGTTCTGTGCTAAATATTGTAGTGATCAGTTGCTATTGTAAATCTAAGGTTATAGACGATAGATTTTGATAAAACATGGAATCTAGACATACTGTAAGTATATATAATCTACATTTTTTTTTCTAAATTCATAATAGTATTTATACGGTAAAATTCCTTGTTGTATTTACTTGGCCATAATGTCAGCGTGGACAAATGACTGAGCATGACATTGGTGCATTCTTGAGTGACCTTGAAGACGATGTAAGTGATGATTGTGATGCTAATTTTGTACTTGAGGAAGACGAATGTTTATCTTCAGAACAATCCATTTCCAGTGACACAGAAGCCTTCATTTCATTGACCGTAACTAATAGCACAGAAGTTTTTGATAAAGATCGAATGATGATTCTTTGCAATGTCTAAGTAGTGCAGCAAGTGAAAATATTGTTCACGGAAAACCTGGAGTGACTTCTTATGTTATTCATCGTATTTCAAAAATTCGTGATACTTTTGATGCATGCCTTACAGAAGCTATGAAAAGGGATATAATTCACTACAGCAATTCGCAAGGAAGTGCTGTTTTCGAAAATTTTCAAGCTGTAGATGCTACTGAGTTCGATGCTTACCTGGGACTTTTTATACAGGGTTTTTCAGTAAGAGCGCTTCAACTTTTGAACTTTTTTGAATAAAACACAAACGGTTTGACTTTTTTAACTAATTTTTTTTTATTATCGAGTTTAAGCATGAAATTTGATTTCTTTTGCATGACCACCGCGTGCACGTTTTACGAAATCCAATCGTTGAACCCAATTTTCGACCACTCTTTTGCATAAATCGGCCGAAATTCCAGCAATTTCGCGTTCAATATTGGCTCTGAGCTCACAAATCGTCGCCGGCTTGTTACTGTAGACCAATGACTTCACATAACCCCAAAACGGGACGGCTTGTTAAATGGACCGTAAAATGGCCGTAATGCTCTTAAAGTAGCAGCAACAGAACGATTATTTTCATAAAAATTTGCACGATTTGCAATCTTTTGCTCAAGTCTGTAGCTTTCCATGATGAAATGTATACTAATGAAGTTTACAAATGACAAGCGAAAAATAAAAAATATTGCGTCTTTCGCCCTCCCTATCGGAAAAAAGTTGAAGCGCACCTATTGAATAACCCTATACTTATTGGTATTTATTTACAATATATTTTTCCTATTATAATTGTATAAGTTCTTTTAGGAGTCGACCGGTCATACGGTGAAAGTCTTAACTCCCTGTGGGACGAGTTTAATGGATGTCCGGTTTTGAGAGCGATCATGTCTTTGGAGCGATTTAGCAATATTTCTCGTGTACTAGCATTTGACGATAGGCAAAGAAGAAGATCAGAACAAAGAGGAGATACACTTGCTCCTATTCGCACATTTTATGAGCAATGGACTCGAAACTTGCAGCTGCTTTACGTTCCAAGTGCGAATTGACAAACAGCTTATTCCGTTCCGAGGTAGATGTCCTTTCAAAGTATACATTCCAAGTAAACCTGGGAAATATGGCAAGAAAGCGTGGATAACAGTGGATTCCGACACCGCATTTTGCTTATAGTTCCAAATATACTTGGGCAAAGTAGGAGACAATGCTGAAAGGAGTCAAGGCGAACGGGTTGTTCTAGACTTAGTGTCCTCATACCGTGGACGAAATGTGACTACCGATAATTTTTTAACCTTGCATTAGAACTGCTAAAGCAAAAAATTACTATTGTTGGCACAGTAAGGAACAACAAACGTTTTCTGCCGGTTCATGCAACATCACAAGAATTGCGTAAGCTTCCAATACATGCAAGTAAATTTTTTTTTTCATGAAAAAGAAACTATAGTTTTGTATGTGCCTAAAAAACACAGAATGATTTATTTGCTTAGCACGGTTCACCATAACAGCAACCTTTTGGAAGATCATTCAAAAAAAATTCCGGAAATAATTGAATACTACGAGTACAACTCGACAAAAGGTGGTGTCGACACATTGGACCAAATGTTTCGTACATATTCGTGCAAAAGGAAAACCAATCGGTGGCCAGTTGCCCTGTTTTCTAATTTATTAGATATTTCTGCTCTAAACGCTTTTATAATATGGACCCAAATATATCCTGAATGGCAAAAAAATAAATTGCACAAAAGGCGCCTATTTTTAGAGCAACTCGGTGAAGTTTTAGCTCAAGAACATATTAAGAGGCGTAGTCGGCTTCCTCGCGCAGAAGCCTCTGCATCATTGGTACGAAGAATTCGAGAAGAAGACAGTGCATCACCATCTACGAATTCGCCTTTTCCAAAACGAAAATGCGCTAGTGAACGGAAAAGGTGCAAATTTTGCCCGTCGAAAAAGGGAAAAAAGACCTTTACTGAGTGCATAACTTGCAAAAAACCTGTTTGTCCGTCACACCGACACACAACCACTCTAACGACGGCATATTGCATTGACAACAAGCCTTAAACATATTTTTGAACTGTACAAATTTGAATTTTCTCAATAAACAAATGTGGGGTCAAAATAAGACCCGAACATAACATAGTAGCAGGGTTAAGAAACCGTACTTCTGACATGGCTCCCCAGATTGCTGGAAAAATCATACAATTATTGCTTCCGCAATTTCATGAAATTGATATGAAAAGTCATATATACACCCAGTCGCGATCGCTTAAAATCCAACTCAAATTGGTAGTTGCGTAGTAAAAATTTTAGGCCTTAGTAGGCGATACAGATCTTCAATGCACGTTATATAGTTTGAGTATAGCATGAAAGAATTCAAATCATGTGTAAAAAAAATATCAAACCCTAATTTTCATTCTGAAGGTATTATACTTTTTCTTACGGTAGCCACCCTTTTTCCCCGAATCTTATTTTACGAAATCCTTTTTCCCGACAACCGGTTTCCTGACAGATACAATATTTTTCCCGAATCTAATTCCCCGACAATCTTTTTCCCGACAAAGGTTTTTCCCCAGTTTCGACATGGGACCAGTATAAGTCTGCATGAGATCGACACCACAAGACAAATAACGCAAGTGAAGGATGGCACAATCGTTTTCGTCTACTTATGGGAAAGCATTATCCAGACTTATATTCAGCTTTAAAAGAATTCCAAAAAGAAGGCGGATGTCGAAATTATGATAGCTGAACTTAGTTTGGGGCAATCTGGATGAATGTGGTAGAAGTCTATAATAGTTTGCGGTCCATTGTTTTACAATATGAAGAATACAAAAATTCTGGCACTGTTTCCTCATATCTAATGTTTTTGGCCCACGATATTTCTTTTTGATGGACTCCATTTTAATACTACGATTTACATATATTAATAAAATTCCTTTGACTATTTACATATTATTATTTTTTAACTGTCGGGACTTGTATTTTCGAGAAAAAAGTTGTCAGGAAATAGGATTCGGGAAAAGAGACGGAAATCTTTTCTTACAGTTGCAGTATTTTCAATTGCAGTATTAGCCAATTGAACGGCCGAAACGAAGTCATCGAACTCGAGTCTTTTGCATTCCGTGCAATGTCGAATGATTACAAAAGATACTTTTCACAGATCCACCATTTTCGTAGTGAATTTTAATTACTTTTATATGCTTTTAGCTGGGATGGCTGAGCTCCTTTTACAATTTGTATAGTTTGCTTTTTAATTTTTTCCTCAAATAAAGGGGCCTGCAGTTTTCAGCCATTTCCAAAGGGCAGATGGATTCTGATGAGGAACTTTTTTATAGCAGAAATTCCTTTGAAGGTTTGCCTTTGCCTGCCGAATGGCAAACTCATTCGACTGCGGTGGCTAGGCTTAATTCAGCAAATCATGAAAAGTTGGTACACGATCACTGTACCTGCAAAGCAACGCACATGATCTTGGTGCGCGGGTTTTGAAAGATGCACCAGAAGCTATGAAATTCACAGAAATTTGGGTGGTAAACAGAAACTTTCCGCCCCTGGTATAGTTCAGATCGGATTACGCATAACATTTCTTTTTTTGTAATTTAAAAGGGAAGTCACTCTGACGAAAATTTGCTGACAGCAGTGAAACAAACTATTTTGAAAGGAATTTTAGAAAACATTTTTGTCAGTGGCAAAAGCCATATTATATATATTTACGATGTGGAAAATGAGTTTCACGTGAGGAACATGAAAATGATAAAAATATATATATTAAGTGTCGTAGGCAACAAGCTATATTTCCTTACAGTACGAGGGGTGCCTTTTATATGTCGGGATTAGAGAACAAAAATAAATTGTAATCATCGAAAATCACTTTATTGTTTTTCAAAATATTCTCCATGAAGATCTATACACTTTTGCATGCGCTTGAACCAATTGTCGAAGCACTTTTGCCACTCTCAATGAGTCACCTCCAAAACATGCATTCTAAATGCCGCAACCGCTTCTTCAGGTGTCGAAAAACGTTGACCTCTCAGCTTGTTTTTTACGTACGGGAATAAAAAGAAGTCATTCGGTGCCAAGTCAGGACTATACGGCGGATGACCCATTAATTCGATGTTTTGGGTGCTCAAAAATGCAGTTGTTTGAGCCGATGTGTGAGAGCTCGCATTGTCCTGGTGAAGAGTGATCCGTCTTTGGCGATTGATTTTCCTAATTTCTTGGAAGACAACTGGCAAACAAATGGTTGTGTACCACTCAGAATTTACTGTTCTGCGTTGTTCTAGTGGTACGGTTGCGACATGTACAGTTTTTCCGAAAAAACAGGCGACAACTTTTGTTGGATTTGGCTCATCTTGAAACACCTATACAGTCGACTGCTGTTTACTTTCGGGCTCATACACGTAAATCCATGATTCATCACCTGTCACGATGTCATAGACGTGTTTCGAAGCCCCGCGATCGTATTTTTTGAGCATTTCCTTCGACCAATCGACACGAGCCTTTTTTGAGCAATTGATAAATTGTGTGGGATCCAAAGCGAACAAATTTTTTTGACAGTCAAATGTTTATGCAATATTAAATGTATGCTTGTCCCACTAATGCCTAAGATTGTCTCAATCTCACGATAGGTCGCACGACGATCTTGTAATATCAGTTCGCGCACAGCATCAATGGTTTTCGGAAAAACAACTGATTTTGCACGACCTTCACGAAATTCGTCTTGGAGTGAACTACGACCACGATTAAATTCACCATACCATCGATAAACACTGGTCCTTGCAAAAAAATGAATTAAGTTCATCCATGCAATGTTGCTGAGTTAATCCACGTCGAAAGTTGTAAAAAATAATCGCACGAAAATGTTCACGATTTAATTCCATTTTTGGGTACGTAAAAGCCAAAAAGTGTCAAACTTTGCGATACAGCTGTCAGTTGCCATATTGCAACACCAGGGTTGTTAAATCCCGACATATAAAAGGCACCCCTCGTAGTAATATGTTTAATTGAACGGGCGGCACAAAGTCTTCCGATTGACTCTTTTACTTCGAATGCTGAATGATTACGGGGGAAAGTTTTCACAGATCCACTATTTCCATGGGGAATTTTAATTGTTTTTAAAAGCTTTGCGACCAACATATTTTTCTAGATGTTTGCTTGGCGAGCTAATCCTCCACATTATGGTGCTTGTGTTGTTCTACAAATGGAGAGACTTGCAGTTTTTTACCGCTTCCGAGTAGCAGACGGTTTTTATGAAGAGCTGGTGCATGGCAGCAATACTTTTCGAATGACAATGACAATTCGACTGCGGCGACGGAACTTAGTGTACAAAATTATAGATATTTTATTCAACGCCTTTCGAAAGTGCAGTCATCGAACTTCTTCCAAGATCGAATACTGCTTAAAAAATGAAACTCTAACTTTAAACACCCCATAGAAAAGTTAACGCAAAATTCCAACTTGATTTTACCAAGCTCCTTCTCTGCTTTTTGTTTTTACTTCTTTGTTGTTACACTTTCTTTACTCTTACTATAACCTTTTTGTTTCTTTCATTTTGTGAGCGTTCGTTTGAGTGCAATTTTCCATTTTTACTCGTTTATATCAAAGGTTCCGGAATGTGCGTCCTTGCATCATCAGGAGACTGACGAAGTCATGTGAGATAAATAAATATAATACAACTACATACAAATGTACTATATACATATACAAACATATACTTATATGCAGATGCATATGTGAATTTACACTTGCATAGCATCCCTGTGTGAAAGCTTTAACTGATAGAAGAGATATCTAATAGGGACAGCAACAGTTCGTTGAACAGTGAGCTGAAACATTCATTTCATTTTTACAATTCTTTTTTTTAATTTATTTTCTTGTTTTTCGGCAAAATTTTTTTGGTGCAATATTTTCTTCAATAATAGAGGGTGGTTAAATTTCAAGGGCCGATATTGAATGTAAACCACACCTAAACCTCAAGCTTTTTCTGCATTTTATTCGACATTTTTTAATTTCAGACTAACTCAATTTTAATTGTGGAAAGATACGTAATCGAGCAACGCGTTAAAGTTATTCAGGCTTATTCTGAAAACGGGCGCTCAAATCAAAATGTATATCGCGCACTTCGGGACTCAGTGATGAGGCACATTTTCACCTCAGTGAATTTGCCAATAAGCAGAATTGCCGCATTTGGGCGAATGATAATCCAAGAGTGGTTGCCAAAAAACCAATGCACCCACAAAGAGTAACTGTTTGGTGCGGTTTATGGGCCTGCGGCATCATTGGGCCGTATTTTTTCCAAAATTAGGCCCATCAGACAGTTACTGTGAATAGTGTTCGCTATCCTGAGATGATAACGAACTTTCCATGGCCCGAATTGGAGGATATGGATGTGGACGATATGTGGTTTCAACAAGACGGTGCCACTTGTCCCACAGCTAACGAAACAATTGCTCTTTTGCGCGAAAAATTTGATGACCGAATAACCGAATAATCTCACGTCGCGGCGATGTCAATTGGCCGCCAAGATCATGTGATTTGACACCGTTGGACTTCTTTCTTTGGGGTTATTTGAAAGAAAAGGTGTACATCGATCAGCCAACAACAGTTCAAGAGCTAAAGAATGAGATAATTCGGCACATTAACGGCATAGAACCTCAATTATGCCTCCGCGTCATCGAATATTTGGACCATCGGATGGAGGTCGGGCGGCCATTTGGCCGATTGTTTGTTCCATAAGTAATTGAGCTGTACCAATATTGTTACAATAAAGAGAAATGATAATAATTTATTAAAAAAATGTATTTTAGTCAAAATCAACACCGGCTCTTAAAACTTAACCGCCCTTTAGTTTGGAGAACAAAATCAAGAACATATTTCGTTAATATAAAATAAAATTTAGTTTTTTGTCAGAAAAAAATATCAATTTATCAACTAAATTGCAAATTAGTAAAAAAAGAAAAATTTTGTGAATATTTTTGCTTTGGTGGTAAACAAAACCTTCAATTCATCAACGATTTATTAGAACTAACCACAACAGTCAAGCCAAAAATCCTCACTTTTAATTATTGTAATATTAGGAGTAGTGCAAAAATATTGAATAAAGATGTCATTTTTAAATCAAGTATGAAAAGGGAGTACCGAATTTTTTTTATTCTTCCAAAGAGAAAACCGTATTCAACTCGCCTGTTTCATTTATGTAAAAAATAAAATAACGAAATATTCCTTATTTGGTATTCATTGGAGGCGCCGCGTTGCGAGTGCAGTGGATTTACCTGCAGGGCTTAAATAACATAACGACATAAACACTTTCTTACCAGTACATGTGTAGCTCCTCTTATGTGCTTCCGCTTCCTTACGTAAGAGTCACTTTTGCATTTTTCTCTCTCTGTTTATCTGTGTTTTAGCACAAAACAAGCGGAAGGATGTGTCGGTTTTCGACATCATTGCTCACACGGTCACAATCATGTAGAAAAAATGTTAAACAAAAACAAAAACGGGGAAAAAATTAAACAAAAAAAGCTAATGCCGAAGTTTAGTATTTATTTTAAAAGAGAACGACGTCAGTGAATTATAAAAAAACAAAAAAAAAAGGGAAAGTGGTTAGAAGTGCAGTATCTAACTGGTGAGTAGGTCGACATTTGATTAAGCTAAGGATGACACTTTGAATTTTCATGAAGAGAAGTATTTTAATAAAATGTCGTTGGAGGGCCTTTTTCACACTTTTTATAAATGTTATCAATACTTGTTGTTCTTTGCGAAATCTTTCCTCACTTACAGATGGCTTAAAGGTATTTGCAGTAATTAAAGGCACTTGGAATGTTATTAACTTTCAGAAGATGGTTTTGACTTATGCTGCTTGAAGTCGCAACTTTCTTTGAATTTGAGCAAGAGAGTTTTCACAAAGATTTTCAGCATTGTGCCTTCAAGTTACAGTTTCTTAAATAGTATCCCAAAGCGCGTTAGCAAAATTAGGGACAGGTTCTCTTTACTAGGCATATCAGCTATGTAAAATCGAGGTCCTACTACTAGAGTTTTTAAGGAGTAATGCCCCTGAAAACACAGGACACCTGTTGTAAGCCCCCCTACCCTTGAGGGAATCACACTGTGAATTGGGGAAGAGGCAAGTTACCTGGGACTAGTATTAGATAGGAAGTTCTCGGGGAAACAAACGATTAATGATAGAGTAAAAGAAGCAGTCACAGCATTCTTTATATGTGAAGGAACTGTAGGGGCGGAATAGGACCTAACCCCAAAAATAGTGCACTGACTATATACAGCAGTCGTAAGACCTATCATGACATACGGTGTTTTAGTTTGGTGGCCAACACTTGAGAAAAGAACAACATTAATGTGCTTAGAAAGTATTCAAAAGGGTGCTAGTCTCTCGCGGGGCACTAAAGACTACGCCCACAGCAGCGATGAACGTCATGCTGCACTTATTACCGATTGAGGACTACAGCAAACAGCTGGCGGCGAAATCGGCACTTAGGTTAAGAGAATCTTCTAACTTAGCCACTAACAGAAGGGGCCATGCAAGAATACTAGACGAATACCCCTTCCTACATCAAACGACAGACTTTTGTAGCTCAGTAGAGTTGCATTTAAACACATCCTTTACCACAACTTTCCCAACGAAAGAAGATTGGAACAATGGCGTAATGGACAATAGCAGCAGAATCGACATCTATACTGATGGTTCCAAGCCAAAAGATCAAGTAGGCGGAAGCCTTCATTCTGAGGGATCACTGCAATGTATTTCAAGCTGAAATTCTGGCTATCGGGGAAGGCCTGCTAGCCCTAAATAAAAGTGTCCTCACCACAAGAGATATAAACATATCTTCGGATAGCCAATCGGCTCTGAAAGCTTTAAAATCGCCTAACACATATTAACTCGAAGGCGTTTAATATTAACTCGACGTAAAACGTTTTGACAGAACTACCACAGTTCTTTGTAATAAACCTACTCTGGGTGCCGGGTCATAGAGACATAGAAAGCAACTGCGAAGCAGATGAACCAGCGAGATTGGGTACCACATTACCCATCTAACCTGATAAAGCGAGCATAGATAAAGATAAATAATAGTTAAATACACCATCAAACCTGCCAAAGTGCTATGGACATAGTCCCTGACCTGTGCAACAAGTAGGGTGACGTGACGAGAATGGAACTTGGGCCGCACAAACCGACTATTGAAACTGAACAGGAAGAACATGAGACATCTTCTCGCGATCCTAACAGGGCATTGCCTGATTGGCAGGCATGCCAAGGGTGCTTCCAGTCTCCCTATAACGACTATTGCAGAAGCTGTAACGACATTGAAGAGGAAGAGACTATAGAGCACTTGCTATGCGGGTGAATGGCTCTGGATAGAAGAAGGTTCAATATTTTAGGAAAAAGTTCCCTGAGTAACTTGGCAGAAGTAGCCAATATAAAAATACCAAGCCTTGTTAGATATATTAAAGCCACAGGTTGGTTAAATGAGGACGATGCAGAGGGAGGAGATGGACAACCGTGGTGGTATCACAATGTGACTACAGCAGGCCTAGGTGTGTCAACCGACAACCACTATACCTACCAAACTAATACCTTTGAATCTTTCATCTGTATACCAATAGATTTTTCAACATTGAATGAATCTGAAAATCAATACAAAATTTTGAAACATTTTGTCAGTGGCAGTGAAAATTTTTTTCAAAAATTAAAATTTCTTTTTAAATTAAAATTTACTTTATCTAAAAAATTAAAAAAATAAAACTACCAAAATGTTATACACAACCAAAAATATTTTAATTTAAAAACCCTATGCAAGACTTTTCAACATTGAATAAACCTCAAAACTAATAAATTTTTTTCAAAATTTTTTTCAGTTGACTTTTTTTAAAACCGCAATTTATGCGAAAATATAAAACAAAAACTTATAAAAATGTTACAGCCCGAAGGTAATTCATTTTAAAAAACGCAACACAAAGCTTTTCAACATGAAATAAATCTCAAAAAATTAATAAACTTTTTTCAATTTTCTTTTCTAGTGGAAGAAGTTTTTAAACTTCCTTTCTAAAGCATATTTTATCCTAAAAATTACACAAAAAAAATATATAAGAATGTTGAAAGGCGTATATACCTTCTGCTCAAATATGAACAAGACGTTATCAATAAATCGAAAAAAAAACAGTCAGCATAACCTTAATTTTTGAGCGACTTTGGCGCGGTTTTTTGGGTTTATGTACGGCCCTCTTTGAACGATTTGTACCACTGGAAAACACGTGCACGCGATAGAGCAGAGTCCCCATAGGTTGTCTGCAACATTTTTAAGGTGTCTGAAGCCGCAATTTTGTTGGAATAACAAAATTTCAAACAAATTCTTTGTTCAACTTGAATTTCCATCGTTGAATTCGAAGAACACACTCGACCATGACTTGTTTACAGTAGCACAGAAAACAAACTATGTGATATATGACGCTGAAATTTGCTATGTAAGCTTATAACAGTCTTACCAAAAAACAAAAAATTAATTTTTGCCATATGTCATCCGCGGACCGTTTTATTGATAACGTCTCGTTCATATTTGAGTAGAAGGTATTTCACAATAACCAGCTCTATACAAGATTTTTGAACATTAAATAAATCCCAAAATTACTAAATTTTTTTCAAAATATATTTTTCAGTTATTTTTTCCTAAAGCATGTTTTATGCAAAAATTAAGAAAATGGATAAAAATGTTATAAAGAACCGAAGATATTTTAATTTAAAAAACTCTATTGAAGACTTTTCAACATTGAATAAATATTAAAATTAATACATTTCCTTTCGTATACTTTTTTTTAAACCACATTTTATCTAAGAAAATTTAAAAAAAAATTTAAAACATGTTAAAACTCAACTAAGTTTCTCTTAAGACCCTCAATACAAGTCTTTTCCACATTGAATAATCCTTAAAATATCTCAAAATTTATGTTTTAAACATTTTTTTAGTTTATTTCTTTCTTTTTAAAAAGTATTCTTTATCCAAAAGATAAAAAATATAAATATAAAAAAATGTTGTAAACAACCGAAGATATTTTAATTTCAAAAACTCTATTGAAGACTTTTCAACATTAAATAAAAATTAAAATTAATACATTTCCTTTAGTATAATTTTTTTTTAACCACATTTTATCCAAAAAAAATTTAAAAAATGTTAAAACGCAACTAAGTTTCTCTTAAAACCCTCAATGAAAGTCTTTTCCACACTGAAAAATCCTTAAAATATCTCAAAATTTATAAATTTTTTAAACATTTTTTTAGTTTACTTCTTTCTTTTTAAAAAATATCCTTTATCCAAAAAATAAAAAATATAAATATACAAAATTGTTCTTAACAACCGAAGATATTTTAGTTTAAAAAACACTATTTCAGAATTTTAGCTTTCATATTGAATAGGTCTCAGAGTTTTTTTCAGTTAGGTTAGGTTATGGTGGTAGTCGGTCTGCACGACCAACTCACTTAGACCTTACAGGTCCGTTGTGATACCACTGTGCTACACGGGAACCTCATTTATCTTACTTCGTGGAACCATTTTGTGCCTCTTATGAAAGGTAGTATTGATGCCAACCCCACGCCAGACAGTTCTGTAAGAGAATTTAAAAAAGTATTTATCTAGACAACCTGCTTTGATTTTATCTAGGGCTGGACAATTGCAAAGGAAGTGCTTCACTGTGCCTTCCTCTTTCCCATCTCTGCAACTTCTGCAATATTCATGGGAGAAAACTCCTGTTCTCGAGGAATGCCTGCCAAATAGCCAGTAACCTGTTAAACAAGCCACGACCTTCGAGATATTGTCTTTTCTTCGTTTGTTCTTTTCTTGTTTATTTGCGGCCATAGTAGCCTAGCTTGTAAACACGTATCTTCATTTCTCCATGACCTATTTATTGGCCTCTTGGATAATTAGTTTACTCGTGGCCTTGGGTATTCCAATGGTGCTTCTATCATTGAACAGTAGAAGAGCAGTACCTTTTCTGTCTAGCTCATCAGCTTTACAGTTTCCCTCAATATCTTTATGTCCCGGAACCCAAATAAGGCTGCCCTTGAATACATCACTAATATCATTTAGAGCTGCCCGGCATTCCTGTGCAACCTTCGATCTTTATAAAGCCGCATTCATTGATTTGATGACCGCCTGGCTATCCGAGAATACATAATACATTTATAGTCGTTTTTGTTAAGGCGTGCGTATTTAGATATGCTTTTTTTCAGTTAACTTCTTACTACACTCTAGCCTACTATACTCTACCCAAAGGAAAATTTACGACAATGTCCAAAATACTTAGATCAATTGGTGTGGAACCGCGCATTTAAAAAAAAAAAAGTTATATAATATACGTTCAAGGTTGCGCAAAATTAAACATCCAATTTGGTTTTTGAATAAATTTAAATAAAAAAAAAATATTTTAAATGATGGCAATCTTTATTTTGAGCTTCACACACTCTCTTGCTTGTTAGTTTGTATACTTCACAAGTTGGTTCACAAGCGTCAAATATGATTGACGTATGACACCACATGCAAAAATCAAATTTTCCGAGAGATCGATTAATTTTGCATAACCAAAGACAAAAATGAAAGAGAAAGTATTAGGGAAGGAGGCTTAAAAATTTAAATTGAACAGAAATATGGGTACACCAGTCAGCTCATAAGAATAAGTCAAATGTTAGCCACAAAAATGATGATGTCATATACTCCCCTACCAGGTACAAGGCTCCGAATCGGAGTAAACCAGGATTCAAACAATTTTCTTAATAGCGTAAAGAAGGCGGAAATTATTTTGTTACATTTGGGTGTCAAGTTCTTGTGTGGCATCAGAGGCATAATGAGGCTTCAGACGCACTCTGTATTTGCGAAAGTGGTTAAATTTCCAAGCTTCGTGAAGCAAGCTTGAGTGTGAAAGAGCTTCAGCGGAGCTCTATACAAGTACAAGATGGCGCATGTGTATTGTTAAAAGCTACCTACTAGGCAAATTAGATTAAGCTCCAAATATTCACTGTGGATTTATCTATGCCTGTCTCAGTAGCATTGCATTCTAGGCCTTCCAAGGGTCTAGCACTTTTTCAAAATTTTCTCCAGAGTAGTTGAAACACTATAAGAGTTTCATAAAATACGCAAACCGTTGGTTAAGAGTCGTAAAATTTGTCAGATTCGTATAAAAAAGAAAAACTGTAGCTATTTATTTACAATATATTTAGATGATGGATGACTACCGCCAGGTCATTCGGTAGACAACGCTAAATTAATTAGCTAGGGCCTCCTATAATAAAAAGCATAATGAATCTCCATGGAATTTTTTGAATTAAAGAAATTCTAATTCGCAGCGTTGTATTATATAAATACATACAGACACATAAGTTTTTACGAGTAAATGCACAAGAACTTCGCTGACCACCGAAATATCGAGTAGCACCAAAACCCGTAAAATCTTACCCTATCCAAAAGCCAGCAGCAGAAAATTGCTGGGAAAATTCCAAGAGCCAGAAAATGCCTTAAATGGTGGTCATATATAAAATAAATTAAACCAACATCAAATAAATAGGAATAATAAAAATGTAAATTAAAATGAAAATACAAATAAAATGGATATAATAAAGAAAAATAAAAATAGATAAAAATGAAACTATAATCCGCTGAATGAAAGGAAACAAGTTGAGTTTTGTTAAATTTTCCTCCTCACACACACATTCTCACATACCTAAACACATACAATAACACAAGAGCATATTATGCTTCCGACTGGTTGAAGTGAATGTCAAAGCGAAAATTGGTGCATAAATAATACAGAAAAATTAACTACTCATGCGATCCCCTAGTGAGCGACTCTGCACAATCGTAAATGCATATGTGTATGTATGTTAAGGCGTATGGCGTGAAAGGAGAACCAGCAGAGCACCAAACAAAATTTAATGGTCACTGCCAAATGCAAAAATGCCCGCTGGAAAACAAAGATATGTTACCTAACTGCCTTGGAAAGTATGGAGTGATTTCAGATTGGTCTTAGAAAGAACAATTGGGACCCTAATATTGCAGCAGCAGCGCCATCTTACGTTAGGTTCTTACTTCTTGAATGAACTCTAGTTATTTTACAAAGAAAATAAACACTGGATTTTTTATATTTTGCATAAAGTAAGATCATGGTTGGTTGAGTGGGTCTGTAGCCTAGTACAAGGTGGGTGCATAGAGTGACACTTTTTTCAAAGTCTATTCATATGAAAGTCTAATGCAATGCCTGTAGAATGCACGCCATATATACTTTTATTTATCATTTTATAAACCTTCTGAGAGACACAGTAGCCTACTCGGCAAATGAAATGATAAAAAAAAGAGTAGCTTGTTGCATACTTACAAGCACGAATGAAATTAGGTGAAAGTCACTTAAGCCTCCTTACTCCCCTAGGTCGATTAGTCGTCTAGTGGCTCTTGCGTATTGCTCTAGTGGACCAGCTCGAAAGATCGTGATTTAGTTTAGCAGACATTCTGTGCATTTAGCATTGAAAGTCGGAGAAAATTGTAAGGTGATTCTGCTGGTAAGCTCGCCACACCCTCTTTTGTTCACTATTTTTAAGAAAATTATTAAAAATAAGTCGCTGTATTTTTCTAAGGATATATCCATCTCGTTATCTAAATTTTCATGTACTCGTTTTACCATTCGCAATTCACAGAGAGAACGTAGGTTCGAATCTCGGTGAAACACCAAGATAAAGAGAACGTTTTTTCAGGCACCCTTCGGCAGCAAATCTCCGAGTGTATTTCTGCCATGAGAAAGCTCCTCATAAAAATATCTGCCGTTCGGAGTCGGCTTAAAACTGTAGGTCCCTCCATTTGTGGAACATCACACACACAAATAGTAGGAGGAGCTCGGCCAAATTACATATATATATATATATATGTTGCGCTGGTAAAAAAAGTATCTTAGATACATGAGACGAGGAGCTAAAATCAGTACTATTAGAGTTGGAAACAATCCCCCGTAACATAGGGTATGAACTTAAATCAAAAAACAACTGAGACCATGTGCCTCCCATCACGTGAATATTTAGTAAACATAAATTCTTTTCCATGTAAGTAACAAATAACTTGAATTTGATCTGTACCAAACCTGATTTTTCGAAATATGTACTTATGTCGATCCGATAACCACCTGCCTTTTTTTGCCTTTTAAGCGTCAAATTGGACCTTAAATATAATTTTTAGAAACATTTTGGTATCAGCTCCACCTGGAAAGGTGAAATGGTTGAAGTGCCGGTCTGGCACTCTACCTGGAAAGTACTATTTATAGTTCATAAAAAGTTGACTGCTTAAACATCAAACTATTTTTTGTATCTATCAGCGAAAGTCTAGTCAAATGCTACCCATCTCCTCCGGTGGTTAACGGTCTCGGTTAGATTAGGCTACGTTGGTGGTGAGTATATCAGCCATAAACATGTAAAGGGGCCAGTTCAGTCATCCATTTTGCACTCAGGTTCCCCCTCTGATTCCCCAATGTGATGAAACCACTCCATCTCTCGGTTAAACGATGAAATACTATGCACGAAAAACTTTTGCAATAATATTATATTTGTTTTTTTTACTAAAGTACTAATTTATCTTTTTTTTTAATTTTTCCGAAAACTATTTTTTTTTGCTAATTATTAAAAACAAAAATTTGTTCAGTTTGGTTGTACTATCTAAAAAAAAAATTTGTTTGCGAAATTTTTTATTTAAAAAAATTTAAAATTATAAGAAAAACAAAAATTATAAAAAAATTGTATCATCAAAAATAAAACAACCATTTTTGTAGATTTTTTAAAAAATTAAATTTTGAAAACATTTTTTAAACATATTTTATCATAAAAAATAAAAAAAACTATTTTGTAAATTTTTAAATTTTATAAAAGTAAAAAATTATAAATACAAATTTTTTAAGATATTTCTTTATAAAATAAGAACAATAATTTTATAAACTAATTTAAAAGAAACGAAGCTATTACACTTAAAAAAACTATTGCAAAAGCTGTTTTTTTTTTTGTTTGCTTAACATAGTAAGTTAGTAATTTTTGTTGAAAAGTTTTCGGAAAACTATTTTTTTATTATCAAACAACAAAAAAGTTTTCCATTTACTTCTACCATCTTAAAAAATATATTTTTTCGAAATTTTTTATTTAAAACAAATTGAAAATTATAAAATAAAAATTAAACAAAATTTTTTATCATAAAAAATAAAACAATTATTTTTGTGGATTTCCTAAAAAATTAAGTTTTAAAAACATTTTTTTAAACATATTAACATAAGTTTTTAAATGTTATAATAATATAATTTCAAAACAACTTTTTTTTTTGCTTAACGTAAGTTAGTATCTCTTTGTTCAAAATTTTTTCCGAAAACTATTTTTTTCTTGGTAATTATTAAAAAACAACAATTTTTTTTCAGTTTACTTCAAATTTTACTCAAGCCTACAAGTAAACCAATTTTTAGAAAAATTTACGAGAATGTCCCAACTTCATGGATCAACTACAACGAAGCTCATCTTGGTTCTACTGGGTTATTTAAGAGAATTTAGAGTATGTTTATATATTCACACACACATTTACACATAAAAGCGTTAGCTGAAAAGTGTCGCAAGGGATTTGAAACTCATCAGCGCTGATGACCAAGCAGAATGGAGAGTAGCTAACAGAGCGCTCAATACTCGTAAATGAAGCTGATGGTCAAGTACGTTATTGTTATGCTTTCATGCATATGCATATGTGTACATATATACGGCATATCGCATAATGAGCACCAATACATACATACATGATATGCTTGCCCATATAAAAGATAATAAAGGAGATAGCTTCCAAATATATAAAAGACCAGCAGATAAAGTTAATTGAAAGGAAATCACGCCGGGCAACACTAACACTAACATATAAGTATGTATGTATATGTATAAGGAGTAAAAGGAAAATAGAAAGCCACATATTACTTGTACTTGCACATGCATACATAAACACTGCATAAGACAATTTTACAAACAAAATATAACATCAGGTCATAACCAAGTGGCATGAAAGGGCAAAGCTTTATAAGCACCGCCGCACTGCTTCATGCATATGTATGTATTAACGGAGGAAAATTGTTTGGGGAAATGAATCTGGAAGTGGAACTTGATAATTATAGCAACACCAAATATGTTAATGAAGCATTGGTCAATGTGTAGTAAACGAAGGATGCTTGCTCTGTTTTTATTGTATGTACATAAAAAGTGACCACCACAGGCAGCAGCGCCAATCAACTCGACCATCTACTAGCGAGAATTTCTTCACTGAAGAAACCCATTGTTCTCCGTGATAGCTTTGCAACAAATTTAAATTGAATTAAAAGCATTAAGATTAATTTTTAGGTAGAGATAATGCACGCTTCTGAATATGCGGTTACAAAGGATGGCCCTGAGGGCACTACTTTTAATGTTTAAAATTGAGTTTTATTAAAGGGAAAGAAAGAGGTGTTCGCATGCTACTTCACATTAATTAAAAATTTTCTCAGAAATCCGCTTAAAACACTCTGCGATAAATTCTGGCCAAAAAACGTTGTCCAGGTGGAAAGCTCCAGCATAGCAAACAATTTCCTCATTAAGTTTTGTGAGTTCAGCTCGTACAATGGATATTTGTATAAGTAAATGCATATTTCTGTGGTCATAGTTATTAGTTGGTAACTAAATATATGTACATGCGCTTATTAGGGTAGATCAAATCACTCTTACAAATAAAGGATGGTTAAGTTTCACGGGCCGGTATTAATTTTGAATAAAATAAAATTTTTTTAGGAAATTGTTATCATTTTTCTTTATTATGATAATACTGGTATGACTCAAATACGTAGAAAACAAAATCCGATGTTCCAAATTTTCGATGACGCTGAGGCATATTTGAGGTTCTATGTCGTTAATGTGCCGGAATATCTAATCCTTTAGCTCTTGAATTTTTGCTGGCTTAACGACGTACACCTTCTCTTTCAAAGAAAAAAGTCCAACACGTTGACGTTTAGGTGTGGTTCACATTCAACATCGGCCCTTGAAATTTAACCACCCTTTATAATCGACTTTGTATCGACGGCCAAAGTGTTCTACTGGCAATTCCGAATAAAGAAGTCTATGAAAGCATAGCACAAATAGCCCATACATTTTAATTTTAGGTAATACATCCAATAAATATTTTTTTGGACTTTCGGAAGAAAATGGTTAAGGTGATTCAAGGATTTTTTTGTTTTTCAAAAATGTCGATGTTTTTTTTAATAATTAATTGTCGGTTGTTTTCTCGAAAATCTAAAAAATATTTCTTAAGGCTGCCATTGTTAATTTTGAAAAAAAGCTTTGATCAGGCACCAGATTATCTATTAGTGACATTTATTGCTCTTCTCCGATTGATTTTAGATGAATCTCCAAGGACTTGTGATGATCACCACAAGGGACTTCCGGTTAGCGGGCTCGGAATAAATAACGATAACTTTTATAATTATTATTTTTTTTTTTTAATTTTGCTAAAGTCAAGTCGAAACACGATTTATTAATGCTAGATTTTTATTTTTGTAAAAGCAGCTGACTAGAAAAAAAAAATTATTGAAAATCATCATTTTTTCGGACCTCTGACAACCGCTAAGCTCTTAATTATTTAAGAATTTTTTTATGCTTACTTTGTTGAAACCCCTTCTCTATTGATTATTTTTAAAGAATAAAACATATTACTATTTATGGAACCATTTATTAAATTAAATGAGAATTAAGTTAAATAATTTTTTTTATTATTAAACAAAATAAATAAAAAAAATACCAGTCTAACGGTTAGACGCGATAGAAGTGAAACCTTCCGTAAAACAAACTGAGAGAGAATGAGACGAAAGCAGGATTAGGAGCGGGATAATTATAGGTTCATTATAATATTGCTCTAAAGTTCGTATTTTATTTTCTTCATTTTATTATTATTCATCCTCAATGTTTTCAATTTCAACAAATGATACGAGTGGCTTATGATAGCTAAAATATGATACAAATGCTTTGGTTTCGATGTTGTCAACATATCTTTGAAATACCGCGTCAATTGTTGTTCTTGATCGTGTTGTCGATTCAGTTCGATTGTTACACATTTTTTAATTGTATGTTGTATTGAGTGCTATTAAGAGCGTCGTAACGCGTATAATAAATAAATATAACCACACTTTGATCTTAGCTATAAGGCCGAGAAGCGATAACCATACACAACCAACAAACTACCTTGTCATTACATTTTCTAATAAACCTTTTGAGAATTACACGCTCACAAAAATTAATGTACGAAATATTTATACCGATTCACTTAAACTGACTTTCAGTATCTAAACCAAAAATAGAAAAGCCAACAAGCAACGGCGAGCTGTTTGATTTCATGTTCGTGCCTGTGTATGTGCATTTGTGCGTTCATATCGCCTGACTACCAGCCTTGGCTGAGCACAGTAAGAAAATGTATTCGAGCGTATATATGTATGTATGTACGTTAGTGTGTTTGTAAGATTGTGCTCTGCGCTCAGCTTTGTGTCGATTTTACTTTGCGCTGCGCAGGTTGGGGTATTCTTGCAGAATGTGAAGATGATTCACACACTGTCGATCGACTGGGTACAGTTGTCACAAGTGATGATATGTATAATTTTTATATGAAAAATCAAGGCGAATCTATTGAAGGTGGTACCAATAACACAGCTGATTTGTTATTTTTTTTTCTTCCGCCGTGTACATTTGGATGTCAACATAAAATTGAATTACGAAACGTTTTACTTAGCTTAGTGTATGAATTCACCTTGGAAAAAATTAAATTTTCTTCTATAATAAATTTTAATAAAAAAAAACTGTTTTCAATAAATAATCAGAAATGTCCTACAAAGCAAGTTTCAAAAAAAAAAAAAAAATTCCATTTTCGTCTACTTGTATTCATATAAAAATTTATGTCTCTTCCCACCAAAGCTAAATGTATTAGTATATTTCTTCTTGTATTTATTCAAAAATTTGGGCCGAAATCCCGGCGGTACTGCAATACCGGGCCAACCCGTGGCAGAGGTGGAGCAAGCGCCTAAAACACTCCGCCCATTTCCAACAATCAGTTTAACATTTGTTGTCCTCCGATGGAGGATCTATCAGATGTTAAGCTGATAAAAACAGATACCACACTTTGATCTTAGCCATAAGGCCGAGAAGCGATAACCATACACAACCAACAAACTACCTTGTCAATACATTTTCTAATAAACCTTTTGAGAATTACACGCTCACAAAAATTAATGTACGAAATATTTAAACCTATTCACTTAAACTGACTTTCAGTATCTTCTTTCAATAAATAATCAGAAATGTCCTACAATGCAAATTTATAAAAAAAAATTTTTTTCTTGTGATTCGAACCAAGAATTTTGGATCGGAAGCTCACATTGCTAGCCGCTCGGCTATCGCGCCATGCTGTCGGCGCTGGCCTAAAAGTTATTTAGTTCGTCGCTACGTTTATATGTAATATTCGTAGCCAAGATGGTCGCTTTTTCGTTTCACTTTTTCTCAAATCACTCCCAACGATTCTAAAGAAGTTTTCACTTCAAAAACTGCGATTATTTGATAAAAAAAATAACGGGAGAATGTTTTTTAAAGAATTCTATTCACCATAACATAAAAAAAAAATTTTTAATATACCTTTTTTCACACTTGAAATTGAAATTTACAAATGCGAGCCAAGAAGCACCGAGGTAATTTTCCAAAAATACTCAGTTTAAAATGCCAATTGTATTCGAAGCTCCGGAAAGTAAAAGGGTTGATAGCCAAGGAGGAGAGGAGAAAAGTGACAGAAAGAAAAAAATTGGATAGAATGGAGACAGAGACAAAGATAGCTAGTCCTGTGAAAATTTTTCATAGACTTTGGCAAATCGAAAAAAATCTTGTAGTTCAATAGAACGAATTTTAATAGATCTCATGCCATCGGAACCCACAATTCGTAGCTTTGCTCTAACAAAGGCAGGACACTCATACTGAAAATACTCAGAGCTATCCGGCTCTTCTAAGCAAGATAGATAATCGGGTTCTTAATGATTCTGGTGGTGCCCATATGCTGGTCCCATGCGTTGTGGCCTGTAATAATATAGACCATCAACCGAACGCCTTTTCTACCAACAGTTCGACAGTTTCTATTCGGGTTTGTCCCGAAACACTTTGCCATTCTGCAGCGTTCTAGGCTGGACCATCGCCTTTTATGTAAATTTCATACATAATCGCTGATCTAAATCATTATTGCTGTAGCATTGATTCCGATTATTGACTCTGGCTCTTGTGGGGAAACCGCTAATCAGCTAATTCATGAGTAATTTCATTTCCGTGAATATCTCGGTGTCCTGGAACTCATATAAAAACAAGCTTATTTCGTCTTGCAACAGAATTAAGCTTCTTCTTACATTTTTCAAAAATATTTGAGGTTTGCTTTGCGTTCTCCAGGTCTTCAGTGCAGCCTGACTATCACTAATGACTCCAATCTGTTTCTCGCCCATCTCCTCTCAATAATTCATTCTGATACTTTCAGAATGACAATAATTTCCATTTGGAAAACCCTTACCAATCCTCCCATAGAGTAATGAAGTAATCCTCAACCTTACGCTCTCTGGCGGACTCATTTCAGCAAAATAAACATCAGAAAAAATTTTTTTCCAAAAATATTTTAAAAATTAAAAACGAAATTTATTGGAGATTAATAGCTAAAATTCGAAAAGAATCTTATCCATCTAAGCAATTTTTTTTTTTGTGAGCAAACAGATTCATTAGGTGGCGTTATGGTCAAGATAGATGAAATAGTTTTGTGTGCAGCCTAATTTGGTTCGTAATGGTTCATACTAAATACTGGATACTTAAGAGAAAATATTTTTGGAAAACCTTTACCCATACGTCATCTACCCTGCGGTGGAAATGTGTTGGCAAATTTTATTTATAGTTCCATTGAATTCGTACTCAGAAATCTTATCGCGGGTTTTTTGTAATTGCTCTCACAGCAGGTTTTCATTTGTTTAAAACCACCTTTAGAAATTGGCCGGCGCTTAAAAATTTGGTTAAGTGAGGTTTAGTATAAGTTGGGTATTGTCACCTCTCTGACAGAAAGTCCATTACACCATCACTAAAGCGCTATGTACGAGCAAACTTTAATGATGGAGCATGCAAATATCTTATCAACAAATGAATGCTATTAGAAAAGCAGAAAAAAAAAAAAAAAACAAAGCCAGATGGTAGCCCAAAATTTTCTACTCATAAACATACCTTCATATCTAAGCACAAATGGATTTTTTAGGATTTTTGTTCCATTTCGCCAAATTGCGGTTGAGATAAATTTTGCGTAAAAGGCTAAAGTGGAGGCGATAAGAGGATTTTGCGCTGATTTAAGGCTAATTAATTTGGGATACAAAGCAAATATAGCAAAATGCAAAAAAAAATGTATAAATTAAACAATGAACCATGGGTGGGTAGGTGTAGTAAGCGCTAGAGTCCATTTACTAAAGCCAGTCCACTCAAATGCTTAAATGCTCACTCATCCGCTCACTTATGGCGTTTTAGTGGTGGATTTTGGAACGTAATTCAATTGGTTTCAGTTAATTTTCCGTGGAATATGAGGCGTGGTACCCGCTGTTGGTAATAATTTTAAAAGTAAATTACGCATAAGTTACTGGGGCGTATACGCAACATTGGATTTTACTTACAGTTAGTGCGAGTTTTTTTCATGTGGAGTTTGCTCTAGAAGGGTTCAATTTAATAGTTTTGGAAATGGAAGTCTCTTTTAAGGGACTCTTTTTAATTGTACTGAAAATTATTTTTTTAATAAACTTTTTCTCGCTTTTGTGGTGGCAGTAACCGGCAGCCACTTTTACTCGACTAGGCTGCATTACATTATTATTAGATGAGCAAAATAGTGAGGTTTGTATTAATGAAAATTTAAATATTTGTTTAAAAAAATAGGATGATTTATTTGCATTTTCAATGCATTGAAATTGAAAACTTAAATCTTCTAAAGTATATTACATATTTCAAATTTTTTTTGTTTCAAGAAATCTTTAAATTTCTACCTAAAATAAGTAAGAATTATAAAAAAGTCGCAAGAAATAAGTGGAAAAATGGAAATATTAAATCCACAGTCCACGGTGAAAGCCACGTTATCGTAAAGGTAGAAAATATTCGCAAAGCCTCAAACATAATCCACCAATATAAGCTGAGATAAATTCCATGGTTCCAGTGGTTATGCTATAAATTGCATTGGTAGCCGGATGTCACGGCATTTAGAGTAACGAACTTGCTGGTGTTAGCTATAAATTGCTAATTACGGCTCAAGCAATGGAACCCGATTAAATTACCAAACCAGGTTTTCCAAGAATATATGGTGGATTCGAAACTTTGCTTAAAGAAGGCACAGGAACTATTGGTTCAGCTTCAATACTTGCGCTTCAACTAAGTGTCGCCTAAAAGATGTTAACAGAGATGTAAAGGAATTCTTGATCAAGTGGAAAAGGAATGAGTTAAAACTGAGAGTTCGATTTATCATGCGACACAATCCATTGAACTAACATGTGGTTATATATAATATATGATACAATATATATTTTATATGGTTTGAGATGTTTTTCCATAAATATAGGGGCCTACAGTTTTACGGCACCTCCAAATGACAGACGGTTTTTATGAGAAGCTTTTTCAAGGTGAAAATACACACGTAGATTTTTCAACGTTTGACGAAGAGCGATCGATTTAAAAACAACTTTTTCTATCATTAGGCATTTCGAGCGCCACTTGGGGCCTTGAGGAATGGTAGAAACGCACGAACCCATTTGGCTGCAGCGGTTGATGAGTGTGATAGCTATTATTAAGAAGCTGTATTATTAGCCATTTGTATGTAAAAGGTTTGAAAAATACATTTTTTTTCGGCTGGCATTTGATAGATGCAGGTGGCGCATTGTGGAATCAGATGTGATAAGATCAACTATATTGTCTATCCATCAATATTTCAATAATTTTTTTCGATCAACTGAGACTATTTATTATGTTACATATTAATATCGATGCTTAAGGGGTTATATATGTACCTTGTGAGCCCGAAAAAATGGACGATTGTCATAATTTTTTTTACATATTTTTTAGAACTTTTATTCAAATGACACATATATCATATTGAAGGGTAACTCTCGAAGAACACATTTTGGTGTTTTTATTTTAAAAAATGTTATTATCTATTGTTAATATCACCCCTCCCCCGAAACGCCAGGTTTTAGAAGAGGCATGCGGTGATCACGGTAGCGCATGAGCAGCTCAGCTGAAATCAAAAAAATTAAATGATTATTGTAGAAAAATGTTTTTTAGTGAATCTGAACGGTTTATGTACCAAAAAACAATTTGTCTCGATACGAAAACCGCTTTGCACCAAAAAACAAAACGGTTTTTGTAGGGTTGAAAAATTAAAAAAAAAATTAACTCCAGTAAACTATGCAAATATTTATGAACCGTTCAGAGTCACGAGGTTGTAACTTCGAATAATTTAAAAAAAGCTTATACAAATCGGTCAAATAGTTTTTGATAAATAGTGATCACCGCGACGGTAATTTTAAAAAAACACGACTTCGAGATAATCGCGTCTAAAGTTTTGCTGGACGCCATTTATGGATAAGATCTCGCGCTTCCACGATCTGTAACTTTCGCAGAAGTATTACCTGATTATGTGGACTATGAGGATGATGAAGAAGAAGTAGAAGAAAATAATGAATTACCTGCTAGTGGCGAAAAATTTGTTGCACGTGATGGTACTGAGTGGATGAAAGAACCAAATGTAAGTCGTCAGGTACTCAGACAAAATATTATAAGAGAACGTTCTGGACCAGCTAGATGCACTGAAATGTTGTCAATAGAGCAAGCATTCAAATGTTTCATGAACGTTGAAATGGCTGATATAATTATGCGCCACACAAATAAGTTAGCAAAAGAAACTTATAATGCTTACAACAATGCGCATCCAAACACAACTTCTAAGTCATGGACGCCTGTGTCAATAACAGAGCTGTATGCATTTCTTGGCATACTTATTATGACTGGTGCGAACCATAGCAATGAAGAACATGTTCGAGATTTATGGAGCGTCAAAAACTATCCTTTATATCGCGCCACAATGGGAGTCAACCGTTTCTATTCGATATTGCGGCTCCTAAGATTTGACGATAAAAACACTCGTGCAACACACTTACTAACTGATAAAGCAGCACCGATCAGTGAGTTGTGGACGATGATGAACAATAATCTTGCTGCACATTACAAGCCCAGCTCATGCTTGACGATTGATGAACAATTATTTCCTTACCGTGGACGCACACGGTTTACGCAGTACATACCGTCAAAACCTGCTAAATATGGTGTCAAGGTTTGGTGGATTTGCGATGCCACAAATGCATATACACTGCATGGACAAATATATACTGGCCAAGCAGAAACTGGTAGGGAAACGAACCAAGGCGAACGAGTGGTGAAGGATTTGTCTGCCAAATACCAAGGAAGTGGCCGAAACATTACAATGGACAATTTTTTTACGACCTTGCCAGTTGCAGAACTGCTTCTCACCTTTGCGCAAAAACAAATCATATATTCCTCAAGAAATGAAGCAGAACAAAAACAGGACATTTGGCTTCAAAAGTAATGTGACAATGTGCTCTTATGTTCCCAAAAAAAAATAAAGCAGTAATTTTGCTTTCGACCATGCATAATGATGCTGAAATAGCTGACAGTGGGAAACCTGAAATAATTGAATATTATAATCGTACCAAAGGTGGTGTTGATCGAATGGACCAAATGTTTGCGGAATATCCAACACAAAGACAAACAAGACGATGGCCACTAGCGATGTTCTTCAACATGTTGGACATTACAGCTCTTGCAGCCTACATTGTCTACGATTTGAATAACCCTATGTTGCCTCGGAGAACAAACAACAAGCGTAAGCAGATCCTGCGCAGCTTGGCTGAAGCATTGTGTATGCCCATTATTGAAGCCAGAGCCATAAATCGTCAAGTGACGCGAAATTTTTCGACTAAAATTGCTATTGAAGCATATTTCAACCGACCGCTGGAATCAATGGTGTCAACAGCAGCATCAACATCTGCCGCAGCGCGCACGCCAAAGCCTGTGTCCGGATCTTGCTATTTATGTTACAAGAGGAAAAACGCCGTAGAAAAACCAGAAAGCTGTGCGCCAAATGTAAGAAGCCAATGTGTCTTGAACATTCGGTCACATCAACAAATTGCTCTATTTGCCATGATTTTCCTTAGATATAAGATGCATTTTTATAATTTTTATAATAAAAGTCCATAATATAATGTGTGAAATGAATATTTTTAATTTTTCAAATAAAAAAATTATATAAAAAATATTTTTTTTTGATTATTATGAGGATTTTTACTATTGGGGTACAAACGTATCCCGGGTGTGTGTTTACGTATATAATGTGTTTGGAAGGCTGTAGCTCCTGAACCAATGGTCCGATCTAGTTCAAATTTTGAATTTGAACTCAGAACTAAATAGTCTTCCTAGATCCGAAGTTAGCGGTATAGAGGTATAGCGGTTCAAGAGTTACAACACTTCAAAGTTGAAGTGGATACATTTGTACCCGGGTGTGTGTTCTAGGGTTAAGGAGTTAGAGAATTTTGAGCAGGAGTTAACTCGTTTGCTCCTCATTTTTCTTACCCACAATTCCAGGCTTTCGTCTTAGACCTTTGGTGCTAGGGTTCATTCATTACAGAATTTTATGTTTCCTTGCAGCAAACAACTCTTCTTCTTCTTCTTCTTCTTCTTAACATAACTTGCTGTCGCCCATTACCGTATAATTATTTGCAAAGATAAGCAAAAGTTTGTGGTAAATTCAAGTTTCACAAGTATGATATATTGTAAATATTTGCACTGCCCAAAACATTCAAACGCAAGTGGGGAAGGACATAAATGGAGCAATGACAAAATGAACAAAAAACAACAACAAGCGAATATTGCTACTCAAAATGCTGCATACAAAGTTCCAAAACCAGTGTACAGCTAAACAAACGCTCAATTTCCGTAGCAGTGCATAGCAAGTCAGGCAGCCAGAAGTTTGCCGGAATTTTGTGACAGACGGAAGATGCCAGTTGGCCAAAAAACTTTTCATTGCATGCATAGACATTCATATGTATACAAATTTATGCATACATCGATATGTATATGCATACATATGCTAAAGCATTTGTGCACTTATTACGTTGCATACGCGCAGGCGCTCAAGCCAACATGCCGGTATGCGAAGGTGTGGCAGCAATTTAATTTTGTTTTTATATTATTTTCTAAACTACGGAGACAAACTGAAATTGCTCGTTTACAGCAACACGTACCATTAACCGAAGCAGCGACCATGAAACGTTTTATAGAAGGCTAGTCCAAGTTTGGTTGCATTACTATCTCTTCTCTGGCAGGCTATTTCCCTATTGGCCCGGGCAGTGGCATAGTTGTAATTGAGGAAAATGCAGCGAAGTGTTTGCGGCTGTGTGAGGAAGTTTTCCATAATACAAAAAAAAAAAAAAAACTTTTACACCAAACGAAAATTCCATATTTTAAATTGCTCCGTGTGTAAAATTTTAAGTTGTATCGCCCGAAAATATGAAAAAAATATGGATGTGCTTGCAGCAGGCGTACTTTGTCCAGGAGAATATTTGAGCAGATTTCTTGCTCCATTTTTCATCAGGCCAAAAATTGTCATGCGATGTTGTTTGACATCTGACTATTTAAAATTTTGCAAAAAGTCATTAACTTTGCTGCATTAATGAAACGAAGATGAAAATACATAAATCCCAATGAATTTAAGCCAGGCAATAAATACAAATTTAAAGTTTTGGAAAATACATTGCCGTAAATTATTTTGCAAAATATGAAATGCAACGAAAAATATCTCATGATTATCCAGTAAAAATCAACTTTCTTGTGAATTCTATAAAATTTAAACAAAAAATTATGAATTATGTATTTTAAATAATCCCATGATTAATAATAAATAAAAAATAAAATTGTCAATAGTTCTGCAAAACTTTCAAATATTCATCCAAATTCCATTACAAAATCAGACTTTGCGTTAAGAATTAAAAACTCAGATTAAAAATTATGAAAATCGGATTAATAAGATATTTGTATATAAAGTAAATTCCGGCAACAGTTCATAACTTTGACGTTTTAAGATACTCACACAAAGCACTGACACACAATAAGCGCCACAATTCAAGATTCAATCGGATGAATTGTGTTCATTTGGCATTTTCTCGTCTGCTTGGGCAAAGTTGAGACGTAGCAGACTTTAAACGAATTTTAGAGATTTATTTTCAATGCATCGAATTATAGTTTTTTACTTTCTTCTAACGCAAAATACTCCCTAAATACTGTGAAAAAATTTCAAGTAAATCGGAGAAAAACTTACATAGAAACTTGACTTTCCCCGAAGTGGGCTAGTTGGGCAAAGTGGAGACAAAGCAGACTTTAAACGAATTTTAGAGATTTTCAAAGCATCGAATTTTTGTGTTTTTACTTTCTTCGTACGCAAAATACTCCCTAAATACTGTGCCCCAATTTCAAATAAATCGGAGAAAAACTTACGGAGATAGTTGACTTTCCCCGAAGTAGGCTAGTTGGGCACACCTGAGGTATAGGAGATTTTAAACGAGTTTTGGCGATTTATTTGCACGGAATTTTGGTTGTTTACTTTCTTCTGAAGCTTGAAAGATGAAACAGAGCAAAGACACCTAAAGAACTTAGAAAACTCCAACGTCAAAGGTAGTTCAGAGCGGCATAAATAAAAGGCTAAAGAAAATTTTATAAGCAGCAGGAAGGCAGTGAATTGCGTGTAGAAACTTTTTGAAACTTCACTCATCCTGTTAATTTAGTGATGATAATTTCTAATCTCGCGAACCGAGTCTGTGCCGCAATTTTCAGTTTAAAAATTTGAAACAATTCATTCTTTACCTTCCTTTCGAAACTACGCAGTTATTTGTACAGAAAACGAATTCTTTTGTATCAAAACTATTTCACTAAAAAAACTATTATTCCCACCGAAAATCCGTCCACAAATATGCAACCCTTACAAAATTTGCATTTAACCCACAACTAATTTGCGGTTTTCCACCTTTCTGTCCTTCTTGCAACTTTTATTACGTCTCAGCGCATATTTTTCACATTCCTCAATTCTTCTAATACCTTTCACGCGCTTGCCGTTTTCATAATCACCGAAGCTTAAATGGACCATTTTAAATGCCAGTTTTTGCGCTATTTAGCATATCTGTTTGACTGTTTCATAAACGAACTGGGACAGAGAAATTAGATTGATCATGAAAAAATTTCACAAAAGTAAATCCCGAGAGATATTTTTAAAGCCTTATGCACCTCAGCGTTGGTATGTAAATAATTTGGCATGCACCCTTTTGTATTCAATGCAAATAAATGTGAATGGTACTTCGGTTAAGGACTTAACTTAGTTCAGGGAAATGTAATTTGTTTCGACAGAATAATTTGGGCAGTAAGCCGAATGAACTTTGCTGGTAAAGTACACTGGGAGAATAGGAATCCTGAACTGTATGGAAATTAACTAGTTTCGAGGCAAGCACAAGCTTTTCGCTGATATTCTGAGTAAATTAATATTATTTTACTTGAATGGCACTCCATTATATATTCTCTTAACACATTAAAGGCGGGAGTCGTCGTAGTGCGATTTATCTCGACTGCGGCTTCTACTTGCAGTAAATTTTGAAATCCTTCAATATGGTTTCACGCGAAAATAAAGATATATTTGCAGACGATTTGTCTGACGTTGATTGCGTTGAAAGAGGGTTAGATATTAGTAATAATGATAGTGGTATTCGCTATAGTGATAATGAGTTCTATACGACCTATGAGAAAGAGAAAAAATTATACTTCAATGGACTGAAGTTGACATTCCACCTACTATAGAACCGTTTTTGGATCGAACGGGGTCAAATATTTTACCACAGAATGGCTTTGAAGGATCTCTGGATGTGTTTCTTGATGATACTTTTTACGAAATGATGGCAACAGAAACTAAGCTATATCACCATCAAAACTTCGAAAAATACCTTAACAAGAAGAAAGCGATAAAATGGACGGATCTCACTATTAACGAATTCAAGAAATTTTTAGGATTACAAATTCTCATGGGAAAAATCCAAAAAAGGCCTATCGATGAATATTGGAGAACAGACTCATTATTAGAAACACCAATATTTCCAAAGACAATGAGTCGTGATACATTTAAAGAGACATGGAGATGGTGGCACCTTGTGAACAATGATGAAATGGATGATTCGAGCGACCGTCATTTAAAATTCGACCTGTTTATAGCAGTTTGGTTGAAAAATTCAATATTGTATATGCACCAAAAAGAGAGATTTCCCTAGACGAAAGCCTCATACCATGGCGTGGAAGATTGGGACTTGAAGTTAACCATGCCTTGATAATTATTAAATTAGGAATCTTGGTGAGAGTTGTGTCTGAATCGAAAAGTGGCTACATTGGTAATATGAAAATGTATTGTGAAGAAGGAAGGAAACTGGCGGAAACAATATTAAATATTTTTACTCCATGTAAATACAAATATTAACATGTTTTTATGGATAATTATTAAAACAGTGTAGATATAAACAAAACTCTTTTAAAACATAAATTACAAAGTTGTGGAACAATACGTGTAAGCTGAGGACTTCCACATGAATAAAAAATAATAAGTTGCACCGCAGACAGTCAATTTTACGGAGAAAAGGAAACGTGTTAGTACAAATTTGGCAGTCGAAGAGAGAAATGAGGATGATTTCGAATATTCATTCGAGTGAACTATTAGAAAGCTTCAATCCAGATTGGCACACAACAACAAAAATAATGAAACCAAAATGCATAATAGAATACAACAACTATCAACGTTAGAACAGTACCTTTCGTATAAACACCTGCAACGGTTCACTCATTTGGCGTTCTAAGTCACTCGCATAAAACTCTGCTACTTGATCTACATAACGCTAACTCAACATCTGAACTAAAGAGCATGTTTACGAAGAGAGAGAGTGATCTCACTACACTGCAATAACGATAGATGTTTCATTTATTATTATTGTCCATTGTGTTCATAATTCGAAAAGCAATTGATTTGAGTGGCAAATGAATCGATTGGCAATATGGTCGACTTCAACAAATTACCGTTAGTAAATTAGTTTAAAAATATGTAAACATGTAATTGATTTTACTGTTGAGTACTTAGAATATATGTATACGAACATAAATGTAATTAGGTATGTATTAGAAAGAGGTGGAATTTTATGTACATACATATGTATCTAAAAGTTTTTTATTTCATATAACAAAAGTAAATTTAATTCATGAATAAGTGTAATAAATAACAGAAAATATTAGCGTACACTAATTTAATATATTCATATCCATATTATAATGTAAAAACATTATTTGATGCACAGAAAATGAATTGGAACCGATTGCACTTCGCTTCTCTGATATTAAGTTCCTTGCTTTTGAGAAAAGCCTTTCCGAAGCGGCACTACTGGCTGGAATCGCCAGCAGACTATTGGCTACTTTGAAAAGCAAAGGGAATTGTACTTGGTGTAAGCGCCACCATTGAAGGACGTCGAATTCGTCATAATATATGACGCTAGTTGATTCGTATCTGATAATCTCATTATTTATATTATCTTCTTCATTAGAACTTTCAGCTGGTTGTAAAAATGCTGTGAAAAGCTGCGTTTTCCGAGTGGTGGGCGGGTTTTCAGGTGTAGTTTGATGGTCTTGGATGGTCGTATCGTTAAAGTAGCTACACATTAGAGTCTTGCATTCATCTCTTATGAGAGTCTTATCATTTTCGTTGAAAAATATTAACTTGTTTGTTGGCGGGAACAGAAATACGGCAAGTTTGTGATATACTGTAAGATTTTCAAAAACAATGGTGTCCAACAAATTATTTAACTTTTCTTTAAAGTGATTTATGAAAGCTAAGTCACTTTCACGAACTGAACAAGTACTTTTTAGTCTGTTTATGTGGGGTAGTACCAAATGCAGCGTTGGATACTTTTCACCTTCTAGTTCCTTTGATGCTTCTTCGAAAATCTCTAATACTTTTAATATTTCCTCTATATAGCTTAAGCTAATACTATTCAACTTAGACAGTTGTTGTTTGGCTTGTAAAATATCAGTAATTTCTGCCCAGTTTTTTTTTACTGAGCTCAGCAAATAAAATATTGAGTTCCACCTGGAGGGTGAAAAGCTTTTTAAGGTCGTTTGTAAACCGGAATTCTCTCCAGATTTCTTAAAAAATTTAAGAAGTTTGGTAGCTGCATCACATAGCTCATTGAGCTCAGGAATACTTGTTATTGCTTGTTCCAACACGTTATTCATTAAATGGTTTATGCATGAAATTCTTTTAAAAGGCTCAAAAGCCTTCTTCATATTGCTACCTCTATCAGTCACAAAAACGGATTTATCAATAAGTAGGTCATGAAATTTCAAAATGTTCAACACCTTTCGTTGGATATTTTCCCCTAAAGACAAAATCATAACATAACCGACTGACTATTAAAATAAACTTTACCTGTACATCTTTGTCCTTCAAAGGCGGACAATCCTAATAGCCGATTTATAAGTTCACCATCCTTTGTATAATGTATAGTCAGGGAAACATACGATGTTCTAATATAGTTATCTGTCCAAATATCGGATGTTAAGCCAAAACCTATCTTATTTCCAGTTACAAACTGTAAGTCATTTTTAACTTTTGCCAGAGTTTTGTCATATAAAGTAGATACATTTCTTGATATTGTTGTTGGGTGAGGTAGTAAGGCTTCAACATTGACGTGGAGTCCGCATTTTGCGCCGATTGATACAAGAAACTCTGAGAATTTCAGTAAACCCGAATCCTTTACTATTTGAAAGGGACGGCAATTTGCAATTACCCATTCTGTTAAAATATTTATTCCGACATGCTTCAAATCAGCACTAACTTCTATCTTCGATACAGAAACACTGTCTTTAAAATTTTTATAGCACTTATGTCTTACTAAATTAGAAGTGCTATTTTGATTGAACTTATATACGTTCCAGCAGGTTCTGCACGCAACTATATTATTTAGTTCGTCACCAGTGCTAGTCTTCACCTTGCCAAAAATCTGCCAAACAGTGCTACGCCCTTTTTTATTGCATATTTCGTACTCTTTATTTAAAATTTTCAATTTTATTTCCGAAAAATTTACTTCTTGCCTGTTTTCCACATTGCTTGATAATGTGAGGCTATTAGACGGTAACTATAACACATAATTTTAAATACTTAATACTAATATTTTACCAAAATTTGTTTTTTCATCAATAAAATATATGTATATACTTACATCTTCTTCCATTGTAGCGTCGTTATACTTTTTGTTTGAAAAGCAAACGCCAAAGGCATAACAATAGCAACTGTGCAATCGAATAATTCGCGAAGTTTATGATATTCTCTTCTGTTGCAGATGCTACCTCTGTCGCAACTCGAAAGGCAATGAAATTCAGTATAAGACTAAATGCTCACATTTAAAAGAGAGAACATTGCATAGCAACTCTTGCTAACACTTGTTGCTGAGTGAATACAGATCGCTGGCTAAACTAACTCAAACCTCACTTCGGCAATGACAACGAATCACAATGTGTTAAAAAAATACGAATTCGCTTATGCAGGAGTTTACTTTCGTACTACTCAATATTGCGAAAAACAAAAAAGTGGTCCAAGCGGGCTGAAATGTATATATTTGTTAAGTTGTGCATTTTTCCACATAAAAAATATTTGTTAGAATTATCACGCTGTCTTATAACTGCCAATCAAACCGAAGATCTGGAATTCAGGGTCATTGAAGAGCCACAACGTGATACATCGAACTCGGCACCACGGACTCCACTAAACTCACTAAACACTCAAAACTAATGAAAATGTTATTTTCCTCTCGTCAGTGCAAGATTTAGAAGCGAAAGAAATTGCTAATGAGCTTCGAGACTGAATTGGGCTCAGAGATCTCCTACCCGGTCATCGGCATCCCCCTAAATGTTGTTAAAGCGAAATTGCAAAACTTATTTCTCAGAAAAGCGCAAGGCCCATTTCTTTATGTGCCATTTCGAAAACCCTTTGACCTAAGTACAACAGACGGAGGACTCAGAAAGTCCTGGGAACTACACGCCATTCAATTTCGAAACTCGTAGCTGAGTCTACCGGTCATTGGGCGACCGGCACACACGCGGAGATGCTACATTTAATATTTAACCCCCATTGCAGAAGCTGTGGAGAACTTTCAGAGGAGGAGACTGTGGAGTATTTTCTCTGTAAATGTACAGGTTTGACAACTAGACGATTAAGGTTACTGGATGCTTCTTTCTTCGACAGCCTGTGGGAATGCGCCAACCTAAATCTTATCAATCTTCGCCATTACATCAGTAGCTCTAGCTGGCTGTAGATAACTGCCTGTTGGAGGTCTTATAATCAAAAATCAAAATCAAAACGGTGTGTTAGTGCTACTTGGGGAGTGTCAGAGTGGTGTGTGAACCATTTAATCTACTTACCTACCTAAGGAATAAAATATTGTAATATTTCAAAATAACAATAAAAATTTTCTAGTCCGATCATAGAACTAAAAAAAAAAATTTAAAAAAATTTAAAATTTTAAAAATTAAAATTTTTTTTTTATATGTAACATTTTTTTGTTTTTATGTAAAAAATTTAATTTGTTTTTAATAGAAATATTTAAAAAAAAAATTGAAATATTTAAATTAAAAACAAAAAAATAAATTTTTTACATTAAAAAAAAAGAAAATTCAAATTTTTTACATAAAAAAATAAAATTTTTAAAATTTTTTTGTAGAAAAATTTATTTATTTTTTTAAATTTAAATATTTAAATTTTTTTATAACTCCAAAATTTTTTCGTTACTGCTATTTTCGTGTTCACAACTGTATGTTGTTTCCACATTTCTAAGAAACTGAGTTATGAGCTGCTAGAATAGCAGTTTTCTCTATAAAATATTAATTTTTCATTTGCATATTCACTGCCGTTCAGGCTCAACAATTTAATCATTTATTTAAACATGCGCACGTAATACACTGACACTTCAGAACGCATACACTTACACATTTATCCGGTTGAAACAAGCAAAGTTGCATGTCATTGTCGCTTTTTCAACACTTACAAATACTTATTTGGAAACTTATTTGTATTTACTGTGAAATTAATAATAATTTTAATTATTTCGTTTAAATTGTGTGCACAGAGCCGGCGAGGAGAGGCTGCCAATATGCAATGTGCACCCTTTTTGTGTACCCTTTTGCAATGTTTGGTTGTGAGTTATATGCGCGCTTGCATGCTACGTGTTAATGCTTTTAATAAGCTGAGTAAATAGTAAAATTTAATTGTGGCATGAATGGTCGATATATATGCGTATATGTTAGCATGTGTGTGTGTGTGTGCAGATAAATATAGTAAATAAATAAAATATATGTAAATACATATTTACACTCATATTAATGCTCAAATGTGTGAGCGTGCATATATGTTTGTGTGCGCTTGCTTGTTTGTGCCCGTGTAAATAAGCCACAAATGCCACACGTGCAGCGCATTATTTGCATTAAAGTTTGCATTTCATTTTCCTTTCCACACATATGCGGTATTACATTCTCTCCCTCTCTCTCTCTCTCCCTTTCTCCATCTCTATTTCTCCCTCCTCTACCTCTGTCTTTCTCTCTTGCTCTCTTACATAATCATTTACACGACCGTACGTGTCTTTCGCTTGCTGCCAGCAAAATTTTGATTGAGTGCATTTATTTTTATTATTTGTTTATTAATTTTAATTAGTTTGGTATGTAACGCCGATAAGGCTTATGTGATGTTGCTTTGTGCGTGTGTGTTTCGTGTTTGCCTTGGCACAGCTGCTAGTTATGCATGTGATAAGTAAATTAAATTTTCCATTGCATATGCACAAGCGCCAATTTGGTTAGTGACACATTTTATTTATTTTCACATTTTATTTACTAAATTAATTGCAATGAAATGTGGTTGTAATATAATTATGGATATTACAAAATTCTAATTAAATCCAAAAGCCACATACTATTCAATTAGATTTTCTGATTTACAATATAAAAGCTCGAACGATAGCCAGAAATTCGTGCTGCCTACGGCAACTCATCGATTTATTCCTAGCAAATTTGTTTTATATCTCACTAATTATCTGTTCAATTAAGATAAATGAATTCCTTATGCACAAATATCTTAATAGAATTGCATTACATGCTTAATCAGATCATTTGCATACAAATTAGGTGCCAAAATATAATAATAAAATTGCATGCGCCTTAATGTATGCTTCTGTGAAAGCTAATGAATATTAATAAATGTACTTGCTGATTAAAATCTGAAGTGCATGGCCTCCTGTGGTATGGTTTACATAGCTTAAATTGTGAATTTTCTTATTGAGGATATAACTCTATTCCAATACTAAAACAATTTTGAAGAAAATGCCAATAAACCAGGCGACAAATATTAATTAAGCATTCAACTCAATGTTAATACATTTACTTACTTTAAATTCCCTATTCATAACTGTGAGGTTGAATAAGAATTTGAAGAGAAGTGAAATTAAAATACAGGGTTAGCCTTTTAAAAAGGAAGAATTTGTTGCTGAAAAAAAACATTAAAAAAAAATTATTAAAATTAAAAAACATATTGTTGTTGTTCCATATTTGGTAGTAGATTCTCTTGGATTGTTGTTAATTTGCAATTGAAATTCTTTTTGAAGTGTGCTTTGAGTGCTGAAACTTTTTGAATTTTCAGGTGGCGCAAAATTAATCATCCAGTTTTGTATTTGAAAATTATTAAATAAAATTAAAAAAAAATTAAATAAAAAAATGTTTTGAGTGATGAAATTTTTTGAATTTCCAGGTGACGCAAAATTAATCATCCAGTTTTGTATTTGAAAACTATTAAATAAAATTAAAAAAAAAATTAAATAAAAAAATGTTTTGAGTGATGAAATTGTTTGAATTTTCAGGTGGCGCAAAATTAATCATCCAGTTTTGTATTTGAAAATTATTAAATAAAATTAAAAAAATATTAAATAAAAAGATGATTTTGAGTGATGGAATTTTTCAATTTTCAGGTGGCGCAAAATTAATAATCCAGATTTGTATTTGAAAATTATTAAATAAAATTAAAAAAATAAAATCGTTGAGTGATGACTTTTGACCTTTACGCCCGCCATTGCTTGTCTGTTTTTATACAGCAACTCTACACTTCACAAATTTCAATTATGAGTGACGTACTGCACTATTTGTAAAAAATATAAATAATCCGATAGCATGATTAATTTTGTGTCACTTTGTGTCATAATCAAAATGTGTCTTTAAAATATGCCTTCCTCCATAGGCTTAAACTTTTTATTCAATTTCAACTTTTGCTCATTACGAGCTGGCATATCTCGAACTTGCTATTAAATAAGTTTGCACTTTTCATTTCGAATTAATAAAGCAATAAATTTGGCATTGCAAAATAGTTCCCCTTGGTTTAAATAATTGAGTAATGAAACTTCTTTCTGCTGTGGCTCTGCTTTCTGTGACCTTTTGATATTTTTCATCTCAAACACTGACCTTCGCCTCAAAGGTGCCCACTCTAGCCAGCCTTCCAGTTTCCCATTAATTCTCTGTAAACGAATTCATATTGTCTACATAGCAAATTACCGAGCACATTCAAAAAAACAGATAACGCACCAACATTTACTAAGCACTCACGAGCATCCAACTTGCCGCTCTTTAGCAACTCTACATTTGTCTCTCTAACATGGCACACATACTAACACACTTTAACCCACATCATTTGTGAGTTGTTCCTTTGAAATTGGCTTAGCACTTCTCATACTACTACACATAAATTATATACTTATATGTATACCTTAGCATAGCGTAGCGACCCGTCGCCACGGCAAGCGTCGCCACGCCAACGATTCGGTTTACAAGTGAGCCTATAGATGTTTCACATCAAAAAAAAAATTTAATTTATTTTACATTACATTTTACATTTTATATTACTTTATTTTTTTTTTTTAATTATGTACCTATAATTATAAATTATCAAAAAAATTAAAGAAAAATTTAAAAACATTTCTTATTGTTTTAAGGCGTTTTTCAATAGGTGCACTTCAACTTTTTTCCGATAGGGAGGGCGAACGACGCAATACTTTTTTATTTTTCGCTTGTCATTTGTAAACTTCATTAGTATATATTTCATCGTGGAACGCTACACACTTGAGCAACGATTGCAAATCGTGCAAATTTTTTATGAAAATAATTGTACAAATTTTTTATGAAAAAATCACTGTTTGGTGCGGTTTACATGCCGGCGGCGTAATTGGCCCATATGTTTTCGTTGACGAGAACGATCGCCACGTTACTGTGAATGCAAATCGATACCGCGACATGATAAACGATTATTTTTGGCCGCAATTGAATGGTATGGACTTAGACGACATGTGGTTTCAACAGGACGGGGCCACAAGCCACACAGCACACGCTACAATTGATTTGTTGAAGAGTAAGTTCGATGAGCGCATTATTTCCAGAAATGGACCGGTCGAATGGCCGCTGCGCTCGTGTGATTTGACGCCTCTAGACTATTTTCTTTGGGGTTATGTGAAGTCATTGGTCTACAGTAACAAGACGGCAACGATTTGTGAGCTCAGAGCCAATATTGAACGCGAAATTGCTACAATTTCGGCCGATTTATGCAAAAGAGTGGTCGAAAATTGGGTTCAACGATTGGACTTCGTAAAACGTGCACGCGGTGCTCATGCAAAAGAAATCGAATTTCATACTTAAATGTATATGTTCAAACTCGATAATAAAAAAAAAATTAGTTAAAAAAGTCAAACCGTTCGTGTTTTATTCAAAGAAAAAGTTCAAGCGCTCTTACTGAAAAACGCTTTATTAAAAATATGTTTGTTTTATTAAAATATAAATAAAATTTCTTTTGGTTAATTGGGTAATCTCTCTCTTACCCCTTTTTGAAGTTGCTTTCACACAAATGGAATTGACGTTCAAATGCGCTTCTTTTTCGGCATTTTCCGGCACTACAGCCAATGTTTCGACCCACAAGGCGTCTATTTCAAGCCACATGTTCACTTTCTACTAAACTAGAATTCTTGGCTGGCTAGCGTAAAATTTGCACTTCAAACACCTCCGGGAATAAAATTTTGACAGCCTAAAATCGACTGAGCTGGATGAAATTTTTCACTGCTAGTCGCTTTAATTTTCGCGTTCATAGTATCTTTTCTATGACAACCTGGAAGTCCACCCATATATTTTTTACAAGGTGAAGAATTTTAAATACCTGGGTGTAAGTAGCGCTGCAGACCTCCTAATCGGCGTGAATGATAGACTACAAGTTGCTAATAGTAGTAAATTTGCTCATCAGAAACTTCTCAAAATAAATAACTATCGATGTCGTGTGAGTTTTTCAAAATAATGCATTATGAAATTTCAAGGATATTCAAGGATTCATTTTCCAAATGGGATTATTGAACAATTTTTGCTCTGAAGGAAATTACCCAAACATGGTTTTCCATAGCTGGATACGTCTTCTTTCGTTTGAAATTCATGTTAATATCATAAAGTGGGTGTAAGTAATCAAAATCATTTTTTGAAAAGTTAGCCTTTTGAAAGTGTATTTATTTCATTTCATTTATTTAATGGTTCGATCCTAACACAGCAAGGCAGACCTTATACTTATTAGTGCTAGTCTCAATAGTCCCTTAAAAAATTTAGTTGAATAGTAAATGAAAAGTTGCGTATGCAGAATTACGGAGTAAAATCTATAGTTTCACGAAATTTTCCTGGTTAGCTTTTACTGTTATACGATGTAATAAATCATTCGCATAGCAACGCTCCGCCGTGCCAAAAAGATTTTAAAACATTGAAATGGAAGGTCCTAACATAGGCCATGTAAAATTTGTTTTTTCAATCGGCTATAAATAAAAAACTTATCAATATTTTTTCAAAAATTTTTTTTTTTTTGAAGATTGAGCATTGTCATTTATGAATGAAAAATAATATCGTTCAAATGACTGCCACGACTGCCTTTACAGTAGGCTATTCGGTCAACCCAATTCGTAAGCACATTTTCGATTGATTGGGCTCCAATTTCATGAATGGCAACTTCGATTTCGTGTTTTAAAGCATCAATCATCTCTGGATGGTTCGCATAGCATTTGTCCTTAACGGCTCCCCACAAAAAATAGTCCAACGAGCTTAAATCACAGCTCCGAGGCGGCGTTGAGCATGTCACGGTAATGCTCGCCATTTACTGTAACCGCGGCTCCTCGCTCATTTTCGAAAAAAAATGGCCCGATGATGCCGCCAGATCAAAAACCCCACCAAACAGTGACTCGTTTTGGATGCATTTGCTCCTCTACAGTAACGTGTGGATTTTCTGAGCCCCAAATCCGACAATTTTGCTTATTGACGTATCCACCGATATGAAAATCAGAAAAGAAGAAGAAGACTCACCACTTTGGAAATAATAGGTTTTCAATATTTCCCAATTTTGTTCAAGCGTAAAGCGTCCCATTTCGTAAATGTCAAACTTTTAAGAAAATTATGAACACATTTGACATGTGATTTGTGTTACCATTCTCAAAAAAATAGTTGGTTCAAAAAACAAACGCTATATGGCCCACCCTGTATATATGACCTACCCTGGGAAACCCTACACCATCTGTGGCATTCATCACCATATAAGCATTGATTTTTTCGGCACGAGCAGAGGCCTTTAGTCTTAATCGGAGACTTACGTGGCTGTGTGTGATACTCAGTAGCTACCCAATAGATACACAATGTAACGGAATGTGATCTGGATGGTAAAATTTTAGCATTTCTAATGAGTACTCACTTTTCAGAGCGTACCAATTTCAATACCAATTTTAATAAATATTTTAATAGTATACAGTCACTCATACCTTTTTTGATACAAATATAATTATTTTGTAAATTGTTCTATATTTCGAAATACTTTGCGCAAATGGGAAAACAGAGCATGCATATATGTTATTTTATTTCATTTAATTTAATTTAATTTTATTTTATTTTATTTTATTTTATTTTATTTTATTTTATTTCATTCTGTTTTATTTTATTTTATTTTTTTATTTTTTTATTTTATTTTATTTTATTTATTTTTATTTTTATTTTATTATAATTGTAATGCAAAACAAATAAATAAAAATGGAAAGCATGCAGAGAATTGACGCCGCAACTTAAAAGTATCAAATAAGGTGTGAGTGCCTGTATGTATGTACCGCTGCACGCACTCACAAATAATGCCACCTGTCTCAATTTGCTCTAACTTCCATTCTAATTTCAGCTGATCAGTAGAGTTATGCAATAATATATCCCCACAGTTTCATTCATTTCCCCAACCACTGAACAGTTAATAACGCATGCAGCTGGTAGTTGCAAATGCACTTTTCGACCCTCACCTTCAGCCTTGTATTTCTTGTTTCACAATTTAGGTGAGCGTCCATCGTAAAGCCATGGAATAAATTCCCTTATTTTATCCGATATGTCAACCAGCCATGAAAATGTAGCGAACTGTGTCTGTGTTAGCATAAGCATTTTATACAATGCATACCTCTTGGCGCACAGGCAAGCAGGTGGCGTCAACTAACAATGAAATATGATGACCGGCGAGCGAAAAACGTGAGCGCTGGCAGACAACATTTGTATTATATTTCACCCAGCAGGGAAAGTGCACAATTACCTAAGCAATGTCGCTGGTAGCGATGCATTTGTATGTGTGCGTGTACCCATATTCCATGAAAATATATTACTCGACTAAAGCCCCGAAAGCAGAAAAAAAAACGAAATTTTCACTCTAATGCACATCCCAGTTCGAACGCTCAGTGCTCAGTGCGCTTTCAGTTTCAATTTTATTTCGAAAAATTTTCGGACAGGTTGCTGGCTACTATCGAAAGCAACAAGTAATTTTAAATGTGCGCATATATTACCCATAACACTAATGTCCCATAAACTATGTATTTGTGATATATGCAGCGTCGGTATGTCAGCCCAGTTGCATGTTGAAGTTGCATAATTTATTGGTTAGTTGCAGCGGTTTGCTCGCTGGCCCACAAGTCTTTGTAATTGTGGCTGTATGTCGAATATGACCACATCATCCATGTATGTGGGTATGTATGTAAGTAGTAGTTGGTAGAATAATATTAATGGCTCTGATACGCTCGTGTCTAGATTAAATTACGTTGAGTGCAAATTAAATTTCTACTCGAAATATTTGAATATTTCTATAGGAGGATAGCAGAAGGAAAACAAGCAGGTGAATAAAGATAAGCTTAGCAAATCAGTTGTGATACATACAGTGCGCGTATACATATAAAATATAGAGACATATACAGGGTGGCTGATGAAAGCCGCTACCAAAAAAAAATTGAATAACTTTTTTCTTTTTAAGTTATCTGTTCCATTTTTGTTTTAATTTGCAGATTGATCTTTAAAATTTATTAAAATGGATAACTGGGACACGCAGACAAGAATTTGGATAGTCCGCCGCTATCACGCACTGGAGTCCGTAGTTTTGGTACAGAGAGAGTACAGGCGGATGTTTGGCGGCGATCCCCCGAGCAGATGGACCATAATGAGACTGGTGAATAATTTAGCTGAGCAAGGAACAGTCGCAAGAAGGCCTTATCATCGAAACCCACCAGTTCGGACGGAGGAAACGATCGCTGCTGTAGCGGTGTGCGGTTTCTTCACGCTGTATTGTCGGGCCTTATTTTTTTGAAGAAAATGGTCACACCGTTACGGTTACTGTTACGGTGGAGACCGTTATTTGAAAATGCTGAAAGAATTTTTCTATCCAGAACTACGCCGAAAGAGAATTCCTTTCAACTCTGTGTGGTTTCAACAAGATGGGGCAACGTCTCACAATAAACTGATTTCAAGAAACTCCGAATTTCGTTGGCCCCCCAGGTCGCCTGACCTTACTGCACCTGACTTTTTCTTGTGGGGTTTATGTAAACAAGAAGTTTATAAAACAAAGCCAACAAATTTGGATGAACTAAAACAATCCATTCGGGCAACAATTGCGGCTATTCCTGTCGCAACTCTCAAAGCAGCAATGAACAACTTTTTACTAAGATGCCGCACTTGTGTCAACGAGCATGGGGGGCATTTAAATTCAATTATTTTTAAAACTAGTTAAGCTACATTTAATAAAATTTAATGACCTTCAACTTGAAAAAAAATAAATAAATGAATTCCATACACTAAAAAAAAAGTTATTTGAGTTTCTTAATGTAGCAAAATTCATCAGCCACCCTGTACTTGAAAAGTAAGAAGTGGCTGATTAAATTATTGACAAGAGTTGGTATAAGTGACAGCAAAGCACCTGAATTATATTTAAAGGTAATACGAGTGTTGTCTCATATATTTTGCTCCCCCTCAAGAGAATACAATGGAGTAATAATGAAAATGGCTTTATTTTTTATTAAAATATTCTCATTCGTAGGCAATACAATTTTGCATTCGCCTGCAGTAACTTTCAAAGCATTTTTGCCAATCGGAAATGGATATATCCAAAATGAGTTGCTTAAAAACTTCCACAGCTCCTTCAGTAATTGGAAAAGATTGACCCCATATTATATTTTTGATGCTCGGGAACAAAAAAAAATCATGAGTTGCTCACTCAGAGTTGTAAGTTAGTGCGATATTTTAAGTACTAAAATCACTGAAAAATGCATATTTCGTACTATGACATATGCGAACGAGTGCTGGACGTACTCGTTTGATCGTACTGTCATTTGAGCACCGACAGCCGCTTGTAAATAATCGAATTAAACCAGAGATGTAAATAAATTGCATAAAAAAGGTAGGACAAATTTTAATAAGCTCAGCCCCACCCAAAAAGATGTCATGGCGAAGTATATGGTCAACAACCCTAGCTTGGCAAAACATAGTCTGTCGAATGCAGCACAAAGTAGAGGTACGACAAACGGATATTGGGAGGAGCTAGCAATAAAACTGAATGCTATTGGGCTCCCAGTTAAAGATGCCAAGGTGTGGAGGAAGATGTGCATATAAATGATAAATAAAATTTGTATTATTATTACTCTTAGTTTTTCTAGATGTTTGCTGAAGTATCAGGCGAAAAAAAGCTTTCCTTCAACAAGGCATCCAGACAGCGGCCTGTGCGAAAGAGATGATTATCAAGGCAAGGTTTCAAAACTCTCATGAGGGATTATGCAGCAACATTCCCGTCTTGACGCAAGCTGACGCAAGCAGCCAGCGATAGAAAAATGAAAATCATTCACTTTAATACCTGCCTCATAATCGGCGCTTAAGCAAATAATAATAATAATAAATTCCATGTTTTGGGCGAGATCAATTTTTCAACTCTATGAAAAGAGAACAACAAATAAAACCCGTAAGTGAAAACATTATAAAGGGTTTTCCAATAACAGGTGTTATTGGTGAATGGATTGCGCTATCGAGAGATGACTAACGATTTTTTATGGCCGGAAGTGGATGGTATTGATCTGGACAACGTTTATTTTCAACAAGACGGCGCTACGTGACACTCAAGCAACGAAACCACTAATTTTTACGGGAAAAGTTTCCGCACCGTGTTATCTCTCGAAGAGATAATCACAATTGGCCACCGAGGTATTGTGATTTAACAACATGCGACTTTTTTCTTTGGAGCCAAGTGCAAGAGAAGGTCGATTCAAGATCTCGAAGATGGAATTCGTGAGGCTATGGAGGACATAGGGCAGCCACTTTGCAATTCGGTAATGGAAAATTTCATGAAAATATTGTCCTGTAAGCGTGGCCGTGGTGGTCATTTGCCTGATGTTATTTTCATATTTAATGTTGTTGTAGTTATTTTCCACTATTAACGGCAAACCTTCCTCTTTAAATTGAAATAAACATCCGATCATTTATATTAAAAAATATCATTTTTCTTTGAATATCAAAATAACACCTCTGTTTGGAAAACCCTATACATAAGTTTATGTTAAAAAATGCCAATATTTTTGTTAGAAATACCGAATATCGGCTTATCAGAGGTAGTGTTGCGAAGCTAGCCTGTTAAAGGCAACTCTCGCCACACCTGTTTTCCAGCAACCATTGAGTGGGCTTTATTTTGCGATTGTTTTTTCGAGTCTTTTGTTTCTTCCTTTGTTGTTGTTGTTGTTGCTCTTTTATAAAATATTTGAATATGCGAGCCTCAGTTGAATTTTAACGGTGTTTGCAATGTTTTCGTAAATATCAATTGCTTTATTTCATAACTGACTGGCGTCCATCAGCGCCGAAAATGCGCTAAAAGAAAAACTGTTTTTGGAAGGAATAATAATGGAAATAAATATAAAAAATTGCATACATTGTTTATTTGTATTTAAACTTCATAAAAAATTTATTTTAATTTTTCTTTAAAAAAATTACTACATAAAAAAATCACGTGATCCAAAGTACAATGAAAAAAAGTTTCATTTCTCCTTGAAATGTTGCTGGGTCTGTAAAAAGTTAAAAAATTCGTGTAAAATAAAGTTGTGGCTATAGTCTGTCAAGCCGGATTTTTGAATTTCGAAAAATTTTGCAATTTATGGCATTTCAAAAAAACCTTTTACGTCACAAATGTCACACTTTATTTATGTTTATACAATTTTTTAGGAAAAATATAAAAAATGCGGCTCGACAGACTACAGAGCAATCACTTTCGAATATTTAAAAAGAGCCGCATCAAAAATTATTAAAAACTGCATGAGTTATCATGCAGACCGTGCCGGAAAAAGTAGTTTCGAGAAAAATGAATTTAAACTTTCAAGTGCATTTCGTTGTGCGCATCAAACGCTCGTCGGGCTGCTACATTTTCTACCATAATTTGGTTCTTAATGGAGAATTTTGACAATCGACTTCCACAAAAAGACGCCTAAAACTATGAAGAATAATAATGTGTAAAAAATCCTGTATGTAATGTATGTAAACCCCTTAAGTAAATTATCGACCTTTGACCGTACCAAAAAAACGTTCGCGTTATACCCCTGAGTCTGAATTATGTTTGCAAAATAATTTCAAAAAAATTATTTTTTATTACCTAAACGACCCCTTTGCACTTTTTTCCTTATGCCATTGTGACTTAGAGTCATATCTTACATTTTAATGCATACATTGAAGTTTTTGTTTCGAGAATACTAAGTATGTCAGTAACCTTTGGATAAACATCACTTCTAATCGCAGAAAATATTTATGCAGACATTTATCTCGCCACTACCACGCCAGTAACTGCTGCCTTTCGGCCACCTGAGTGATTGCTTTATGCATTCAGCCAATAAAAGGATTTTTCTATAAAGTTAGGTGCAAATTTATTTGTCTGAATAGAATTCAGCAGAAATTTGCTGCTAACTATTTACTACTGTAAAATTACAGACAAAAGCCAGTTGGAAAAACAAAAGATAGCAACTGAAATGTCAGACAAACGACCATTACGCACAAGTCGAGACCGAACGAACATTTGAGTGAGCGAAAATGACGGAGTCAGGTGGAAGCGTGCACATAGTAGAATACTTAGAGCGTTCATCAGATCGTCAAGCAACTAATGTGGGTGAGAAGTGCAATGGTACTGCTAGAAAATTGTAAAACTAAAAACACTGAATAAAAGCAATGAATTTGTGGAGATAAAAAGCATTTGAGAATTTTCATTGTCGCTCAAGGCTGAGATGAGAGTATAATGAATGCACTACCGGAGGGGATGGTTGTGGATGTGGGTATGGGCTAATTCTTCTACTTGACGACTCTGTGGGTGGACAGCTGCAAGTTGAAGATAATAGCGAGTGAAACTTGTACGCATACTTCTTCAAATACTAACAAGCTTTATATTAAACTTTTGCATGCGACGACATCGAGTTGGACAACCCAAGCAGTTGACAGGCAGGAAAGCGCAGAAGAACAATACGTTGACAGTAGAATTGTGGCATAAAATTAGAAGAAACGGTAAAGTGTTCAGCCCATGCAAAGAAGGGCAAAGCAGCCTTTGTATTGTTTTTAAGTACTTCTATTAGGTAGCAGATAAGAATTTGTGCACGGCAGGTTAGTCAAAAAACAAAATACAAAAAAAAAAAAAAAAAAAACTCAAAAAAAAGCAAATCAAATCAAATTCGTGTAATGGCTTTTATGTGAACTTTAGGCTGAATTTACTTGTTCAGGCAAGTACGAGAAGATAAGTTTCTTAATGCCTCAGATTTCTACTCAAAGTAATTCAGATAACAGACAGCTTCATGTAAATATGTAGGCGTACACCGACAAATGAGGGAAGTTGGGAGAGGTATGAGAGATTTATACGGTTTAAGGTGAAAATTGTATATGAAATAAGATTTCATTGCATATTCAAAGTTACGTACGAAGTGCAAATAAATGAAATATTTAATAATTTTTACGAACAATAAAAAATTTGTATGTGCCTTTCTATAAACACAGTACAGTATAGATTAAAAGTACAGTAAAGATTAAGAAATGAATCGGGTGTGCTAAATTAGCTGAATAAAAATGAAGTTCTGCTGAGAAGAATGCAAATATTTCTAATTTTTGGTTTCCAATTGCAATAAGTTCTAACATATTTCACAACCAAAAAAAAAAAACAAATTAAAACAGGAGTTCCAGTTATGTGCACGCATTTGAGAGGAAGAATGGCAGTTTAGGAGAAGGAAGAGAATACAGTTCTAAAAGCAGTTCCAATTAGAGGGTCCAAAGGGAAATGTACGGGTTTGGCGGTTGAACGCTTGAGGGTCCTTAAGGTGTCTTTTGAGGATAGCCGGGGCAGATCTCCAGCATGGGTTCCTTTTCTCTTATCCACCATATCAACAGCACTGAATGGCTGTAGTTCGTTTTTTTTCTTTAAGTAATTTTTCGTATCAAAACGGCTCTTTAGCGCTACTTGTAGCATATCCGTGGTTTTCGTGCCATCTAATCTACCTACCTAACGTTGTCAATGGCGGCCTCACATTTAGCGACAAAGTCTGCACTTTCTTACTGAGACTATAGTTTTCCTATTCTAGCGCTATTTATCATCGGCAGATTCATAGCCACCACGAAAAAACAGAAAAAGGTAAAATAATTTCTTTGTGACCAAGAGGTAGTTTAAAAACCTAAAATACAAAAAATTCGGAAGACCTTTCTAATTCAAAAGAATGAATAAAAAAACACCAGTCTAAGCTTCAGTCTCCTCCGCTTAAATTGCGTTTTTGTTTTTAATAAGCTGAGACAATAAATACTACCAAAATCCGAATTTTCCAGTCTATGCCGAACAGAGTATATCCGAGTGACTAATTACCATCGGTGAGGTAGGCAGCAGCACGGTAAAACGCTCTGTCAACAAGGGAACCCCTCAGGGAGGGTTGGTGGTTGCTAGTTGTCAACAAATTCAACCGAAGGGGAATTAAAGTAGTGGCGTACGCGGACAACATAGTGATCATGGTTTTAGGAATGTTTCCCACCACAATCAGTGAGATTATGGAAAGAGCTCTGGTATTACTCAGCAATTGGGCCACAGTGGTTTCAGTGTAAGCCCGAGAAAAACGGAACTGATGCTATTCACTAAGAAAACCAAGGTACCAAACTTTAATCTCCCAAAACTAAACGGCGTTAGTCTAACGCTAACCCAACAGACAAAATACCTAGGTGTTATCCTAGACCCCAAACTCAGCTGGAAGTCCAACGAAGAGTACAGGGTAAAGGAAGCAAATATAGTACTTTATACGTGTAAGAGAATGTTAGGTAAGAAATGGGGTCTCCAACCAAAACCAATCAATCGGTCCTACATAGCCATTGTAAGGCCAATACTAACATATGCGGCACTAGTTTGGTGGCCTGCAACTGAAAGGAAATACAACAAAACTAAGCTGAACAAGATACAAAGAACAGCGTGTATCTTAATTGCAGGAGCGCTTAGCACCAGTTCTACTGAAGCGCTCAACGTACTAACTCATATGCTACAATTAGATTTACACATTAAAACAATCGCTACTTTCAGCGCGGTGAGACTCAGAGAAATAAGAAGCTGGACAACAAGGTCGTACGGTCACAGTAAGATCCTCTTACAGGGACCCTCGCTGCCCAAAAACAGATCAGACTACACAGTCCCCGACCTTAACTCCTAGAAAGACTTTACGGTACGTTTTCCACCGAGAGCCGAAAGGAGCAAAGGGAAGGTGATTGGAAGATACGATATCGAAATCTATACCGAGGGTTCTAAGATGAACTGTGGTGTGGCAGCTGGCTTCCATTCGGAGCCGCTCAACCTATCTCAGTCAATTCGTCTTCCTGACTATGCCAACGTGTTCCAGGCAGAATTGATAGCGATCAGAGAAACATGCAAATCACTAAAACTCTACAAGGAAGTTGGTGCAAGAGAAGCTATCTTCTCAGACAGTCAAGTCCATTTCATCCAAACTAGTCTTACAGTGTAGAGAGGAGCTGGAAATGCTTAGTCATTGGCTTAAAATCACTTTGATATGGGTTCCCCGTCACAGGAACATACAATGTAATGAGATAGCGGATGAGCTAGCAAGAAAAGGTTCGACACTAGACATAGCAGAGGCAGTGGCAGTCTCCACCCCACTGAATACATTAAAAGCATCCATTGCTTCAGACTATCATGCCTTAGCCGAAAAAAGATGGAAGCAAATAACTACATGTATTACAACAAAAAACACATAACCGTCATACAAAATCCAAAGGTCGAATGATCTGTTAGGATGTTCTCGGCCAAATATCTCATGCATTACTGCAACCCTTACAGGTCATTGGAAAGTAGGGGAGCATGCAGCCAGACTCAACATACCCTTCAACCCCATCTGTAGAAACTGTCAAGCGGAAAGTCTTTCGACTACTTCTGTGAATGTCCAGGGCTAGCTAGGGCACGACTACGCTCCTTTGGTAAGCCTTTCTTGCAGCAAATTAATGAGATCTCAGGCATCGAGATATAGATAATATTTAATTTTTTTTAATTTAGCCCTTTCTATTTCCCATTTAATTTAATTTTCATTTACTTTATTTCAGCTCAGTTTATTTTACTTTTTTTACTAATTTGTTTTAAATTTAATTTAATTTTATATTTTACAAGTGGAATATTTATTTATTTAATTTTTTGCTATGAATTTAATTTTTTTTATATTTAATTTTAAACATTTTATTTGAATTTTTATTTTTTATTTGGTTTTAATTAATATTATTTCATTCCACATTATTTGATTTCATATTTTTTTTTATTTTTTAATTTTTATTTAATTTTTTTTTTGCTCATAAGTGTATTCCGAGCATCTGGGGATCTCCTTCAGTTTTCGGCTTCCCGACTACTGTAGTGTCATTCAGACCCAACTGATGGCACTAATGAAAGCCGGGCGGCGATAAAATCCCTCACAAAACAGCCGACAACCTCCAAGGTAGCCATGAAATGCCGCGCATCTCTTAACGAGATGGCTGAGTCATTTCATCTAATGATAACATAGATTCCTGGCCATTGTGACATTGAGGGGAACTGCAGAGCCGATGAACTAGCGAAAATCGGTACCAAATTGACTGAGGAGTACATAGCCAATGATATAGGTATACCCTTGCAAACATGTAGACTACATATCCGCGAAGAAATTGTAAGAGTAGCAAATAAAAGATGGCATAACGAAGCCACGTGCAAAATATCCCGACACACGTGGCCGACTCTCAATGCTAAACGCACAGAACTTCTACTAAGAAGAGATAAGCATAGTCTAGACATACTAATTTCAGTTATTACGGGGCACTGCCTAATCGGTAGGCACGCCCAGAGAATGTACGTGCAAACACATGACTTCTGTTGAGACGAGGAAAACAAAGAGGCGATCCCGCACCTTCTGTGTCACTGTCCTACTCTATCCAGACGCAGACTAGCCATTTTAGGCGGATATTTCTTTAACGAATTAGAAGACCTCGAAATTAAGGATCTTGCGCAATTTTTTGAATAGCACATATTGGTTCAGGGGGGATAAGGGCTAGTTCCCCACGCGGCATCACAATGGGCCATGAGACTGAGTGTGCCCTACAATGGACAACTGTTGAAGCAGTAACGCAACCTAGGTTCTTCAATATTCTTATATTTTTGTTAATTCTATTTCTCACTTTATTTGATTTCATTTAACTTTTCCTTATATTTTTATTTCTTTATTTTCATTTTTATTTTTACTATTTTATTTAATTCTTATTTTGTTTTGTTCAATTTTGTTTAGACATTAGATTTACTCCGTTAGTTTTCATTCTGTTTAATTCGTAATTCGTTTTCTTCTATTTCTGCCAGGAAGATGGATCGGGTCCTTATTCTTCACTCTGTCTCACGTCATTCAGCTCTATTTTATAAAATTTCTATTCATTCACTCTCCATTCCTGGTTACATCATTGCACTCCCATCCAATGTCAACTTATGAAATTCAAACTGTTTCCTAAAATTTGCAAAGTTCCACTATAATGAGATTAAAACTTTCTTTGTGCTGATTACTTCTTCTTCTATTTAAATTTGAAGTTCCCACATATCCATCATTATGCTTGGCGAGAGCAATTCTCCCTATGCCTTCAGATTGCCCAGTCTGATTGGCAGGAGTCGCACAAGAAAACAAGTGCCACCATAAGTTTTTATTCCTTAAAGTTTGGGTTTTGTTAATTTTTCATTTTTTTACGTTGTCAAGTAATTCATCACAAATTGCAAAACACTAATTCAATTACTATCCAAAACTAAGTAAGCAATCCCGCGCCAGTTTGTCTGCTTGCGCTTGAGCAAGCCTTCGTGGAGTAGTGGCAACGTTGGGGCAACGTGATTGCAGCTGTCGCTTCATTACCTCGCTATTGCTGTGCTACTCACATTAATATGGAAGTCACGCATAAAACACAGCTTAAAATCAGATTTCGGCACAATGTAGGGTGTAGTGCTGCGACGAAAGTGAACAGCTAGGCGGCATCTGCTATGGGTATTGAATCAAGTACCAAGTACATTAAAGATCTTTTTTCGCACTTTCACTTAGTTTCAATGGAAATTGGCATTCATTGCTTATGCAACTTCTTCCACATAATTTCCACTCACAAATATTCACTAAACGCAAGCACACAAATTGCGTTTGGTAAGAACTCGCTCATATGCCCCCAATTCGCCCATCAGCTCATTGATTTCACCCACCGCATATTACGAGTAAGAATTTGCACACGCGAAGGTGCATGCCCGGCACTGTAGTGGAATTGTTTTACCTTTGAATGGTACTGTTTCTTACCACTTTGTGCTTATTCGATTCGATTCCAGTGTTTAACCGAATAATGTAGAGTTTCTTGTTCCCACTTCACTTCTTACAGCCAGATCTTTCGATTTTGCTGCACAGTTAAGTCTACGTGCCTTGAGCGATGAACAGTTAGCCAGTCAATGTCCTTTCACTACTGCCACCAATCGCTTGAGTTTTGCAAGTGTGTGTGTGCGTGCGTGCGCTTATGCATGTTGCATGCAGCAAGTTTGCAAATTGTAAGTTGAAGTTTATTGCAAGTGAATTGAAAATTCATTTCAATTGACGCAATTTGTATGTCAGTTGCATGTGCGTGCGCAGAGAGGTGAGCGTTGCAGGATGCAGTTTAAATGGAATGCAACACGTCTACTTTATTTTGTAAGCACAATTTAATTCACGTGACGGTTGTAGAAAAGACCGCTCAAGCTAAGCAAAATGAGAGTCATGGTAGAAGTAAATTTAGTAGAGTAATCTAATTTAGGCCGAGTTATATAAAGGCTGCCTCGGTAGTCTAGCGTAAGTGCAATAGCTTGCCATCACAGAGGTTGTGGTTTCGAATTCCACGTAAAGCAGGGTCCTCACACTTTTCCAAATTTACCTACTTTCCCTGTTTCTAAAAGCACAAACAAAAAAAATATATAAAAAAACTCATTCCTGAAAACCCAAAAACTTATCCTATCCATCCTTACTCCCGCATAATAGTCAGCGCATTATTTGCACTGTGGTTACTAAAACAAGCAAAAAAACAAAAAAAAACACAATTACACATCGACAGAAAAAAATTAAACATAGATGGCGCTCCTAGCATTAAGAAGGCGTTGTTCCTAAACAACGACTAGTGGGCATTCCAACTACTTATAGGGTTTGATTGAAAAGTAATGAGCGTTATTTTTTTTAAGCAGTTTTATTAAACCTTTTGGCTTATACAACCAATATTCTTCAAAAAAGGACCCTTGAGCGTCAATAGACAGCTGGTAGCCGTCCTTCCACTGCAGGAAACATTTTTTGAACACATCCGCCGAAATCGCGTTCAATTCGGCTGTCACAGTTTTTTGGGTCGCCTCGATGGAGTCGAAACGCCTCCCCTTCAGCTATCTTTTCAGGCGCGGGAACAAGAAAAAGTCCGGAGGGGACCGTTCTGCGCTGTAGGGAGGGTGGGGAAACAGCGGAACCTTAATCTTGGCCAATGCAGAGGTGTAGAGGTAGGCGGTGTGCGCCGGCGCATTGTCGTGATGAAGGGTCCAATTGTTGATGAGGTCGAGCCGAACCCGGGCGACGCGGTTTTTCAGCCGAAGGAGCACGACGATGCCTCGAGAGTCGAAAAAGATGATCAGCGTGGTTTTGTCCATGGATTTCGACATGCGCGCCTTTTTGAGTCGTGGCGACTGGCTCGTGTGCCACTCCGCACTCTCTCTCTTGCCATCAGGATCGTACTCAAAGCACCAGGTTTCATATCCTGTGATACAATTGCCTAAAGTATTATCCTGTTAGTCACTTTCGAATACTTCACGACTCTTTTCCAATTGCAATTGCTTTTGTTCATCAGTCAAAACCTTTGGAGCCAATTTGGCACACAGTTTGCGCATTTCAAGTTTTCCGGTCACGATTTTCCGCACATAGTAATAAGTTAAATTTAACTCTTCTCTGATCTCACGTAGACTAGCACGACGGTCAATGTTCAAAAATTCACGAACCCGGTTCTCATCTTCGTCTGTTTGCGTCGTCGAAAGCCTTCCACATCGCTATTCATCTTCGACGTCCTCCCGGCCTTCCTTGGACGACTTTTGCCACCGTTTTACCTAGGAACTGGACAGAGATTAGTCCCCGTAAGCCTCCATGAGTAGCCCAATGGTTTCGGTACTCGTTTTGTTTAGCTTTAAGAAAATTTGGATCGAGTAACGTTGCTCCAACGATCGCCACCGCAAAATCCTAACACACTTTTAAAACAGCTTTCAGGCGCGGAACGATGTTGACTGCACCGCTGTTGCAGCAAACTGGGACCAGTTTCTAGTGGAAGGGGAAGGTGCAACGATCATTTGCCCCCACCAGCCGATTCGGTTGATCGCTTGTTAGATGCTCGGCGCGAGAAGGCTCATTACTTTTCAATCAAACCCTGTAGGACTGAGAGTGGCAGACTAATGACCTACCCTGTCAGAAATCAAAACTAGAGGTACTTGCAAAGTCCGATATGTTAAAGAATATCCTTGTAGGTTATAAGTTGATATCTTGATTACTTTTGCAGTTATATTCGACAGCGCGGAAAACACGTTTTTCGAGAAAAACGCGATTAAAGTTTTGGTTCTCATAAAGTAGAGTTAAAAGCTATTTAAAGTTACCTAAGCCTAATCTGTGATGCCAAACCAAGCCTTGCAAAAATAAACCAAGCCTTCTTCTTCGAAACAAAACATTTATAGTATCTGTATTTAAAAAGTAAAGAAGAGAAATTATTTGGGTAAAAAAGTAAAAAGTATAGGCTGTAAAGAGTGCGCGCGCTCTTACCTACTTTCGGCACTTGCGACGCTCATAACTTCACTTACTCTATAGGGACGTTTGGACTTCCTATTAAGCGTAAAACATTGAAAAGATATTATTTAGATTGTAAGTAAATTTTTAAAGCAAAAAAACAATGGAAAATGTGAAAGTGGTGGAGGAGCTGCTCCCCTTAAATAATTGCAGCACTAGGATTTATTGACCAGTTTTCATAATTTTTTTTATTTTTTATGTAATTTAAATAATTAAAAAAAATGTAGTTCATTCTCCTGCAAAAATCACATAAATCCAAGTTACAAACTTTGTGTAAATTAAAAAAAAAATCCACAAATATTTACCAAAATTTTACACTTAGTAAACAGAATTTATAGAAAAATTTCAGGTATGCAGTTTTAAGTCCATAAAATTTTGTTATAAAAAAGTGCAAGTTTCAAGGGGCTCAAAAAGCGTGTAGATTTTTTAAATTTTTTTTGCGTGCTCAATAGTAGAATTATTCCCAGCGTCTCCGCATCAAAAGGCTAGTAATTTTTTCGTTTTTAGAATTCTCTCTGTAGCAGGTCAGTCTGTGAAAGAAATAAGATTGGTGACAAACTCGTCAAAGGAGTGGGCATCAACTCCATGTATAGATCCTCACAAAAAAAGGAAGGTTATAGATGAATATACAGGGACGACTGCCAAGTTTGAGTCCCTTTAGAATAAATTTGGGATCCTATCAGCGAAAACACTTTAAAGAATGCGTGACCTTGTCCAGCAACAACCTAAGAGTTATCACAAAAATTCTAACATTATGAGCTCTACTATCACCTGACTAAACTGTATGGTTATTTGTATGAAATCTGCTGATTCTCCATAGTAAGAAATTGCAAGGCAAATACTTACGCAAAACTTCTGCAGACTTTCTAATAACAAATGGTACGATGTATTCCAAGGACTTTTTTAATTCTTATTGCACTCAATAGATCTAAAGAACAGGTTGCTTTATCTCTAAAAAGTCTTCTGAAACTTCCTGCAGATTAGTCTCAGCCGCAGAAACTTTTTTATTAAAAGCAAATATATGAAAGTGAAGCTGAATTTTACATAAATCTTGTGACAAACTACTTGAAGTAAAAGTACTTGAATTTTTTTTAGCATAATTGCATGTAATTTTTTGAATTTTTAAGCCACTTTCTATCCGAAAAATGTAAGTTCTTATACAGGGTTAGTGGTAAAGTCATCCTAGATACTTAAAGACAATATTAAAGCATAAGAGTGTAGAATGGGTTCACTTAAACCTGGAGAACCCTTACGATACCTTTAATTTTAACTCAAATCCTCCGTTTAATTCCAAACGTGGTGCAACCACTTCGTCTCTCGGATAAACCATAAAATTCTGTAGATGGTGCAGCTTGCAAGTCTGCTAGACATCCAGAGAAGTAAAGCTTGGGAAAGCGATATTGCGTTCTGACAATAGGGGGAGAACGATAGAAGAAGTGTTTATCTTTTTTCACTTCCTCCTCATTTCTGTAGCTGCGACAGACGTCATTGAAACCCCATACGTTTCCCATGTCTTCCCATTAGACAGTGACTACATTGATGAGTGACCAAATTTTGTGTTCATTGCTTCCAATTCTATCTACTTATCTCACAAGTGAGCTCCGTGGACCATCTACTTTTGGATTGCTTGATGTAGACCGATATGATCTGGAGCTTGCACAGAATAAAAGGATGCCTACATTTTGGGCAAAATTTACTGATTTAAGGTTAATTCTTATCCTAGTCAGTGTTTCCGTGATGCAGTGTTTAGCAATGAAGAATAATATTACTTAGGTATTTTCTGAATAAATTTATTATATTTTAAGATGCCTCAACTGTTTCTGAGGTATCCGATTTGAAAGATTATTTAAACAAAATATTTTTGTTTTGGCTTGCACGTTGAGTGTTTTAAGTAAATGATAGTGCAAGGATTAGTTCAGGGATTATTTAAAAAAGTAGTTTTTAGTTTGCTTGTTCGTTCACTTTTTTCAAATGTTAGTTCAAGAATCCTATGTGTTTTCTCCCTTTAGTTGAAAGGTGTGTCAGTTAATAAAAAACCAAGAAAAAATTTCAATCAAGCTGTGTTTTCTACTTGACATCATTTAAATAAATTTTTTTGCATAGAAAATATTTTGCAAAGTATTTCAAAAACGAATATGGGTTTTCCGCACTCCAAAAAGGTATAATATCTCAAGAAAAACAACCTGCAGCATACCTGTTCTGACCAATGAAGGCTTATTATGCTTTATTATGGAGCTAAAAGGTTAGAGCTCGAACTCATCTAAGCCAAACACTTTGTGATTCAATGTCTCTCGCATATCATTGAATTCACCTACCGCTCATATCTGTTATTCTCAAAAGGTTTTATAATATTGTAGATAGTCCTTTACACAGATCTACTACTGATCTATGTTCACCGTACCTAACCACGACTAACTTCCATGTGCCATTTTGCCATGATAGGCCTTTATTTTGACCATGTGCTGTCAAAGTGCATCAGATTCCTTCCATTTGTGGAATTATATTGGGCTGCTTTCCACATATTGGAATAGCAGCTTTCTTATGCATCCAGTTACCAAAATTTCCTGTTGATTATAACCGAAAGAGAGTTACACACAAACCATTGGATTTTAAAATAGTGAGTCTTTAAGCGTCTGTGTAAGCATTTTCAGATTTCTTGCATTTCCTTTTGTGGGAGTTAATCTTTAAAACAATGCACCACTTTTGACCTAATAAAGAATTCGTTCCCTTCAGAGTGCTTCTAGACTTTTTCTTTCTAGAAAATATTAGACCTACGCTGTCGCTGGCATTGAAACATTTTTAAAAGTTCTATAAGCGGCTCACTAAGCCCTGCCTTGATTAGATTTTTTTTATCTATTCGCAGCAGGAAGAGGTTAGGTTAGGTTAGCCTGATTGGCAATAAGCCACGCGTAGACCTATTGGTCCCTAGCGGTACCAGATGGAGCCCGACCTCTATGAATACCGAAAGTAAACATCGTGTAGGATGTCAGCGCTTTTGGCGAATCTAAGTAGAGCTGGGAGCTCCGCTTTTGAAACGTCCTCCATACCCTCAAACAGTGGGGCTCCCAGTTAGTCGCGTTTTTAATAATGCCGGACAAACGCATAGAAGGTGTTCTAAAGTTTCCTCAATATTCTCTCTGCATTTCCTGCATTTGGAAGAAAAACGTAGAAAATATTCCTCAGCTTTGCTTTACATTTGTAAAAATATTTATTAAAGCTTATTTCATTTCTAAATATAAATTACGCATAGAAATATTTATATCAGCATTAAGTACTACTTAGAGATGCCCTTTACCAGTAAGAGCTTTCGCCCTAAGCTATTCTGCATATATTTTATAGCCTATTACATCTGGAGCTTAATGCAAAGCAACTGAAAAGCAGAAATTTTAGTTTTTGGTGAAATGGAAAAAGTTTGTATATACACATGTATATGCACATGGGTCGGCTTTGACTAACGGAGCATTTTGCTGTTTTGACAAATTTTTTTTTTGCGGTTCAAGGTATCATATTTATAATATTTTTAGCATTCATATCCAATTCTCCCTCAGCTGGAGAATAAAAATAGAAGATATTAAAAGTTTTAAAAATTCTTTATCTATTTGTGTTTTTTCTATTTATTGTTATTACAATTTTTTTTTTGTTATACCGAAAAACAGTATGAAACTTTTGAAAGATTTCGAGATTTTTGATTTGACGAATCAATTTCAAAAATCATAACATCGGTTCTGATAGACTTTTAATTTGTTATGTTTTTACAGTTTTTTTGTTTATTTTTTTAATAGGACTATGAATAAGTTCGTTTCGGTTTTACAACAGATGGCGTAACTTGATTATTATTCCATCGATCCACATTTCCAAACATTCATTGGAGAGCTACTGTCGTAAGGCACAAACGTCAGTATAAGTTTTTTATTTGAAGTGTAAACAACAATATTTTTACCACACTTGAAAATGTCGAATTTCGTGCCAAATAATGTGTTTTTGCGGGGAATTCTTCTTCATTATTTTAATATGAAGAAAAAAGCAGCCGAAAGTCATCGTATCTTGGTGGAAGTTTATGGTGAGCATGCTCTATCTGAGCGAACGTGCCAGAAGTGGTTTGCACGCTTTAAAAGTGGTGATTTTGGCTTGGAAGACGAAGAACGCGAGGGTGCGCCGCCAAAGTTCATGGATACCGAATTGGAGGAATTGCTCGATCAAGATCCGGCTCAAACGCAAGAAGAGGTTGCAAAAACTTTGGGAGTTGATCAATCAACCATTTCCAAACGTTTAAAAGCCATGGGAATGATCCGAAAGGTAGGCCATTGGGTGCCGTATGAATTGAAGCCAAGAGACGTTGAACGCCGTTTTATGGCATGCGAACAACTGCTTCAACGGCACAAAAGAAAGGGTTTTTTGCATCGAATTGTGACTGGCGATGAAAAGTGGGTCCATTACGACAATCCAAAACGTCGGGCAACGTATGGATACCCTGGCCATGCTTCAACATCGACGTCGGCGCAGAATATTCATGGCCTGAAGGTTATGCTGTGTATCTGGTGGGACCAGCTGGGTGTTGTGTATTATGAGCTACTGAAACCGAATGAAACGATTACGGGGGATGTCTACCGACGACAATTGATGCGTTTGAGCCGAGCACTGCGAGAAAAACGGCCGCAATACGCCGATAGACACGACAAAGTTATTTTGCAACATGACAATGCTCGGCCACATGTTGCACAAGTGGTCAAAACATACTTAGAAACGCTCAAATGGGATGTCCTACCCCACCCGCCGTATAGTCCAGACCTTGCGCCATCCGATTACTATCTCTTCCGATCGATGCAACATGGCCTGGCTGACCAGCACTTCCGTAATTACGATGAAGTCAAAAAATGGATCGATTCGTGGATTGCGGCAAAACCGACCGAATTTTTCACAAAGGGAATCCGTGAATTGCCAGAAAGATGGGAAAAAGTAGTAGTAAGCGATGGACAATATTTTGAATATTAAATTTGTAACCATTTTACGTCAATAAAGTTTCAAATTTCGAAAAAAAACCGCACGAACTTATTCATAGTCCATTAGTTATTCTTATTATTATTTTTTCGTTAAATTTCGCATAATACGCATTAACAAATTTTTGAGAATTTTCATAATTTTAGGCATAGAAAATTATTTTCAAAAAATTATTACCTTGGCTTAGGAGGACCTGAAATTTTTTGTTATTATCTCATTTTTTAATTTTGTTATTTTTTTATATACACCAGGTCAGTCCACAAGTTTGTGCGTTTTTTAAAGGTGGTTTTAAAATTAATAAAAAAGATGCTGATAGTATTTATTAATCAATAATATTTTTCCTTAATTATAAACAATGTCTTACCAACGTTTAGGCAAGTTTTTAATTCCTTGCTCAAAAAACTTTTTGTCCTTGGAGCCGAAATACGCTACCCTTTTTAAAGCATCTTTTGAGGAGTAGTTCTTGTTACTCATAAGGGATTGAAGTCCACGGAAAAAGTGATAATCACAAGGTGCAATATCCGGAGGGTATGGTGAATGTGGCATTAGCTTCCATCCGAACTTGTCCAGCTTGCCTAATATATGCCTTGCGGTATGTGGTCTTGCGTTGTCGTGGTGAAACAAAACTTTGCTTCTATTCACTAAAGACGGTCGATTTTTGTTAAGTGTCCCATTGATAGCTGATAGCTGATGGGAATAATAATCAGCAGTTATCGTCTGGTTTGGTTACAAAAGTTTATAATAAACAATACGGGCCATATCCCACCAAATAGACAGAATAATCTACTTGGGGTGAAGACCATCTCTAGGGGTCAGTTCTGGTGTTTCATCTTTATCTAACCATTGGCGTTTGCTAATAGGATTATTATAAAGGATCCAGTTTTCATCACCAGTAACGATACGGTTCAAAAAGCTTTCATTTTCAAGCCATTGCGGCAGCTGAGAACACACATTCACTCTCTGCTGAAGGTTGGCGACGGACAATCTATGCGGAACCCATTTTCCCAGCTTTGAAGCCTTTCCCAACTGAAGCAGATGCCTGTGAACAGTTCCATGCGATGAATTTAACCTCTGAGCTATCATATCGACTGTCAAATTTGGATCAGCTTCCACGAGTTCGAGCAAGGCGTCGGAGTTAATGACTTCAGGACGACCAGCGCGCGGGGCATCCTCCACGTCGCAGTTACCACTTCGGAATTTTGAAAACTACTTTTCCGCTTTCCCTACACTCACGGTATCCTCTCCGTGAACCGTGTTTATTTCTGCAGCAGCAGTTGTTGCATTTTTACCACTTTTATAAAAAAATACAAAATATGCCTCTTATACGCGTTCGAAGTTTCCATTTTATTTTTTAACAACACGTGCTTCTATCCGCGATTAAAACCACTTATTGACTGCACAATATATCAGAGAAAATATAAATAGTTCCGTTATATTCCGTGAATAATTTTTTGTATGCAAAAATCGTACAAAAGTGAAATTATGGGTAAAATACGCATGAACTTTTGGACTGACCTGATATTTCTTCGTTAAATTTTGAAAAATAGAGAATGAAAAACTGTTCAAAATTTTCATGGTTTTTGGGATTGGAGAATCATTTTCAAAATATCATGACACCGGCAACGTAAAACTAGAATGTTTAGCCTTTGAATTTTTATATTTTTATTTGAAATATTCAAACCAATTTTTTTTTTAATTTTTTATTTATTTTTATTATTTTTCCAATTTTTTTTTGTTATATCAAAAGGTAGACGGTAACAAATTTTGGAGATGTTCGTGATTTTAGGCATGGAGAATCATTTTTGAAAAATTATTACCCCGGTTATGGAAGACCTGAAATTGTTTATATAATTTTTTTATGTTTGCTAATTTCTTTCTTAATTGTTTTTAAAAATATCATAATTTCGGCTCTGGCAGAGATGGCATTTTTATGTTTTCGACTTTTATTTTCTTAAATGGATTTTGTTAGTTTTTATTTCTCCTAATTTTTGTTTTAATTAAATGGGAATTATCATTTTTTTCTTAAGTCTAGCAAAATAGAGAATGAAAAAATGTTGAAAAATTTCGCAATTTTTGGCTTGGAGAATCGTTTGCAAAATGTCACAACTCACTGTGGTTTTTATTTTTGAGATTTTTTAGATTCGATTTTTTTTTTGGTTTTTTTTTTTTTTGATTTTTAATTCTTTAAATTTTTTTATTTGTTTTTATTATTATTTTTCTGTTATATGGGAAAATAGAGAGTATACAAATTTTGAGAGTTTTCGTAATTTTTGATATGGTAGGTATGGTGAAAAAAGTTTATAGAACTTTCATGATTTTTGGCTTCAAGAATCATAGCTAAAATATACAAAATCCCGCTTCTGGGGGACCTGAAAATGTATATGTTTTTGTTTCACTTTAAAATTGTGCTAATTTCTTCTATTTATTGCTACTATTATTTTTTTGTTTTATATCGGAAAATACAGATTAACAAAATTTTAAGAATTTTTGTTTTTTTTTGCTTAGCTTGGAGAATCATTTTCAAAATACTATAACCCTGGTTCTGGTGGACCTAATTTTTTTTATTATTATTATTTGAATTTTTTTTTTATATTTTCATTTATTGTTATTATAATATTTTTATTATATCGAAAAATATAGAGTAGTTATATTTTGAGAGCTTTCGCAATTTTTGCATGCAGAATCATTTTCAAAATACTCCACGACGGTTCTGATGTGCCTGGATTATTTTTTTTAATTAAAAAAAAATCCTTTTTTTCATTTTCTTTTAATTTTTTTCTTTTTGTATCTCGGAAAAGCGATGTAACAAAATTTGTAGAAATTTCGTGAGCTTCGACTTGGATAAACATTTTTAAAACATCATGGTCACGATTCTAGTGGAGCTGAATTTTTTGATTAATTTCCCCTTTTAATTTTGTTTATTTATTTTATTATTATTTTTTTGTTATATCCAAAAATAGAAAGTAAATTGAAAATGTACGTTATTTGTGGCTTGGAGAATCATTTTAAAAATATTAAAACTCCGGCTGGGTCTCCGCAGCTGGAATTTCTTTTTTAATTTTGTTTTAATATTTGTTATATCGTAAAATGAAGAGTTACAAAAATCTGGAGAATTTTCGTGGCTCTTGGCTTGGTGAATCATTAAAAATATCATTACCCCGGCTCTGGTAGGCCTAGAAGTTTTTTTTTTAATTCTTTCTAAATTTTGCTAATTTTTTTGTTATTATTATTGGTTTTTTCGAAAAAGTATGGTAACAAAATTTTTAGAACTTTTGTGATTTTTAGCTGGAGACCAAGTTGTTGAATATAATTTTTGGTATTTGTTGTTGTTATTATTATTTTTTTTGTTATATTTCGTTAAATACAAATTAACAAACTTTTGATAATTTTTTATTATTTTTGGCTTCGGGAGTCATTTTCAAAATATTACAACCCCGATTCTAGGGGAGCTGAATTTTTTATTTGTTTGTTATAATTATTTTTATTGGAGAGTTACAAAAAATAAATTTCCAACTTTTATTTCTAATTTTTATAAAAATTTCTGATATGCAGTTTTATAGACCATTTAATTTTGATATAATAACTTCCAAGCTCCTAGTAGATCTAAAATTCAAGTAGGTCCCACTGACTTGAGAGTTTTTTTTTCGGTCGCGGTTTTATGCATTTTTTTTCAATTTAAGGGCCCGATGGGCTAGAGCTCGAAAATTTAAAGTTTTTTCAGGATTTTTTCTTAGAATTAAAATGTGAAAAACGATATTTACATTTCTAAGGCTTTTTATTTAACTTCGTTTAGATACAAAAATGACAAAAAAATTTTTTTTAAATTTTAATAATTTTAAAAATGGCGCTGTAGTAACCCCTCCCGCAATTGAAAAAAATGTTAATCAGTATGACTGTAGTTATGTCCCGTACTAGAATAAAAAAAAAAAATGACAAAATGGCGCGGTTTTGAATTTGACACTCGAAAAATCGTTTTTTTTCCAGTTTTTTAATCAAAAAATATGAAATAATTGAAATAATGATTTGGTTCTAGTACGGGCGATAGCCATTGATGTTGTGAAAAACGTATTAAAATTTCAGACGATTCGGTTGCACAGTTTTTTGTGTTCTTTGACACCAGGCCGAACTTAAAGTTTGACGTACAGAAGCGCGTGAACCGCTCTGTACCTAATTAATGGGCTGTAGAAGCTATAATATTGGGAATTTCCGCCTGAAAATTTCACAGTATATTCTTTAGATACTCTACTTTTGAAATATTGAAAAAACAAAAAATCGATTTTTTGAAATTTCAAGACCACCGGATCCCCTTAACGCTTACTCCACTTTTTTTTATATGGGAGAAAACACCAAACACCATCAGCAGAAAAGCTGTCAAAAATCAATGCAATTTTCGAACCACTTGAAACTAGCAATAATGTGTCGGTAAATTTTTTCCTAATATATACGATTTTTAAAAGCATACTCCATGCATTTATATGTATACACTTTCAAATTTGATTGCATATATACGCTTCCTCATGCATATACATCTATATATACATACATACGCATATATGAATATTTGCTCATATAAATGCACACTTGCATATTTTCGTACGAAAAATATATCTCACATATCTTTCATGTAAACTTATCTCACTCATTTCTCTTTCAGATATTTTCAAAATTTAATTACATGAATATAAATCTTATTTTACAGTTACACACATTAATACAAACGCCCCGAAATATGCATCAATTTGGCACTCATACTCGCCGTCTAGAAACTGCAGGGCTGAAGGGAGCATGCAAATATGCATGCAGACGGTTACAAATATACATACGCACATATACACGCATTCGCACGTACACACATACATCATGCTTGAATAAGGCGAACGAGCAAATACTTTTAAATACTTGTATATATGCAAAGGCAATAAAGCTTTATTTGGGCAACGCTGCTTTGCTTTGCTGCAACTGAATTGCTCTATTTAGTTAGTTGCCTGGTTGGTTGTTTAGGTCGTTGGGGTTTCTGGTTGGTAAAATATGAAATTCACATTTAATTATGAAATTTTCAAATATTTTATGAGTCATAAATACCGTAAAATTCAGGTTTTAATAATGAAATGAAAGGAATGGAAGAGAGCGAATTTGAGCAGCTTACTGCAGGATTGCCTGAGTTGGGCACCACAGCGCTATTGTTGGGTTTTGCACTGATTGACTAAGAAAGTCGAAGGTCGTGTAGAGGGAGTGAGGTAGAAATACGATTATCTTGTAGGAAAATGGCATTTTTAGCAAAAATAAAAGTAGCTAAAATTCATTGCATTTTTTCAAATATTCTTTTATATGAATTTTGAATTTGAAATCCATGCACAAGAGGAAATTCATTTTCAAACTCAGATTCATTGATGTGTAACTTAATTTTGAGGCTGCTGTCAACAGGAATGGAATGAGTAAAATTTTCTTCTGAACAAAAAAGAAAAAATAAAAAAATAAACTATTTTGAATTGTAAGCTAATCAAAATTTACTATGCTTTTGAAGATACCAAAACTTTATGCCATAAACTGTAGAGAGGCCTTTAAGTGCTCACTATACGAGCAGAAGCCATGCACTCAGAGTGAACATGATTTCAAACATGTATAAAACAATACAAAATTGGTATCACATTCATTTATTTTACGATTTTCTTCAAAATATTTCGGAAAAATATTACGTTTTAAGAGGTGGTTTGATTCCAAGTACCTCTCCAAATCGAGTATTTTATGAATAAATTTAGTGTATACAAATTTTTAGATAAAAGATTGGTAGAATTAGTTAAAAACAAATCTTAGAAAATCAGCTCAGATGATAGAGAAGTAAAATTAGTTTTTGAAAATAATTTTTCCAATAAAATCAAATCGGTTGATAAAAGAGTAAGACTACTTTTCGGAAATATTTTTCTCTAAAAATAATTAATGAGATTAAATGGAAGAGTTTACGTTTGAAAGATTGAGATGCGTGGGTCACATATAGCGGGCTAACACGGATTACCCACCTCAACAGATACTCTTCGGTAAATGTCACAGACAGAGAAGAAGCGGTCTCCCGCCGCTTAGATGGATTGACGGCGTAGAAGAAGACGCAGGCTTATTGGGATTTCGGGTATGGAGGTACACAGGCACGAAACCGAGGCAATGGGAGGCATATGCTACAGCAGGTCAAGACCCGACCAGGGTTGCCCAGACATGATGAATATGATGATTAAGTTTGAAAAGTCTCCATTTCTTTAAAAAATTTCTCAACTTAAAATAAAAATAATGGCATTTGCGATACACATAAGATTGGACAGAGAAGGGAATAATTTTTCAAATGTTTTTCTCCTTTGAAGACATCTTGATGTATCCCTAATTATCGTGTGAAATCGGTCAGAAAAATTTTGTACTAAGGAGTTATTTTTGGCGCAAAATTAACTTTTATTACTATAGAATAGAACGAAGTGGTTTTCCACTGTAGGCCACACTCAGGCTCATAGCGCATTGCAATGCCGCGTGGGAAACTTGTTCTTATCTCTCCTAAAACCAAAGTATACTTTTCAAATAAATTCCGGATTTCCCCAGTACTGGGATATTCCAACAATCATTTGCCTTTTTTATCTGACGGAAAAAATGTCTACGTTTGTCCCGAAAAAACAGCATTTGCGGGAAGTCCTGCTTCATTATTACCTTTTAAAGAAAAGTGCCGCTGAAACGTGACGTATTTTGATCAATATATACGGCATTCACGATCCAATATAACTTGTCAAGCGTGGTTTCGACGCTTCCAAAGTGGCATTTTCGACACGAGGGCTAAAGATCGCGAAGAAATTCGAAGATACCCAACTACTACTATTACTGGATAAAGACGCATGTTGAACCCTGGACGAAATGTCTAAAGCATTAAATGTTTGCAGGTGATAGGAGTGGTCCAGAAAGCAGGTAACTGAGTGCCACATCAATTGAAGGAGTGGGATATGGAGAGACGTTTGGTGACGTGTGAGATGCTTCTTGAACGGCAGAAAAGAAAAGGTTTTCTGCATCGCATCGTCACTTCATCACGCAATCGTCATAATTTCATTTATAATGTTTTGTTTTACTTTATTCATTTGGGTTAAAGTTTTCATTAAATTTCCACTTCTTTAATATCTGTATTGGCGGCCGCCGTAGCCGAATGGGTTGGTGCGTGATTACCATTAGGAATTCACAGAGAGATAGTTGGTTCGAATCTCGGTGAAAGCAAAATTAGTAAAAAGATTTTTCTAATAGCGGTCGCCCCTCGGCAGGCAATGGCAAACCTCCGAGTGTATTTCTGCCATGAAAAAGATCCTCATAAAAAATATCTGCCGTTCGGAGTCGGCTTGAAACTGTAGGTCCCTCCATTTGTGGAACAACATCAACATGCACACCACAAATAGAAGGAGGAGCTCGACCAAGCACCTAACAGAAGTGTACGCGCCAATTATTTTTTTTTATTTTTTTTATTGTAATATCTGTATTAATCGGTAAGATAATTTCTTTTTCTTCACAAAATTTTACTTCAATAAATAAGTAACTAAATAAACAAATAACTACAAATTATGAGTAAATATCTTTCCTTGATACCTCAAGATTTTTATCAAGATTCGTCAAGTTATTAAAGTCAAAAATAGTACCAAAAGTTCATTTTTTTTTTTGAAATTTGTAAGTAGACTTTTTATATTTTTCTGATGGTTCTTCTGAGGTTATTTTGTGGAAAAAATTATTTTAAAAACTGATTTAATTCATAAAAAATCGTACTTTTGGGTAAGTAACTTTTTAAGGTGACATTAAGATCTATTCCGCGATCACCAGCTCTCTCAATCCTGAATTGATCTAGGTGATTTCAGACTCTGCTGTATCAGTAATCGTCTATCCCGGAACATAAATAGGTGTTTCCAAATTATCTTTTCCAAGCGTGACATCTTTTATTATACATCTGGCATGGCCCATAAATGTTAAATTAAAGACTTGGTTGTGAAAAATCAAATATCAAATAGACTCGAAGCTTACTTTTGCTAATCATATAAATTGTATTATTACCAAATCTTACGTCAGGCTTTGTCCGACCCTTATACGCTGATCTTTTGTATATGGTGTTTGTACGTGCCAAACTTGAGTAGTTATGCTTCATTTGGTGTCCGTATTATACATGTCATGCTGCCAGAATGGAACGAATCCGCAAAGTAATCTTACATCTTGAACATCTGAACATTCGATAGACCTCATTAAAGAGATGAACACTTTCTTTAAAATATTGCAACTGGTGATGAAAAGTAATGTTTCCAACATCAACCTCAAATTATGCGTCAAAGCGCTGAGCGGAATGCCTCAGACAAGCTAGCACCCAAAAAATCGCGTTTGGAGAAGTCGAACATCTAGTCGATGCTCATTTGTTTTTACAATTCCAAGGCAATTATCCACAAGGAACTCGTGACAATGGGCCGAACTATGAATGCAATTTTCTGTCTTGGCGTTTTGAAGCGTTTGTTGCATCGCATTCGTCGAATTTGCCTCGAATACCGCGAAGGAGGAAGATGGCGTTTATTGCATGATAATGCACCATCTCATCGATCCATTCTTATGACTGATTTTATGACTAGAAATCGATTTTAACCATCAATCGCTCACCGTATTCGTTTGATATGGCTCCCTGTCACTTCTGCATATTCGGAAAATTGCATTTTGCCATGAAAGGAAAACGTTTTGCGTCCGTAGAGGCCATCCAATAGGCTTGTACCGAAATCCTTAAGGACATTCCGGTCAATGACCTGAAACACTCTTTCGAAAAGTTTTTAGATCACGCAAAACTATGTATCGAGGCCAGAGGGGACTACTTTGAGTAAATAAACTCGAAGTTACCAGAACAAAGCTCGTGCGGTTTCTATTTTAGTTCAGTTTGCTTTATTTTGGACTTCACCGCACAAGCAACTATGGCTGAAATGCAAAATTTTTATAATTCCATGTGAAAAACTGCAACTTTTCTTGGCGAATCTTCTAAAAAAACGTTTTATAAGCCTAAATTTATACTGCATTCCTTTTCTTCCGTTTGGGGAACAACATCAAGACGCACACCACAAATAGGAGGGGAAGCTCGGCCAAATACCCAAAGAGGGTGTATTGAAGCTTACACAACTAACATTTGTGCAAGAAATTCTACTAAAACTATTTTGCGCCATAAAGCTTAAAGCTTACATTTTTAAGAACAAAGCAGTTTTCATCAGTTATTAAATCGTTTTCCCGGGCGAGAAGGGAAGTTAACTAAACTTGCATTGCATACTTTTGTATGCACATTTCATTAAACGAAAATCTACATACTAAAATATATTTGAGTGCATGCGCATAATTACGAGCTCATGAAGCTAAAATTAGATTGTTGCAAATTTCACCAGAGTTTGCATAAATAATCAGCAGTGCATCAAACTAAAACATACAAATAATTGGATATATGTAGCCACACCAACATAATAAAAGGTCACAAATATTTTACAGACACCAATAAATGAGCAAAATTACTTCCCTTTACACTTTCATAGACTAAACTATGTATTTATATGCGTAAGTATATTTGCACCTGGTTGCCTGGGCGTATGATAAACTCCAACATCCATAAATACGTAATGAAGTTACACCTGCACAATTTTCCAGCAGCAGACATTAGCACACACATACATACGCATGTGGCAATGCAGCTACATATATAAGCAGCACATAAATAATGTATGTAAGAGGATACGTTCGTATTTGTGAATAAATTTACAGGTGTGTGGGTGGGTAAGCGGAGTAATAAATAGATACACGTGCACCGTTATGTTGCGCTACTAGAGTATGACGGCATCACAAAAATGACGCTAGTGCACGGACTTCTAATAATTAGTGGCACAGACTTCTAATATTCACTACACAGCAGTCACTTCACAATTTTCGGTTCCTCTACTCTGCTGCTACGCTCATACATACATACGTTTAATTCCAATAATAGTAATGTAACGTGGTTGACAATCATGGACGTTAATACAAAGGAGTTTAAAGCAACTAACAACTGCACTTGACGATAAGCTAAAAATTTAACCAACTGTGAAGTAGTGCTAAAGAGTTTTTGGCTATGTATGTAAGCACATTAGGCCGGAATGATTTTTGAGCCGATACTGCGTCCTCGAAATTATGTTGGTTTTTCTTATTACTAACATACACTCCAGTCGTTACAAATTATTCTACAAATATCGAAATGGAACTCATTAAAGTGAAGCAAATAAATTTATTGCTCGTCCTTCAGATTGAACTGATGGCAATAATAAAAGCCGTGACTCTGGTACAGTATGACGCGTTACCTGAAGATGATATGACAGACATAAAATACCACCATCTTTTTAGGAGACGGCTGAGGAATTTCACCTAACGCTAACACGGGTCCCTGACAATTGTGACATTGAGAGTAATTGTAGATGCGTTAACGAGACTTGGGTATGCAAACACAGAAGCTCCCTAGATGAGGAAGAGAAAGATACGATCTCACACCTTCTGTGCCTTCTCTACTCAAACGAATGCAGATTTGCCATTTTAGATAAATTTTTAATGAATTAGAACATCTATGTTCTGTGGAAATCAGGGTTGTTCTAAAATTTTTGAAAAGCACACACTGGCTTTAGAAGATAAAGGGTGGTTAAGTTAGTAGTCAAGGCCCGATGTTGAATGTGAACCACACCTAAACGTCAAGTTTTTTTCTGCATTTCATTTAAAGTTTTCAATTTCAGACTAACTCAATTGGAAGCATGGAAAGATACACAATCGAGCAACGTGTTAAAGTTATTCAGGCTTATTATGAAAACGGGCGTTCAAATCAAAATGGATATCGCGCACTTCGTGATTTTTTCGGTCAATTTAATCGTCCAAATGTGCGTACAATCGGAAAAATTGTGCAAAAGTTTGAACAAACCGGGTCTGTGGGAGATGTGAAAACTCCAGTGCATGTTCGTACAGCTCGTACTGCAGGAAATATTGCTGCTGTTCGCGATAGTGTGGTTGAAGAGCCGTCCACCTCAACTTGTCGCCGTGACTAACAATTGCACCTCTCACGCTCGTCGTTGATGAGCATTATGCATAAAGAACTAAACCCTCTTGACCATTTCAAGCGTCGTCAATGGTCAGAATAGAATGGTGGCAGGAAATGGCAAGAGTGAATGACCAATTCTCGAAGAAAATCATCTTCAGTGATGAGGCACATTCTCACCTCAGTGGATTCGTCAATAAGCAGAATTGCCGCATTTGGGCGAATGATAATCCAAGAGTGATCGCCGGAAAACCAATGCACCCACAAAGAGAGACTGCTTGGTGCGGTTTATGAGCCGGCGGCATCATTGGGCCGTATTTTTTCCAAAATGAGGCCGCTCAGGCAGTTACTGTGAATAGTGTTCGCTATCGTGAGATGATAACGATCTTTTTATGGCCCGAATTGGAAGATATCGATGTGGACGATATGTGGTTTCAACAGGACGGTGCCACTTGTCAGACAGCTAACGAAACAATGGCTCTTTTGCGCGAAAAATTTGATAGCCAAATAACAGAATAATCTCACGTCGCGGCGATGTCAATTAGCCGCCGAGATCATGTGATTTTACACCATTGGACTTCTTTCTTTGGGGTATGTTCAAGAGCTAAAGGATGGAATAATTCGGCATATGAACGGCATAAAACCTCAATTATGCCTCAGCGTCATCGAAAATTTGGAGCATCGGAGAGAGGTGTGCCGCCGAAGCCGCGGTGGCCATTTGGCCGATATTTTGTCGTATAGCACCATACCAAATATTATCATAACCAACAGAAATGACAATAATTTCCTTAAAAAAATTGTATTTTATTTAAAATCAACGCCTTTGAAACTTAACCACCTTTTATATCATAGAATACAATAAATTATTTAATACCACTAAATTCCAAATCAAAATCTACAATTTTTACCAGCAAGTTGAATTTAGTGAGTGGAAGAATACTGTGAATGAATAGTGAAGAAGAATACCAGGCGCGTCAAACAACTTTTTCTTCTTCTTCTTCTTCTTCTTAGCGTCACAGTTCTTGGTGAACGATTGCCTCCTTCACAGCTTCTTGCCATCGATCTCGAATTTCAGCCACTTGTCTCCAACATTGCACGCGCATTTTCCTAAGATCAGCTTCCACATCTTCTGGCTACCTTTTCTTTGGGCATCCTCTTTTTCTTTCTCTAATTGGGCGCAGATCTAGTGCCTTTCTCGTTGATCGCTCCCTCGGCATTCTAAAATTTTATTACAGTTTCACACTTTAAATCAGAATTTTTGGAGAAATGTCGGGTGGGCAGCTTAATAACGCACTTCAGCCATATAAAAAACTTTGCGCAATCGTTACGTGTAGAAAATGAAACAAGCCATCATTGAAAAATCAAGGCTATTCGAAGCCACTTCAAATTTGCCCTTTATAACATCAAGATGCAATCCGGTTACAGCTGAAGTATGTAATTTTGATGAGCTTTTCTTTTAATTTTTTTTTTAATTTGCGCATAAAAATGTAAATTTTATGAATGAATTTTTAAAATTTATCTCTTTTAATTTACGCAAAAAAAAAATTCAGTTTTAATGAATATTTTGATGAACATTTTTTGAATTAATTTGCGCAAAACAAAATTTTATGAATATTTTTGTTTTAATTTGCACAAAGAAATTATTAAATTTTGATAGACATTTTTTTTTTCAGAAAAAAAAGATGAGCGAAGGCCTTTTATCTTTAGTTTAAGTTAAAATAATAGTTTAGAAAAACTAAATTTTATATTTTTTTGTTAACTTACGCACACAAAAATATAAAGTTTTCATGAACATTTTTTTAATCTTTTTTTAATTTGCCCGAAACAAAAAAGGAATTTTAATCAATATGTTTTCATCTCTTTTTAATTTTCGCAAAAAAAAATTAATTTTAATGAATATATTTTTTTTTAATTCTCGCAAAGAAAATATTAAGTTTTGATGAAAACTTTTACAACTTTTTTTTTTTAATTTCTGCATAAAATATATTAAATTTTGGAGTATATTAAACAATTTCTTTTTGTTTCATTTTGAAAGTTTTAAATTTTGAATTTATATAAAATCCAATCCACTTGAAGCTGCTTACCCGAAATTTTTAAAGAACTTCGGATTCAGAGGTGTGGAAGTTTGATGAACTTTTTTTGATTTTTTTTTTAATTTACGGAAAAAAAACTGTGAAGCTCTGAAGAATATGGTTTGAATTTTGATGCCTTTTTCTTTAATTTGCGCAGAAAAATATGAAATCTTTATGAAATTTTTTTAATTTGATCAATATCTTTTTGAATATTTTTTTACCTTTTTTATTATTTCACAAAAAAAAATGAAATTTTGAAGAAAATTTTTTGTTTTAATTTGCACAAAGAAAATATTAAATTTTGATGAAAATTTTGTCAATTATTTATTTTTTGATTTCTGCGCAAAATATATGAAATTTTGATAAATATATATTTAACAATTTTTTTCTTTTTAGAGTTTGAAATTTGAATTTACATGGTTTTCGTAGGAATATAAACTTTCATTAAAAATTGTTTTTAAATGTAATAATAAAATAAATAGATTGGCAAAATGTTTGAATTAATCTTTTTGCTACACTGCTGGTCTTAGGTTAGACGCACGTTTAGTTGCATACAACTTTTCTTCATATTTATTTATTAAAGGGCGATAGAAAAGAAGCTGATACGCAAAAACATTTCTTATTTAATGGTACTTTAAATATAATATTCAAATGATTATACGTATTTAACAAAATTGTGTTTTTCAAACATTTTCATAAACCTACTCAAAATAAGGCGAATTTTTCTTGGTCATTAGAATAGACGCACTTTGGCTTTTTAATTTTTATAAGAAAAGTATTTGGATTTTAACTTAAATTACTATTTGATTTATTTGAAATAAAAGAAAAAATAATTTCGGTAATAAGTACTGCCTCCTTTGTTAGTAATAACTTCATAAATCCGGTCCTTCATAGAATGATACAAGGAATCTATGTAGTTCAAGGAAATCTCGCTCCAAGCACGTTTAATATCTGCAGTTAATGTTTCCTTATCTTCGTCCTGCTTTCTTCCTTCGTATACCTTCCGTGTTAGCCAGCCCCAAACATTTTCAGTTACGTTAAGATCTGGAGAATATGGTGGCCAGGTCATGATATTAACGTTTTGATTCGAAATAAAAGATTTTACTACTCGAGAGTTATGAGTAGGAGCATTGACTTGTTGAAAAATCCAAGGAATTGGTCCAAAGAAATCTTTTAATTTTAGAAATACGGACTCCAACAATGTTTTGAAGCGATCGCCGTTCATCTTTTGATCGATAAAAATCAAGTCAATTTTTCCATAAAACGTGATAGCACCCCACACCATTATTCCTTCTTCTCGGCTTTGGTGGCGACTTAAATATAGCTCATCTTTCCGTAAATCGTGATAAAAATATTGAAATCCATCGGGGCCATCTAAATTAAAACGTTTTTCATCAGTAAATACAACTGAACGACAATCATTTAGTCGAGTGTCAGATTGGACAGTCCACGTCATGTATTCTTTCGCGAATTGAAGCCGGTTTTCTTTGCGTATTGCATTCAAAGGGGGTTTTTTCTTGATTTTTAGACGCTTCAGGTATTCTGCATTTCTGATCGTACGCTGAACAGTTGATAGGCTTGCTTTTACTCCGGCCAATTCCTTGATTTTAGCTGCAGATTTAGTCGAATTCGAAGCAATTCTAACAATTTGGCGTACTGCTTGTTTTGATAATGCTTTTTTCCCCTTTGAAGTTATTTCCATATGCCTCTGGATCCTTCAAATATCTGTCAACAGTTCTGGAGCTGCGATTTATTTGTTTGGCAATGTTCCGATTGGACAGTCCTTGCGAGTGAAGAAAGTCTACTTTTTGACATTCCAATAAGCTCATAGCGGCAGCTTTTCCCATTTTTTTCTTCAAATGTAGCTCGAATACACTTTATTTGTTTATTTTTGATATTTTTTCAATACGAAAGTTTACACTTGTGCACGCAATACGAAGAAATTTAAGCTGCGTCTAATTCAATGACCAACCGAAAACATGTGTGATTACCATAGAAATTTCTATAATCTCCCAATGTACAGTTATTTTTTCGCAAATCAACCAGCTGTCAGCATTTTTTTTTTCGAACAAAATTCGCACTTTGATAAGTAAAGCATTTTGGACAATTAGAACAAGCATGATAATAAATAATTGATTTTGTTAAAAAAACCGATGGTGTGTCTAACCTAAGTCCAGCAGTGTATAGTTATTAAATGCACTGCGTATAAAATTCAAAAGTATACCTTATGACTTATGAGGATTTTGAAGGCAAATTTGGAGCAAATGATAAGCATAAAATGGCATATTAAAATAAGTTTTTGAGGGTTAATAGCGTTTTGGCTTGCCGTATTGGTGAGACAAAAAAGTTCCTCATAAAAAATATCTGCCGTTCGGAATCGGCTTAAAACTGTAGGCCCCTCCACTTGTGGAGCAAGACGCACGTCACAAATAGGAGGAGGAGCTCGGCCAAACACCCAAAAAGGGTGTACGCGCCAATAATATTTATTTATATATATTGGTGAGACATGGATAACCGAAGACAAAATGATTTCTCGGAAATATATCAAGGCCTACAAAAGTTAAATTAAAAGCTGGGTAAACCGGTTATCCGGCAAGCGCAATAGTTTACTTGGGTAAAATTTTTCCAAATATGTCAGGGGTTTACTCATTTATTGATTTATTTATTTCAAATATATTTATAATAATTTTACTACAAAATGAAAGCAACTAGCAGCAGAAGCTATAGGCCAAGTGCGTGAGCTTGAAACTAGAAAAAATGGAAACTTGACATGTGTATGGAAAAATTGGGCAGGAAAGAGAGACATATTTAAATAAAAAAATGTTCCTCATACTGAGCAATATGGCATATATATGTACCTATATGGACTCCATTAGGTTATTACAAGCAAATGTTACGTGAACAAAATGCCGCAGTATGCTTGGCTATACAAATTTGAGCTAACTTCCGAGTTGTTTTATTTTATTAGATTTTACTTTTGAAGTTTTGTTATTTTGCGTTTTGTAGCAGTCACATTTTGCTGTCGAGCATTGAACAAGGAATAAAGAGCAAAAGTAGTTTTCCACTTCCTTTCGCTATTTATATTCCTATACATTGGGAAGCATATGAAGGGCAAAAATATGTACCCAAATTTCCTGCTCACCATATTGCACTAATGCATGCAGTTCCCACGGCGAGTGGATGTGCCTGTTCTGTGAATTTTTTCTCATGAAAATATTATTGTAATCAGGCCGTTAAATTTTGCTGTTACACGCCATGTAGTACATGCCCATCTCTAATACGAGCACGCCAATATTTGACAAAAATTACAGCAACGACGATGCACCACCACAGCGCAACTCAATTTCGGTTCTTTTATGTGAAGCTTCAATTTATGCAATAAGCTGCTCGCGCTCTCCATGCCACATCACACTTAGTGAATAACCCAATGCTTTTTAAAGGCGCCAATATGTACTTATATGCATGTGCATGAGCAGTTGCTTTGTTGTAGTTGCACTAATTTCAAGCTGCCAAAACTGCGCGTATGCTACATAACAAATTGGTCTGCCTGTCTGTTTGTAAGTCCAGGGCTTTGTTCTAAGCGTGTCTACCTGTCGGCTGTCTCACAAATTTACAAAATATTTATTTATATTTATATGTGGCTGTGGCTGATAGGGTTAAAACACTAAGCTACATGCGCACAAGAGTAATCAGACATACATATGTATGCTATACCTTTGGTAGATACGCAACATTTTTTATCCTGCTTCTCATCACTTTCGCAGTTCGCTTGCCTCGGTAATTCACGTACTACGCCAACATGTGCATCAATATGAGTACACCTCTGTGTATGTATGAGTTTATTTTAATCAATTTGTTTCGCGCTTTTTATACGAAGAACGCTGTCATTACAGCGTAGCTCCTTTCTGCAGTTGCGCATCCACATTTGCATTTTCATTGCGAAGTGACGCGTTCCTTCCATTCTCGTCAACATTTTTGTTTCTGATGCGCGTACTTGCTTGCATTGGTGGTAGTTGGAAAGCTCATATTTGTCATGCAGGAGTGTATAAATATAATAAGCAAATATTTTCATACGCACTACTGCATACACTTACATATCCACGGATATACTCCCACATGTAGTTAGTTAGTCACACTAAACTCAAATAAACCGTTACATCATGCAGTTTCTTAGACTGCTATTTGAATACTAAGTACATGAAATTATTTTGAATGAGTTTTGCATTTCAAGAAATAATTAAATGAGCTGCAATTTGCCAAGCTCTACTTAGCTGGAGGGAAATACTTACGTTGTAGAAAGAAATTCGAAAATAAATGTGTGTGCTTACACGGCATTAAAAGCGGAGAGGAGCTAAACGGCATCGAAATGGATAGAGAAATAATTATAAAACACAAGACTGACGTATTTCAAACGTAAGAGACAAAGTTTTCATTTGAAGCGTACCTTTTCTAGTTGTAAACAAACTGGCTTAATAAGATAAGGTCAAATAAAAATAAAAAAATTAACTAAAATAAATTAAACTAAATAAAATATGCTAGTTTTTAATGAAAGCAAATAATGGCGAACACATAAAATTCAATTTAACTAAAATAGAAAAACAAAAGCATACAAAAATTAAATTAAAATACTAATATAAAATAAGATAAAATAAAACAAATTTAATTAAATTAATTTCAATTCAAAAGAAAAAAGAAATAAGCAAAATAAAATAAAATGAAATAAGTCAAACAAATGAACGCATAATAAAAGAACTAAAGAAATATATAATATCCCGAAACAAAAAAGAAGAAGAACAAAAACCAATAAATATAAAATTAGTAAAAGAAAAGAAACCAGGAAAAGAAGACTATTCCTTAGCAAAAAGTTTTAGACCAATCAGTTTGACATCGTTCGTGTTGAAAAGTCTGGAACGAGTGATGGATTCCATGCTCTCTGAGAAGTTGTTAACCGCTGGTGAAAGCAGTCACAAACTAATCACAGTCAGGGCCAAGCAAGAATGTCCTCAAGGGGGTGCTCTTTCTCCCCTGCTGTGGTGCTTCGTCGTAGATTCTCTACTAGCTAAGATGCAGGAACTCAGTTTTCATGTCCAAGCATATGCGGACGATGTCTGTGCACCAACATCGGATATATCCTTAAGGAGGCTTTTGCACGAAAGTGCAGAGGATTCTTGACAAAATCGTTGACTGGTGCATAAGACAAGGTCTTTCCGTTAAATCGAACAAAACAACCATAGTCTTGTTTACGAGAAAACAGAAATTGGATGGACTCAGTCTTCCAACACTGAAAGTTGTGGCACTTGGTCTTTCCGATGAAGTTAAATATCTAGGAGTGATCTTGGATAAGAAGCTGACTTGGGAGACACACGTTTCACTGAGCGTGAATCGCGCATTGAGGATTTTTCAGCAATGCCGCAGAGGCTTGGTAAAACTTGGGGTCTGAAACCTGCTGTGGTACTATGGATATACACAGCACTTTTCAGACCAATCATCACTTACGCTTCTGTGGTCTGGTGGCGATGGAGCATGGTTAAGTCCACAATCCGGCTGCAGAGAAGTGCATGTTTATGCATCACGGGTGCCATGAGTACAACCTCTGGTGATGCCCTGAGTGCTATGCTTGATTTGCTCCCCCTGGATCTTAAGATACAACAGGAAGCAATAAAAGCAATGTGTAGACTCCATAAATATGGTTGCTGGCACGAAGACGGAACTTCGGGACACAGAGAAATCTTTAAGTTGCTATCTGAGGAGTATCCACTGTTTTTGACACCTAAAGACGGCCTGATACGCACAGTTTCATTTGGAAGGAAATTTGATTTCCATTGCGTGAGCAACGGAGCAATCTAGAATGCATGCAGGGAGGTTTGACGGATATTTTCTTTACCGATGGGTCCAAGAATGAAATAGAGTCTGGAGCCGGATGGTACTTAAACGATAGTAATAAGTATCATTATGCTATGGGGGAAATTGCAACTATTTTCCAAACAGAAGTTTTTGCCATCCTGACAGTAGCCGAATGGATAATCGAGAGGAGCTGAAGCGGGAAACAGATTGGAGTTTTCAGTGACAGTCAGGCTACACTGAAGGCCCTGGAGAACGCGAAGCAAACCTCGAAGATTGTTCAAGAATGTAAGAAGCTCAATTCTGTCGCAAGGCAAAATAGGCTTGTACTTATATGGGTTCCAGGACACTCCGGTGTTCAAGGAAACAAAATCGCCGACGAATTGTCCAACCGTGGATCAGCGGTACCCCCACAGGGGCCAGAGCCAATAATCGTAATCAGTTCCGCAGCAATCATAAATTGGATCAGCAATTATGTAGGCAATCTACATAAAGGGCGATGGTCCGGTCTGGAACGCTGCAGAACTTCAAAGTGTTTTGTGACAAGTCCGAACAGAAAACTGTCAGACTTTCTACTAAAACTTTGAAGGAAAGACATTCGGTTGATGGTCGGTATCATTACAGGACACAACCTATGGGGCCAGCATATGACCCCCATTGGAATCATTGAGAACGCAAAGTGCCTGTATGCTTGGAGGAGGCGGATAGCACTGAGCACTTTCTCTGTGAGTGTCCTGCTTTTGCTAGAGCACGGCTACGAGTTTTGGGTTTCGATGTCATGGGAATGTGTAATATTCGTTGTCTAAAACTGGAGGATATTTACAGGTTTGCCAAAGAATCTGGAAAATTCTCACAGGACTAACTATCTCTATCTCTGTCTCTATTCTTTCCTATCTCTTTCTCTGATACTTTTCTGCCTCCCTCCTTGACTATCTACCCCCTTTCCAGAGCTTCAAATACAATGGGCTCTTTAGCCTGAGTGTTTTAGGAGCCACCAAATCTCCTGGCGCTCCTTGGCTCGACCTTTTCAAATTCAATTAGCCTGCAAAACTATGGAATAACCAGGTAAGTGAAAAAAGAGGCATTACGTCATCCTTTTAGAGGGCTGCACTAAGTGGTGGATTGACCCTTCACTTGTACATGCTTTTGACTTTATTATGGTTAGTTGGGATCAGAATACAGCGGCTCCTGTTGCTCGAACGAAATCTTAATATTTTCGAAATGTTCGATGCCTTAGGCTTTCTTAGCTCTAATAGGATGTTTCTATCAAGCACAGTGCAACGCGAAAGGTACCTAGCTATCTGATATTCTGAACATGTGGAGGCAAAAGGTGTAGAACTGCACACGGAGTTTTACTCAGTATATTTTTTCATCTTGGAACGTAGGTTGGGCCAACCTCAACCTCGTTTTCAAAAAGGGCCAACATGCAGCGGTGTGCCAGAACGTATGCCTTACATTTTCCTATAAGGCTATATATATGAGCCCCTTCGAGTTGTGTTTTCCTTCCTTCGTGGATTTCTATTCAGTATAACGCAAAGGATTTGAGCTTTATTTTCGAAGTTTTGTCGGATGTCTCTCAGTTTTGGGGAAGTGGCCGATGGCTTCGTGTATCTCCTCGTGAAGCGGCATAGTTCCACTTGAATCGAGTTGTCACACAATCATCGCTCTTGAGTGAATGGAGCATTTGGCACTCGAGACTTCGCAAGAATTCCCCGCTTCGTCAATTCAAAGGTTTTACAGTTTATGTAATTTAAGGTCGAAAGCGCAAACTCTCTCAAATATGAAATCACTGTGGGAGCACATGGTTGTCTATGAAATCAGGGAGTCCCTGTGTCTTATAAGATATGCTGCTCAGAACCTGTACCTATACCATGAAACATAGTGGGCACGAGACCGGAATCTAGTTTAAGGCCTTCCAGAGTTTTTACGGTTTGGAGATAGGCACGATAATAGACTGAAAGTTCTTTCTTCAGAGAATCACCGCCACATGCGCAGGTCACACAATGCCATAACCACTTGCTCAGAGGTTAGTTATTGTCAAGCAGAAACGTAAGCAAAAAAAAAGTTCGGTTCAAAAACAGTCAAGCTAAAGGGAGCTGAAGTCTTATCACTTCATTGCATCTGTTTCACAATTCTACGGCTGCAATGAATAGAGGCACCAACAAGAAGGGTAGAATATAGGCAGATATAGCTGGAATATGCGCCATTACTAGGTATGAACCCGTTTGCTGAACCCTTAGTAAATTGATATGTCAAATGAAAGGAAAACCAAAATGCAGTAAAGTGCTCGATATGACATTTTGAGGCCAAGCCATTTATTGCTAAAGAAATGTAAATTAATTCCGCTATTTTTAATTAAAATTTGCTGCATTTACTTAAGTCATAAGCCAAGCACGTGTGCTCCAAATATTTATTCACATTTCATTTACCCAAAGATTTGATTCTCCTTCACAATTACGTAATTTACTTACAGCTCAAATAACATCTTTCAGCTCCCATACACGCACACAGCCTTTGATGCATGCATGCGTGTAAATAAAATTCCAGAGCATCACTGCAAAATCCAATTAAATCTCTGTTTATTTGTTTAGAAATAAGCTACCCTGCAATAAAAGGCTGGTATGCCTGGAAATATGCAGAGCCTTGCATTTTTTAAATAACCCCAAATAAAATTCAACCAAGGTAGAGTTAATGGAAATGCCAAGCCAAATACGAGCGCTAAAGAAACGCACACATATGCATGTACTCAAACACAAACACATATGCACGTCAACAAAAAAAACTTACGCCTGCTGTGCACAAATCAGAAGAGCTGAGCCAGTGAGGGCGAGATTTTTGAAAATGATTTTTTGTTCTGAGTTTTTGGGCTGCATAACCAGCAACGAGATGAGCCTAAATGTGAACCGGCACAAAGGTAAAAGTGGCAGAGAGAAAAAAAATCTGTCTGATGACAGGATACAAACAACAAAAAAAAAACAAAAACAAAAAAACAAAACATGGCTAAAACAAGAATGTCAACATTTTGTAATTTTAATAAATTTTTACTGGCATAACACGGAGGTGGGTTAAGCAGGCAACCACCTAAATGTAATGTGTGGTGAAAATAAGAGCAGCAATAACAACACATGAGGCTAGTGGTAGCTGTCGGTAGAGGAAGGAAAGGAGTATTCAAACAAACGAACACGATGAAAAAGTTGAAATTTTAGTGTTTCAGCTGATGCCGACAAAGTTCTGATTGCTGATGTTAGCTGTTGTTGCACAAACACATAGCGCTGTCATCAGCCTTCGTCATATGTATGCGCAAGGGATGTTAGTCCCGAAATCTTGGTATGTTAATCCTGAGTTATCGAGATACCAATATCGCGGGATTTCGCGATTTTTGATTTTCTGCCATAAATCCTTCTTATTTTTGAAGGTTTCCTTCCCGAGTTGCTTCTTTAAATCTATCCAAATGTTTTCAATGAGATTTAGGTCGGGTAACTGGTTTGGCTAATCCATAACTTTAACATTATTTTGCAAAAAACCATTCACGTACCAACATTGAGGAGCGTTATTGGTCATTGTCCGGCAAAAAAGCCACCGAAGTGACATATATTGCTCAGCATGAGTTCTTGCAGTATGTCCTTCTGAAGAAATTTATCTTTTATCCATCCCCGGAGCCACTCACTATGAGGCAGACGCTTCTGGATCTACCGACGTTGATGACTTACCTGAATCTACTCAGCAAGTGATGCATGCTCCTTGACTGCATGCCATCAAGTCATTGCAAGAGATACAGTGTAGAGCTACCAGAGGCTCTGAAAATGACCCCGGCAAACATTGTTTTCGCATTTTCACGGATGGCTCCAGGACCAAGCATGGCTCCGGCTCTGGGGCCTATGTGGAATCCAGCATGACAAAACTGCACTTTGCTCTTGGAATGCATGCATCTATGTTTCAAGCGGAGGTGGATGCGGCTCAAGAAGGGAGGAACTTTGTTGTGGGAAATCGCTGGAGAGGCATATCTATATGTGTCTGCAGCGACAGCTAAGCTGCGCTTATGGCCTTAGACAGCCTCCCAACCCCATCAGGGGTAGTCGAGTCCTGTAAATCCAGGCTGAACTATGTCGGTAGACGTAATAGCCTGATGCTAACATGGGACACGTGGGTATCGCAGGTAACGAGACCTCTGACTGCTTAGCTAAGATGGGCCAACTGAGGCCAACTTCTTTGGCCTAGAGCCCGTTTTGCCACTCCCTTCTGCGGCCATCATAGCCATGGTTAGCAAATGGGTAACTACTACCCCCAGGCGAGCTTGGCAGGCTGAGAGAGGCTGCAGATGGACTAAACTGATGTTACCTGTCATGCCGATCGACTGTCGTAAGCCCTTCTGTCATTAAGCAGAGGGGAATACAGACGGCTGGTTGGACTGATGACGGGGCACTTTCTGAGCCTTCGCTCGAATCAGGTTAGAGGTTTTTGGCACTGATGTGTTAAGAAGCGACCATCTTGGCTCCTTGACACCACAACATCTACTCAGATTTATTGTGGGAAGTAAAGCATTAGCGTATTTACATTCATCTGTGTATTAGCCTCAGTGTTAACTCAGTCATATTTTTATAATTAGATCAAAGGGCTTATTGAATCGGCTTGTGCTATTCCCGGAATACCAACTGACAGTTTGTCTCTTCACTATCGGCCTCGGAGCAGATAAAGATTTCAACTGCAGACTAAGCAAATACAGGACGGCGTTCGGGTGGATGCATACTTTATGGACTAGGGCGCAAATCTCCAGACACGCTAAACTCCACATATTCAGATCATGCGTGAACTTAGTTTTGTTGTACGGAAGCGAAACATGGCTGATCTCTAACACAATCCCACAGAGGCTACAATCTTTCGTCAACAAATGCCTCCGCATCATCTGTAGAATATTCTGGCCGAACACCATCAGCAAAGACGGGCTGTGGTGATCACGTAGATGGGTGCTAGATGAGGAACCCATCATATGGCAGATCAAACGCAGAAAGTGCCGATGGATAAGTCACACGGTTAGGAAACCACTAGATAACATCACCAGAATGCCACTGGGCTGATATCCGCAAGGAAGCAGAGGTCGCGGTCGGCCAACTATTACTAGGAGAAGGTCGATGTTGCGAGAGCTAGCAGATGCCGACACGTGGTTCACTAGACAGGGCTAGTTTACTGGGGCGGAAGCCCTTGGTAAGGAAAAACCCGAGTCATTCCGATAACGTACAACCGGCTGCCATGAGAATGCCGACATCGCATGGGATGGCGTAAAAATAGCAGACCAGAACTATGTACGATGGAAAAGTCTTGTCGAGGCCATATGCACCCAAGTGAAGTGAACAAAGAAAAAAAAAATAGTAGAGATATTAAATGTTTTTTTTTTATTACATTTTATGGCAAGGCGTGGTTTTTGACCGATTTCAGTTTACATATTAACAGTGTCGAAATAAAGTGTTAGGTGTTTTAATGCTTTACTTGTTTGTTTTCCAAAGAACTTGAAGTTTTTGCATTTTAAATCCCTCTAAATGCTGGAGTAAATATGAATCAATACAAAACGGGAATCACGGATAAATAAGGAGTGATATTTCTTGCTGTTGAAGTAGAAAATTTGAATTTATTTTCAATGTCAAAACTCATACTTGACATACAGTTTATCCATATCAATTTCTCTCTATTACATTCAACCGATATGTGAGCGAATCATAATGACCTTGGGCAAAAGTATGCGTTTATAAAAATTCATTCTTTCAAGACTAGTCCGTATTAACATACAGTGACTCAAAGCTTATTTGATGCAGGGGATACTTTTTTAGAAAAAAGAAAATTACTCGATGTTTATTCAATTTAATAAAAAAAATGTATACGACATGTAATACGATATGTATGCACTGTTCACTAATGCAAAAAGAACAACAACAAAAGCAAAGTTTGCTGAAAAAATATAGAAACAAATAGTTTTCTCATCAAAATATGCTCACAGCTTAAATGATGCAGTGTATTTTATATTTTCTCTGAGAATGGAAAAACGGTGAAATGTATTTTTTTCTGTTTAGATTAAACAATTTTTGTAAAAAAAAGTTGAAAAAACTTAAATTTTTTAAAATGGGAAAACGGACCCCACTTGAAAAAAGTGCAGACGTTATTCGTCTTTATAAAGAGAGCAAAACCCAACGAAAAATTACAGAAATTGTTGCTATTTGTTCCTCAACTGTCCAGCACATTATAGAAAGGTTTCACCACGAAAACAGGATAGAAGATATGTTAGGTTAGCGCTCCAATTTAAGCACTCCAAAATTAACGAACGAAGTCGAAAAATACTTAGGCAAGATCTGTAACCCTGAAACAGTTCGTAGAGTTCTGTGCGAAGAAAATTTCCATGGAAGGACTGCCTGAAGTAAGCCGTTGATTAATGCTCGTAAAAGAAAACAAAGAATACAATTTTGCAGACAACATTTGAACATAGACACCTCGTTCTGGAAGTCCGTTGTTTTTGCGGATGAAAGCAAATTTAACCTCTTCAGGTCTGATGGGAAGTCCTGCGTTTGGAGAAAACCAAACACCGCGCTTTAACCATGACATTTGCGCTCTACAGCTAAACACGGCGGGGGCAGTGGGATGGTATGGGGTTGCATAGCCTATTCAGGCGTCAGAAACTTAACCTTTATCGAAGGAAACATGAATAAAGAGATGTATCTGGATCTGCTAAAAGAAAATTTAGTACAAAGTGCGGATAAAACGGGCATTAGGGATTCGTTTAAGTTCTACCAAGACAACGATCCCAAGCATACGTCTGGTATTTTTTTATAAACTTGGTTTATCTGAAACTACCCACATATAGCACAGACAGTCCAGATCTCAACGTTATGGAGAGTTTGTGATCAGTGCTGAAAAATAAAATAAGAGACCACCATATTTGTAATGATTCTGATCTGAAACGGGTCCTACAGGAAAAATGGAATAAAATTAGTTCCGATTATACAGCAAAACTTGTAGAATCTATGAATTCTCGATTAAAAGCTGTTCTGAATCAATGTACCCCACTAAGTAATAGCCGTAATCATGGAAGCGAAATATTAATGTGCTTATGTTTTTGAAGCTGTGACCTCGAAACTGTAACGACATTATTTTAATTTGCCATATCTTTCTTATGAACAAACATTTTTTGTTATTTTTGTTATTAAATAAAACATGTTATTTAACAATAAAAAAATATATTTGATATTTTAATATAATATTTTTGTTTTTTTTGGCTGGATCAAATAAGTTGTGAGCCACTGTAGCTGAGATTTTTTAAATTTCAGTTATTGAATTTATACTGATACTAGTATGTAACCCCCGAAAATCGGGTGGGCTTTTTTCCCACGGAAAATAAACAGCATATGTGACATTTTTTTATATAGTAAAATGATGATTAGAAAAGTATATATTTTTATTCATATGTAATATGTAAGAATTTATGAATATAATATTTTTAAAATTTTTTTCAATTAAATCACTACATTTTTTTTCAGTTAAATCACTACATTTGATTTCAGTTAAATCAGATTTGCCAAAGTAAAAATTTTTTTTCACAGATCTTTACGTTTTAAAAAATTTTAAGAAGAATGGTAAAAAAAATTTCAAAGTTCTTATTCATATGTGATTTCATAATGGCTGCATACATAAAAATATACATGTACACACATAGAATACAATACAAAGAAAAAAAAAAACATTTAAAAATTTATATCTGTGTCAAAAAGTTCGTTGATTTGATGGGTATGAGTGTTCTTTTAAATGGCGTTGGGCATCGTCTATTACTATAAAATTTGTCTAAGAATAGCCCAAATACAGTTTACCTTTGAAATAGTATCAAATAAATAACTAATTTGTCGCTCTCTCCTCATTTTTTAAAACTATTTAAAATGTTGAGTTTTGCAAAAAGGATCAAACGCACACGAAAACAAAAGTGGATGCTTCTACCTATCCAATACGTGACGTTTCAAACATTTATCACTTACTTACCTGCTCTATTCCTCCACTTAAAGTAGGAACTCTTCTACGAACTCTTCTTCGTCGTCCTCTAGGCATATTTTAAAATTAAATATGGATGTACTTTTTTCTTAAAATAAATTCTATTTTGCGTCCGTCCAAAACTCTTACTAATTTGCACTGTTACCGTTGTTTTAAGTGAATTGACAAATTTCAAGTCGATTTTCAATTCATACTAATTATTGCCATCACAACAAAATTTTGAAAAAAATTCGCAGCACCCGTTGGGACTATGTTCATGAATACATATTTATTAGTAAAGAGAACAAAGCAAAACAATTAAAGAGTTCTTTTCTCATACAATGCTGTGCTCATTACAAAGAGAACTAAACAAAGCAAACGTACTCATATATATGCGTATATTTGTGTGTCAACCCGCTTTGCATAGACATCACTGTTATCAATATGAAAATTTTGATAACTTTACACGCAAATATTTCATGAACTAATTAACCAATTTTAATTTTTATAATTTTCCGGAAATATGCTCATCAAAACCTTTCTTTTGATATATATTTCATATCTGTACGTGTTGTAGTTTAGTCAGAATAAGCGCCATGTTTTAAAATAATACTATAGATTAAAAAAGTTATCTCCTGAAGTGAATACCGGCATGAATCGTGAAATCCCGAGATTGTTTAAAAAATATCCCGAAGTCTCACCATCAAAATTTCCCGCCAATATTCGTATCGCTAGCGTGAGCCTAAATGAAATTCAAACTTAACGAGTCAGTGGCTTTGCATAATTTCCGGCGCTGCCACAAATTTCTCAATTCACACACCAAAGCAATGATATAAGTTATCATTTTGGCAGCGTAGTGACGCAATGTTGGCAACAGAAAGTGAGAAGAACGGGCTGCTGATAAGAATACATCAACTGTTACTATTTACAGGGTGACAAAAAATAACTGTATACAAACTTCCTTGTGCAATTAGATGAATGTAAAATTTTTTTAACGAATGTTCTTATTTTGTGATTTTTATGTGTGTTCTGAAGTACAAAAAAAAGTATTTGTTTCTGTTCCAGCTCTATTTAAACACTTTGTGTAACGATGTCAAGTAGTCGCTTAGCCATTATAGCCCTGCATCAGCTAAGAGCACGCAACTGCGAGATAGCACGGAAGCTTGGAACTGCACGTTCATTGGTTTCTCTTGCAATCAAACGATTTAAGGAGCTTGGTAATGAAGGTGACCATCCTGGAAGAGGAAGAAAACGAACTGTTTGTTAACACTTCCAACAACCGGAAAATCATCAAAAAAGAGTTCAACGAAATTCTATGGTCTCGATGAGGAAAATTGCTCATAAGACAGGCATCAATCGTGAATCGCTCGCCTTATAGCAAAAAAAAAACTACAAACATGCCAGGTGCTCACGGATGAAAACAAGAAAGTAAGACTCGAGCGATGCCGCTCTCTTCAACGTCGGGCCACAGGTACGGGCTGGGAAAAAATCGTCTTTACGGATGAGAAGCTGTTTACGTTGAACAAGCGCAAAATCATCAAAACGACAGATATTGGACAGAAGCCCCTGGACCTTTGTTCATTGTTGAATATAGTCCAAATCCGCGATCTGTCATGGTCTGGGCTGGAATTTGCGTCAGGGCAAGACTCCTCTGATTTCCATAAAGGAGTCAAAATCAATAAAGAAGTTTACCGTCAAGACATATTAGAAGCATTTGTTCTTTCCTGGTCCCAGCAGAGCTTTGATGACGGTAAGTGGACGTTTCCACAGGACTCGGCACCAGCCCACAGAGCAGCAAAAAAAAAACCCAAGAGTGGTGAAAAGCCAATTTCCCATCTTTCATTACTTCCCAAGAATGGCCACCCTACTCACTGGATCTGAATCCGCTAGATTACAGCGTATGGTCGATTTTGGATACAAGGGCCTGTGCAAAACGCCGCAAAACTTTGGAGTCCCTGAAGTAAGCGTTGCGTCGAGAGTGGGATTGCATAACGGTAGATGAATTACGGCCTATAGCCCAACATATTTTGAAACGTTTGAGCTTGTGTATTCGTGCTAAAGGTGGCCACTTCGAAACTGGCTGAATATAAGGTTACTCAAACATTGTCTATTAAAATTTTAAAATTTGTTTTGAGCTACTATCAATGATAAATTTTTTTTATTAAAAAATGTTGTATACACTTATTTTTTGTCACCCTGCATTCGACATTGCGCTTGTACACACATAGCAGCCGTTTGTGAGGCGAAAACTTCTGCCTGATATGAGCTAAACAAATGATGGCAATAATGTCATGTTTTCGCAGCAGGTTTATTAATTTTTCAAACAGTGTTTCAAAATTTATGAAAAAAACTACATAAGCAAACAACAAAGCAACAAAGACGAGTCGATTTGACGTTATGCAAATTAAAGTTTTGCATATTATTAAATCCCAAACATTAATATATTCACTCATACATACATACGCAATTGTGAGCTTTTGGACTTTCGCGTGAACACTTAAACGTCAAAACTTAATTCCACTTCACACACAGCAGCATCAACAAGGTCACTCTTTATTTTGCTCGAAAAATATTTATTTATGCGTCAGTATATGTTTTGTTGTTAGCTTCAAAGAGTTCCCTATTCAGATTCAATATAAATTGGTGCAAAATTAATCATGAATTTTGTTAATGAATAACTTTTTTGCTTAAAAAAAATTATTGTGACTTATGGAAATCTTTATTTTGACTTTTACGTGCGTCATTAGTTGCCTGTTTGTATACAGCAGCTGTTTGGTTCACAAGTGTCAAATTATTAAAAAAATATATAAGTTGTTGTTATTGTAGCAGCATAAAAAATCCCCATACATATATTGGGGATGCTGCTGAAATGATAGCTCTTGGCCGGATTAAAATCCGGTCGTTTCGGTTACGTAGAACCGTCTGTCGTGGGAACGGAAGGGAAACTATAAGTCTTCCGATAGGGTGAATAATTTTACTCCACCTTATTTATTAGTGTCAGCGGTTTTTACAACCTTCGAAACTTATTTGATATATAATTTTTGGATTGTCCTTCAGCTCTTACAACGATGCGATCTTTTTCCCTTCAATTAGGGAACATTTTCGTTTTGCCTATGGTTTTTTCGTTTTTGGAACAGAAAAAATACATAATTTCATAGCTCTTCCAGCCAAGTGAATAAAAATAATAATGATGTTTTGCAAAAAAACAACGACGAAATTGTTGATACCTTTTTTTGGATAGTAAAAAAATCATTTATCACACAAAATTCTGTGCAAAATTTATATTTACCAAAGAGAAACTAAAATTGCAAAATGGCTGATGAGGTCGAGATAAAAAATCCGAAACTGAATACGCATAAAACTCGCTGATAGGAACTGCCGTAGTAGTTAATTATATTTTCAATTCTGTATATTTTTCCTGGTGTAAGCCTCTACGGAATACATAATCCTACTGCCATCACCAGTACACATTTTCGCTACTGGCTGCCCTGGATTCTAGTTGCATATTTTTTGTATTAAAAATTAAGGTAACAATGCGAGGAGTTTTCATATTTTGCATGAAGCTTTTGAAATGTTAATGAAGTATGTATGTATATGTATATAGGTGAAAGAGAATACAGGTGCTGATTGGGAAATCGCAAATACGAGTGGAGGTAGTAGTAATACATAAATATTTGAAGAAAAGGCTACACGAATTTTGAGTTCGATATGGAGATATTGAGAAATATGGTAGGTGTATTAACTGGTCATTGTTTAATAGGTAACCATGCCAGGAAGTTGGCACTTACATACCACGATTTTTGTAAAAGCTCTCTTAACCCTAGGACTTATACCCAACTTTTACTACGACAGTTTTGCGAGTTTATATTCATTGTAAAGCGTTCTTTTGAAGTGTGAAGTTGATTTATATTTGTGAAAATAACAAGCCAGAAAAAATTTAAAATATTACAACATGGACAGCAGAAGGAACATGGAATATTTGTCTTCGAATCAATATATGAGGTAAGTACAAATAACTCAAATATAATTTCATAAATGGAATAAAAATTAATTATTTTTATATAGATTATCTGACGCTGAAAAAGAGCAGTACATACAAAACCTGTTTGACGAAATCTTAGATGATGAATTATTTGAATTTTCCGACCCTGAAGGGGATGAAAGCGAACAAGTAGCAGTAGCATATGGCGTGGTTGAATCGGATGTAGAAGACCCTGATTACACAATTGACAATGCCCAGGTAGATGAGGCGGATTACGAAGAATCTGACAATGAATCCGATACTGCAGATGATTCTGAGGAGATTAATTTGCGTGCAGCTGAATTCGTGCACGTGATAGGACCATATGGAGCTCACAGCCACGACTTGCACGCCAAACTAGGCAACAAAATATTTTGCCACAGCGAAGTGGGCCAAGATCAACTACTATGATGTCAATAGTCAATACATATAAATGTTTTATGACTCCGGAAATGGTGGATATTATGGCACGCTGCACCAACAAAAAAGCAGAAGCTACATATGCGGAATTAAACGCAAAACATCCAGAGGCGGAACCAAAAACATGGAAGAAGGTTATTTTGAGCGAAATGTACGCGTACATTGGAGTGTTTATCATGACTGGCGCTAACCGCAGCAATGCCGAATGTGCGCCGGACTTGTGGTCGGTGGAAAATGGTCCATTATATCGTGCGTCAATGGGCATTAACCGCTTTGAGGCCATACTGCGGTTTATAAGGTTTGACGATGGCAACACACGGGCACAACGTTTGGTAACTGACAAAGCTGCACCAATATCCGAGCTGTGGACCATGATGAACTACAACTTTGAGCAGTCATATAAGCCAAGTGAATATCTAACAGTAGATGAGCAGCTCTTTCCATATCGTGGGCGCACCCGTTTCACGCAATACATCCCATCGAAACCGGCAAAATATGGCATCAAAGTGTGGTGGGTATATGATGCCAAAAACGCATATCCACTGTATGGACAAATATATACTGGCTAAGCACCTACGGGACGGGAAACTAACCAGGGTGAACGCGTGGTGAAGGATTTAGTAAGCCGCTTTCATGGAACCGGCCGAAATATAACGATGGACAATTTTTTTACATCCCTAAATCTACTGAAAAGCTTGTCATCCATGAATTTGACGGCAGTTGGAACTCTGCGGAAAAATAAGCCCTACATACCAAAGGAGATGTTGGCACACAAAGATCGTGCAGTGAGGTCAATTCATTCGGTTTTAGGCCCAACATATCCATATGCTCCTCTGTGCCGAAAAAAGGCAGTTATATTACTATCATCAATGTATGATGATGATCACATTGGCGAAAGCGGCAAACCAGAAATGATCGAGTTTTATAACAAGACAAAAGGAGGAGTGGACGTGATGGACTAATTGCTTGGAGAATATACTTGCCAAAGGATAACAAAGCGTTGGCCGTTGTCCCTATTCTTCAATATGATTGATTTGACGGCATTGGCAGCGTACATCATATATTATGACAATAATCCCAACATCAGATGCACCAATGCGAGGCGTAAGAGATTTTTTCGCCAGCTCGCCAAGGAACTGGCTGAAGAGCGGTCGGTGAATCAGCAAGTGATGCGGAACTTCAACACAAAAATTGCAGGCGCGAGTTTCATAAGTACGGCCTTGCAAGGAAGTGCTGACAATAGGCCATCAACGTCTGCAGCTGCTGGTGCAAAACCAAAGAAACAGCAGGTTGGAAGCTGTTTTCTCTGCTACATCCATGACCAACACAGAAGACGAACGCGTAACATGTGCAGAATATGTTAGCGCCCAATATGCATACAGAATTCTTCAAATACATTTACATGTAATAATTGTGAGAATATTGAAGACAATTGAATAATTTAAATATGTTTGCATATTTAGTTATAAGAAATAATCAATAAAATAATATTTTATAAAGAAAATAATAAATAAAAATGTTTTTCCTTCAAAAAATGAGAAAAAAGGAGAAAAAAAAGCTACTGGCCACACCTGTACCCGGGTATAAGACGCCTCCAACGTGAGTGCGATGCTTATTTAAGAGATGTAGCGAATAAAGCGCAGCTAAAACTAACGAAGTTTTGCTCGTTTATAAAAGCTACAAAATGTTTAAAAAGGTATCCATAGCGTAGGAAAAGTTGCAGTGCTATCACAATGAATCTACAACTGGTCATTACGACAGCCACCCTACCTACCTGCCTACCTACCTTATTATAGAATAATTACCAAATTTTACCAAATTGTTCAGTTCAATTTTGTAGAATGCTGATTGATTAGTTTAGATTGATATGCGCACGTTTATTTAGTTTTTTCAATTAAACAAAATCCATCTTTTCAGAAACAAATAATTCATCTTCGATAAAATATATGCAACTTTTTCCAAACAAAACAAAATTTACGTTAAACTAATATTTGTAGCAGATCCATTGTTATTTATCACTGCTGCACATTCTCTTGGCATTGATGCAATCAAAAAATAGCGATGACTTTCATCAGAATTGATTGCCAGGCTTCTTGGAATCTATTGAAGGCATCATCTTCATTTTTCATACTACTTCTATCTTTCCGCTTCCACCAGCTTACAAAAGCTCTCAACTTGGTTGAGATCTGGGTACTGTGGTGACATTGACATATTTGGCGCTAAACAATGTCTACTAAATTTACTTGTGTGTTTTGCATTATTGGACAACGAAATTCCGCACCCTCCATATGGAGACATATCAGTTTCCAAAATATTTTTGTCCATAATTGCGCAACTCCGCTCCCTTAAAAGCAGTCTCTATTACCTTCTCCGTACTTTACTGTTTTCTTACAAAAACGAGGATCATATCGCTTTTTAAGTGGCCTTCGCGCAAAACACATTCGCCAAAGATAGCGTAGCGGTTTTCGGAAGGCACCACCTGCTGCATTCTCTCCATCGTGAGTAGATAGAATATACCATATGATTTTACACCAAACTCCATCACATGGGAATAATTTAATTTGCTGCAAGCATCACTTGCGATCAACCAAATATAATTTTTACTATAAGACACTGGCTGCATTTTTGAAAACGTACTATTACCCGATAAAGCGCTGACGATGCATAAAGTAGCAGCTATTCAAGTCTTCTAACCATTTATTGTTTTTATTCACTTATTCATTGCTCTTCTTCTTAAGAAGTGTTGTTTACATCTAAATTCATATTTTATGCATAAAAGTATTATAGTTAATTGTAAGCAAAGCTCAACGTTGATGACAAACAATTTCCATCGGAGCTGCGTGGAATAATTCATCTAATACAGTGGTCGCCAACCCGTCGATCGCGAGCTACCGGTAGCTCGCAAAGGCAATTCTGGTAGCTCGCGCTGTTCACGTTGCAAAAAAATCCAAAAGTCTGAAAATCATACCAGTATTAGCAAATTTAAGAAATTTTCATAATAAATAGATAAACAGCGGCAACACTGCGGTAAGCGATTTCGCGCCGACAAACACGACGCGAAGTCGCGTCTCCGTGCCGGCTGGAACCGATTAGCGTGTTTGAGAATTTTTTGGCTTTATATATACGCAATGCACGTCGACATTGCGCTCAGTTTAATACTGAGCGGTATTATCAACGTTCTGCGTGCAGCGGTTGGGTTAGAGTTCGAAACATTATGACAAGCAGTAGTAAGAAGGCGAAGACATACCATTTCCATTCGGAATGTTAAGAACAATACTTCTTCACAGAAGTTTTTTTTGTGTGTAAATATTTTATTTGCAATCTATCTTAATATAATGACATTCAGCAAATTAGGTCTTATAATCTAATAGCAGCGGTAGTATTTGCACGAATGCAAAACTACATATAAAATTACGATATTTGTTCTAAGATTTGATCTTAAATGTATTAAATTTCATTTGTACTAATGAGTTGCTTATCTTCATATAGGAACTTATGTATTGTTTGTTTGTTATGTAATACATCTGTGTCAGTTCCTAAAAAAGGAAATATTGAGAGGCATCATAAAACTGTACATTCGAATTTTGAGAAGGCATTCCCGTTTAATTCTGCCACCAGAAAAGAAAAACTGAAACATTTAAAAATCCAGTTAATTGGACAACAGTCAATATTTTTGAAAACAATCGACAAAAATAAGGCTGCAAGTGAAGCATCTTATCGTGTTTCCCAGATAATTGCACAAAAGAAAAAACCTTATGAAGAAGGGGAAATCATAAAACAAGCATTTTTGGAAGCTGCAGATTCTTTATTCGCCAACTTTAGAAATAAAGACGAAGTAGTGTCTGCTATAAAATCTATGCAACTTTCTGATCTTTTGAAGTTTATTCCACTCAAAGGACATACTACTGGGCTAGAGCTGTTTTCTCATTTAAAAAATCTCATCTCTTCTGAGAAAATTCCAATATCAAATATGGTAGGCTTGACAACTGACGGTGCTCCAGCTATGGTGGGTTGTGATAAGGGGCTCGTGGCGCTATGTCATAAGGATGAAAGTTTTCCACAATTTCTTAGTTACCACTGTATTATACATCAGCAAGCATTTTGTGGAAATTTTCTAAACTTGAGCAACGTTATGAAACTGGTGGTGAAAATTGTGAACAAGATTAGAGCTCAAGCGTTACAAAGAAGATTATTTAAAACCTTGGCTGATGAAATTGACTGTCAATACGGAGAGCTACTTCTTCACTCTGAAGTGCGATGGTTAAGCAGAGGACGAGTGCTCAAACGTTTCAATGATGTCCTGCCTGCTATACTCCAATTTTTCAAAGAACGCGATGAACCGATTCCTGAACTGGAAAATTCGACTTGGCTCAGAGATTTTGGTTTTCTTGTGGACATTACAGAGAAATTAAATGAGCTCAACTTGCAGCTTCAAGGCAGGGATAAAGAATGATGATATAAATGCATTTATTACAAAACTTGAATTTTGGGAACAAAACCTAAAAAACCGCGATACTAAGCATTTTCCTATTCTTTCCGAAAATATATCCAAAAATCTATTGTATTAGAGCCCTATGACAGTAAATATCATATGGAAATAGTTTCTAACTTGAAGGAAAACTTCAAAAATCGTTTCAAGCATTTCAGCAAAATTGCTTTAGTGACGCAATTTGTTGTTTCACCCTTCATGGACATTGATATACAACAGTTTGCAACTTGTGTTTGCGGCAGAAATGTTTTGCAACAGAAATGGAACTGATTGCTTTTCAAAGCGACTTGACTTTAAAATCTTTAGGTTCAAATACAAAATGTATATGGACTTTAGTAAGTAAAGATAAGTATTCAGGTTTATGTCGTGTTGCATTGAAAGTGAAAGCGTCATTCAGTTCAACTTATTTGTGTGAATCTTCTTTTTCCAATATGAAATTTATTAAAAATAAATACCGCAGTCGGCTTACAGATATACATTTGGATAACTGTATTCGAATGACTGTATCAAATTATACTGCAAATATTAAAAAAATTATCGATGAGTCAGCATGTCAACCTTCTCATTAAATATGCTTTTTTTATCTGCCCATATTTTATTTATATAATAATGTACTATTACTGATCGGTTAAAAACCACGCTCACCTAATACGATGAATTTGAATATCTGTCCTCTGATGTTACAAGCTATAAACCTCATTATAGGTTTACCAGTACTTCAATACTTTGAGCGGTTTTGACCATTTTTTTACGTTTTTTCCGTTTTCATTATTTTTACATAAAGGCATCACTAATTGTCTAACAAAGCCATATAACTGTAATTTTCCCAAATTCTAGTCGGAATATTAACTTAAAAAAATAAAAAAAAAAATTTTAATAAATTTATTAAATTAATTTTTATTAAAAATGTGTCTACAAATTCTAATTAATTATGGAATTATAATGCAAAGTTTGCGGAATATTTTTTTAATTTTTGTATGTAGTTTAAAATTTAAATTTGTATAGTTTTTCCTAGACAGTGATTCATATTTTTATACAAAAATAATGAATATTAAAAATATACAAAAATAATAAACAAAATCGAGCAAAATATTGTTTTGCTGTAATTTGTTTCATGCAGGGTTTATGTTTGTTTATAAATGGAGTGTATCACAGCTCAGTTAAAAGTAATTAGGGAAACACTGTCACCAATAACTTTTCCAATCATTTAATATTCCATATCTACAGTGAAGCATAGAATAAATTCCGCTCAGACCCAAAATTTATCAATAAAACGCAAATGATAAGGTAATCTTAATTTTATTGAGCAACAGTAAACCTAAATAGCCCAGAACTGGCAAGTGTTACCTAGAGCGTGTTACCTATGGAGACGTTTGCTTCAAATCACACTGTTTTTCAGGCTTTAATATATGGCTGATACTCTGATTCGGGATACCCTAAATGAGCGAAGAAACGAAGAACTAGGAAGCTGTGAAGCCATCTGTAAAATGCTGGGAAGAGGCACATAAAATTCTCCGGGTTGCTTTCCTCATTAACAGCCTCATTTTTGCTGCTTCAAATAATGCAAGAGTGTGCCCAGTAACACCTCCAGCCACTAGCCCATAATCTGCCTTTGGGAGTGTTAACACAGAGAGTTGGTGTTTCTTGCATGCGAATCACAATTTTGGCATCCTGCAGGATGTTAACACATTTTAAAAGGCCTTCACCTTTCAAATCACTACTATTGAAATGCA